>NC_140198.1:26707398-28019483 GCF_965226575.1 Pagrus pagrus
TGAAGGTTTACCCGCTAAACTGATGACATTCCCATCAGTCTCAGATACACTTTGTGTGTTGTGCTAATATTATCCTTCTCATACTAAGATAGTACATATGGTAAACATTCCTGCTAAACATCAGCTTTATAACACTGTCATTGTGAGCATGAGAGCATGTTGACATTAGCATTTTTGCAGTGAAGGCCTGATGAAGCTGTGGACTTTTAGTATTGCTTACAAGAGCTCTGTGCACAGCAGCAGTGATGACAGCTACCTTACTAACCTGGCTACAGCTGGCTGGATTCAAACAGTTCCGTGACTTTTTTAGTCATTTTGATTCAGCTGGACACTTGAAAACCTCCTCCATCCTCCTCCACTCCTATGCATGGATAGAAATGTCAAATTTGTTGTTTGGTTGCGTCACTTTGCAAAAGGAAAATTATAGACTATTACATAACAGTTTTAAAGCTTGTTATGAATGTTTTCTGACCTTCCTCCTAATATGAATATGATTTTTGCCAGCTTGCTCCCATCAGATCAATGCTAGATAAAAGAAAGCGCTGTAGTTTTTATGTTGGTTGTCGGTTGCTTGCATTCATCAGAGAACAGACAGTGAATGTTCACAGAGATCACATATTTCCCTACGACTGAGTACAAAGCCAGAGCTGAGCCAGAGCTCTTGTTTGACCCGTCCTGTATAATTTACGGGGGAGACGGATTAATAGAGGCCCTCCTGGAAAGCCACTGAGCTGCAGATCAGCTAAGAGACTACATTGCCAACAAATCTCCAGCACTCAGCTGGTTCCAAATAGGGCGGGTTGGCACACATGCACAAACACACTCACACACACATGCACACACACACACACACACACCCACTCAAACACCAACAACACAGTCATCCTGCACAGGCCTAGTGGTGGTTGTCGGCTAAGGGGCTGGCAGATGGAAATGCTCTGCCTGTTAAAGGATCAGGCCGTGGGCTACAGATCAGAACTAACATATGGGACTAGCAATTTTTAGTTGCAACACTGGCTCAACTTAGCTGTATGTGTGTATCTGTGTGTGTGCCACATTTTTTGTCTATCCTTTTGCGTTATGTTATGGACATATTGGAAATAAATACGGAAATAAATGCATGGTGTGTTCATCCATTGTCAGGAGAAAGTGTTCCAGGGTTCTAATGAGCCAGCTTCGTCTGAATGCCGTCTCATGGGTGGATGTTTATATTTGACAGTCTGGGTAATATTCAGAGATGAGTGTTGAGGCCCCCTCACATGACAGAAATGCCAAAGAAAAGGCCAAACTTTCTGACAAGGTACTGCTCTGTTTCTGCAGTTCCTGTCATCCTAATTGGAGCAGACAGTGCTGTTTGTACCATTTCTTGGAACTATACTGTGCAAAAAAGATAAAACACACTCTCCAAGAGAAGTCTGTAGACGCTTTAGATTATTTGGTCATGTGAACAATGTATACAAAAAAATAGGAAAAAGTTGGTATGTGGGTGTTTGATAAAATATTTGAATCTATGGATTGATATAAAATAAGATTAAACTGTGTACAGCTACATACACAACCACAGTTCTGAGTATCGTTTAATGCATTTCATCGATATTCTTCCATTAAACAAGCAAAATCCTTACAGGCAAGTCTCACCTCTCAGAAGCATCTTTGCACGCCCCTTGGCAGTTATTCAGGCTAACAACAAGACCCCTATCTGAATGAATGGAGAAAAAGCAATAATTTCACTTATAATGGTGGCTCAGACATTACAACTGTATGTATAAAATAGCCAGTCAAATCTGATAAAAACTCTTTGGTGACTTCGCCTCAAAGTGAGGTTAGAAAATGCTTATTTCTTCTCTCTGGTTAGACTTCTGCTATGCATGCAACTCATCACACCAAAGCACTTGAACAAATGCACGTTTAATGTCTTATGTGTGAATAAGTTCACCTTATGTGGAAACAAAAGTGTCATAAATTTCCCTTTAGTTTTATCCACCAGACAGTTGAAATGAAAAGTGTAAATGGGGCCTTAGTGAGTCTGACTTGGACAATGTGTCACAGTCAGAGTGCACTTAGTGCTGCACCACATTTTTTACTTAATTGAGCCTAGTTGTTAAATAAAAAACTTACTGAGCTCAGCTGTTCCTCCACATCACTTCTTTCTCTGTCTCACTTTTCTTCAGTAACTCCTCAGCCTTGACCTCAGAGGGAACCTCAGCCGTTTCTTCACTTCATAAATCTCTTTATCTGCTCAGCTAGGATTTTTAGGGTGTGGGGCGGCAGGGATTCTGACCCTTCTTACCTATCTTGAGCACAAGCTTTTGAGTCTTTTTCATTTGTTTTTTAAACCTCAGAGCCTCTTTGTACTCATCCAGTCGGTTCAAAGCTCAGAGAAAGATCTCCTTGGCTCTGTCCATCGATACTTGCTCCCTCTCCAGCAGAATCTCACTGACATTTGTTTGGGGCACCTCCCTGTCCCTTCTCTTGATCCTTCTCGAAGCTTAACATACTGTATCTGTCTGAATTCTGATATTCAGTTTGAAAGTATTGAATCCATACATTTCAAAGTCTTTGTCTTGTCATGCATGTAATTCCAGCACAAATACACACATTCAGAAGAGATCTTTCACACACAATGTGGCCCAGTCTTTAACAACAGTACTTATATGTAGTACATCCTATTTTGGGTGCAATGCCACGTACTGTACACTCACACACTTAAGTGTCAAGTGGTGCTCTCATATAAATCCAAACATCTAGTGTGTGGTAAGTAGCTAAAAGTAGATGAAGGTAGAAAAGACTGTTTTTTGCTTCCAGACTAAACTCAGCATGGTTATGGACACAGTTAGGAAATGACTGCAAATCAAGTATCATGGTATAAATATATCCAAGCGTGCAAGGAGGATGATCCATCTGTCGCAGCAAGGATCACTCAATAAGTTCTCATAATCCTTCACTGAGTGCAAAATGTTAAATCTGAGTGTGTCTACACAGTATGTGAACATGTCCATAAATACCCCACATGACCCCTGCCCTGCACGTTAACTAATTCCAGTGTTGTGTCTGTTGTGGGTGTGACGTGGTTGAGAGGGAAATTCCCACTGAAAGAAGCAATATTTATATGATGTCCTTGATAATGTCACACTGACCCATGCTCCCTACTGTATGTGGACAGTAGAGTGAATTAGTACCTCAGGGTTTAATGCTGTGGACAGTAAGAGGATCAATAATTGTCTTGTAGCACGAAGGACTCAAACATAGTTTCATTTTTTAAACCCTTGTGTTTTAGAAAAATGACAATACATGTACCTTATAACCTTGTAACGAACAAACTGCCCAAGCTGGACAGACATGCTTTTATTGTCAATAAACACACAGGCATAAAACATCCAGCCTTCACTGTGACTCAAAATGTCCCACCCACTCCCATTTTAGATTAATTCAAAGGAACGCAATTCGAATTGTAGTTGCAGCTTATCTTAAAATGTGTTGTGTCTGACGTCACAACACATTTTTTTGCCCAATCATTTCTATGAGAAGCAGGGCGACTTATTGCTGGCGGTCCCAACCTGACCCCACTCAATCACATTGAACTCTGACTCTGAAATCATGAGGCTGGCTAATGTTCAGCAAGATTGAGAGAGGGGCTGACTGATAAAACTGTATAATTTAGAACTTGCAGAATGCTGTTTTCTGCCCATTAGCCACTCCAGCTCCCGCGGTAAAAGCTTGAAACCCTGCCCCTCACTGCCTCAGCACGCAGGTACATTTCACCTGGCAACAGTGATCTGTTCATGTGTGTAGCCTCTGCTGCCTCAGTGACAAGCTATTATGTTACAAGGCAGCTGTGTTTTACAAAATCATCTAACAGTTATACAGCACATTTCAGAACTGCTCCCCACTGGAATACAAATTAAACTGTTGATCATTAACTAAATATAACATTTTCCCCACGTGTGATTAAAAGGCAAATTTGGATTATGAATAAAAAGGGAGAGCCACATTTCTTACTTTTGAAATTTCAGGTTCCACATCGGCAAAACTTGATTTCCTTCGTACATTTGGTTGTTTTTTAATCAAATTCTTTTAATTCTGTTTTGACAAAAATACATTTTACATGAATTTCTATTGAGACAGTGTCCTACTCAGTACAGGTACATGCTTTCAAAGACTGTTTCTGTGTTTTTCTCTCCCAGGCCCACCGTTTATTATATCACCACCAGAGAACATTACAGTGAACATCTCGCAGGACGCCTTCTTCACCTGCCAGGCGGAGGCCTACCCTCGCAACCTGACCTACACCTGGTTCTGGGAGGAGGACAATGTCTTCTTCAAGAAGTAAAGTTATGATCGGGTTCATTATTGTGCACCACTATCACCTCACCTGTCTGTACTGCTCACAAGCCACTGTCTTGAGTTCTGTGTTGTGATGTTGTTTTCGTGGTGGATTTTCACTAAAGAGAAATTATGTAACTTTAAAATGATGAACAAACTGGAACAGATGTCTTTACAGTGATGACACGGCAAAAAATGCGCAGACAAAAATGCAGCTAGCTAAATTTAAGAACTCTTTTAAAGTGTCAAAATGTCTGAACAAATGATCTTAGCCTTGGTAGCTGAATGGTTACAGTGGATAGCACATGGTCGCAACTGTTGTTGGCTCCATCCGGCTGGCGACCTTTGTTGCATGTCGTACCTCGCTCTCTCTCTGTTTCCCATCTGCCTCTTCACTATCCCTCATTTCCTTCTCCATCAAATAAAGGCAAAACATGCCCACAATAATAATCTTAAAAATTCTGGATGGATGCTGAATGCACACAGACATACGTGGAGCAACATTAAAGCAGACAGCAGTGAGCAGTGGCAATTCACGATGAAAGAACAGTCCAACTGAGACATCACTAAGAGTTTTACTGATTTAAGTCATGTACTTGTTCTGCTCAGGGACTTCCATTTCTTTCTCTGAACTGCTGATGCATGTAAAATCTGTTATATCGTGGAGGGATAACACACAATTATAAAAAAATAGAAAAGTAGATGAGTCCCAGAGTTGAGATAACACTGCTCAGCTTCAAAAGTTCACTGACTACCGACTCTCCATTGTGGTCATGTAGAGGAAGGCAACATAGAGCCCCTGACCAACATAAGTGTTCTGGCAAGTTGTTGGTGTCATGTTTGAGTGAGTGCAGAGTCACTTTCATTTAAAAGGCATGAGAGCAGTCACGATCAAACTGAGTGAGATTTTTGGCAAACATTGGAATTAAACCAGTCAGTGTCCTACAAGTGTGCGGGTATGTTTAAGGTGTGACAGCCAGCGACTGTTCATTTGAAAACAGCAGTGGCAGCTCTAAAGAGGTTAACACAGGTGCTGCTATAGCATCAGTTATATCAGAGCAGGGGAGTATGTGTATTTCATTGAAAGAAGAGAACAGCACAGCACTGAAGTTTGATCACTCTTATACATGTGCAGCATATGAGGGCCACACACTGGTCTCACAATGCCATTCAACATTAAATTCCTTGAGTTAGGAGGCGGCACTAACAATAAAATAAAACGTTAAATAAACTTCTCACATCAGATTGTTCTATAAAATATCATTTTAGCCCCACACTAGTGCAGCGTGCTGTACGAGAACTTAAAAAACCCTTTTATAACCAAAGTAGTAATGAGAGCAGCACCCCCTCCAAAGTCAGCTATGCCAACTGCATGGATGAATAAATGAATATGATGAGAGAGGAAGAGTGTTCCCAACTATGGTCAATAATTAAGGCTTTAACAGAAAAATACGTTTTTAAATCCATCAGGAAGGCAGCCTGGGATGGAACTAAAAACCCTCTGCTTCCTTCATATCATTAATCTCTTCAACTCATTGCTGTTTTTCTAGAGGTGGTACCACTTCCTTCACACAGGAAGTGCCAAATATTACACAAGCATGAAGCCTCTTCTGTATCTGTCATGTCAGAAACTGAATAAAGTCACTTGTCTTAATGACTTTAACGGCTTGATGAGTCCACGAAAGTTAGATATTTCATGTCCAAAAAGGGTTTTACATTAGAATGTATACAGAGAAAAGTCAGGAGACGGACATCTCCATGTTATCGACTTTGAAGTAATACATTTAATAATGGAACGTGTTTCACTACTTTTGGATGATGGATTTCCAGAAATGTCAGTCAGTTGACACATCTCCCTGTGTTGCCACAAGCGATGACATTTCCACTACTGATGCTTGGAGGCTGTTGAGACAGAGGCAATGCACTTGTCCATCCAGCTTACCCATCAAGTGCCCCACAGCCACCAAAGCTTGAGTTAAGTTAGGTTTATGATGCATATTAACAATGCGTCATATTACATCACCGTCTGCTTCAGTGCACTGTTTGTGAAGGAGATAGAGTTGACAGGGATGAACCAAGCTCTAGCGTATATGTGCAGTAGAGCTGGTCAGAGGGAAGGCTTTTCTCTTTTTACTGGGATTGCCATTTCATGCCAGCTATTATTAAATTCTGACAGTATACAAATAGAACATGGTCCTTAGAGGATGTACTGTAAGTTCCTTTAAAAAAAATGGAATATAAAGTTTAAAATAACACCCTCAACATGAACATTTTTAAGAAAAATTAGCCCTTGAGTAATGAATTTATTTTATGTGTGCTGTTGCTGCTCACATTTGATCGATGTTTGTTATCTGATGTTTTTCCCTGTTTTACAGCTTTTATTCATCACATTTTTGTTACCCTAAGAGGTACCCTGGGATAAAGACATATTTTTGGTTTAAAGTACTTGAATTATATCACTTAAAATAAAGAACTGTATTTCTTTTGTGACAACAAAGGAAACATTTATCTAGAGCAGACAGTCAGATATCTGAAAGTTTCATCTCTAAGTCTGAACAGAGAGGCTGAAAAGAAACAAAGCCTCAAAAGCTGGGATGAAGCAACTGCTTTGGCTTTACATCCTGATCAACTGAGGGCTTATTCATCACCTCTCAGGTCTGCAGTATCATAAAGGCTTGGATGGGGTTCAGTAGCATTGCATCTAGTCCGGGTCTGAATGTGCTTTATCAATTCGTATTCTTTTAAATTCCTTATCAAATTTTTGTATGTTGTTTGTTTGTATGATCAGTTTCATTTGTGTATGGGTTCCAAATTGTCTGATCCATGGGAATGGTATGCCTCTGAGCTTATCAATTCCTTTTATCGATGCCGAATGTTTTTCTGAGAGTTGAAAACTGCATCTATGCTGCTGGAATCTTGCAACAACAAGGAGTCATCATGAGGCCCAAAACACAGCTTCATTTCACAAATGGCAGCCATGCTAGTGGTAAAGTCTAAAATATCTATGTAACGTGGGCTTAAAGGAACAGTTCACCTCAAATGAAAATGCAGTCATTATCTACCCACCCCCGTATCGATGGAACGTCAGGTGAAGTTTTGTAGTCCACACAACATTTCTGGAGCTTCACAGCAAAACAGCGTCGCAGCGTTCTCCTAAACAACTGAAGTAGATGGGGACTTGTTTAAAAAGTGAAGACCAACCATAAAATAATAAAACTGCTTCATACAGTTCGTCTGGCATTATCCAACTCTCCAGAAGCCCCGCATGTTTGTGCACCTACTTCAGACTGGGTGCGTGCTTACACTTTTAGCTTAGCGGCTTAAAAACATCTTTTAAGTTCAGTTTGGGATCACTGGCCTTCTGGAGACCTGGATTACGTCGGACAAGCTATATGGAGCCTTTTTGTGTTTTTTTTTTTCCTCCTGACTTCTCCCTTCACTTTCCATTAGCATGGGGATGCACAGATAGGGACCACAACTCACCCAAAAATTAAAAAAACATATTTTTGGGTGAACTGTTCCTTTAAACACCAGGTATGCAATGTATGAATGTCCATTACAAAGGGTAAATATCCTTTGTTATAATAACACTATTTGTCACACTGAAAATTGATCATCTCTTTTAGGTGGCTAAAATATGTCTTGCTGTCGGTACTATTAGGCAGTACAATACTATGATTCCCTGTTGGTGCAGCAAGACATTAAGGTGACAGTCTTTTGGTGAAACTTTCACTGAGATCTTCTCCTGCATTGAAACACTACAGTCACTATGTTACTTTTCAGGATAATTTATACAAGGGCTCAGTGATGAGAGTAGACTGTGAATACAGGGGTATGAAACCTGTTAATATTAACCACAGGAAAGGAAAAACAGCACAGAAAAATGGCCAATGGCAGAGGGAAGCTATAATAAAACACAAGTGTCACCATCAGAAAAGCTAAGGATGAATTAGATTTGTTTCAGTTTTTTTTAGAGCGCCTGCTGACACTGTAGAGCTCACATCCTGTGGAAGAAAGACCCAGCAGATATTAGCATATTCTTGAAGCTGAGTAATTAATTCTTATTGCTCATCAGTCTCTGTGCGTGGAGGTGGTGAACACAAACAACTACTGTCCTGTGCTGGTGAATCAGCTCGATACCATGCATATTGGGAGACAAATGACATGGCTCAAGCAATCAGTGATGGCTTCAAATTGTATTTGGAATTGCTCGCAGAGACAGGAGATAAGCCCGACAATAAATGGGGCTTGGCCCAGTTTGACCCATGGCCAGGGGCTTTGAGTTCTACGTCACCCTTAGCCTGGACCTCAGCTTCACAAGCTTTTCTATCCACAAAATGGCTTTTACAACAACAGCTTTGATATACTTTGACAGTTATTTTTAAAACAATGGGGTGTGAATGGTTCCAGACGTCTGTTGTCGCCTCATGTTTCAGTCACAGCAGCCTTAACAGCTCACTGAAATGTTCAAATGTTTTAAACAGAGAATCTTTTCAAAATCCACAACCCTTTTTCCTTTCTTTTAAAGCCCTTGTATTCTTAGTTCCATCAGCAGTACTGCTCTGCAGAAAACACTAAGTGAAAGTGACACAACAGCGGTGGTTACCAAAAGCGTTGTCTCCGTCAGGGATGATGTCATTTCTCTCTCGCTTCTCTCCCAAGACTCACGTAGCCCACCTGTGCTCGTTCCACTCTTGCAGTCTGAAATGGGCAACGGAGGGAGCAAAGAGTGAGAATGCTAAATGTCTGTTGCCTTGACTACTGCAAGTGGCTAGTCACCAGCAAGCAGACCCAAATCTCATGACAGGCTTAAAACTCATCCCAGCTCCCTCTCTCCAGACTGAAACCTGTGCAAATGAAGTGATTGTAATGTGACCTCTCCTGTTTAATGTCGGCCTACTGATGCTGTTGCTTTGTAAAAGCTGCCCCTGGTTGGTGCACATGTCATCGGTTGGCTATGATACAAAGTTATAACTAAGTTTCTAAGTATCGCATTAGAAAAGGTAAATGAAAACATCAAACTTCCTCAATTTTGAAAAAAAAAATTTACACTCACTTTAGGTGATTTGTGACATAGTAACACTTTAACTCACATGACTGATCAGTTCATCATCAGGTCATACTGCATGAAAGCATGATTACAACTTGCCAAATTAAAACAAAACTTTTTTTTTTTTGCGACTTAAAAAAACACACTGCTTGATGAAGAAAGAAGAAACAGAGCAGACAGATACAGGGAGCGAGAAACAGAAGGAGGCTGGGCAAGTCAGTGTGTGTGCAGTAAGAGGCCAGAGTGTAGGTGTGTGTGTGGTACAATGCAAAATTGCTGGAGTACACATTGTTTGGTAAAGCTCTTATGTTCTGATACAGTGCAGCGGGTCAGTACAACCTGAAAATTGTGTTTTATGCCACTGACTCGATGTCATTAGTCAAAAACCAACCAAAACAGTGACCGAAAACAAAAAACTCGAGTGTAATTCTCAAAGATCCACACACATACAGTACACACACACACACACACACACACACACCCCAGATCTCACAATAGAGAGTACCTTTTGGATGAGAAGAAAGGATTTGTGGAGTGTGAATGTGCTGCTGAAAAATCTGCAGGCACTGTGCGTGACACTAAGTCAAGCATGAACCAAGACCTCTGTGATCCCCTTCTTCTGTTCGAACACAAAGCCTTCAATCTGGATGTAGAGCTTTTAAAATCTCTGCATCTGGTCAAGTTATCATTGGTAGTGGTATCAATAAATCCATCAACTCACACTGGTATATTTGAATTATTTTGTGCTATAGGGCAATATCTAAAAAGCAGGAGAAATACATTTCCCTGTGTGTCCCAGCTACCTTAGAAGCCTGTAGACTTACAGTTCCTCTGCAACCAGTCATTCTGCTGTGAATCATGAATCAAGCTGTGTGCCGAACATCATTTATATGAAAGTCAGAGCTACACATCCACAGGGATACGAGCACAAATGGCAAGAAAATGTGGCACTGGGCAAACATACTGTCGTCATCTTCATAGTAGTCTTGCATCGTACTTCAGTGACAGTACAGATGTGCATCTATTTATACATTTTCAGCCTCAGTGCAGTAGATTCATTTCACGTTTGGTACATATGAGTCTTTTTTGAGATATGGCATTTTCTACACACTGATTTCATCCGGATGACACGATGTCAGATAAAACAGGCTGAGCTGACTGGTTTATAATGTTTTCCTTCTCTTCATTCTAACAGTGACCTGAAGCGCAGAGTCAGTATTCTTATCGACGGTTCCCTCATCATTGCCCAGGTCAAGCCAGAGGATGCTGGGAAATACACCTGTGCTCCTAGCAACAGCCTGGGCCGACCACCGACTGCCTCTGCCTACCTAACAGTGCAATGTGAGTGTCCTGCTTTTTTTTTCACGGTTTTCTTTTGTTATATGTGCTAAACTTCTGTCCTGTGTGGGTTCCTCTTTATACCCATTGGTTTGGGTCAAAGCCAAGGCCACCTCAACACTGTACTATTAATACCTAAATCCAATGGGCTGAAAGTTAAAGCAAAGACACATGGCAAAGCATGTAGAGACAGAGGTGCTCTTCAGCGCAAGAACAAAGAGAAACAGAAGAACCAGACTTGTGCTATTTCTCTGCAACATGAAATATTAATAACTAAATAAACAACGATCAAAACAAATGTTTAGGTAATATTAACCCTCAAGTCCGTTCTGCTTCATCTCAAGCCTGTTCTGTGTGGATGTGGTTTTTGACCAACCTTTATCAGAATCTTATGAAAGTGTTACAAAATCCTCATTAGTGCATGGAAGCTTGTGACGTTATCTTTTTCCCGCTGAGCCCCGCCCACTTCCAACCAGTGAGAGAAGTAAAGGTGTTCGGACTTCAGTAGAACTGAATGCGTTCATATGGGATCTCTTCAGTCATGGAAAGACGCTGATCAAGAAGATATCTTATCAGGACTTCAACATTCCTGTGGAACAGTGACCACACAAGAGAAAACTATGGCAGATGTTTACTGATCAGGCTCGGACACAGGAAACAGACAGGGACTTCAATAAGATGTCGAAGCCATACACATTTGCACAAAGCACAGAGCATAATAGGTCACATAGACATGTGTGTTTTGTCTCTACATTTATCTAGTACAGTGATTGAATGTAACTAAGTGCATTTACTCAAGTACTGCACTTTTTGAGGCACAATTTTGAGGTACTTGTACTTTACTTGAGTAGTTCCATTTTTTGCTACTTTCTACTTCCACTTCATGACACTTTTTAGGCACGTATTGTACTTTCTACTCCACTACATTGATTTGACAACTTCAGTTACTAGTTACTTTGCACATTATATGTTGCATCAGAGCCTAAGTAGTGCATTTTTAAATTAATTTACTTTATTGGCATATTAAGGGGGAAAAAACACGAAAAATGTTGAATATTGGATCCAATATTCAGTAAGGGCAATAACTGGTCGAACTATTATACAACACATAAATATATTAATATATGTATAATTCACTTCTACTTGTACTTTTGATAAAATAACATATAAATACATTACCTGCGGTCGCTCTGTCACTCGCTTCCAAAACAAATGCACGTGCTGCCGGGCACGCGCTAGCAAAGATCTTTACAACAGCAGGCACTGGTGTTGTGCTGTTTTTGCTTAGAGGGGCCACTAGAATCAACAAAACCTGAAAGTTCCTCTTAGTCACTTTAAGTACATTTTATACGAGATACGTGACATTCACTTTTACTAAAGTAATATTTTTACATAATCTTTACTTTTAGTAAAAGTATGACTTTTTTACAATACTGACCTTAGTAAGACCATTACAATAACTATTAACATGCTATTTATGCTGTTATGTTGTACTGTCAATGCACAGTTGGGGTTTCTGGCACAACTTCACCTATTTTCAAGGTGCATGGAAAGTGTTGCAGGCGCTTTATGACCTCATCAGTTTTGTCATTAGATACACAAATATCATTGCAGTTGTGGAAATGCATGTAAATATACAGTAACAGTATCTGTAATGTTTTTATTTTAACTTAGTTTTTTATTTAATTCCTAAATAAAATAAAGTTAATTTGCCTACAGTGAAACCAGAAAGCTCAAACCCCTTTAGTACCCGGGATCAGTCGTTGCAGATACCTTTTATACGAGGGCTGAAAGACGTGCAGAAAACAGAGTGGCTGAAAAAATGATTATGTGATTTTTGCTGGGGTCTGTACCAAACAAGCATGTTCCCTTCCTTCTGGAGAGTATGACTTGTAGTCCTGGGCACTTCTTTATCATCACAATGCTTCATTTATAATGACACAATTTACCTTTATCAATATCAAATTTCGATGTATTGTGCAGCCCTAGTTTATACTGTGAGGTCACAACAGATTTGTGTCATTTATCAGCCTCCTGTAGTGATGTTGCTTCAATAAGCGCACCGGAACAAAAAAAAACTGTCATGACACATGACACGTCTCAGACCGCGAGTAGATTAATACATTTGATAGAATAGAAGTGTATCTGTTCTGTGAGATGAGCAAATGATTACATCAAAACACTTTCTTTGTGGATTGGCCTTTAGACTTTGGCTGAAAAAGTATCCTGAGAAAACGATTTGTATCTTGATGAACAGTTTAGGTTTAAGTGTTCTCAGTGCTCCGGAGAGAAATTAGCATGATTTAGTGCAGCCTGCCTCCCAAGCCTGGCCACTGGAGCTGTATACAAAACTTCCATCAAACATTAAATAGTTAGACTTCAAAATAAACTTCAACAGCTCCAATAATAACTCTGCCACAAAATCAAGAGGCTTCTGCTGAAGAAAGTAGGACATACTCTAACATTTAACACTTCTTAATGTGGTGTTTTGGTCCATGTGCTTTCTACATCGCTGCATGACTGTCCTGTAATGGAGTAGTAGCTCAGCAGCATGATGTGTGAGATGACTAATCCCTATCTGTATACTATGTTTAGAAGGGACCCTGGTGATAAACAAAGGCTTATGGAAGTTCTCTGTAGCAGGAGTGTCAAATCTGACTCTGCTGTAGAGCTGCATGTCCAGAAACCGTCTTATTTAGGTGGAAAATGCACTTGGTCCTTCCATCCTCTGCACTGTGGAATCGATTTGAGCACTCCACTAGTCCCCGGGCTAACACTGTTCCACCTCCCAGCCAAACACCTAATCCCACCAAACACCCATTTGCTTTCCCAAATACACTTTTCTATTTTGCATATGTTTACTTTCTCCCTCCTGCCGCCTCCCTCTCCCCTGCCTCTCCCTTCTCTCTCGCTTCATTTCTCATTTGCACTCATTTATGTATATATATTCATATGCACACCGACACATCTCTCCCTCCCTCTGTCTTCATCATGGGTTGCCGCCTCCTTATTCTCTCCTCCCATAAAACACTCACTCGGTCCATCAGTCACTCAGAGCTCCAGGAAGATGACGCCTGGTGAATTTGTCACTTTGGGGAAGCATCTGGCTCTCGTTCAGAGCAGACAGGCGGAGGCAGGACCAGTTCTCAGATTTTAGCTGCGTCGACCGGTGACCGGCCACTGCCAGTAGTCAAGGCAACAGACATTTTGCATTCCCTCGCGCTCCTGCCTCCTTTGATGGCTGTACATTAGATTGTGGTGTGTGTGTGTGTGTGTGTGTGTGTGTGAGTGTGTGCGTGTGTGTGTGACGAGCAGAGGCAGGCAACACCAGTTGTGAGAGGGAGGGAGAAGTGAGAGGGGGGATTACATCATCGCTGTAAGACCAGGGACTTTTCTCTGTCAGACTGCAGAGGGCTCTCTCTCTCTCTCTCTCTCTGTCCTTTTCTTTCCTCTTATTCTCATCTGTTCCTTTTGTTCCCTCTTCCTCTCTTTATCTCTTTCTCTCAATCCTCGACATTCGCTCTTCTCCATTTGTTTCATGCCCTTTCCCTCTCCTCTGCCTCATTTTGTTTAAATCTCTCTCCCACAGTCTCCTTTCTGTCTGTCCTCCCTCTGTCTTTCCCCCTCAAATGCCTGCCAGTGAATAACTTCCCTAAAGCATCTTGCAGTGGGAACCAGCGTGTTGTGAGCGATAGCGCTGTCTGAGGGCTATATTTAGAAACTTGGCTGATATTCTTGTCTGTGGTGCTGGTGGCGGCGCTCCTCTGGGCTTTTTGTGGCACAGCGCCGCCGGGGCCAGCGGTTAGGACTTCGGAGGACATTGGTTGTAGTACAAAGTTGTTCTGGCAACAGTGCGGTCAATCGATCTCTCCCTGTAGGTCAATCCCACTACCGCACCGTGTCACGCACTCATTCGCTCACTCATTCACTGGCTCACTCTCATCTCATCTCATCTCCCCTTTGTGGTGCCAGATGAATGCCTTTCGCTGCCTTTTGCCAGCTTTATTGTGTTCACACTCACACCGCCTCATCCTCCTCTCTCCTCCACCAGCTCCTCTCTACCTTACGTCATCCAGTCTCTCTCTCTCTTTCTCCCTCACCTGTTCTCATTCCCACGCTCGGGCTCAGCCTCGCTCGTCCTTCCTCTATTGCTCTGCTGATAGCGCCCACCCCTCCTCCTCCTCCTCTTCCTCCTCCTCTTCCTCTCCCTCACACCATTTCTCCTGCTTATCACCCTGTGCCTACTTTGAAGCTCTCCTCCTTGACCTCATTTAAGCGCCATACTGCTCTCTCCCCTCCTCAGAATTCAGGATTTAGGAAGGAGAACTTTCAGAACCCCTCCTCCCTTCCCTTCCCTGCTCTCAGCCCCCTTTTTCTACCAGATGGACTTCCTTTCTTCTTGCCCTGAGGGTAAAGCTCGACCATATCAGATCCCACTTATTTAAGACTTAAAATACAGAGGGGAAAACGTAAAAGGATAGCCACTACTGTGGAGCAAATATAGTAATGAAACATATCAGAGCTGATCTGATTAGAACGATGGAGGAGAGGCAGGTCAGGTTTAGTGTGATGTAATGAGGTTGTTTTATGCGCTGTCTATAACTAAATGTGACAATAGCTTTATTTATTATGAAAACAACAGGATATACAGTGACAAACATGTTTATGTCAGTCACGGAGCAGTAAATAGCATCTATCTACGTGGGGACACACTGATTTTGTAAAAAACAAAAAAAAACAACAAAAAAAACAGTACGTGGACATAATAGTTGCATGACCCTTGTGGTCCTTGAGTGCTACATTAAAAGCCACTGGGTCAGACGGATGTGAGTTCAGATTACTGTTTTAATAGCTCCCTCCGGCTGCAGCAGTTTTAGGTATTTACTTTGATTAAGACATCAGTGTTACAAACAAAGAAAGTTTATAAGTTTTTAAAACCCACAGAATATTGCAGAAAACCTTCTTATTATACCACTCTGGGGGAAAGGGGGGCCGTTTTAAGCACAGTACGATAGTGTAGTGTAATTTATCATTTTATGAGGAGACCACTTCCCAGAAACTGTGAGTTCCCAGTCTTCTCTACACAGCTATCACAATCACCAGCCACCAGGTTTCCTGAGCTACAATGAAATGTTTCATCACTCAGTTTTCTCTCTCCGTGTTTTTCATCAGATCCTGCCCGTGTGGTAAATATGCCATCAGTCATCTACGTGGCCATTAGTCTGCCAGGCTTCATCCGCTGTCCTGTAGATGCCAACCCCCCTGTAACTCTGGTTAAGTGGAAGAAAGATGGCCTCCCTCTCCGGATAGATAAGGTGAGCTGGTGTGCAGCTTTGGTTCCGCTCACTTTACCTCAGGCTGGTAACGACTGCGTCATTTCTTTTTCACCTCATTCTGTTGTTTTTCAGCCTGTTTCTCTGTCATTCATTTGAGCGAAAACATTCATTTGATATTGTCGGTTTAGCAAAACATTACTCTTCCTGACAAACAATCCGTGACGTCCGTCCACAGTACCCTGGTTGGAGCCAAATGGAAGACGGGAGCATCCGTGTTGCAGAGGTGACAGAGGACTCTCTCGGCACCTATACCTGCATGCCTTACAATGCCCTGGGTTCCATGGGATGGTCCCCTCCCGCTCCCCTGGTGCTAAAGGTACTCCCACACTCACTGTGCATTTAGATTAGCCCAAAATAGCACAACAGCTGTGAGGCATCCAGGAGGCCTCAGCAGCTCATGGCTGTTTCACCCTCTGCAGGACCCGCCCAAATTCTCAGTGGTTCCTGGAGGGGAGTACCGGCAGGAGGCTGGGAGAGAACTTGTCATCCCCTGTGAGGCGGACGGAGACCCCTTTCCCAACATCACGTGGAGGAAGGTAAGCGCACCTCCGTGTGTAATTTAGCTGCCATGTTTTCTGTGTGAGGCTGTTTTTTATTCACTACTTCATGCTGTTTAATGTCACACTGAGTGTTTTCCATTGAGAAATCTTCCTCTCTGAATCCTGTGTCTGTAGTGGGTGCTCAGATTTTTCATTACTCCAACAACTGTGTGTCATTTTAGTGATTTTAATCACATTTTAATGATGCCTATAAAATATGTAATCAAGGGAACATATTAGATTCTCTCAATTGTTTGCTTAATTGTGAGGCATGTTTAATCATGCCCATTGACTACTGTGTGTGATTAGCTATTGTTTTTGCCCCCCCCTTATGAAATTCATAATTCATCATTCTGTGTAATTTGATGTCTGATGCCAAAAGTAATATTATTGTAGTAGATGAGAGCTGGTAAACTGTCCCTACTGTATGTGTGGCCTTGTATGTCCTTCAAAAGCTGAAAAGTTTGATTTACATGTCCCAACCAATGGTGCACCTCTCTCTGCCTCTCTCTCATTGGTTGACTGTGTCTTCATGGCTGGCTGGACTGCAGGTAGGCAAGCCCAGTAAAAGCAAGCACAATATTCTGCCCCGAGGCAGCTTACAGTTCAAGTCACTCACAAAGGAGGACCACGGGGAGTGGGAGTGTGTCGCCACCAACGTTGCCACGAGCATCACTGCCAGCACGCACGTCCAAGTCATAGGTACACAACATGTACACAAACACACACATGCATCTCCTGCACCCGCCCTGAACGTAACACCACCCACTCTTCTACAAACGACCACTTCAACAATCTGGGTTTATGTTGTGGCTGATCAGCCTCAACTCCATCAGATTCTCTTTGACAGCTGCAGTAATTGATGTTGCAGGCTCACCAAAAAGTGGTGCTGCTCGGTGATGGATAATGTTTTTTTCTTGATAAACAAAGTTGAGTCTCCGAGAGGAAACCTGTTTGGAACAGATGCTTAGCTGTGTAGCAACACAGGCGACAGGATTGGTAGTACTCATGGTTTTACTGTGGCACCTGTCAACTCTTCACAGTTCAGACACCACACTGCAAGCTCTCCTAGAGTAAAATGATCTTCTAGAATTAATAATAAAATGTTGAACTTCTAAATTATTTGAAAGCCTCTGATAAATGCCCTCACTGCCCTGTAGTCCATCTTGGTCCTTGCTGAGCACTGCACTTTCTCTTTGGATGTGAGCCAGTCAGGGATTGAACCAGCTCCTGATGGTTTCCTGTAGCTTTGGCTCCAGGACAGAGCCTAAACAGTAGAACTGGAAATGAGGAAAACTGCATATTAAGAATTTTGGAAGAAAAATGGTTCTTAGCACTTTTACTTTTACTTACATTAATCAATTGTGTTTGGCAGGTAACACCTACACAAAAAACTGATTTCGGGCTCTTGACCATTTTTCAAGATTAAATTATTAACGCAGCCGCAAATGTTTCTTTCTTCTCTGTTTTTTCAGTCGTTGTTGGTTTTTTACTGGGTTGCTGGCTGTTTAAAACACATTAGTGGGTCCAGCTCACACTAAATGTATTTGACAAGTAAAATGAATGTACTGTATCACAGCAAGGCTACTCAGTGACTCATGTGCCCTTTTAACAACACCTTTCTCGCTGCCTCCCTCCCTACAGGCACAAGCCCCCACGCCCCCACCAGTGTCCATGTGGTGGCGTCCTCCATCTGGGCCAATGTGTCCTGGGAGGCAGCCTATGACGGAGGCTTCCCGCAGACATTCTCAGTCTGGTACGGCCATGTGTGAGTCATCCCTGCATGCTTTGCTTCCTGCTTTTTCTTCTTCTCCGATACTTCCTCTGTTGTTTCTAAAAAATGTCTTTTCCAGGGTTGTGTTCAGAACAGTTGTGAAAACGTAGAGATGGAAAAACATGGAGATCCAGTGTGAGTGAGTTTTCATCTCTAATCTTGGAATTAATGGAGGAACGGATAAAAACAGTTGCAACTAAACTGAACATGACCCAAAGTTGTCTGTCCTGCTACTGCTGCTGCTGCTGCTTTGCCGCTGCTTGACTGGGTAAAAGGCCTGAGTTTAAATATCTCCTTTATTTAATTTCTTGGGGTTTTAGCTATGACTAGTGTAATCTTAATGATACTGTAGTTTTTTCACTTGTTAATTTGTGAAAATGTGTAGAATATAGTGTATAGTATAGGTGTAGGTGTTTCTCTGGTTGTCGTCTTGCTGGTTGGGATGTGAGAGTTTAATACATATCAAAGTGTAGAAAAATCCAGGTCTACAAACAAGCCATCTGCATTTTGGCTGATAGGTGTGAAAAAATGGCCCAACAAAACGATTGGTGGATATCAGCAAAGCTATGATAAATACATTTTCAGAAATAAAAAAATATATATATACCCATCCTGAATATTTGAAACTGTTTCAATTCTCATTTTCTGCAGTATGGAAATGCAGGTACCGGCTGTGCTTTCTCACTCTGACAGCGAGTTAACAGATCCACTGCTGCTGTGCCCACATAGGCTGGCCTCCCCCTACTCTTCTGACTCTGGACAGAATTAAATTAACTGCACTTTTAAACAAAAAATCCAAAGTTTTATGCTCTCAATGCGTCAAATTTTCAAGGTATCGAATCCAAGTTACAGATTCCAGTATAGTGACAATGCTACTATGAAAAATGATCAAGAACAGAGCAGTGAAAACTATATACATACTATGTTTACAGGATGCTGTCATGATATTTTACATTGCTGCCAACTGTACTCTCAGTGCTAGTTGATCCTCTGTAAGAGTTGAAGATGTAGCCGCTAATCCAGTAAATAAGGAATCCAGCAAGAAATATTTAATACATGTGAGTGTGACAGTATCCTGTAGACGGTGTACAGTTTTTTGTTCAGCTGGTTCTTTAACTGTGGAGTTCGATTTCTTTTAGCAGAAAGGCTGCTTTCTTGGTTGTTATCTGTTCACATATAGGCGACACACTTGTGCAGTTTTAGCAGGCTTGTCACAGCAGTGAGGTATTATCATTGTCAGGCATCTCAAAGTGACCCTGCTAGAGAATTACAGTATTGACTACAGTTGGGTTTCACTCTTAACAGTCCAGCTCAAGCTCTCGTCTCTTACTTAAACCTACCATGAGGAACTTGTAACTGGTTATGGAACAGTTTCAATTTAATACTGATACCTCTAAATGACCTACATAAGCAAAAAAAGCCATGGTCAACAAAAAAAATGAAAGATCCTTGTGGCAACTTCAAGCTTCCTAACATGCAGCACCACTGCTCATGAGCACATGCAAAAAGTAAAATTTAAAAAAAGAAAAAGAGCTTTAACATTCTGCTGCGCTGCTCATATACAAACTAAATACTGTATGAACTGCTTTATTAAGTGTGGTAGTACAGCACCATGGTATAGGCCATAACACAAAGTTATGAATAAGCATCCTTACATATTTAAATCGTTACTCATCAGTTTTGATCCACTGTAAGTCAGTAGTATAAGCACTGGAAACAAAGGAGACAGTCAACAAGAAACTAACCTGCTGGGCTCTGTGTTCCATTTCATGTTGTGTGTGACCAGCTCTGATCTCAACGGTGTTATGGATTGTTTCATAGCAGGAAAGGAGATTGTTTACAACATTTAACACCATCCTGTATGCAACTGAGGATTTCAAGAAAATATCTTTTTTAAACAACAATATAACTGTTGAACCAATCCTTAGGTTCAACGCTTTTTATTATAACCCATCATGCTTTATTAAAACAGTGAGGAAACCGCAGAGCGGCACAAATATATACAAAAAACAAAAACAGACAGCAGCTTTAATCAATGATACTCTGACAGAAAACAACAGTGAGCGATGTGAGCAGAGCAGCCTTGGCAAGCATCCATCTCAAGGACATATCTCCGATGGTCCATGACTCCAAAGTGCCGCTGTTGGTTAAAAAGTGCTTTTAAACGTCAGTGTTTTGTTCATGCTGTGGATGTGAAGTAGCTTTCCAAATCCTGTCCATTTTTTTTTTTTTTTTTTTTAAATATTGTCTAAAATACTGCAGGGTATTATTCCCAATATCAGTCTTACAATTTTTCCCAGTCCTCAAAACTCCACAAAATGAAACACTGCACTCAAATCCATGTTCTCTTTTCAAATTGGATTCTTCACACCTAGATGATATACACACAACAAGCAAAATAGTTGTATATTTTGGCCTCACGAGGCCATTTTACAAAAATGTATAAAATAGTAAAGAATCATTTCCTTTTTTTTTTGTTACATTTAGGTTTTTGGGGTTTTTTTTGTATTGAAATAGGTTGAAATTGTATGGTACATACAGTATAAACACTGTTGCCGTATTGTACAGTAATACAATACTGTGAATATATCATATAAATATCGCATTGACACAATCATTGTATCTGAATAGGACACAATGATTGTTTGTCTATCCAATGTGCTCTAATTGGGCAAAACTCACAACCCAGCTTCCAACAGGCATACTGTTAACTCATAGTTGACATGAGAGTAGAAGCAAAAATTGCCAGGATTTCATTAGAAATATTTATATTTACAGCACGAGTGTTGCAGCTGTATGTACATTTTTTGCTTTATTTGGTTGAGGTGTGGTCAACGCTGAATGTGTGGCATGGGCAAACAGCAAACTGCAAAGCTGAGCGCAGCATGGGCTTTTACCATCAAGTGTTGTGAATGGCGTGAAAAACTAATGGAAGAAATTTTACAACTATGTGTTATTGGATCAATGCTGAAAGCAGAATTGTTGCAGAATGAACTTGACATTATGTAATATTGTAATCTACTGAACTGTGTGATTTAAAATAGATGTAACTTCAGGTTGTGTCTTTGTACAGACTTAAACCTTTTTTCTTTTTTGTACCATCAACATAAGGTCGACTTTTACCTCGATTGAAAACAAAAAAGTGAAGGCACTCCCATGATCTTTTTTCAAATCATTCCTGTCTGTCCACTCACCTCTCATCCTGACTCCTGTGCAGGCTGAAGAGGGAGCATTTAGGTCCACATGATTGGCTCTCCATACCCGTGCCTGGAGGCCACGACTGGATGGTGGTGCCCGGCTTGGAGCCAGAGACAACATACCAGTTCAGCGTCCTGGCCCAAAACAAGCTTGGCACAGGCCCCTTCAGCGAGGTTGTCACTGTGAACACACTAGGTGAGTATAGTCAGTGCTGCTTGACTGGAACAAAGGGAGGCATGCAACTGAAATGAGCAGAAAGCCTGTTACTTGGAACAAAAGCCATCCAGAAACACTTCTATATCTGCGTCTTTTTCATATTTAAGTATTTTTCTGATTCTCTTTGATTCATTAACATTAAACCTTTAACATTTCCATATGAAAAATGTGTCACTGAACCAGGAAGAACAATGTTGGACAGCTATGTAAAGTGCTCAGGTTAATATAAATATAAAAATAGGCCATGAAAAAAGTCCACCTCTTTAACAATTTACTAACTTTCTGAATAGCCTTAGCGCTACAGTGGTAGAGCAATGATTTTAGGCAGTTCTGTGCTGTAAATAAAGTCTGACAAGTTTGTGCGCCCTGGTCAGTTAGTAGAGCGTGCTGCACATGTACAGAGGCTTGTCCTTGTCACAGTGGAGCCAGGGTTCAAATGTGACCTGTGGCCCTTTGCTGCATGTCTTCCCTCCTCTCTCTCATCCTGTTTCCTGTCTATCTTCGCCTGCACTATCAGAAATAAAGCCATGAAAAAGGCCAAACAATAATAATAATAGAATTTAAAAGTATGACAAGTTAACGTTTATATCAATACATGATATCAATATTTCATGTTTAGCTATGATCATCAATATCAGTATAACACAACACCCCAACTACAGGCAGTAGACGACCTCCTTGGGTTCTGCATGTTTTAACCAGTCAGCAGTAAACTTGAACTTAAACAGTTAAGCTCTTATTTATGAAGATGTTTATTAAAATGGTATACGAGATTACTCTTTCATATATAATCAGGAGATTAAAAAGTGCCATTTTACTGATTGGTGACCATTGACATGACAACTGCTGAGCTCCCTTGTTGCTACCTTTCTGACATGAATGTAAGGTGATTACCTCGATCTATATCGAGACTATGAGCTACAAAAAGACTTGACACTCTGTTGGTATTTTAATTAACAGCAGCCCACACACAGCTCAGAGTGTTCTGTCTTCCACAAAACTCTTTGACCAAAATGTGCACACACCAGTGTTCAGAGAAAGAATCTATCAAACACCCAACAGTCAAGATTCCTTATTTTGCTCCAACTTACAACATTGTTGTTAATTAACTACAGCAAAGTAAATTTACTGCCAACAGTTTTCATTAGTGGTTGTGAAATCAACAGTCGCCAGCTAAACCTTCTATTTTCTACAGCTTGTTAAGGTACTGTTGACAACACCCTGTTATGTTGTATCATATGCATATTGAAATGTAACATTTAAGAAGACAACTCAGTTTTTACTAGAATCAACATATTATCAGAACAACTATGTAAAAGCTACTTGGTAAAAGCCTAAACTGGACTTTGGTTGACTACAGTGACATTTATTCAGTAGAAATGAAGCCGTCACAGATTATTAATAAAGATAAGTGATGTACTGAAAATTGGGATAACTATATTCATGCTTTATCATCGCCTGTGTCAGCCAAGGAGTAGGATCAACGAAGTATTCAGACAGGGGCTGCTTGTTGTCCTTTTTATCAAAGCCTTCCTCCATTCGTTTACAAGTCAGATATCCTGACATATCTATTAGGGCATTGTCCTAAAGTAAAATAAAACAGTAGTAGATAATACACTAGATACCATCTAGAGTTAACTGCTTACATTTTTTAATGGGAACACCCACTTAATCTAGTGAACGAGGACAATGGCAAGGACTTGAAAATCTTTCAACCAAACCATGAGCACAGGTGGTCAGATGGAAACTGTGTGTGTGGTGTGAATGCAGAATGAGTTCAGTGCCTATAAACTTTAGCATACAGATGCGACCAGGAAGACGGGGAGATAGGACAGCAGTACAGCATACTGGCCATATGGACTGTCAGGATAGCTGTGGCTGGAATATGAGCTAGCAAGATGAAATGTTCATGAAATAATGTTACAGAATGCAAGGACTGAGAAATAAAGAAATGGGAAACACACAAGTGAATTTAATGATGGAGATGAGTTTGGTAAAAAAAAAAGGAGAAAAAAAGGCTTTATCACATCGAGTCGCAGTCTAGTTAAGATACATGTCAGTGCCAAAGTGTAAGGGGGGACTGATTCACTGGTATAGATGAGAGCAGGCACACTGTGTGTCACTTTCTTTTCACCAGAATGACCACACCCCCATTTGGGTGAAGACAAACATTGTGAAATTTCCGGCGCAAAATTTAAAAAAAGCAAGTAGCACCATGCCTCAAAAGCTGCAGTGTTGCGTTTTGCTCAACAAAAAATAAAAAACACCACAGTTTACACTTTTTCTAACTTCCCCAAAGGACAGTAATATTAGAGATCTATGGCTTCAGGCCGGCTGCAGAGAGGAGGAAAATGGTAAATTGTGGGAGCTTGCCAGTCAATAAGTGTTCTTCCTTGGTTAAACACTTCATAACAGGTTAGTTAATGACGTTATTGAGTGAATGACCTGAGTGACCATCGTGCCTGATCAAAGTGAATTAGAATTAGAAAAGAGTCTTTGTGTGGGTGAAACTATGGCCGTCCATAAAACACCTGCTTTTAGAATGGAATTTGTCTAGTGTCTACTGGAAAGATCACTGGCAGCCGAGGGTATTTTAACGTTAATAATTCACATAGATTGACCTGCATTCTAATAATGAGGCTTTTAAACAGAATAAAGTAACAGAAGTGGACCTAAAACCAACCTGCTTTCTCCTCTCAGCTTGTTAAGGTCACGTAATAAACACAAACAAATATCTAAATAGAGACAGCGGTTCTGGCTCGCCACAGCAATGTAATTGGTTTACAGTAACACTGGACGGATTTCAAAACACAAAATAAAGTGTCTTAATGACCGAAATACATTATCTGGATATCAATAAGGTAGTTGTGATCAGGTTAGCTCACTTTCCCCCATTTCTTAAATTTTTCATGCAATGATGCCAATCATACTGTAGATCAACAACAACACAATATGATTGTTTGCTGACGAGCAACATGATTTGACCACCAGTCAAATTAGAGGGTCTGCTTTCACCCAGAAAGGGGCTGGGCATGATGCAAGGGCAAAGTACCTGACTGGGCTGCTCTTATCTATCAAGATGGTAGAACTAGTGAATATATAACTCACACGCATTCTCGACCCTAATGTGCTCTTCCAGTATTTCCTATAAGTACCCCTGAACCATTGGTGCTGCTTACCCCACCACGGTGCCTCACAGCCAATCGCACGCAGCAAGGAGTCCTGCTCACCTGGATCCCGCCTGCCAATCACACAGCACCTATCCAGCATTATGTCATGGAGTTTCGCCTGGGGGAACGATGGGAGGTCTTGGACGACAGCATTCCTGCTGGGGAGACGGAGCTGCTCGCCCGAGACCTCATCCAGGTAAGCAACAGAACGTGGACTGTAGACTTTACACACAGTATTACACAAGACCTACATCTGCCAGTTCCAAAGGGAAGGGAAAAGGAAATTCTAGTATTTTTCAGCCTTGGTCTTATCCTCGTATTGTTGTCCATTCTGACTATAGGACACTTGTCCCCTGATTGATTCTTTGTCTTTTCTTCCTTTATGTGATTTAGCTCTTCGTCTGTGTACTCTGTGTTTGGAATAATTGATGTTGACAATCTGAGTAAATTGACTGGATATTCAGCCATTACACATTGTTATCTTGAGTCTGAAGATTTTAGTTCCTTTGGAAAGCTTAAACCTGCAAACCTTTAATTTCTTTTTGGCCAGTGGGGGGCAGCGGAAACAAGTTGTGAACACAACGTTGACATATTATTACCCTCTAGGCGAGCTTGATAGCAAACAGCTACTTATATAATAATATTCTTTTTTAAAATGCATTTAATATATTTAATATTTAATTACTGAGAAATCTTATCATTCATGATGTTAGTTCAATATTCACTCTTTAAGGTCTGCTTTTGGTCTCCAGCAACTCCTGAGGGAAATATCTGGCTCTTTGGATACTAAAGTAGCGTCGGTAACTGTGTCTGTTTGTATTGAGAACAGAAGAAGAAAAAGTGACAGTTAGGTCTGCTCTGTTTCACAATGGACAACACTTTTATTTAATGCCTCAGCTCTCAGCACATTAAAACCATAAGTCTGTTATTAAAATGTTGTCAGTAACCACATTAGTTATGTCTTTCCTTAAATGCACAGTATGTAACTTCTGCAGCTAGGGGTTTCTTATTCAAAATAATTAAAACAAAAGACATGGGATCATGGGAATTGTTGTCTTCATTGTTACTGTCACTATTGCCAATTGAAGTGTATCTGATGGTGACTCAGGCAGAAATGTTCATGATGAGGCAATGTATTAAAGTTTAATTATTACATTTAGTCACGTTTGCTGAATTCCTTCCTCTCTCTTATGTATCATCTGTGTTTTCCTGCCAGTTATAGCATCAGGTGACCATATGAAATGCAGATACCTTGAATAAAATAACAGGTTTCTCTGGGTTTGAACATTGTTGGAAACATTTAAAATAATAATGTAAATACACAACCAAAGATCTTTTTGTAGCTTAATGTGAAAATGTTACATAATATGCTTTTAACAAGGTTTACCTCTGTTTCAGCTGGCTCAGCTGAGAAGCCTCAGATGCAGTCAGATGCTGAAATACTGTAATTGAAATGTTTGATGAACTTTTCAGTCTGAATATTTTCTACACCAACTGAGTCTATTTACGACTGCAGGCAAAGTTGATTGTTTTTCAAATCATAATCTTAATGACAAGGACTCAAATCTGATCCTGCGTACTGTATGTATAATAATGTGCTGCCACCTTGGTCGTCATAGTAACAGTGCAGGTGTGCACACACTGACTGGGCTCACTTTCTGACCATCTCTGTGGGTTTTACTGTGTGGCAGCTTTTGTTTTTACTCTTTCTTATATGCTGTATCTAACAGAACACACACAGGCCTCATTTCTGCAGGTCTGCAACTGGCTTTACAGAACACCACTGAAAAATGTAATCAAATACAGTGTAATGCACTGTATCAACCTAAGTTAGAAATACAATATTCTATATTGTACTCTATTCTTCTATTCTTCATTCTTCTATACTCTTTTTTAGAGGACAGCGAAGAGTCTCTTTGTCTGCAACAAAGGACAGTCAATTCATCTTTACTGATTTATGAGCTCTGACACAATGCTTCTTTTTCAGCATGTCACATCTTGCTCATGTCGGCTAACTCTCCTGCCATGACGTGTTTGAGTTTCTTTCTTTAATCTAACTACCGTTTTCAGCTCCATGCAGATGCTTTTATCTCGACTTTCGTTGTACAGCAAACACCCACACACATATCTCTCCAGCTCTCTCACCACACACAAATGCACCTAGTTTGTAGAAGTTTTTGCTGCAAATCGTCTTACTGCACGCGCTGAGGTAGTTTGACTTAGAGTAATATGTTATAATGTGATGTATAGGATATTTTACCCAGCCCTGAAGTGTAGCAAACAACTGAGCAGACAACACAGTCCACATCATATAGTTTTGATCAGAATGTTTCAGAGCGTTATGCCAAAAGTACTGCAAAATAGGTATTGCACCCTGCTGACGTGTCCTTGAGCAAGGCACTGAGTGAATCCCTGTCAGTTCTGCAGCTGTTGAAAGGAGAGTACAGCCAGCACCAAGAAAATGTAAAAGAGGTTCTAAAAATCATTCATGATGATATTCACATAATCAGTTTTTTTATTCTCATTTAGTTTCTGTTGAGGTTCTTGCTATGTTTGTACTATGTATTTCTTGTTCCTCCTGACACATGTAGTTTTCATCACCAGACCCTCATGATATGACTATAATATGATATTGATTTTGAAGGACCACTGTGTTAGCCTCTAAATGCCCCTGAAACGGCTGATGGACTGTTATTTGCTTCGGCATAGTTATGTGTTTCTCGTAAAAATCCCCCTAACCACCTCTCTCTGGACCGGCAGCTTCCAGTGAACATGGTCGGACCGAGAAGTAACACAGTCTCCGAGAAGAAGGAGGCCAGTTTAATGACAGTAAATACAGTGCTGAGGTTGTGTTCTTGCCATGTTTGGCTCCTGGCATCACAGCCTGACTCAGTGAATAGGACCGCTTACCGAGCTTACCAGCTAACGGCAACTAACGGTACATTAAACAGGAGTTGGTGCTTACTTTAGCTACAAAGCGACCAGTATCTGCCAACTAGTAAAGCTTTCTGTCCAGAGTTGCTCAAGGCAGAGCAGCCCTAGAGCAGCAGAGCGAAAACCAGCAAATATTCACCAGAAAACATGACCTAGTTCAAAATCACTGAATAAAAAGGATAAAGTTTGTTTTTTATAGAAGTTATAAAGTTGTACTTTTGTACAGTCATCCGTGAGGTTCGGTCCCGAGCAACACTCTTTACACATCCATCCCAGCGTCATATATAAAGAAAGCCTTTATTGGCCAGAGAAATAACATATGCCCCCAAGTGCTGAATGAGTCACCAACATTTTTAATGGCTTTCCAGGAAGTTGCAAACTCTGAAATACCGTTATAAATACCTTCCAAACAGCTTTTAGACACTATAATACCTGATACTGGCATATAGGTGAGATATGGAGCCAGACATTTGCGGAAAAAAACACTGAAACAGCGATTTTGTCTTCATGGGAAAAATAATCAATATCATCAGGAATTCACTTAACCTAGGGTTTACAGATGTTTTTAAATATCTGTTTTAAATGTCTATAAAAGAAATTGTGGGACGTGTGAGAGACCAAGATCAAAGCAGTAGGTGTAAGATTGCCCTGGTATAGGTCAATTTCCAAAACATTGGACTCTACTCTCCAACTGCCTGACTGCTAAATGCCCATGTCTGTCCACACCTCAAGGCTAACTGTTGAAATGTGTTAAGTCCAACCCCTAGATAACCTTGATGAGATCAGAGTGACATAAGGATTGTGATGTTATCGTATTTTTAGAAAGGTCCCCATAGGGTCACAGAAGTTATACAACTATTTTGATTGGTTGAGTGGTATGTGTTTAGTTGAAACTGATCTTTCTGTGTAAATTGGTGGAATGCTCCTTTAATACATATTTTATTTAAAAACTCTGATTTCAAAAAGGCAAATCACCAGGTTTAGATGGCCTGCCAATTGAGTTTTATAGTCATTTTTCAAAACTCTGATTTCTGACAAATTCAGCTTGCAATGCAATAAACAAATTCTAGGTTCCACTATGCCATTCATGTGGGAGTTAATGATAGTTAACGTAAATGTTTGTTTTTTTGCTGTTTTCTCATGAAGACTTCTAATAAATTCAAATAAATTCTTCTAATAAATTGTGTTACTTAAACTAAACGGTAACTGTCAGTGACTGAGCTGCACTATTTATTTCAGGTACTCTTGTACTCTTCAGAGACAAACGATCCTACAGCCTGACTGACCCTGTCCAGACGTGAGATGTGGATGATTCACCTTCTGAATGTTGATCTCTCTGTTGCCTTGTTCCTATAGGAGGCGTGGTATGAGTTCCGTGTCATGGCTGTCATGGATGACATGATCAGCGAACCTAGCAACATAGTAGGAGTGTCCAGCACAGGTGAGTCATTGCATCACTTATTGAATTATAATTTCCCCTGTGGTCATTGTAACAAAATCTGAAGATGAAAGTACAAATATCAAATGTGTGATCCCTCCATTATACAGTATATATGCATGTTAAATGAATCAGAGACTGAGAGAAGAAAGGGCAGGTCTTCTTGACACTCCCCGCCTTGAATTCAGAGCAGCTTTTCTTGTCAATGCTGGGATTCAACCCGACAACCTCTGGCAATAATCTGCATCTCTTACCTCAGGCAATCTTAATGCTTCTGAGCTGAGGGGGGCTGTGGATGTATTGCACATGCAGCAACTTCAACTTTACATTTTGCTCACTCAGCACTATTCAATTTAAGCTTGCTTTACATGCACACTCCTTTGTACCGTCCTGAAGAGTATGACATCATCGTTTTGCCTGTCTCCCATGGACTGTATTGGGCTGCTTTGTGCTAAAAAAAGATTCATTAAAACCAGTCTTTTTTTGGCCTCAAAACGGAAAGTCTGTTTTGAATCTGAAATTAAACCCCTCAAAATATGATGTCGCTCCCCTGCAGAGGTCACTGAGTACACATCATTTGGTAAGAGCAGCTGTTGGGAGCATTTATAGAGAAGATTTGCTCAGGAAACTTTGGATCTCTGGAAGTACTCTGCTGCCCCCTGCTGGTAAAGGTGGAGAGCAATGCAGTGTGTTGATCTGAGGTTCCTATTAATTCCTCTATGGCTCTGGTATTCATTTCTTTCTCTGTGCATATTGTCAATCAATACCATACTCAAAATATGATGTGGATACACACTGTCCTTCCAAAGACGACAGAGGTGTTCTTTGGCTGATTGGTTGTTATATAAGTACCAATACTGCTGGACGTACAATACTTTGCATTTTGCTGTGTCATGCTTCACTGCAGCACATAAACCACTCTAACAAGTTCATAACGAAGGTTGACACATTGTCCCCCCTGGTCCTCACTGAGCAATTCATTAGCATGTAGGTCACTACAATAACTCCTTCATTAATGACTGAGGACACTTCTAAAAGTTGGTGGTTCTATAGCAGGACTATAGCACATTGTCCTCTCTTGTACATTGGCTGCATTTTTATTAGCCTAATGATGTTGTTAAAGCTGTGACAGTCACATTAATTCTGGCTCTTATGCATCTCTGAGTGTAATAAGCCGAAGAGTGCAGCCAGTGATGTTAAACAGAGCATCAGGAAATACAGAAGAAATGCAGCACCAGAGTATTGTACAATGTTGAACTCAACTGCATTGTAACAAAATGGTTCATTCACTGATGGTTTATGTCCTGAATGTTTAACTGTCCATAATGAGTCCAACAGTGTTATAGGAGTAGAAGAGGACTGCTTGACATCACTGAAGGCGATTTATCAGATTCCACACAGCATCTTCTGGAGCCACAAAAGACTTAATACTACTTTACATACAGTAGAGCTCCCCAAGACCTGTAAACACACTTTAATGTGTAAACTGGTGGAGTAACCCTTTAATGCTGCCCCAGCACTGAAACACACCAATACCAAAATTATAATTCTGACAATAAAATAGAAAAGAAATCCATCATGTCTGTTTTCATGTCCAACCATGCAATCTGAAAATATGCCTTATAGAAGTGAGCAGTCAGGCTTCTTTCCTGTCTGAAGTGCTCACTGCTGTTAGATGTTAGCAGTTTTGAAGGGACCAGCATTTTATCTACTGCTCTGGTGCTTTATGAAATAATCTTTAGACAACAGATTTTTATTAACACTGCATTGTGGCTTGGGTGGTGATGAAACATTTAGTTTTAAATTGTTGTTGCTACCTCCAGGCATACATACATGCACCGCTATGTTTGTTCATGTGTAAACCAGGAGGAATGCGTTGGGGTTACAGCTGGTGTTGTACTGTTTCCTTAAAGCCTCTTTCCACCAAGAAATATGTTTTTCTTGTATTTACTGCACTGTGATGTTTAAGCTTCACTGCAGAATGATGTATTTGACACTAAAAGAGTGTTTTCACATTCACCATTGGCCCTGTACTTGAAAAAAAAATGCCACAAAAGTGCCCTCTTCGATGGCTCTATGGTAGATAAAACATGATAAGGTGCCTTGTACAAAGGCCCAGTGTACGACAAAATGTGATAAAGTGCCCTCTAGGGTGCCTTCATAGTGGAGAAAACAGGATGCAGTGCCATAGTCTGCCCTACATGCTAGGAAATTAATTGGCCTCTACAGTACACGCCTCTAAATAGTTGAATATTTATTAGATCTATGTGTGTGTGAGGTGTAGAAGTTATACTTTAAATATGAGGCACATGTAAAATAATTTGAATCTTTCACTGTGTATGCATTGTGACTTTCTTTTCAAGTCCCAAAATGAGAAGCACTCAGCATGCAGAATGGCCCCTGTCAGAAATGTCATATCATTGGATCAATATTATTATTGATGGATCAAAGAGTTAATCACTTTCATTTTGCGGCTGGTAAAGGTGGGGTCATTGGAGTCATCTATAGTAATACATCATAATTTACTTGTTGAGTATCCATTATTAATCTGAATCTGAAACTAGTAACTAAAGTTATCAAATAAATGTTGTGTGCAAAAAGCACATACAGGTATTTGCCTCTGAAATAAAGTACCCTGAAATGGAAATACAGTTGAGTACAAGTACTTCATAATTATTTAGTTGAGAATTTACTTTTCAGTGTAGTCGGAAACATCTGGTGTTCATCAGCTAAACTTGTGAATATTCACAAATTCTGGATTACGGATAACAGATGTAAATGTACTTTCCTTTTTTCTCTGACAAGGTAATTAAAACAACATTATGTAACTTGTTTACCTTAAAATAACAGCTTCTAAATCATGTTGATGGTACAGTGTCTTGTAACAGGGTGAATGGTGTCTCTGTCTCAGCCCCTCATCACTTGTTTGTGCACTGTGTAACTTCAGTGAGAGGGTAGATCACAGTGTTCATCATACATGTTTACTTCAACATACAAGTTTCCAACACATTACAATGTTATGGCGTAATGAGTTGTATTTGTAGTTAGCACCTAGAGTACATTACATCTGACACGTTGTTACAGACCTGGGGTTTGTATTTACAACAGTGGCATTGCACTCAGAAACTGTGGGGGGCGCTAAATCACACAAAATGGCAATTTCTGCATAATGTTGCTTTAACTTTATCTGACAGAAATGATTTTCCCAAGCAGGGCATAGTGTTAAAATATTGAAGGGTTACTGTTAGTGCAAGAAACCCTTCATGAGTAAAATGTCATTACTTGATCAATACACCTGTTCAACAAGCATAAACATGTAAACATGTAGAAAGGGATGTTTTAACCTTCCCTGTCCGCAGTCTCTAATAGCGAAATGTCACAAAAAATGTAGCAGAACGCTAAACAAAAGTTGTCTGTATGTAATAACTGTTTAGCTTAGTTTGTCCCCTACTAGTATCTTAAAATCTGTCGAACCCTTGTAAACTTTGCTGTAGGCTGAGACAAACCAGCCCGTCCTCCCTCTACCAGCAGTACCTGTAGGCTGTGAATCACCTGAACTGACGGAGCAGGACTCACTAATGCTGACTGATGTCTGTCTTATTCATTTTTTCTAAACTAACACTCAGTATTTTGATGTCAGGAATTTAAAGTTTGTCTGTGTAAATATTACTGTTTGTGCTCTAGAAACAATGTAGTTGTATTTAAAATATTGCAGTGATAGATATTGTTATTAATGTTGATTTTTAAAAAATCGAAAATTGATTGTTCATTCAAGAGACCTGTCTTACTTCCTGTTTTGTATATTACTATTGCTGAGCACGCGATACATCTTATCCAATTACTTGATTAATCGCCAGATTAATCAGTAGAATACTCGATTACCAAAACAGTCCTAGTCATTTTTCTACAGCCATGACACTGTGCAATCAGCATTTACTTCAGAATGATAAGTTAAAGAAAAAAAGTTGTATATTTAAAGTTTAATGTGAGTATCAACAAACCAAGACAACCTAATGAGGCTGTAACCAAGCAATACAGTCCACATGTAGCTTCGTCATTTCAGCTGACTTTATGTTGAGTTAAATTTTTGCTTCTGCAGTTTTCTACTCTGAAAGTTGTGAATGCGGATATTTTTGGAAAACAACTTTACATTCTGCTAAGTCATCATGGCATATTGCCTGCAGAAATTCCCATTTTGAAGACACATGCAGTAGTAAAAGGTCAGCTCTAGCATATCTGAATCTCATTGTACATGGCAGGAATTTTCCCTTTCAGAGGCCTTTCAAAGGCTCCTCTGCAGGAGCCAACAAATTATTGGATGAGGCTTCTCTTCTTTGTTAGGGAGGGTGGTATAAAAAGCATAAGGGGAATGAGGGAATGGCAAACAGGCTTATATGCACACCCTGCAAAAAAGGAAAAGTCAGAGAATCTCAAATCAGTTTCCGGTGTTGTTAAATAGCTGCCTAATAAGAGCACAGCGGGTTCTTTTAGGAGACGGTGTCCTCTTTTTCAGTGGACTCGCATCTGAATGATAAGGTCATAGTAAGTATAAACAGAAAATGAATGTTGATATTAGCATTAATTCTGTGAGGTGACATATCAGAATTCTAGTGAGCAAAGTGAAGTTTATTTTACTTTATTCTGTCTGATGTATTTGACAAATGTTCCTCCAGTAATCTGTCATTTCCTCCAGCTGTGGGTAGGCCTACATGTGTCCAACTGCAAACTGTCAGGTCCCTCTATTTTACCACATCATTTTGCTGGTTTCACTGCCCTGACTCTTCCGTCCTCGCCTCACAGACTTCTTCCCTCCTCCAGAGATGGTGGAGGAACATGGACTAGCAAGACCTGTGGTGGCTGGCATTGTGGCCACCATCTGTTTCCTGGCAGCAGCTGTCCTGTTCAGCACGATGGCTGCCTGCTTCGTCAACAAGCAGCGCCGGCGGAAGCTTAAGAGAAAAAGAGGTGAGGGCCGGTCATTAACAGCTATCGCCACAACTGCAGAGCCATCCTAACCTTATTTTAAGCACAACCAAAAATCAGATGAGAAGATCATGTTTTACAGTCGTATTTTTCTTTAAGGCATTTTTTAACATTGGCTGTGTTTTTATTACTGTAATAACTTTATTAACACTTAACTAGTGCCTCCTTATGCTGCTTTATCTGACTCATCTCCTCTCAGCTTTAACTGCATGTTCAAACAGGAAATAGAATACATTTAAAAATCCTATATTATGCTCATTTCAGTTTCATACACATTTTGGGTGTCCAGAAAATGTTTACATGCTTTAATGTTCAAAGATACATTATTTTTCCTATACTGTCCATTGCTGCAGCCCCTCTATTCACCCTCTCCATGCTCCGTTATAGCACCTGTCTCTTTAAGGCCCTCCTCCCAAAAAACCCAGTCTGCTCTTATTGGTCAGCTCTCACAGGCCTGAACAGGCCTCCCACTTTGTTTCTGCATCAGCTCTGCTGGTGTTTTTGCAAACAACTGTGATGAGGCCGTGGCCGAGGACGGTGACTGTACAGTTGTGACATCACAGTCTTCCAGAAGTCCTGACAGCTCATGTAAAGGCTGTTTCTGATTGTGGGCTGTGTGCATTTCTCTATGGACTGAGTGCTTTGATTCTTTGACAGTTTTTATGTAGCCTATAGACCTGCTTTACAATCTAAAAAGACAATAAAAAAAAGTATAAATCTCATTTTTCCACAGTATGGGACCATTAACTGTTTGACTTAGCTAAACGTAGCTTAATGACACTTGAGTCAGCAGCCCTGGCTATAGTCAGTCATTTTGTTTTATGGTTCGGTTGAAGTGCGCTCTGCATTGGTACCTTGTCCCTGCAGCTCAGCACCACCACTAATGTCATCTCTGGAAATCAAGTTTTTATAAATGTTTTATGTAAATGTGTTGGATCAGTGTTGTTTATGATGAATACTAAAAAGACACTCCATTGTAAATATGAGGTGCGGTGACTCTAAAGCCTGCTCAAAAACTAAACTGCTGAATTTGAGAGCCGCTCATTCGCCTCTTATTGACCTTGCATACATTTCCATTTCCTTTAACTTCAGTGTTTGCTCTCTGCCTGAATGCCAGGAAAGAAAGTGTAGCAGCCAGTGTATTCTACGGACATACTGTATACACTTAAACTAGAAGTATAACGGTGCACAGAAGCCATGGTTCGGTATGCACCTATGTACAGGGGTAAAGGTTCGGTACGAGTTCTATACAAAGGGAAAAAAGTGACAAAAGATCCCAATTGCATACGACTAGTTTTTTTTTTTCATTTATTTCATTTATTTATTTTAAAATTGCACTTAAAAAGACAATAAAACAAAGTTAAAGTTAGCAAATAAATAGCTTAAGATTAGCCTTTAAAAAGAGGATAGCAAAAGCAAGCAAATAAATAATTACAGTTTCTAAAGTGATTATGCATTTAACTTATTGTAAAGCCACAGTAAACAGTAACAGTTTAAGTCCTGATTTAAATGAGCTGTCCTCAGGTATTCAGGAAGCTTGTTCCACAGGTGGGAAGCATAGAATATCAAAGCCGTTTCACCTTGCTTTTGTGTTAGCGTGTTAGACGTGTTTCCACTCACATGCAACTGTCGAACAACACCTCAACGTCTTCATCTGATCCACTACTCACCCTCTGAATCTTTCCCACACAGCTGATTTAAAAGCAGCGGGCGGGTCCCCCAGCTCTGCTGTCTCTTGAGCAGTTGCCATAGCCATAGATTTATATGGAACAACTAGATAGTAGATGCAAAGATGGCACCCATTCAAACCAATAAGAATTGCTCGCCTACCTCGTACACCAAAACATTTTTTCTGGCTTCCGCGTTTACATGCTTGTTATGTGGCCCATTGAATATGCACAGTGTAGTTTCCCCCGTTGGCCTCTCCCGTGGGTTCCTACTTGGCCCGTGGACTTTATGATCATGTCGTGGATTTTTAAATCCCATTTCTCAGCTTCGTAGAAGTTTTACATATATAAAACCTCCATGGATCAAAAATTCATAATAGTAAGAGTCATAATCGACCTTGTTTGCGGTCCATGTGGAAAATACTTTTTGGGCCACAGAGGAATTTTTCGCTGCAATACCTTGAGTGTCCACCATGCCAGATTGAAAGTAAGGCTGAGCTGCACTTTCCAGGGCCTGGCCATAGCGCATTACAGTATCTTCTTCATTTTTCATGGCTTCTTCTTCTGCTTTTGTTGTTTAGGGGTGTTCGGAAAACAGCTTTTAGGCACATTAGTTCCACTTACTGGATTGGAGTGTGGATCAGAACTGTTATAATCTCCCCCACTGACATATGCTCTCTCCATATGACAGTCAGACGTATTTGTGGTATGACTGCGTGCACTGAACCGTGACGTGTGTACCGACTCGGTTTAGGACAACTATATGTACTGTTACACCCCTACTTCAAACTGATCTTGACTGGCAGTGATGTTTTTTTGTCTTTCTGCCTTCTTCCAGATCCTCCACTTTCCATAACCCACTGCAGAAAAAGCATGGAGACTCCGTAAGTAACTTCATGACACATAACACTGCTCCACTGCACAGTCTTCTACAGCCCATAATCAAACAGCACACCAGTTAGGATTCATATCACTCACTGGGTCAGCTATCAGATGATCAAAGACAATTTTCTTTCACACAAATAGAACTGTATTGAGCAAAGCAAAGCATATACTCCATTTCTACAAAGTGAGATTTACACAGTATGTTTGTAACATGGTGGGCAAAGAAGCAAAATCAGAACAGTTTCTCATTCATTCATCATATTGTTCAGTAACATTATTGCTACAAGTAAATTCACTTGTAAATATATAGCAAAATGAATGATAAAACAAACTAACAGATCATATAATACATTTATACAGCTGTATGAAAAAAATCGGGGGCCCATAAGAGATCATTTTATCCTGTTGATCCCTAAATGACAACTTTGCATGATTACTGTGGGATATGATGCCAATCCTGAATGTTTCTACTGTTTATAGAAGCAAAAATGTAGAATTCTAACATGGTACCACAGCAGCTTGTGAAATTGTCCTGAAATATAATCTACAGGATTGACGTACATGGACACAGTTGAAATTGTTTTCATGACTCTCAGCATGACAACCTTTAGAGCCTGGAGCATGTTTATTTACTGAATGAAATGCCAGGACTGTCACACCTGAATCTACATTTACATCCAGTCCGAGTTTAGGTTTAGGATAAGATATTTTAGTGACAACATTGAATCTATAGGGTTTGTGCCCATTTACTGTACACAAATCCTATAGATCAACTTTTTGTCACTACTTCACAGTCTGCCATGATACTGTGTTGATGATTCAAGTATAGTATGTGCTTGTTTTCTTTTGTTTGTTTGTTGTTGTGTCAGTTGTGTCAAGTCTGTGTTTTAGAGTGAGGGGACCAATGCTTGCTCCAAACTAAATATCAGCAAGAAAGTTAGCATTGTAGCCTGCTGGTGTCTATACCAGAGTGTGTTAGGGGGGAGCATTGTTGTCCGTCTGTGATGGAACAAATGTACAAACACAACATTGCATGGAAATGTCACAGCAGTTGTTTATTGTGGTTCAACAGTTCAGAAAAAAAAAATGGGTGTGTTTAACAATGGATGATGAATGTATGGAAATGTAACTGCTGACTCATTCCAGTGGAAGCTGCCCAAGTTTGAAAGATGTATTTAAAGACTAGTTTATGGATGTGTGAGACCATAGAAAAGTTACATTTTAGTTTAGTGAACCCAAACTGGACCTACTTATTTGTGGTAAGTAGCATCTAATGCTCATTTCTTGCTCTTGGAAAACGGTACAGACAGAGCACAACAATGTGTTTACCATAATTTCCTTCAGGATTACTTCTCAGTAGCCCACAAGATAAAGTCCAATGAATTGATACTGTGTTTGGTTTTAGACTGGTCAATGCAGGACAATGCAAGATAGACATTTCTATTTTGCCTAAAAGGTTGGCCACCAGGATCAAGAGGATCTCAGAGCCAAGAGCTATGATTCCATTTTTCGATCTATGTCACTGAAACGACTGCTTACAGGACAACAAAACAGTGAAGGTCTCCTGTTGAAAAGTGGAAAATGCAAATGAAGCTTTGTTGCTTCATATAACTTAATGTTACTAGTAAAACATCCTTTACATGTAAAACATGTTCAGAACACATAAACCTTTGTGCATGAGTGAACAGAGTCTAGAAGATTGAAACTTTAGCTTGGCTAGTTCATGTTTGTTTACCTTGAAAAAGAGTCATAATTGGTCTTGAATACAGAGGAAGTTTCTCCTATTTAACTTTAAGCGTTTGTGAATCTAGCTGCAGTGTATACTGAATGTTACTGGGCAGTGCTATGAGTTTAATGACACTGAGACTGCAGATGATAAAAGTTCCATCTGATTGTTTCACATATTTTCATTCCCGTCTCCTCTGTATTTTTAATCACAAAGGACATCTCAGGTCCTGTCATCACCATTTTTCCCTGCATTTTTCCACAGGTGGAACTACTAACATTAATTGGTGGCTCTTGTAAGTCATGCCAGTGAACCAGTGCACACAGACTGTCCTGTTGTTAGTCCTGGTACTGGCTAACCAGAATAGAGAGAAAGTATCCAACATTATGTTACACCTCAAGTAGTCCAAATGTCCATCATGGGAAAGGTCTGTTCTGCTCAGAGGAGAGAGGACTGTATGAAAAAATATATGATCATCCAAGGTAGCAGTCTTCAAAAGGACACAATCCTTCACAGGTTATACCAATAGATGCTGTTTAATCAACTGCTGGTGTGTCCAAATAACACAATACATAACACTTTCCTCTGATTTTCTACATTTGAAATATTTTCTGATTCATCAAGTTGTTGAACTTTATGGATATGTGTAAAAAAAAATAGTTACTGTATATTGTTGTTGTTGTCAACAAATCCCATGTAAAGATCAACACTAACAATAGATTTATCCTACTAACGAGTAGCGTATGCGTATCTACAGTAAGCCTAATGTATCGTATTGCTTTGTACCTCAGAGCTCCATTGTTGTCCAAAAACACAACAGTGAACCAGTTAATTATAATACACTATCTTTCTGCCCCAAATACTCACTAGCTCATCTAATCTGTGGTTGAAAATAGCCCCAAACAAATGCACTATTTAAATCTGTTTTAGTGGCATTTGTCAAAAGCTACGGTTCCTTTTGTCTTTAAAAAACAAAGTATACAGAATTTATGTCTTAGTAGGATCCAATCAGTTTGTTGAGGTTTTTGTCTTTTCATGACATTTGTTGACAATTTTGAAATATTAGTATTAGTATTACATGTACCAACATTTAAATGTAGGTTTAAATAACAAAGCAACCCTAAAAAAATGTTTAGAATTTGAACATTTCTGACTTTGGTGACTTCCAGTGGTAGTCTAAAAAACAGAACAGCTGCAAAGACAGCATTTACCCTCACAGCGCAAAAATGGGCTGAAAAAAAACAAAAAAAAGACAGAGGCAGTGCCAATTTTTATCTGGACTTTCTATTTTATATGAAAACACAAAAACTGAATAACATAAAAATACTACTATCAAGTAACATTTCTACACCTGGGGGCTTTAAATAAACTTTAAAACAGTAATTTACTTGGTTTGACTGAGCTGAATCGTCCAAATAGAGATTTGCTGTGGATGCGTGAAGCTTTCCAAAGTGTATGACAACATGTAGAGGCTAATATTTCACAACTCCAAGGCAACATGATGCGACAGAGCGGTGACACATTCTCTGGTCTGAGAATGTGGGATTTTGGCCACAAACAAAGTACATATATAGTCAATAAGCAGAGAACTGTCTCAGTGCAGTGGTCACATCGGTAACACTTTACATTAAGGTCCTTGTACTTACATTAGTTAAAAGGTAATAAGGCTGATTTGTTAATGATTAGCTAATAATAAGGGTATCATTAACCCTAACAAGGCATTGTTCTTGCTTTAGATTTGGTAGCTGCAAATGGCATTGTTAATTGTGAACAAGCACATAGTTAACTGCTAATAAAGGCATAATAAAGTATGTATTATCTAAATAAATAAACAGCAAAACAGCTTTGTAAAGGTTTAATAATGTAGTTCAACTCAATATGTTTGTAATGCTACTATAAAATATTATATAAGTATAATATTATAAGGTTTTCATTAACATTTTAAGTGTCTATAAACTAGTAACAAGTATGAGTGCTTATAAATGTCTTATAGTCTAACAATAAACATCTTTATGATGCTGTTATTAACTTATATAGTCTCATTAATGTTAATGAACCAATAACCTCAGCACAAATGTATATAATCACCTCCACATTTGTGCTAATTGGCCAACCTGTGGCACACTTCTCTCAAGTAACCCACAACAACAGCATGCTCAGACTTGCTAACAGTATCCCTTCTGACCCCTTGCATGCTCTAAACGGAGAAGACCAACTCCTCCCCTCTAATAGGCAATTTAGGGTCCCTCCATTTAAATGCAACAGCGGAAGAATTATTTTATATATCAGTCTGTTATGTTGCTAAATCAAAACCAATGTGCTGCTAAATAAGATCTGAATCTTGTTGTAGTCAAGACCACCAAAACAGAAACCACCAAAAGTCATGAACAAGACCAGTGTGTATCAAGACCGAGACAAGGCCAAGACTCTGAGGGGTTGAGACCAAGTCAAGATCGAGAACAGTGCACATCCCACACTGCATGAGACACTTGCGCTAAAATTTGAATCATGCAAACCATAGGCACTCTTGAAGTAAATCTGAGAGATCCAGATTTGCATGAAAACACCCACAGAAGACAAATGAAATCCTCAGGTTTCCTGGGTGACTCTTGTCTTCCCATCAATACCATCATAAAGTACAGTATGTTGCAAACAGTTATTCAATACAGTGATGAAGCTGTGGTCTTGACTGGTCCTGGAATACATTCCATACATAGAGTCCTCTTTGTCTGAGACCAAGACAAGATTGAGTAAAAATTAGTTTGATTCAAAGACGAGACTGAGGCCTTTCAAAAAGTGGTCATGAGACCAAGACCATTCCCAAGTACTACGACTCTAGATTTGAGAGTATTTTGTGATATGTTTCATGGTCATGAATGCTGGATGTGCTTTTATGAATGTGCACCATAAGTGTAACTGTATGTCTAACCTGTGTGTAAACCTCTTGAGCATAACTGCATGATGATGCAAAATAAATTTCAGTGTAAACTGACTATAAAGTCCTATCATTTCATATCTTATAAGAACTTACAAAGGCATTATTAACTATTAACCAACACCTTTTACAAGGACCTTAATATAAAGCGTTGCTGTCGCATCTTATCCATGTTTCTCTCCTCTTTCTTGCCTTCATCTCCACCTTGTTGCTCTACAACTTGTCCTCAAACATTTTCTCTGACATTTATTTATTTCAGATTTTGTCTCTGACTTACTAATACTTCTTCCCATTTCTTTCTTCTTTTCTTTTCCAACTTTTTTAATAGTAATATCAAGCTAATTTCTCTCATTTTCTCTTGCTTTGTCAAACATACCATTGACAGGCTTCCTGTTTACCCCCATATTCTCCCCACTTCTTACTGTCTGATCTCCCCATATCTACAGGAATCCAATTAGCCTCATTCCCAGCGTCGAGCCCTACTGGGAGGGGCTGGACGCAAGCAGGTACAGGCCCCAACCTCCCAGTCCTCAGTGAGTGTGCCAGCCATTGCCCACCTGTTCTTGCACACTGTATACACCCCTTTGCACTTTGATTCAACCCCAGCTCCTCAGACTCCTGACCTGGCTGCATGCTTCTGGCCAGATGTCCTCACAAGGCAACAACAATACTGGTCGTGATCTTCCTTTGATGAGTGATGAAGGATCTTCATTGTAAGAAGATGCTGAAAAAGTCCAACTTCAGACCTGTATATTAGGGATTATTTTTTAATTAGTAATCCATTGTGCCATGTGGGTCAAGATTCAAAGACAAAGGGTAGGCTAGGTAGGGTCTGCTCATTTCTCTCAGCTTCACACTTCTCTTGTGGCTCCAGAGGAAGCCACATGAAATATGATAATCGCCTCCTGTGTGGTCACTCAGTGGCAAAGTTGCATTGTTTGAAATTTATGGGCACCAGGTTTTGAAAACAAAGAAGAATGCATGGCATAAAGAAATGAAAATCTTGATTATTTGTTTTTAAAAAGTCTGTAATGAGTCCAACGGTGTTATAGGAGTGCACTGTTAGACCAGTGGACTGCCTTTTAAAACATACTACTTTTTCACATATGCAGTTGTACTCCCCAAGAACTGTAAACACACTTTAAAGGAATAGTTCACTCTAGAACGAAATTCAGTCATTATCGACTCACCCTCATGCTGATGAGAAGTCTGGTGTAGTTTCTTATTCCTCAAAGTGCAGCTGGAGACCCGCTGGGGTTATAACGGGCGCCAATGGCGTCTGAGACAAAAAGGTCCATAAAACTACACAAAAACTTTGTAATATTCCTCCATACTGCTCATCCGCTGCAATCCAAGTGTCCTGAAGTGGCGACATCCAGAGTTTACTCGGAACGACGTCATTTAGTACATTTTTCTAGCCTAAACAGTCACTCTACTGTATTTGCCTGGAGGCACGCTCCCGCGTGCACGCGGGTCTCCCTTACAGCCGCTTGCACTACGGAAGCTGCACCAGATCAACTACAACTCGCGATAGCTACACACCGGTATTTACATCCTGCTGTGAGCAACCAAGCAACACACAAAAACAAGAGGGATCTGCCTGCACTAGTGATTTGAAAATCTGAAACTCAAAGCTGGATGTAAATACCGGTCAGGGCCGTAGCCAGGATTTTTGAAATACCGAGGTCAACATTCGGCACGTGTTTACTTTCGGTTTTAATGAAACAAAACTTAAGGGAAAAAGTACCGAGGACTTGACCTCGGTGTCCTCAATGGTGGCTACGGCCCTGATACCGGTGTGTCTCATCAGCATGAGGGTGAGTCGATAATGACTGAATTTCGTTCTGGAGTGAACTATTCCTTTAATGTATAAAATTGGTGGAGATTCTCTTTAAATCAGAATCGGTACATCTCTCATACCACTCAAATATGAAGCGAGGACCAGGGGATGGTAAGCTTAGCTCAAGATAAAGACTGGACGCCAGAGGAAACGGATTGTCTGACTTTACACTTGTTACCTGGCACATAACCTCCCATAAAACCACAAATTGACATTACATGTTAATTAGTGAGCTTCCTCCCCGTTTCCAGTCTCAATGCTAAGCTAAGCTAACTATCCCATGATTCTAGCTCCATATGTTCAGACATGCTGTAAGAGTAGTATAGATGTTCTCATTTAACTTAAAGGCTGACTGAGATCCTCTTACTCAACTACATACAGTATAATGACCATTCAAGGTATGATAATGGTGTGTCGTTAACACGTGACACGTCAACAAGTCTAAGGCAGATGATTAAATGAAAGCAAAGTTTCAAGTTTGATTATGTTAAATTACATTATACACTGCATTAGAAACATTCTTGCTAATTTAAATGTAAGGCATTTATGGCCTATAGGTGATTTTGCTGAAATGAATATCTAAAAGGCATGGGACCTCTGTCCAGTGCAATGAAATCTTGAGATGTGTGATCAGTCACAGTACTTGAATGTATTTGTTAAAGGAATATTTTGACATTTTTGGGAAATGTACTTCTTGGCAGAGAGTAAGATGAGAAGATTGAAGCTACAGCTAGCAGCCGATTAGCTGAACTTAGCATAGTACAAAAAATGGAAATAAGGGAAGCACAAACCTAGCTATATTTAAAAGGTAACAAATCTGTCTTAAAGCCACCCTTAAATGGTGAATTGTTGTCATTACACTTCAATTTTTGTATTGATTAAACCAACATGTGTTAATTAGTCAAGTTAAGAGTAGCTGGTATAGGTACAGCTCGGCTTGGCTAGCTCTTTTGCCTTGTTTCCAGTCTTGATACTAAGCTAACTGGCTGCTGGCTGCGACCTTTTTATATTTACAATGTAGGTGTGACAGTGATATCAATCCTCCCATAATTCTCACCAATAAAGCAAATCAGCTTATTTCCAAAATATGGAACAATTCCTTTTACATAATTCCGGCTTTCTGCATTGTGCACAGCACTCTGTTTATGCTTTGTGAGTATTTCTGTGGGTTGAGCTATATGTGACTCTGTGTCTTTGCTCACTCTTTTAAACCACTGTTCACCTCCAAGTGACATGACACACTTTCTTTTTTACATTTCCGAATTGATAGACTTCACCGCTATTCCATTCTTATCCCTGTTGCAGTCACAGTCACATCTTTTCTTCACTTCTCCTGTCAATCTACCTTGTTGCGTTAAATGGAAGTCAAGTGTTTGTACTGTCAATCTGTATTTTTAGCTCGTAAACATGACAGCATCAGTGCCAACTGCTGATCACGACAGTGTGTGACATGTGTAAGGGCATAAAAAAAACATACTCAGTATTATATACATATAATTGCATAATGATCATGGTAAAATTGAAGGGTCTACAGCATCAGTAATCACTGAATCTGCATCAGATTATGAGGCAGTATTTGCCGTTTTGCCCTTAATTTTCTTTTTTTGATGATACATCCAGTTTAAAGAGCATCAGCAGTAATTCCCACTGTAATGTTTACTAACAACATGAAGAGACCATTCAGATTATACAGCCTGCATTTTATACATTTGACCATTATTCCTTTTGGTCATAGTCACTGTTTTTCTTGAGAGAAACAGTGACATGATGTATCATCAGACAACTCAACAACATATTTTACATGGTATTACAAATAAAGGTAATCAGAAAGCTTTAAAACAAGCCCATGGTTGTCTGAAAACAATTCTTGAAGTTGACGATTAAGATAGTATTGTAACCAATAATAATTGGAGTAATAGGAATAATCGTCAAATCTACAAAAGATAACAAAAAGAATGATTAAATTATATGATGATTGTTGCATTGTATGTTAACACAGAAAAGGGAGCACCTATTCAGACAAGCATAGTTGTTGTGATGTATAGTATGTGCTTCAGTTATATTGCATGTATATTGTCACTGCAGGTTATGACAGCAAGCTACAACATATAGGATTTCACTATTATTTGTCTCTTTATCTTAATGAAGCAGATGTGACTTTTAACAGAAACCATATCTGAGACAGTGTTGCACCCTGGGAACAAACATGAAATATATATCTTATGTAACAGGGCTTTTCATTGGCAGTTGCCTTTAAAATACTATTTGTAGCATGGTCATTATGAGCACAAGCTTTTGTTATTACACTGAGGATTGGCCATGTTTCATTCTTAAGAAAATAAAGTAATTGTGGCTTTAAAACAAATTCATGTTTTTCCTTTCCTCCTTCCTGTAAAAAGACATGTTATAATTGACAAAAATATTTCACTAAAGAAGAACAAAATTTCACATCATGTACTTTAAAGTGTGTTTGGCATTGGTCAGGTTCCCATATACAATTTATATAACCCTCCGTCATTGCCTGGATTTGTCTTTGATACTCTGAAGTCTTTTGATATTCCCAGAATTGGTGCTGGTTACACAAAAAGGCAGTCTTAACTAGCTTTTGTTCAGACCCTCCTTTGACCTGGTTTTGACAGATTTATACTGTCAGTATGCTGTCATGGAGATTTGCCTTTTGGCCCTGAAGTGGTCCAGGAAGCTGTTTCTTCCAAGCGTGTCTCCCAAATGTACATCCTTTGCAGTCCATTTACAATTTACATCCTAAGCATCTCAACATATTCACCTCGAGCATTATGTAGTGGACATGACACTAAAAGAGGTTGCAAAGGATGTAATTGTAACTTTTCTAATACAGCAATTAAATGTGTGTGCCACACACAGAAATACACATTTTAGATGCATTGCTGAAAGAACGAGATGGATTATTGCTCACTTTCAACTTTAGATTGAAGGTATTTATGTATGTACCCCTTTAATTTAAAAAACACTATTCATTTTAGGAGAACGATGTCTAAAAAGTGCTATAAATCCTACACTGTTCAACCAGTAGAAATGGGAACACTCTTAAAGGCTCTGGTAATCCATTTTCTCAACCACCTCTTGACTGTGAGCGCTGGGGTCCTAGATGAACGCAATATTTTCTGAACAGTTTTGCTTATTTCATTGGAGGATACATTTCTTTTTTCTCTGTGCTTTTCTCACTGCTTTGAAATGGTTGGCATTCTGTTAGAAAAATTTAATGTCACTTAGTTCTGGGCACCAATCAGGATTTGTAATCTGTAATCCTCACTCAAAAAACTGAAACTGAAAGACTCAGGAGAAAGTTGCAAATGGCACTGGCATAGAGGCGGTCGCAAAAAATAAGAAACTGCACTAAATGGGTTAAATCATGGATTCTACATGATCTACTACTACTCTTTTTGTGCACTGCTTGGTTGAACAGCCAATCAGGGTGATTTCTCTTACCAATGAGCCAATTGGACGAAAAGCCGCCGACAAGTTACCAATTAGTGCCAAGGGTGCGGGACACACCACAAAAACTGGGGCCACAGACGCTCAAACAGCCCAGACATTGGCCAACATGTGTCATGGGCCTTTCAATAAAATATTATGAGAAGATTTATTTTAATTTTGTTAATTTGCATGAATAATAGGTGTATCTGTAATGTAATGTAATTAAATGTAATGTAATTTAGTGAGAAATTGTTTTTAGTAACAATTTGAAGCCAAGTTTCCAGAGGCTTGTTGTTCTTTATAATAATAGTCTAATTCAATTTTTAAATCGGTGTCGTACAAAGACAGGTGTTGTACAAAGACAAAATTGAAAATGTCATCCTTACCTTGTACCTTTCAATTCAAATGGCAACCCCCTCTGTGGGCACTAACACACCAGTTTGTTGTTGTCATATTATTTCTCAATTCTTTCAAATGGAATTATGCATGGAATTACTATATGTTGGAGATTGACACAGGTCCGTTTATTGTATAATTTACTCTGTGTGATATCCCCTCCTTGTGTGCACCTCCATGACTTTGACAAACAAAACATCACAAAAAAAGCTCTCGTGTCACTAAACCTCTGCATCTACACTTTTAACCCTCACTTTTTTCAGTAGTGTAACAGAAAATACACATATACCTTTGTTCAATAATGAGTCAAAATGTGTTTTAAAGTAGCAGTCATAATCCTGTATAAAGAATGCAGCTGTCATTGATGTTGTTTATAACAGATTTGCTTTTATTACTCATCTCCTTGTGTTAGGTGTATTGTCATTTTGTTTAATGTTGTTTTAGCTGGATTCGTCTTCAGAACCACCAGCAAAGCTTTGCTTTGCGCAGACTACTGGATTTTGAATTGAATATATTTTCAATTATTCACTTCCTCTGTACTCCTTTCTGTAGGTCATCTTCAGGAAAGGTGAGCCCAGAAAGCATTCGTTCAAAGGCATCCCCATCAGAATCATCTGAAGATAGTCATGACCAGCGTGGGAAGAAACCACCCCCAAGTCCAGGGAAGAAGGAGGAATTGTCTTTATACATGAAGACCAAAAGAGCAATAACAAGCAAGAAGTACACTATCTCCAAGCATGAAGCTGAAGCAACAACACCCATTGAACTCATCAGCCGAGGCCCAGATGGACGCTTTGTCATCGATCCCACTGATGCAGAAATGTCTGTCAAGCCCCGGCGAATTGAGGGCTTCCCCTTTGTGGAAGAATCAGACCTCTATCCTGAATTCCGGCAGTCAGACGAAGAGAATGATGATCCCAGGCCTCTGCCGCCAGTTATGGCCCCCCTTCGGCCTCACCAGATTTCCCCCATCTCCAGTCAGGAATCCTACCTGCAACCTCCAGCCTACAGCCCTCGTTTCCAAAGGCCCTTCGAAGGTATGACCATCATGGAGAGTAGTCGGCTCCAGGCCACAGGGCAGATCCGAGGCTCTCTCCATCACAGGGCCTTCTATGGCTATCTAGGCCACCCTGGGGATCATGATCCCCCACCTCCTTTTTACATGCCTGACACTAGCCCACTCAGCTCTGTCATGTCCTCCCCTCCATACCTTGCTGAAGGTCCTTTTGGTCACCCCATGATTCCTGAAGAAATGGGGGAGGGTGATTTCCCACAATATGCTGTCTCTGGTTTTCCACTTCCTCTGACACTCACATCTTCCTCTCGTTCACCGGAGATCTGGCAGGGACTGGATTTTACCTTTGCAAGTCTGGAGGGGCCCCAATTCATTTTTCCCCCACATCACCCTTTGCATCTCCGCCACGACTCCCCCTATCCTCCTCCACCTCATGTACTTCCCCTGAGTGCTTTCCAGCCTTCCTCCCTTCCAATGCCTACTTACCCAGCTGTCCTGCCACTGGAGGCCCCAAGGAGCCACTCAAGCAAGTCTCCCAGCAAGGCCAAGCCTCGTGGCTCTCCAGCCAAGCATTTAGCTATGCAAGAGGCACATATAGGGCAGCTAAGACACACAAGCCACGGTATGGGTGTGCCGGTTTTGCCTTACACCGATCCAATGGCCCATATTGTCCCTAGCACATTCAGTAGCCTGGACACACGATGGTTTGAAACCGCCCCTCGTTTCAGTCCCAGACAGGCTCGTAGGATGGATTCCGGCATGCATCAGGTGGTTCTTCAGCCCTCTCGACTCTCACCCCTCACCCAAAGCCCCCTTAGTTCTCATGAGGGCTCCCCAGAGATTGTAGTACGTCCCCGGCCACGTCCCAGCTTTGCTCAACCTCCCATACCCCCAGAGATGTCTGAGATTACCCTCCTCCCTCCTTCCACAGCCAGCTTCTCAAGGAGATCTTCCCCCTCCTCCTCACCTGCCCAAGGCCAGGGAAGCAGGAGAGCCAGTCCCAGCTACCGTTCCCACATGGCCTTTGCCACCTCTGCAACCAGCTACCCAGCTTCCCAGTCCCCGTCACCCCCCATGGAAAGCAGCAACATATTTGGGCAGATGCCATCTCAGAGGAGGACTGAGGAGGAGATCCTTCCATCTGAGCCCTCTCCACCCCAGTTGTCAGCTTCAGGGTAGGTGCATTAGGCATGCAGAGAGGGATACCGTTCGCGTCATCTGCCCCAACCCATAATGCTTTTAATGTGTGAAGTTGCTCTGACATTTTGGTTACTAAAGTGCTGTCTAATATCCATCATCGATTTTTAAATCATCTCTGTGGCAAATTACTTCTTTAGTTTATGTTTAGTTTAGGCTTTTTTTTTCATTTGTTAACACTTTTATGTAAGAAATGACAACTATTTTGGTTGAAGGAAAGCCATTGTGATGATTCATTTGATGAGCTTGATGAGAAACTTTTAAGTTTAGTCAATTTGGTCAAGGCTGCTTTTCATGTCAGACATCAAGTTAGAGGTATTCACCCATTAAATCTGTGAAGCATAGTTCCAAAATTATCACATTGACAATTACATTTCATTATCAAGTGAAAGAACAAAAAAGTATTAATTATGAAACAGATAATTTGTTGAGTTGACAAGAATATGCATTTGCTTCACAGATTACATTTCAGACCTTTTGGGGCTACAATCCATTCTGATAAAAATGCTATTGCCAGTGCACTGTGAAATTTATTTGGCACAAGCCCCTAAAAGCCTGGGAATTTGCAGACATCACCACTGGATCCATGTTTTTCCATCTATATCATGCGTTACCCTGCTTTCACCTAACAGGAGGAATCCCATAATATTCATCAAATTGATTCCCCAGACAAAACAAACACCCATTGTTATGTCTAGCTCCAAGCCTTTGAAGATGCCTTTATCATGCGGAGGGATGCTTTAAGAAGAGTTCATCTTGGCAGGCCCTGCGGCCCATCCTCGGCCTTAGTCACCTAACTGCATGATCAATTCTCCTTTTCCTTCCAACCTCTCAGATTTTTTCCTATCCTACTTCCCCTTCCTTTTCTGTAATCCTCCTCTCCCCAATCCCCTTAATTGCCCCCAGGACACTCCCAGGTCTGGCTACCAAGGAGAGGTTGTTGGGCAAAGTGTGTCACAGGGCCTGTCCGCTTCTCATGTACTGCAATGTCTCCATCATTATGAATTAGGGGCAGTATGGTGGTTCTTGATGGCTCCTGGAGTCTTACCTGCTTTGTTTTTGATTGATCTCAGCTATCTGGGCAGCGTTGTTGTGACCAGGTCCTCTACACCGCAATAGGTAAGGGTTGGATCCATGTCTGAAAGGGGGGGGTTAGCAGGTGGGACTTTTTTGATCACCTCGTCCTTTAAAGGGGAATACAAGACTTTGAGTCTTTGTTTGATTTGTTCCTTCCTTCAGTCAACACGTGTAGTTTATTTCAGTTCTTTCTTTTTCCCTTTTCTCAAAGTAGCTATGCATTTTAAGTTCTGCAGTCTTCAGTATATTATGCATTCAGACTGATATGCATATGCCATCTGTTAGTTGAAGAAATAGATTAGGTCAGAGATGTATCACCAACATTATTTCATGCTTGAGTGGTTTGCTAACTGACCACATTCACATGAAATTTTTTTATCGATAGACAATAGGTATATTATCAGCCTAACCAATTTAATATATTTCTTCAAGCACTTATTGATTACTTGGTTAAGTTCTCAAAAAATTAGTTCAGCAAAGGTCACCGAATGGAATGTAATACATTAGAAGATAGTATTTGGTGCAAAAACCAAATAACACAACTGTACATGGCCAAACTGGACTACACTTTATCTGAATGATTCCAAGCTTCAGACATGTTTCGACGCACCAACACCTTTCATCTAGAGATGTACCACACTTCAGTTGTGTGTCATGGCTAAAAGTCAAATGCAGGAGCAAGTCCCAAGAAAATGTCCAATATTTTTGATTTTTTTTGACTTTATACTGTTGGTTGCTTGTATTTCATGTGAGCTCAGCCACAGTCTGATTTCTCTATTGATTTACCCCAATGAGGCTCTGCCTTGGCACCCTGAGACAGATCAATGGACTTCACATCCAGTTAGGTAGTTGTATGCCATTATTGAGTGAGAAAATTGGTGTTTTTCTCCCTCAGTTTGCCTTGAATCATTGTGAAGAACTCTTCAGCAAACACAAATGTAGCAATCCAACACCATTTCAACATATTATCATGGATAATACCTGCTCCCTCTGCTCCACTCTTGTGTTGGCCCAAAATGCCCACTGTACATGCTTCAGCTGCAATCAACTAAAGCTTTGTTTATGCTATTGCGTGACATTGTAGGCCTCTGTAGATGGCGCGTGAGCTACAAGCACATAAAGTGGCTTTTGTGCTCAATGTGTAATAAATTGCAGTATCCTCTGAAACTCCAAAAAAATATATTCTGTTGAGGAGCAAGAAGTCAACAACTGTTACCAAAAGAACACCTCATGACATGTTATGGCATGTCATGTCATGTTCTACAGATGCCTGTTTGAATTTTTGTCCTTTATAAAGTGAGAAGCAAGAGGATCACACCAGGCATGTCAACATGTTGCCGTTCTGTACCATGAGTAGTCACTAGTCATTACTACGTTATTACATGATTACTCAGTAGTCATGGGTCCAACCACACCGGCTCTTGAACTAGGCCCTTCATTTTGATCTCAACAACACACCTATAAAGTTTCATGACTGCATCTTGCACGGTTGTGACACTATTACGTTGACAAAATCGGTCCACAGACAAACACCATCCGTCCATCCATCCATTATCTTCCGCTCATCCAGACAAACACTACTAGTGCTGATACTCAAAACCCCTTTTGTGATAGTCCCTGCTACAAAAGTTGTCTCTGGGACCACATTTTGTCTTGATGACTGGCAAGAAGAGGTGCAATGATGTCCCTCTTGGCACACTCATCCTTACACTCCGGAGACAGCATCAAGCACATCAAAGCTTAAGTCTGTCTTCTCCCACCCCACCAGTTCAGTGACATCTAGTTTGAGCAAGATCGCCACACTTGTTTGACTTACTATTACCCACTCAACTATCTCCAGGGTTTGTTTCAGGCAGCTGCTCATGAATAGTGATCCCTCTACCTCCTCCACTGTTGAAATGCCAGTGAATGACCATACCATGAGCTTTACCGCAAAGCCACATGTCATATAGAAGGCATGGTTCACATGTCCCCATTTGATGCTCTTTTTTACAAGCCAACAAAAAATGGAATGCACTGTAAAATGCCTAGGTCCTGTCAATGGCTTTTGCTACCAAATACATCGTCATGGCCCAGCAATCAAACAGAGGAATTGCACGTGCCAGGAATACAGTCAATGTGTGCCTTTCCTCTTTCTACCTTTAGCCCAATGGTAAACCATCTCTCATATTCAGAAATCTTCTGCAGGATGGAATCAATTGCTGCTCAATCCTGTCTAATTTCCTATGCTGCTCAGGGTGCAGCTCTAGCCTAGCCATTTTGGCAGGCTAACACCCCTTTCTCACCCACTACATGATGGAACTGGTTGCCGAGGAGATTGTCAAGGATTACAACTGGCACCACACTCAGGTGGCAGCCTTTTTCAGGATGTCTGTGGTCTTTGCCATCAACTGTGAGAGAAACATGTGCACTACATACTGTAGGTCAGACACCGGCACCTTGAGGGGAGCCACTTGATGCTTAAGGAGCATGAGTGGTGATTGGTCCTCAACAAACCATTCCTACAACTCACTATTTTGACCTGACATCCGGGAAGATGTTTAACTGACATCCAGCCTCTCCAGGTAATCCTGGCCTCCTCCTCCCTCTTGGTTTGAAGATGTACCTGGTACAGTAGGACCAGCCTCATTTGGCCAGCAAATAATAATTCTAATAATTAAGGGCATTGTACCTTTATATAAAGTAACCAATAGCAAAGTCCATTAGATTGCCACACATGTAGTCATAGAACTGGATATACATCCAGGTAATGTTGGTTTTCTATTATATAAATCATGATATGGTATGATCACCAGCTTATTTTGTCGTTTTGTGTCTTTCTGTGCTATATAGATTATTACAAGGTATGGCATACTGTGCAAAGGGTAGTCTATGTCAAGTCTATGTGGACTTGTCCACATAGCCATTCTTTTTTTTTTTTAGATAATTACTTTCTAAAAACTTTCTTAGCATTCTCCTCAAGCGTGACACATTCTGCCATTTAAATTTTACAGATGCTTGTATTTTATGACACCAATTGAAAATATTTTGGACCCCAATCTCCAAAAAATATTTTGTAAGATTGGCGTTATGACGTCACATTAAGTTGTGTGTCCACTGGGAGCTATCATTCACAGCTCTTTTTTTGCATTAAGAATAAAGCAGAAATGCTCTTGCATGTTTCTTGCTGTGATGAAAGCTTGGCATGTGTAAAGTTCTCAGCACTTTAAAGAAGTTGAAAAATATTCCAGCTTTTATCAGAAATGCATCAGTTTCAGCAGCAAACAGCATAAGAGCAATAGCAGGAGCCATTACCAGCACTTTCTGCAAGCATCTCCGTAGCACAAATAACTAAGCGCAGATTCCTGGTGGACACATGGCCTTAATCCCCTATATAAAGCATCTGTATAGAGCATGAATAAAGCCATCTACTTTAAGTATACAATTGCACTTGTAAGTTTGGACTGCAGAACAGTTCTCACTACCATGTGAAGCAAGTGTCCTGCCAAAACAGCTTATGCACTTCTTGTTATCCCAAGGAACAAATATTTCACCAAGGGCTTGCAGAAGGGGGACACACAGGGGGCTTGAGGACCCCAATGTTTGAGTGAACTGCCCAATGAAGTGCTTTTGAATGTATTCCCCTTTAAAGTCGTGTTCCATGTGCAAACTGCCATGCATGCCATCGCTAAATATTGCTCCTCCGTTTCAAAAAAGAAACAATTATATTGATAAATTCTTGTTACATTTGTTGTCCTAGTGCTTCGCTTTTCTTTGGCTTATTTTTCATTATGTGACTGTTCCCGAGTAGTCATTTTCCCCTCCCGCCATCTCTCCCCCTGTCAGCATGGTGAAGCCCATTGTAGACAGTATCCATGTCTATGAATACATATTGATGATGCTTTGTTGCTCAGCTGTGATTCTATCCCTCTACTAACAACCATCGGTTTCTCTCTGCAGCCACGGTGGGAAGATGACCTCTCTGTAATGCTAATTGTTTTCTGTGCCTTGAGAGAACCAAGTGTGTGTTTGTGGCAGAAATCTGTGGGCTGCCAACTCATAAGTGCCTCCGTGAATGGGAGGGAGGTCTGTAGATGCTATCATGAGCAGCTGAGAAATATACGCTCCACTTGAAGGAAACATTTGCATCTGTTATTTTCAGAGTGTAATAGATTATTTAAAGAAAAAAAAAAATCATACAATCTGCAAACATGTCATCAATTGAAAAGTCTTGCTTACATTTTGTTTAAAATATTATTAATTTTTGGAGAATTTTCCTCTGAAACCAACAGTGCAAGTCTATTTAAATGTTGTATCTTTTCAAAAACTTTACTCACTGTTCTAATTTACATCATGATGTAAATAGATAGTTTCAGGAATTGTGTAACACTTTGCTTTTCTTTGGAAGATTGTTTGGATCAATTTGAGCAAATATCTTTAATAAGTTCTGCCTGACGGGCAATTAAATTTTAAGGTGCATAAATTATTTTACCATCTGGATTTATGAACTAATTTTATGAAACATAATGGTCATTATCCTCAACATAACTGTTAGTTGTTAATCCAGATGATGCACAATGTTTTAATAACAGTAGAATTAATCATTTGTTCTTCAAAAAACATGCTGGACTTCCGAGTCCAGCTCTTTAGGTGTCTCACATTGATCCTTTGGCAACGTGCTGCACCTCTTGCTTAGCACGAGTAGTGCTGTTTTGAGACCATGTGGGTTTCTGGTTTTGTTGCGCTCCGTAGTGCAGAAACAGTCCACTGATTATGTTTGGCCTGGAGTTACCCGTTTTCCCCTCTCTCTGCTTTTTATACAGAAAACGTCGAGGTGCGCCGAGTGCCCTTTCGGGGTCTGAGAGGATTGATGCACTGAGATACCAACGTATTAAAAAGGCCAAGAAGATGATGATGAACAACAATAACTCCAAGACCAGAAAGAAAGCAGGTGTGAACCCTGAACGTCTCCGTACTCACTTCTTAGTGATTTTTCTTTTAAATTGCCACATCATGGTGACCACAGGTAAAATGTTGGGGTTTTTTTGTTTGTTTATTTTTGCTTCAAAATTATGTATTCCTATGTTTTTTTTTGACCTACAAAGTAGGTTTTTTATTTGTCATAGTATCAATATCTTACATTCCTTCTTCCTCTGCATGTCTTTGTTTGGGGTTTCATGGTTCTCCAAATCCATGGTTTGATTACATTTTCTCTCTAAGCTTTTTTTATTAAGTTATACCATTGTTGGTTTATCAAGTCAGTATTTGTAAAGATCAACAGCTCATTGGTTTTATGCCCTGACAATTGTCATTTACATTTTCAAATCTTCTTTAAAAAAAATAGTCTACATGTATCAAGTTAGATTTTTTGTTTTAGTAGCACATGAAGGCCATATGTTCATATTTAGAATGTAGTAACAGTAACTTATTTCACAAGTCAATTTGGAACAATATCTTGAATACAAAAGCAAAAAGAAGAAGAGTCAGGCACTTAGGTGCACTTAGGTGTACTAATGTTAACTCCTTGATTCTACTAGGCACGTCTGTGTTACATGGCGTGCTGTTTTGTTCCACCCACAGCGACTTCATATCCCACTGGGAGCGTTTCAGAAGCGGAGCATCATGCCTGCCTGATGTTGTTTACTTGCTCAGATTGTGATAATTTCATCATTTCTCCTTGATCCCATTTGAGTTGTGCCATGAACTACACACAGGATGTTTGTCAATTTAAAAGATCCTTTTCCAAGGCAATAAAGTCGCAGTTTGTCGTAAATAAAGTAAAATATCATCTAGTTTGTGTTAAACCGCTCAGTGAACTACATCATCTCCCTCAACACAAGTCATCAACACCAACATGGCCGCCAACTCGGACAGAAAAAGTATTAACAAAGGTGTAAAATCTCAGTAAATCTGTCCATAACTGCGGTTATGTAAAATGATAGTTTGTTAGTTCTGCAAGCAAGCTTATATACAGGACCAGCTCTACAAGGTTTAAGTTATAGGTTTTGGTGACTGTTCAACGAGACGACATCAGTGAAACTGTTGGCTCTGTGGTCTTAATAATTATGTATTTTTACAGTCTTATATTTCATTAGTTTTATGACAAACTCATTTTTTAACTTTCTCATTTTGAAAAATTATGTTTTAAATTCACAAACATCATATGTGTAATTCATGACACAACAAAAAAAATTTGTCTCTCTCCATTCACTACAATACAAAGTTTTTACGAAATAAGGTCCCATTGGATCCACCGGAAGGGGCGTGACTTCTGTATACCGTTCCGCTGTCTGACTTCCTGTTTGGCCCGCTCTGCTCTGTGCTGATTGTGCTGGTCCGCCCCCGTCAAAAAAAGACTGCGTGTATTCTCCACAGAGCAGAGCTGAGAGCCACTTCTGGGACGCTACTGCAACATGCCGTGGTGCAGCAGGTGGAAACTCAAGCATTATCTAGACGGCCTGATTTGCTTGCTTCAGCCAATCACAACTGTTTATCTCATATTGGGTGGGTTGGATGCATTGACCTTTTTATACATTCTATGATTTGATGCGATGTTCTGTGCGCCAATGGGGTTCCAGCATAAGTAGTAGTTGTAGGGTTCCGTTGTATGAAGGGCAGCAGCGGTAAGTAAACTTTCACTTTTTTCACTTTAGCAGTGCACCAAAATATGTTTCTGAACAAATTTTGAGGCAAGAATTAAAAAACCCAGTTACTTAATCTTCACTTCTATCCAGAGGCATTACGATCTGTTTCCGTTTATACTGTCCCTTGGCAATCAAACAGGAACCAAGAGGTTCCAGACTAATTTGGGAATTGGTCACTTTAAAGGGGTGATTCAGCATTCCACTTTCATAAAGTTGGCACAGTTTATGACAACATCAGGGTTGTTATTTCAAATCTTGAAGTGCTCCTTCCTGACCCACAGAAGACACTATACAGCAACTTTCACTGACTCACTAGTACTTCTTGTAACAGGTAAACTGAAACAAGCAAATGTCATATCCCATTTAAGGTATGGTTATAAAAATGTGCTTCACCTATGATTTTAAAACCAACAAGTTTCACCTCCGTCACCAGGGACCATCAAAATGTATGTGTTCTTTAATTACATCAATAACGTTATTCTTTTGCCTTACTTATCATAAGATGAAGTAAATAAGACCACATAACTAGGCTTTTGAAACACTAAGGCGGGAATCACACTACAGGAGTTTCCGGCCGATTTATCCTGATTTACCCCTCCCGACAATCAGAGATGAAATCTGGTTTTGGAGCTTGGTTTGCACTGAAATTCGGCCCAGATTATCTGGGAATATGAGTGGTGTACAGATCCTATCTTAATCCCTCCAAACTGCTTGCAGACTCAATGGGGACGCCCCTATAAATATCAAACATGTTTGATATCTTAGATTCAAAATCTGGATTCCATCTGTACTTTCCAAGATGGACTACAATAGCCAATGAGAGAGAGGCATCCGGAGCAGCTGACAGTGCTGCCAGGCAACGATAAACATGCTAGTCCTTGAGACTAATGTTAAATATCATACTACTCTTTACAGACAACTGACAACAGTTCTCGCTGAAGAATGGAAAGCCCATGTTGAATGCGTCTCCATATACAAATTTTCTCATCCAGACTGCTTTTGTTTTTTTCACTGCCAAGAATTACTGATACTACAGCAAGTTGTTGTGCCACAGTCATTCTGATTAGCCTACATCACTGTAATTAGAAAAAGAAGTCAGACTAAGCACCTTGCACTGGAAAGCTGAGAATGTACTGCTAATATACCACTAAAATACAGAGCACACGCCAGGCATGCAGTATCATGAGAATAACAATGGTTTTGCTGGCTGTTACGTCCTCTGAAAGGCTAGGGGATGAGGGGAGTAACATAAAACCAGACCACTGATTAAGAGCTGCAACACCACAGGGGTTAGGGCAGAAAACAAAGGAGTTTATTAACAAAAGTGAATCATAAGCTCCAAACAACAAAAAAACACACCTAACTAAAGTTGCATCTTCCAAACGGGAGGACGGAACTGCCCAACACACCACACAGCTCACACGCTGCCCAAAATGGCCACCAAGAGACCTGACCGGCCTGCCTCCCTCCCAGATATCACTTGGTGATCGGTGATAGGAGTCACCTGTGTGGATCCCGAGAGGAGGAGCAGCACCTGGAACACATGGGGGAAAACACATGAAGGAGGAGAGAACAAACAAGCCTACGCCCCCTGGGCCGTAACATCCCCCCCCCCATAAAAACACAAACCCCAGTTTGGGAAAACAGGTTCTAACACAGTACCTTATGCACAATACTGGGGCCAACTACCTCAGTTATCATAAACCATTGAGGCATCTCACACACGGGATAGTGCATCAGCCACAACGTTGTCAACTCCTTTTTTGTATTTTATGTCAATGTTATACCCTTGCACAGCCAGAGCCCAGCGCATTAGCCGCTGGTTGTGATTGTACATCTGGGCCAAGAACACCAAGGGATTGTGGTCTGTGTACACCGTGACCGGGAATGCACTGCCACCCACGTACACCTCAAAGTTTTGCAGAGCGAGCAGCATAGCCAGGGTTTCCTTCTCAATGGTGGAATAGTTCAGTTGGTGGCGATTGAACTTTGTTGAGAGGAAACACACTGGATGAGGCACAGCATCTGCATCATCTTGTAGCAACACCGCACCGGCTCCAGAGTTGCTGGCATCAACCTCTAACTTGAAAGGAATGGAAAAGTTAGGTGCAGCTAGGACAGGGGTACTACAAAGGAGAGACTTGGCAGCTTCAAAAGCATGCTGGCACTCGACAGTCCACACAAAAGGAACCTTAGGACTACACAACGTGGTAAGGGGCGCAACCACTACTGAGAAGTTTCTACAAGAGCATCGATAGTATCCAGTCATGCCCCAAAAACGTCGGAGTTCACGCCTCGTGGAGGGGACAGGATAACTCAACACAGCCTTGATTTTTGCCTCCACGGGCTGGATCTGCCCATGACCCACCTGCTTACCCAGGTAGGTAACTGTTGCTTTACCAAACTCGCATTTTGCCAGGTTCAGGGTCAAAACGAGGTAGCGTAAATGGCTTCCCCTCCGACCCACCTGTCTGTGGGGTTGCACTAACAGGGTTTGCTCAATTGCCTCTCCCTCTCGGGGAGCAGAGCGGCTGGCCTCCGAGGGCACCCTGGCAGCCAAGTGGCCCCAACCAGGCGACACCGCAGCCATAGTCCCAACCCCCGTGCCAGCAACATCCCCAGCCACTGACACATGCACCACCCCCTGACGGGACAAGCCATCTATCACTGCTTCCCTCAGATCGTCCTTACGGAGAGAGGTGGAGACAGGAAAACCATAGTGTTGAGCAACAGTAAATAAATCTGTCTTTCTACACTTCTCCAGATCCTTAAGAACAGGGTTAGCCACAAATTCACTCAGCACAAATGCCATACTCAAACTAAAGGCATCTACCAAGTCAAGCTTAGATAGGCTAAACTAAGGTAGGCTAGGCTAAGCTAGGCTAGGCTAGGCTAGACCAGGCTCAGCAACCAAAATACCACTATGCAGCCTAACACCGCCACAGCACTCAAAAAGCTAAGCTAGGCTAGGCTAAGCTAAGCTGAGAAAAACTACAATGCCACTGAACGTCACCACAACGTCCACAAAAGTCAACAAAGCTAAGCTAAGCTAAGCTAGGTTAAGCTAGGCTAAGCTAAGTTACCAAGCTGAGGCAGCTAACACAATAGCCCCTCCACAACAAAGAGAGCACCTGCTCATGCAAGCAATGTCGCACAGATTCAATGAGCAAAACCTAGTGCCAGTTGTCATCCACAAACCGGTCAGCTTTTTAGTGAAACCTTCCTACCCCCCTGCCTAACCCAAAACTCTTCTGAGGCGTGCTGGGCTCGAGGCAGCTTGAAAGGCACACATCAGCGGCCGAGGCCCTGAAACGCCTACCCCCACCAGGGACTAATGTCCCCACCCAGGATTACCCCGAAAATAAAAAAGGCAAAATAACAAAAGAGTGCCGTTGGAAAGGCGGAAACAGCCTAGCTGGACACTCACCTGAGCTGAGGAAGATGTTCCAGCTGCACAAAAGCATGACCTGACAACCAAGCAAAAGGCCCACTCACCCAGAACCAGTGGTCTCCCGGACGAGCCCCCAATTATGTTACGTCCTCTGAAAGGCTAGGGGATGAGGGGAGTAACATAAAACCAGACCACTGATTAAGAGCTGCAACACCACACGGGTTAGGGCATAAAACGAAGGAGTTTATTAACAAAAGTGAATCATAACTCCAAACAACAGAAAAACACGCCTAACTAAAGTTGCATCTTCCAAACGGGAGGACGGAACTGCCCAACACACCACACAAGCTCACACGCTGCCCAAAATGGCCACCATGAGACCTGACCGGCCTGCCTCCCTCCCAGATATCACTTGGTGACCGGTAATAGGAGTCACCTGTGTGGATCCCGAGAGGAGGAGCAGCACCTGGAACACATGGGGAAAAACACATGAGGGAGGAGAGAACAAACAAGCCTACGCCCCCTGGGCTGTAACACTGGCACTTCCAGCAACCACTCTGACTGGAGCTGCCACATCATCCCATACATTTTATTTTTAGTAAACATGTGCAAAATAGAGTGTAAAAACAAAGGTTTGGTGGTGATTGAGTTTGAGTGAGAAAAACAGTTCAGCCTATCATATCTTCTATGAAGGGGCAAACAACTAGCCTGCCCTGAAGAAAAAAAAAAAAAAAAAAACCTGCCTCCAGCCCCATTAAATTTGACTCAGTAAAATGTTCTTGTCACGATTGTTCTCGTTTGTTTAATCAGTTCATAAACCGAAATGTAAAACCAAGAAAATATCTTGGCCAGGACAGTGACTTCCTGGAGCCTTATCATCACCATGAGGTTGCCTGGCTGGCCAGGTGCTGATAATAATAATAATAATAATAATAATAATAATAATAATGATAATAATAATAATAATAAATGTATTTATATAGCACCTTACATGCAAAGATGCAGCCCAAAGTACTTACTTAATAAGTTGGCAGTTCATCACAAGGCTAACATATAGGGACAAAAAACCATTCAAGCTCACATTCACACCTATGGCCAATTTAGAGTAATGGATTAACTGGAACTTTTTTGCATGTCTTTGGATTGTGAGCACCCAGAGAGAACCCATGTATAACAGTCTTTACATAATACACTAAAATAATAAAATTGATACAGTTATTCCACATTAAAAGCCAAATTAAAAAGACAGGTTTTTAACTTCTTTTTAAAAATACCAATAGAGTTCGCAGTTCTAAGTTCTATAGGGATGCTGTTTCCCAATTTAGAGCCATAATGGCAGAAAGCAGTTTCACCAGATTATTTGAGGGATACTTTTGGAAGGCAGTGGAGGATCTGAGGGTTCTAGATGGGGCATAAAATGAGATGCAATCACTGATGTATGAGGGAGCTAAATTATGTAGGGACTTGTGGTTGATTACCTGGTCCTATAAGTAGGATTTCTGTTTTTTGTTAATTTCTTTTAAAAAAATGTTTAGCCAGCCAGTTATTAATGTCAGCAAGACAGGTAAAAGGGCATGCAGTGAGCCAGGGATATCAGGTGAAACAGATATATACAGTTGTGTATCATCAGCATAACAGTGGTATTTGACATTGTGATGAGAAATTATGTTGTCCAGGGAAAGTACATATAAAAAAAAGAATGGGTCCACGAATGCTTCCTTGCTCCCATATTTAACATCAAACAATTCAGACACAAATGCACTGATATATAAAAAATGTTCTTTCTGACAGGTATGAGCAAAACCAGTCAAGGACTGTGCCAGAGAAGCTTAGCCATTTCTCAAGCCGATTGATTAAAATATTGTGGTCAATTGTATCAAATGCAGTGCTCAAGTCCAATAGAAACAGAACGGCCACATTGTTTGAATCAGTCGATATTCTTAAGTCATTAACCACCTTTAATAAAGCTGTTTCAGTGCTGTGGTTGGTTCGATAGCCGGACTGAAATTTGTCTAATATATTGTTGGTGTTCAGATGATCATGTAGTTGGTGAAAAAACAATCTTCTCTACAAAGGGGAGATTTGAGATAGGCCTGTAGTTTGTAAGGTCGGTAATATCTAGATCAGGTTTCTTGAGCAGAGGTTTTACCAGAGCAATAGGTGGATTAAAGTGTCTTTGGACAGAGCCATGCTACCTGTTTCTCTTTGTTTCCAGTCTTTACGCTAACTAACCCTGTCCTGGCTCTAGATTCATACAAGAAAGCAAATAACCATGTTTCCAAAAATAACTGCTGACAGACAAACTGAACTCCACACACACAACACACATTGTACTTGCTTCATACAGAATCGAGATTGACGACTTTCCTATTGCCAGTAGACAAGTCTTTTTTCCTGGTGTGTCACTTTCGAAATCATGAATATGCCAGAAAACAGGGAGCAGTAAGAAACAGCATGGCGGCCAGTGAAAATGTTACAATGGTTATTTTACCTTGCATCTTTTACTTCTCTTATACGTCTCTCTGTCAAGCACGACACGACTTGAACAGAGACGGATCAAATTGTATTACACAGCAATGACCGTAACATCAAAGTGCAATGTAGCGTCGCACTGCACCACAAAAGGGGCAAAAATGTTTACATCACTGCCAATGAGAGCTGGTTCCGACAATAGAGCAGCCTGCCTGTAGACCAAAGCCTAAATGCGGCCTCCTTGCACTTACAAAGCCTGGTAAGCAAAGGAAAGTGCACCGACCCCAATGTCCAGTTGGTGGTGCCTGATTGTCACAGTCCCCCCAGGTTTGAAAACCCCCATCTACCATTGTCTGAGAGCACAACTGAACACATCGTCAGTTCCGCAGCCACCGGATTCACGGAGAAGATAAAAACAGCGGCACGCCCATTTCATAGCAGTCCCATCGTAACGTGTTGCTGGCAGCATCAGCTTTCGCCTGCGTAGCTGTTACTAAAAGGGAGCACACAAACGTTTGGATTTTACCTGCCTAGGCTGCAGTCTCTAACCTCGCTGGACGAGCCAAAACTGCCCCATGTTTACCAAACACGTTCTGGGTCTAGAGAAGAGCTGCACAACCCCAGAAGCTCATCCCTGCAGAAGGAGGTTTCCCCTCAGAAAACGCCCACTTTGGCGACCTGTTTTCTTTCCCCACATCGACTCCACTGTTTGAACAGCCACCGCAGGATGCTGCAACGCCTTTAATCCACGCCGAGGAAGTGAGCTGGATTAAAGAAGACACGCACTACAAGTGAGGCTAATTTAGTGTCTGGGCAGATACTAGAAATTAGCGCGTATTGTATGCTTTTCAGCTACATTGTTTGTGAGTTTGTGGACCGCCGAGTCCTTTTTTGCTGTTAAACGCTGTCTGTTGCTTGCTTTTTCTTCATCACGAGTTGATTTGAGCCTCTCCACTCTGCTGAGCTAAAGTGTTAGCTTTGCCACTGTGTGAGCGTACATATGCCGCATTCCTATCAAGGATCAGCCGAAGGTGATTTGAGCCTGAGTTTGTTCACCGGTCGCTGAGTGATAGGAAGGCAAGTATTGTGTCTCCACAGTTGTTTCTCCCTCTTTGCTACCCTTCGAGCATTAGCTCTCTTTGTCTCTCTCTCTCTCTCTACTAACCCACACGTACACACATATGTTCGGAGTGATGCATACACGTAATCTTATGAGCGACTTGTTGGAGACTTATGGTTAATGACCTCGCTATAACATTAGATACACGTCCCGCGGTATCACCACTACCTTTTTGGAACAGTGTGTCCCGTGGTAGCTGATGTAATATTAGATACGGCTGTCCTGTGGGAACATTTTATTTGGAACAGTGTCTTGTGTGTATTCAAAAGAGCATGTGAGAGAACAGTGTTCCGTCATGGCTTGTTCAAGCCTCATGCAGCTTGAACACTCCGTGACGTCATCTTCCAAGAGATTGCGTCGGCCATCTTGTCTCTGCCATCTTGGTTCTCTTTCTCTACGCCCGCTATCTTGGCTCTCTTTCTTTGTCTCTCTGACACATACACACGCACACACACTGCATGCTTGTTTGTTGCTTGAGTTTTTCTTAGTGTTTTAGTGGGTCTTAGGTCTAGTGTTTAGTTTCAGTTTAGCCGCTGTAGTTGAATAATGGATGTTTGTTGATTGAAGTATTATTGATTATTGATCAATTTGCTAACATTAATAAATTATATTATACAGAGCAGTTTTTTGTGATTATTTTGTGCATGTTTTGTGGTAATTGCTGGGTGTGATGGTCAGTGCTTGGATTAATTTCCTTCACTGTTCCTTTAATTCTAAATATTTTACAAATATTTACATTTAAAGTCAACCCTTCTTTTGAGACTGTTTTTGGTCTGTTTATTGGTCACTGATTCCAGGGTGGTGCCCCGTTTTAATGATTTGATTATTAATGTTTAATTATTTTTACTAATTTAATTTTAATAATTTAATTAATTTGTAATAACCAAACCTGCCCTACCATCAATTCCAACAGTGTGTATGAGTTCTGGTGGCAATGACCATTTCATCTCCCCTCCACCAGGTGTCTCCACCTCTCAGACCCAGCAGGCCTACACCTCTCAGGTACTCCAGCCCGAAGAAGCTCTCTACCTCCGCAAGAAGAAGAAACGGCCCATCCTCCATGACCCATATACTCGCTTTTCTGCTCTGCTGTACCGCCGCCCACAACGGGAGGACCAGAAGGCAATTTTGGCCAGCATGGACAACATAGACCTGGACCATGCCACCCTCCTCTAAATGCCCTTGAGGACAAGGTCACAACCATGCAATATGCCCCCATTCCAAAACAACACTAGCTACACACCAGATTTGTAAAAACAACTCAATCAATTAAAGATGTTTGCAATTGATTATCTATTAAGGGGAATAGCACTAAATTTCAGCATTCAGACTTGGTATATTCTGTAGCTACGCTCTTGGTCAGTTCAATTTGCATTAGTTAGCATTCTGCCATTTTCACAAGCTAATCTGTGATGACAACATATGTAGTTAAAAGAATTGGAAAGAAACAAAAAATAATTATTTTCAGAGACCAAACTTATTTCTTCTGATAAGAAAGTACAGAATAAAAATAGTGTCTAAAATGGTGCTCCCAACATCCTGTCAGCAAAATAGCAGCATTTGTGACTGGAATGGTATCACAGATTGGAGTTGCAGTCCTAAGGCTTCCCATCTGATAAAGTTTTGATTATTTTTTACCAGTGTTCTTGATACCCAAATGCACAAGAATAATCTGTGTATGCTTAAATCAAGTAGTATTCCCTTTAAAAAATGTATGAAGAAAAACTTTTGTCGATTCAAATCAAAATGATAGCTGCCACAGTTTTCCAAAATTTTACTCCAGTGCAAAAAGATGAATGCAAAAGACTTAATACATGATTACCAGTTCCCGTTTTTTCCATTTTTTCTTATTTTTTTATTTGTTTTACAATCCCAGTGTTACCATTTTTGATTTTAAAGGCTCCTCTAGGCTTGGGTCATGTTTCTTGTGCTGAGCCAATCCCCCCAAAAAGCCCTGCGGGTCACCGTTTACAGCACCTTCCACGGGTTCCTCTCCGCCAGCAACGTCTCTTATCTGCCGAGAAACTCACCTCACAAATATGGGTGTTCTCACTTCCTACCAAGTATACCTCAGAGCACAGGACACGAGACCACACAACCACCAGGATCAGCCAGCAGAACAAACTAGCCTTTTTCATCTCTTTAGTCATTTTTGTGTTCCACTTGCTTTTCTTATGACATGTTCTAGCTTTTCATGTTTATATGTACCTCTTGTTAGATGTACATGCATTGAGTTACTTAAGTTTATTTTCCAATATGCTGAAAGCATAATTCTGTCACATAAGTGAAGACATTTACGTTATCTAGTCTGTTGTGAGCTTGTTGTTTAAGGAACATCTGTTAAACAGAAACACAACCCTGGACTACTTTTACTCGGCCTACAGAAGGAATTCTATTGACTTTAAATATATGTGATTTCTTATTGAATAGATGTCATTCAGCACTGGATCACATTTCACCAGGGGCTTACTGTACATTCACATTCCACACACTTACAACAAACCATTAACAGGCACAATCAGTTTGAATTTTAAGTTGAATTGCGCTCATTTATTCCTTATAAAGTCATTTAAAGGCTCTAACTAACCGCTCAGTCTTTAGCTTCTCATAACAGTTTGCACTGGAGCAAAATCTTGTCCATTTCCTTGGATTTGTGTCTGCTCCTGTACATCTCCTCCAGTTCTTCTACTTTAGGTAGTGTAGAGGGTTTCAAATCCTATTCAGAAAGAACTATAGTATGCCAAAAACAATTCAATTAAAAAAGCAACAACAACCATACATAGTAGAGGATGAGATTTTGTGCCATAGTATATGATAGTATTTTTTTCATACATATTTGAGGGCATAAAAAACAATGGCTTTGTTGGGCCTTAATGAAGCTTCTGGTTGGTTGCCTGCTTCACTTGTGTCTAATATTTATTTAAATTTTTTATTTGTGTGTGCGTGTGTGTGTCTAAGTACCCGCCTCTTTTTTGCCATTTTCTATTCACAGCCTTTGTATTCTGTCTCTTTATGTGCTTATTTGAACTGGAAATGCTAAGTACAGTCGTCCCTTATAAGAAAAAGAATGTGGCATTGAAGGCAACACAAAATGAGCCAAAAGTTTTTGTTGTGTACTACACTGGTATAAGCAGTTTTGTTTACATGTTCCTCCGTTTAACTTTAAATGATTCTGGTGATCGAGATGATTTAATTTGCCTGTCTAACTGATATGGAAATGTGGATACCAAGGGGCTAAAATTATTTTCTTTTTTTATTGGCCAAGTAACGTTAGTGCCATAACATCAGGAACTCAACTATCACATACATTACACATGTGTAACCCAGTCATACTTCAGATTCAACAAGGAATAGGTGTGTACTGAAAGAGTTCAAACTTTTGTTGCTATTTTTTTACATTTTTTATTTACTGTTTTTTTCAGTTTTGCTCAAAAGGTGCTCAGTTTCAGATGTTGTTATCACGTTTAGATTTTCCTGATAACATATCATGGGCTCCTAATACAACAAGAAAGTAGTGTTTGGTCCTGAACTGTGTTTGGAGTGGTATTGGCATGTTCAGGGGTGATGATCAGTTTTCATGTATTTATTTGTGTACATTTTTATTGTGATTTTGAGCAGATATTGTCACAGCTGCAACTCCAACATAGTCCTCTAAAATCAGCCACATTTTAAGTAACTAAATTTATTTGCTCTGATATTTCCACAATAAATGCTTTCAAAAGTTCTGCTTTGACATCTGAGCTCTCCTCTCATATTTTTGAGTTTTAAAATTGCAGAAGGGATAATGAAGCGATGTGATTTTTTTTTTTTTTTGTTTACATCTGTTTAACTATACAGGGAATACTAACCAAGATATACATAATTAGACAAGCAAAACATGTGAATATATCCAGCGTACTGGAAAAGGGTAAAAAGAAACAGGCATTATACAGGTGCATTAGAGTTGCTTTGGTACTTAAAAAAGCAGCTGTTTTAGTAAAGAAGCTAGTGCCTTTATTGATGATGGCATTATTGTGTCTTTGAGGTTGGAGCATCTAATGGCTAACAGTTAAGCACTGACTCTGTGTCAATATAATGCATTTATTGTGGAAATAACTTTAAGATACTGCTTATAGAAATATAATGTTAACATCTGTAACTAGAGTAAAACCACCACCTGAACTTCCAAAGATAACAAAGTCAGCATGAATAATTTCAGCGAGAATGAAGTGGCATGATGCACGTAGAATACATTGATCATTGACAAATCTCCTACTCAACCAAGAGCTATTGAGAGCTAGTTCCCACTGCTGTGAATGCAGGCAACAGTTTGGCTAGCCTATAAGAGAGAAAGGGAAGAAGGAATTTCCACGTGACACCAACATTGTTTTTACATTTTTTATAAAACACCAACTAATGTAACAAACTGAAACCGACTTATCATAGGTGCTTAAGCAGAGGTGTCAAACAGAGGCTCTTCTTGGTGCTAAGCTAACCATGACGTAATGCTGTACTAGTGAGTGAGCCTTCCATATAAATGATTACAAATGCCACTTCCATTTTCTCAACTGTAATATCTGTATTGTTGTATTTAGGAACCTTTTTATATCAAGAAGAAAAGGCTGCCTTTGTTTAAAAGAAGACTGTGGTTAGACGGTGTTTGTTGGAGTAGTGGTTGGATTCAAAATCACACTGAAAGAGAAACGAGGAACTCTTCTTCCATAAAAGCCTCACTGTGGCATACCTACAGTGATATCTCAATAAGTGATATCTCAAAAACTTCAGTCAAATGTGTAACTGCACCTTGTTGCTGTTGAATATCATTGTCTTTATGCCATTTATAGAAAGGTGTTTGTTAGATATAAAGAAGGAGAGTGCCATAGTTTCCTTTCAAAATGACATTTTGGTTTATTGAATGTTTCACTACAGACCTTCTGATGTTTTTGTTGCTGTGGGTCTTCTTAGCAGAGCTCTGGAGGGAATTCACTGACTGAACGAAGGCACTGGGTTTGTTTTGTTGAGAGACTTTGATGTTGTACTTTCTAGGCCTGCATCATAGACAGAAGTCATTGCATATAATGTATGAAAAGAAGTCAGAAGTAAAGACACTAAAGGGATAGAGTAATTGCCATCAAATTAACAATTAAGTACAAGGATAATTATGACTATTAACATTGTGAGTTTGGGAATATGACATTTCCTGATTCTAGCAGAGCATTTCTAACAAATTCTTACAAAATCACTATTTCTTACTAATGATATCAGGTTTTGGAATGGGCATCCGAAAGTCCTGTGACTTCCCATTAGGAGTTTAAATCAGCATAAAACAAAACTAATTGTTTTAACAGTAGTAGCTTATAATGTACATACTGAATCAATATATTGTCCCAAAATCACATTGTTTCTGTTGAGGAAATAACTTTACAATTTATTTCATATATTGTATCTGCAACATCATAATTGATGCACTTTGCCAACTTAACACTGAACATATTGTTCCATGTTGTAATAAAAAAACCAAAACACTGACAGATGTGGAAAAAGACCTTAAATATACAGAAAATTCTTTATTGAAATTTGTAGATATAATTAGTCTATATATTGTAAAATGTAAAATAACAAAGTGCATATTTTATTAAAATTGGTCAATAATATGCATGCAGTTACAAAAATTACTATGAGATATATTTCCATTTTTTTCATTATTTCAATACAGAAATAGTTTTTATGTTGATGCTGCTGTGACTGTGTTCGCAAAGCCAGTATATATGTATATTTTTTTTTCTTTTTTTTTTTCCCCCTCAGAGCACAGTGGAAGTGTGGTTCTAACCACAGTCGGTGGGAATAAAAAATCCGAATAGTTTGGAGATCCAAAATGATAAACTAACTACTCACTCAAATGTTCAACGGCAATTAGTTTTTATATGTTTTGATTGAATATAGAGAGAATGAATACCATGAAAACTTTAGTACACCAATTTAGAGAAAACCCTACCAATTTAAAGTCACGAGACAGCTCTTCAAACCAGCGGTGGTGGGAAATTGTAGCTTTGTGTGACTGCGGTTATTTCTTCACCGAGAGCTTTAATGAGACTTAAGTGAAGTGAGGACAGTGTGAGTTGGATGGGTGAGGCAAGATCTGCCTCAACAAAGTACTGTATACCTCTCAATGTGCCACTGAGAAATGTGTCCATGTACATAGTGTATAGTGAAAGATATTATTTGCATGGTATAAACATTTGAATGCTACTGACGAAAATAGGGAAATTGCTGAGAGCACACATTCTGTAGCTGTTATAGTGAGAAAAGTGTGATCCCTGTAGTCCTGGATTTTAAAGCAAATGCCAATGAAACAGCTCTGATTACCTGAAAGATAAAAGTAAGTAATACTGCTTTAAAAAGTTGTAATTTGTAAGAAATGGCCAGAATTTTGATCTAAAACATTCAATAACCATTATCAACAGAGCGTAAAGAAACAATAGTGTTGACTTTGTCAAAGACGTCTATGTACTGTCTTGCAGAGATGCCTACTGAAGTTACCATGCTAACCAGCTAGCCCCGGCCCGTCCTGTCTCATAATTCCATGATAGCTTGTTAATTGTTCATCAGCGGTTAACTGAGCTACTTGCTAACGGCAGCTACTACCTACAGCCAAAAATAGCTACTGCAAATAGCAGCAAGTCCAGTATAGTTAGCAGCAGGTTATGCTGCCCCCCTAAAGTTTTGGAACAACCTTCAAATTTTGGCCATTTCTTACGATTTACAGCTTTAAAGTGACTATAAAATGCTGCCAATCCTAATACTCTCAACAAAGAACACTGCTGTACACTTATCCAGCTAATAATTTAGCTAATTTTTCTGATTCGACTTGTAAGGAAGTTTGGTCACAGTAGCATTGAGATGAAATAAAAGCACATGCCATGCAGTCAGATAAGTTCAGTGGATTTGATGCTATTAAAACACCCACAAATGTTTCTAGATGATGAGCAGGTAGATTTGCTCTTTACTACTTTTGTGATGTCTATCAATTGATATTTTTTATAGTACATGTTAAGTGAACGTTACCTCACAAACTGTAGTCTGGAGTAAAACTAAATTAGTCACTTTTGATGCTCTTTGTCAAATTGCAGTCCGACTTCTGTTAAGTAAAGTACATAGATGTAAATTTAGAAAACAATTGACTCTGTCAAATACCGTAGCTCAGATTCTGATTCACATGTATATTGTAACTTTGTCATATGAGCCCCCAGTAGTGCACATTGAGATTATTGAGATAGCTGTAATCATTTGCAGTTGATGGTACAGTAAACAACTCTGAAATAGCTTCAAATTAGTTATGTTTGTGATGAAACATCACACATTTGTATCACTAATTAACAGACAAAGAAAATCCCAGTATATTGAACAGGCCTTTATCCAACCCAGTCACCAGAATAAATGCTTGCAGTGTACGTTTCTGCAAATCAATGTAAAAATTAATATTTCTTTATGTTGCAACTTTACCTTTCTTTAGGTAAAATTTTCAACTTCAACAGGCACAAAGGTTGGGAAAAGATCACGTAAAATACCTTTTTTGGTCAACACAAACATGGCTGAAAATTGTCCTGAGTCCCCCTAAAAAATATCCAGTGGTGTCACATTTACAGATGTTTAAAAGGGTGTGGTCCCTCATCAAAAAATATTGAGTGGTTCCCACTTACACATGTTGACATGCCATCTGGAACTGTGGTCACTGGCTTGGCAGCCTTCTAGCCTGGCTGTACTCCACCACCATCCCCACCCGACATGACAGTCCGGTCATAGTCCTGTAATGTGAACGTAACATGACATGTTTTATAAATGTCAATATGGTAGGCTATGTATGATACATATGCATTTGAATGTATCAGTGGTTTGTAGAAGTGTTAACTGCCAACATTTTATTTTGGCAACTGGACTGCTTTTATCCCATGTGCAAGAGTGGTGCTAACATGCTATTTTTTTTTTTTTTTTTACCTCATGGACTGTGTTTAATCTCTCTGGAAATGCACCACTCTGCTCTCTGAGCTCACTGCACCTGGCACCTAAAACTGCCATATCATTCCCCTTTATTTACTCCAAAAAGAAAAAATGCTCATTTTCGAGACAATATTAGCCCAAATGAGTGATTGAACATGTGTCTTGTGATACAGAGTTTAATCATATCATTAAAATTTCTGTAAATAAATAGACATATTGGTATTTTGATCTATGCTCAGAATAGAAAAACATTCACAATATTATCTTGACATTTTGGGCCCAAACTGCAAAGTGATCCAGTGATCTAGCGCAATGTAATACATCACTAATCACTCTGTCTTTCAAATGTAATAACATCTAACAATGTTACAATTAACTTCCCTTATAATGAGTAGATGGCTACGAATAAATTACGTGATCATATTTTAATCTGTCAGACTTTGATAGACATTTTTTTTATTGTCAGGAGCATCATTTAAAAGAAGAGAGGAGATTATTATAGATACCTCCTCCCAGGACTATGGGCTGAATCACAAGCAAACTACATGAAAAACCAGAACGAGAGCTAATGGCGTTAAGAAGTCATCTCTTACTGACAGGATGGACACATTGAGTGTCCTTCATTTAAACTGCACTTGAGAATTAGCCAGGCTCATTTAAAATCAGTCTTTGTCTAATGACATACACTAGGGGAAGGAATGAGTTATTCTATCAACTTTTGTCCAAACTTGAGTGTACAAAAAGGCATTAGAGATTTGAGATTTTAAAAAATTTCGTTACACCGTGTAAATAATATCTCAAATAAACATACCTTTGTCATATATATTTTTCTGTAGAAGAAAATATGATGCACATCAACTCTATTGCAGACTGAGTGGGAACTGAGTAGTGTAGGGTCTGCTTCAGTGACAAATTATAACATGATGTAACAGACCGATGTCTATATGTGAGTGATGGAAATCTTCTAAATGCTAGAAATTAGTTTAAGAACTTAATATAATAGAGCCAGGAAATATAGAGAAAAAAGATATATATAATAAATACAGTATACATATATATTGTCATGGAACCAAAATGGTTATATGAGTATCTATATTTGGGGACAGTACTTGTTTTCAAGAATGTATAAGTCTATATTCTATTATTTTTATATCCATTTGTTGCTTTATACTGTAGCAATGCAGAATCTTACACAGAGTAGAGAAATATGATGTCTGTCTGAGGTTTTCAGTTGTGTACAAAACAAAAAAGAATGGTGCACCAAAATGGCTGTCACTGTACTGTATATCTCACTGTCTATTACGCAAAGACTCTCAGAGAAGGATACAGCAAACTAGTTATTATAGCAATGTCCATTTGGTGTGAATAGCAAATGTAATTGTTGAATTATTTGTGGACCATCAGCTTCCCACATTTATCATTTGTTCTTTTGGGGACAGTGATTTAGCTCCTCACTTTTTTATTTTTTGTCAATCACCAGGCTGGCTTTTGCAGTCACATACTCATCTTTTTTAAATATTCTTTGGCATGAAAGAATGGTGAGAATCTTTTTCCCTACTATGGTGCTCTCTTGCAATCTGTATCACAGCAGAGCACATAAATATAAATGTATAATCATCTAATTCACAAACTGTGCAGATAGAAATGTTTCACAGCGTATATTTACCGTATGTATGTAAGAGACACGGTGCTTCATGATGCTGCTTTGAACTGACAGAAGGGGATCCAAATGTTTGCTTTTGATTTGTTTTTTGGTTCTAAACAGAAGCATGTGCAAGTTACTGCGATGAACATTATGTTGCCTTTTGTTCAAAAGTGGAGGTTGAGCATTGCAGCAGCTGCTAAAATTGACTCAAGACATTTAATTCAGTGCTGTACATTGCCAAAAGAAAAATACGTCATATACATTCTGACAACTGGTGCTATTTACAAACATGTGTGGTGCTTTTTTTTAAGTTAGTTATTTCCTTGCTTCAGACAAAATGTAGCTACACAATCCTGTACTGTACTGTAGGTTGCCGGTTGGCCAGTAAGTCATCATGTCACCTGGTTCGGTCATGTGTTTCGATCTTTGGCTGCTGTTGTTTCAGGGAATACACAGCTCAGATAGGACTAACATTTTGAGAGGCAAATTTTAAAGCAAGGACATTAATTTGAATATGGACGTCATAATGATTTTCTTGGGATTTAGTTAACAATTTTCTTGTTGATTTTGGTCTGAACTTCACAATGCTTCAAAGTCTAATGTATTGGTGGTTGCAAATAGTATCCACACATCGTGTTTGGTGCTGAGTGAACAGATATGCTCACCATGACTTTTGATACGGTATTCCTCTTAGACATTCACATCCCTCTAAAGTCTTTCTATCAGGTCAAGTAAACATACTAACTCAACATGGTGACAAGAGAGTACAATTAAGACTTCAGTCACCTTCAATTCAACCGAGCTACTCCCAAACCACCACTAGATGGAGTTTGTTGCTCATAAGGGATCTGTAGAGTTACTATGTTTGAAGACCAGAGAAAGCGTTCAATTATTTTGTGTAAAAGATGCTTTTAAAACTAGTATAAAAAGGTTTGCTGCCAACACTCAACTCAACTTTTTGGAGAATGAAATCTTTTTGTTAATGTACAAGTCACATGAAGCTGATTATCTCTTTTTTTCCATCACAAAATGCAATACAAGTGGAAGAAGAACAAACTGAACTCATTGTCTCCTCTTAATTGTTCGGTCTTCCTGAGATGTGTTAAACCGGTTTGAGTTACAGACTTCATTTTTACACCCTTTTGTTATTACAACCTTCTGGAAAACAACACAAATGTGTGAGTGTGTTCACTGTTAGTTACAGGTGTAGACAACTCAGTACCTCAAAATGTCTTTTCATGGAAATCTTTAGTCCAGATATGTAACTACTCATTTTTTTATGTTCTCCATTTCTGAGAAGTCAGTACTCATGATGCTTTTTATATTTGTTGGCACAAACACTAACAAGAATGTATGGCTATTGTAATTCCTGCTCATCCCCACTCTTCCTAAAAATTCAAGCTCTGAAAGCAACTAAATTGAACTGTCAGTTTTTTGTATTTCAAATGTCTTGGTATGCTTGTTGTAGTTGTATATTCATAATGGTGTATATTACATCAATTTTTATTTATTAAAATGTTTAAATTTTCTAAGATGACTCTTCATGTTATTCAGCAGTGACTCTGATCAGTTGATGCACTTTACATTTCGCGGTGCAGTTATTTTCTCTGCAATGTGTTAAAGGACCATATCAGTGTTTTGTAATATTTCTCTACTGTTTCAGGCAGCTATTGAGCTGCATTCATGTCATTTCTGTACAACTTGCTGTAACTTGCTGCTAGAACTTCATAATGTGCAAAGTAATTGTGCGATAAATGTTCATAGTGCGTGCGATATAGCATGTAAAACCACTGGTATGGTCCAATAAAACAACAATCTTAACATTAAGATTAGTGAAAAATTAGGAGAAAGCAATTAGCAATGCACACATTTATGACTTTTGATGTAGCCTAGCACCATCATCAGATCAAAATGCCAATTTTCACTTTCATTAGTTTGGATTCCAACCAAATACCTGCAAAAGTTAATGACATTCCTATCTGCATTAGTGTATGTTCTGTTGAGTGTAATATCAAAATTAGCATGCTAGGCTGTTACCATTGCCACTGTGAGCATGTTAGCATGCTGACATTAGCATTTTGTTTACAAAGCTGTGACCTACTGCCTCTCAAAGCCACTAGCATATGGCTCTTAACTTATTATTATTATTATTATTATTATTATTATTGTTGTTGTTTTTGTAATGTTACTGTACTTGTGTTACAAAGGTAAAGGTTTACTGGCTGTTACAAAGAAAAAGTATAGACAGTATCGGCAATAGGCCTACATATGAAATATCTTAATATTAAATATATCTTTTTTTAAAATACTTATATTTTTTGTTCAGTAGGCTACATAGTTCATACAAAAAGAGAATAATTATTACATTTTAAAGTGAGGAGCTTACCTAGTGAATGGAGAGGGTAAGTAACACATGATATGTCACAGGAGGGCCTGTCTTCTTGTAGCTGCTATCAAGCTAACTGTAAACTAGGACTGTCGTGTTCCTGAAGCTGTCCTTTGGTTTTGGCGCTGAGAAGCGATGAATAATACATGTACAAGGTGCAGGCCCTGAAACTCATTAATTAATGTCATTAATTACACCTGTGCCTTACTTGCATGGGGAAAAGGTGTGCGGTGTGAGAGCAGTCTTGAATGTGAGTATTTTGTCTTTATTGGCCTGTTCGTGGAGCATGTTGAAACCCTGCCGAGCAGAGATGCATCTGGATTACATTTTTAAAATCCATTAATTTATCATTTGCTTCAGGTGAGTCAAGATAACACCGTGAGGTCAAGTCTGAGGGTTACACCGGTGCAAAACACACTTCAGTTGTAATATAGTTAGACCACAAACACAGTAATCATTCCATGCCATCATATTTTAATGGAAACGTTCCCTTATAGTAGCTACATTACGTTGGTAAATTGCCTAGCTATAATGTGAGTGGGATTGAAATGAGTTGACAGTTGTCCCATCAATATTTTTTTATTTAACATGATGTATCACACCTTATTATTATGATATTATGTTGATACTGTGATAAGTTTAGATTTCAAATGTATTTATTCTTTTAGACTACTCTTCATCTTACTGCACACTGTTGCTTTATTATATAGAGTAGCATACTTGTTGAGACAGTGAACTGACCCGGCTGAAGTGGGTCTCTCTCTCGCGAGATCAGCAGTTGCCTAGCAACCGATGTCTACAGCTCTGTTAAGGAGACACCAAACACCGTGGTACCCTGTACGTAAGGACTGACGAACTAGCTATAAGTTTACTTTTCGACTCATATAATGGAGGTAAGTGCTCTTCCCAAGGGTTTGGATACATGGCGACTTAACGCAGATGTTAATGAAGTATCGTACGTTTAACATAATGCTGGTTAAAGTGGAGCAAGTTATTGTCGGCAAAATACGCCTAAATTTGGTAAATCTGACGTCCATCAGGCCCCGTGGTGTTAGCATGTTCGTTAACTACTGTCTGTATTAACTTTAACTCCCTGACTGTAACATACAGGGTCCAATACGAAGTCGAAACCTGAAAATTACTGTTAAGCTAAGAGTTAAGCGTATAACTTCAGCGGTGGGTCTAATAACTTCTAATAATAAAGTCTAACTTGATCTACAAGTCTGTTATTTATCTGTGGAGTCTCCCATTTCATGAGGACAGGACCATGAGCCGGCCTGTTAAGAGGAGGCACTACAGGTCAACAGGGTAACATTTTTAACTAACTAGTATCACCATAAAATCCCCCAGTTGATGACTTAGTTACAATGAGACAATTATGTTTTTTGTTTAATAAGTGTTCACAAATGTTATGTTTGGATATGAAAAAGAGGCATTATGGGGTTAAAATGCACTCATCAGCATTACAGAACATAAATCTGTAGGGGTGTGCAGTGGCACTGACTGCCCTCACAATTCGATTCGATTACGATTCACCAGGTTACGATTCGATTCAATTCGATTCTACGATGCATTGTGATGCATCAAAATTCTACTGCACACAACAAGGCAAACTTTTCATCAGTCATGAGGCAATACAAGCAGTCAGATATAACTTTTTTTCAAGTAGTAAAGTCAAGTGCAACTATTCTCACCAAAACAGCAGCTTAGCAGCTTTAAAACAATGACAATTATATACCTGAGATGAGATTCCTATCTGGCAATCACGTCAGCTGCATACAACAAAATATCAAGATGTGAAAAACATTGTAATATAAACCAAAAATAAAGTGTGTAGGCTTAGCCTACTACCAAATTTGTGCAAACAACTTCTTCCGTCTGAGTTCAACATCACCATCATCAACAATCCATTTCAGAGTGAGGAAATATATAGTTTGACCTAAGCCTACATCAAGGTACAAGCTACATCAAATTTCAAGGTTCTTGTGTAAGAACACAAGCTGATCGACCAGAAAATAAACAGTGATAATCGATTATGGCACGTTGCCGCATCGATGCTGAATCGTGCATGCCCCGCATTGCGATGCATCACCGAATAGATTATTGTTGACACCACTATAAATCTGACCACTGGATAAAGCCAGGTTACAAATCTGTCAACTTGTTTCATAGTCTAATTGAGTAAGAGGTTTTACGGTGGGAATTTTGGATGCATCTTTTTATCAATCCATAAAACAGAAAATGCTGTCAATAGCCATTAAAAAGATCTATGTTCTCCATGTTTTTAGAAATGAAATGTTCTATAAATCAGGATATCAATAAGATTTCTGGCTCAGAGTCTGAAAAACAGTCATTTGAGAAAAGGCCTTAAAAGAAATGTATTGTAAAACTATAAATATTTTATGTCAAAACTTGTTTACCTCAAAATAACAGTTTCAAAATCACTTTGATGGTACAGTGTCTTGTAATAGGGTGAATGGTGTCTCTGTCACAGCCACTTTGACCCCCTATCTCATTTCTGCACTACATACATGTTTACCTCAAGATACAAGTTTGCGTTAAGGCAATTATTTTTTAGTATTACAAGATTTCTGAAATTGTATGTGTAAATATGCAAATAAGCCTTTCTAATTAAATATGGACGAGTTGCATAAATGTCCAGAACAGAAATTTGAACTCAAATAAACACTTAATGTGTATTCAGGACATTTTCTTCCCACTAGTCTGACAAAAGGACATGTTTTGGAAACAAATCAGCCCAAAATATTAACATTGAGCATTGCATGAAAAACTGCTGTTTTCACCCGTAGTGTCTTCCCTAAAATCATTCTCAACCATGACACATTTTCACTTTCAGTCTGTTGCTTTGCTGTATTTCCAGGAGGAAGGACCATTAGGGGAGGACATGTTTGAGTCAATGGAGGAATTCCAGATGGTCCTCAATGAGCTGGTTGGGGACAAGAGCATGGACAAGGTCCGGGTGGAGTATGAGAAGCTCATCCATGCGCTTAAGAAGTCCAGAGAGAATGAGAAGAGGCTCATGTCCAAATGCAGGGAGCTGAATGCAGAGATTGTGTCCACATCAACTAAAGTCGCAGCAGCCCTGAAGCTGTCCCAGGAAGATGAAACGACAATTACTTCACTAAAGAGGGTATACATTATTGTCAAAACATGAGACGACAGAATAATGTAGTATGTCTTTATTTATTTGTTTATGGCCCTGATTTGACAAAGAAAAAAAAGTATGATATGAATAGCTGATTATGCTGTTTCATTATTTGTGAGGTAAAAATACTCTTCAAGTATGTAGGATCCCTGATAATGAATGATTTTTCATAATCTGAGCAGAAAGTTAGTTCAATTAAGGGAACTTGAGATCCTGGTACTATGGAAGCCTTGAGAGGCAAGTAAGAAAAAAAAAACTCTTTGAGCAAAATATTTCCCTCAAATATTGAAGTCATAAACACAGAGTATACAGTTTAGATCAGACTTAAAAAGTGGATCACCAGAATTAGTTTCTCACTTGCCTCTCAGGGTTTCAGTTTCAGTTTTTTCCCTCCAATGGACCAAGTTTAGGCACCCCTGGTGTCCAGTGAACAAGATGTGTATTTTGTGTTTGATATAGAAAGTTCTATTTTATTTGATAATTTTGGTAATTTTTTAAACATTTTTCCCCTCTGTACTCTTCAGATTCCATTGACTCAATGAGGTTTTGCTAAGATTTTCCTTTGGTTTTACTGTAGGAGCTTGATAAAGCTTGGAAAATGGTTGATGCTGCTCATGATAAAGAGAAGAGGGACAAAGAGACCATCGGGAATTTAAAAGAAGAAGTTGCAAACCTAATCAAAAAGGCGGAGCAACAAACTGGCTTCTCTACAAACCAAGAGCAGAGGTGAGCCGTTTGTCCTCCACTTAATAATCTATACTGTGGATAGTGTAGGTAAAGTAAATGGAACTAACTATGATCTGTTTTTTGCAGTGATCAACTGAAAATGATTGAGGAGTTGACTAAGGAGAAGGATCAGCTGCTAACAGATGTGGAGGGTCTGAGAGAAAAACTTAACAAGGCCACTGCAACTCAGCAGGAGATCGAGGCCCAACGAGATTCTGCCTTAGAGAGTATTTCTCAGGTAAATAAGTAGCAAGTTCTCATAGACAGAAGGCTGACATTTAATGTATTTCTGATTATGCTAAAATTGTTAATCTCGACATAAAGATTTTATGTGACTCGACTGCAAGAAAATCTTTCATGAGTGTTTATTCATGAGAAGGTTTTTGTAATTGTGGCAGATTCTGCAACAGCTAAGCAGACATGTAGAGTGGAGAGAAATCCAATATTTCATGTTACTTATGTTTTGCAATATCTTTACATCATCAGTAAGTCTGTACATGGGGCATTTGGCAACAGAAATAATGTACTTAAGCATAAACAGCACAGTAACACACACATATTTCATTGAACTGGAAAGGGAAATCTTACTAGTTCCAGTAATAATAACTTTATTTATACAATATAAGTATAAGCACTTTTAAAAAGAGTTACAACGTGCTGTACATACACACAACTTACCAAACAATGAGTCACAAGAAAAAGCAAGCAGTACAGTGGCAATTACAAATGCAAATAATATAAACACAAAGGTAAGAATAACACAGGGAGAGAAAAATAAAGAGGATTCAGATCTTTGGTCCAGCACTAGCACATGTAGCTCCAGAGGTTGGGTTCCAGCAGCACTGGGATGAATACAAACTGCTGTGCTGAAGCCAGTGGAGCCCCTCACAAATAAAATGAAATACAATCTAATTCTTATGCCAACTCCTCTGTTTGTCTAAACCCAGCTCCAGCAGGAGCTCCAGGTACAGCAGAATGAGATTTCCCGAGAGATGAGGTTGAAAGAGAAGCTGGACAAGGAGGTGAAGCAGCTTCACATCGACATGGAAACCAAGATGGGGGACATCAAGGCTCTGAATCTGCAGGGCGAAAGGGCCAGAGAGGAGCAGCAGAGACTGGAGCAGCAGCTCAAAGAGCTAAAGGTAGAATGGAGTGAGTGGTGGAGAACGCTAACACGTTTCTCCAAAATCTCCCATAGGTGTTCAGTTGGGTTGAGATCTAGTGACTGCATACGCCAATGCAAATGATGCACATCATTATCATATTCATCAAACCATGTGACTTGAGTTGCATGTTTGGTATATATAAATAAGTATGTTAATTCAAGTACCAAAGTGTAGATCAGTAAGTCATTACACAAACCTAATAACCAATATATATTCAATAAAACACATTGGAAAAACACTATTTTGAGTGCATCTTTTATAATTTAGGGTGGCTAAACATAAAAAAAAACTAATATACATGTAATTGTGAGATTAATTACATATTGTTACTGTACTGCAGTATGTGATAAACCTCTCCCCACACGTCATTCTCTTCGCTGACGGTGACAGATCATGAATGAGCGATCCACCAAGGAGCTGGAGCAGATGCAAGTGAAGAATACCAAGCTGCAGCAGGAGTGTGAGCAGCTCTCATCAGTCAAAGAACGTCTGTCGTTGGAGAACCAGCAGAACACAAATGAGCTCAAGGTACACGTTTGTCCACTGACACATATCTACCACTCACCAACAGAGACACACCTCGGCCTGTCTAGTTAACATATACAGTATATGCCTCATTGTGTTAAAGTTGGGTGTGCTTGTATGAGCTTGTGCATGCATGATTTTGAATGTGAATAAGGGAGAGGGTGGTAAAAATGAGAGGCATAGCTAAAACCTTGAAAAACTACTTTTCCACTCATTAGGTCAGCAGATTGCTAAAGTGGGTACCTTTTTTGGGATAAAAAGTCACAGGAATATTTTCTTTTATCTGGAGGCAAGAAGGAAAACCATTTGACATTTACCTAATGATACTGTTCTTTTGGGAAACCTCAAATAGCTTCTTGAGACCTGCATCAGCATTGTGCACACTGAGGAAGTACAGTGTGGGGTTGGCATTCTGAATTTCAGTTACACCTATATTTAATAATATGATGCCATGGCACTGATCTGATAGTCTGATAGTACATCATGTAATGAGCAGGGGTCTCATTCATGAACGTTTCGCACAAAACGGAGCCTGAAAGAGGAGTATACCACTTCCCAGGCAAAAGTTGTGATCTGTAAAAACAAACTTGATGAGAAGAATGTGCGCACCTTTAAGACAACTCTGACCCATGCGTACAAATATTTTGGAGACAGACAGGGAAAATTGGCAATGCAGATTGTGAGGTGTTGAATTGTGACTGGAGAAATTAAGTGTGAGGCATCATAATAGGCATAACAATGCTTCTCACATATTTAATTTAACTTCATATCACACATTCTTATAGATCCTCCTTATCATTAACATTCAAACCAGCATTGTTATTTTTTCTTTTGATAACTATCCCATAAGCACCTTTCAAGTGAAAAGGTCCCCTCAAATTTAGCTCAGTATTTCATCAGCACTGTCTCATCATCGCATTCCCAACCCCTAGAGCTGGACTGTGCTGATGCTTGTGGTCAGTTGTTGAGCACCTCAGCTGTTGAAATGCAGGATGATGCCAGAATGTGTCAGATTGAATGATTCAGAAATATCTGGCCTGCCTTTCCCCGATATTAGGGACGATATACAGTCACTTTTTCCACGGCCACGTTAACTTGATGGTGATGAAATTGTTGCAGATATTCAAGATAACATCAAAGAGGATTAAAGAATTGCGGAACAGAGCATTCACTGCTTTAAAATTATCCTATGATACTGTGGATATACCACTAAGTACGGTTTTAGTTTCCATATAGAGTTTCTGTAAAAAATAAATACAGTAAACATGACTGCACACAGAGCATACTGGAGACAGCAAACTCTCCAAACACAGTCTGCCTTCTGCAGCTGCCTCACCCGGTACATCTTTACCAAGCCTGGAAATAAAGTCAGTGACAGCTCTCTCACACAATCGTTACACTCCATGTCCTCATTGTGAGTCCAAACATAATGAAGGCTGAGTTAAACATAACAAAACTTAAATAGTGTTCACATATCAGATTTCCATTTTCAAATGATATCTCAGGGTGGGGGATACCAATGATTGTCAAAGTCACTTGAGTGTATATGAAGCGTTCACCTCACCAATAAACACTGTTTTTCTGTGCCAGAAAAAAAATTATTTCCTTAGTCTTCCTCTCAGTTATGGCTATGATTCAATCTAAATAACCGTCAATCAGCAGGCTCGTTTCTGTACAGTTACTGTACTTCATTAGGTGCTTTGCATTGACCATTTAAGGAATGTGGGTGTTTAGAGGGCATGATATGTGGCTGATCCATGTGCACACTGTTGTGTGTGAAAGACTGACACACACACACGTTTTACTTCAGAACAAAACACTGCCTTTTACTTCAGTCTCATGTGTAGATCAACACTTCCTTGTTTTTCTTTTCGTGCGCTTCCCGTGTAACGTAGCATCCCATAATAATCACACAGTCTCTTAAAGGTACCTTAACCACTATTTAGCAACATATAACAAACCCCATGTATCACGGTGTGACCACGTTATTAGAACATAACACACACATTTCCAAGTTGATTTGGGTTTTATAAATAAGATTTTTTTTGCCGTACTTACATTTCCTCATTCGTATATACACATGCATTTAGTGTGGATTCTCCAGAGTTTCATAAATAAGACCCCAGGTCAGAAACAGGTATACCTTGAAACTGTTGTGTTAGAGCTGTGGTCAGAGGGATAGAGTAAACCTGATTTATAGTCCCAAGTGCTGTAACATCTGTTATATTACCCTTTTTCAAAACCTTTTTCCCGTCTATTACATTGGACCCCTCCCACCTGTCAGATGAGAGAAGAGGAGGTCAGTCAGATGCGTCAGGAGATTGCAAAACAAACAAAGATGAGAGAAGTCATCCAGAAGAAGTTGCACCAGATGGAGGATCAGAAAGCTGATGTGGATGTACAGAAAGAGACACTAAAGGCTCAGATCTCTGGTCTGGAGAAAGGTATGAGAGCCTACCATGTTGTATCAACAACACACAAATACACTTAGAGACTGACATGAGCCATAAACTGCAATGTTTCCAGTCTTTGTCTCCCTCAGTGCTGCCCTGTCCTGGTTCATATAAGCTCAAAAGTTAGCTGAGTTCTGAAGTCTGACATGATATGATGAAAAACTACAACCAATTACCTCATGATAATATATAAGTGTTTGAGTTCATGTTTTAAAACTTTTTCCTTTCTAATTTTTTTGCAAATATTCTTTTTTTTTATATATTTAATATATTTACAGGTGGATGCATACAGTAATAATCAACTTGAATATACCACATAATAATGTCTTTTGAAAGACTGTATTATATCATGCTAAAAGGACAACAGATTTTTTTTCCCACATCTGAACCATACCAACCCTCCATCCCAATTTCAAATTCCCCACAACACAAATTCTTCCTGTAGATATTGAGCCCATTCATCTCCTAAAAAATTTAATAAAGCTCTTTTATCCATGCAGAATAATGTAAAGCACGCCACTTAAACACCTTCCTATTTTCTATCCTCTGGCTTTTGAATAGATGATTTCATACTGAATGGAAGCTAATCTGGCAACCCCTTGAAAACGAAAGCCACATATCTCTGCACATAAGGTGTAATACATGAATATAAATTCAGATATATGCAAAATGACCGAGATCATTATTCCAATAATTTTCCTAATTTCCCAACATAATGATCCCAGAGCCCTCCCAGTGTCAAAGTACTTACATGCATTTAAATAAACTAATTTCTAAACTAAACTAACTTCTTACTATATGTGTCTTTTTTGAAATGCATTATTTGTTTTTTGCTTTGATATTTTGCTAATCTCCACTTATTACATGACAGACTAACCACATTTAATAAATCTAGATCAGACTCAGCCAGTCAAATTATGTCATCTGTGCATTGTGAAACATGTAATTTACTATCATCCAAACATATGTCAGAATTACCTTTCTTAATCTGTGGTCATTTACAGGTATTGCATAGAGAGTTGGAGAGAGGATGTCATCTTGCTTTACTCCAAAAGTTGTATTGAATCAGTCAGTGAACATTGTCATTCATCTCAAACAGCATTGGGGGAAATGCTACAAAAGTAATATATTACTTTAAGCAGTAACAGAGTAACCGTGTTTTGGTGATAGTTTTACAGTTACTATGTATGTTACCACCCCGAAATTAGGTGTTTATTAATGTAAAACAGAAAAATGATCCTGAAGTACTGTATCTTTAATCATTTGTCTGCCCATCCCTGAGTCCAAGACTGTTTGTTTATGTACAAAGGTTGAGGCTATTAAATTGTTCCATATCATCATCACACTATTGTAATATAAGCAGGGAATTTTAATACATAGTGGTAACCACTGCATGTACATGCATGAATGAGCCAGATCTGTGCTCTGGAGATGAGCCCTATTAAGACTATAAAGTATTGCCCGCTCTTTCATTTTATAATGCCTGTTAGTACTTCTATGGTTATTTTGGTGAAAGTAAAGCAAAAGTAGTGTTATGGTTGTTCATTACACAGACAGTAATATACTGAAGTATTAAAAAGTTATAACTTTTACATAAAAGTAACTAGTTATATGTAATGAATTACATGTAACTAGTTATATGTAATAAATTGCATTTTGGAAGTGACTTGCCCAACACTGATCTCAATACAATCAAATGGGCAAGCATATGGTCTGGATTGCTTTATAGAATCTACCATCCAACCCTGCTTTCATAGATTTAAAGGTAACCTCAGTTGGTAAAAATCTTGTATCTTAATACAAACATCTTGTTCTCTCAGTATCATCATCAGAGTGGGATTTGGGCTGAAAATGCACTGTTACATAAGGAAGGGTCACCGGGTTGATGGGTAGAGCCTTGGGAGCTGGCAACAGCTTTGTGTGCTAATTGAGAGGAAAACAAGGAATCTCAGCCCAGATGTTCATGACAGTCGTGTTTTTTTCTAATAATGGTTTATCTTTTTATCCATATTTGTGCTTCCGTCAATCATCTTAGCTCTGTCCCTTTTACCAGTTTTCTTTTTCTTGTATGTCTAACCCCAGTGCTAATATTTGATATGTATTGCCATTTCATCTTGTTTCTCCTTCACAGTGCTTCTCTGTACTTTAATTTGTTCCTCCACAGATCTTGAATCTTCCCAAAAGCAAGTTGAAGCTGACAAGAAAGCCACAGATGAGCTGATCCGTGAGCGAGACATCTTAAATAAGGTACGTGCCTTGCAAACAAAGGTGGTTGTGCAATGCACTTTACTATATAGACATGTTATGTCATTGATAATCATGGAAAGTGGAGAGCAGCTGTAACTAGTGGGTATTTATCTTGTGATCTACAGCATCATCATCAACACACAATTTGCTGTTGGCTGTAATACTAATATACAATTTAATTATATTCTAAAACACAATTCCCATTCAACAGAACATGATCAAAGCTTCACAGTCGACTGAGAAACAGCAGAGCATTGTGAAGCTCCTCGAGCAGGACAAGAAGACTCTGGAACATGAGATCAATGGCTACCGCCAGGAGGCCCAGAAGCAGCGCAAAATCATCCAACAGCTGGAGAAAGAACGGGACCGCTACATCAACGAGACCAGTAACCTCATGCAGAAGGCAGGTTCTGCAGACGAGCTATCTTATTGCATTTTATTATTCGTATGAAATTTAATATTACAAGATGATTTCAATTATTTACTGTCACACGGTTGAAAAAAACCTGAGAGTCTGAGTGGACTTTTCCTTCTTTCCACAGGTGCAGCAGAAAATGAGTGACGTTGAAATGAGAGAGATGGAGATATTTGATTGGAGGAAGAAGGTCTCAGAGGCAGAGTGTAAGCTCAAACAGCAAGAAAACCTGCTGGAGACTGTCATATCTGAAAGGAACCTCTACAGCAAAAACCTCATCGAGGCTCAGGTACCACTGATCTGTTCTTGCCATCCCCGGCTGATCTTCAGTCTGTTAGTCATTTATCCAGGAAGGCATCAGTTAGTCTGTGAGTCATCTGTGGACTGCATTACACAAACAGTTACAGGGCTGCCAAGTTTCACTAAAGAGGAGTGAGACTTTTGGGGAAGGGACCTTTAGTCGATGGCGGAAAAAATGGGGACGTTTGAGGCCACAGTTTGAGGCCCTCATTTTAAATTAATATTAGGATTAGACCTATGCGATATCAATATTTGTTCTTAGCCATCAATATTTGAACATTTTCTCACTCTGTCTTAATGGTTCGATTATACTGTTCCTCTGTCTAGTAGCAGCTATTATCATTTATGTTACTGAAGAAATTATTAACCGGCTCGATATAATTTTCCATGGTCTGTAAATTGTGACTATTTGAGAATGTATTTTATTAAACTTAAAATAACATAATTCATATCAAAATGAGGTGGTTACCTACCGTTTGATCTGTTTTGTCCTTGACTGAGAAGCTTTGCAATTTTCTTGCGATTTCTAACTTTGTTAGGGTTGCGATTGTTTATTATCTATGTATATGATATGTACATGTGTATATAATTATCTTTTCCATTCTTTCCTTCCATTGACTGCATCTCTCTGCCTCAGGAGGAGATTGCAGAGATGAAGAGGAAGATGAAGACCATGAACAACCAGGTCACCAGACTGAGAGATGAGATCACTGGGAAGGAGATGGCCCTAGCCAAGGATCAGCAGGAACACAAACGCTTAGAGAAGGATAACGAAGCCCTCAAGGTACAGCAGCCCATCTTATTGGTTCTCAGTGGGGTGTGGTTTTGAGTCGTCAACATTTTGACTTTACAATTTTACAAAAGCCTCTGCCAAATGATTGCATTTTTATATTTTTCATGGCTCTCTTCACACTCATCAGCACTTATCACTCATCTCTGTGTCCTGCTACAGGGTGAGCTTCAGTCAATGAAGCTTCAGCTTGAGGAAACAAAGCAGCGTGTTGACAGCCAGAAAGCAGAACAGCAAAAACTGCAGAAGATTATAGCCGACGCTGATGCTGAGCAGATTCAACAGAAGAAGCAACTGGAACAGGTAGTAAAGAAATAGAGGGAGGTTGACAAAATGAATAAGAAAGAGAATGCAGTGTAATTATTTGTTGGTGAAACTTCACTTAAGGTTATCAGAGAGCGGGACAACCTGGGCAAACAGCTGCTGCGCCGCAACGATGAGATAGCACTGCTGTATGAGAAGATCAGGATCCAGCAATCAATCCTGAGCAAGGGGGACTTCCACTACAACCAGAAGATGGAAGACATCCGCCTGCTTAAGGTGGAGATCAAGAGGCTCCGGTGCAAGAAGAGCATCCTGGACAAGACTCTACCCCACACAGAGGACCTGAGGTAAAAGAGAGAAGAGATGACTGAGGAGGATTGAGGGAATTTGAAGTAGAATAGTTTGAACAAAGACAGTCAGCAGTGAATTGCTCTGAGAGAGGAATTTGGAGTAGAGAAGAAGAAAGAATGAGGTGACCTACAAAGTGCAGTGATTAGAGAGTCAGAGGTAGGAATGACCTTCTTCCAACTTCTAGCTTCCAAAACCATAATAAACTCTTTTCTATTGAATCCAGCATTTTTACAGTAAAGCTTTCTACATTTGCTTTAAGACGAGAGCTGTTCCACCTCCAGAGGGAGCTGCTGAGAGAGAGGATGAGGAACAGCGTCCTCGAGGAACAGCTGAAGCCTATAAATATTCACCGATGGAGACGACTGGAGGTGAAGCCATCACAGCTCCAGTCTGTTGTTTGTTTTTGAACATTTTCAGCTCTAGTTTATGTGTAAGACCACTCACAAACCCCAAACAGAGAAAACCTCACACTTTGTAAATGACTCCCCTGCAGGGCAGTGACCCCGGCAAATACGAGCTCATCCAAAAGATTCAGTCCTTACAAAAGCGACTCATTGCCAAGACCCGAGAACTTGAGGAGCGTGAACTTCTGTTACAGGTAAACTGTTGACACACACACACACGCATTACATGCCTCTTTGGATTGAGTAGACCTTTCCTTGTGTGGAAGCGATGTGGCTACTTCAAATGGAGCTAATTTGTAAACTTACTTCTTACTTCTCTCAGCTGTCTAAAGACTCTTTTCCACTGCATGGTTCTTCTTGGCTCAGCATAACTTGACTTGAAGTACAGTACTGTTCTTGATTTCGTTTTCCACTGCAAATGGTACCTCCTCAGTGTAGGCGGGATTATTATCTGATCATCAAACAATGCCACATGAAACTGCTGTGACATCATCTTCAACACAACACAAACACAGGAATAATTGACCATATCAAAGATTGGCTGAAAAAAATGTGAAAACATATAAGTTTGGGAAATCCTACGTTAGACCGCAGATGAGGAACAACTCTAGTTGCTCTGTGTCGCCAAAGTGACGATTCTCTTTGACCACTTTGTGGTCTGCAGTGTTTTCACTCGACAGTTTGGTATCGACTCAGCCTGCTTGGAACCTCAACCAAGGTGATACCAAAAAAAGTACCTGCTACTATCCACAGCATTTACCAGTGTAAAACCAGAAAATAATGGTTTCTAGTGGATCCAGACAAGCCGTACCATGCAGTGTAAATGAGACATAAGTCACTGTATTCAAGTGAGAAAGTGATTATTATTGATTATTTATGCATCCGCCAAATGCTAAGACGATGAGGGACAATGGCAGCCAAGTTTGGCAGACCCTCAAATGTCTTGTTCTGTAAAACAATAAAGAATAACAACTAGAGATAATTATCATTCATTTATTTTAATTTTGTCCACGGGTAAGGAAGCTAGACTCATTCAGAATGTTTAGGTGTATGGCTAAAATGATGAGTTTGACTTCATGCTCATTCCATTCATTTGATTCCTTAGATGGCCGTGGCATCAGTCCAGTGATTTTTCTTCATAATTATATGATCACAAAAAATTAAGTTAGATTAAACTATTATTTACCTTGTAAAAACTTTTACTTGTGGTCTCATAACTTCCATCTGTGACCTATTTTGTCAGTACAGGCTAAAGGTTAAACCTGGTGATGTTCTTCTTTTTTTGTTATGTCAACAAATCTCATCACAAAATGGAAACCAACAATACATGTGTAGTCGGTGAAAGTATACATTCGGGTCAGGAATATGCAGTTTTGTTTCTCCCTGAAACATCTGTTACTGAAACAGGAGTTAATAGTTCATTTGTTTCTGACAGCGTAGTAATCCATATTTGATGCTCTAGTCTCATACATATTTGTGGGATTGAGTCAAAATATACTCAGTGTGTGTTGTGATGGTAATGAAGGAACGTGTTACCCAGTGCAACAGTGTGACTCATTGGTGTTTTTAATGGAGCGCTACAGCACAGACGAATAAGATACTGGATATCAGGCTCACTCACTCGTTCTTCCTTTCCTTTCATTTTCCCACCAAGGAAAAGGAGAAGTTGTATGTGGAGCTGAAGCACATCCTGGCCCGGCAGCCTGGTCCAGAGGCAGCTGAGCAGCTCCAGCAGTGCCAGTGGACCATCAGAGAGAGAACTAAAAAGCTCAAGGTCATTCCCCACATCATTTTCTTGCCAGTCAAAGCACGTATCTCAATATTATGTTTTCTTGTTTCACAATATTATCCTGTTGTGTTCCGCTCCTTCATGTTATGAAGTCTTCTCATTTATGTGTTTAATTGCATCAGATTCTGGTTTTCCCAGGTCAACAAATCAACTCTTTCTCTGTCCCTCACAAATGGAATGACACTCTTGTTAAATTCTTACTCACTACATGTATGAACAGTACTTCCTTGCTCCTCCAATTAAACATCTTTCATTGAAGTTTTGTCCAAGAGAGGCTATTTATTAGCCTCAATTATCCTGATCTGATGAAGTCTCTTCATTAAATGTCAGTGCTATTATTTTAATTATTAATTATGTAGAAGAAGTCTCATACAGTAAGTACAGTGTATTGCAAGAAAAGTGCCAAACTACATGCATGCATACTACATCAGTGTCCATAAGACTGTGAGTTGATACGGTTTCATTGACCGTTTCTAAAATCAGATGATCTTCACTTATACAACTCGCCATTTAGCTGTCCAAATAAACCTTTTATTTGTATAAATCAACACATATCACATATCAGAGGAGAGGCCGCAGCTGATTTCAGGTAAAACATGCTACCTTTTTGCTTCCTTACGTTCTATGACAAAATCATGTTTTTTTCTTTCCACAGGCGTTGATAGCAGAGCTGAGAATGCTCGACTCCAGGATGAATGAGTACAAACGTGAAAATCAAAGTTTAGCGAACGAGCTAGCAAACGTAAAGAAGAAGTACCTCAGTCAGAAAAAGCTCCACAGGTGAGGGTGATCTTTGTTTTACATCATAGCAATCTCAGTCTGACATTTTAACACTGGTTCATAATTTAGTTTATGTAGGTAACGTGCAGTCAGTGAGAGTGTGCTCACTCTCTGACGTCCTGGAGCTCTGTGTGTCTCATTAGTGAGCAGAGGACCAAGACCAAGGTTGAGCAGCTGGAACCTCTGCCCCAGCTGAGCAGCAAGCCTCACTTCACTGGCGGAGGCTTCCGGATTGACAACCCTGTGAGAAGATAACGGCTACTATGACGATATATTTAATAATGCATCAGACATATTTTATGGCTTGAAATGGAAAAATATGTTTCCACATTTGCTGACAGCATCTGCAAGTCAGAGGTTTCCGAACATTCCTGTATTTTACAATTAAGCAATCATGACCACAATCATCAAATAATGACTGCTAATTGAATTAGTCCAATCAGCAGGGTGTCTTCATCCTGCTACCACACAGTAAATTACACTGTAGGAGATACTTCTGATCAGAATATGAATGCCAAATCCTAAACAACACATCAGATACCCTGTCATGTTCTTGTTTTTTCTAGCTTAGATTTTTTTTTGTCATTTCTCATTACCAAAAATCAATTATACATACCTTTCTGTCATCCTGAATAGACTACAGTAGCTCTATATCACAATCCAAAAGTGGTAAAGCACAGAAGAAACAGCCAAACACGTTTTTAATGAAGTTATTAAGTGGACGTACTAATGTGTTGACACACTGTACGTTTATCCAGCAGCAATGGTACAAACAGAATGTATAGGAAGCCATCTTAAGCATATGATTGGCTCTGAATGGGAGAAAGCGGGGCTAATCAACCAATCATTTCATGGAAAGAAACCTCCTGATCCCTGTAACGCCGCCAATGTAATAACGTCCACAAACGTAATAAACGACAAACGTAATAAAAATCTGCAGCATTTAATGTAATAAACCCACAAATGTAATAAATTTTCCACAAACGTAATAGTCGCTGCCTGCTACAAATGTAACACGTGATTCCCACAAATGAATAATAATATAAATATCTAGTTTAAACAGATTTATTTCTTTGCATAAGCAAAATGCCTCTTGTTAATGAGGATCCTCTCTCTCTCTCTCACCGCTGTCCACAGTGCTGAACCAAAGCAGCCCTGACCCAGGCATCACTACCTGCCAAGTCTATTGATTTTCCCCCTCCACTCAAAAATGTGTTTTTCATATTGTTCCTACACTTGAATGTTTGAGTTTCAAGCTTTTGGGATGCCATATATTTGCATATTTCTTGATTCTGGAATTTTTAATGAGGGAAAAGGATTTTAACAAGATAGGGGCCTACTTTAACTCTTTGTGTGTGGAAAAACTATATCAGTCACATTATTATTCAAAGAAAAGTATTTATAGGCTACACCTTGAAACATGTCTAGAAGGAGTCTTTAATGATTGCATTTTGTTATTTATTTACATCACACATTGATAACTTAATTGTGATAATGTTCAAAGTTATTATTATTATTATTATTATTATTAGTATTAGTAGAAGAAGTAGTAGTAGTACACATAAAAACACATACACACACACAGCAAGTATAACGGTACTGTGCTAGGTACTCTTTTCGTGGTTCTTGGTGCTTTAGCAATATTGTTGTTGTGGCATTCATGCCAATAAAGCAAATTTGAATTGAATTGAATTTATAAACCTTTAGGTGTATAGGCAAACAAACAAACAAACAACAACCACAACGACCATTATTCATTGTATTATTACATATGTGGGAAGTTATGACAATAAAGATTTTCACGTCCCCACAAACATAATAAATCCCTGCAAACGTAATAGTTATAACATTTGTGGGAAATCACGTGTTACGTTTGTAGTAGGCAGCGGCTATTACGTTTGTGGAAAATGTATTACATATGGGTTTATTACATTAAATGCTGCAGATTTTTATTACGTTTGTGGTTTATTACGTTTGTGGACATTATTACATTGGCGGGCGTTACAATCCCTCATTGTCTAAACAAGGCCATATGATATGAATGGTCACATTATTTTTAAATCAGAGGAGTCACTTACTTCTTATACCTGTTTAGTAATGAGCTGTGGGAAGGAAAATAAATTAATAATGGCACATAGTTAAGTGTTATAAAGTGGTTTCCAGCCAGGCACTTTTGTTTGTTGGGATGAAGCTGTCGTCTTAAAAGAGACAGCTTTGCTTCATCATACTGCTGTTCACAGAAAATACTTTGATTTAGAGGAGGTGTAAGTCTTCTATTCCTGAGGATCAAAGGCCACATCACCAAAACAAATCTGTTGGGGTTGAGTTGCCTCTTCGTTTGACCATTCAACCATTTATCACAGATGACAAGGTTGTCTATAATTTAACTTGCACTTCTGTTCAATATTCAAACATTCATGTTCTTTGCTAGAATTCGAGAAAATAACGAAACGATATCAATTGTTGAATTTATAAGGAAAAGTCAATCTTTTGTAGAAAGGGTACAACATACTGGGAACAGATTCTCATCCCTCTCAATAATATAAAGTTTACTGATGTTGTTTTGATCAACTTGTAAACCTCTTTAAGACGAAGGTTCTCTGTGAATTGAACTGTTTATCAATAAGTGCATAGCTTGGTGTTGAATCAAAAAAATCCTAACATATGGGCTGTTCAGAAACCTTTGACTGCAGTGTATTTACTGAAGAGATTTAATAAAGACTGGTGTATACTGGGGACTGTTGTGGCTTTGTCATCTTTAGACCTGGGGAAGCAGAACAGACAGATCAGGTCAGCCATTGTCTGCAGCAGAATTTAAAGAAATGTCATCATGGAAAAATCCCTCCAACCCCAGTCTATACAGCACCCATGAATATTTTAAAAAGCCTTTTTTTGAACTAACAAAACTCAATGAACTTGATAGGACTAGGGACAACCAGCAGATCTCTGACATGAACATTGATCGGGTTTTTAATCATTATGGAAGTAATGAGTCCATTTGCAGACTGAATTTAGAACATTTAGCATGAGTCTGATTATCATAGCAGGGTTAAGTAACATTTCTAAAAAGGAAACAGTTTATCTGTCACACATTATGGAAACGATACATAATTATTACAAGTATGGATGAACCACTGAGACACATCACATAGAAAACCATGTCCTGTGACACTTGAGTGATGAAGCTGTGCCCTGTATATTAATATAAGCTGATAATGAACTTTTCCTCATGAGAGTCACTTGCAGTGAGGTCATGTTATGTACAGGGATGGAACATGTTATGTCTTCATTCAAATGATTTTGCATTATCTGAAGCAAAAGCCGGAGATTGGGAGTAACTTCAAATGTATTTTTCAACTCACATCACACTTCCCTTCACTGGTGCCCTCTATTGTTGAGCCACATCAATGCAGGTGCACAGTACTACAGGGGAGGCAGTGAGAGCACCCATGGTTCACGGGTTAATACTATATTCTCTGCCTTACTTCTGATAATACTATCATATTATACAAGCACAGATACTATGAGCAGGTTATTTACATGATGTCCCTGTAATCACCAGCAGATGTCAGCAAAATACAGACTGACTAGATGAGACAAAAATGCTCTATCTCCTGGTACACATTTGAGATTCATGGATGAAAAGATGTATCTTTACATTTACATGTTTATTATTTGAAAATATTAAATTGAAAATAACAGGTACAGCTATATATTATATTTGGCACATATACTGTATATGTATGTATTTTCAGCATGGGACACTAAAGGATTCACTTGAGCCGAAAGAACTAATCTCATTCCGTTGATGTTGAACAGTGCAATTAATTCACTGTAATCTCAGGATTTAGGACCCCTGACAGCTGCAGTATGCTGCTATCAGGTTGTGTTCTTTAATCTGTACAGTTTTAGCTCTCCTATAGCCTTAAACCATAGTTGGGGATTGGGTCTTCCAGTCCTACCGAGTGTGGGATTTGTATGCGGATGAAGATCTTCCTTAAGGACTGAAATCAGGGCAGTGTTCTGTGGTCCCCAACATTGTTTGGGCCTCACTGGAGCTCATTAGCAGGTTGAAGGTGTGCTAATCAGTGGCATCAGCTGCTGAAGTGTTTGAGTGCAATGACACCTGAACACACACTGACTGTTTCCATCTAATTATAACCTAACAGCTGTCAAAGTTTAAAGGCTGCAAATATACACATCATTTGTCATACGCATACTGGTTTACCTCAGCACATGTAAACAATAAAAAGATTTACCATCAAAATGGGACTGATGCCAATTTTTATATATGTACAGGACTTAAATTGTGTTTATAATTTGCTCTTGTTAACCTGAAATCATCAGAATCAGGCCATATACTGTGCCCCGCCTCCTCAAACACAGCCTGTACATTTACAGCCAACTCTAGTGGCGTTTACAAAGTGAGAGTTGTCTCCTTCTTGCTCCCCTCTGTTGCTTTTGGAGTAATTCCTTCACCAGTACAATTACGGTATAACCATGGCAACCAGCGTCTATGCAATGCTGGGCTGTGTGAGCTATGTTGCCGTAGTAATGGGAGGCCTCTGACAGGCCAGATCTCCTTTCTTCCTTTCTTCCTTTCTCCTCTTTTCTTGTTGTGTGTGGAAGAAGCAGCTGCCTGCAGAGACTAATGAAGTTGGTGTTGGTTGGCTGGTTGGTGTTTCCAAATTTGTGTTCCACGCTAATGATGATGAAACTTGTATGCACATGTGGCATATGGGTTCTTTTTTAGTGTGTAGTGAGCACAATGTGTTCTGTAATGTGAGGTTACATTTTTTACAGTGTACAGCATCTTTAACTGAGCAGGTAGGCGCAGCACCTCCTGTGCACTGACGTCATGCGTCCTGTGAATCAGTCTGCAGCTTCTCTCTTTGTCTTCGCCTGTTGGATGTGCCTGCCAATTTCTAAAATTAAGGTATCTATTTTTGAAGAATAAAAACACCTTTTTTCACTGATTTACTTTCAATTTTTTCCCAATCACCAGCTTCGAGTGTTCACAAAATGTGGCATTTTATCAGTAAAGTCACAGGAAAAGGTCCAGAATACACCGTACTATCACTGTTTGAATGTGTAAAGTAAATGTGTGCATCACTGAACTCTGACTGCTTATTTTCTCGATTCTCTCAGACCCATCAGGCTGTGAAAAGCATAATCTGTCAAATCTGCTCATATCTGAGAGCTGGATGTTCCAGACCTCAAAGATAGCCATATTATAATGTTTCCCAGTCTGAGTGCACTCTGGGTGTGATAATAACATGTGAGCTGTTATGTTATGAGTGCGTGTGTTTACACTCGCCCAGCCGGGGCTTTTAGACAGGAGGGCTAAATCTCAACCACAGATTGAAACCAGGGATTATGCAGATTTTGTAGCGCTGGCTGTGAGGGAGGGAGGGGTCAATATCAAGTTCATGATGATTTGGCATTTTTCATTAGCATACATTTTTCTATATTGTTGTGTATTACTTGGAATTCGTTTCAAGAGGATCCTAGTTTTACTGTGGTTTTAATTTTCTAATGTTCAATATTGGCTGTCATTTGCTTATGATTTGATCTGTGAAATGATGAAGTGAAAAAAAATCAGTACAGGGATTCTCTTTATATTCCATAGAGCTGAAAGACTTTTTGATCCCCAAGCAGTAGGATAGGAGAATTGTTCATTTTAAAGGGGTGTGGACCCGGTTCACTTTATTCACTGGCAAAGGGACTCTTGGTACCTTTGGTTCCACAGTCATGGTCGAGATCATAGATTCTGATTTGCACAAAACTCAGTCATATAAGACATCGTGAGTCAGGCAGACTAAACCCACATATTCAACCAAAAAACCCCTCTGCTCCCTCCTGAGAGGGGGATAGCAGCTTAACAATTGGGTTACACTACAGTTGCTCCTTCTAGAATAGAAATAGGACAGTGTAGAGAAATGATATGATAAATATGTGCTTCAAAAATATGATCTATGACAATGAAATACACATAGAAGTAGAAATTCTACTAGAAATAGAAATGGAAAAAGTACTTTAAATATATATAATATAATGTATAGATGTGGTGTTTGGGGATTAGGAGGCCAGTAGTATGATCTTAAACCTCTTAACCAATAGTCATAATTGTTGTAAGTAACTGCATTTTATTACATTTCATTTATCTTAATCGTGAATATTTTATTTAACTGTTTTTTTTTAGCTTCCAATCATTTTATTTTATCTGTGACATTATCTCTCATAACTGCAGAGTGTCAGTGCTTTTCTGTGACTAAAATTTGTCTTACATTATCTTTAAATGAGTATTAATCGAGCAGACGTTAAACAATCGTTTTTAATGGCTTTTTACCAGCCTGTTGTTGGACTGCTTTTACTTTTCCCTTACTATTTTCCCTCATTATTGTTTTTCCTTTTCTTTGCTGGTTCGACTTGATGTCATTGTAAATGCTGGTCACCTCTCAATGATCTCTCCAGTATAAATAAATAAAGGTTATTAATTATAGAAATCTCATATACCTCTATGAAAGAGCCTTTTATTGCTCCCTAACAATGAGGAGTTATTTGAACTGTATTATAAAAGTTGTAGAAAATATTCTCGATGATCTTTTTGTATTATTGATTTAAAATTCAAACATGTATTTGGTTTTTATGTCACTCAGTTTTCACAGCTAGTCTATCTATAGTGAGATTTTCATTATTTATTTATATTTTTGTCACCTTGCAGTACAACACACAGGTTTAAAATAACACATTCTCCTCTACATGTTACTCCACAGATCTGTGGCAGAACAAGAAAGCAGACAATAGGGGGAAGCTGGTGATCCAGTAAAAGGGATACAAAGAAGACAAGATAAACACTGTGCTACCTTCTTACTGACACATCTCCTTCCTTCCCCCAAACCTCCTGCTCCTCCTCCTTCTCTCCTCATGAATATTGGGGATTTAATGTGTGCAGGGACGGCAGAGAGAGGGAGGGAGGAGGCAGGGACAAAGGGAGAAAGGCAGGATAGTGAGGGAAGAAGGGGAGGGGGTGAGCTGATATCGTCACAGGCTGGGCAGTGCGCAGGCTCTGTGCGAGCTGGGCTGGCTGCCTATTGATTGGAAAACAACGGGCTGTGGGAGGACAGATAAGGGTGGCTGTGGGCTAACGGGTGAGGGAAGGGATACAGACCAAAGCTCACACCACGCTGCCATCTTTACCTCCATGATTCTGTCTCCGTCTTTCACTCTGGAATGAATGTAACTGCCGCTGCTCATCGGTGGCTTTTGCAGCGGAGGGAGGCTTAGGTACAGATTCTCCTTGTCTGAGAAGATCCTGCCTACACACGGAGCCATAACAACAGCATCACATCGACTGCAGGTAATCTGTCTTCCTCCTCTACCCATCATCCTGCTGTTCATCCCTCCAGTCCTGACCCCTCTAAGGTCCTCGCTGTGCATCATCTTCCCTCCATCCTTGCCTTGTAACCATGGTTTCCTCCATCTCTCCATCTCTCCTTCCTCTCTGCTCCCTGCTCTTCTCTCCCTCCCCCACTCTCCTCTTTTTTCTCCCTCTGATGAGCTGATGACATGCACTTGCTTGATTTTCATTTCTGCCACGATGTCTTGAAAATTGATTTCATGTGGGATCTATTTCAAATACATTAATGTGGGACAAAATCATAATGGTTGGACAGGTATTTTCAATACAAATATGATTACAGTACATTCCTGCTTAGGGTCACAAAATAAAATGAAATGCTTTAAAAAATCTGCAACAGAATTGATTCAGTCTTATAGATGTGGACATCTCTCTCATGGTAAAATATTATGAGTTAATTGGCTCCGTTGCATTAAATGACCTCTGATGAGCTCTTGTGATTGGCTCTTTTCATACCTGCATGCTTTATACACACCTGAGACTACCACCACTCTCTGTGAAGGTCACATATAAAAAAGGGCTGACACACATCCCAGACACACACTATGCAGACATTCTATACCTGCACATCTCAAACACCTTCGCACCATCCATACTGCTGTCAGCTCTCATGTGGATGCTGTGATCTTATACCTCCTAAACCTTTTAGAACAAATTTTCCAGAGGTTTCCACATCCATTCTGCTCAACCAACCCAGCAGTAAATAAAAGGCCACTGCATGTCTGGAAGGTGCTATTAGGAAATTGAATTTGTGATCTTACACCCTGCCAAATTTTCAGTGCATCAGTGCCTCCTGCAAAGAGTCCCTGTGGCAAGGTTAGAGTGAGCCACTAATTTCCCTGCCCATGCTTCTTATTTGAGTAGAGCAAACGACCTTAATTGGAATCCACTGTCAGACACGAGTTGTCAGTCACTGTCACACAGAGGGGGTGATTAATTTGTCTGCTGCCAGCATTTATTCAGCATGAAGTCCTTTCTTAAGCAATTAAAAATAAGTTTTAAGGCAAATATGAAGCAGATGAACAAGAACAAAAACAAACAAAACACAAAGCAGTTTATTGTATACAGAGTGGAGATACAGAGAGCTAAAGAGAAAGCGGAAGAGATCCTGTAAAACAATATCCGGCTGTTGACGGGGCAGCACTTTGCTGAGTGGTGTGATGAGGAGGAAGAGGCTTGCACAAGCTTGTTTTTAAATGGACTCCACTGTACTCACCCACTTACGCCAGGCCACGGTCCAGCACGGCACAAAGGATGAAATTTAGGCCTCACTAGTATAATTACACTGCGTCTGACGACCTGACTAAGGCAACTTCTCCTAAAAGTCTGACTGCAGCATTACAGTAAGTCCTTTACAGGTTTACATCCTCTGACTTCTGCTGATTTATATAATTAGATTTCATTTCACAATCACCGACAAAGGCCCTTTGGTACATTATCTTCTCCATGCACTGGATGTACGGTCCAAACTCTATTATCATAACAGTCACGTATAAATGACCATTAGGATTATTTTATACAGATACTGTGAGCTGCTTTTCCTTATGTATGCTATTTCTATGAACTCGAATCATAATTTGATTCATTCTACAAAGAATCTATCAAAACCTAAAACAAAGACTCATCATTTAAGAAGGTGGACTTCAAACTTTTTGTGCAAGCCAAAATCTCAAGGCACACCTGTTTTCATATATCAGTGCAAAATAGCCTCTATAACAAGTGTTATCCAATCCTTCTGTACATGTCCATCTTTATCTACTAATGCCAGATACTATTTGATGAACAACTATATCACTCATGAAATATTTATTAAAATGATTCAAGAATTCATTTGAAACTTTGTAAAACTACATCAAAGCAGCAATGCACAAATGTAAACCAGACAGGTGACAAAATGAAAAATGAGGTGATCTGCTCCACACAAGAAGGGATACATTTCCCCCCTTAACATCCTCCTTCACACCGGCCGTCAGTCATGACCTTTGTTGTAATAACGCCCACCACCTGGCAATAGCGTGAATGGTGAAAAACTGGGGTTCCCTGGAGGGATCTTAAAGGATTTTTTAGGGTATAGAATTTGCCTCTGTATTGGGAGGTCACTTTATACAAAGTACTGATATAGTTGATTTAAAACTCATTCATTAATGGTTGTATAATTGTATTTTGCAATAATAATGTGTGGTTGTAACAAAGTCCTACAGCACACCTGGACCTGCCCCGTGGTACACCAGTGTGCCTCAGTACACCACTTGAGAACCCTGATACAGGAGTAGGGCAGTGTGCAAACAAGGAACATTCTTACCAATAATACGACATGTATCCACACTTATCGCTCTCCAAAACATAGACACTTATTGACATTCCCGAACCCTATCTCTGTACCATTGGACCACAACTCAATATGGAGACACCAACAACTTCATCTGTGATCAGAGGGGAAGAATACACTGTGGACATATTTATAATGAAGCAGTTGATAGTAGAAGGTTGAATGCTTTTCCAAACTCCAATTAATTTAAGTCTTAAAAGATGGTAGTACATCATTACCCCAAACTGTCCCTAGTGTTAACTGTTTGTAAGAAGTAATAGAAATGCTGTTTCTTTTTAAAAATGTATTTGACTAGTAATTCATTCTGCCAACATGCTGTAACAGTGAAGCCCTTAACTGTAGCTAGAGATACAAAGGAGGACCCAGTAGATTGAAATAACTTTTAAGATCTTGGAATGTACAAATGTATGAGGTCACCTCTTTAAATATATCTATGAGCGTATGAACTCATTTGTTACTCCACTGTGGCAAAGAAAAAGCCTGCCCACCATTTAATAATTAAAAAGAAGAAATGGAGAATGATGTCTTTATAGGTCTTCAAATCTTTCTGTGACATAGAACAAACTGATGGTAAATTGGACATAATTCCATTGAATTTTGCTTGAATGATCTTGATTGGAACACTTCAATATACCGTATCCTGTAAGCACCAAGGTGTAACAGAATTCTTATTAATAGTACTGTGCCAAGCTGTCTTATTAGACCATCTTGACTAAATACACAAGCGAGACTCTTGGAAGTAATTTTTACAACTTGATAAACATAGATTTAGACTGGAAGATGAGTCCTTCTTGTTAAATCAGAATCACTCTCAGAGCAGCTTTAAAATTTTCTGCCACAATTAAGTGAGGAAAACATTTTGAAACGTATATATATTTAGCCCAAAACCCTTTAAGAAAGCGCTATAAATAATATATGCTTTAATGTTCCTGTAATTTCATGTCCCAGAATCTTGGAAACCTCATCAGGTAAATCCCATTAGAGGTACTTAATTAACTGCGGTTTACCAGTAACGCCAACTGGTTGGGTTCCCTTTGGGACCTGGTCCCCTTCTGGCACATTTACCTCCATCTCCTCTTTGTCTAGACAACATGGTGCCATTCCACATGAGTTGAAGCAGGCATGATTTAGGAGGTGCCAGATAAATCCTTCTGGGATATTGGTCAATCTACCAGATGGGGACGGATACAGACTTCTGTGCTTCGTCTCATCTTGTCTTTCTCTTAAACACATTGCTGCAGCAGTAGCCTTGCCTCATTAAAGACATGCTGATGAAACTTAAAACATTGTGCTGATTTAGCAAACTCAATGCATTAAACACTATATCACCACCACTCTATTTGTACAGGGCTAAGAGACCAACAGACAGGGGACATCATGGAAGCCCCTCTTGTGTGTTTGGATGAGGAGTTCGATGACCTCCGGCCATGCCACATGGATGAGCTGGACCACCCAGCACTCAACCACTCCTCTTACTCCACCACCACTACTGTCCCCCTGGCCTCCATCACCCGCGAGGACTTCTCAGAGCTGGAGAACTTCTCTGAGATGATGAGCTTCAAGTCGATGGAGGACCTGGTCAACGAATTCGACGAGAAGCTCAATGTCTGCTTCCACAATTACAACACCAAGACGGAGGTCCTGGCGCCCATACGCAACCAGTCACACAGCCAGGAGGATGAGGAGAGGCTGCAGGACGAAGAGTGAGTGACCACAGTTACAGTTACTGTCTAAAATTTGACAAAGTTTCATAGGAAAAGGTCCATTTACTGGAAATATTCTGGGGCTTTCAGCCATCTTTCAGGAGCCTATAAATATGTATTTTCACAATTAGAGAATCTTGGTTTAAAACATAAATAAAAAATGTACTTGTATCATCAACAGAATGTGAGAAACAACAGTGTTGACGTTACAGTATGTCAAAGATGTCTATTTATTGTGATGCAGAGATATGTGCTGAAGTTAGCATGCTAAACAACTAGCTAGCTAACTAGCCCCAGCCCATCCTGTTCCATAATACCACGTGTTTCAGCTGGGACACAGCGCTATCTGCTAGTGGCAAGTATGCTAAGTTTGCTCTATCAGCTTTTAGTGTAGTATAAGAACAAAATAAATTCACAAAATTTCAAGAAATAAAATACTCTAGGGCCACTGACTCCTCAGCTAACTGAGCCATGAGTTAATTATCTAACTCTAACAACAGCCAAGGATAGCTAGCAAAGAGCAGCAGCTGTCGGTTTCTATAGGAGAATTTGATGAGCAGTTTGTGTGTTATGCCGTCTTGTGTCACCGCTGCCTGCTGGCAGTGACAGCAGCATGGGCAGTTGGATTAAAGACGTTAAAAAGTGGCCCCCAGATGAACTAGTGTGTAATACAACGTTACAAGCCAGCTCGCTAGCTGCATGTAATCATTAAAGACCAGTTTCACTAATCAAAATTAGAAAAATACCAAATATTTGTTTTAACATTTTTTAATGGCATTCAAGAATATTTTATAAATCAACTTAAGCCAACTGGACCTACAGGTCACTCATAGAGGTTCAACTATTAACTATCAACTATTCGTGATCCACTTCTGGCGAACATCTTGGTGCCAGTTTTGTGTATATTTTTGGAACTACCTTTGAATCTGGCCACATTTGTACAAACTACACCTTTAATGGATCTGATATTGTCTAGTCTTTTAATTGACATACATAAACTAGCACTTACAGCACTTATAATCCATCAACTATTTTTTGCATCAAAATGCTAGATAGAAATAACTTCACATTATAACAGCAACCTAGAGTATGTCACAAGGATGCCAGTATCTGAAATCATCTCAGGAACTCAGTCTTTGGCTAACAGATAACTGAGCTTCTTATGTTTGTTTACTGCATTTTATTTGAATACTTGACATTTGGTTGCATTTGGGCTCTGTGATGTACTGCTAAGCCATCAAGAACATAATAAAGTGATAAAAATCAAATAATAATGAAAAACTACATAAAATATGATAATAAGATTCTCCCAGCACACATAAAATAGATGTTTTTCCTTCTGGGCTTTATGTCATGATGCTGCCATTAATGTCACTCACAGCCTGTTCTAAAGGCCCAAACAGTGGCTCAGCAGGCCAGTACGTCACATATGACTATAGCCAAAATATTTCCACACGCACACACCACAACATCCCAAACAACCAGTCAATCAGCGGCTTGACCCCACCCTCCCCAGCACCACAGTCAGACTGCGTGCTGAATTATTCAATGTGCAGTGTTGTTCGCCTCAGTTGGCTCTACTGGTCTGTCTCTGCTTCTCCACCAGCTGACTGCCAGACCCTCCTCCCTTTTCTAGGAGGCTCTGAGGCGGAAAACACACACGTCCTCACACTGTGTGGATATGAATTGTGCTAAAAATAGTCTGACTGTAGGTGTGAGAGGAGAGTTTTTGGAGAGGAATCACATGATTTTTCAAACAGCCTTAAATTGCTGTTAAAACGAGTCTGTAAAGCTTTGACTCATTATTGGCCCCAGACCACAGAGCTGTGGGTGGATGTGAGTCCTGCAGTAATACACTGATCTGCGTGTTACGACCAGGACATGAGCCTGATGCCATACACTGATTTGTTGTGGCACAGATACGGAAACTAGTATAGATATGGTCAGATAAACACACTGTTCCCCACCCCTTCTGTAGTTTTTGCCTCATTAACAACGTCTTATTGTTCCTCCTCCTCATTTCATGCCAATTCTTGCAACAATCCATGCTGTGATTTCAAATCAAGTGACTGGATATTTATTCACCTTAGTGGCAGTTAAACATAGAGAACTATTAATAGAAACTACGACGCCACTCTTTCATAACGCTCAGGATCTTGTGTGCTGTATAGGACACATATAAAGTGACTCATGTAAAACTGAAGAGTCTTACAGACCCGCAGAAATAATCATGAAGTACTGTTAGTAAAGCTGCAGTTTGGTTGAAAACAGTCTGTCATACATGTTGGTCTAATCCCTGCAGTTGCCTGATTAAAGAGGCAGATATGAGTGAGAGCGACAAGCTAATGCAGAAGTAGAATATTAAACAGAATGATTTCTCTTCAGTGGCTGCGGGCCAACAAACACAGCAGGACAGCTTTGTAACACGGAGTTCCAGTTCCTGCCGGCCAGACGACCAACCCGTGTCCTTGTGTTATGCGTGCAGTATGAGCTGTTCCGTGTTGTGGTTTGCACTGTGGTTATTACTGATTAGATTATATTAATGAGGTGGGTTTTATTTTACATAGAGCGCTCACATTCATTTAAAGGGAAAGTTTGACATTTGGGTAAATACACTCACTTAGATGAGAAGACCAATTTCACTAGTGTCTTTTACACAGTATATAAAGCAACAGCCAGCAGCCTGTTAGCTTAGCTTAGCATTAAGACTTCAAACAGAGGGAAGAGTTAGCCTTGATCTGTCCAAAGGAAATAAGGCCTGCTTACCAGGACACCCTTCTGCCAAGAAGTTAGTCTTGCATAAGAACCTGTAAACAACACATTTTCATGTTTACACTTCAGTTTTTGTATGGAGCAGGCTAAACAAACAAGATACAACCAGACATGGTCGGTTGGTTCTGGTAAGCATTTGTTTATACCAGGGGTCAGCAACCTTTACAATCAAACGAGACATTTTTGCTCTGTCCCTCGCCGAAACAATCTGTCTGGAGCCACAAATATAATTAAGGTAATGCAGCCTAGCAAATCTAAATTAGCCTATCAAAATTATTTATAGGCCTAAATGAGCATTCATTTATATTTTCACATGATGTGGCAACTCTGCAGGGGGCTACTCATGCTTACAGTGTAAAGTACTTGAACTTTGCATTTCCATTTCAATGATGCCACGTTTTGGTGCATTTATGAAACAAAAGAACTAACCTGAATAGAAATAGAGGAGCAATACAGAACTGTATATACAGACCTATTTAAGTCCTCCCTGTGTTTGTGAAGATGTGTAAATAAAAAAAGTAGCCTAATTTGATGATAAATAAAACACATAGCAGCAGCCTAGGTTTAAAAACAGTAAAAGTGAAAAAAGGCAAAAAAAACACAAGACAGTTTAAATTGTATTTTAGTCCGTTCCAGTGCGAGTTAATTCTTCTTTTTTTATCCTCAGCCACATACAGTGATCAACCCTCAGGCTTGAGCATAAAACACAATGATATTAACTCAAGATCATTCAATTAATCGCAACTTGATAGAACAGATACAATTATGTGTGTAGGCTGCACATTTTTACTGTCGGAGAATATAAGAATCACTGTAGGCCTAAAACAGTGATGATGATACAAAAAAATATATATTTATATTATTAATTTTCATGTAAAATGTCAAAGCCACAGGGAGCCACTGCAGAGGGGCAACAGGTTTTACCTTTGGACAGAGTCAAGCTAGCTGTTTCCCACCATTTCCTGTCATTATGCTAAGATAAGCTAAGCTAAGATATAATAAGATAAGATAAGGTAAGCTAAAAAGGTGTTGTAGTGATGACATATTTTTGTATCCTTCCCCTGAAGTTAGCATCAATAAAAAACCTTTAGGATTTTTCAACTGGATTTTTGGATTATTGCAGAAAATAAGCTCTGTGATACTTACTTCTGCTATATGTTTTGTTCAGCAAGATAATCACTATTTTATAACCACTTTTATGATTTTTAAAGTGTAAACGCAATCGCCAGAAGTGCAAAGCTAACGTTAGAGGTAGGGAAGGCGATTCTGGAAAAAGACAGTTGAGTCTCATCAAATACTGACGCTTTGGGTCAAAGCGTAGTCATAGCCGCAGGACTTCAACATCACCACCGCTAAGCTTCTCACTATACCATACACACTTGCTTTGAGTAGATGAGTCCCCGTGCTCAGCGTCATGACGTTTAATGTCCCAGACAACCTCTGTCATCTCATTTAGCTTTGTTTTGAAATTTAGCTAAGTTTGAAATCTACCACATTTTTTTTGTAATCAGAGGTGGTATTTCTTTTCTTTAAAGTGTAATGACAGAAGTTTAAAACAGCTGTATGTGTTCGCAAATGTGATTGTTTATCATATTTATTATTTGTACACAAATCATTTTTCTGTGTAATCATCATTTGGCACAAAAATATCTATTGAAAGTCTATTTTATTTTAGTCCCAGTCAATTAAAACACTTAGTTTTTGTCTCAGGGTTAAGTGTATTCAAACTTGGTCCCTGTCTTTGTGCTGGTGCATGCAGCCATGGCATGCAGGCAGGGACGGTGAGGTAAGCTGTCAGCTGAATGGTGTCCACTGTGTGTCGGGTGTGGGCTGTGCCACTGGGAGCAGGGCAGTGTGCCTGGGCCAGCCTCTGAGTGGAGGAGGAAAAAACACAAAGAACACTTCTCTCCCAGTTTGAGGTCATTCTTCCTCAGACAGACGCTTGCACCGGGGTATAGTCAGAGACCACTGGCACAATGATGTGAGGAGCTTTATCTAAATCTCTGCTAAGGATACCTTTTACTGAGTAGTAAGCTGTGTTTTTTTTTCTGTTGTGCATTGTTTCTCTGCAGCCTCCAGCTACACATATTGACCACCATTATTGACTTGCCACATTGAAATATTGACTGAGTTGCAGGCTGCTGAAGACAGGGCTGAGTTGATCGCCTTAAAACCAGGAAGATAGAGTACAACAAACTCTAGTTTAATGCTCTTATATAACTGTCTAACTACACTGTGTGTGGAAACACCAGCTTAAAATAGTAAACCGCCTTAAGAGCTAGGGCCAAAATGATGCTTTTATGCTTGTTTTTGATATTTTGTTGTGGTCCTTGAAGGTTCACCCAGCTTACATGTGTACATGTATGTGTCTCTGTGTTGTTCTGCAGTGTGTGGGATGCTCTAACGGACAACTACATCTCCACCTGGGACGCCCCCGCCTCAGAGGGACATAACGGCAATCTTTCTGACCAAGAGGTACATGTCATTCCACCTCTTTCTGTTTAGATCAATGTGCTATTAGATCTTTTAAACAATAAACAACCAGTCTTTCTCCTTTTTATTTGGAGAGCTTGGATTTTGTATGATTTTTCAGACAACAGGTTTTTTAAAATCTTGTTCTTATTTATATTAGCCCCCCATTCCTATTTATTCCTTGTTCTGTCTTTATTATCTTGTACTTGGTTTAGATTTGCTTCACATGTCTTTTGGAGTAGTTTACTACCGTGGCTGTACAAACTATTGTTATTTTATCTAACGTCCTGCACAGTTTGGTATTAAGTGGAAGTGCATCAATCACAAATGAAATACTGATTGTGTGATCTACTGTAATGTTTATTTACCCATTTTATGCTCAAATGAGCACAGTTATATCAAAACAACTTCAGAGGTCTGACCCAGAAAACATGCTCACAACCCCAGAAAATGGCTCTCATAGTCACTTTCTTCCTTATTTCTTTTTTAGAGATGAGCAGGGATATGTTGTCTGTACTGTATGTGTGTTTCTGCTGGCTACAAATGGTTGATTAAAGTTGACCAATGTCTGTCCCACTCGTTAAGGGAGAAAATAAGATACTGCTCTTATAGTTTTAAATGGCTGTAAATGGAAGTACACCATGCAATCATTTTTCATTTTGACAAGCCAAGCTGAGTAGCTAACTGGTTCATTCTTTCTGAGGCTTAATCCCATGCTGACACTTGAAGACATGCTTGACCAACCCTGACTGGTCTAACGTTCAGCAGAGGTCTTCCTCCCCACCCTTAATTGGCTGTCGCATACAACTGGACAGCAGGCACTTAGCAGTCGAGGTCAGGGCCAGAACAGACGTTTATTCCCCAGAGGGAGAGGGTGGTTCATCTTCAGCTGGACTCTGCCCTCAGTCCAGTTGTTGCTATTACTCTAATTTTAAAGGGTCGAGTACCAAAACGGGCCACCAGTAAATATTTTTACAAATGGCAGCTCCCTTTTGGAGAAGCCAGATAAACCATATTTCCTTTTTTCTGTTGTATAAGTGCATACTTTTCATTGTTTCTTCTGCCACATTGCCCTTATCTGCTAATTCTACCCAGTTCTACGTAATCGTTATCGCCCCCTGCTGGTACTGCAACTTCATACACACATGTATTTTTCCGCACCTGGCCGAGGCTAACACATGCTTACATGCTGTCCGTGGATCGAGTCATGCTTTGGTGTCGGGGCTGGACTGTCTCAGTGTTCTGCTGTATAAACACTATAATAAGAGTCTACTGCCATGTTAGCAGCTTCCTATGGTTTGGCACAGCAGTGCCTGGAGCTAAATGCTAATGCAAGCATGCTACCATGATCACATGTAACATTTAGCAGGTGTATTGTTTACCATTTTCACCATCTTAGCTTAGCATTATTGCATGCTAACATTAACTAATTACTGCTAACCGCAAGGAACAGACGAGGCTGATGGGAAGATTTTGCAGGTTTTAGTTCATAGGAGATCACCATTAAGATTCATAGGGAATTGTGATGACAACTCTGAGAGGGATGTGAATGTTGGTACCACATTTCATGAAAATTAATCTAATAGTTGTGGAGATTTCACAGAAAACCTAAAATGTAAATGCTGGTGCAAGAGGAAAAGTCAGACATTTACCAGAATCATTAGGATACGGCTGCTGGTAACCATTAATGTTTGTACACGATTTTGTACTAATTCATGTAGTAGATTTTGAGATGTTTCACAAAGTGAAAACAACCGGCTCATGTTGCTAGAGAAAAGGCAGGCATTTACCAAAATCATTTGGGTTTATCCTCTGGGAGTCATGAATGTCTTGATCCATTAAAAAACCGACACTGTCATTCCTATGTGTGAAAGATTTCTTTAAGTTATAATTAATTCACTATCCGTATGGAAGTCAAATATCGACAATAAATAAATAAATAAATAAGGCATAAACTATTAAAGCATGTTTACAAATGGAATAGTAATTTACTCTTTTTAAGGGATACTAAATAATGTAAAACCTTTAAACATTTAAGCATGAGACTTTAAAATGAGTGCAATCCCAGACTGATCTCTCTCTGGCACTGATCCAGTTGCTTGAGAAAAATACTGGGGATTGAGTATATTATCCTAATCCAGATAGACAGTTTTTACTCTTGCCTTCTTTTCTTAGTAAGATATACTGTATACCTCTCACATTTTGCAGATCCACGAAAAAGAGGAGGAGGAGATGAATGAGAAGAATGACAATGCCAACTGCCTGAATGAAGAGCCTCTTATCACAGCTGATCAGGTGTGTGTGTGTGTGTGTGTGTGTGTGTGCGTGTGTGTGTGTATGTGTGTGTGTGCGTGTGTGTGTGTGTGTGTGTGTGTGTGTGTGTGTTTCAGATCAAACAGCAGTCTTTTTTGCTTTTGATAATAATTAAAGAAAGCAGGGTGTAACATTAGAGTCATCTCAGAGTGGTGCATGGGTCCTTTTCAGCTTTTACCTTCCTATTTTCAAACTAATGCATGTTTACAATTTTGTTTGTAGGAGTTACCATAATCTTCTTGTAATTGTTGGCAAGTAGTGCCTTTTCTATTCGGGCTCTTTCTTTTTCATTGGTTGGCAGACCACAGACTACAAGTAGGGGTGTAAAGAATGAAAAAGCCCAGACTATAAATGGGTCAAGGCCTAGCAGTGCCTTCATGACAAACAGTGCAGAGATGCCAGAGTGGGGAAAATGTGCTTACATTTTCTAGATCTGGAAATGGAGGTAGTTAATTGATTTCTGTGGCGATCTGGTGATTAGGTGTTCAGGTAATCTAGATGACTGGAGACCAAGGCATGTAAAATGGTCCCTCACAGAATGAAAGAAATGATCAAGTCTTGACAATGCTCCTGAATTGACAGGTTGCTGAAATATTGTCAAATCAGATCTATAAATCAAATCTTTTTTCTTTTCATTTATTGATAATACATTGTATCATCAGTGAGTTAGATTGAAAAGAGTAAAGGACCAAGCATTGACCCCTGAGGAACCCCAGAGACAGTATTTGCGTTGCTAAATGTGGCATAGATACAATACTGTCCACCAAGGTAAAGTAATCCATACATGGATTAACAATGTGGTTACATGTGTATGTATTGCCTTCAAAGGTCCACCTAAGTGTTTGTGTAGTCTTTTTTTTTGTCTGCTTTGTTTGTTTTGCGTACTGTTTTGGGGAAGGCTTAGGTCATGTATGACAGCATGGAGTGCTGGACTGCTCTTATATCGTGCTGGTACAAGAGTTTCGATAGACGCCTGCTGAAATCCAATTCTGCTGCTGCTTTACATTGCTGAAGGCTGTGTAGACATCAATAATGTATTAGAGTATGATATGTTCACTTATAAAAGAGGCTGCTGGTGTTTTAGTGGCCACACTCTACTGACAAATGGACAGTTATGGATGTGTGTTTACTTACCCTGTCTCCTAATCTCTTTCCCGTCCATCCACTCATTTCCTTATATCCTTCCATCTATGTAACCCTCTTACTCTCTCCCTTTTTCTCTCTTCAAGGTCATTGAGGAGATAGTCGAGATGATGGAGAACTCTCCGGATCCCGGCGAAACTGAGGAAGAGGATGAAGAGGAGAGCAGTCACTGCTCCTCCAGGAATAACCCCTCCTTGCTGGAGGAGATCAGGCAGCTGTCACAGGCCTCCAATAACAACTGCTCCTATGAAGGTAAAACTGAACATAATTCATGTTACTTTTTTTAATTAATGCAGCTTCATAGACACATGGGGAGCAGTTGTAGAAGTAGTATCACAGCTGGCCTGCGATGTGAACAGATACATTCCTGTCAAAACATTTTTCCTCGCAGACTTGCTAATGTCAAAAAAAAATTAAAAAATCTGGCCAAAGTTAGGTTACAATTAGTATTTCTCCTTGAAGCATGTCACTAAACATCAATAAAATACCAAAGGTGAGACCCTCCATCATCTCTATTTATATTAGATCCAACAAGAAGGCCAGTTATGATGAGTGCGTGGACACCACGGTCAGGGACACATCCATCTTATGTGCAAGATTTTTACTCTCATATTCAGTCTTATTTTTGGGTCATCACTTATGCATTGATGAAAATCTTGTCAGTGATTCTCCTCCTCTAGTTGGTCATGAGTAGAATCCAAGTGGTTGTGAGATGATTGTTTATATGAGTGTCCCTGGTTCCTGGTCCTGGGAGCCTCCTGCCCTGCCCTTAGATGTTTTTTTGAATCAGGTGTGTTGTGGCAGGGAAACATCTAAAGCATGCAGGGCAGGGGGCTCCCAGGACCAGGACTAAACACTGTCTTATTATAGTTTATGCTACACAAAAGCATGTGTCTTTTTCTCTAATATTTGCCTTTTCCCAATGAAACACTGCATACTGTCACCTCATCGTGCCTATAATCTATTCAAATGAATCTGTGTGTAAATATTAGCTCCACTGATGTTACAGTACTCATATTCACACAGTTGGTATACCTACTGCATGTTTTAGCATTCTGACTGAATCCCTGTGTATGAAACAATACTTTTGCACAAAACACAACCCAACTGTCCCTCTCTCCCCCTTCAAACTGTTCGGCAGGCCTGAGCCTGATGCCCAGCTCAGCGCTTGTTGAACTGCTGCAACGGGTGGAGGCGGCCATCCGAGAGTACTCAGAGGAGCTGGTCAACCAGCTGGCTCGGCGTGAAGAGCTGGAGTTTGAGAAGGAGGTGAAGAACACGTTCATCACGGCCCTGATGGAGGTGCAGAACAGGCAGAAGGAGCAACGAGACAGCAGCAAACGCCGGCGCCGGGACAAGGCCCTGAGCCTGCAGGGGGGAGGGATGGTAACTGTGAACGCAGCGAATACAGGCCCCACGGAGAAGACCGGCACCATGCCTGTCAAGGTAAGAAGCAGGGAGGGGGGTCACTCTTGAATGTTTTACACACCTTTTAATTATTTACATCACATGAGTGTGCTGTAACTTAGCCCTCTTCACACAAGAGTTCTTAAATCGTGTGCTTTCATCAGTGTCACTACACCAGAGTTACAGTAATTATGCCACAATGCGCAAGATTTACTAGGAAAATGTCTTTGTGCAAACGTGTGCTGCAGCCATAATCTGTGTGTATTCAGCGCCTGATTTACTGAGAAAGCAGCTCATTACACAGTCGGCTCCTTAACTGATCCTGGTACTGCCTTGCAGACACACTCTGCCACTGAGGGAGAACTCATAGGCACAGTTCACAAGTGGGATTTCTATGAGATCACGCAGCTCAGAAAAGAAATACAAAGAAATAAGTTGGGCATCTTGATTACAAAGTATTTACTTTGGCCAACTCTCCTGTGAAAAATGATTACTCTCATTAATTATTAATGCATTTGGAGGCAATGAACACATTTATGATGAACAAAAAGGAGATAAGACAAAATATACTCAAGGTACAGTACACAGCAACACAACCAGAGAGACAGAGAGACGGATGGAGAAGGTGGAGGTGGAGGTGGTGTTAATATGGATGTCACTGAGTTAAACTGCAGCCTGTGGTGATTTTACACTTCATTAATGGTCAAGTTGAAGTTTGATTTTAATTTTTTTGAAATGAAAGGGGCACCAGCTGCATGTGATAGGCCAGAGAGTTTATGCTGAAACAGTCCCAAACCCTGGTTGAGATTAAAATGATTAATTGTTTAAAATAATGTTTTATAATGTTTATTGTGGTATATTATAATAATAGGCCAACTCAATTGTCAGCATGTAGGGCAGCCTTTATGACACCGTATTAGGGGTCGACCGATATGTTTTTTTCAGGGCCGATACCAAAACAACAAAAACAAAGAGTTTCAGTAATCCAGGAGACCGATAACCGATAATTGGAGCTGATATACTGTACATTAACAGGAAAAATAAAATCTTAGTGTCGAAGTTGAGAATAACCAGTGGTGGAATGTAATCAACTACAATTTACTCAAGTACTGTACTGATGTACAATTTTGAAGTACTTTGCTTCATTATTTCCATTTTCTGCCACTTCTTCACTTCATTTATTCGATAACTTTAGTTCCTAGTTACTTTGCAAATTCAGATTACAGTGATCGACTGTTACTCGTGACAGCAGATAGCGTTTAGGGGACCACTAACAGAGAAAGGATGCTTCATCAGAGCTGCATTTTCAAATACTTCGTTTTTAAATATATTTATTTTATTGGCAATCCAACACGAAAAAATGCTGATACAGATAATCGGAAAAACTGTGAATATCAGCCCATATAATCGGCCCGACCCATAATCAGTCGAGGCCTATACTGCATCACATTTTCGTGAGACATCCTCCCACCCTAGTCCACCAAAGCCTTGGTAGATCTGGCAACTAATATAATTTCCTATAAATGTACAACTTTAATCCTTCCAATGTAAATGAGAGAAAGGTGAAACCACAGTTCCTGACAGCCCTCCCTCTCCCCTCCTTAGGCCTGTTAGCATAATGGATCTCAGGTCCATTAGCTTCGAATGTGTCTTCCAGGAAAGATCCTAAAGTGGAAGTGACCCATCATCTTCATACAATAACAGCCCAGTCCAGTTTGCTCCTGTCCAGTAACAGAGAAATAATCTAATGGATTTTCCCTTCATACAAAACTGTAGCAGTGTTTTTATCTGGTGACTGAGGCTGAGTCGGTGAAGTAGTATGAATGTACAGATGGCTGAATCATACAGATGCCATATAAACAGACTGGTTTGTATGAGGTCTGAAGCTCTCTATTGTACTTGGGTAAAAGTGACTCTTCATCAGATTTCAGACAATCCTGCAGTTTGATCATGAAACAGATGACCACTAGCTTGTAATAATGGTCTGTGTGTGTGTGTGTGTGTGTGTGTGTGTGTGTGTGTGTGTGTCTCCTGGTTGTGACCTGCAGCGTTTCAGCATGGAGGGTCTCTCTAACATCCTGCAGACAGGCATCAGACAGACGTTTGGGAGCACAGGGAGTGACAAACAGGTGAGTTCAGGTCAAATGTTTTAAAAACAGTTCAGGAGTGACACAGCTGCACTTAGATACAGTTACATTTGCTGTGATTTGCTATTTGCTGCTGCACATACAGCTGTCACATGATAAAATAGACATCTGGCAGCAATCACTGCGTATGATAAAGGTATTTAATTGAATTAGGTTAAATTGTTCATCATAAACATATCTGTGTCTATACAATATGTACATGTATCATATTGACAGCACAAAATGTGTTTTACTGTGACATTGACTTGTAATGTGATAGCAACTATGACAGACATGACTCATGGCAGGTGCTTTTACTGCTGTGGTAATACTAATTGGATGAAGTGAGGTTACTACTCTTGATGCTTTGTCATGTGTGTTACAGTCGTGGCATAACTGATTTACAGCCCACGTCAGCTGTGTGGTGGCGGCCCAGGCCACGGGCCCTGTCAGGCCACGGGCCCTGTCAGGCCACGGGCCCCAGTGCAGCTGCACTGGCCGCACTGCTTATATTTATACCAGTGCCTCAGTTGAGGTCACACAGCGATGATCAGCCTGCTGTGTGTAATTTGATCTCTGTTGATAGTGTAAGCAATATGCTATGGTACACTGCAAGAAATGTCCATGCTTTTTGTCCATATAAATTACAGGCAGACTGACGATTAAGGTTAACTTTTAAATGAATCAGCATTGTGTTCTTCCCAGCTGATCACAGTTGAAAATGTTTATAGGTCTGTTTTGCTACAGATTTTGCAGGCATTACTGGATGTAAACAAACCTTTGAGAAAACATTTAGTTTGTCTGTGTAATCCAGGATCTGGCAATGAGCGTGGGAACGACAGCAGATTCTAATACTGTAATTTGCATTTTGGTGTCAGAGTTACCCTTGTATTTACATTCAGAGCCCAGACTGTACCTTTAGCCTTTCAGTCAGTGCTGAAGGCTTAAAGGGACAGTTCACCCAAAACTGAAAATTCAGTCTTTATCTACTCACCCCCATGCTGATGGAAAGTTGGGTGAAGTTTTATAGTCCACAAAACATTTCTGGAGCTTCACAGCAAAACAGTGTTGCAGCATTCTGCTTAACAGCTGAAGTAGCTGTTGACTTAAAGAAACAACAAAAAAAAAACATCATAAAATGTCTCCATACATCTTATCAGGCATAATCCAAGTCTCAGGAAAGCCCAGAGATCTAAAATTGACTTGAAAAGATGCTATTTACACCCTGATTGGAAACACACTATGACACTTCACCTGACTTTCCATCAGCATAGGGGTGAGTATAATATCACAATGAATGTTGGCTGAACTGTTCCTTTAATTGTTTGCAGTGTGCAGAATGACAGTCACTAACTTTTGAAGGAATTATTCAACATTTCAGGAAAGCACTTATTCCCTTTGGATTTCTGTGACTAATCTTGGAAGTGAAATGTTAACAGACAGAGCTGTTACCATGTTTAAGTCTTAAAGCTAAACTGAACTAACCGTCTTCTTGCTCTGACTTCATATTTAACAGACAGATGTGAGAGTGATATCAATCTTTTCTTCTAACTCTTGACAAGAAAGTGAATGAGTGTTTTTCCCAAAACTATCACTTTGAATTCTCTCAGATTATGTGCTGTGTCAATGAAAGAAAGCTCCGAGCACGTAAAATGTCTGATCAATACATGTTAAATGTTAAATATCCCAGTATGGCATTGACTCCTCTGAATCTTCACTCTCTTTTCAGTATCTAAACACAGTTATTCCATATGAGAAGAAAGGCACCCCCCCATCTGTTGAAGACCTGCAGATGCTCACAAAAAGTACGTATCCGGCCCTGAACATGTGTACCAAATGCAAATAATAATTACCGGCTGAGAAAATGTATGTGTATTCACCGAGCTGATAGACTTTACTTCTTCCCCCTAGTTCTTTATGCCATGAAGGAGGACAGTGAGAAGGTGCCTACACTGCTAACTGACTACATATTGAAAGGTAAACACAACAACACAAGTTTGAGTATTTCTACGAAGCGATTGGTGAAGAAACAGTCAGCTTATTCTAAAGTTTCCTTATCTTATTGACACGTGTAGCCCGCCACACTGTACAGGACAACACAGTCACCACAGTGAAGATTACAGTGTGATTCTCTGATTGGAATATTATCTAGTAAATTCAGTTACTGCAAAATTGAACTTCCTCATTTTGCTACGAGGATCACTGCACAGAAGTAACTTTATTATCCTAACATGATTATCCACTGTTTTCCCTCTCTAGTCCTGTGTCCTACCTAAAGCACCGCCTGGCCAGGGGCCGCAGTGTAACGGAGAATTCTTCCCCCGAGGGCTTTTCCAACCCTCCTCGCCTCTGGCCCAAGCTGCATGACCTCCCCTCTTTTACCATTATCAACCATGGATCCTCACCATCGACATTATTGTATCACCTCAACTATGACTACTGCCTTTCGCTGAGCTCACCGTCTCCCATCCTGCACATTAAGCTCGGGCCACGCCCAAAATGGCCGCCATCTGAATAGTTAAGTGGGAAGCCAATCCCACTTTTAAAGGACTTCACTAATGGAGCATGACATGCTATTAACTATCACAACACCACTATGGTACAGGGATACAGTGTTATCATTGATTTTGTTTCCTTCATTTCTTTACTTTATAGTTTCTTTTTTTTTTTTTACTTTTCTTCGTTTCCTCTAACAGAATTTCAATGTTGCCAAGTTTTGACACTTCTACATAAACTGACCTTTTAACCACTGAGTTCTGTTGATTGTCTTATTCGTTGATTCATAAGGACTACACTGTAAAATAAATGACATGCCATACTGCATCCACACATGAGCATCTCCCTGTATAGTTTCAGATGAAACCAGTGATTCATTTGAATACAAAAGCCATGCACCTTTTTCTGCCAACTTAGTACTGTAGCTCCATGTGAATGAGAAGAAACACACGACTATTACGGGTGCAGTGCAGTGCATTACAGAGCTTTGTTTTTCTCTTCTTTTATGCTTCACTATCTGGACATCCAGTGCTCTTCTGACTTTTTTGAAATTCGTTTTAATTTCTATTTAAATATTTGATATGAACTCTGTTGCTGATTTTCTACTTTCATTTACCGTGTCATCAGAGCGACAGGCTTCTGTGCATTCCACCCCGTTCAGCCACATGGAGGTGTATCACTGAGTTTTCCTTGGATATATCAGGCCCTGATGAGATGAGCTCATTTCAATAAAGGTGTGCATACTTGCATATTAGCATATTTATGACTTCCTTTGCGCCATGTAGGTGAATGTTACATCGCTAATCGCAAATTCTAATAAACATTCTACCCTTACCGTGTGTGCATGTGCTTCTTTTTGTCTTTGCACTTCAGCAGGTAACATGATTATTGAGCTGTAGAGAGAAGACGAGCACAATCAGCTGCACATAGAGATGTGGGCAGGGTTCATTCTACAGCATGAATGATGTTTTTTTGGGGGGACATGATATTTTACTTGATTCTTTGGATGATTTATGTCTTATGATAAATTATTTTAAAAAAATTAAGAATAAATGCTGTTGTCTCAGGGCAAAAAAGTGCCAAATGAGTAAAGAAACCCGAAGGAAAACCTGGTAACTGTTGAACAATTATTAGGTGACAACAACATACATTCATATTTTTCCTCTAAAACTGACTAATGTATGTTAATTACATCTACATTTTCCATCTAATTTTATTATATAGGTTCAATGTTAATTGTCACATTTAATGCAAAGCTTTTCTGTCATATTGAGTCAATGTAAATAAATGAAGTAACTTAATAAAATTAAGGGTTAACTTCTACATTAACACATGGGTTTTTGAGGTATTTATTATTCAAGTATTATACACAAAAGTAATGCATTACAAATGAGTTATTTTGTCTCCTGTAGTAAACATCACATCTACTGGATTTATTCAAATTAACAACACGGTTCGAAAACGTTGCATTATATATATGTATATATACAGTATATATATATATATATATATATATATATATATACACACATGATATTTCATATATATATATTTCATATATATGAAAATGTGAAAAACAGAGACGAGCTCCACACTTTCCACTCTGTCGTATTCAAGTTTAGACCCTGTAATGTCCCGTCATCCATTATTGTCAGTGAGTATTAGTAGATAATAAAAACACTGTCCAGGGTCATCATTTGACATCGTAACTGTAATACATAATACAATATTGAACATAACTGGACAACCTGAGGCAACAAATAGAAAATCACTGGAAGGTTTAGTCATACATCTAAAAATAAAAATGAAGTGATTCTTGCACTTTATTTCCCCAACAACTTATCTTGACTACAAGTTCTTCATCTATGAGATTTATCTGACCCTTCCTGCTCCCTGTCTGTGGCTCTGCTTCTTTAGATGCAACATTATACCAGTTTTACTCTCCACTTAATTAATTAGAATCCAGAGCTCAAGTTTCATGATGTTTAACAAATAAGATAATTATAACAGGATAATCTGAAGGTCTGATAGACTCTGTTGGCTCGCAGTACACTGCTAATGTTTTACCCAAATAGAGTCAATTTGCTGCCCTCTGGTGGCTGATGTTAACTCTCCCAATGAACTGTCAAACTAATTGTATTCTTGACCAAAATAAATATACTACCATTAGTATCTGAAATTCATTAGGAGAGTTACCTGAAGATTTAAAGTATTTTCAACAGTCATTGTTACAACTTAAATTCTACTAAAGATCAAAGTCAATATCACCATTGATTAGACTGTGCACACTAATGTCTGTTAGAAAACAAATGTTGTGGACGTAGTCACTGTTTATGAAATGACGTTACAGAGCAATAGAAAAGATCCTAAATAAGAATGGAACGCTGTAATTTAACAGTCTATTTTTGTTGGGAACGAAACACACACAACTGATCATTTCTCTTTTAATTGAAAATATGATACAAAGCAATTTCCATGAACATAAATATGGAGAATACAAGTGCACACTGCACATTAATGTCCACAGTATATTCCTACTGTATACATAAGCACACGTTTGGCCACAGTAGTTATACAATCCATCATGGTTTCTAACTGACTGACAGTGAGCACTTCTTTAGTTCAGGAAACACTGACTATTTATAAACTCTGCTCCTGTGCTCTTATACATACACATATACTGTATAAAAAATAAAGGCTTGTCTTGAATACATTTTAATGTTCATAATGTACACATATGTTCATAATGACCCATTTGCAGGTTAGCACAGTGAGTCTATGGACTGTGGCTGTAAAGACTGTTCTACCCTTCAGGATGATTTCCTCTCGACCATCGACTTCCCACAGGAAGTCCTTCTGTTTTACCCTAATGTATTAAAAACAATACAAATCTAAACAGAACTACCAAAGCTTCAACACACAGCTAGCACTTGCTTTTGCATTTTGCTGTCACCGTTCTATCAAACTTGTGTTAAACAGATAACAATGATCAGAAATATTCTCTACAGGATGCTCTTCTGTTTTCCTTCAACATCATCAAGTTTCAAATGATTCAATTCAGAATTGTTACACTGACACCCTGCCCACAAACACAAAACAAACAAAAAACAAACATATGCTCCAGTGTAATGACAATACAGCATAATAGGTAGCACAATGACTATATATATTTTATTTTCTATTCCAAATCAGACGATATTTAAATCAGCATTTGTGTGAGCTGAAGGTGGAGCAGTCTGTTAGAGTGCCTCTGTCATCTACTGTGTGTATCAGGAGCTAGAGCTGTTCTTATTTAGAAATACTACTGAGCCAAGATTACAACAGTGTGATACAGGATTCCTCTTTCAATTCTAAATAAATATTGAAATATATTTTTAAAATGAAAGTAGCTTTTGAGCCAAAATCCTCGGTTTATCTACGTCACTGGTATCAGGACAACATGTATTTGGTACAACACTCTGGTGTTAACACTCTCTTTGGTATAACAACTGTAGGTTGTTCAAAATTAGCAGATTTACTCCTCCAGCTTTGAGGTGAAATAGTATAACGTAATCATCTTCTCATGATAGGAGACAGTAGAAGGGCGCTCTGACTGGGCACCTTCCAGACTCTTAAAAGCACCTGGATATGAATGCTTTTGTCTGCGTCCTGTTACCACTTCTTGGAAATGTCAATCAAATGGTAAATAATGTCCGTCTAAAAATGCTTTTGGCAGAGGATCAAAATGTTTCCAGAAACTGGATTACATTCCTGGAAGTAAAGTGTAACTGCTGCTAACTATAGCTACAACTTAGTTCTGCTAGCTACTCTGATAGGAGCACCGCCGGGGAGTGTTTAAACTGCCTGGAGAAAAAGTTCTCGGAACTGGGTTTAGCAGCCTCTATGGACAATATGACGGAGGGGAAGAGATTGAAGAGGACACTAAAAGACTGCAGGCAGATGCTGAGCTGGACTTGCTGTTGCTGTTGAACAGTGAATAATAAGTAAATAAGGCCTGCTAAGTTATGTCGGGTTGTTGCACGCTTAATATTTGGCTGTGTGAGCAAAGTTGTCAACATGCCAGTTTGTGCGGGCGCCAAATTGCTCAAAATAGGAATTACTGCATATTGTTGCTTTAATTTCAACAGTTTCTTAAACAGTTCTCTTTCTACACTAGAAAGTAACGACAGCAAACAACGAGAGCCTGTTAAAATAATGATGCATTACATACTGTATATCTTTGGTTCAGTATCCAGTGTTGCAGGCAGACGTACAGTATGACCTGCATCATATGTTCAATTCAGGCTGTGGCCAACAAATTGCATATGTATGTCACACGTCTAACAGAAAATAAATATCATATTTACAATTTCAATGCTGCAGGCAACTTTAAATTATTACAACTCAAGTGTGGACTCGTGTATTTGCAAAGTCACCAACCTGCAGTTCTGAATAGTGGTCAATATCATAAGAAGCTTTTGCTAATCTGTGTTTAAAGAATGGAGTCTAAGAGCATTTCATAAGCTGAACCACCGACAGAAGTAAAGCCAAAAACAAACAAACAAAAAAAAGGAATAGGATAATGTATCATGTGTATACTGTTGTCTTATCTCTCTGTCCATAAGTCTGCTGCAGTAATAAACTCATTTATAGAACTTAACACTGTATATTACACCCTGTCCTCACTAACTTCCCTTTTAGTGGCATTCCCTCCTCTGAACAGTACAGATATAAAACAGTGCTTCAACCTGTTCTGGTCTGGTAGTTTTAAGTAAAGATGATGGATGAAGTACAGCAGACCTGCATAACTTCTTCTTATTTCATCTGTATTTTCATCTGTGCGATGTGCATCCACATGAAATCATCATTTACTGTCCACTTTGTAGAATTAGTATGACAGAATTAAAAAATATATATATAATACGACATTTAAAAGCAACATTTTGAAAAGAAAAATTGATTAAGTAGAAAAGATGATACTGGACAAATGTATGAAAATCATATCTATACATAGTTTGTAATGTATACAGTGCATACAGAATATAAAAGACCTACAGTAAGTATACTTAAAGCAAGTAAACAGTCTGTCTGAAAGTCTTGCCATGAAGCTTCTTGGCGCAAATACATGAATTTGACATTTTCCTCTACTCTTTGCTAAATAGAAATTAAAGAGTTTCCTTTAATTCCACTGCTTTTGTCAGCAGCACTGGCAGGTGTTAGACCAGAGAGCCGGCCTGGTTCTGTGCAGGCACCATAATGGGCACCCCTCCCATGCGGGTGATGTTGGACGCTGTGATTGTGGAGGTGGGCAGCGGTGGCGGGGAGGGAGCGGCCTGGAGCTGCAGCTGTGGCTGACTGTAGGTCTGCGGCAGGACCTGAGCCTGGGGCAGCTGGGTGTAGCGCTCTGGTCTGGGTAGGGAGCTCCCATTGGTGCTGGCCTCAGAGGAGACGGGCTGTCCGCGCGGCAGGGTGGTGTTGTTGTTGTAGCTGTAGTGGGTAGGGGTGGAGGCGCCGTGATGGCGGGACGGTCGGTAGCCGGCCGTGCTGCCTGTGGCGGTGATGATGGATGCTGTATCCGATGGGGGGCGCTGAGGGTACTGCTGCAGGTGGTGGTGGTTGTTGTGGTGGTGGGATGACTCTTTGTGGTGTGGGCTGGAGGCTATGGAGGACAGGGTGCCGTTCTTGGAGATGATATCTGAGCCCATGCCACTCTTAGCCCAGGACACTCGTTTGGGAGCCTGGGCGTCCTCCCTGGAGGTGGATCGGACACACAGTCAATTTACTGTTTACAGCACACACATGACGTTAAAGCTTCCCCATGTCACATATTAAAGAAGAAATACCTGATTCTGGCAGGTACAAAAAGCTGAATTTCTAAGCATTTAACTCCCTGTTATTTAAGTCAATACAATCAGGGGTTTGGCTGCTGTCTTAGGTCATCTATGTCTATTATAGCCTAGTCTCACATAGTCACACCTACAGTATCTCCACAGAACTGTGTCCTTACTGGAGAAAGGTCTGGCTGCACCAAGTATCATTCAGGTGGAGAGGGGAAAAACACTCTGGCTTGTTTGTATTTCTTTAAATCAATCACAATCGTCTTGGGATGATGCAGCGATGGTGCCTCTGCTAAATAGGAGGAGGAGGAATGTGGGAAGGCGAGCCCTGGCTTTAAAATGGCTAAATCCCTGCTAAAGCAATCCCAGCATGCTAGCTTGAAGATTGTTGTTTCACATAGATCTTCATAGCATTTGGAAATGCTATCATGCAGATAATGCAGGTAATGGAGGGGAGGAGAATGCTGAAACAGTCGGCCAGTGGCAGGCTTACACCACCTGCCTACATCTACTGAGTCATACTACAGTAGGTATAGTCTAGCATGGCCAGACATATTGTCCTGTAAGCACTGTGCCAGTGCTGATGCTTATGGTGGCTAAAGTTAGCTTATGTTTGTAAACTTAAAAAGACATTGCTGTATAATGGGTATTACTAAAGGTAGTTCTTTACTTGTACTATTGATACACTTTATCACTTTTGGAAATGGGACTGAGCAACACCACTACAAAACCACAGACACCTTTGTTCAGACACATTGTGACACATCAAGGTGTGTGTGGACGATTGTCATATGTATTGATAATGATAATAATTGCAGCCCTAGGTGGGACATATTCAGAGTGAGTTTACTATTTTGTCTTTCTCTAAAATGTGTAAATGCAACCACAGAAAATTGTTTAAACTACTATTAGGATGTGTCATTTTGATTAAGCACCACCTGTTTCATAGTTACTGTAAGAAGCACTGAGTTGTAGCATATTTCTAGTGAGCAGGTCAGCCACCAGAGAGAAGTCATTTTTAATCACCTCATATAAACCAGTTGAGACTATAAACATAGCCAGTGTTCATCTAAAGGCTGCCTGGAGGTAAGCCACATAACTCACTTGATTTCATTGGCCAAGTCGTCCTCATTGTCTCTCCGCCTCTTCAGCACGTACACGACGCAGATGAAGAGGAGGAAGCCGACACCAATCAATGAGCCCACCGTGGCGCCAACAATCATCCCCACATTAGTGGCTACAGGAAGAATCATGGGACACACAATGACTACATGACAACGAAGCACATCTGTCTACATTTTGTACACATTGTTTTTTGGAAAGGTTTTCTGTTAAACAAAGTTCATAAATGAGTCTAAGATAAGATAAGAAATGTTGCATTATACTGTAAATATGCAAAGCTAAATGCTAGCTAAAAACCAAATATATAATATCATTTCCTCATCTGTTCTATATGATGGATGGTCGTGGTGTTGTGTGCTACGTACAGGTGACGATGTCCAGGTTGATGATGCAGGACTCTGACCCGGCTGAGTTAGAGGCTGTGCACTTGTACTTCCCTGACATGTTACTGCTCAGGTTGCTCAGCCTCAGAGTGCCTGTCTTCTCATCTAGAACAGTGCAGAACACATAGGATTACTGTCAAGCACGCATGCACACACATTGTTCCTTCTGTATTTGCACGTACATGCACGCATATGACAAGACCTAATCAGACTGAAGATGCACCCATTGCTTTAATATAATAGACATTGTGCATCATTAATACTTGACAATTCATCATCTTTGTAATAGAAAAGACAAGAACAATCAGTTCAGAGTCAGTCGTTTACAGAGATCCTATAACAGTATGCAATTATGTCAGTTATGGACAATAGTACTACTGAAGGCAATGATTTCATGCTTTCCTTCAGGGAACAGTTCAGCTGTTTTGTTTCCACTATGCTGTACCATTGCTTCATTTTATCAAGTAGCTTGTTTAAGCCATTCTAATTCTGTGCACATGGAAATAAACTAAATGTGAAATTTGTAATTGATTATGCCAAATATATCTTAAAGAGGCAGCGAGAGATGTGTTATATCATTCAACACTGCATTAAAAAATGTAAAAAAGCAATATTATGACAGCAAGCAGCCCAGCAAGTACTGCGGTAAATTCATTCAAATCACGAAGGTCAACACTACTCTCATATCTGTTTGATTCAATTTTAAGCTGTGGCGTGCAGGCTATTAGCATAAAGACTAGAAGCAGGGGGGAGCAACTAGCCTGGCTTGTTGTTTCTCCAAAAGTTGAACTATTCCTTTAAAATGAACCATGCCCTCCTGGAGACGAATCGACCAAATCAGAAAAAAGCATCTCGTACTATAACAGCACCACTGTCATCACTTCATCAGAAATCTGAAACTGGGGTTCAGTAAGCTTCTAGGAGCCTGACTGGAGGTGCAGTAATATAAGGGCAAATGCTAATACTTTTGAGTTTGACTCCTAGTGGCAGTATAAAAATATCATTTTAAAATGCTCTCATCACATAAAAACTCCCCACACAGTCACGTTAGATTAGCTCTGATGTCAAAAGTCGCTCTTAAATCCCCAAAACACAAACCCATGTGTAAAAAACTGAATATTAAAGATACTGTACTTGCTCTGCTAACATTACTGTCACTGAGACGTTCACCACAGATCACACAGATTTCTAGATGATAATGCAAACCCTCCAGAGATTCATTCCTTGTTCAGCAACTTCAACAACCCGGGCAGGTGCATAAACCTTACTTCTAAGTGAATAATAAAGCTTAGTCACTGATGATCCACTCACTGAGCATGGGTGAGAAGAAGACCTCCGAGATGGGGCTTTCTTTCCTCCACTTGTACATAGGAATGGGCTTCCCGGAGCTGGATCTGCAGCTCAGAGTCACATTTCCCTTCAGCACTGGCTTCCCTGACAGGGAGCACTTCGGAACAGCAGGAGGGACTGAGAGGAGAAGATTAGAATGTTTATTTTGTTCATTTTTTGCAACATAATATATGTAATTCAGTCTCTCTTAGTCAAGTCAATGTGATAAGTATCACTACAGTTTAGGCAAGAAGAAGTAAATGTGTTGTCCTCTCAAGCTGAATCTGTTTCTTACCCCTCACGTCCAGACTGAGCTCAGCAGGGGGGATAGGATTTTCAGGAATGATGATCTGACAGAGGTAGCGTCCCGAGTCAGACTCCTGGGTGTTGTTGATGTACAGCGAGACGTCACGTGAGGGCATGCTGCTGATGAAACCAACGCGACCCTTAAACTGGGAGCTGCCCACGCTTATGGAGCCTTTGGTGTAGGAGACAATCTGGAAGAGAACAGAGAGATGATGTCAGACACAAAGAAGGAGGAAATAAATCAGGCTTGTGAGCACACACGTCAGGAACAGGTATTTGTCCTTATTTATACACAACAGTGGAAGCAGTTTCATGACATTCATGTCACCATGATTGCATTTGGCGCTTATCCTAGGTCAAAAGAGTCAGAGAGATATTTAATCTTAACATCTCAGGCCCACAAAATTGTGATTGTTTGGCATCACGTGAACATTTGTTGGAATGCATCACAGAGTAAACTGACATGGAACATGTCTTGTTCGTGGCCCATTTTAACCTAGGTTTTTAAAGGCTTGGCTGAATTTCTCCAAAATAGGACGTGACACAGTGTGACATGTTGTCGTGAGGGAATATAAGGCAGAAACCCAGTTAAACTTCATATTTCTAAATCTGAACAGTAAAAATGTTTAACTATACATAACATTCAGTGTGTCCTGCAAACATTGAAGTCAGACACATTAAAAGCCAGTGGGTTTTTCTTACAGTCAACAAATCCCATGAGAAGACCAAACCTGACGAGTGTATCATATTAACAAATAATAGGTGTGTATCCAAAGATACCTGAGTTATCTTATTCCTCTGTGCCACAGAGCTCCAAAAACTATTCAAAACACACCATTGAGCCACACTTTTGCACTGCAGTACTTAGAAATGGGATAGAGCTGCCTGGATGTAAGGTAAAGGCTCACAGTAATGGAGGCAGCTGCAGACACAGAAGATGAGAATGAGTTGGCTGGCTTCAACAACACATTTCTGTGCTGACTGAGTCACTACCACTTCAGTCAGGTGTCAGTGCATGGAGGTCAGTAAGGTTAGATGTGAGACAAACTAGGCCAAACTAGTTTTTCAATTTTCAACTAAGTAGTTAGTTTGCAAAAGTGATTACCTCACATTAGCTGCTGGACTGAATGCCATGCGCATGGCTGTGCATCACTGTAACACTGTGTGTGTTACAGTGATGCACAGCCAGAACTCTCTGCAGAGACTGTGGCATCCAGGTTTGGCTTTGAGGTGATGAGAGTGTGTTCTTTTGATTCATCTTTTCTGGCCACAAATGACAGTGAGGCAGAGTGAGACACTGTTCAGGCATATGAACAAAAAGCCTCACTTTTAATCAACTGTTTCTTTCCTGGCTCTCTGAGTTCCCTTTTCCCCTGTTTTCTTTTTGATTGTGACCGTTTTTTTGGGTCGTCCATCTGCACAGCCCGATGATCTGACCTCAGAAGATCCGTAAGCTGAGCCATGGCCAGGTCTCCAGATAATGTGTAAAAAAAACAACAATGTAGGCTTGAGGAGGGGGGATGTTCAGCTGGGCTGTTACGTAAAACCCCTCCGCTGTGTTTCATGTTTTACTGCAACAGTGACTTCATAAATAATCTGATTTGGAAAAAACACGTTTATCTTAATTAAATAATTCAATAATTGTGTTTTTTAGTGTGTCACTTTCCTCACACAGAAAAACACACACTTGCAACAGTATGATGTAGTAAAGAAATAATGCATTGCTTGTGTGAAAGCTTTAAGCCTTTTTTGTCTTGGATTAATTTCTAAGGGTTTACAAAGGAAGAGCTTTGCCAGATTAACAGTATAAGAACAGGAAACACCCTTTAGAACTGTAATCCCAGATATAGCCACAGAAGACAAAGTAAAATTTTATAGTGCACTATATACTGTACTATATGGAGCAAGATTACTTCAATGTTTCCCATATATGACTGTATATAGAATCTCCCATTCACTTCCGTACCAGCTGGGTGCTTTCAGAGACAAAGTTCCAGATGATGGTGTTCTGATCCAGGTCACTGCCTGGGTCTGTGCTGTAGGAGGCTCTCAGCACCACCATCTGACCCTTGATCACATCCATGCTGCTTTGGGGCATCTGGATTTGGGCCCAAATGCCTGGATGGAGGAAGGAGGAAGGGGAAGGGAAGAAAAAAAGAAAGCTGTTAGTTCGACCCTTCTGCAAAACTGATCAGATTTTTATCCTACTGATGAAAAACTGAATTAATCTGCATTGATGAAGGTTCTCAGTCATCCAGGTCATGGTAATTCTAAGTGCTGTATCGTAGGCCTGGATTAATCTGTGTTTTTAACTTTACTTACAACGCTGACACAGCAGTAGCAACACATTTTGAATCTCATATTATGTCACCAACCATTTAGCTGCAACTTTCAATAAAAAGAAAAACACACACATTTAGTTAAGCAATGATCTGATTCAACATTATTCATAAACAACACTAAAGATGAAATGTGACATGCCATAAATGATAATAACAGAATCCATATCCAAACACTATTTTCTACTAAGAAATCACTTTTTCACGAATATCATAAGACAAAGGCAAGTCTATACAATATAAATATCATAAACAAAGAAGAAGAAACAGCTAGAAAGTCTATTCATCATAATCAAAAACATTACAATTCCTGTTCCTACCAACCAAAGTTGGAAGAATATCCATGCAGGTGAGAACTTGTGGAGGGTAAGTCTTCATAAACCTACAGCACTCATCTTCTGAGCTGATGTTTGTTTCTGCTCAACTGCTCTGTTAGCCTGATGACAGAGTCCGGAACAACTGACACAACTTCAGTTTCTATCAGGTCACTCCAAGAAGTCAATCTGTGAGTCGGCATGTCCACAAAGCTTTCCACTTTTCATCTCTGAAAGATTTGACCTCAGGGATTTATACGGGACTTTGTGTGACGTTGATATGTGACATTAATATGAGAGTAAAGGCTTGGAATGGAGCAGAATATCACTAATCCTCCAGAATTAGATGCTCTTTTACAAAAAATATCAAAATATTCACCTCACTTCCGGCACAGTAAAAATGGTCTTAAGAGTAGGCCACATTCAACACATGGGAGCAACCATACTAAACATAGTGAAGTTGTAAGGGTACCAAAAACTCATACTTAAATAAAGTAAAGATGTTAAAATATTACTTTGGTAGAAGTAAAACTCACTCATATGCATATCAGTGGAGTAAAAGTCTTACAGTATCTGATACTGAATGTACTTAAGTATCAAAAGTACAAGTTAAAGTAAATTATAGATCTACACATACTATGTACAGTATGTACTGTACACTGAGGCTCGACTGATAATCAGATTCAATACTCAGCCTTTTGCTGATTATCAGAATCAGGATTATTTTTTCTTAATCTGATTGCCTTTAAAATAATAATCTTAATTCTAATTTAAAAATGCTTTACTTAGGCTCTGAAGCAGTGTGCAAAATAACTAGTAACTAAAGTTATCAAATAAATGTAGTGGAGAGGAAGTATATAAGAGCAGATAATGGAAATACACAAGTACAATGACAAGATGTCACATTGGGATGATCTTCTTAATGAAATCTTCTTGGCTATTGGTACATCATCGGTTTATTATAGGGGAAACCAGTAAGGAATAAGGAGTCTGACTTGGATTCTGCTCACTATTGCAAACTATAAGTATCTCTAATGACTTGAACGTTTGGCTGATTACTGCATTAAGTATCTTAATTACTCATTAAACTATGAGCTAGAACAAAGAACAGGCTTGTGAGGCTGTAAAGTGGCAACATAAGAAGATAGAAGTGATTTAAAATGAAGCACTGCACTCATGGGTTCACTGGCAGAGTAAAATGTAGTGTGCATTAATAACCAGAGGGGGGCAGCAGAGACCCAGACACATTTGGTACAACATGAAATGCACTTCCTGCAGGTTTAAATGAACTTGTTTTTCTTTTGAAAATCATTTTATGTGTGATATCCACTTTAAAATCATTCTGTGTGTCCCCAGTCAAGGAAATCACTTGCATACACTCGAATAAGTGACTGTACATGTTTGACTGAGACAATGTTTGTTAGTGCTCAGAGGCTGACTTTGCTTAATTTATGCTTACAGGAAATAATGGGTTTGACTTTGTCTCTAATAAATGCTAGCCCCAACTTTGGAGGAGAAAATGTTTTTTCTTTGGATCATGTTGTTAGTCAACAGAAAGTGTCTATCTCTGCCATTTTACTTTTCTGTCCATCCCAGCAATCATGACAGAGATAATCAGACATAGGTTCTATAAAAGACAGTGAATATAGGATGATGGTTAAACACACAGCAGCTTTGTGTTTTTTCTGTATTTGATCCCTTTTCATCTCCATCACTCTCTCCTCACAGCCTCTCCCCTGGTTTCTCTTTTCCCACCTCTCCTCTGGACAGGACTTATCTTTGTCTTTCACACTCTTCCCCTCAAATAACATTCTTTATAACAAATCCAACAGTGAGGAAAAAAAGGCATACCTGAGTTCATTTTGATCAGTCTCACTAAGTGTCTTAATCAGACAGCATGCAATGTAGAAATGTGGCAGGTGTATGCACATTATAAAAAAACTATGTGATTTCTCAGTGTGTTCTTGTGTGTGCTAATCAGTTTTACTGTGATGATCTTCATGTGAATACTAATGCAGAAAGACGGACACGTAGCTCATGACATCCACTTACATGCACAAACACTCACACTGCACTGCGCTCCAAAAGCACTCGTTTTAAAGCCACACTAGATTTCCACACACACATGCACCATGCATACTGTATTAACCTACTTCACTGTACTGCAACAGGGAAAAACAAGTCATTCCTGCTAATTAGTACCCTTGTTTGGGTGTCATGATTGTCACTAACAAGAATATTTCTTCATGCACAGGAAGTGATGCAATGAAATGTAAGTGCAAAGCCCAATTCAGAAGTGTGAAGTGGTGTTCTGTCCGGACTCATCAGTGTTAGCTGAACCTCTTCTCTACCTCTGCAGCAGCTAGACACTACAAAGAAGAAACCTGAACCGCTAATGTCATGGTACATGACTTCTGGGTATTGAAGTCCACAGTATTCAAAGAGCTGCCTCAGGCTCACTGCCATTTGGGGCCACCAACCCAAAGTTCCAACGTGCGGCTTTAAATTCACAATGAAACAGCATTTTAGAAGTGTCCCGGCTGCTTAATCTGTGCTTTTCTCTGAAACAGAATATTAAATGGGAAACTTGTAGGAAATCAGCAGAAAAGAGAAAGACAGCTTGATCTGGTGAGGTGCTATTGTTGAAAGGGGTTCTTACTGATTTCAGTTTTTATATACAGCCTACCTATTACAGTACAATACATTAGTTTAACCTCTTATAGCTGAATTTTGGCCACACGGAGGCAGTGAAAATAAGTTGTGAACACAGCAGAACAACAGAATTACTGTATCATCATCTTTTAAGTCAACTGGTTAGCAAACAGTTGCTTATTTACAAATCCAGCGCTTACAGAGTTACATGTCACGTTCATTTCCACCTGAGGAATCAAAGTCCAATAGTCCCTCTCTTACAGCACTGTTTATGGTCTCTAACTCCTGAAGGCTATCAGGCTGTTTAGCTGTTAGATGCTTCACTATGTTCACCAGCTTGTGTCTAACTGTTTCTGTTTCTGTCAGTCTGGTAGTGTACTATGGGTTGTTAGAGCTTCTTCACTAAAAAAAGGGTGGCATGAGTGAACCCAAACAGTAAAGCTGTAAAGTTGTGGCCATGATCTGAAACTCACTATAGATTCTAGGAAATAAACTTTCTCTGTTTTCCCCTGGAAAAAAATCAAGCTGATGTCAAATGGATGAGGTCATGCTATTTCTGATGAACTTTCTCGGCACAGCTGAAATTAGAACTACAACAATGCACCATGTAAAGAGATCTCCATGTGGAGTAGGTGTAGGTATCAGTTTCTCTGTCACTGTGGGGCTGGATGGAGCTGATAGTGACAGTGATGAGGGAGACAGACAGTGGGTAGGCTAAGATCCTTTTAAAAAACATTGTTTCTTCAAAAAAAAAAGGCATGCATGCTAATGAAGACATTATGATGGAGACAGAGGTGGGGAAGGAGTCGGATGAAAAAGAAAGATGAGCAGTGACGGAAGGGAATGTCCTTAGAAGGAGGACAAAGGAAGGACAAGAGACGGCAAAACAAGAAGAGATTCATTGTGTCAATTGCTCTTTAGAGCTTAAGAAGATTTGCCGTAGAGTGAGGCCGCTTGTCTGGAGAGGTGCTGACTGATGGATGGATGGTTGTAGAGATGATAGAAAGAGGCTTAAACATAAACATAATGAGTCACTGTGGAGCAGCTCTCTGATGATTACAATAAGCCTGTAAAAGATTCCACTGAGAGGCTGCGGAAGTCTCAGAGAGATGGATGGATGAATGGATGGATGAATGGATGGATGGATGGATGGATGGATGAATGAATGGATGGATGGATGGATGGATGAATGAATGGATGGATGGATGGATGGATGGATGAATGAATGGATGGATGGATGAATGAATGGATGGATGGTAAAATAATTCACAATCACAGAACTGCACTCTTAAAACAACAGTGAGTGGAGTTTTAACATTTTAACTTGTGTAATTGGTATGAATGAAAGTCTAGGGGCTCTACCTTACGCCGGGCAGCGTCAGTGTCATTGCTGGTTTCAATCCAACGCTGTTGTCATTTTCAGGCTCAGCAACATTTCCATGCGTGCAGTAATGTCACTGCAGCAAATATCGTGGCATATTTAAGCAGCAAAACTAAAAGATGTAGTTATAGACTGGACAGGACAGAGGAAACTCTCCAGAGGAAACAGAATTAAACTTTTATCTTCTGAAATAAATACTTTTAGACAGGTTTGATGAAGCTTGCGATTTATCATGAGGACGGCTGCTTTATTCCAAAGAATTTTACTGTATAAATTTGAACTGCGTGTTTGAGCTTACGCTGTGTACAGAACATCTCTTAACATTAGATCCTGACCAATCCTGTGGGCGAGTCTGGAGATTTAAATAATCAATGAAGTTGATCTGCTGTGCCTCGTGCGTAATGCGCACGCTGGTTCTTTTAATGGAGAGATGCACTTTGTCATTGCTGGGGGATCACTGCAGGTAATATGTTCCTCATTAAATACATATTTTACCCACCTGCATCACATCCGCTATTAATCAGAAAAAATATTTTTACAACCTGTCCAGCCTGATCCACACATTACTATTTACCACACAGGGATGCGCAGCACATCCTCCTCCTCCTCCACCACGGTTAGATGTAAGTATTTTTGCTCAAATGCAGTCAAACAGAGATGTTGTTGGGACAGATAGTTGGGAAACGGCTGAGGCAGGGCGTCCAGCAGCCAAGGACCACATAGAGCTCCACCGTTTAAATATCAGTGCTGAAGGTCCCGGCACACCTGCCTCTTAAAGAAATGGGAGATGACACTGTGATTGGTTTAATTTATGTTACGTTCACAACACACCTAACTAGAAAGCAAAAATTCATCAAAATGTAAAATTATTCCTTTGAATATGGAGTTATTGTTGGAAAACAAATCTAGTATTTTGTTCTGAAACTGCAATTTGTGACCTGTGGTGTGCATACAGCACAAGACCTCCCAGCAGGGATCATCCACACACCAACATTTCATTGGGTAAAATAGGCCAAATCTTCAGCTCCTCATTAGTGTAGATGGGCTGCTCTTCATGATTTAGCCTGATCAGACTGGTACATTTTTTCCCCTAAAAATCTTGCCAAGTGCTGCTTTAAGAAGATTTCCTGCCAGAAATCCTCCCTGATTCCGATGAGAGTGCATCCCACCAGAGGAAAAGATGAATGAATGTATGGAGAGATGGAATATGAAGGGATGAATAGAGAAATGAACAAGGCCAATGGGATCATATTTATAATGTTCACTCTTCACTCTTAATTTGGTCAGTGAGGCTTAATCTTTCCCTCTGTGGAGGTCTGAAATCCACTGAGCAGGCTTTAAATATTCCATGGTGACTGATGGCAGGGCAGATGGGAGCGGGTTCGTTCAGTGTGAGGAGAATGAAGGGTGTAATGAGGTCTGAGTGGATCTCACTGGAGGTAATGGGTGAATTTCACTAAGTCTGATTTAACAAGGTGTTTCATGGTAAGGTGGACACACTTTCATTCATCTTAAGGGTTTTATACTGTAGGTGAGCGTGCACTAATGACGGGTCTTCATGGGGGGCCAACACTTTGGGAACAAGCAGTGGTTCCTAAACATTTTTAGACCACAGCAACCCCTTTCAAGTGTGCTCATTTGCTAAAACAAATCAAAGCAACTCTAAAAATAAATTAAACAACACTAATTTCATTGACATTCCCTGGAGTGAAAAAAAAGATAGGAAAAGGAAAGGAATCATAGCAGTGATACTGGTTAACAATTCCCACTCTGGTGGACAATAAAGTTTCATTCTGTTTCACTCACTTTCAGTATCTGAATTCATCCGAGTACAGTTGTGTGTACATAAACTTAGACATGACATTGTTTATGCCTAACATGTCTATGGGGGTAGCAGGAAACGTCATTATATAGCAGGACTATAGCATGAAAAAAATGAAAGCAGCACAAGGTTGAGAAGCAAGTACTTAATCAAATCAGAGGACTGCTTCACTTATTTATTACAAGTCCTTTATGGTTTTCCATATTATATTCCTATAATATTCATGTCAGGACTTATAATGCACAGTATTTTACATTCTTGTATGTTATTTCTATCAGCAAAATAACATACAGTAATATTTACATAATATAATAGCTCATGTCAATAATGATAACATTATTTATAACCAATAAAAATAAGAGCTATAAAGAAAGGAATCTCAGTCTGTCTGTCTGTCATTCACATATCTTTAGAACTGTCCATGCGATCTGTTTCACATTTCTGCATCTAACTGCAGACCAAAGGGAGTGCAGTTTTGAATTTGGACGTGAAATACACTCAATATTAATACATTTTTAATAAACAGTGAACACTGCTCTGTGCAGCAGTGGGGGGCCTGGCTTCATGGCTCTGCAGACTGAAGCTGGGTTCAAACGTAATCCCTCTCACATGATCTCATGGGGAAGCAGACGTAAACAAACTGGAGATTAGCATGGTGCAACAACTTGCCGTAGTTACGAGTTGCAGTGAGGAAAAAACACAAAGGCGGAATGATAAACGTGTTTTGATGAGTGGGGAGAAGCGGTCAACACAGGTTTTCTATCCTTCGGGGAGGACTGTGGGTTAGATTTAAGTTTCTGCAGTATGCTCGCTAACGTTAGCCTCAAGGGCTAGAATGTTTAACATTGCTTGGCAGCACTGTCAGCTACTGAGATGCCTCTCTCATTGGTTGTTGTGGTCCAGCTCTGAAAGTACCGATGTAGTCCTCCACATTTTAAATCTTATATATCAAACCCCCGATGTGTCTGTGAGCAGTTCAGGAGGGTTAGACTGGATCTGTAAACCCCTCAGCGCAGCACTGCAACAGTATTTAAAAAAGCATTTTTGATTTATAAAGTTAATTTCTCTTTAATCTGTATTACGTTTTGTGGCTTTAGACAAATCTACCTTCCTCTTACATTCAGAATATTTTTCTCAGTATAATACTACATGGCCCACTGTCTGTGTCATTCTAGAGGCACTTCAGATAACCGGGGAGAGACTTGTCTGCCTGTGCTGCTACTGTAGTCATCAACAGAGCAGAGGAAATATTCATAGCAGACCCACATCAGGATCGCTACACCCAGACTGGCTGTGTGTGCCAGTGAAGACACAAGTACACAAGGCTGTGAAATGAGTAAACTGAGAAAAAAAAAAGAGCGAGGTTAGACTTGTACTTTGCTTTGTGATCAATAAGTCAATACCAACAAAAACCCCAAGGCAAACTGCTTTGCAAAAATGAAAAGCCCATTTATTAAATAGGAGCTTGGTATTTTATTGGTTATGACTTATTGATCACAAAGCAAAGTACAAGTCTAACCTCCCTCTGTTTCTTGGTCTCATGATGTGTCCTTGGATCCAAAGAGCCTCTGTTTTTGATACCTGCGTTAATGAAGCAGCACCCCAATGACAATCTACTAGCATTTGCTCGTTTTAGCATATTGATAAAACCAGAGGAGTGTACTGAGGAATTCACAGGTCTAATGCCACATGCAAAGGAAAAAACTTGTTATATAGAACTGACAGTTGCATTGTCTGCTAAATCACATACAAAACAAGCAATTTATTGGTATGCAAAGAATGAAATGCCATGACTGCTGCTCCAGTGCTATGTATTCCTGTATATCAGATGAAACTCATCACATAATAATCCATTCAATCACAACTTCACTAAACGTATTCTATTCAGTTCTCTTCTATGTGAACTAGTTTGCCAGTATCCTGGATCTTATGAAAGCTGAAAACTTTATCCAAAGTGATTCTGTGTAACAGAGCAGGATATTACACACACTTACACTGTAACTCTATGTACTCACACTAAACTTTCCTGGAAGTGAAACAATACGATTGGCTTACACTGCACTAATCAAGCTGTTTCTTTGAAAACCAACTTGGTGAAACATTACTCATGCATCAGTACTAGCTGAGTCCAGTGTTCTGAAAAAAAAAGCAGTCTCAATCATGTGTACCTATGTATGATGAATGTTATGAGCCAATACATCAGTGTGGAAAAACTCAGATGACATTTGGCTGTTTGAACTCAGAGCCAAGTATATACTGTACACATGACTGAGCACCATGGCGGCACAACAGAGCCAGTTCGTTCCCTTGATTAAAAATTGTTTGCTGTGTGTGTGTGTGTGTGTGTGTGTTTGTCTGCACTGTATGTGAAAATGTCCTAATTACAGGAAACATTCAGATTAAGCATGTTTACTTCTACAGGCTTCACTGTAGATAACGCACAAGTCCAGCAGCCCTTGATGGGGGTGTCCTTAACTTGCAACTTTAATGCTGAAGAGATGGGTGGAGTCGAACAGTCACTTCCTCCGACAGCGTTATCAGTCACTTTGAGTAAACGGCTAAAGTGAGTGAGGTGGAGAAATAGATGTGATGCCATAGTTAAGATGTGAGGTTTCTTTCTTCATCCTTATTTTCAAAAGTTTCATAATGTTTTATATGAAGTAGAAACTCCACAAAAAAAATTGTCAAACTCTACAGCAGCCTCATTAAAGAGTGATAGCGGAGAAACAAGAGGATGAGAACAAGAGCAATTAAAGGCAGAGGAAGGATGGGGACACGTGATATAATCTTGATGATTAGCAATGAGAAGTAGTTCAGTGGTGCAAAGATGTCCCCATGGAGGACAACTGAGTCCTTCCTCTGGAGGCTGGGTGGAGAAGTGATGCCCTACTCTCCCATGGAGATAAACTACTGAAAGGACTCATGGGACGGTTTATCCCAAATTCACCGGATCTTACTTTAGATGGGTGATTCCTCTGTCATCAAAGTACGAGTGAATGAGTGAGTGAGTGAGTGAATGAGTGAGTGAGTGAGTACCGATCAAAGTCAGATCAAATGAGAAAAGCATGCCATATCATAAATATTTAAATCAATATTAACAATGTTCAGGCAGATGGAAAAGGTTCATCTACTTGCAGAAATACAGTTTGAAAGTTTTAGATCATATTCACACATCCTCAGGCTCAGGGTGGGAAGCTCAAATGTTGTTATCAAGAGGATATAATACCGAACTGTTGCTTGATGAGGCAAACAAACAAGTACATGAGTCAGTGAGGAATAGACTGAATTCACACAGCTGCCACTTCCCTCTGGGATGGAGGCTCAAATGTTGTACTGCCGTGATCAGGTTGCTGGTCGACATAGAGGAAACTGACAACTTATCTCATTTCACAGCTCCTAACTGATCAGGAACTGTAAAGATGCATGAAAAGTGATAATCCAGAGGGACATTGAGCCATATTTCAAGGTAAAACAACACATTTGATAACCAATTAGCTCCTTTCTCACTTACATTACCATTTGATAGTGTGACACGATACACTTAATTAGGTAGTAGGGTGTAACCCAAAGCTAATATCTGTATGTTTATCTGATTATTTTACTATATCAGCTACCGACTGCTTCATTTTCTTTGTTAAATTGGTTTCTGCTGCTAATGCCACCCCTACCTGGTTTATGTAAAAATATAGCTGCTCACAAATTATAAAAAATAACATCAAATAATAATAATATAATAATAAATACATCAAATTACAAATAATTTCGATTTGTATTTGAGCCGTACTGAAATATAAGAGTAAGTCTAAATGGAGTCTAAATAAAAGCTGAGTGACTGCTGACTGTTAATGGTTGGAGTGCAAATAAATAGAAGTAATAGAACAGGAAACATTGGACTATTCGACAAACAGACTGAAATGAAGATGGAAATGTTATTGAGGATGGACCTGATGAATGTGTGATTATTAAACTTCAAACTACAACTTCTGTTTTTCCTTTCTTTTGGATTACATTTCGTCAAACTAACACCAAGGCTTTGGCTGCTAGCAGCTCCTGAATTCTTCTGAAATCTTCTGAAGATGTGACGTTTTGTGGAATGACTTCTTAACAGAGTACACCAGAGATCCTGCCTGCCACCACTGTGAAGACTGAGTTCTGCTGAAGCAGCAATGTGTGTGTGATGTGTCTGTGTGTTTCAATCTGATTGAGGTGGCTCTGAGTGGAGACAGTGTGACATTTGGGGCCAATATATATCATGTGACGGATCATTTGGAATATTACTTCAAAAATTAACATTCATATGCATCTGTTCAGAGCACATTATCTCTTTTTATCTGAACAACAAGGTATTGTCATTGACATCCTTTGCTCTTGGTACTGACCTGCTGTCTAAGATCTGAACTTTGCTGCCCAGAGATGCACTGCACACCCATTTGTTTCACTGCACACACATTTCCAACCATTCATAAAATATAACGTACTATAGTTTTTTAATGTGTTGTGCTTTAGATAAGCATTCACATTACCAGAAATCTGTTTTCTACTCAGCACTGAATTATTTAGTCAAACACCAACCGTAACATCACACATTCACAGCTGGAGGCTTTCACTTTCACACACCTCACATGCATTAAAGTACGTATTGTATTAATATTTAACAGTACACGTTAAGTACAAAGAACCAACAAGTACCACCTATAGATTCAATGAACAGATAAATAAGATAGACTGCACACAGTGCTAGTATAGTTCATCCACTTCAAAATGGTGTATATAATGTTCTGTATACTGTAGGTGGAAATAATTTAATTTTTTTATTTTAATTTTAAAGACTTAAACACTTCTTCCAATTTAAATTCTATTTGTTTTCAATAGAAATAACAGCATTTAGTGGAGTGACATGAGATCTTTAGACTGGATTTAAGGTTAGAAGGTCAGCTCCACTGAGATAAGGGCTCTTTTTGTCATGTGCAATATTAGCAGCACATTTAAAAACAGACAGAACAAAAGCATTTTGTCATGAATTATAGATAAGAGTAGAGTGAGAGAAGAAGAAAAAAGACACACTTATGAATCAGTGGCGCAGTTCATATGCAGTCAAATCAAGTCCAAACATCTGCTTTAAAATCACTCAGAGCAAACCGTTCCTGACATTCAGCTTTTATATTCCTGTCTCATACTAACATGGGAGATGAAGGACAGATATTGGAGGGGAAAAAAGCACATAAACAAAGTGGAATACAGAAAAATACATACTTGAAAGTAAATCAATTCAGAGTCAAACCGCCGAGGTATCCTGTTGCAACACATTCTCACTCCTGACACTGACCAGGCTGCTGTATTTGACGCACCGGGAGTGAGAACGGGGTGCCTATTAACTACAGGTATTTTTTCCACACACTCCATGGTTGTACTCAACCACTAGGGGGCTGTGGGCAAATATGAGCTATGTTAGTTGTTGGTTTCCCACCGAATAATAGCTATGTTCAACTCACTCCTCACATACACAGATATAATGCAGAAGTAATCCCATTACAGTGAAAATACTTCACTTTAGATGTTTTTCTGAACATTACTATTGTTATAAAGACATTTAGTCCTCACAAAGATAGAAGTGTAAGAGCTGTCAAACACACAGAGACACACATATAGCTTCCTGTTCACCAAGAGGGCTCAGGGCGAGTGACCGAGGCAGAGCTCATCATCTGATAACTGTGCGACTGCCGCTCCTTCCAGTATAATTAAAGGAGAGACACAGTGGTGGGACTCTCACTGAGGAGAATGTGTCGGCTCTGTCCTCGAGCTGCAAAACTACCAGCCACTCATCAGCTAGATCCACTGAGAGAGAGGAGGGAAGCATCTGCTTAATTGGTGAGCAGAGATAGTATGAGGCCAGGAGGGTCAGCGGTGTGTGTGTTTGTAGCTGGAGAAGTCTGCGTGTGTGTTCAAACACTAGTCTTCAGTGTGTTTAGATGACTTTCCATCTAACTATGATACACATCTCCAGTGCTGGACTCTTACTGTCTCTTGGGATGCAGACTGAATGCTTTCGTGTCTGAATTCATCCTGTACTAACTACATAAATGTGTAGAGAGATATGTAGAGTCTACGCTCTCCTACGTCTCTCCTTCACTGAGAGGAAGGTTCTGTTGTCCTTGTATGTGCAAAAATAAAATCAGCAAGTAGAGGAACTTGGCTGTGGTCTTTGGTCAGCATGTTTGCCAGTGTTGAAAAAGTTGCCATGAAAAAACGTCTCACCACCACTTGCTATTAACCAATCAGATATCCGTCTGTATTACATGTTTCCCTTCTGATAATATTTGGTTTTATAAAAAAATACAAAATAAACATTCTGTTGAGAAATGAAAAATGGATCAGAGGTTGGTTGAAGCGATACACAGCCGACCAGCTTTCTTTCGTTTGTCCTCGCAAAATAGAGATGACATCAGTCAGTAGGTCGTCTCCCACTTTGGTCCAGACTGAACTATCTCAACAACTATTTGATGTTTTGCTTTGAAATTCTGTTCTGACTTTCATGACGCCCGGATAATGAATCCTAATGACATAGGTGACATCCTGTCCTTTCCTCTAGCACCACTAGTAGACCCATTTTTTTTTATCCAGTGCTGTGGTTCAACATGTACCACACAGACTGTCACACAGTGTCGTTCATTTTGATATTCATGGTTCCAAGATGATGTACACTACTGACTTTGGTGATCCTCTGGTTTATTCAAGTACCGCCATTAGCAGTTTGTCTTAAGTAAGTAAGTAAGTAAGTAACGTTTATTTATATAGCACTTTTCACAGATAAAAATTACAAAGTGTTTCACAATAAAATAAAATACAACAGTAAAAACATAACAATACAATGAATAAAACAGTTTAAGACATTAACTAAAAGCCTGCTTAAATAAAAAAGTTTTCAACTGTTTCCTAAAAGAATCCACAGATTCGGAGCATCTTAGAGAGAGAGGCAGGGCATTCCACAGTTTGGGTGCCACTGCCTGAAAGGACCGGTCACCTCTGGTCTTAAAGTGGGTGTGAGGGACCACCAACAATCTCTGACCTGACGACCTCATAGTACGGGCAGGTACATGAAGTGTAATCAGGTCAGAGATATAAGGGGGTGCTTGGCCATGAAGGGCTCTAAAAGTAAGGACCAAGATTTTAAAATTTATTCTAAAATGGACTGGTAACCAATGCAGGGAAGCTGAAACAGGGGTGATGTGTGCTCTTTTTCTGAGTGTGAGTTAAAAGCTGTGCAGCTGCTTTATGTACAGTCTGGAGACGGTTGAGCTCTTTTTTGTTTAAGCAGGTAAAAAGGCTATTACAGTAGTCAAGACGAGAAGAGATAAAAGCGTGAATAACCATCTCAAGTTCAGCTTTTGACACCATGTCACTTAATTTTGCAATGTTCCTCAGGTGGAAAAAGCAGTTTCTGATCAATTGTCTGGAGTGCTGCTCTAGCGACATTGCAGAATTGAAAATGACACCTAAGTTTCTGAGGTTTGGCTGAACAGATGAGCCTAAAACATCACCAATGTACTGACTGATCTGAGGGACTTTGTCATCCGGGGCAATAATCAATGTTTCTGTTTTATCAGAATTAACCTTCAGGTAGTTGTTGTTTTTTGATGTTGGTCAGGCAGTCAGTTAAGGAAGACAGTTTATGGAGCTCAGTAGGTTTAAACTTACAATACAACTGAATGTCGTCAGCATAAAAATGGTAGGATACATTGTTATAAGACCTGATTATTGTTCCTAGTGGAAGAATGTACAAAAGGAATAAGATTGGTCCCAAGACCGAACCCTGGGGAACCCCACATGGGAGTTCAGTAGTATCAGACATAATCTGGTTCGCACAAACACTAAAGGTTCTACCTGACAGATATGATGAGAACCACTGTAAAACTGAACCAGACATCCCAACCAGATCATGAAGTCTTTTGATCAGAGTATTATGATCAATGGTATCAAAGGCAGAGGACAGGTCTAGTAAAACCAGGACAGTGTATTCCCCTGAGTCGGCTGACAACAAAATGTCACTTGAAACTTTAAGTAGTGCAGTTTCTTAGCGTCTTTGCCATCGCTGCTAAGGCAACTGCTAACCCTTTAGGTAAAGGGGCTGAATTATCAGGCCAAACTATGATAAATAACATTCTCCTCCCTTTCACTATCTTTGTGTTACTGTCTTCAAAATCCCCATCGCTGCGGGAAACAAGAACAGTAACCAGAGCTTGTCATTGAAATAGCTACAGTAATTCCTAGCCATTTCGCCATTTAAATGCCATTTTAAACAGGGGCACCACCGCTGCATCCTGGGCTACACCCACGACTACAAGACGATTGTGATTAGTTTAAAGAATTACAAACAAGCCAAGACTTTTTTTCCCATATACCAGCATATTTGGTGCAGAAAGGCTGAAACAGCGCTGTGGCTATGCAAGACTTCCTTACACAGTATATTTGCTTCACATTTCTCCTTCTACCCACTTTCATGTCTCAGTGCCCTACTGAGGAGGGCTGTGTCACAGTTTGAACACTTCTGCTTTAGCATGCTAACATGATAAACTATGATGATGAACATGGTTAACATAATACCTGCTTTGTCATCAGCATTGGCATTGTGAACATGTAAGTTCTGTCCTAATGTGTCCTATTTTGCTTTTCGTTTCCTCCCTTTGTCTTTTGCCCCGCCCTTTTTCTGTGATCACCTATGTCCCATCAGTTAATCACCCCATGTCCTTGTCTCCCCCTCTCTAGTTGTTGTTTGTTCTGTGTTGCTCCTGTGTCTCAGTCCTGTTCAACACTGTATCTCCTGTTTCCTCAGTGTTCCTGCCTGTGTTTCAAGAGTTACTGTCATTTACTTTTTTGTATTTTTATAGTTCTTTGTTCTTGGTTTTGCCCTGCCTGCTCCCTCCCTTTTTGTCGCCTGTTGTTGCCAGCTTCCGTGCTTGGACTTTGTATGTTGGGCTTTGCATTTTATAATTTTTTTTTTGTTTTTCAGTTTTATGTAATAAAGCTTGCTTTTCATTCTGTTGCCTGCCAGCCCGTGTGTCTTGCGTTTGGGTCCCTTTTCACCCTGACGTTTATTTTAGCATTTAGCTAAAACCACCACTGTGCCTAAGTACAGCTTCACAGAGCTGCTAAGCATTACTGTAGAGTCTTAGATTTATAATAACTTTTTTTTTTTTTTTTAACAAATATGTGGTTGTGGTACCTGACATTTTGGGGTGTAGAAAATTAATCTCCACTAAAATGTTTACACTTTGAAAAGTTATTTCACAAATGAGGAATATGTATATATATATATATATATATATATATATATATATATATATATATATATAAATATCTATATATTACATCTATGAAATACAGTATTATAGTATTTTAATACTTAATTCTTTAAAGAAGCCTTATATGCATTGACCCAGGAGTAGGGTGAACAGGGTCATAAAGATCATGTCTTAACTGGCTTTTGGTTTGTTTTTTGATTGGCTTGTCAAGACTACCATACCTTATACACTAATACACTTAAAGTGAATACAAATCTTAAGACAACACCTTTTTTTTTGTTAGTGACCTACAAAACATATAGTTTAGTAAAATACTTAGACTATTTTCTGTGATCCCAACACCGACAAAAGCCTCAGAAACAATAGTTGGAGTTCAGTTGAATCCATTGTTTAGGTTGAGGGTGTGTCCTGAAAAAAACATCCTCGCTCCTCCTCATTGTTCCCTGTTTTTGTAAGGCACCTGCACAACAAACACATAATTACTGTAGTCTGCTCAAAACCAATAAACAAATGTAATCTGAGCTTTTGTACCATGCACAAGAGATTGTGACACATAGACACATTATTTGCACTATACACGCATGGTTATCTGATCATAATAACACAAACATCATCATATTGTCATGTTCACATGAAACTTCTTTGACTTGCAATACTGTAATGATTACATAACCATATTTTCTGTGACAAACATGCCCATTAGTGCTGAGAAAATGACAGCTCTGGTAACAGACTGCATATTTTACGTGTGATTCTTATTCTCGTATCTCTGTTCTCAGATTCCTATGCAGCAGTATGCATGCGCTAGTGCGATGTACTGGTTTCTGATTGCAGCCTTTAGCAAGAACAGAGCGCTTTGGTTAATTGGAGCTGCCTTCAATCAGATCAAGACACGATGGGAACTGCTGGAGAGGAGAAATTACTGAAAATCTGTCAATTGACAGAGCCTGAGGCGCTAATTGAACACTGCTGATAAAAAGCCAACCTCGTCCATCCAACAAGATCAGTCTTATCAGGCGACGGACACAATGGCACCTCAATTTCAGTCCAGCTTTAGACAAAAAAAGAGGGTCATGCCTGCAGCCATGGCACTAACTTAAGAGTGAAAGTCTAAAACTCTCCTGCTTTCGTTGATTAAAAGTGGGACTGCACAATCTTTTCACAAAAGTTTGCATTGTCTACAAAACTCAAAGACAGCCTCACACCCCTCTACGCACACACATACACACTTCCTCTGCATTGTGTGGATGGTGGCAGGGAGGAAAAAGCTGGGCCTCCTGATAGGACTGTGATGGAGCTTTATTCCAGGATTAGCCTGTTTGTCTTGGTACGTAGTGTTAAAGTGAAGTCCAGTAGTGAGGTCAGGCAGGAAGTAGCCCACACTGAGGCATAAACCTTTGACACACTCTTTACTGGCTGCATACTCCACATTTGAATACTGACTCACTGACCTTCACTTAAGGGGGCTGATGTTATCTGTAAACATTTTTACAATTAATACAAAAACCTTTGAGAATAAGCCAAACAAGATTAATGTAATGTAATTAATGTAGTCCTTTATTACTCTACTTCAGTCATGGAAAAATTACATACATGCAAAAAAAGGATGGAAAATGGGTTTGGAATTATTTAACAGGGCTTCCTCCATACATAATATGCCATGATTGGAAATTCAAAACCTTAATATGTAATTGAACAATATTTACGATACTCTTGCTGACATCACCAGCTCAGCTGGACTCAGGAGCTGACACTTCAACACACCTGTGAATGATCTCAACATTATGTAAGCTTACTTTCAAGAGCGCATTGGCAGTCAACAGATGTTCTTGTTATCCTATTTGAACAAAATGTTATAAGATATGGCTCTGTTCATTTGTCCTGTAGGCCTGTGGTGAAATCTAGATAGGAGAGGCAACGGACACAGATGCAGAGTTTTTGGACAATGTTAGTAGTCCAAAACAATATGAGGTCAGGCTGTTCTCATGGGGATGACCTGGGACGTCTATCAAATTTTTATGTCAGTCAATTTTCTCACCTGTAAAATATGAAATCTTGGGGCGCCCATTAGCTCAGTTGGTAGAGCGGGTGTCCCATGCGCAGAGGCCTTGCCCTCGCTGCAGCGGCCTGGGGCTCGAGTCTGACCTGTGGCCCTTTGCATGTCACCCCCCCCCCCCTTTTGTTTCCTGTCATCTCTGAAGCTGTCCTATCAGTAAAGTCATAAAAAGGCCAAAAGATATGAAATCTTGATTTAGTCACTCAGTAACAGTTGAAACCCCCAAAATTGTGGATTCTGAAACAAAATGGGGGGATTGGGGGTACCCCAGAAAAAAAGGGTTTCAAAACTTTTTTTCCTGCATTCTGGTGACAGAAAAAAATTAAAATGATAAAATAACAAGTGCACAGCAACAGTAATTCTACATAAAGGTGCAATATTTAAGAATTTTGTTTAAAACATTCCAAAATAAACCTTTAACAATGTATATAAATAACGTATTTATCTGTATCTATTGCAGAGATATCTATTGAAGTTAGCATGCTAACCAGCTAGCCCCTAGCGACTTTGTACCTCAAGAGATGAGAGTCCACCAACCAACACCAACACTCCCCCAGTGCTCCGAGCTCTCCTTCCAGGAAGAGTCAGCTGATAGATCAGTCACTAACTGAGCCCACAGTGTACAGCCGCTACAGTTAGCAACAATTAGCGGGTACGTTTGGAGGTGGCCTACATAATAATTCTGCCCTCTGGCATGAATATTTGGATTAAACTAATATTCATCATTCATTTTTATTCATTCATGTCTTTTTTGGCCCTGTCTCTTGTACATATTACCACACCTCGTGGCCATCTACAAATGCGGATTGTTATTAAAAGTACAATGCTCTGCAACCTGCAGCATCCTTAAGGGCATCAGTGAGGGCTTTTTGTTGGTACTCCATTTCTCTCTCCGTCTCTCTCACTCACTGAGGAAGAGGAGGGTTGAGCATGGATGTATTAAGGAGAATCGGGGCACGGGCGGCTCTCTTTCGTATTATGTGCATGCCAGAAACAACAATTAGTGCAGCGGTATTGTTGTCTGAGTGGAAGCGGTGGATTTTTGGAGTTGTAGTAGAGCTTATACATGCTGTACAGTGGTACAGGTTGTTATAATGAAAACTAAATAGGTGTTAAAGTTTGTCATAAATCCATATAAAAATGTGGAAGAATTGTGATCCCAGGAGGAAACCACGAAGAGGCAATAAAATATGGCGGTCACTCGGGAGAACTGAATGGGTTGGCAAGTAAGCCATTTGCTCTGGTTGATGTGAAATGCATGCTGGGAAACCTGTCCACCACATATTCAAACAAAGAGTGACGATATTTGTGTAACTGTGATTTGTTCACAAACAGCTGTGGTACTTGGAAAAGTAATAAACGCATCACTTTACGGTGCCACATAATGACTCTATTTAAATGCATTCAAGATGTTCCACAAATTCATTTGGAATTCATGCAGTACATAATAAAGCAAAGGTCAACATGTCATTCACAAAAAAAGTTGCCATCTGGATGAGCCAGTGATAAATGTGCCACTTTGGTTTGACCTGTAACTGTGTTGCCCCCCCGGGTTAATCAGTGTGGTTTTCAATAACACAGAAGCGTGAGACCACACTTCCTGTATTCATTCAAAATCTGAGCAGCAGCACACAGAAAGCACAAAAACACTGTAAACTGTCAACAGTGAGGGTGGGAAGGCTGGATGTGACTTTATAGTGATACCACAGAGCATTTCAAACACACACACACATGCACACAGATATAGTAGAGACACATTGATTTGTCCAGGGAGTCGCTGACAGCTGTGGAGATCTATCTGATGATACAGGGAGATGACAGGTGACAGGTTATGATCTACTCAGGACACCACTGGATCGTGGTGTATTCAGCCCAGGGTTATTCTACCACACTCACCTCCTCTTCCTCCTACTGAAGAATGACCTTACATGAATGTGTGTGAGATGCACAGAGAGAGAATGAGTGTGTTGACATAGATACTGACCAGCCTTCATTTCTCTACTTTAATCAAAAGATGGGAAACATTATGGTACGACGGGACTGTTGTGTCAGGGAAGATGGACGGAGATGTGTTCTCTCTAGTGGCCTACTGTGTGTGTGTGTGTGTGTGTGTGTGTGTGTCAGTGGAAGCCATTAAAGAGATGTGGTGGCATGGTTGGAGGTTGACAGGTGCTTAAGTGAAACCAGGAGAGATGGGATTCTGCTGGAGATGAGTGAAGTGAGGACAGCTATATGACCACTGTGTGTAACATAAATGGATGACTAGTAAACAGCCGTGTGCACTGGGTATTTCTGATATATGCCATCTCGTGTAGAGCATGTGTTGTGTATGTGTGTGTGCTCAGTTGCTGTGTTATCCCAGCATCACACTTGATCCATAATGCATTTGTGCCGCTGCTAGCTGAGCTCGGATCTCTGAGCCAACACCAAGCCAGACTGAGGTAAAACTGATTAGATATGGTGATCATCAACATAAACCTTCATTTTAACTTGAACCATTGTCTGACAAAATGCTTTCATCACAAAAATCTGATTCAACCGACCCTGAGGGAGCAGCAGAATGTGGAGCGCTACACTTTAAACACACCAGAGCAGAGGAAGGACTTGGTTTTTAGGGAGATGAAAGCGGATTTTCTGGCACTGAAGGAGCGGACAAGGTCCATAATGACGCCATTTGGTCTTCCTATGGTGCAATGCACACCCTGCACTCGGTCCGCCTCCTCTCTCTCAGAACTAGCAAGAGCAGATGTTGATGTTTGCATGGTTAGCTCAGCGGGTGTATAAGAAACCCAAACGCCTTATTAGGGAGAAAAACCTCAGAAATCAGGTGTGTGAAAAGACAGAAAGACACACTCCCTCATCATCGTCCGACTCTAACAATCTTGATTGACTTTTCTCACCAACATTTAATTTCCCAAAGGATCTTCAGATTCTGACAGCTTCCTCTCATTAGGATTCATAGCTTCAGTCTTATTTTAAGTGCTTTATTAGGTGTTACACATCTTTTAAGATGTAACTCTTTGGTGCTGAAATGGGTTTCTCCATAATTAAGAGCCTAGTCTTGCACATCCTTGAAAGAGACGGGGAAGGAGAGAGGAGAGAGGAGAACGGTGCTTGAAATCAAAGATAAGGGCTGTGCAGTGAGAGAGGGAGAGGCATTCATCTTGTTTTGACACAAAGACTGATAATGTATAGGGTTTAGGGGGGGTGGAGGAGGAGCGAGGATAAGGTGTAGCGTACTAACTGAAGATGCAGAATAGCTTAATGTGCTAATTTAACCTGAAATGCCAAACATGAAAGAATGTGGTGCAAACTTTCTCTCCTTGGTTTGAATGTCATCGTATGTTTCTGTGTGACAATATGAAATGACAGCAGCTGATATTTGTCCTTTCCTCCACTGATTAAAGAAACATGACAGTGTATTTTCTAGTCTGCATCACCACTGGCAGACTAGTGGTAGACAGCAACTCAAAACAATGATAATGAGCCTTGAAAAAATAGAGATGCAGTGGGACAGGTTGTAAAATGAGAACCACCATGACACGGAGCATGAGACAGGCCTACATGAGGGGCTGGATTCTATTACATTCTCAGAAATATAGTGGTTTTCCCACACCATGTCACAACACTTTAGTGATGCTCTTAGTAAACACACACACACACACACACACACACACACACACACACACACACACACACTGTAATCTTTACAGAAGGATCAAGCCTCTTAAAAGAGGATTACTGGTGAATTTTGGAGTGCAAACAGAATGTTTCTTGCACCAATTAGGCTTGAAATACTGACCATTCATCAGTGGAGAAGAACTGTGGATATGTGGTATCTTGTGGTGCAGCTTAGTCAAGGACAAAATTGTCAGAGCTGTCAAGAGTATTTTGAAAATAAAGCTTTAAAGGCAAAGTTTGACATTTTGGAAAACTTGCTTTCTTGCAGAGAGTGAGTTCTATGTCTGATAAATATAAGTGTCTGAATAATAAGAGTGTGGGAACTGGGGGAAACCAGCCTTCCTCATATGAAAAACCACCATATAAGCCAACTGTGAAAGCAGCTTATTACAACCCATATTTACATCTTGTTAGGTGGTGACCTCTAGTGGCCGTAGTGATTATTACGGCAGCAAAGGAGGAAATCACGTGAAGTAGTATAAAAAGCAAGTCTGCATAAGGAGGAGTTCGGGGACAGATGGATGGTTCAAACAAACACAGTACTTTCCATGTCCAGTGTGAAGCTCAAAGTCAACGACAAGTTATCTCAACTTACTAACATGGTGAAGTTACATCATGTATGTTACGTAACATAACTTAAGTAACATATGTCACTGGAAATCGATCCAGTCAGTTGTTTAGGTATGACGATGTGCTGGGGAAACAGCTACTTTGGTGCTTTCCCAAGGTAACAAAATCCACCTACAAGCTCAATAATTAACGGTCAAAAAACTGTCTAAATATCCATGCTCCAGCTCCAATCAGCAGTGATGTAAAATTACACCCAAGTAGACACGCACATTTTTCACCCCGTGAAGTTCCTGGTACTGTAAATACTTTTCCATCAGTCCCTGCTCAACCAGTGCACAAACTGTTTAAAAGAGGGACTGAAAAAAACATATAAATGCACCACATTATTATCACTGGCCTCCATACTGTGTTTTACTGTTCCCTTTTTTCCAGCGTTTTCCTGACGTCGAACATGACACATCTGAATAAACACACCGTGGAAAACTAATTTTAAGCAGGTTTTGTCATTAACAGAACCTCTACAATCTACAATTTTGTGAAGAAATTGCATAGAAAGAGCTAACCTACATATCAGTGCTGCTTCACTTTGTGACAGACACACAGAGGGATTAGCTGACTGATAAACATTGAATCCGGTGTTACATCTATCATGTCACCATACCGTACAAGGACGCCTTCAGCATCCTCCGATAACATCCTGTCTACAGAAGACATTGCATATCCTAATTAGTGAGCTCACAATCCCAGAGAGAGAAAGGGGGGGTGGGGGTATCAAAAACAAACAAAAGAGCTCTCAGAGGCGGGAAGTGACAAGCAAAGTTCACTGTCCCCGGAGGAAAAGGTTATTTTGCTGTTTGGTTTCTGATATCCCCTCCAGCCTCAGTGCAATGGAAAATGTCCTCTTTTTTGCCCACAGTGGATCTGAGTTAAAAAGGGGGAAAAAACCCTGAAGATTGAGCTTTTAAATCAGCGTGGCTGGGATATTTGATGAGTATTAGCCTCCAGAGACAGTGAGAAAACAGAGGAGAAACAGTCCCTTGAGGATTCGTGACAAGCTATCTAAGAGCTACTTGTGGATGGATTATTCAGAGGGACATCCGTCTCTGACAAAGCTAAATCTGTGAACTGTGAGGAATGTTTACAGAAAAATACCAGTTTGCTTTTGTCAGCTCTGTGCTGACAGAGGGCCAGGAGTGACGACATCGACCAAAGATAGAAATTCAGACGATCATATATATATATATATATATATATATATATATATATACACATATTTTAATATGGAACTCTAACATTTTTGGTACTTTTTACATTTTAAAACAAGTCCCTAGCTACTTCAGTTGTTTAGGAGATTGCTGCAGTGCTGTTTTGCTGTGACGCTCCAGAATGTTTTGTGGATGACGAAACTTCACCTGACTTGCCTCAAGGGTGAGCAGATAATAACTGAATTTAAATTTTTGGCTGTTCCTTTAAGATTTTACATGTAAAACAAAGGATTGTTTTATTGTTACAGATTAAACTACCCCAAAGGGTAAAACTAGCTCCCTCTCAACCAACTACAACATTAAAGTACTCCATGCATCAATGCCACTCAATGTGGTGCAGTTTCGATTCAGTAACATAATAACATAACATTGACGGCAGACACTCTGCATAAGAGTATTTTCACTTTTGATACTTTATGTAAATTATAAATTCATAATACTTAATTGCTTTTACTTGAACAAGTTAGCTTCTGATTGTATTGGAGTATTTTAACAGTGTGGCATTGCTATGTTTACTCACGTAAAAGATATTAAGCATAATGTAGCTTTAATAGACAATTACAAAGAATTTCATGATACCATGTTCAACCTGCCATTCTTGTTTTGAAAACGATGAATCAGACTCATAAAATGATAACACACTGTAAACTCAGTGCTGCTGCTCTCAGACTCAGTCTGTCTGCAGCTAACTGATGTTATCACTGTGTTCAGCCGATTTTGTGGTTGTCACAAATAATTTTGGGAATACACAAAAAGCTTAACAGTTGCGTCAAGAGCCAAAGCAGTGTTTGTCTGTCAGTGACTGAGTTCAGGAGCTGGGTGTGGCTCATAGGTCATAATAAGCGTCCCTGGCATAATGTATGAAAAATGGATTATAATAATAGCAATTCAGCTACATAATTATACGGCTGCATATATTGGTGTGGCTCTCAGGAGGGTTCGGGTCAGCTTGGCCATAATAGGCATTTGTGAACACAGTATAGAAAGAACCCCTGGAGAGGGAACCTATATTTATGCTGTAATTATTGTTGTTACTGGGGAGATTATAATTATCCCAATGCAGCCCTTATCACTGACATAAAGCCAGACATTACCACACTAATGGCAATACACACAATAGTGACACTGATACGGATACAGTACAGAATAAGCACTTTATTATTCAGTATTCTCTTAATGGATTGCAATTTCACATATGACTGACACCACTGTCCCTATGATTGAACTGAATTATTAAGATGTAAAACCAATCAGACAGACATTTATTGTTAATACATCTTAGCTATGCATTCCATTCATATTTTCTCAGTGTTCTCACTGATCAAAGTTACACAAGCTCCTCCTGATGACATGTACATGTACTGTGTCCGGTTCATTTTGAGTTATGATACATAAAAGTCTATGTAGGCCAAATCAGAAACAATGTATTTGGAACTCAGCACCTGTATACAGTGCAACATGCTCATCTGGGCTTTCAAGGATGTGGAGTAGCCAGTCAGTGGGAAAAAGTAGCCATCCTGGTGGGTCCGGGGGCCTGCTCTCTCAGAGAAAAATGTTTGTCTTACAAGCCCAAATCTGATGGCTTCTGCCATATTCTAATGCTACTATTCCAACACATAGCCTGATCTTAATTATAGCATATTTTAATGAGTTTTCCTACCTGACTGTAAACATCTAATGAATTATTGTAAAGAATAAGGCTTCTTGTGCATTTTAGCCTACATTGTCTTTACATAGCTATTAATATTTGAACCCACACCTACTCCTGACTCATCAGAACTTTTGTATTTAACAATTATAAGACCTTATTTATTATTTTTATTTTCTTATTGACACCTTGCCTGTAAGGTTTATCAAAACATACCACAATGACTGTTATGTTGTGTTTTACTGGAAACGCATTGATACATTGTTGTTATCGTTCCACTGGCAATCCCCTAATCCGTTGGGTTGAGTCTGTCGACGAATCAGATGCTGTGTTTCTGAATGTGTGGCAGCTCTGATCTCCAATGTGTTAAGGCAAGAGTTGAAGGAGCTTTCCCTAAACTGAGCTCTTCTCATGCCCTGGTGTCCATCATCATGCTGTCATTGTTTTAAAGTGAAGGTTCATGGTTGTAAAATGTTCAAGCATAGCAAATCACAACTTGTTAGTCAAGACTTTTAGAGTCAAAAATGAATATAATAAAGTAGGTGACAGGACTTAAATGAGAAGTCTGCTGTTTGGCCAGCAGCTGCTGCTTATGGAAAGCTCTGGCTCAATATTTCACACTATTCAACTGTACATAAACTCATTATGATAGCACATGCAGTTAATGAGTTATTTAATTATATATAATAGTCTGAGGCTATTATATGTAATTTAGACTATAATAGTATTACACTATTAAATATAGTCCTAAGACATAAGCCCCCAATTTAGTTTTCATACCATTAGAAAGTCATCCAAAAACACTGAAATATGTCTTTGTCTTCACTGTGGGCAGGTCTGCGGTCATCATAGAATTCAAATCGTGAAATGTAACACAACAATCACAAAGCTTTAGGCTACCGGTGATGTTTTGTCCTCATATCTAACATGATTACACAATTACACGGCATTGCTGTTATTATGCCACATTAGCTGTATATCACCTCACAGACAAGTGACAGCATATTGGCAATGACACCTTAAATCCATATACATATCTATCAGTGTAAACACAGCAGGATATGTCTTGCTTTAGTCATCCAGATGAAGCAAAAACATGATTACATTAGATTTCACAGAGAAAAACACTGCTCGGAGCTCCCTGAGTGAGAATGCATAGCATATTTTTTGTGTGTGTGCAAGTGGATGCAATATAAAAGCGTGTGGACAGAGGTGTTGGCATGGTAGCTCTTCCTCTCATCTCTTCTGCACTCAGAGTTGATTGGGTTAGATGGCAAAGCGGCGAGGACTCTGTGCTAAGCCTCAACAGTGCTAATCCTATCAGTGTTCAAAGGCAGTGCTAAAGGTAAGGCTCCCAAAAGAGACAAGCACATCTGGTGCTGGGTGGAGGGATGGTAGCAGCAGACGGACTGGGAGTCAGATACATATATACAGCCACACTGAACTGAGTACTGACATCCACCTGCTAACACATGTCACTGATTAAACTTCCCCAGCAGCTATAAATAAAAGTGACTGACAGTAAACATGTCACTGATGGAAATCAAACTCGCGGTGAGAAATATTAGCTGCTGCTGCCACAGTTAAGACCAACAGCCTTGTTGCACTGTTGTCAAGCGTTATCAATCATCAAGCACGCTGTCGGCCTGTCATCAGCAGATGTACTTTTAATGAAAAGTGAGTGAGATGAATGATCATTTTTCTCTCAAAGCACAAACAAGATACAGAAGAAAGAGGAAAATTAAAAGATACCGCAAGTTGTGAGTGCTAAACATGTTGACCATCGGTTATCATTAATTAAAGATACACAAAGATTTTCATGCATGTATGCACAAGCCATACCAGGTTATACATAAAAAAGAGACATCATGTCAATTTTGTGTAATGTGTATTTTGCTACACCCTCAAAGAAATACAGAATTGTTGTCACTATCATCTTACACAGCAGGTTTTCTCCCTGTGGGGCAAGTGGTGCGCCCAACTAGACCAAACACTACCCTTGGCTTGGCACACAGTTTCAAATTGTCACTGAGCGCCCCGCTCAAAGTTCAAATTATTTTAAGTGTGACCTTAGTGGCTGTTAACCTTTTCAAAGTGCAAACAATGAGATAGCCGCCGTGACGTAGCCAGAAATAGCACATGGAAGCAGCGCAGGTAGAGAGTGAGGGAGGAAAAACTTAACTGTGTTCAGATTTTCTCAAACTAAATAACACAATATGGGTGGGTAAAACAATAAATTCACATAAGAATTGAGATTCTTCTCTCCTACGATTCAGAATCTATTCACAATTGTCAAAAATTGATTTTCTAAATGTTAATTGACAGCGAGATGTTGACGGAAAGTAAAGGCAGAACTAAATTGCGAGGGTAGTACAGTACCCAGACACCTTACAGCATGCACACGCTTGAGCTCGAGTGTCTAATTGTTACATAGAATTTCTGATTTGTTTCTGCAGAGGAAGAATGTAGGAAACTGCTCTATGCTTTCAGTCAGCAACATGAAGGCAATCTTAAGTTTTGTTGTATGGCACCTTTTGAAGGTAAAGTTAAAACGTTCTTCAAAATCAAAAGACATAAACAAGGTTCCATAAGAAAAGAACAGGTCAGCAAGAAACAACAGTAAATAATATTGCACTGTGCTACTAGAAAACACAAAAAGGAACAGAAACAAGGTTACACACAAAAGAAGTCTGTTGACACAGGTCTTATGAAGTAATGTAAACGCTTATATTGATTTTCCCTGCAGGGAGCCTCTCTGAAAAGGTAGGTTTCCAAGGTTGCGCATATGCACAAAGGGTTACAAGTTCAGAGATAAAATCAGTGCTTCAAAATCCAACCGTGAACTCTGAGACCAACAGGTAACCCATGAGGTTATGGGAGAGTTGGCGTGATGTGATCTGATCTGTCAGCATGAGCAGACTTCCTAGCTGTGGTGTCCTGAGCTCACAGAGGCAAGAATAGAGAGCTGGAAGAGGCAGATGTGACTGACTGCCCATGCCACTGAATGAGCAAATGTTGAAGAAGGTTCTTTTTGAATGAAACAAGGTTGTAGGCTACAAGTAGTAGAACAAGAGTAGAGCAAGTCAACATTAAAGGGGTTCTTCGATATGTAATGAGTGAGATTCTGTCTGTATACGCTGCAGACATCTGGCACATGTCTAACGTCTGGCTTATTTATGGTACGGCAGAATTTTTATACATGCTGACATTACTAATAAAATATTCAAGAATGAAGGCATGTAACACATGTCATGTCAAGACTTGAATGGATAACATCAACCAACCAAGGGACTGTCGATGATAATTAGCCTGTTGGCTAAATTTGACAACTTTACATCATGTTGATGTTAATTAATGTGAGTTGTCCCTGATAAATCTTCTTCTGTTCTTTGGCTGCTCCCTGTTAGTTGCCACAGCCGATCATCTGTTTCCATGTCGCTGACAAACTGGGCCCAACCCAGGGTGCTGGTCGGCCTTTCTGATGTAACCTTCAACATTTATCCTGGCTTGGGACCGGCAACTAGTAATGCAGTGTGCTTGTGCATCCTTACTGGTGTGGGAGCAACCCAAGGTTCAGTGTCTTGCCCGAGGACACTACGACATGTGGACAGGAGGAGGTGGGGATCAAACCACCATCCCTGTGATCAGCAGATGACCAACTCTACTTCGCCACAGGTGCCCCACTGTCCCTGATTAATGAATTAAAATGTAGGTTGTTTAAGTGCTCTTTAATTATTTAACTCTGTTAATGTGTTGTCCATGATGATTAAATGAACAAAGTAAAGGAGACTTCTATGCTCTTAAAGTATAGCCTTACTGATCCTCCACTTTTGGGGGCAATGCTGATATAAGGAGAAAAAATTCCAGTATCCATATATCGGCTAATGTACACACATTTGTTTGCATTTTTTCCCCTCAGCTGTGGTTACCAAACACTTGTTTACAGTCTAAAATCACTGTACTGGGAATTTAATAATTATGAATTACCCCAAGCATCTTCTTCTGCATTATAATCATTAATAATAATGTTTTCATATTAGTGCATATTGGAGAACACATATGTTGATGCTGATGTATATGTATGACAGGCCAATATCAGCTGATAATAATGACCAGCAGATACAGGTATGTATGTATGTCAGATGTTCTCTATCTCAAACAACAGAAATGTCATACTTGCTAACATTTGTAATGCTAACATTACTTGTCTAGGGGTTATTCCTGTGCTTGTAATCCATTCAAAATGTAAAATGTGTCTATAAGGAATTATTTTCTTTCTGTTGGATTAATTGTGTCTCTGGGAAAAATAAAAATGGTGGAACATCAAAGTAGCTCTTTTGGCTGATGCAAGGTTATTTTACATCACACTTTTTCATTTAATGTACGTTTTAATACAAACTCCCAGATTCTGTACTTGTGTAATTCCTGATCAAATCTGGTTCAATAATATCCGTTACAAGCTCCCTCAAACGAGAAGTGAAATGAATAATGAAGGAAAGTAAAATGTCAATTTAAGTTAAATGTCAGGCAGAAATGTTCATGGCTTGAAAAGCTGTCCTACATGCGGGTAATGAGCAAAGAGAACTATATACCCCCCTATCCATTTCAGTAGTCTGCTAGATAATGATCATCTCCTCTTCTTTAAAGGAACAGGCTTTAACACAAGTTGCTTCCCCATACGCCAACACTCTCCTCACTCCTCTGTTAAAGAGATCCTTAGAAGCAGCTGCTTTTTGATCCAGTGCTGGAGCAGAAGTAAAGATCTCAATACTTTTCCTGTCCAGGTAAGAGCCTCCGTTTTCTAAATCAAGCCATTGTATGTGCCACAGCCTGCTCTACTACCCAGAATCCCTCAGGACAATGGACAATGGGGTCTGACTCCAGTTACCAAGGATCGGTACACTCGTGTACATAAGCAGAAACAGGAGACAGAAAGTCACACACACTCTCCCCATGAGTTCAGACCCCTTCTGTCTCTTCTCCAGCTACCACAGCAGAGATCCAGTTGCAGGAAGGATGGGCGGGGCGTCATCTTTACACCGGCTGCATTAACAATCCCCGCTCAGTGAGGAGGACTGAGGACTAACTCACTTTCAGTGCGGAAGCTTTCCTTAATCTAGCCCACAATCACCCACAAAAGGTTACAAAATATTGATCTGCTCTTGCTGAGCAGCTGAGGTCTGTACAACTCAGACGTTACACTTGGCAGCAGACTCCACATTCACTTCTCCATACGTCGTTGCTAGACAAATCCCCGAGATTGGTTGTTATTTTCTCCACCCTGCCTCTACAATAGAGGCTGTTATTCATCAACAGCCTCGTGCCTTTTGTATTGAGATGTGGAGAAGACAGAATGTATTTATTTATTTTGGTGGCCAACCGTTATCGGTGGGATTGATCGCTGTGGGCTGGAATTGGTACTGGATGGAGGGGAGAGCGACGACAGGAAGGAGGAATGCACTGGAAGGCCTTATCTGGGAGCGCCAGGCCACTGTAACGGGAAGTGGAACGTCAGGAGGGGAAAGAGGAAGTAGGCTAGAATGTAATGTGCAAACACACACATAGTCAGACGTGCACAAAGACACACATCCAAGCAGGCAATGCTAGTGAGATAGACAACTCCCATCTTTCTCCTGTCAATGTGATTTCACTTGTATTTCCTCTATCTCCCAATTCTTTTTTTTCCTCTTCACTCTCTTTCTATTTCCCTGCGTCCTGGGTGGAATAAATTGAATGTGTGGACAAAAAGGGAAATAGCAGCATAATGGTGCTCGAGGTCTACTGAATATCAAACCAAGGGAAAATTGGATACAACATGTGGAGAACTGTGTGCACGGGAAGATGCTAGTGTGTCCTTATGTCCAAATCAAGCATTCATCACACCCACAAAAGCATGTTTTCCTATGGCTATTCCTTTCATTTGGTTACGTGTACAGTATAGTAATAATCCCTCAAACTTTATGAAATGTTTTTTTAATTACTTTACACCTGAGTGAATCCACTTATTACTTATTTCTGAAAAGTAACTTCCCTGCAGATAATGTGAGATTGAATGTTGTGGCCAAATGACCAGCATAAATAAATGATTAACTAATTAAACAGTAATTAAAGAAACCTTTAGTTGAGCTCTGTAGATAGAGGAATCCATTACACCAAACAACATGTTAAATGAGGGTAAAAATAACAGTTTTAGTCAGCCATTTCATCAGTCTGTTACATTACCGTTTCGCCCTCAATTATAGCGTAGATTGCCACAGCAGCCACAAACTAATGATGCATCACATTCTCATTTCAAATGAATGAGTTACTCTTCTAGGAAATGAGCCTTTATAGACCAGTGCAGGAACAGATACATAGCTAAGAGGATGAAGGTCATTTCTCAAATGCTTTCAACAAAGAGGTTTTTATCAGAAAATGCTGGCTGCAGAAAATAAACAACTCAAAATAACCAAGTGCATCGCAAGTGTATGGATGTAAGTAATGTGAACCTGGAGTAAAAGACTAATAACTGGACCCAAGTGGCAACTGAACATGGAAATTGTTGCCTGTAAGCTTGTATCTCATCTTGTATTTTCAGCTATCCACACTTTGGTAAAGAGTGCTTTGAGACCTGGCAGAGCTCTTTTTGAAACACACTCATCTTTTACCGGACATGGCCTCAAAAGATTTCTTCCAACAACTTCACTAAATCGTATCCATCCTTAATCTAGGTTATTTGGCAGCAAAGAATCCTGTATGCTGCGAGATTTCACAGTAGCATAGAGCCGGAAGTGCATGCACACAGACACTCACATTCAGGAGGCTGTGTACACACACACACACAAACATCCACACATCAACACACACACCTCTCGCTGACACCCCGGCGTCTGTTGGCATTTGTGCCTGTGTGCTGGGCTGTCACTTGCTGTGTGAAATAATGCATGGGCTCCAGAGCAGGGCCACTTTCTCACTCTCGTTCTCCTGAGTGGCCTGACAGCGAGGGCTAGCTTTGTCACAATAACCAGCTCGACTTAGAGCCCCCCTCAAACCAGGATCCACAACCACTCTGGAGACAGGGCCAGTTAATGGAGTCCACTGGGCCCTCTGACTCCATTTCCATAACAGAGTGAAATAAAGTAAGGGGGAGGAAAAAATGGAGCGGGTAAGAGGGGGAGAGGGCTGAAGTAGACAACAAAACAGCAATCTGTGATCACAGTGCAATTTGTGCTGACGGGGCAGGAACGACAATGACGCCTGACAGCCCCATGTGATGAAAATAACAACCACCATGTATAATGCAAGACACTCTCCTTCCACTGAACCGAGCACTCTGGACTCTCCAGGTCGTTGCTGTCCCTCCTAAAAAGCCATTCACCATTGGGGGCTCGTAGTTCGTACGTCTCCCATCATAGACAATGATCATCCAACGGCAGCGAGTATCCGTTGGGAGAGGTGCTTGTAATTACGCGATGGGCAGTGGTGATAGCTATATCCTGCTCCAGCCTCAGAAGTGAGTTGTTCGCACTTGATCTGCCCACTGGGTCCCACGGGTGGAGGAATTACCCTCATGTTGTTTAACTGTTAAACAAATCAGCAGTGGAGAAAGACAGCAGGCAGAGGCTTGGTCTGGGCAGTCAGGAGATAGGATCCTGGGCTTTGAAAATACTGTACTGTGTAGGCAATTACACTCATTATACACAGTGAAATGTACAAATAGTTCTCATCCGGTGCTCGGTGCTAATTGTACAGCTATATGTTAAAACATGGTTGAGGCTTTTGTTTGCTTCTCCATCACAGGTCCATACCTAAGGTATCAATACATCTTGTTTTGATTTGAGAATCAATACTACAGTTCATAGGATCAGTATTAAAAAACCCTATCCGTCTGTATGTTTCTCACATAATGAAAGTTCTCATATTCTGAGCACAGCTGTTGTGTGCATATGCACAGCAGTTACCATGTCAGCTCAGAAAATGAACAAAGAAAACATACTGCATTTATTATTTACCATTATCATGGAATACATGTTTGAGAAAAGGCAGGCACTTCAACCAGCAGAGCCAGTTGGTAAATCAACTCTTTCTCAAGTCAATTGAGAGAAGAGTGAAAAACATCTTTTCAACTGAGAAAGGCCTTTAGTGCTGTTCTCCACTTCTGATTGAACTGATGCTATAGCAGCTAGGCTCTTGAGCCACCATTTTCAAACAAACAGATGCTTCTCTCACTGTTTCACCACAGCCAGTTGATGCCTGGCAAGAAGGATTTGCAAGATGAAATGATCGCGTGATGTGGCCTCGCAAGGTAACCACTTGGTATTAATCAAAAACTAATTTTGTGGCACTCTGAATGGGTGGACAAATAGCAGACCAAATATCAAATATCAAACCAAGGCAGAACTGGATACAGTAGCTTTCATGTGAAAAACATTCTCAACAGTCTTTTAAACATGTTTCATGTTTTATCAATTTAACTGCATCCAGTTTGCGGTACTGTTAGCTTCTCTGGGTCAGGCCAGAAATAAGTGGACATTTGGGCTGTTTCTATTCAGCATCACTCAATTTCTCCATTTTAAGCTGCACATGCAATAAGGGGAAAAACCTAGAACATCACTGAATTAAAGGAATAGAATAATTTATCTTCCTTAATGTACAGATGATAAACTCTCTGTGTGGGAGAACCTACGATGGGTGCTAAAAATGTAAAAGGCCCTCTCCAGAGCCAGTGTTTGTTTTCTTTGTTCTTAGCTGCTGTAGAAACATGGTGGACTCCATGGAAGAGCACCCATTGATAGAAAAGGCTCATTCTAAGGTACCAAAAACACAATGATTTTTATTGTCTGGTGACTATACACTGATGGAAACATAATTATAATAATTATAACTATATATTAAATTCAATTTCTGCCAGTAGACCCTCCTAAATCCTACACACTGGAACGTTAAACCACATAATATTTGTGGTCAGGGAAGAGCCTCACATCATCAGCTGACATACTCAATACATTCTGTCGGTCTTGCTCTAACATAGTGTGAATGTTCAGAGCCCGAAGGGAACTAACAAAGAGCTGCTCTGATTGTTCTTGTAGCATTCTCAAATCTTTTCTGTCACTTTCCAGCTCACCACAGAAGATGAAAAATGGGTTACAAGATCAGCAAACAAACGTGCGTGTCTAACAGTGAATAAGTCGCCTTGGCACGGTCTTGAGAAAACAACTACCCACAAGCCCTGTGGTGAAGTGTGTGTGGCGTGGCATGTGCAAATTTGAGACGCTGTCGGCAGCCTGTTAGCAAGTCCCGCCGAGCGCTGAGGCGGGAAACCAACACGCCGGGTCTTAGTAAAGGGACTGTGATTTAAATGGACACGGGGCGGTCGCCACTCCGCGGCTGCGAGGGACTCCACTAAGGCAAAGCAGAAGGGAAAACAGTTCAAGGTGCTACTGTAGGCTGGAAATGAGCTCTTATGTAAGCAACTTCATCCTGTCCTCTGTAATCCCCCCCCCTGCACACACATACACACATCTTTGAGGCATTAATAAGTCATAACTCAGATGGTTTGCTCTCCTCTTCACCCTATCTATCCTCATTTACAGAGGTGCACAGTCAGTCAGGTTGGTGTGAGTGGCAGGCAATGTTTCTTCTTCCACCACCAATAAACCTGCTACGAGTGTAGAGCAGAGGGTGTTACACTATGTGTGTGTGTTTGTGTGTTTGTGTGTGTGTGTGTGTGTGTGTGTGTGTGTGTTCGGCACGTCAATGCTGATTACACTGTGTATGTGTATGGGGGACTCACTGGACTGTTTCTGCCTCCATGGTCGCCTGACCTACCTGCTCTGATCAGGTTACATTGGGTCTCGACTGCTCACAGGACTGGAACTACTCACTTCGTTTTAGGTCGATACTGGAGGTAATTTTTGCTGCCCCAGCGCATTTACAGCTCAGTGGTTACGAAAAGATTCCAAATGTAATGTTTTTAGGAGGGAATCTCTGACAAGAACTTATTTATTTATTAAATTGGGAAAATAAAACCATATTTACACAGGACATTTCTCTCGGTTTGTAGTTCTCATGATCTTTAAAGATGTAATTGACACATTATGGGTTTGTACATCAGTAACAAGTTAAAATCCTAATATTCTGCTTCTGCTATTCAATATTGCTCTGTGACCTTATTTTTAATCACTTATGCACTACAATCCAGAGGACTGTGATTAAAGTTACATTCATTATTGATTCATCTGCATATTTGTTTCTAGATCAATCATTTGATCTACAAATAATACATTTTTAAAAGATTTATGTTCTTATTTAAATTCTTATTATTTTGTCTGATCAACAGAACACTGACCTTTTTGCTTGATAAATTACTGTTAACACGTTCTCACTCCTAACTCGTCAAATACAGCAGTGTGGTCAGCTAGTGTCAGCTTTGCAAGTGAAGGGTAAGCAGTCAAGTTAACAATAAACCTAAAATGCAATGTCCGGTTGTAGTAGACTGTCAAAATAAAGGCCCCACGGTCAAGATAGCAATAATACGGAATACACAAGGTTCAATTGGACTTTCAAAATAAAGCTTGCGGACAATCAGTTCATATAGTGTGACATATTACTTTTTGACGTTGTCAGTTTAAGGCACCAAAACAACTTGGTAAGGGTTAGGAAAAGATCATACTTTGGGTTTAACTGTTACATAATAATGTTACGCAAGTGATGTAACTCATATCACTTAATGTAAGTGATGTCACTCGCATAACAACGCTCTGGTAAAGTAAGTGATGTAAATTATGTCATTACCGTAAGTTAACTTGTGCGTTATAAATTACCTAAACCATTGATCAGTTATCAAAACAAAGCACTACAGTGAGGTTCTGGAAGTGAAAATCCCATTTATAAGCTAAATCAAGAAATCTGATCATTAGCTATACCATCGTAACCATCCACCAGACTTATCTTGAGCTATGCGATTGAAAAACGATGATATATGCTTCTTTAGAGGTCACAAGTCCGCATCACATCAACTCTGTTTCAAGAAAAACATATTTCACTCACAATGTCATAGAGAAGTTCTAAACAACACAATCCTGAAGTGTAATAGCGGCGTCCCTCATTGGTGAAGCTTGCTGTTACAATGGAAATGTTACTGCTACCATGATGAGATCATTTTCATCATCATTTACCACAGACCGACCATAAGTTTTCTTTCTGACATGCTGCATTTTTTGATAGGTGAAGTAAAGTGTCCAAAATGGTGAACATAAAATAAAACAACTACTTTCTTCTATTTTCCAAATTTTCTGAATCAAATGTTTGTAATTATATGTATGGTCACAATTCATCTCATAGTTGGTTGGCTTGGTTCCAAGCTCAAAACTCTTTAACGCTGAGCTCTTGTTGATCCATCTTCTTTCGATCAGTTGATTAACTAATCACCTAATCCAATGCAGCTGTAATCCAGAGTCAAGGTGCTAACTGAGCTGAGCCTTAATGTGTACAGTATAAAGCTAAGATTTACTTTTGATTTATCTTTTGCACATATTTCTGAGAAAATAACAGAAACAGATTTGTTACAGCCATAAACAGTAAGCTGTGATGTTCTGATTCTGATGCTGTCCAAATGGAGAACTGGATCACTGTATGTATGTGTGTCTGTGTCACTGCCTCCTCTGACACTGTATGTTTCAACAGGCACCATAAACTATGTCACCTCATTACTTACATCTAACAGACACACACAGACACACACACCCTGCTGTCTGGTCAAGTACTTTGGCTTTGTCCGCCTCTCAGATTAAAGCTACCGGGCTAATTTGCTGCTATGTAGCAATTCCTACATAATCCGGCTCTAATCCTCACCGACTCGATTAAACAGCCAAATCTCCAGCTCAGTATCTGGCTCTATCTGCCGCACTCTTCATTTGTACTCACTCTCCTCCACTTTCTCCCTGCCCTTCCATTCTCTCTCTTTCCATGCCCTCAACTCCACCTCTTGACTCGCAACAAAATCTTCTTTATCTTCTTTGCGTCGTCTGCCTCCTTTTCTTTCCCTCTCTCACTGCTTCTCCACTGTCTTTTTTTCACTCTCACTCATTCCGTCTCACTAAGATGCTTCTGTCGCATCTTTCCTGTGTCTCAGATAAAATGCAAACTGTGTTTCTGCCAAAGCAGCTTGACCACGAGGTCACCTTCAGAGGTGTTCGAGATTCTTTTGGCAAACGGTCCAAAACTCTTGATGAACCCCAGCCTTTTGTACATTTAAAATGTCTCTTTGGTCAAGCAGTTTGAGTTTCCTATGTCGGCCCAAAAGCAGTCTTTTATAAAGTCTTCCTTTATTGGAGGTTGTGTGGAGTACATAGGGAGAAGTAGCTTTTCAACTCCTTCGTTTTTTTAAAAAAAAATCTTCTTTAAGAAAATCCTGCTGCATAGGTTTTGGAGCTTAGAGTTTCAATGAGTTTAGTGAGTCATGTCTCCTCAAAATAAAAAAAAGAGTTTACCGTGCAGGCGAGAAAAGGACTGAAGAGTTTCCCCATTACAGTTTGGAAGAGGAGCAGTCATTTCATTTATACATTTATTTGCGTTGAAGTGACAAATCTCTCTAGAAGTCGTAGCAATTCTGACTCTTGTATGTCATGAGCTAAGGAGGGAGGTCAGGTGATGTTGTAGAGCGATCAGGTCTGTGTAAGAGCAAAACAGGGTTGGATGGATGGGTCAGGAAACATTGGAGCTTATCGAAGGACACAGCTGTTTGTTTCCCATTTTCACTCAGTAAACATGTTTTTTTTTTAACTGATCTCTAAACGATTGTTCCATAACCTGACAGGTGTAATTTGTAAGAAATGGCCAGAAATCAAAGGTAGCTCCAAAACTATAGGGGGCAGCATAACCTGTTGCTCACTCTACTCTTTACTCTAGCTATCTCTGGCTGTAGCACCTAGCTGCTGTTAGCAAGTAGCTCAGTTAGCCGTGGAGCTGTGGCCCTATTAGTTGAGTGTGAACGTCTATGATTAGATGATTTGAAGTCTGCCTGCAGGGGGGCTCGATTGGGACTGAACACAGCATCTAAGACCTCGACAGAGGCTATTTTAAAGACAGGGGAAACTGGCACTGAGCATGAAAATGAGCCACATCATCCAACAGGGTTCACCAGGCTCACCTTTAAAGTTCATGTTCTGGACCAAGAGACCAAAACTTAAACCATTCAGTGTTGGACCTATTGCCTTGTCTCCGATTACACCTACTGTAATATTTAATATACTCACAGCTGTTTAGCTAGACGGCAGCAAAGCAGGGCCAGCCCTTTAAACATTAAGGTCTATCACTGAGTGAATAATGGAATGTCACCATCGGTCGGTCGCGGGCTGGAGTTCTCCCATTGGCTGGTGCTCTTTAAAATGAATATAATAGAACAGATCTAAATCTGGATCAGAGTCACATCTTCAGGAGCACGCTGACCTGACACAGTCTAGCTATATACAAAGTTCTGACCTATTCTTGTTTCTTACATCACACTGGCAACCGCTCTCTTCTCTGCGGGGTTATGATTTATTGAAAAGCATCGGGAGGTGTCACGCACCACCTCCGTGTGCGTAACCTTGGGCTGACATCACTCCACTGAGTACCAGTTAAACTGGGCTGGGAGAAAATCAACCTCAGCACACTTAGTCTCACTCCACTCCCATCTAGTTAGCTGATAATGAGAAGGTGGAACACGACAACGAGGCCACACACAGTTCAGTCCATCTACAAACAGCGAAGGGATAGTGGATGCATAATCTCTGGTTACGCTCTCCAATTACATCTTTTAAATGTCACAATCTGTTCTGAATGTTTGTTCCTTTTTTTACAGTTAGAGTAATTTTTCTTAACTAAGCTAATTTATCACAATTGCAAAGTTGGACGCTGTTACATTTCTTCAGGGTAAAAATGTCCGCACTTTGCAAGACTCTATTGCGAACCTTGCAAACTGATCTGCGAGGTACGTCTTCTCATTATTACCTGACTAAATGCCAAAACCTGACCTGACATGACAGCTTAAGCTGTTTGCCCATTAAAAAACAGAACACAACTAGAGGCTTCTAATAAAATGTTGCTTGAGAAACTCTAAACTCACAAACAGTTCATTTCAGAAGCAATGTTAAAATTAATCACATGCTGCATCTGTCTGGACATGCAGACGCCCACTATTTACATAACCCATTCATCAAACACTGTCGGGAAGATAAATGAGCCATCCATTAGTGATAGCAATCAAAGATTAAAATTCTGTGTGCGTGTGTCTGTGTGTGTGTTTGTAAGCCCACAAGTTTGTATCTGTACACTTGGGCGTACACAGAGGTCTTCACAAGTACATCAGAGCGAACACGTCTCCAGTCTTATCACACATTATGCATGCTGCTTGTACCAATAATTGATTGCATAACTCCTGTCCTAAACTTTGATGGAGAAAAATAAACAGACGTCTGATGAAGGACAACAGTCTAATCAGCATCTATCCTCATGAAAGCAGCGGACATTCCTTCCTCACTTTGATTCCAGCTTTGTGTTCTTGAAGGAGCAGCACGTGTACCACAGCTACATCAGTCCTCTCCAAACACAACACACACACACTGAAGCTGCAGTTGAGAAAAAGTCTTTCATTTGTTAATTAACTGTGAATGTTTATTGAAATTTATAGTCCACTATTGCCTAAAAGGAAGATATTATTAGTAAAGGGGGGGCTGCCCTGGATACGCACACATGCTTATTAATGATTAGAATAAACATCTGACAGATGAAGTACATTTTCTATGGTTAAATCTCAAACTTAGATGCAAATAATATCACAGCATGATAAACGACTCAGCTGCTGCTGACTCACTCAAAACTGCAAAAATTAAAAACACAATAAATGTTATTGTACTCTTAAAAGCTACTGTATAGGGACCGGTCAATGTGTTTTTTCAGGGCTGATACCAATACTGATTATTAGTAATCAATGAGGGCAATAACCATTATTTGAAACTAGGGGTGGACCAAGGGTTGGCAATAATATAAAGGAATTCAAATATGTGCTATTTTGGCTCTAATGCAACATCCTCTCACACAATGTCCCGCCCACAACAGTATCTGATTGGTAACATGTCACAATTAATAGCCTATAAACACTGAGTAATCTGAATCTGCAAAGTAACTAGTAACTAAAAGTATAAAGCAGCAGAAAATGGAAATACTCCAGTGAAGAATCTGAAAAGTGTACTTGAGAACATTACTTGAGTAAATTGTATTGTATCCATCATGGTTGTTTGAAATTTTAACAAAAAGAGTCACATTTTTACTGCAAATGCATACCCATACCAAATATCAGGTTTGAGCCTCCTTGATTTGATGGAATGTAACTAAGTTAAATTTACTCAAGCACTGTACTTCAAGTTTGAGGTTGTTTACTTGAGTATTTCCATTTTCTGCTACTTTACAGTATATTTCTACTCGACTGCTTATATTTGATAACTTAAGTTAGTCGTGTCAATGTTAGGTAGGAAACTACATATGTTTATCCTACAGATGTACCACATATACATGAACCACAACAGAATAATGCATCCAAAACTGTTGATGAAAGTGAAGGCCCTCGTGCCAGCATAAATGTACACATGTGTGTACACTGTCGTAGTGAGGTCACATTTACATAACAAAACATCAGATAACATCAGTATCACCTCTGCTTTCCAAGGGAAATTTGTGATACAGGGTGTGAAGCTTTCTGCACAACACAATATTTCTTTGAATTAAGTAGGTGGCAAATGATGTCGCACTCTTAGCTCCACAACTTTCCCTACAGGACCACAACACTGACTTCTTTGAAGCTTTCTCAGCTGACTTTGATGACTCACATGTATATATATTAGATCTTGTTTAAAGCTGACACTTAACTGACATTCAGCATCAGAGGTGTGGCGGCCGTGCTGCCTTCTTTCTCATTGTGCCTTATATTTAAGTAATTTGTCTTGTTCTGTACACTGCCTTGACAGCCAGACATGTCAGCAGTGATCGACATGGAGAGAAAATGGGAAAGCAGTTTATAATGACGAGCCGTGCACGGTTCTGTCGCCTGGCTTGTAATGACCAGGAAAACTGCTGCAGCCAGCGAATCGTGAACAGCTGAGGAAAGTGAGTAAAAGAGGGAGAGTGGGGGAGAGAAAGATGGAAAAAATTGAAGTTGGCACTTGACAGCTTGGGTCTATTTTTAACATGGGGAGGAGGTGAAAGACAGATGAGCGACAAGTTTCGGCGGTTAAGGGGAGTTCTGATCGCTTCTCCTGCGCCTCGCTGTGTGATGTCTTGCTCACTGACAGGTAATGTCAGGAGGGGAGATGAGAAAGAAACTAGTATTCCTCTGTGGGTTCAGTGTGCGTGCCAATGCTGTTATTAAACAGAATCTGTAAAGTTATTTTCCTGATGATCCTGATAGCGGAGGAGGCACGTGGGGAGGGGGAGACTCGAGAGAGCGATTACGGATCAGACGAGGCTTGCCTTTTGTCCTCCCAGAGGATGTGTGTTAAAAGGAGCGAGTGAGTGTGTGTGTGAGCACACGGATGGAGGGGGTGGGGATATATGGATCTGCCATCGTGATTAAAGCGTTCCCATAGAGGGAATTTGGCGGGAGTGTCGCGGAAACCGTATGGGGGTGTACGACAAGAGTAAGGGAGAACGAAGTGAGTGCAGCGCATGGTTTCCAAGAGGGACAAAAAGCATGTTGCATCTTAATGAGGATTTTCATCTCATATGACAGAGTGATGAAGACATTTAATAAGGCCTTTGTGTGCATGTATACATACAGCATATATGCGCACGTGAGTGTGGCCTAAACCATCTGACAGGATCCCTCCTAGCATTACTACAACCACCGATGTTTCATCCTTTTCCCCCTTAATAGCGTTTCCTTTCACTGAGTCAAACCTACATCGCTGCATATAGGAATTCAGGGTTCTTGGGAATACAGAAATAGAAAACCAAGAGGTCAATTGCCCAGCTAATGTAGAATTGCCTTCAGGATGTCATGCATACATCCACATAAACAATCCACTGAAAATATCTGCACAAAAAGTGAGCACTTTGCCTAATTACTCTTAATGTCTGAGGTTAATGGCCTCTCACGGATGGTTGGCCTCAGGAAATCAGTGAACATAATGACCAGTCACTAATGAACACTCAAAACATCAATGATGATACTCAGCTGAAAGGCTTTCTGTCTGTTGGCGCTTTCTAAAAAAAAAGGGCCCATGTGTCCCAGAGTGGCTCAGCGAGACTCTGCATGCGACATTAAAGAAATCTGTGGCTCAAGTGGCGACAATTCTCACAATCCCAGTTCTGAAACACAGTCAGCAATAAGCTAAACTGCCTCCAACCCGAGCCTAATCCTAACAGATCCTGTTTAGCATTCAGTTGAGAGACTTCCACCTTCAAACACATGTGCAGGGGAGATTATGTGTGGCTCTGCTGTACTGTATGTCAGAGCCCATGTACAGTAGTGCTGCTGCATACAGATACAAGAGAAGAGAGATGAATGAAGGAGTAATGTGTGTGTTTCTGGCAGTAGAGGACACAGCAAAGGCAACTGTGACACTTTGGAGGAGGCTGGAATTCAACACAACACATAGCATGCAGTCAAAGTTGGTACTTCCTTTGTACTTTCCTGTGTTTTAGTTGCATGACAGTTTATTTGCCATTGTTCTTGGCTGGAGAATCAGAAAATAGCGCTTGCGTCAGACATGTGAGAAAAATAATCCAGCCACTCCGTAAGCAACAGATCCGTGGTGACTTTCACAATTAACAATGGTTGCATGTGAGGACAGCTGGACCAGACTAGCCTTGTGAGGGGATTTACTGCAAGTGAGGGGAAGTCTCCCTGCAAGGACTAAAATACAACTCAAATGAAACCGCTCCCTTCGAAAAGGACAGTCTTCCCAACTAGTAGGGACAAGAGAATCAGTTGCATTTAAAAACATTATTTGTTTTTGTAAGTGAAAAGGTCCTCTAGCAGGCGTGGTTATCATGACGCCCATGCACGGAGGAGGCTGGAGTGGATGAGTGCATTGGAGTTTAACACGGGGGACTGCTGTTAGTCTCTCATTTCTAGCCAGTAGTCAATGTGGGTTGTACTGTAACCGTTGACAATGGTCATATTAACACAAACCATTTTTCTGCAAACAACAAGTCTTTTTTGTGCCTTCAGCTAACAGCATGTCTGCACAATTTTCCAGCTGTCTGTCACATGTGTGACTGACATGAATGCATACACTCCTACAATTAGTCCAACTGTCTACACACATTTCACTCACACTATGCGTGCACAATCATGACTGTTTTCTATATTCGTGTGTTGAGTTCTTAGCGCCTGCCAAAACTCAGATGACCTACCCTCAATACAGTGCCTGAACTCATCCTGTGTAGAAACTGACGGAGGACTGAAGCTGATTTGTAGCAGTTGTTAGATGCACCTGCTGATGGGAGGTCAGATCAGAATACACTGTGTCGTTGCAGACAACATGAACAAACCACTTGTTTTGTCATTTAATTTGGAGGACTTGTTATGGATAAATGGACTGTGCAAGTCACTGTCCGTTTGTGTGATAGAGTTTGTTTGAAGCACTTTGGCACTTAATCTGATGAAAACACGTTTTCTCTGAGGGCTGTTGTCACTTGGACTGAAAATGAAGAAGAGAAATCCAATTATGACAGTGTTGGCGGAGATCCCCCTACATATTGGAAAAAGGAGCATATTAGCAGCATATTAAAACATACCCACTCCCATGACTGACTGTGGGAGAGGGTGCATTAGCCAAAAGAAAGTACAGGGGAGGGCGGCAATCTGGGAGATATTTTCAATAAATAGCAATTATACTGTATATATGATGGAGCGTGGTGAGGATGGGGGAGGGAGGGCTGAAGGGGAGACAGCACCTCTGAGCCATTATTGGAGATAATGACATCAACTGAGCTCTCTCCGGAGTGTAGTTGTGTGTGACAGAAAAATAGATAAGAGCTTATAATTACATACACCACCCAGGGAGGCATGGGCCAGTGGAGAGAGAAGAGAGATGGAGGGAGAAATTATCTGAGAGAATGAAGAATAAACACATCACATTCTGGGGCTGAGGAGTGAAGATGAAGGACCGTATTCACACACAGTCATATACTGTAGACCAACACACACACACACACACACACACACACACACACACACACACACACACACACACACACACATATGCTGGTGTAACAAAGCCCCCCTGCTCTAACCCTCCCGGCTGACCCGAGACTCTGATGCTGATGAGATGCTGGAGCTGCAGCCCTCAGGAGAGATGAGATGAAGGGTAGGAGGAGGAGGAGGAGGAGGGTTGGACGGAAATGAAGAGGAAAAAGAGAGGGCAAAGAGGAAGAGGACGAGGGAGGTAGAGATTTAATAATGCTGATAAAAGCCACAGGGAGATGTTTGTGAGAAAAGACAGAAACGTAAAGAAGAGGAGGAGGTACATAATGTATGTATTTATGCTCTCTCAATCAGTAAACAATGACAGCACGTTATTAATGAAATGGCTTGAGGTGCAGCAGAGAGCAGAGGAACATTTAATGCAGTGAGTGCTGAGCTGACAGGAGGTCCTGCCCCCGGGAACATCACAGACACAAGCTTGTGAAATTGCGTGATCGATAGAGCGGCTACTTTTCCATGCTGGTGGGCATAGAAGTTTAAGGACTGAGACTACAGAAACCCTGGCTTACCCAAGTCCTACATGAAAGGCTCCAGTTTCATTCTTACCTCTAATCACGTAGGTGAGCTGAGCTCTGGCTCTGGAGATGCAGAGACCTTTGCTACAGTTTGTGGACTATCTGGTTGATCATCTAAAGACAGTGTGGCTCAATCTCATTTCAAATTCACCCCGACCCCTCATTTTCAAGAACCTCCTTGCCTCCTTACAAGGGGTAGTGGTTGAAATCTCCTCTCATGAAAAGGGACAAGCCCGTAAGTCAGACATCATCAGTCGATGACCTTTATATAAACAGATGCGACCGGACATTTCTAATATGCCATCCTCAGCTGCGTTGATTTCTCTTGTGGTACTGTAACAATCCTGGTATTATCCCAATTATACCAAATGCCATTCTTTTGGCCCCTAGCGCTGCTTTCTAGGCAAACAATCGCAACCTGTGCTCCTACCCTGCCACTGTTAGAGGAGCGGTAATGCAGCAACATCACTGCTGGAGTTAAGCTAAACATTGGGCTTCATATGCCATCAAAAGTATTTTATGTTGGACTGTCTACCTCGAAATGGTGCTTTTAAATTGTCTGGATCGATAGTGCAGTCATTTATCAGATGGTGATTCTCACCCTGGGCTGTGTGAATGACACCTCAGTCTGTGGGACATGATGATAGACCAAATGAAAGCAGATCTATTTCTTTAATTAATGGTGTGTCCCACACAGAGGGAGGGGAATGATCTGTGGTGATTTCATGGCCCAAAGCCTTACGTTTGTTGTATTTGGAAGTGTGCTGGAATGTTGTCAGTAGAGCTTTGCTCATTACCAATTACACTCTACAAATCACCTGCTCCTCTTTACTGCCAATGTGCTTCACAAATGCCATGCTGCGATGGAAAGAACAATCCGGTGCAGTTCCACTACAAGACTTTCTCTGAAGGGGAAATGCATGTCCTGGTGAAGGAGGGGCAGAATTGCCACAAGTGGGTTTAAGGGATTTATAGCCAAATCTGTCTTTCTGAAAAAATTCGCAATACAATTTATTTGCATCATGTTTAATGATAGATTTTGTGTGCTGCCTCAACACTGAAACATAGCTATTGTATGTACTGTTATTTGACTTAACTACTTCTGTGCATTTTGTCAAACTCAAATACGTCAGGAATGTCGAACTCATGTGATAAATGAAATGTGACTCCTGTTGGTCTGTGTTGTGACTCTGCTGCTGCACGGAGCGGACACCTCCAGGTGATAATTATAGTGTCCGTTGTCCAACTACAAAAGAAAAGCAAAATAGCAGTGGAGCCAGTGGAGCTGGTGGAGGCAGTGGGCAACAACATCACAATCGGTAGCCGCAAGTATGAAGCTACAGTCAGGAGACCATTAGCTCAGCATTAAGACGGGAAACGGGGAAACAACTAGCATGGCTCTGACTGATGATAGAAACAGAATCCCTCCCAGCACCTCTCACTAAGCTCACCAATCAACATATTAAATCTTGTTTGTTTAATCTGTACAAAACCAAAGTGTAAAAACAACAAGGTTCCATTCCTTATGCTACGCTAGGCTAACCATCTGCTGGCTGTGTCAGATTTGGCGCACAGACATGAGAGTGATATCAGTCCTCTCATCTTACTCTGAGCAAGGAAGCAGATAAGTGTATTTAAAACCATTCCTTTAGAGAACGTCTCTGACTGAGAGCCTGGATACATTTAATATGATCTTTATGCTTTAAACCACCAAAATAGATCTGAATTTGACGACTCCTTGATCTGTATGCCTTTGGCCTTTTCTGAGTGTGTGTGGGGGGAGGAGAGATCTCAGTAATCCTTGACACCAAATTGCACTGTACTGCTTGATCATTACTGACATCCTCCTGAATGCACCTTTACCCCCACTTGAGCACAGTCAAGTTTCATTAAATACGTGTGTGTGTGTGTGTGTGCCCCAGGAACATCGTAGCACTGGCAGAAAGTGCCATCATGTGGCATACACAGTGTGAAAGTAGGGTCAACAGCAGGGCTATCCAATGGGGCTTGATTTTAAAACCAGGAAATGTAGATGGACCAGACATTTTCAGCAGCCTATTTGAAACCTTTTTTAAAAAAAAGTTTTTGGGCATGGGAAAAACTCATCCCTGTCCCCTGATCACTCAAACGTTTGGGTTTCCTCAGTGTGGCCTCTGAATGTTACATTCATTAATCATGGCATTGCACTCCTTGCACATCAAATACATTCGTTTGACGTTTGGAGATGGAGGTACTTATCCAGGCAGGGTTAAACCAATGGTATCCAATTGCCAGATGTTTTGAAGCTACTGGTGGTTGGAGATGCGTCACATGAGAAAATGTTGATTTGTAAAAGATACCCAACACCTCTGATCAAACTGCCAGACAGTGTGTGACAGTCCTGTTTTTCATGGGGATGCATTTCTCAGATTTAGTAAGACCGTGCAAGTCATTAATTTCATGTGTGTACAACAATAAATAATGTACATATAACAAGCCCACTGCCAACCCTGGGGTTGACACATGAAAGTCATGGAGATGTAGAAAATGACTAAGTAGGGGAAGGGGGGTTGAGAAAAGGCAAACTACCAACATATGAGATTTCAAAGCTGCATCAAATATATCTGCTGGAGAGCATTAAACATCCAGGGAGGGATTTCCCCTTGTGGTGTCTAAAGGAGACAAGTAGCATAAACCTTACTTGTGTCTCCTACAGTCTTTCTAACGGCTCTCCTTCACTCGTTCTGCCTCGCTGAGAACACCAATACAGCTCTGATACCCCACAGGCCTCGGCTTAATAGTCTGAGTATAATGACTTTTTCCACATAGTTGCCTGCTGCCAGTGTCACCTCATACACAATTACTCCATCTGGCTCTCATCGGGACACAGTAATTATACTTCTGCTAATGTCAAAGACATTTTCTCAGCACACAGGTGTCAGTTCCTGTTTCGGACAAAGGGACTATGGCACAGCTGCCTTGCGTCATTGAGGTAAACATCTGTATTGGACTCGGTATGGGCGGATACCCAATATTAAAGGACTCAGATCAGGAATAAAGGCCAAAAAAAAAAATTGATTGGGAAATTCTCATTAATGACTGTTCAAACCATCACCCAGTAACTAAATTGTTCAGAGGGTGAGAAGCATCAGAGTGTGTCTGACTGAGCTCTAGCAGATTGTCAATTGTTTGATCTCAGGTTCTCAGTAATAAATCAGAATAGCACGTCAACCTGTCAGTAAAGATTTTGCAAAGAATAACTGATGCGTATCAGAGAACTGATACATGAGTCAGATTTTTGCAACATCCATTCGAACCCAAATTCTGCATGAAATTGGAAAAATAAGAGAGCTCACTGCCTCCACTGAGCAAATGTTCCTGAGGGACACCCTGCAGGTAATGATTTTATAAACAACTACATGCCTAGGTACCACAATATCACAAATCAATGTCACTTTTCTGGCTAATGGACCTTTTCTTTCATTGCTCAGGAAAACAAGCACCTCTATTCAACTGTAAAAGCAGGAAGGGAATACAATGGAATACAATGACAGCTTTCCAATTTGGTTTCAGTGACGTACAATGGTAATACACCTATTACTGACACTGCTCTGGATGTATGATTAAGCATGTGTCACAAGAGGACAAATTTAGTGGCTGTTCGATATGGCACGTCAACAATTAAACATGCATTGTTGACCTGTCCATCTCTATGATTAGCTGGAACGGTTTATGTGGGAGCAGTTTTTTAAAAGCTTCCTAAGAAAGACAGAAAGGAGGGGAAATGGAAAGAAAACAACACAGCAGCTCACAAATGGATATTTCACTGGCAGAGTGTGAGTATGAGCTGCCCAAACATTTAAAGAAGAAAACCAGGATTATGTCAATGTTTCTTAAGTCATAAGTGCATCAGGCTCTAACCCCCACCCCCACCTAAGTACCTCCAAGTAAGAATTATTTAACACAGGCTATCTTGTCTAAGCCCCTGCCCTCAATTCCCGTCTGTCCACAGCCTTATTAACTTTTTTTTTTTTTGAAGGACAGGTCAGGAGGATATGTGGCTGCAGTTGTTGTTGACTTCTGCTTGCAACATCTGTCAACGGCAGTGGAAGCAAGCTGCGTTTGTTCACAGCCATGATGTCATCTTGTCTGACTGGGAGGCATGGCTGCCATGAAGCCTTCAGCAATATCAGGGCTCTTGTAAGCCCAGTTTTGGTAACTGGGGTCCCCTGTGGCTTAAAAAAAATCTTCAAGCTTTGACCTTAGGAGACCCTTTCAAAACCCATTAGATAACTGTGATGGGTGCTCAACGAAAAAACAACTTTGCTTGTTTTTTTTATTATTTAAAGCAGACAGTTTGTGGTTTCACAGCTTTCGTCAAAAATGCAATATTGTCTTTCTGTCTTCCTGAGGTTACAGTGTCAGTTACACACTCAATAAAATGTTCATTTTTTAAGGAGCCTGAACATACTACTGTCAGGTAGCTACTTTTTCAAACAGCACTTTGGGGGTTAATATGTTCTATTTTTCTTACTCTTACAGTACAAGCAAAGAGTTGCTTGTAGTGAAGTATGGATCACAGTTAGAGCAGCAGCCACTACAGATCATGGTCATAATAACATTCTGATTAACAGACGATGGATTGTGGGTCGGTGAAGTAATACATCATTAATGTGGAAAATATTACATTCTATACGATGTGAACATAACCTCATTTTTTGTCAGGCACAAATGAGCAGACACAAATGAGACTCCAATTGCCCTATTAAGAGAGACGCATGAGGCGCAGCAGCTTAACTTCATTAATTATTTAAATCTCCCAACATGCCAACGGGATTAGTCAGGATCTAATGTTAATCAATGTTCTGTGTTCTTCTACACATCCAAAAGGTCACACACAAGGTTCACGTTCAAACAGTAAAATATTTTGGAACGAAGCAGCCGTCAATCAGTTCAGAGCTGTTTGAAAATGATTTATTTCAGATTTATGTTTTCTTTTGGTAATATTTATGCACCAAGAAGGGCCACAGAAATACTGGTGTTGAAAAGTAGTAGTTGTAGTCCAAAAGTACTTACTAAATTAAAAGGAGGTTTATATTTATTTACTGCTTGTATTAAATGATAAAATAATAGCAGTGTGCATTAATATAGAAAATTGAAGATGCCATACATAGAGATGCATTAAGAATCATGCATTCGAATCATTGACAGGTGAATCGTAATGGAATCGAATCATTAATTAAGCCAGTGAAGATTCACACCTCTGGAGTGCATATGCTCTTTTCTCTCTGACCACTCTAGACTTTCCCTGTGAAGGCACGACAGTTCACAGAGTTGAACCCTCGACATCAGCATCTTGGATAACTTGTCTTGCTTCTCACAAGATTTCAGAACACTTCCAACTGTTTTTCCAGGTTCTGTTGACCATGTTGTTGGGATGTACCATGTCCCTAATACTCTATGTGATAACGTTTTACAATAAAATTAGAATTGTATTTAAATTTACTACATCCTATAAGCTGGATCCTGCTACAGTGCTTAAAGTCACAGCAAAGTCAGTGACCTACAGTATTAATAGTTATTATTAGTAGTTACTATTATACTCCAGAACAAAGCCAGAAGCAGAAGCAGATAGGAAAAGATCGGGAATACCCAGAAAAGCAGCAAGGCTGGCCTTAAGAACCACCTGATGAGCCTCCCGTGGCTCTCTTGGCTTTAAATAGTCATTAGTGAGTGAACTGTCAAAGCTTGGTTGAAGTAGCGTCACGGGTAACCCTAAATTAGTTGGAGATGAGGATGAGGCAGACACTACACGCTCCTATGCAATTAAGCAGCACATGCCATCATTATGACTTGGGACAAACCCAACAGAATTGATGATGTCTCTATAAATATACCATATGTCTGTGTTTTCATAATGCCTTGTTGAGGGAAACTATTATTGTTGTAAATGGCCAGAGACACAGCTGGGAATAACTCTGTTTATGTAGCCCATATGCAAAACAATACACAAAACCATGTTTTACTGTCCACCAGAGATTTCTATCAGAGCCTGCAGGCATCTTTCCAGCCATCAATCACTCATGGGAGAAAAAATATGAACACCCATATACAGTCAGTCTGCCCATGCTGGATTCTTCCAGCATGGGCAGACTGACGGGGAGGGACAGAAAGAGCGACAGAGGAAAGAGGAAGAGAAAGATGAAGTCAGGAAGTATGTGTGTCTGTGCCTTTAAGAGTCCCCAGGCCAGGGCCGAATGTTGGGAAAGTCGCCCAGTGCCTTTCTCATGACCCCTGAGGGGAGGCCTTTTTCCTTCTGGGTCCATGGATGAAGATGGGACATCACAGAAAGCCCAGAAAAGGGACAACCAACATATCTGCACATCCAAACATGTATGTCATGGCACTGAGTCACCGCTTCTCACTGTCTGCATTTGCAGGCACACAATCATGTAATTGCTGCTAGCACGTCAATAGAAGGTGATTCACAAATTCCTATTTTCATGCATTCACAAGTGACAGCAACCCACCCAGACATCTCCAAGCAGCACGCTAATAGTTACTGTTATTCATATGCTGCTTTCCCACAGTTTATCTCATGTTGAGACTATAAATATGAATGTTGGTGTATACTTAAAAATAGTAGTAACTCAGTGAATGTGGGGCAGGAGTTGCAACTTGTCAAACCTCTAATGGTTAGCCTGAACATGGTCTTTAGAGGTCAGAGCAGCCTTTAAAATATGCAGCTAATGCTGCAGTGCTCCACATTCTTTAATCACAGCATTAATCCTGTGAATGTGACTTTAATTAAGGTAATATAATTAGATTAAGGTGTTTACATGACCCCGGGCCTAATTGCAGTATTTTTAGAATCAAATTACTGTAAGATTTAAGTATCGATGTACATGCCAGAGCCTCTGTTTGATGTGACTGTTGCTTGTGGTGACTGCTGGAAAGTCTATCAAACAACCATTAATAGATGCAAATAGACCACAAAGAAACACAGAAGGACCACAAAGAATTATAACAATTACGAAGAGATGCAAAATGACGACAAAAGAACAGAAAATGACTACAAAGAAACACAATAGGAGCACAAAGAATCAAAAAGACTAATAAGAGGTGCAAAATAACTACAAAGAAACGAAAAATCACTTCAAAGAAACACAAAATAACTACAAAGAAATGAAAAATCACTTCAAAGAAACACAAAATAACTACAAAGAAACAAAAAATCACCTCAAAGAAACACAAAGTAACTACAAAGAAACACAAAATGACTATAAAGAAACACAAAATGGCCACAAAGAGATGCAAAATGACTACACAAAAACACAAATAACTACAGAGAAAACCAAAATGACTACAAGTAGGAGGGCTATGCATGAGCAAGCTAATCAAAGAGACTTAACATATCGTATTAATGAAAGGTGAGGGTTTTACAGAATACGAGAAGAAAACTAGATTGGTAAGATTTTGCAGCTATATATGATGTCTCTTGCACAGTGATGGCTCTCTCTTTACCCATCAGTGAGGATGAACTTGCACTAATCTCCCTTCAGGTTCTTGTTCTCCTGGGCCTTGTTCAGAGTGCCAGTGGGTGTAAATACATGGGATTACAAGAGGCATTGGCACACTTGCACGGACTGACGATTGGACAGCAAACTGCCGCACCGGAGAGGAAAAAGTGCACTGTTGTCATTACGTATGTACTGATAAATCCCTCAATCTCCTTCCTCAAATCAAAATTGCACCAGTTGCTGGGGACACATACATGAGAACCGCTGGCTTCAAACTGCTGTAATCCCAGCTCAAAGTGGAAAGGGGCTTTGCCGCACATCCATTTGGTATTATTCTAAGAAATAGGCAATTAGAGATAGGGCCATAGTTGTAAGTTGGGCGAACTGCATTCCATGGCCCTCCCTTTGGCAGTCTGAGGGGACATATAATATATTTTGGAATGAAATGCTGTCAGGGTAACAATAGGGAGTGAAACCAGAAACAAACCAATGTTGTCATATTGTCATATATAGAGTATGTCAGTGTGCCAAGCGTTAAGACATGTTGTGTTATAAAGGGGGGGTGGAGTTAAATTAAAACATGTAGCTAAAAATAACACTTGCAACCCTCTCATTCACTACTCTAAATCACTGAGCATTGCCATTGAAAATCAGCAGCAGCACAGCTTTCCTTTCCCCCCATCCCAATGGAGCCTTTGAAGCTTGTATGGATTGACCTTGTTAAATAAGTAAAGTCCACGGTGGGACCCACCTGGAAAACAAATGAAGATGTTCTTTTGCCAGATGGTGTGTCCAGAATAGAAGAGCAACTGTCCTATTGCTGGTCGAGAGATAAGGCATGGCTTATAAATTGTTGCCATGAACAACTGGCCTTTGATAATGGACGTCCAGCTTCAAGATTACCGCCTGTGCTCATGTAAATGCTTTCACATCTCACACACAGACACACACACACACCACTCAAACACAGTGCTAATGTTAGGAATAAAAAAGTAGATCTTTCCAGTGCATACTATTGGAGCTGGGAACATCTAAAAATAGCACAAACTGGGGTTGTCCAGACTTCTGGCGACCAAGTGTCGACGCAATCACTCCAACCACTCCACTATTATCCTGTCTAACACACCATCTTTCTAACTATCTGACTTGGCTTAAAGTAATTTAATCAGGCTGTCCAGGCAACATGAATGAGCCTGAACCACACTTCCAACGAAAAATTACCAGCAGGAATGAAATAATACTAGAAAAAAGATGAAATTCTCCCTGTAGATGATTCTTGAGTTAATTTGCCAAAGAACAATGGACAGGAGGGCAAATTCATTTAAGCAATTAGAACAGAGTGCTTAATATGGCACACGGCCTATTGAACCTAGGCTAATGTAATCAAATTAGCTGATCCAAACACGACTCTACTGAGACAATCCTAATGGGTTCATGTGTTTGAGAAGCAACTATTATGCAGTAAAAGTTTAATTTAAAAAAAGACATAACTGCTGGGAGGAGGAAGAAGTTTGGTGTAAAATTCAATTAAGAAAAAAGTAACAATCAGCTGAAAAGGTGAGTGAATCTGTGTGTTTCCAGCTGTTCTTTCTTGTGTTGTGTCTCACAGTGCTGTGTGTGGAACCTGTTTCTACCTGAACATTGTACCAGGACACAGTGTCTTACATCTAGTCTTTCGTACACATGGCAGGTAATTATTTATTTGTTTGTTTACAGGATTAGCACATGTTCTTGTGAGTAGAATGTCCTACACTGTATTCTCTTCTGTGGCTGGACAATATATCAACATTACAGTACAAAGTGATTGCGATTTAAGACTTATATGGTCTTAGGATTTTGGATCTCGTTATATCATGATATGACATAAGTGTTATCTTTTCCTGGTTTTAAAGGCTGCATTTCAGTTAAGTGATGTCATTTTCTGAACTTGTCAGACTGTTCTACTTGTTCTGATACTTTTACTTTACACACTTAGTCATTATATCCATTTTAACGATTATTATCAAAAATATAATTGTGAAATATTCTGTGAAAGTAAAAATGGTCATTCCTACATTATTGACGCAGTATCAATATGGGGGTATTTCGATCATATTAATGATATTGATTTTGTGGCTGCAAATTTCACATCTACAGTATGTTATGTTATCATTAAGAAAGGTCAGGTAGGTTTTTCTTCTTCCTTAAGTATTGTGGGTAAAAAATATATCATTTGTCTTTGTCTAATTATTTTTTGAATATTATACTCTGAAATGAGTAAAATGAACCAATATGAATGAATGAACAAACATATATACACATAAATACATACATGATATATATATATTTATATATATACATACAGTATATACTGTAGAGTATGCAGATGAGTAAGTCAGTCAAAAGTCAGTGTGTGTAGACTTTTTCTTAACGTCACTCATCAATTTCTTCTGACGTCGACAGTCTGATAACATTCTCCACTGCTCTGATTTTTGACTAAAACATCAAATGAGGTCTTATTGTGTTTGTCAGAGGACATTCGCTCACTTCCTGCTCTAACGGCTACATCAGGGACACAAGGCTTTCCTGTTGCCACAGGCGGCTATTCATGAACATTTCCTCTCTGTATCTTGACCGCTCAGTGTTTTCAGGACACACCTGCAGGGCAATTGATGGTGAGTCAAACGCTGAGGTCAAGGTCAGCTCCTCTGCTTGTATTGTCCTGATGTGCTGTGACACTGAATCACAGCCTGGTGTTAAAAACACCAGATTAGTCACGAGGACATATTACTAGCAATCACTCCTTGGAATGCCTTGAAGGTGTTAAAACCATCATGTCATAATAGAGGTCTGTGTGGTAAAATGGTAGCATTTCTCAGGTAATACCCCTCCCTCTGGGTGTAACAAGCAAGCCTGAGATTGCCTGTGTCAGCGCATGTGATTGTTTTGGCAACAGCGCAGAAAAGCACACACGGGCTTTGGGCAGCCAAGAGCAAAAACAGGCAAAATGTGAAGCTCCTGCTTGCTTTCATGTTTCACAGGCCAAATGAAAGTCACCAGCCTGTCTGTTGGAACTAATACGCACTCACCTGGAGCGGATGGAGCTGTCTAACTTAAATGGATATCTCCTGTTCTTCCATATGAGGGCAGGACAGTTCGTGAGAGAAGTCTATGGCCAACTTAAGAGTGAACCGCAAAGGTATTCATGACCGCCATCAACCCAAGTGTAGTTTCTGTTCATGCTGAGAGTCGAGTTGAGACAAGAGGAACGATAAATTGATGATTTAAGATTCATGACCAGACGAATATGAACTTACAGAGATCCCTTGTTGCTATTTAAAGAAGATGATAGTCTGTTTAAGGTACCTCTACATGACCTCTAGTGATGCAGTCTGATGGAGACCAAATCTGCCTCTTAGAAAGTTCTCTCAAGAAAACCTGTCTGGAATATCCTTTGAAAAATCTTCATAATCTTTCCCTGTAAAGAGTAAAATGATGCTAGACAGCACTGTTAAAAATTTCACCTGAATTAATGATTTAAAACTCCTCATTCCTTAAAACATTTGCAAAATGCTTGAGCAGCTGTACCATGCCCCAATTTTCTAAATCAAAGACACGGGGGAAAGTAGGCTGCGTGTACTGTACAGCTATCAGTGAAAGTAGGGGTTTAATACATTGCTAGAGAGAGTGATGGCAGAGCCAATGTTGCAGCGGCTGTAAAGGGATTATTCTTCCCTGGAAGACATAATCATGTGTAACACACTTGTTTCAAATCCTGTGAAAAACAAACAGGTGTTTCAGCTTTAAATCCACCTCTTCATCCTCTGGCACACATACAGGAGACAACCCCAGACACTGACGTTTTCTCTTATTTCTTAATTAGTTATTAGGCTGTGGTGGGGATGATTTCAGTACCAGTCATCTGAGAAACGCATGTCACATGTTGAAGAGTGGGATGTGGAGATATTTTTAAAAAGTAGGCTAAAAATGGAGAAAATGTACTTCATGTTGAAACTCCTTCATTTGCTGATACACTGGATGGCATGTGGATACAAGTGATCAATGAATGTCACCTTTCGACATATCATTAGTCCAGTTTTAGCATTTTTATAATACATATAAAATATAGGCTAAATGTATGTGAAGTGTATTAATTTGTGTATGAAAAACACACTCGTGAAGAAATGTGTAAAATAAGTTGCTCACTGACCTGAGAGCCCCCACAGGAAGGTGAAGGAGAGCAGAGTAAGTTTCCTCGAAGTGGTACAGACCTCCATGGTCGATGCAGCCCCAGTTTCCACTTCTCACCGTGTTAATGTCCTTCACCCAGCTATATATATGTGGGCTCTGTGTCGCCTCAGGCAAAGCTCTTCAAGTCCGCCAAGTGTTTTTTTTCCTCCAATCTCCAGACACAGACCTTCTCCGGGAAGGTAAGGGACACTTCAGGTGAGGGGACGTGGACGCCGTCTAATCCCACCGCAGCTGGAAGCCTCTCCTCTCACTTTGCTGGTGAGCTGGTTAATAAAGTGATGTGTGAAGTGGCTGACACTGAAAGACCTCCGCGACTCTTCTCCTCTTACTGCTCGGGTCTATCCGCAGTTCCGTCGTTATCGAGACGGCGGCGGGTACAACTCTGCAAGTTGTCATCCTGTGTCCCCTCCTGAGAGGGAGAGAGCGGGGGAGAGAGACCTAGAGCGAGACAGGGGAGAGAGAGCGCCGTGCCACCTCAGCGCGCGAGCTGGCGTCGAGTGTACCTCGATGTGAATGACAAGTTCCGGTGACGAGCTTAAAAAATAAAACTCCCCATTCACGTACACTCTTTCAGTGAACGCTGTGGGTGACGTCCCGCTCTTATTTTGAAAGCTGAATTTACTGACCTCCGTTATTTTGCCGCCAGTATTTTACCGCTTGACGCAGACACCTGTCCTCTGGTTGGCAGCGTTATGTGCAGCTGGAAAACTTATTTTCATGTACAATTTTAAATATAATTCCGAATAAACTCATACTCAGTTGCAAATTTTCACAAGCACAAACACGTGATGCAACGAGTGTAAACATGAGAAATATGATTAACCTACATGTTAAAAACGATTTTTTCCCCCTCAAAACCATCAACATAAATCAAAAACAATGAGAGCCACAGTGACAGTGGGAGTAATACACGCATAATCCCATTTCTCTGTGCATGTAAGAAGGAGCATGGGAAAATTCAGTATGAAGGTCTCAGTCAAGCTACATTTCTATCCAAAATACCTAACAAGCCCACTTACATTATATATTACTCGCTGCTTTGGAGACCTAAAGCTCAGATGTTTAGTCTGGTTAAAGTGGCAGGGGAGATCATTCTCTTAATCCAAGACACGTTTCTCCCAGAGAGACAACATTGTAACCTTACCCTTTACCTTAACTGACACAAATTACACTACGGCCCCCCATCTGAGATGGGAAGATTTTTGCTTTCAGGTGTTTTCTTACAGAAAGTGTTTTAAACCCATGACCTAAATGAAAATAAATGATTTCCCTTTTTTGCTGCGGACCCCCTGGAACTCCCTCAAGTTCCACTGGATGTCCCTGAACCCCAATTTGAGACGCACTGTCATAAATAAAAATAATAAATTGATTATAAAATAATTGAATCACGTCCCACCACCACTGTCCCAGTTCAAATGTGCCACCACTGACCTGTTAGGACTTGAATTTGCCTCTAAGAAAGACACATGGTGTTTCATCAGATTCTAGGAAGGCATACTTGTGTGTGTCTTGCCAGTTTTGAAAAGCCTGGCTCAAGCTTTTCAGCAATAAGCTTATTTCCAAACCCACACAACTAAAGCTCCATCCTTTTCCCCAGTCTCCCCTTGAAAATCTTCAGCTCCTGTTCTATCATGTGTGAAGAGGCGTGGGTCTGAAAGCAGAGAAACAGACTGGACTCAGCTTGACGTGAATTCCCAAGGCGAGCTCACCCCTCTGATGTAAAAATATGGGCTGACCTGCGCTCTCCGAGGTGGTCAGACCCCTTTATTTCATTTTCTAAGGTTGCCCAGTTGCCTCAGCAACAAAGGTGAGGCTAATGCAGGAGGACTGCTCAATTATGAGAGGTGAGCAAGGGTTATCCCTGTGATTAAATCCAAAGGAGCAGGGTCCAAGCCTTATGTGAGTAGGATTTTGTTGTGTTGTTGTATATTGCATCGGGGCCTCCGGCTGAAACCTACAGCAGTCAGGGGAAAGCTGTCAAAACAGGCCTGTTTTTTATTTTGCTGCAAAAATTATTTGAGCAGGGCGAGCAGAGAGGCTAACTGGATTCTGAACTAGATTTCTAATCCAAAGGCAAAACAAAGTCTAGTCGAATGATGAGCAGCCCTGACACCTGCAGGTCAAACATATTGCTCATGGCAATTCACTATCACATTTATTTCTTTTCTAATATATTTTTTTTCTTCTAAAATATAAAGACATAATTTGCAGGAAGAAGGGCCGAGTGGCTCAGAGCTGACAGCATTACTGTCATTATCAGAAGAGTCGGGATTCAAGATGCTCTGTGTCACTGTGGTTGTAAAATATTGTGAAATTCTTTGGCTGGGAGGCTCCACATAGTGAAATATAAGATATAAAGATATTAAACCAGATGTCCCCACCAGTTTTTGAAACTCTGAAACTCAGAGCTCACACGTGTCCTTAACGACTCTGTAGGACACTCCCACACAGAGGTTAAAAGCCAGTCCAGTTGCCTACGATACAGCTCTTAGAATTACTATGACCTGGATGACTGAGAACCTTCATCAACATCTTTTTGAAATTACCAATTTTGTCTTCATCACTTTTTAAAGACATAATTAGTTATAAAGAATGTGTTAAAAATTACCTTGCACCTTGAAATGCAAAATAAATGAGATTCAATGAACATTTATTCAGAGTGGGGAATTTGAAATGATCTACTGCACCCTCACTACATCGCCCACATTCACATAGATTGAAGACCAGATATTCTGTTATATTATCTTAACCTTATGTCCTCACCACATTTTAACAAAGAGTGACACCCTTGAGAGGAACATACAATGCTTAATAGGAATAGATACAGAAACAGGCTGTAAATGGTGCTAAGGGTGTGTGGGTTGTATGCTGTTTAACGTCTAATTTCAACATCCAACATTAAAGATATTTGGTGCACGGTGTATGTAGTCGACTTATTGTGGTGCACCTGTGGTGGTTATATCCATGGAAAGTCCTACAATGAAGAACTGCATTTATATTCAAGTGAAGATATCACCATGGTCTCAAATACAGTGGAAGAAACCATGAATATGTAGTTGACACTGTTGCCTATTGCTATTCAAGAGAACCAAGACTAGTACTCAATGCACCCTGGAGAGGTAGGTGTGCCGATGTGTAGTGGAATATCACTGGTCATGGAAAGGTGTCATTTAATCCAAGCTCGGGATTAGCCTATAGACTCATTTCATAGCAAATATTTGTGATTTACTTCATCCTGTACAATCTAGAGTTGAACAGTAACATTTCTCTGGATTGTTGCATGCCCACAACACAAGTAGAAACAATTTGAAAAGTGAATTCCTTCCTTGATCAAATATAAAATAAGCAGATGATGATGAAACAGTATGAGGACCACGATGTGAGAATCCATTGTTTTTTGACCAGATTATCTCAGATTATACTCTATATGCTGGATGCACAAAATCGACATAAACCTGCATAAAAGTATCATTGGCTTACGGTGGTTATCACTGCCCTAGATACAGCAGCATGGTTTAAAGACCACAGACCTGCTAACTGATCAGAGACCAGTCCTTCTTCTTATGGACATACTGTATAGATGCAGAGGATACAGCAGAGGAACTGTGATCACTTCAGGGGTAGTTTAATTTGGCTTCAGGTGATTTGTTTTAGATTTAGAGTATAATTATGTCCAAAGCGTCTCAGAAATGAGCTGATTAAGTTCTCGAGATGTTTGTCTCCACTGTTTGCAATACAGAACAATTAAGAATAGGTTTTTGTTTTAATCTTTACTCTGCAGCTCAGAAACAACTTAGTATAAATTTGATCTATGAATCTAATGCATTGATGACAAAACACTAATGTAGATGATTACATTTATTTTGAAAACCAGCGTAAATAAAAGCAAACAGGCCTATCAAATATAAAAAAGCAAGGCATAATGAAATATGTATTCACATTATGCATACGTAACTTATATCATGAGTCAGAAATATTTTGCACCTACGTGTAATGTAGCAATTATTGACTAACTGACTGCGCCTTTTTATTCATATCAAAAGGGCAGTACACAGCCCATTCTTTTTGAAAGGGAGTCTGGAAAAAAGAAAATATTTGCTCCAGTTCCAAAGGTGAGTTTGTAAAAGGTCAGTGGCATTGTCTCTCTGCAGATACATCACAGACATACAGTGTCAGTTGCCTTTGCCTCCCTCAGAGGAACCTCCGAATTATTAGTCAGTTCTCCACATCTGACAGCCTGTGTCTTGTGTTTGTTAGGTATTAATATCTTGTAAAGTAATAGATTCCACAGTGACAAGATCATTTCTACTCTTTCATCTGTGGTTTTTCAACAATAGTTATCTATGGCCATCTCCTGGCCACATGGTGAATTACACCTGCCACGTCTCAACACACATCCACTGAACTTCAAATCATACAAAGACAGTGGTTCACAAAAGGTTATTATTTCTACATAGAGCCCAGGAGAGGAAGCAGGGGTGCTCGTCCTCTGCCTTAAAGGAAAAGTTAATAAAAAAAATGCTAATGCAGTCATTATCTGGTCTGGTGAAGTTTCGTTGTCCACAAAACATTTCTGGAGCTCCTAAACAACTAAAGTAGCTGGGGACTTTAAATGTAAAAAAAGAACGCAAACAAAAAAACAACAACTGAGAAACCATTAGATGGCCTTATACAGCTCCAAGTCCCAAGATCACAAATTGATTTAAAAAAAGCCGAAATCCTCAATGTAGTTGCTAAGCTAAAAGCATTAGCATGCAACCCGTGTGAAGTGGGTGCACACGCTCTACCACGCTTCAAAGGTGTAAATAATGTCTTTTCAGATCAATTTGGGGTTTCTGGAGACTTTGATTGCACTTGATGAACTGTACGGACCATTTATATTTCATGAATTGTGCTATTTTGCTGTGAAGCTTCAGAAATGTTTTGAGGACTACAACTAAAACAGCTCACATCAGCATGGTATTTCAACACTAACCTTGTACAGCCAAGTATAGTATGTTGATAGACACAGATAGACATTAAGTACATTGAGGGCAGTGCATAGCATGATTCATTAGTACCTGATTCTGATCTTCTAAAGGCACATGCCACATCCAACAGTGTCTTGGCACAGGACTGTACTTAAGCCAACCTACAGCTCAGAAAAATACACACAAACCCATTTTCACTGTGTGGCAAATGACAGTGAGTGCCCCATTTATTGTTTTTCAAACATGTAAACATACAAGACGGTGACTTCCAAACAATCACATACAAGACATGGTGTCAACCAATAAAATAGAAAATATCATATTTATCTTTATATACTGTATACCCAAACAAATGAAAATTGCAAGTCTGCAAAAGCCGGAATGCTCAAGAACATTGATATTCTTAAATATATATTATAGATATATATAAGGTAGATTTCATATACATAGATTCAATATGGACTTATCCATTGTTTGATTCTTCTCTACACAGTCCTTTCCTGGCACATTGCACATAACCTCAAGAATCATGTTTATAAAGAATTCAGTTTGATTGTTGATCGAGGATGAGTTAACCTCTGCAGCTTACAGTCTTAGTCTTACTGCAAGTCTTAGATCAGTGCTCTTGGACCTGGTTTACACCTGTAAGCAAGTAGATTACCACAATCACAGGCCTGATTATGTGTTAACTGTAAGACCACATTAAGTATGTCAGTAATGTGGGAGGTTCTGGTAACTCATCAACATAGCTTCTGTAGTGTCAGTCTACTGAAACCCACAACCCAGCAGCTGCAGCTAGAGATGCTTGAACACCAGTGCATATTGGCTCAATGTATAATTTCAATTATGTCAATACTGATCTGGCAGTATTTCAGAAATGTTAGCAAGTCCAACAAATTCAATGGTGTCTACAACATATTTTGCCTGTGCAGGAACAAAACTCATATACCATCAACCTAGTCAAGCACTTGAATGTGTATTAGTGTATTATTCGGTTATTAGGTTTAGGCGACAAAACTGCTTGGTTAGGTTTAGGTGACAGAAATGCTTGGTTAGGGTTAGGCAAACATGGTTGGATTCAAATGCACCATTTCTAGACAATAAACGTGTTTGATGACTTCTCCCACATGCATATTTCCAGTCTTTTTCCTCAAGTCGCAAAGCTATGACATTACCAAAAACATGATTGGCCAGTTTCAATGATGGTCCTGGAGAAACATTAATTATGATGTTCCAGGAACAACATCAGCATGGTTGATTGTGCAGCTAAACAGATGACCAAGATAGCTTAAAAAATGCAAACCATTTGATCGTGCCAGGGCAGGAACCCCAGATAAATGAAGTGCAGGCAGAAGTGAATCTCTCTCAGCTGATAATCATAACAGCAGCAGGTGGTACAGATGCTCTGATAAACTTGAATCTTTTTACAGCTTATAAGTTTTACAAGGACACTAGAGAACCTGTTCCATTTGAATTTGGCCATGGTAAACCTTTGTTCATTAGTTTATGAAAAGTGTTGGTGTATGATATATGCAGTATTTTGTTTACTTTCCGCACACAGCCATTGATAGAGGCTGACACAAGTGGCACGTGTCATTTTGTGTGCTGAAGTGTAGTGGAGAGGAAAGCATATCCAGCCGGACAGTTGGGTTTTGAAGTGCAGCCAGCATTCACACTGCTGGATAACAGGGTATCTACATTGGCAAAAACTAATTCTTTGATTTTCTCCTTCATTTGCATGGAAGCATCCCTAGCTGCAGCCCAGTCACACGTGCAAAACATAAGGCATAAATCAGCCGTTGTGAATTCAGGTCCAGACCTCAACAGTCAAAGTAAAGGCAGTTTTAGAATAAATACAAGCTATGGTCCCCTCGCTGCCTTGTGTTGCTACATCCTACTGAGGTAGACAGATGCATACTGCAGTAGTCACCTTGCCATCCCCACACTCCCTGATGAGGCAATATTTATCTACACTAAACAAGCAGCAGAAACCTTTAGTGCACAATAGCCTAAAATAATAAGTACATACTTCTTGGATGTTGCAGCTCTGTAATACTTAAGCCCATATTTCTACACAATACATTTGTCATATTGTGCATAGTCATTCTCTTAGACTTAATTATGGTCTCATGAAAATGAGTTAAATAGAGCTGAAAAGGCTGCAAAAATATGCCAGACTCTTGCACACATCCATGCTTTATAACAGAAACAATTGGTCACCTTTCATGTTGCCTTAATGGCTGTAACACTCGTTAATTATATCTTTAGTCAACTCTGAAACACTGAGAGGAGTTACAATGTTTCTCTGTTGTTGTATTTCAAGGAATAACCAACAGCAGTTTCGAGGCACTCCACCAGGGAGCCTGCTGAGAGGAAGTCCAGCTCCACCTCAATGAATTTTATGTAAATGGCAACACATTGAGGTGACCCTTCACCTCCATCTTCATCCTGACTTGTGACGGCAGCGCGGCAGTTCTCCTGCAGTAAACGCGTCACAGCGGAGGGTTCACCATGGACATAGTGCTTGCCATGACCCTGAAAGTGCTGGAAAAGACACTGCTGGATGGTTCTATCCTCAGCTATGCCTAGGTAGCAGTAAGTGACTTTGATACCAGTCCTGTCACTTTTCCCTGCACCTTCTCCATCAGCCTGTGCCCCGTTCTCTGACTCGCACTGAGGTAAGCTATGGTCGTCACTATTACCTTGGGGAGAGGTCTGAGCGGTTTTGTTAGAGAAAGACAATTCCTCATAGCCAATAGCGTAGAGTCCATAGGACTTGGGGATGTCCCCAGGAAGGAGGTAGTGGGATGTGCCATTGCTGCAGCCTGCGACCCTGGACTGGGATACAGGGATCCAGTCCACCTCCATGTGCAGCTCCAGGCATCGCGCCTCACTGATGGTAATGTCCAGAAACTTGTAGTAGACATTCTTCCAGTTCATCTTCTGAACTTTGGTCATGATGATGCGGCCCTCCGGCTTCTCAGGGTTGAAGTATTCGCGGAGCCTCTTGCCTAGCGGCACCTGTGAGCTGATTTCAGCGTAGTGGTAACGCACATCCTCACGCCAGCGTGTGTTGTAGCCCACACCAAAGATGGCCAGTTTGTTGGAGAGGTGCAGCCGTGAGAACTCAGTCCACGTCTGGAAGGGCTCCCACTGCAGCTGCACTGACTCAAGGATACGCATCACAGTCTGCATCATGTCCCTTTTTCTGCAGAGAAGCCGAGATACATAATAATGACAAGCTAATACACCCTTTCCATTCTAGAAAGTGCTATGCAAGCAGTGGCCTATCAGACAGTGTAAGTTAGTTGCACAGTATTTCTCTTACCTCTGTCCAATTTATTGGTTTCATTTTTTGTTCAATAGGCCCCCAGATAGTTTTAAGAGCTCAGCTCCCATAATATTTGTACATCAATATCTACACTGATGATAAACTCAGTTTATGTGTAAAAGAAAAAGATCCACTAAATGATATCTCTGCCCCTTTTCATCCATTTATAGGGGCTAGAGTACAAAAGAACACCAAGAGGTGGTGATGTGGAGATTCCTTAAAGCCCCTACATGTAGGATGTCAACATTTCTAGCTTTGGCGACCCCCAGTGGTTGTATCAAAAAAGACACTCTGGCAGACAGCAGCGCTCATGAATACAAACTAGAGAAAAATTAGAATGAAACCCATTTTCTGTAAAAATCTTAAGGCTAAGGCCATCTTTGTCCCATTCATTTTTTTATGCACTATGATCATCCTACTTTGAGATGTATTGAGAATAAAGGGTCCTGATCTCTTTCAACTGGCAGATTGAGAATGAATTTGGGAAGAGATAACTGCAACAAGATTTTCTCTAATTACCATCCAGTAATGCCAGACAAATTACAATGATGGCTTTTCAACAGTAATTTGCAATGATGAGGCCAATTACCAACTTACAACAGAAACATCTAACATTTTCATTTTCAAAGTGAAGTCAGCCTTTGCTCTAGTTGACTTACTGGGTTTGTTCTGACAGCTCTGCCTGAATCTGCAATGCCCTGTTTTTAGGCATCTGGATTTCCTCTAGAGAGAAAACAACACACATATTAGCTCAAACCCATGAGTGCCATGTGTCTTTTATTGCTTTCTGTCCTCTGCCTGCTTACACACTCACCAGTCTCCATGTCTCCCTCCTGGAAGGCCGAGTCCAGCACCTGGTTGCACCAATCCTCCTGGGAGAAGTCTTCCAGGGTGCTGCCATCAGACTCCATCTCCTGATACAGCCCACTGCTGTTGATCAGCACTGGGGCACAGCTCTGGGAGTCCCAGCCTCCCTGGCCGAACACCTTCTCCAGCTGCTCTATGGTGTAGCTGCTCTTCCTCTTGCCGATGCCGTGCTCCTTCACACGGCTGTAGCAGCGGCGCAGCGTCTGTATGTGACGGGAGGATAAATAGAGGATTCACTCAGCTGTTGTTCCACCACTGTCAGCTTTGTTGGAACAGTTCTACAGTATGGTCACAGAAAGAGTCACAAAGAGTAGAGATATCACTTCACACTTTGACAGCACCATAAGGAGGTCACTTACAGCAAGTCTAAGGAGGAGAAAGATTTCATTTGTCTACCTCTGGACTACAATATGTTGGGATGTATGAATCTGAACCCTCCCACAGACTGACCTTATTAAGTGGAGCAGGTATTTGGCAGGCAGTGGCAGTAAAGCGACTGTTGTTACTCAGCACTTCCTGTATGTGCTGAATACATTTTGATGTGAAAGGAATGGGGGACATTTTTTTTACCTTCTTTTTGTCAGGAGGTTGTTTGGAAACATTACAAGGATAAAGCAATGTCAAGTTTCATGGCATGTTTAACAAACTTCAATAAAGGAGAGTGGCTCAGGAAACTAGGACTAACTTTAAAGATCGCCCACAGACATAAAAATTGGAAAACTTGGAATGATAATGTAAGCTGACATGAGTTAACTTTTTTGACATTACAATAAACATTGTTAAATTGCCTTAATAAGTAACATACTTTTATATACATAAGAACATATTAAAATACACAAAGTACCATTAATATAAAAGGTAAAAACGATATGTAGGTTTGCAATTCAGGGGACCAGTGATGTCATCACATGTTCCACAACTCTTGTGAGTTATCTTATGTTGGCAAAATGAAGCAGAAAATGAAGTGAAGAAGCTCTGACTGTGTGTGTGTTCCTGTGTGTCCTCTCCTCTCTGCATGTTCTGGTTAGCAGACTCCATTTTTTAACTAATATTAGCTACTGTTGCTCTCTGTTAGCACAGTGGAGAGAGGCACTGAGAGGAGGCACTCAAGAACGGGCGCAGAGTGACATCATTTGGACTGTCCACAGTCCTGCAGCATTAAACAGTAAACACATCGTCCACGGGCTTGTATGGCCAACTGAGAGATGGGAAGGTCTCATTTATATGTCACATTAAAATCCACTTACATATGGCCGATAAAAGGTGGTTAATACATATAAATTGCTACAAATTGTTACACAGAGCCCTGTTAAAGTGATAGACATTTACTATTCAAGGGCTGTAGTTTGCATGGGTTTTGAATGTACTTTAAAGCACTCAGGTTTACAGGAAAACAGTGTTTTCTGAACCTCCTCCCAGGGGGTGTTTCCTCATAAGGGAAGAGCCACTGGGTGAGAATCATCTCTAACAATACTCTTGGCTTTTGATGACGCCAAACTTAATAAACTGCAGAGAAGGATGGGAGGGATTGGCCAGTTGATTTAGTGGTCAGATATTTCAAATGTGTTCTTAATGATTTTCTGCACAATGAAGCTCAAACAAATCCAGTGTTTCCCACTCACACGTTTCACTTGGACAGGGTGCCCAGGTATATTAGCTGCCTAAGTATATTTGGTGACTCATTTTAGCATCTTATTCATTAATCTCTTAAATCTGCCCAAGAGAATGATCCCATCTGCATTCTATTAACTAGTGAACAATCCGCCCTGGCTCTTCCCCTCTCGTCTACTGTCAGTCACACATGCTCTGCAGAGAGAGGGGGGTGCTCTCTGGTACTACATCCCTCCTGTAAATGCACTGATCGTGATGCAACCTCTCCTACCTAACGTAGGCCTGCTTTAGCTGTTGTGTTGTACAAACTTGTAAGTGCACCTGGTTTTTGTTAGTTGCCTTAGAGGTCGGTATCCATTCACAGCACCAGCAAATATATTAGACAGGTTGAACATGTTGGTGTGTCCTCTGACAATTTAGATTTTTAAAAAAAATTTTTTTTTTACACTTAGTCTTACGTTACCGTGCATAAGAGGGGGTTCCATGCTGCGAAGAAACATGTTTCTTTATAAAAAAGATAGCAATAGTATCAGATCAGTACTCTGTAATAGAATATATTAAGTGACATTTGATTTAAGAAAAGATCTCCTGCTGGACATAATGTTTATTTGCTTAAATCTAATTTTTGGCGACCTGTTGGACTTCAAATGTTGAAGAATAAGTCATCTGAGATGCTGAAGAATCTTAGTTATGTTGAATTTCATGGGTATGTCACATTAATATGGAGCACTGACACAACCTATGGCTGTCTTTTCTGATGTGAGTGTAAAAAATATTACCAACCTAACATGTATTATCACGTGGGTGATTCAGTGAGTGATCAAAAGCTTTAGTTTGGGGTTGATTTGGGGAGAGCAGTGTGGTGACAAGAATGTTAAATATGATGCTGATTTGGTGATCATCCTCATCAATCAGCTCATCAGCTCAACTAAATCAGAAAGAAGCATATATCAGCTGGGACCCTGTGTTATATTTACTGCAATACTTACCACTAGTAACTGTGATGTGTGCAGACATCACAGTGCCAGGTGAGATAAGGCAGGTGGAGTCAGTGTACAGCCTAACATAAATGTATCAGTGTCAACAGACTGACACTTGGTTAAATAACGTCCTCAGTGTGTTACAGTTGTATGTCAACTACTGGATTAAATAATGACTTATTTCAGTGAAGCCCTGCTGGTCCTACAGTCTATAATGCCGCTGCCTGACAGCTGCTGCTAGCGACACCGGCTACAGGAGGCTGGAGGTCCTGGTGATGGAGGATGAACACGTACAGCCAACCTTATTTACCTTCATCCTCTCCCTGCACTGGGACGGTGTCCTCTCGTATCCCAGCTCCGACAAGGCTCTGGACACCCGCTCGTACATGGCAGGACCGGGGGCCTTACCGGAGAACACGGTGCCCGCGACCTCCAGCTGCTGCATCCTCGCCTCGGTCAGCCTCTCGTTGCCCCACACCGCGATGAGGGCGTTTGTCTCGGACGGTGTCCACGACATCCCCCGACAAGCCGTGAAGCTGTTGGAGGAGGATGAGGCCGCCGTCCGGCCCGCGGTCCCTGAGCCCACGTTCAAAGGCGAGAAGCGGTTAGGGGTCGAGGAATTGGAGTGGTATTGATTACTGTCACTCAAATCCTCCGACTCAGGGGATGGCACCTCGGTTTTCGGTATCTTTAACGGCGTCGATATCTCTGGAGAATGCTCCGCGTTACTGGACGCCGCCATGTTGCCTCTGTTGCTAAGGGGAGGGGGAGGGAAGGGACGTGCGGGGCTTTACGCTGCAGGGCATGGAGGAAGACACGGCGTGGATCTGAGGAGAGCCGCACAGGTGGATCCTGGAAGAGTTTGACATCCAGGTAAACAAACAGACAATCAGCTGCCTCGCCGCCCTGTTATTTCACTCTCATATGAAACAGAGCGTAGTTATGAATGTGGGAGAAACATGGGCCTGCTTCATATCCGCAGATATGAGCCAGTGACAGTCAGTCAGTGTCGGTGCTGATGCCATGACAGCGATGACACATGTCACTGACAGGTGTCACTGTCCAGAGTGGCAGAGAGCCTTCAACCTGGGAAGATTTCTGTGGTTTATTAGATCATTCCGTGCAGAAAGAAGAGGTGTAGCTCTTTCATATGGGTTACACATGGGTTAGTTTTTATTTATTCAAAGCAGGTATTTGGCTGGTCTGTAGGCGAGGAACAGCACTGGTTTTACCAGTGTTGAAATGTAACTGAAGACATTTACTTAATTACTGCAAATACGTACAATTTTGATATTATTGTAGCTTCTTTTACTTTCGTATTTTCATTTTTTTGCAACCTTTACTTGTAACCTTGAAGATATCATGCTGCATCAGATCAGAGCCAAAGTAGCACATTTTCCGTTTATTTACTCTTTTATTGGCAAAAAAAAATTATTCAGATAATCAGAAGAATACTAAATATCAGATCCAATAATAATACTGATAATCGACTCATAGTATACAATATATACATACATTTAAATATATGAACAAATTACTTTTACGTGGACTTTTATTAGATTTTCTGTCAGATATATATTTTTATCCCTTTAAGAGCAAGGTGCACCAGAACCTGGCGTGTTGCTATTACACAGTGGCGCTCTCTTCACTGAGGGACAGGTAAGTAGTCCGTGGCTGCTGGATGCTCTGCCCCTGCCCCTATCGTTTCACAATATTCTGTCACTTTAACAACTTTGTTTGACTGCAAATGATAAAATACACTGATATTTAACTGTGGAGGAGGAGGAGTGCTGCTGTGCCTCCCTCTGTGTGTAATGGTGATGCTCGGATAAGGCAAGACGGGTCATAAAAGTTAGGTGGGATGCAGGTGGGTGAAATGTGTCTGTAAATAGTTTGGCGTAAAGCAGCTGTCCTGAGATCCTGTCTAAAAATATTTATTTCAGAAGATAAAAAAGTTGAATTCTGTTTCCTCTGTCGAGTTTAGTTTAGTCAGTTAAGTTAAGCCCAAATACAGCTGGATAACCCACTGATCTCTCTTATTGTAGGTCGCTTTGGACAAAACTCTGCTAAATGCCCTAAATGTAAATGTAAATGTAAATGTAAATGTAAATCTCAGTGATTTGGTGCTAGGCCAACATGTTTTCTGTAACAACACAGTAAGTGATACAAATGGGGTCTGTTGGGAGGGGTATAGGTGTCCAACTGGACTCCACACTAAACCTTAACCACACTGAACCACTTTATACTATTGTTAGTGTCAGGATACACTGACCAGGAGAAGGAGCAGAAACTACTGGCCCGGATGAGGACACTGCAAACAATATACGAGGAGCAGGCAGGAGTTGGCAAGATGGGAAGAGCTGGGAGAGAAGAAAAGAGAAAGGATGAAACAGCGAGACAACCAGCGTCCCAGAGGTAGCCCACAGTTACAACACTGCCAGTAACTCCAGATGTATATACCCTATTCCAGATGAAAATGTGTTATGGCCACAACATCCTATACACTGCACGCAAGCCAGGGAATAAAAGTAAAAAAAAAAAAAAAAACAATATATCCACCTAGAAATAACAAAACGACCACTAGTTTTCCTTACCTAATGCTGACCTAACCAAAGCTAATGCTAACCTAAGGTGATGCTAAGATAAAGTAATCTAACCTAAACTAATGTTAACCCCACCTAACCTTAGCAAAGCTAAGCTAGCCTAAAACCTAACATAAGTCATCCTACATAAGATAATACTAACCTAGCCTAGCCTAATACCACCTAAACTAACCCAAACTAACTTAACCTAAAACCAAACCTAATGCTAATCTAATTTAGCCTTAGGCTAACCTGGCCTAACCTTCGCTAACCTAACCAATTGTGAGCCTCACCAAAGCCAAAGCTAACCGAAGGTAATGCTTACTTAGCCTACTCTAACTTATGCTCATGCTAACCTAGCCTAAGCTAAATTAATGATAACCAAGCCTAACCTGAGCGGAGGCTAACCTAACCTGACCTGGTGTAAAGCTAACCTAACCCACACTAATGCTAAAATAAGGTGAGTAGAGAAGAACATGACTGTCACATCAGTACTGAACAGAGCAGGTCCTTGCCCTGTGGGGTACTTTGCATGTTAATGTCTTGTTGGTATTTCCGCTCTCTCCTCCTCTTTACCAGAGCACTTCACCAGCAAAGGTGAAGTGTCCTTCAGCAAGACACTGAACCGAACATAATATTGACATAAATGGTCCTATAAGAAAATAAATGACCAAATATCTGTCAGTATGAAGGCAAAGGTTTAGAAACCTGTTGCTGATTCATATTTGACCTGAAGAAAGTGAGGTACAGGGAGATGCTGAGTCCCGTAAGTGTTGTTTCTGCACTGATCAGGCCCTTTCAGATTCTCCTTCAAGCTGTACTGGTGTTGAAATTTTCCAATTGTTTACACAACCAAAGAGGGCCATATCATACATTAGAAGAGGTCAAGTATGGAAGTCTTGTTAACCTATGAAGGGGAAAATCCCCCTGTAATCCTCGGGACAACCTAAGACTGGTACAGCCACAAGTTCTTGACCTCGCCACCGTGAGCAGGTAAAGCGAGGCAACTTTGACTTGTGTTTTTGTACCATGTGCAGGAACACAGGACAGGGTTTGACAGGAGATAAAAAGATAGATAAATTAAGAAACACATTAGAAAATAAAAAACAGGCAAGTAAGGAAAACTGGTTAGCCAATGATGGGTAAGATCCTCATGCAGAACCTCGGGACAGCCTAAGGCAGGCACAGTCACAAATACTTCCTCAGCACCACTACGAGCAGGCACAGTGTGCGAAACCAAGTCTCATGTTCTCGCACAAGAGCATGAGGAAATAGTTAAGTTAAGTTAGATAAAGTAGTTTATCTCTGATAGTAGGATCTTGAAAAACACTGACAATGACTGGACACGGTCTGCACATCTACATACTGCAGCAGCAGTCAATGAATAGGTAGAAAAATAAAATATATTAAAAAATATATGTATTATGGTTTGGTTACGTTTAAATTAGAGGTTAGGGAAAAGTAATAAAAAACAAGGTTAGGTGGTTTGGCGTGGTTGCTAAGGTAGTTGGGGGTGTTGTAAGGCGCCTTGGCACTCTGTACTACCTCAGTTACCTCTGCGGGACAGAAGACAAAGTGTCCCCTGAGTCCTCCAGCACTTCCTCCTGCACAGCCCTCTGTCAGCTGCCAAACTTTCCCTCCACTCAACTGTCCCACCTGTCTGCAGTCGAGGTCAGCGTGGACAAAGCCTGCCACACACTCCTTCATTCTTCAGCTAACTTAGCCTTGAAAATGGCTCGCTGCAACTCAATATCCTCAACCTCCTTTAGCATCCATCATAACACGTCTGCAACCTGATATCTATTTTGAACCATCTAACCCTGATTATCAGTTTCTCCCTCTCTCCCTCCTGTTAGAACTCTAAAGCCTGTCTTAGATGTTAGTGGTGTTAGATGTTTCTCCATGACTGTGTAAAGTCCCTCCTGCCCAAATAAATCTGTATTACTGCCATGCTGTCAAGGCACTTCTGATTGGTTGTGGACAATCATTGACTCAAAGATGGACAAAGCTTCCAACAAGCCCTCCAGCTCTGCCTTGTCCTTCAAATATTCTATCCAAACCTGGTTATAGTTTCACCCAGGTCAGTAGCTCTCCTTCCCTGCTGAGAACAAAACCTGGGAAAAGAAATCCCCTTTAAGTTCCTCCCACACGGTCTTCATCCCCCCTCGAGTCATTCTGGTCTGCTGATCCACATGTGTCAACAGTTCTCCTCCTCTGCTGAGATCAGCCTGGAAAACGTCCTCCTTCCTAAGTCCTCTGGTCTCCTTGAAATCCTCCTGACCTCAGAAAAAGAGAAGTTCTTGCCTTCAGACACCATACAACAAAAATCTACCTGATTTAGTTCAGGCAAGAAACATCCTGAAAAGTATAGCTGTTGCTGCATCCCTCCCTCCTGTCAGTATGTTACAGTCCTGTTGCTCTGCTGTCAGTAGTTCTTCTTCTTTGCGGAAAACAGAACTCAAAAGCCCTGCCTCTTGTTCATCAGTTTCCTCCCAACACCTTAGGTTTATTCTGCAAACCACAGAAGCTACAGTTTTTCTATGTTGATACGTGTCTGTTAGTCGTTCTCTGCTGTAGAAAGCCCTGTCTCTCGTTACTAAGTATTCTGACTGACTGACACTTGTTGTGCTCTAGCCAGCCCCAGCAAAAGCTGCTGTCCCTCAAGCCTCCACGATTTTTTTCAGATAATTTAAAATAAAGCAAACATCCAAAACATAGCCCTGTGTCTCCATCATAGAACAAATTTGACAGTGAAAAGGTTAAACTTCCCTGCTGCCTCACCTGTCTCAGTCAGTCTGCTGTTCCGCGTGTGAATGCTTCTCCTGTGCTGAGATCAGCCTGGTAAAGGCCCTGCCTCTTGTTCTTCGGACCTCTAATTGACTGTGGTTACCTTGAAATCCTCCCGACTGCCAGATTAAGCTAAATATCTTGGCTGAAGACACCATACAACAAAATCCATGAAACATCCTAAAAAGTAGTAGTTTAGTCGTATAATTTAAAAAAAAATCAAAAATGAAAATCAAAAAATGATCAGATAGACCTTGACCATGGCCTACCCATGGTGTGTTTGTTGAACCCTTTTTATCTGCTTATCTTTGTGATTCATATTTCATGATGACGACAAAAACAAAAGTCAATTTAAAACAATAAAATTGTTTAATTTCATTTATTCATATTTGTGCATGTAAATGTATTCATGTGTTTTTTTCATATAAAGAGCTGTTAAAGATGCTTGTTGTCTGTAAAACTGCAGCTAACTGCAAACTTAATTGGGTGACTGGTAACTAAAACAGCTAAAAGATACAGTATATATCTAGATGCTTCATACAGAGAATGAGGTGTCCCTGAATGGGCTGATGAAGGTGAAAATGATATGAATCATATGTTAGGGCCTTCACTGTAACAAGATTTGAATCCAGCTGATCACCTAGAAGGTTTTGGTGATGGAAAGTGCTCTCCACAATCTATTTTGAAAGAACTGTTAGTTCACAGACTTGAAGAATCTCTGACAATGAGCACTGAAGCTGCTCTGAAAGCTGTTCTGTGGCCTCAGATATGAATGTGAGAATGATCAGTTGTCAGGGGAGAGCCGGGATGGAAAAGTATTCAATTCTTTAAATAAAACACCAATATCATAAGGTAGACATACAGAAGTACAGAAGTATTATCAGAAATATCTAAAGTCTTTAAAATCAAAGTACTCATTATGTTTAAAAGTGTAAAAGACTATAACATTTAGATAATGAATCAACATGTAAGCAGCATTTTCATATTGTAGCTGCTGACGATGGAGCTCATCTTAGCTACTTTATATACAAATGGGTATTCTAATTTAACAATACATCATATTTTGTAATATGTAGCATCTTTCAAATTATTCTGGTAGAAAGGGTTTTTATTGGTAGAAAAAATGTGTGTGGAACAAAGGGACCACAACCTTTCGTTGTACAACCCTGTGTTATAAGAGGCAAGAGACGGGAGTAGCCGAGCTGGATTTGTTGCTGTTGAACAGTAATATTAGCTGGCTTGATAAGTTTTTTTTTTTTTTTTTTTATCAAACACACACACACATAACCAATGAAATGTGTCATGCATCAAATTATAGCTGGCTTGATGAGTTAGATGTCTTGTGTTGTTGCACTTGCTTGATGACTGGCTGTATAAGCAAAATCGTCCACTCGTTAGTTTGTGATCATAAGACAAGTCAGTCCATTTCATCAGAGGTAGCTGACACAGCCAGGTGTAATGTCTCAAGACAGCTTGGCATTACTGTTCTGAGTTGTGTGCAAACCTCAACTGCCAGAGCATGCATGCTTACTTCAATACTGACTACTACTGACCCTCAAAGGAGCCCTTGTTCAATTGTCCTATTACATACAGTATATCTAACTCAATATATCTTAATTGATAGTTAACCTATATCACAGCACATAAAATACATTAATCCAGAAAGTCTAAACAGATATCGGCTGAATCTTTCTATTGTCTAGCAAGTCACTGTCACCTCTGGGCAGTGAATGAGACCTTTTATTGGATTTTGAGTGTAATTGCTCATTTGATGGCCCAATTGATGGATTGTGTCATTGTTTACTTCATCTTTTCCTTGACAATGTTTGATTGGCTTCCCTCAGGGACTCCGATTCATTCCAGCCTGCTCTGCCATCTGTCCAGAGTTTAGCTGTGTGTGTGTGTGTGTGTGTGTGTGTGTGTGTGTGTGTGTGTGTGGTCAGTGAGGTCCTGACCTGGCCGAAGGGACAGTAAGATCCTTTTTGGATGAGGCCTACACCCGAGCTGTCCAATAAAGGTCAAAGACAGGAAACACTGGACAGTCTAACCTTTACATGTCATAGCTGCAGCTGTCGGTGAGCTGTCATGTCTGCTGTCAGGAAGAGATGAAGGTGCCTGAAATACCTTTTATTATTATGACAGATTGCATTTGGGCTGGATAACTTCCTGGAAGTGTGATACATATTGGGATTGAAATAAAACTATAGTTCTGATTATATTCTGAATTGTTATTATTGTCAACATGTCCTCTGAAAAAACCCCCCCAAAAAAACAGCGTTAGTGTGTGTAGGCAGATATATCCTCCTTCTAGCTCCATTGTTGTTGGCTCCAGCTGCTTCACGTATTGATGGATCTGTCATACCCTAGGCCCAATGGATCATTGCTCTCTTCTGTTTTACTATCTCCTTATATCTGTATTCTGTAAAATTTGATGCCTCTTCATTCTGATGTTTTCTTTTTTATTGCTAATTATGTTGTGTGTCCTCTTCTCTTCCAGGTCACCACAGTGGAGAGGAGGTTGTGTGACTTGGCACCACTTGGCGATGCTTTGGCCTGCTCAGTCTTCTCCCGGATCCACACTCTTCACATATATAAATACTTGTATCAGATATTCTGTCAATGAAGTCTGTATATACTGTGTTTGTTGTTCTGTTCTGTTCACGCGACAACTATTGTGATCGCGATTGTGATTTGGGCTATATAATAAAATTGATTTGATTTGATTTTGTCCGAAAATAATTACAAACACGTCAACCAGGGTTAGTCCAAACTGAGATATCTCAGTACTGGATAACATTTATGAGTTGGATAAATCCTACTGACTTTGGTGATCCTTTGACTTTTCCTCTGGTGTCACCATGAGGTTGACATTTTTGGTTGGGAGTTCCAACCATACCTCAACTAATCGGGTAGACTGCCATGCCATTTTGCACAGACATACATCGTTCCCAAAGGATGACTCTTATTGAATTTAGTGATCCCCTGACTTCTCCTCTAGTGCCACCATGAGGTTGATATTTTTGATTCAGAGTGATGATGCTATGCTAGTCTACTTTGCAGCAGGAGCAGAGCCTCTGCAAGGCGTCTGTGTTCACTTCATGAGAGCCGTAACCGCGTTCACAGCCCTCCTCTGAGGGATGGTGGTGGTGGACATGTGCACAGTGGCATCTCTCCAATGCTTCTTCATCCGTTTCTATCTGCGTAATGTATCTGGGTCTGCCACGACTTACTGGGCTAAACAGCTAATGATGTGTTGTCAGATCTGGCACTTTTACACACGTGCGAAGAAGTGTTTTCTCTAATGCCATCATGGATTAGTGAGCTGCATGAGGGCCATTACAGTAGGTCGTTAATGTCCCATTCTCCTGTAGCAGCAGGTGTGCTGTGTGAAAGGAGCGTCATTTTCACTGTGTTTTTCCAAGCAGGGCCTGACATGTTAAATGACCATAACACAGCCCCTGTCGTATTGTGATTCCACTTACAGGGTTGTAAACTGACACATGCTATCTGCTAGTGGACCTTGGTGTCAGCTTCACCCGTAACCTATCAGCGAGGCCTATATGAAATAAGATGTTGGATCCTATGAGTATAGGTGTAGACCTAGGACCCCTGCTGCACCAGCATAAGCTGAAGAAAGCGCAGACTTTTGGGAGCAGAGCTAAGGTCCTGACGGTGTTGTATACTGTACATGGGGAGCTGAGAGAGGGACGTGTACAGTTTAAAGTGGCGCAAAAGAAAATTAATTAAGAGAATGCAGCTAAAATATCTGGAATACATAATTGTCCATTGCATTATTAAACTGCACACCAGAAATCAGCAAGTGGCTCTGCCATCAAATAAAAGTTATGGTAATAACTTAAATGTCTGTCAAATCAGCCTTCTTTTGTGTATAATGTAAACTGTGGACTGCTTCTAACTCGTCCAATTGAGAGACTCCCTCTTGCACTCTCCTATCAAGTCGTGTTTCTAATCGAAGTCATGAAAACTATTTTCCTTTTAAATTTATTTCATCTTAATGCTCAGATTCAGATCACCTTTTTAAAGTAGCTTATTGGTCTGCAGTAACTTAATGCTTATATATCAGCTGAGATCTCCACCAGAAATACTGAAGATGTTAGAAAAGTATGCCATGCCTGGATTTTCCAATTGGCACAGGTCAAGTCTTCTGTGGCCTCATTTGTGTTTTAATATTCCTAAAAGCACATCAGAACAAAATAGTGAGGATCTGTGTTAATCTATGTACCATCAAGAGACGGCCATTATATTACAGGGACATGTCCAGACATAACTTAAATTTAATGAGATGGGACTTTTTGTGCACATGTTCAGGACACCGGCTTCACCTTTCACTACCAGCAGCTCTGCTGATGCCTCATGAATTAGAAGTTTGAGAATAGCTTTTGTTGTAATTAGAGAATGGTTGTGATCATAATCCAGGCTTATCATCAGAGGGATGATGTGCTTTTTCAAACTGTAATTGATTACTAAGAGATTGGATTTGACAGAGATTGAGAGGACATCAGTGTGAATATCAAAAAGGCTCTGTTTGGTTGACTGTTGGTTTTCTCTTGGTGGAGTGTAGACATAATTTTGTGTTTCTTAATTTCATATGGGAAGAATTTTTCTTATTTCTTAAAGCTTAAATAGAGAGTTTGGGTTTGAATTGAATTGTTATGAAATTATGGCTGTTGAGTTGAATTTGAAAAATTCCAAAATTTCTTAAGTCGGAATCATGCTCAATTGAAAAGGGGTCTAAAATCAACCTTTGTATTGCTGAAGGCTGCAAGATTAATTTTCCCCTTCCCGTCGGGTGATGGATTTATTTTTGTCTCCATGCTCATCTTTGATTGGGCCACATCTGTTACCCATGAGCCTCAGCATTAATGGCAGTGCCATGGATGCCCTGAAGTGTTTTCATTTAAGCGTATCTGAGTGCAGTCCTACTTATGGCTCCAAAGTCATTATTTAACATGTGCGAAGTGACGTGATGATTATGAAGTGAAAGTGCAGCTGTCAGCTTAAATTTGATGGTGCTTTCTTCACCCATCAGATGGTCAGGGTTGCACCTGCAGATCTTTTACTGTGTAGTTCAAGGTGGTAAAAGTCGTTTGACAAACACATTCAAATAGCATTTGATACGCCAGCCTATTCTCATACTCACGAGTCTTAATGTGAAATGATTTCTAGACTGCAGCTGCATGACATGGTGCTATTAGTGCTCTACAGGAATGTAATATTCGTGTGTTAGGAATGGCTTAACACCTACACTCATATTCATTTTTCACATGTTCTTTGCAGCCTTTTTTGAATTTCAGTGTGTTTCTGTGCATGTATGAAATTATTAAAAGTTCTTAGTTATCAATTAGCTTCAGGCAAGTGAGGACTGGGTTTAAACTGTTGTGTCAGGTACACTGATAGTCCATAATGGATCCTGTTCCTTAAATGCAATGTGCCATTAGAAATCTTTAGGAGTTTCTTTATAAAGTGGATAGATTGTGCACTTTGGTTTATTGATTATCTGATTAATTGATTGATCCTAAACTCCCCAACATCGTGGGGAAGCTTTCTTGACCTTGCAGCACAATGTGCTCTTGTATCATCACATTAAACATTCATCCACATACAAAATGGTGCTAAAAGCAATAAAAAAAATGATTATGCATGAAAAAAACACAATTGCTAATGCATATTCAGTCTTTCTCCATGAAGTGTCTCAGTACGAGCCGTCGGTGTTAGAGAAGGCTTTTCACAGCATCATCTCATGCCCATCATCCCACTGCTCTGATTGGATCATTACCAGATAGGTGTGAAATGACCATTACTTGGGCTGCTTCCTTGATACTGATTGCAGTAGACATGTCATCTTAAGCACACCAGGCTGAGACAGAGCAGTCACAGTGGAAATCATATCTCGCCCCCTGCCTTTCTAGCAGATGGGGAAATCACCCGGAGACAAAGGATAGAGAAGTCTATCCATGAGACGGAAAGCGGTTAAAGTAGTTGAGCACTTTGTGTTTTAGAACTTTGCTTTTTGCTGTAAAATTTAACTATACTATCATACAAGACTAAGAAAGCTAGCACACGTTTACATTTACATACAGTAAAGTGCAGCCTGGTGGACTGGAGGTTTAACACACTTAACTGCAATATCCTTTGTTGTAATGCTGGCAAAAAAAAGAAAAAAAAGAAAAGCCTTCTGTACTGATCCTTATTCAAGCTTGATACGTACCATGTGCACAGTTTCTGATCTTTTACATATCACCAGACTAACTGCCAGCGCTCTAAAAGAAAGCATCACAACCATAAACACTGTTACAAACTCACGCAAGCACGAGTATAGTTTAGCTTGCCTTAAGCAGTGCAGGAGGGGACTGATACAATGTTTCCTCTTCGGGGCTCTCACTGCTGAGACCGTTCAGTACTACCAACCCCTACAAAATGACTCAGCTGCTGCTCTTGTACAGTACATACTGGCTACCCTCCACACTTCCTGTAAATGTCAAACTGCTGCCTGGTCACTTAATAATACTGAAGAGACTGCTTGGGTGCCTCAGGCTTAGCTTAATTCATTTATGTACCAGAGTCAGACAGTGGACTCGGTGCCTTTTTACATGTGGATACTGTTCCTGCTGCCTGCGACTCGCTGCTGCAGTTGATACTCTATGTTCAATGTGCACTTTGTAGTTTTTTGGGGAAAATTTTAATCAGTAGAGAAAGGTCTCCATTGACTGATTTTTTATTTATTTGTTGTCATGACTGAATAAACTGAATAACAAACTGACCTTAAAGGACAACACAATTTTTACTGTTTTACTTTGTTTATATGTGGCGGACCCTGCCACCTTTCTAGTTTCAAACAGTGTTCTGGGACCTTATTTTCCTCTGAGAACAGCTGGTTTATTCACTTATGGAAAAAATAAATATTTCTGAGTTTGTATCATTACTTCATTAATATTGTAAATATTAAAATTCAGAGTCTGAATTTCTTCTCCAAAATGACATAGTGCCCCTTTAAATATACATTATGTTACTTTGATGTAGGCCAAATCAAACCAGGCACCCATCAGCTGTGTGCTGGAGATCAGATTGGAGACTAAACCTCTTAAGTCAAGATGGGTGAGGTTGCCAACATAACTTTTACACCTACATTTGTACTTCATAAACAGAAAACAGACATTTTACACCGTAATATTTGTGTGTGATATTTAGATGAAATGACAAACAGTACAGCCAACAGCACGTACAGATGGTGTGTTCTCATACCACAAACTTTCAGCTTCCTGGTGCTCTCCCTTCAGCCAGTTTTACGCTTTGAAAATGCTTGACGTGAGCACAAGGAATGAAAATAGAAACAGGGCATTGGGCTCAAAATGGTGCGGTGCGCCCTGCTGTGCAGCACTGCATCGCCCACGGCCAATAAGATACTCCAACAGGAAAAAATGAAATCGAGCTGATGTTGTTGCTGACAACTGCTTACATAGACACGGTGCAACTGTAAGAGCTTGTTAACAATAATTTCAGAGTTGGTAAAGTTGGGAGGGTTTTTGTTTATGTACTGTGAAATTAATACACACATAGCACCAGCACACATACGCAATGGATACATGGTGCTGGCCAACCATCAAGAGAAATAAGGTATTCAATTTTTGCTCAAGGACACGTCACCATGTAGAGCTGGGGATCTACTCACCCCCATGCGGATGTAGGTGGAATGACATTTCTTAGTCCACAAAACATTTCTGGAGCTTCACAGTAAAACAGTGTTGCAGCATTCTCCTAAACAACTAAAATAGCTGGAGACTTGTTTTAAACAACAACAACAATAAAAAAAAACATATAACAAAATGGTTGCATACAGCTTGTAATTGAAATATAATCCCAAATCAGTCTGGGGGGTCAATTGGGGGGTAGATAATGACAGAATTATCATTTTTAGGTGAGCTGTTCCTTTAATATGCTTAGCATTTCATACCCTCCTATACTGAAACAACATACAGTAATACTTGAACTCATTGGCACTACTTTGTCGCATGTCATTCACCTCTCTCTGTCTCCCCTCCCTCCTTGTCAGCTCTACTAAAGTCATAAAGTGCCACAAAATACTTCAAAGAATGATTTAAAGGACCAATCAGCTCAACATACACAGTGAAAGTGTCTGTGTTTGATGTCTCTGTTGAACATTACTACAATTTCTTACTCTGACAATGCTCAAATATGTGGTGATGACCTTTGTTTTCCTTTTATTTTTTATTTTGCTGTACATGGATGAAACTAACATTCTTCAGTAACACTGAACCTCCTTTAGTTGCTAAACCTTTAAAACAAACACTGAATCAATGCGTTCACCTCAACTCTGGAATTTTCCATCGGACAGTTGTGTTGGATTCTCCCACATGTCCTCAAACAAAAGAACCCCCACGAGTCCCCCGTTGACTCTCCTGATGCTGAAACTCAAACGCCCCTTTCATCCGATCCACCCCAATCAGCATTTAGCTCTTTAACTTCCTCCAGCTGGGCCCAGCCTAGGCCCCCCAGTGGATTCCCCTACCCTGAGCTAACCTCCCCCGAGCGACAAGGGGGCCCAGGTGCCATCACTGAACGAGACGTCGGGGTAATTTGGCTCGACCCACCCTAACACACACACCCTCCTTAAATCAGGGGCAGGGAGGGACTCTGGACATTAAGCACTGTCTCATTAGGTTTATTTGGACGAGACAGGAGACCTAATGAGAGGCGGTGTAATGACCAAAAACATCTGATCTCCACCCGCTCCAAACAAAACATTCAGGTAGGGCCCAGGGTCAGGGCCAAAGTCATGTCACGCCTCCCTGCCTTTGAAGGAAGCAGGAGGGGGGGGAGGGAGTGAGGGAGTGAGGGAATCCAAGTTCAAGCACTCGAGGAGAAGACTGGGGAGTGACAATGCAGCATACTTGAGTCGAGAGCTGCCCTTTGTCTTCTGGGTACTTCAAAGCTAACCCATCCACACTTTTTCTGCTGGATGTTTTGCGAATTGGGTTGAAATGAATGGATCACGCTCCTTGTCTGTGAGCTACCTCATGATTTAAACTTCTTGAGTCTTTGTTAATCATAAAGCACCAAAAGTGATGTCCACCCTCTCTCAAAATCAGCATTTTCTCCAGATGTCTCCTTGTTTGTGAAGCTATTTTGCATGATTGGAGATAAAAGTAAATGGTGCTATAACCAGTGCAGCTGAAAGTTTTTATGCAACCCAAAATGGTCAGCAGCTGAGTACAATTACCAAATTAAATCTAAACATCGCAGACAGCTTTGAATTAGGGACATTTCTCATCTCATTAACATCTCATGAATGTTAAGCCAAGAAGCAAATAATTGGTTGGTGATGATATAGTTTGCAATGTCATCACAAATTATACTCATAAATCACATTCTGAACGTGGTGCTTTTGTTTTGATTCTTTGATTTTTATTGCAAGACAGCACTTTGTGATATTTTATGCAGAGTTAACATGGCAAACAGATGTACTTGGTTTTAGGAAGAGCTTTGGTAATGCACACTCTCAAATCAGACTCCCTCATTAGATGTCCCTGCAGTCGGCAATATGAACTACGTTGCAATTCCCCAAATGTCAGGCGTCAGTGATAAGACAAAGGAAAACAGTTGACATAACTGAGTGAAGAACTGCTAATGGTCATCGCTGTCTCTTGATCGGCAGCCCCCTCATTGAAGTGTTGTTTTGGGGGGCTGATTCATGAGGTGTTGAAGAGATGGACTCCAGGGATCATTGTATGTCTTCATAGTGGGGTGGAGTGCTGAGATCCTCCACCCACCACACCCCCTCCTTATTCCCGCTGGAGCACAGGTGTGGAGCAGCTGAACCACCTAGGCCTCTTGACCCACAGCCTGTCCACAGCTCAATACACCATTAGCCTCTGCAGCTGACCTGACCAGGCCACCTCACTGTCTGCTGCCCCCTCTGGAAGAGACAATAATTGGTGCCTAGTATAGGGAAAAGTTTGACAGTGGAGCACTGTATCAATTGTTTATGTAGTAATAAAACATAAATTATACAAAATAATTTCCAGTCAACTTTTACTGTAAACAAACAAACAAACTTTAGTTTGGAGAGTTCAACTGGTACACCTAAGATTTTAACTCCATTTAATTACCATAATAACTGAGAGTCTTTTAGTCAGGCATGACAGGTCAGCTGTACATGTAAGTTAAATTTGTCTATACGTAAAGCACCTTGAATTGCCTCTGTGTATGAAGTGGGCTATATGAATATTGCCTTGCCTCAGGCCGGCCTACAGAAATGGTTGGGCCACAGAAAAGGTCCAGTGAATGGGTCCTTCCTAAATCTGCACATGTTCTCTATTCTACATCAACACATGAATGTCATAAGATGACTTTTGTTGTGAATTGGTGCTATACAAATAAAGATTGATAGATTGATTGATTGATGAATGTCTTTGCTATTATCTAAATCAACCTCTTTATCAGGTGGTTGCTCCTTCACTGACGCTAGCTTCCTCCTGGCTATTTACGTTATCCGTAACGTTTGCCTCCTGGCTATTGTTTGCCTCTTCAGCCAGACTGTTAGGTGCAGCTTTCTGAGCTAATAAAATTAGTCATTACATTAGTACAGCCGGTTGCCCAGCCGCATGACTTCCATCATACCATTGATTATTGCTGGCCTCCTTGGGCCCTCAAATTACAGAAACAAGTTTAAATAGCAGTTAGAAGTGCTAAAATAAGTTTAGTTTTCAGCTCAAGTGTAAATGTTAAGTAAAGCTGAAGTATCAGTTGAACTAAAAGTGCTGAAAGGAGTTTAAGATACTGTTTAAGTACTGAACTCAGTTGAAATATTGCTTGAATAAAAATCTGGTTAAGCATCAACACACTTATAAGAGGTGAAAGCATCTGAGATGACAATAAAAGTGCAAGTGATGGAAACTGACATGTGTATAGTTAATGACAGCTGAAGTCTAACAGCTAAGGCCAACAGTGCGTGTGATGTCACCTGCTTTATGTTTGAACATTCAATGTAAAAATCTGAAAAGAAAAAAGACGGTCTGAAAAGAGCCTCACTGTCATGTTATTATAGAAAACGCATGAAAGATGAAGCTGAACTAATGGAATAATTAAGTATAAAGGATGGTGCCTGAATGAAATTTTCAATGAAGCTAATTAAACATAGATGAATATGTTCTTACTATTTTACCTATAATTAGTTAATTAATTAATTAAACAGCCTCAGGACTTTTAATGACATATAATAACAATATAACTATGACAAAGCTTATGACAGAGGAACTGACAATAAATAAATCATAAATGAATCTGCCCTTGTTCTATATAAACTGAGCTTTTTGTTAAAAGGTGTCAGAGTTCAGAGGAAGGACAAGAAAAGCTCTGATTGATTAAATAAATGTCAAACAATATATCAGCAGGCTTCAGCTGTTCAGACGCTAATTCTGCACCACCCACTGGCTCCACACTTGCGAGTACAAAGACATCCAATAACTGAGTAACTGACGTGGCCTTGAATGGTGCTAATGTCTTTGCTGAATAATTATACAGACGAGCGAATGTTGTTATATACTCAAAATTCATATTCCCCATAGGTCGGCAAAGAAAAGTTCTGATGATCTCACGAGTGTTCATACGAAATCCCTCCTTAATGTGACTAAAATTAAATGGATAAAAGTGTATCAGTTATGACCTTCATGTATCAAAGACCCTCCTCCTTCTGCTGCCTGCATGGTAATTCACTGTCAGCACTCTTCAGCTCATATAAACTCATATGAAGTGTGCACCTGGCATGAAAAAAATCACAGCACCGCTCCAACCTATCACCGTCCAGAGTCAACTGTTCTGGTGAGGGGAAGTTTTTCTATGACGGAGAAATTATTTAAAGATGTGTTTTAATGTGGATTAGGATTCAACTCTATCCTGTGAGTTTGAATGTTTACACCCGTTTTTTTTACAAGTTTTTTTTAGGGTCTGTTGTATCAGGGTGACTTTTAGTGTCATGACATTTCCCTGCAAGGTTAGAGGTCACTGACCAAATGTCAGCAGACAAAGGAGTCCAGGCAGATGGCAAGCTCTGTGTACATAAAAAAAAATATATTGATCCTGTCAATACATCTAATGAGCTGATACTAAAGTTTATGCTTAACTATGCAGCTGTGATAGCTTCATAAAGGCAGAAGAGGTTGGGTATCGGATAATTCCCCTTCACTATTAATGATGTAGACCTTGTGATGTAGTTATTAAGAAAATTATGAGTTAAGATTTGATCTGCAATTTTTTTAATGATCAATTACTGAAAAAGCATAAAAACCCAACTTTCCAGATATGAATTTAGATATGAAACAAATCACTATGGGAAAAAGTCAAAGCTGTGAGCCAGAATGTGATCATTTTTATATCTTGACCAAATTAAAACATCGTTTTGCCCATAAGTGATCAAACTGAAGACATGTCAGTCAATTTAATTATATCGTGCAGGCATACATTTCACAGGCAGATCTTAGATACAGACTTCGTGATACCTTAGAGGTTATACATTGATGCCTCTGAACATATATGACACCTCTAATCCCTTTGTTAGACAAAGAGCCCATGACATAGCAGGATTACCTGAAAGAAAAGAACATCAGAACACAACCTCTTTGCTCCCCTGACAACACCAGGACAGCAGACATCCCAACCCCCAATTTAACAGGAAATGGAGATCACACACACTCTGGAATAATGAAGCAGAAAAAGGTACAAGACTGTCAGTTTATATGCACACTAGCATGCATCTGTGTGTGAATGATGAGCGGGGTGTGTGTAGGTGCAGCGCCCCTGCTGTGAGCCTAATTAAAAGGCACTGGGTGCAGAGGGGGCTGCTTTGGCGCCCAACCGAGTCCCTTTATATCCCTGCTTCCCTCCTTCTCTATCCCCTGCCTTTGATTACCATGGAGCACTAATGCTCCTCAATCGCAGCCGCACATGTGACCCCTCTGTGGGCTTAGCGGAGGAAGAGAGCACCTTTCCCCCAGCTTATTGTGACGGCTCAGCGGTGGGAAGTCTTGGTTCACTCAAATGTTTGTCAAGTTAAAGTGAAATGATCAATTTAAAAACACTTTATCAAAAAATTAAAGTTATTTCTGAGACATGGTATGGAGGAGTGATTTTTTTTGGTAACTCAGGTGCCTGGCATGCTCATATGTTCCCTCCCTTCTGCCACATACAGCCAGCTGCCTGACCATAGTTCATCGTTTTATTGCTCAGTGAACCCCTCTTTTTTTATTTGCTCTCCAAAAAATGATGTGTGACTTTGCCAATATTAATTTTTGTGATGGTGGAACTTCTTTTGCTTGTGTTCACCTTTCCACTGTCGATATAACACATGAGCTCTTCACATGTCTGACTATTTGTACCCGCCTATGACAATCTACTGTAACGTGATGGATCTGATCAAAGACTGGACTAAAGACTAAAACAGACTAGAAACTGATGGACTACATGGAAACTGATCCCATCACCAGAGCTTAAACGTGAAATCCATCAGAGTGTGTTTTCAGGTGTTGGGGAGTACTATGGCATATGTGAAAAAGCGGTATATAGCCTTATGTGGCTGCAGAGGGAGCTATGCCAAATGTAATAAATGTCCTCAAGTGATGAAGGGCTGAAGACTACAAGTTTGATAGCCTATAACACACCTGAATCTCAGACCAAACTGGTGGTGGTCAAGTGGAGTGCCTACTTTATTTGAAGTCCCCCTTCAGTCATAAATGTGTTTTTCTTCTTGTTCCTGCAGTTGAATGTTTGAGCTTCACTGTATAGAATGATGTATGTGCAGAGTTTGACAACAGAAGGCTGTTTTCACGTTCACTGCTGAAAGTGTACATTTTGTCTGTGCACAATGAAAATCTGATTTTAAGAGGCAGGCCTATGAGCATGATTTGTGACATCACAAATTGTTTGGAAGCCAATCCTGGTCCAATATTCAGCAGTGTGATGTGGAAACTGAGAATGGACTTTAGAGTGAAGGAGACATCTTGTGTCCAGCAGTTAAACTTTTAATTCAATTAATTTAATGTCTGCCTGCCTGCCTGCCTGCCTGTCTGTCTGTCTGTCTGTCTGTCTGTCTGTCTGCCTGTGTGTCTGTCTGTCTGTCTGTCTGTTTGACATGCCTTTTTCATCAACCACACTCATTATGAATCCAACTACGTGGACAAAGTGACAGTACTCACTGCAGTGCCGGCCCAAGCCTATTGGGGACCCTAAGCAGCATTTGATTTGGGGCCCCCCTCCCACCACCGTGGAGTCACCTGTGCTTGACAATTATTGACACAAATGTCACACTATAATGTTACATTATAAATTGTATTAATACAGTGACGGATTATGAACTACTGTCCCCCTGGGCACAAATGCATAAGGACCCCCCCTATCTTATTTGTATGAAAGTGGGTGCAAATGGGGGAACGGGGGTCCCCCAGAAAATTCTGAATTTGGTAGATGTGGTTTCCTGTATTCTGGTGCATTTTTGGGATGGCCAGCTGGAGAAGGGCAATACCTAAATCAGTTCAGATTCATAGCCTTTTGCTTTTTGACAGGTATGTTGATCATGAAATCAGAATCATCTTGTCTTGAATTATTCATTCATTCATTCATTTATGTCACTTTTCATTTATTTAATATGCAGCCGCTTAGTTCGCTTATGCCTCGGGCTGGTCCTGACTCACTGAATTTAAGTTCGGGCTGGTCCTGACTCACTGAATTTAAGTTCATGTACACAAAAGACTGCACACCCAGTTCTACACCTCACATATCTTTGTCTTTTAATTTTGGTGTGAGCACATTCTGGTTCAGGATGGATCTCTACTGTCAGATTATATGTCTCCCAATGATGTATACAGATGCATATTCACCCAAAATTATTGTTTTGTGTTTAAACCTGGGGTTTGAACCCTTCAGGCCTCCCTCCAGAGCCACTCCTCGAAAACACATGAACACACACCGCCTGACTACACTGACTGCGCCGTAGCTTTGGCTGGACAGCTTGGAGATGTGTGTGAGCGGCTAGTTTGCTACATTCAACAAGCTCTCCTAGATTTTTTAGTCTAACAAATACATAAATAAGCAACTCTCAAAAATGATCATGAATGAAATCATGAACCCTAACAAAATAGCCGTCACAAACCTACCTAAACCTCCAAAAAGGCTAGCTGGTCTGGTAGTTACTGCTCTGTGCTGTAGGTGTGTGCATTGTGCTAATGTTACTGCGGTTGCTGCTCAACAAGTGTGTGGCTGCTGCAGCGGCTCCGCTCCTTGGCTCAGGGGCTGTGTGCTTTGTGCTACCGAGTTAGCTAGCTGCTGAACGACGAGCTAAGGGGCAGTGTAGGCTAATGTAAGAGCATTGCATTATTGTCATTGCTAACTGTATCCAACTACCTCATGTCTCACCACCACATCCAGCAACATTATCCTAGTGAACGTAAACAATGAGCATGGCTATTGTTAGTACTTACTGCTAACAAGCTAGTATGTTGGTATTGGGAAATTGTCGCTGCACCTTCTCTGACCTTGTACCACTTGCTCACTAACAGTTTTAGCATTACATCTGTGCCAAGCCTTTTGAAAGATCTAGACTTGACTTCCATTCATCGTAATGGCGTGGTTTCCCATTTTTTCCAAAGACCCTGACATTCCGAAAAGGCTGTTGTGGTACCCCTGACCCTAACCCCTAACCCTAACCATATTGGGAAGTAATTTGAAGTTGAAAGTCAGATTCGGAACAGCGGTGTGTCGGAGTGGGGTGTTTCGGGATGGGGGTGTTTTGCAGTGGAGGTGTTTCGGAACGTCAGGCTGTTCCCGGCAGGTATGTAGGCAGACAAGCAGGTGTTTTATTTGGTTTTATTGAGTTGTTTCCATCTTTATTTCATCGCTGACTCCATTAATGGGGCCAAAGGGTTTGTTGTTCTGCTATGCACAAGTACCACAATATTTCCACTCTTGCTGTAGAAAAAGAATTTGAAGTCACATCTCATAAACATCAGAAACATCCAGACTGTCATAACTCAAAACAGAATGTGGAAGTCTTCTTGACTCTGTACTTACAAGCTGTTTACCAGGCTGCTTCAGCCCAAACAGGATGCAAACAGAGGCCTTGAGGGAGGATCAGCTGCCAATAACAACCCCTTCCACTTCCACATGCACCAAAAAACATACACTTAGACACACACTGTGGCCAATTTGGGTTTATCCTAGTGTGGAGTAAGGGACATAATCCCCTGCTGTAATTGCATTCGGGGGCTTTCTGAAAGGCTTGATACACCACTGAAGCCACTTCAGCAGTGAAAGATGCGTCTCAGGTCTCTCCAAGGTCGGTACTTGACAGCATATGTCTCTCGATTCCTTAATCTCTCTATTCCTAAACAAGATGTCTAAAATACATGCATCAGGGCTGGTAATTAGACAGCCCTTGTGATGCGCCTTCTTGATTTGACATCATTTGAAAAGAGCAGCTGAGTCAGGGAACAATGGCAGACATTTGAAAATGGACTCAAGGAGAGAGAGTCAAGGAAAGTAAGAGAGTCGTGGAGTGAAATGTGTTCATTTTCCACTCTGACTTTTAATTAAAGTAGCTTTCAAAGAGGTGTAGGGATGAAATTGGAAGAGATCAAGTCTGTCCTTGGCAGGAATTAGAGTCTGCAGTTTGATGGCTTCACCCGTCTGTAACTATGTTACAGGAGAAAAGGGTGACTTTGACAGGAATTACTTCATTTTTGGAGGAAATGATCATCACTACCAGAGTTTATTCTGAATCATTTGTTCAGAATTCTACAGATAAGGGCTTGGTGCTGTGGTGTGCCTTTTTATGGTAATTTCTTATTAGGGAGGTGTGTTAAGGGCTGAGACTCTCTTTACTAGTGCTGAGGTGCATTCAACCTACCCAGGTGCCCTTGGGCAAAACATTGAGTTCCAGAGCAACTTCTCTAGAACTCACTTTGAACCTTAAACCCCAGAGTTTTTGCGGATGTATTCCTCATCCCAGTGATAGACAGGAATTCTTTCAGGCATTCCTAACCCTTTTCATCAGAGGGTTATTACTTCTCAGTCTCTGGCGATACATTTCCACAGTCTCTTTATTAAGTCTGTTGGAACTTGCAACCCCTTTTGTTCTTGTGTGAGGGACCCCAGATGATTCCTGGCCCGGGTCGTCCATCACCACTGTCACATGTCCCCTCAACCCCCAACTACCCCACAGCCCACGTCCCAGCATGCATATTCACAGGAGCTGGTGTCCCGTCTGAGGAAACCAAATTGCCCCACCCTGTGTATCTCTTTTCTCAGTCAATATGAAAATGGGCTAATAAAGAGGGGCAAGATTCCCCCGTGGTAATGGCTCCCCAGAGACCCCCGACTAATTAAAGGGCTGCCCCTTCCAATGAACAGTAATCACTCACAGCTTTGGGTAGACAAACACATGAGCTGTCTATGGATGAACAAACAGGGGATGCTGGAGTGTATTGTTAAGAGTTTAAAGAGATAACACACTCATTGGTATAAGGTCAACAAAGATTTTACCACCAAAGCTTTCTATTGTTATGAAATAGTTTCTTACATCTGTAAGGCAAAAATATAACTTGGACTTTAACTATTCAGTAACGAAGTTCCTCATTTATGTGAGTTCGGGTCATTTTTAGTTTATTGATTTCATTTATAAAATGCATTTTGATTAAAAAAAGGTTTGTATACTCAAATCTGACAACAGTCTGACCATGAATGTCTGTAATCAGCTTTGAGCTTTTATATACTTTATAAAAGAATGTTGTACATACACAGGCTGGTATCATGGTGAGCAGTATTATTGGACTGAACTGAGGTCCGCCTTCGGATCTTGTTCTATTGCTCCAATAGTATTGCTCAGATCAGTGGAACAGCTGGGGACAATACAAATAATCTGTTCATTTTCTTTGAAAAAACAATCTGTATTTCAATGTGTGAGTTTTACTGATGAGTCATTGTAAATACTAATATGGTTTGTGTCTGTGTGGGTAGGCCCTGCTGTGATTGGATAAATAAAACTGGCTTTACACATACAGTGATGTTTGAGTTGATGATGTCATTGTGCTGTTGTGTGCAAGCTGAAAACCATGAACAATAGAATAAACAGAGCAGAAACGGACAAAACCTGAATGGCATTTAATAGCAATTCTGTCACAGAAAAGTCATTAACTCGGGCATACTTCATTATTAATGACTGATTAATTCTTCACAATGATACTTTTGTGCTCAGGTGTGTCTTGTGATTTTATACAAATTGAGATAGTATGACACCGCCTGCTGTACAGTTCACCAAGTATACATTGTGATATAGCTTCCCTATTGTATCTTGAATATTGTATCTGTATGCAAGGAGGCTGTAGCTTGAGAGCTGATCAAGCATCAAATCTTAACAAGACTCTCCTAATGATCTCAATGAAATGCTCAGTGACTTAATTAGATGATGTGCTCTGCATTGTGTCAGTGGGGCCTGTGTGTGTGTGTGTGTGTGTGTGTGTGCGTGCTCACAGGGAAACCGAGAGGCTGAGGGTTGGGGGTAGAGTTCACTTGGGGGCAGGGTGTCCAAAGCGATAAAACCTGGACATACCCCTCTTGTCATTTCTCAGTTTGTACATCCTCGATTCCTTTCCTTGCCTCCTATCTTCGCGTCTAAGTCTTTCCCAGCTGAGATGTGAGCAGAGGGGACGAGGAAGAGACACAAGGAGAGAGGAGGCGAGGCAACAGGCGTTTAACGAAATGAGACATCCATGCTTTATAGCCGAGATTTTAAAGTAATGTCAATTAAATATGATGCATACACAGCTGCATCATCTGTCTATTGTTGTACTCTACTATGTTTTATGATTTTTATGGTCCACAACCGTGTTCAGGACATAAATACTTTTAATCAATTCACAGTGTGGTATGACATGACATAAGTTATATCAAGGTGAATTGTTTTTTAAAGAAAGGGGTTAGAACAGCACCTTACACGGTGCTGCACAAATAGTGAAGGGCAGAAAGTTTGATGGCACATTTGATCATCTGTAGGTAAAAAAAAGAGCAGTTAAATTTGTAGAGTCCTCCTCTCATCATGGTTTGTCTGCTCCAGCTGTGTTTTATGCCTATTTTCACAAGTCGTGGGTGCTGGAAAGACATCTGTAAAGCCTGTTTGGCAAGCCTCCTCTCTCCTCACAACCCCGCAAAATGATACGTTTCACTAACAGAATTTGATCTAGAGCCACAGGATTAAATCATTTTATCCCCTTTCAAGTTAGTGGAGCGCTAAACGAGGAGTTAACCTTGTAGCCTTGTATATAAACAACAGCCCAGAGTGCATCTAACACCTGAACAGCTGACTCATTGATGTATTTTGAATGTATCTGGTGTCATAAATGTGCTGTGTTTATTTGTCCTTCACATAACCATCAAAACAAATTTGATTTGATTTAGCATCGGTATTAATTTGAATGTTATAAAAACTTCTCTACAAACTATACTTGTGCTGTCTGCACTAATATGCCTGCATAACCTGCATAAAAGTACTTTGTGAGTATAATACCACAAATAAGTTTGACTAGAACTACAAAATTATTGGTTTTAGTGAAGACTAGATTGACTAAAATGTTCAAAATAATCTGATGACTGTAAAGGAATAAAGTGTCGACTAAAACTAGACTAAAATATTTATGGTCTTCTTTGACAAAGATAAGACTAAAGACTTTGAGTGAAATAAGTTTGACGAAAGAAAAAAAACAAGATGATTATTTTACACTTGTTTCAAATGTAATACTATTTTTTTTTAAAATAGCTACACAAGCTTAACAATTTGAGTGAAAAGTTGAGTCTTTGAAAATGTCTTAGTATTTGATACTTTCCCCATTGACATCAATGATAACATGCAGTCAACCATGACAGTCAGGACTCCTTGGTCTTCTTCGGTCTTCAAGTTCTTGCAAAGATTTGTTATTACTGCTGCAATTATCTTTTGCTGTGAAGATCGTGAGGTACACTCAAGTCAGTCTAGATGCTGCCTAGCATGTCCCACACTGCTTCAGAATGATGAGGAATATAGTACATTTTAAAGCATACAAACATCAATCAATAGTGTTTCTATCTATCTATGTTTTAAAGGTCCCATATTATACTGTTTTTAATCAATTTCACACAGCTGTCAGAGGTCCAACAACACTGTATTCGAAATGTATTGCCCCAAACCCATCCGTGGTCCTGAATGTCAGCTGTCTAAGTCACTCAAGTGAGCTCTAATGAGAACAGGCTGTTTCTGTGCCTGCACCTTTAATGCTAATGAGCTCCGTCCTGCTACACGCCCCTCTCAGGGAGAGGATGTCGTTCACGCTAGCGGTAGCATGTGCTAATGTTTACGGTGGATGTATCACTATGGCTTGCGCGATGCTGTCGTTCAACCACACCAGTTTGACCCAGAATCGGACCCAGAAGGAGAGGCTCAGAAACATACAGACTCTGCGGCTGCAGCAGGACTCCCCAACACAACCCCCCGGCTCCCATCCCCCACTGACCTGCAACAGGTAACATCTAAAAACAGCTAGCGAAAGCTGTGTTTGTCTCCAACACAGTCTCCAAACTCTTGGACACTGTTCGCATAGTCTCTGTCTCCAGTCTGCACGTTTCCAGACTTTTCACTGTGACAACCGAGCTCCCTCGTAATATTATTGACATTAAACTCGCTTCAAACGCCATTGCATAGCGGACCGAAGCGGAGCTAACTAGTTAGCCAATTTCAAGCAGACTTCACCATACTCGTAGGCAACTGTAAATACTATCAAAACATGGCGACACTTACCTGTGGCTCGGGTGCAGTTGCTGGGTCCGGTATGGTTGGGACTGATCCTTTTACGAGGGTCAGTGTCGAGGCAAAGCCAGCTTTGTACTGACCCTCGTTACTGAAGCAGTCCGATGTGAAGTGGTTAGCACACACTAACAGACTTACAGGAACCGTAGCCGGCACGTTGTCGTTAAAAATGAAACGCAACCACTGTCTCTTCTGTTCTTCTGTAGCTGGGACAGAATATAGGCACCTCTGTTGATTTTTACAACTAAAAACAGAGCACTTCTCGTTGCGCTTCATGGTGCTTTCGAAAGCGTAATGGCGGATCACCGAGACTGTAGTGCTGTACCTGGTGGGTGGACACTGTGGGTGGGATTATTCAAATGACCGGTCGTCGACGTTGATAACCGAAGCCCAGTTTGACTCGCTCATCTGGAAACTGCAGGCAAGACACCGTCAGAAATCTGTATCTCACTCAAAAAAGCACGGATGGTCTTTTTTCAAAGTTTTTCTGTGTGGCAGCAGCATAGACCCAAAATAACACCCCAAATCCCAGAAAAAGTGAGTTTTTCATAATATGGGACCTTTAATACATTTTAGGAAATGTTCTCAGAATGTGTGGTTGTTTAATGATAATAAACTTATTAATGTCAAGAATGAGGTCATTTCAAGTAGTTAAGACAAGTGTTTGTGTAGTGGCACAAACATCCAATGACGGCATCTGAAACTTAAAAAAGTATGTCTGCGTGGCCTGAACACCTCTAGTCATTGTAAACAGACCGTCTCTGATCTAAGAGCCTCTGAATGACGGCATGACCATTAGAGCCACTGTCATTTCCTGAGAGGCCAACAATTAGTCCTTGCCAGCGGGCCAGCCGTGCTAATGGCTTCAGTGTGAAAGATGTGAGAGCGTTGGTACTAGTGGCAGAGGAAGACCACTGGGTGCCTGGAAGGGAGCCAGTCATCTCTCTGCCCTAATTGCCATGAAAACTCCATCTAGTCCGGTTTATGGAGTGGCAGGAGGGACTGGTGCCCTTTGAGAGGTTTTGTTAAGCTGGCCCTGGTTTCTCTTGCTCCCGACCCCCCCTAAGGGCCAGAAGAGGTGGGCTGTAAAATGGACACCAGATGGAAGAAGCATAACAGAGAAGCAGAGCAGGAGGAGGTGGAGGGGGCTGAGCATGGAGCATCGTGGGTGACTTGGCTGGCTGCATGAAGCATGTTGTTCTATGTTGTATGGGCATATGTCAAAGTATTATCTGAGATGACTGTGGGTGTGAAGAAGGCTACTTTGTTAACCTCCTGAACAACCGGAGTTGCTGTGAGAGTTTTCTAAAGTTATAACCAAACCTCTTCTTCCCAAAAGTTTTCCTGCAGTTATCTTACATTAGAAAGTTCCATAAGAAAACATTAGCAAAAACAATCCTCCTGAATTTGGCACACGCGCTGCACCTGCTGTGTTATTCCAACCAATTTTCTGGGGCCTGACCAGTCATGGCACAGTTAACCAAGCAAGCCTGTGCATTTGCATCACATAGACAGTGGTGAAAATAAATGGATGGGGACTAAATTGAGAGGGAGAGGTTGACAATGGCTCTGTCTTGTTGTGCTGGCTGTTAATCATTTCCCAAGCCCCTCTGGCTTCAATAAAGGAGAATAAAAGAATATAAAAGAACAATTTGGGCTGCCCCAGCTGTGAATAACCAACCCATCACGCCACACAATAGCCCAGTCACGCTTGCTATAATTCAGCTTGTGATCTCAGACACGCCCCTCTCTCCTGCCACATCTTTGTTAAAGTCGTCCGTCAGGCATATCATTTTCCTCTCCCCACCCCTCCTGCATGGCCAGATGGTTTAAATCCATAATTCTCTGCCAAAAAAAAGACCCTCGGACCCCCACTTCCATATCCTTTCAAGCTATGACATTACTCTCACCATGGCTCATTATTGGCCAGAAGTAGCCCACCCCCTTGGCTAATTAAGCTCAGCTTTGTCGAGCCGAGGTGCAATAGCTTAGCGAGCTGGGAGGAGGTCCCAGCACCTGGGGAGTCTACCTGTTACAGTGCCTGGCTCATCATCCTCTCAGAGAGGGAGAGGCAGGGGGGATGGAGGGGGGCCCAGCTGGCTGGTCTGCACCGGCACTTAGAGGAGAGGCGGGGTGGTGGCTGCTGGAGCGTGGTGCAGTTGTTTTAGCAGCCTTGAGGGCATTTTAGGCAAGACACACTTCAATGGATAAACATGTAAAGTACGTAGATATTCAATCTCTAGTGTGCCCATATGTTTGTTTAACTTGCTAAAATGCACTTTATCCATATCATGAAAAATAGAGTGCTGCAGGAATGAGACCTAAAACCAGGAAATAAGTTAGCATTTTTGCATTTCTGGCTCCCTTGTCTTGCAGTCAATGGGTTCTTTGAGTGGGTTTTAGGTTAGAGGTCTGAAATAAGGTCTGTGGTTCACAAAAGTTATCAAGATTTCCACGTCTTGCTCTACGACGTAGTTCATTTACAGCCTAATGTTAGCTCTTTACTTCTGCCGATTTTTATTTCCGTTTCAAAAATCCTAAAAATGGTGTTTATTTATGAAGATTATCCCGCTGAACAAAACGTGTAGGTATCACAAACTTGAAACTGAAAAATCCAATAGGCTTTCTGTCGAGGGAACCAGGGCGCTGCAAACTTCTGGGTGAGCCTACAAAGATACGTAGTAGTATGTCATCCCTGCAGCACTCTATGGCCGGAATCATTACACCCTAGAAAACTATGCATCTCATATTATTTGCAATTAGCAATATCAAATCCATTTTAGCTTCATTTGTTCTCACTGACAAGATGAATGGTCAGTGTGACAGGACATATTGGGAACACTGGTGCTGGATGCCTCAGCAAAGTGATTGTTTTTTAAAAGCCCATTGTTTCCCTTGAATATTATAACAAAACATTAGAAAGATGAACATTAACTAAACATAAAATAAAACAGCTCAAGATTTAAAAAAACATTTCTGATTGTTTATCTGAGAGTTTATTTTGGACTTCTGAGTGTTCTATCTCATGAGCTATCAGATTCATCAGATAACATGTGGTGCAGAGTGACAACAAAGATGACTAAATCTCTCCAGGTGAGTCCTGGTTAAAGCACCTATTAAGCTGTGACTGGCGCTCGCCATTGATTTTTCCCAGGAACGCGTGGCCTCTTTGAAGATGCCTGTCCACCACACGCAGCACTGTGGGAAGGCAATCAAGCTCAAAAGTTTTCTCCTCCTTCAAATTCTCAGGCTGACAAATAACTCATCTTTTTTAGCTCCAATCAATATGACGCAGACCTCTTCACTCTTGCACCGCAATATTTTCTCTCTCCAACGTTGATTGGAATGAACTCCAGTGTTTCGAAGGTCCGCACACACTGATTGTGAGAACGTGAACCAATCTTGTTGAATGGCGCCAGGTCTTTTTCCAGGCAAGTCACATCAAAGTCTCACTGCGGCGCAGTGCACCGGGTCAGTCTCCAAGAAGCACTTGAAAATGGTAGTGCTACAGCGGAGGATTGGAGGAGTCTAACCCGAGGGAGCAGACATGGTCTGGGGCTCGCCAAAATTACCACCTTCTATTTGAGGAGGTGGGGCTGGTTATAATACTAATGCATATTTAAATGACCACTTTGCATTTATCTGCATTCATCTGAAAATAAAATAGTATGAAAATAAGAATAGAACACATTTGATATGAAAAGGTGTGTGGAGGGGAATTCATGAGATGCAAATGTATGATAGGATAAATGACAGGTCCATCTTTTCCTACTTAATATCCGTGGGGTCGTGGCTAATTGTGCTTTTGTTGTGCAATTACCCAGAGTTTGCTCAGGGTTTAGAGAGGCGGGCTGTGGGGTGCGGCTAGTGCTTTGTTTAACTTCCTCCCCTTGTGGCCCTGCATGTAACTTAGGCCTCTGGAGATGGGATAATCCCCTGACTAAAGCATATTGGCTCTGTCACTCCCAGTTACGCTGCCTGCTATATGACTGTCGATGAGAAGAATTAGATAGAGATGACTCATGAGGATTCCTCTCGCTCTTGGAGGCGAATGGTTGTCTAGGTTTCAGCCATGATAGCAGGCAGTCCACAGGCTTTGAAGTTGGCTTTGAAGTTGTGAGGCAATTGGAGGAAATGAGGAAATTGTCCGCAGGGTCTCCTGCAGAGCCAGTTTGTGAGAGGCATGATTGGACACAGCGCCCCAGAGGGAGACAGTGGCCATTTTGCTCTGGGGGCCCGTCCTTCTGGACCCCACACTAAATGTATGGGACAGAGGCACCAATTATGGCACTTTGGCATATGGGCAGTGGCGAGCACCCAGCTCTAATGATGGACCCTGCCAACTGCTCGCCAGTCCAGGTCAGTGGCACATGATATTTATTGCCAAAAACAAAAAAAACACCCCCCAATTACTGCCACATCCTTTCCTGATGGCAGTTGTGTGTCTGTGTATCAGATGTAACAGTGAGGGGGGAGTATCATACACCTGCAGTCTCGTCGGGATGCTGGATCTGGCTGCGTGCCTGCCCTCAGCCCTCCTCTATCCAGCTGGGACAGAGGGGTTGGGGATGCATCCGGCTGTCTTTGCCCCAGCTCAGAGATTCCCAAGGGGGCAAACTGCAGCAGCAGACCCCAGAAGTGCACATGGACAGACCCGGGCGCAGATGTTCCACCCTGGTGCCGTGTGGCGTCTAGTGGCACATTGCTACCTTTCTGATGCCCTTCTGACTGCAGGTGCTGGCAGAAATCACGTCTCGCTGCTCAGGACAAGTCAGACATTAACTACACTTCATCTCAGCTGACACCCATCCCGGGGAATAGCGCTCACACCCTGTCATTACACTGACAGGCAAAGAAGCTGATATGACAAAGAGATGCTGCAATGAGGCCCGAGTTTGGACAATACAGGACCCTTTATCTTCTCATGCTTTCTCCTGAACAGGAGGTAGAGCTGCCCAAGTGGAGTGGAGAAATGAGCCTGATGCCTTAACATGTTTGTATTATTTTTAGAAAGAAATTGTTCTTGATGCAATGTGCAAAAACAGTGAGCTTCATGAAACATGCATGAGCTCTGGAGTTCTAATTCATTCAGCTTCTAATTCAAGTTTAATGAATCTAAAATGGTCATAGCTTTAGTATGATATGATACAGCTCCTTCATTAAAGATGCAGTTTCAACAATTTTAAGCACTTTTATCTCTGGAATAGTAATGTCACCGTGTTATCAGTAAATGAAATACATTTTCACAAAGTTGATAATCAAATTTGCCTTCATTAGCAGTTATGTTGGGGTGCCACTGAGCAAATGAGTTAACCCTGAAAATAACAATTTCCATTCATTTACAGAGAACTAGGCAGCTCAAAGGCATGAATGTATTTATATGTTTGAATGTAATATGTAATATGAGTTGTCGAAGAATGCGTGCAATCACAGGACTTAAGGCAAATATGTAGGCCTGCTAAGCTCTCTCATTAAAGACCAAATCTATCTCTGTAAGCCATGGTGCTTCTCGGAAATTGTAAAATTGTTCCATTAAGTCAGCTAACACAGAAAAGAAAAAGAAAAATTCAGTCTATTTAATACTCGTTAATTCAGCTTTTCAACATGCAAGGTTCCGTCAATAGATTTTCTGCACCTAGAGATAAAGACTGGCTCATCATCCGAAGCACTGTGGGAAAGGGAGGTGGGCAAAACTGTCTCTCACCTATGAGAAACAGTTGGCTGTAAACCATCTATCCACCTCAACTTTGTATGGTGTGCTCTGTTTCCCATGCAGTTTAGGATGTTGTAATATACTGACCAAAAATCATTTAGACAGACGTTGAAACAATGTGCTGGATCAAGGTGCTCCAATACTGTGAGATTCAACTGAATGTCAAGGTGAAAATTACCAACCCAACAACACTTTCTCACCCCCAACAGGCAAATACAGCAGCTTGGTCCGTGGCCTTCAGCTTCAAACTATGCAGTCTGCCTGCCACTCTAGCGTCAGTTTTGTATTTGAAGAACTCCATGGTCAAGTTAGCAGTAATATGTAATGTGCAATGTCTGGTAAGTCTTTCAAAACAAAGCTTGAGAAACAAACACATGTTATGACTTATTATGGACTTACTTATTAGGATTACTTTTGGACTGTTATTAATATTGTCACTGTTAGGTTTATGTATAAAAACTTATTGGTTAGGTTCAGGAAAAGATCATAGCTCTGGTTAAAATAACTACGCTCAGTCTCGTTATGAGACTATAAGTTATATAAGTGACGAAAATCACGTTACATAAAGTAAATGACGAAGGTATGTCACTCAATAACAAATGACTCTATACTCTTGGTCACATATGTGACATGAACCCCAGTCTCCAGAGGGTAAGTCCACTATATGACCCATCAAACCACCTCACAACTTGGACAATTCTTTCTCTTTGCACTACTTAGCTAGAGTGCCACTTCAAGAAGTGACGCAAGAGAGATACCTACAGCGGCAAACTTAGAGGCATAGGGCCACTGACAAGACTACTGTATCTGATGCATTGGGAGTGAGAATGGGCTGAACAGAACCAAATGTATCTGCAAATTATGCTACTGATACTTATGTTCATGGGATAAAGTAACCCTAGCCATGGACTCAATGCTGGGAGAGACCAGATCTGTTGGGTGCATGGTTGAGTGTCATAGCATTTTTGTTCATTTTTATTTTATATCACTTTATCGAGGTGGCTGCATATTACAGTTGGGGGATGGGTCCCCCCCCAAATTAATTACGCCCTCGGCCTGGACTGTGGTATGTTAGAACAAATAAAGCCAAAAAGGTAATTTCAACTCACCACTTCTAATATTCACTGTGCTTTCATCACTCCAAGGTTATTTTTTGCTGGGTTTTTACTCCCCTCAACTGGGATACCAGGAAGCTTTCTTGTGGTTTTGTGTGAAATGTTTCAACTTCTGTTGGTTAATTGCAATTAAATTTGGCAAGGACATTTGTCTTCCCTACATGAGGAACTGAAATAACTTTGACGGTTCCCTAAATTTTCATCTAGCGCCAACAGCAGGTCATTTTTTTTACAAAAATATCTCAACATTTACAAGATGGGTTGGCACCACATTGTGCAGATGTTTGGGGTTGCCAGATGATGTACCCTGATCACTTTAGTGACTTTCCCCAGATTGACATAATCAGCATCAAAATGTTAAGTTTGAGCTCATTATGAGCATGTTGCTAAAAACACTGCAATTCTAAATAAGAGTAAGAATAAATAGACTAAAGTTGCATTAACTTGTGATGACAAAATAAAGACGTGAAAAAGACATTTCTGTTGTGATAATTATTCATTATGCTTCATTTATTTATTCTGTATCCAACCAGATGTAAATGTTAGCCATAAAACAACTACGTAGCTAGATGTACTCATTCAGGCAATCACACTGATATTGAAGAATTCCAGTATGGTGTTCTTTTCTCTAAGACCTATGTGGGAATGCTAAGGATTTCCACTCATAATTGCCATAGTGGGACAAAGACATCCATCCAACAGGAGTATGTTGACATTAATGAACCATTTGCATCCACCCCTGCATTAACATTTGTATGAATGGACAAACACTCAATGTGCCACCATTCAACCCTCTGTTTGATGGATCTGCATGAAATCTGGTTTCATGCTTCAAACAGAGGTCCTCATGTCACTGACAGGAGCACCTCTGACAAAACAAAAGGTCACCATGCAGCTAAACTATGGTCACACCCAGTTAGCAAATCACTTATGAAGTAAAATAATATCACTTCATTAACTTATAATACTATTGTTACTACTACTACTGTTAACTCTCAATGTTATACTGCAACATAGAAATACTCTGGCTATTGAAATGTTCTGATCATTTCAGATAACTGTAAAAATACTATAAAGCTTGGACTAAAATGTATTTATTTATTTAAAACAGAATTTTTCTAAATGCACCATTTTTACACAGCAGAGTTGACGGTGTATCCACCTAAAACATGATGGTCATGATGGAAGATTATATTGCTGAGGGGAGTATTTATTCAGAGTTACGAGCGACTGAGGAGAGAAACCAGGGAGCATGCAATCATACACATATTTTTGTAGTGGTACTTCAGTGCCGCCTCATTATGGCTAGTTTATGACGGAAATAAAAAAAGGCAATTGTGTGCTGAAGATAATTGTAATAACATTATCACCCTGTGCAGGTTATGATTTAATGTCAACTGTTTTTCTCCTACCATATTGTTATCAGGTGACGACAGTGCTGTTAAGATTCATTGTTTTTGGTCAGTGGACTATACAGACTCTTTGCATGAGTATTTGTTGTATTGTCCAAGTGATACATAGCAGACAGTAAACTGAGTTGCAGCACATCAGCTTGGTTTAAAAAGAAAAAAGTTAATACAATTTCCTGGTACAGGTCTTAATCCATGCTGAAATACTGAACACAAAGGGAAGTGAAGTGCAAAACATGAGGTTGTCAATCTATATCTACTTATGTCCAACCTGTAACACACATGAACTCTTCCCATACAATGTCTCAACATGACTCTAAATAGTGAATGGTGGAATTGATGTATTTTTGTAGGCTAAGTAAGCATTGCGCTAGTTCCTTCGACAAAAAGCCCATGGGATTTTCCATTGGATTAAGGTAAGGTCTGTGGTGAACACAAGTTTATGATACTTACACATTTTGTTCAGCAACATAATCTCATTTTTGAAGCATAAATGTAACCTATCATACGATCTGCATCAGTCTCAATATACATTGGGTATTTACTGATGTACTTTATGTTGCAGAACAAAACATGAAAATCCCTAGGCATTTAACCAAAAACCCATTCAAAGAACTGACTTCGAGACAGGGAACTGAAGTGCAAAAATGCTAACTCACCTGGGGTTTTGGGACTCATTCCTGCTTCACTATATGGAGAGTGAAGAGAGAGGTGTTCCTCTCTCAGGGACGTTGATGACCCTGCTATAGACGTGGCTGTGGAGGTGGAAAGTCTGCTCTTGAGTAGATGGATTGAGGAATTACTGTGTGAGTGTCCATATCTGTGTGTGAGTTTTTGAGTGAGTGAAGAAGTACAAAGCACCTTAAGTGCTGCAGTCATGCTGTTTCAAACCGAGACTGTCTATCTATCAGGGACATGCACAGCTTTCACATCTCCTTACTGAGACACTTTGAAGCACATCCGTGTGAAATGGCTGGAACAGACTGACAAGATAACATGACTCCGCCACACAATCTAGTCTGTCAGTGACTATTGATCGTCTACCACTCGCCCTCTTTCAATAACATGCCCATATTGTGCGCCCATTAGCATCGTATGTGTGTGTGTAGCTGGCACGGACGCCTCATGAATGGAAGACCTTCTGAAATGAGGGGGACCAGAATGGACCCCAGGAATAGGACCGTGGACGGGGGTCGTCACGGCAACTTTGTCAGTGGGATGGCTCCCATTGTCCCGGTGATGAAGCAGGAGGACGGGGTCCTGATGGGGGACGGGCATCGTTAATAGGAGTCACACTGAGGCTGTCAGCGGGGCGTCGAGGAGCCACATGCGACCATACTGCTGCGATCGCACATGCATGTCAATGATGATATGTAGACTATGCATTAGGGCTATAGCATGCTTGAGCATGATTGAAGGCATGTGGGTAAATCTGTTTCATCCATATGCACAGGCACACACAGGCATGCACACACCTACTCATTCTTTTACACAGACAAAGGGTAGACAAAAAACCTGAAACACATTACAACACAGCAGCCAGCAATCATGGCAGTTTGGTACAGCTGATGAGAGGGAGCTTTTTGTAAACTGAACTGAACAATAAAGATCAGCAAATTAACACTTAATGCCGAGCTACTGCTATATGGTTCCAATCTTTACTTCTGCAAAGGAAGTGATGTTTTCAGCTGTGTCCATTTCTTTATTGGTTGGTTGGTTTGTCAGCAGGATTACATTAAAAACTACAGAATGGATTTCCGTTAAACTTTGAAGGAGGCTGGTTCTCAGTCCAGAATAGACACCATTAACTTTTGGTGCAGATCTGAATAAAGGGATGGATCCAGGAATGTTTTCTCCCTTTCTTTAACATCCAGGATTGGGTGTTTTTCAACATGTTCATTAATCTCTCAGGGAATAATGCATGAATCCTGATGAACAAAATCAGGCATAATTAAGTGGCTGGTATCTATGAGTGAGTACAATTTGATGCAGATCACAGATCTGGTGATCTTAAATTATGGTTAAGCGGTTATGGGTGGTTTAAAATTTAGAGCTACTGAGTTTGATCTCAGATTAGGCTTGATTGCATTAGAGGGGACTGATGGGCCCTGGTGGAGGTATGCGCTCTACTGAGTAGATCTTTCTTTTCTTATACTGAAAAAATAACTTAATAAGACTTTCTAATAACTATTTTTAATAAATGTTGAATTACAGTTAATTAAACGTTAGTTAATAGTTATTTCACTGTTAACAAACAAAGTGTTCATTACAACTGATGTTAATCAACCTTTAGGATTGCTTAATAAATGGTTTCTAAAGCAATTCATCATTTGTTAACAGTGAAATAACAATAATAAATAAACAAATGTTTATAATGTGTTACCAATACATTTTTTGCAGTATGTAGCATTATCAGGCTGTCGGAGACAAAAATGTGGCCCCAGCTTCTACTTGCATGCACTTTACGTTCAGTCAATCAGTTTCTCCACAGACAAACCGACTCCGATCCCTTTTGACGCAAACTCCAGTTTGTGAGGCTGAATAAGGAGTGAGATATGCAATGTGTTTTCAGAAGGTGTGACAGCGGGAAAACAATCAGAGCACCAAGCGACACAGCTGGACTTTTCCTTGTGCCATGCTTGTTTGTCTAACACATACTGTATGCATGCATTTATGTATATGAGCTGACTTTGTGTGTGTGTACTTTACGGGTAAGACAGTGACAGTAAGTCTATTCTCCCCCTTTTCTCCACTGCCTCGATTCAGAGCCTCCTGGGATGATTATTAATCTAATAATTAAACATTTATTGCCAACAGCACCTGCTCTCTCTCTCCTCCGGACCCCCCGGGACCCCATCACAGAGAGAGAGAGAGAGAGGAGGAGAGCAGGAGAGGGAGGGAGGGACACAGGAGGAGCCAGAGGGAGGGGTTGGAGAGAGGAGAGCAGCAAATCCAAAGGGGTCATCATCACATTGCTGGATTCTTTTACACCGGCGAGAAGCTGTGTTTTTGTGTGGTGGCAGACAGCGTGTGAAGTTATGTGATCCCAGAACAAAAGAAACAAGGAGGACGGAACAATCCGATGCTGGGAAGGACCTGGAGGGAATCACAGCGAGGGGCCCCCCCAACCGAGTCTGACATCTACAACCAACTAATCAACCAAACTTGATTCCTTTTTATTCATTTTTTATCATTTATCTCCAAATGTTTAAAAAGGTTTTGAAGTATTTGAATCAACTTGGGATCAAAAGGATATCTCTTTAACTCTTCTTCACACAAACAAGGAGGCAAAGCACACCCAGCAGTGGACAGACTCCTACTTTTATTAAAGGGCACATAGACAGTGAGTGACAGTTAAACCAGAGGGGGAGTGCAGGTCCCTCTGCGCTGCAAGATGCTGCGCTATCTGATCAAGACCCTGCTGCAGATGAACCTGTTCACCGACAACATCCGAAACCCATCCAACGGCACCGATCCGTTCTTCAACGTCTCCCTGCCCTCCTTCAACAGCTCCCTGCTCGACTGGGGAAACTTCACCGGCTTCAATGGTGAGTAAGCGCGTGGAATTTGCTTTTGCATCCTCTCCCCCGTCCTCCCTTGTTTAACCTCCCCTTTGATTTTTCTTTGCCCTCTTTACTGACAGTCTGATGCAAGAGGACGCATGGGTTTTCTTGAAAAAGACTAAAAACACTTACAAGGGGTTGTCTTTTGTTATGGTAATGTGGAGTTGAGCCGGAGAGGGAGTTAAAAGGGGAAAGTTGTCATGAGAGTAAATCTCAAGTGAGGTGATGGGTGTTTGAAATCAGACGAGGTGCCTATGACATGATTATTGTTTCTAATTCAAGCTCTGCTGCTCTCAGAGCAGATAAAACATCCATAATGAGTATCCATGAACCTAAGATGACAATTTATAGCTATACAATATTATGACTTCAAGCTGATTATGGGATAAAGCTCCTGATTTCCCAATTAAGAAGGTTGAATTGATATATTAGTGTAAATGAATTGACAGAGGATGACTTTAATTTGACAGGATAAACTTCTCTATCAGATCTCTGTATCTATCTACATCCATGACTTATGTCCATAACCAAAACACTCAACCAATACTTGCCACAGTCTAAGTCCGCCTGAAGGTTTCTGTCAAAATATAGTCAGATATAAAAAAGAGTGAATGGATGATCGCAGCACACTAGGATCACACGCTTGTCAGAGTGTTTTGTGGGCTGTGAGTAAAATGTGACACAGAGACAGTATCACCCAATAACACGGTCTATTTTGCAGAAGCATGAGCGGCAGCCCGCTCACTCTGTTAAATGAAGCTGTCTGCTGTCAGGCGGGATGGACCGGAGCTGTCACATCGCCTTAACTTTTTGCCACTGGGCTTCTTCTCTTCCTCTCTGACAGAGATGAGGCTCAGTCTCACAGCACTGGTGCCTGTTTGGCTCACAAAAGCTTGATTTTTATGGTTGCAAAGGGAATTTTGTTTTTACTGTGTGTCTTCACGGGCCTATTAAGATGGTGTAATGAGAAGTCCCTGCTGTGCTTCACTCTAATGGCAGGGCTGTATACATGTGTACATACATGTCTGTGTGTGTGTGTGTGTGTGTGTGTGTGTTGTGCATGAGTATAGGGTAGAGTTAAGTCAACAGATCACCTTGATGTCTGCTATAATGAGCACCCTAGCTTTGTCTCCATGTCAGGGAATACCAATGAAAGCAGCACCCAGCCATGTACACACACACACACACAAACACTTTCACCTTTCATGTTACTTGGTCTGGAATGGCAAATTCTTTCTTTCTTTCTTTCTTTCTTTCTTTCTTTCGTTCTTTCTTTCTTTCTTTCTTTCTTTCTAATTTCAATTCTGAGCTGCTTTCTAAAATATTGAGCTGTTTCCCAGCTTGTGTCCATCGACGGATGCAAGAGCCAGTGAGAAGGTTACTGTGTTCCCACTTTGTGGTGCCTTGTGTGTATGTGTATGTATGCAGGTAATTGGGGTGTATTTTGTCACAGAGGGGAGTGAGTTTGCCTTTTGATGAGTGGACATGGGTGTGAAGGGTAGATTTGCTCCAGAGCCCCCTCCCTGCCTCTCTGTCCCGATAACCAGCTTGAAGCAGCAGCAGCAGCAGCAGCAGTGTTGGCTGAGTTTACAGCTTCTCTTTCATTGCCCTCACACTTATATTTCTTTCTCTCTTTCGTCACCCCTCCTCTCATCCACATGCACTAATGGCGTGTAGATTGAGCGCAGTATTCACCCCCAAGATCTATAGCAACCCAATGAGAAAGTAAGCACGAGAGGCGAGGAGGAACAATGAATCTATTGAGAGGCATCTCTGAGGTGCAGAGCAACATAGACTGATAGGCTGATAGACAGACGTGACTCATGTGCATGTGGCTTCATATTCTGTGAGATCTTTCCCCAGAGCTCCCAGAAACTGAGTCTCCTCCCTGCAATCTTTAGGTGACATCGATGCATTCAGGGAGTGTGAATGAAGACGGGGGGCGATGTGATAGTTCTACTGATCAGTGATCAATGAGATAAAGTATATAAGCCGTCTCCATTGTAAACTGGTGTAAAGGAAATGGATTGACCACATGGAGAGAATGAAAGGCAAACACTGATATCAACATTTCCACCTGCTACAGAAATCTATACTGCTGTTTATTGCCAAAAAGTACAATCCTGTTTTACTCATACAAAAGGTCATGTTTGCCCAGATTTGGATTGATTCCCCACATATTTTTATTTTTGCCATAATAGAGATGTAATTCGCCGCCCATTATGTGCTGATTCATCAGTGGGGGGGTTTACTGGGGGCAAACCGTGGGTATCCAGGCGAGAAGCTCAATAGCAAGGCAGTGGGCGGACAGCTTGTGTGGGTCGACCTGGAGCTCAGAGGGAGGCTCAATGGGAAAATCAATGCAGCCCGATAACCAATTTGGGAAATAATGGACAATTCACTCAAACACAGCACTATAGTGGACTGCAGGGGCCCGGCAAGTTTATCTATTAGTTCTCTCAGTTGTTCAGCCTCTCTCTTCCTTTATCACGTCTATTCTGTTCTCTCTATTGACAGTTGATTTAGGGATTGACTGACACATGGGTACTGACTATTACCTGATTATCTTAACAGTCAGTTAGTCACAAATTAAGGTTGGCCAATGGAGCAATATGTGAGAATTTGAGATAAATGTGCTAAAATGATCGAACGGAATGCAAAGAAATAGCAGTTTTGACGTCACAACGTGCATATATTGTGTTGCAGAGGTATCCGCTGAAGTTAGCATGCTAACCAGCTAGCCTTGGCCCGTCCCATGTCAGAGCTCTTGTGCTAGTGGTGTAAACACTCCCCTAGTCCCCAAATTCACCAGTCTGAACCGCTAACTGAGCTAACTAGCTGACGGCAGCTACACATATCTCACATAGCTATAGTATTATCGAGTACTTCATACATTTTTTGTCTACTGATAACAAAGTCAATTCCAAAAACAATTGATTGATAGATTGTAAAAAGTTATGCAATTGAAATCCAAAGTCACACCTGGCTGATGTTGGTTATCTGATATTAGGCTAACTCCCCTTATTGTAACGTTAGCTAACCGTCATACCATACGTAAGCTAGCTAATAAGATAGGGTTGCCTAACCTAAGATGTGACTAATTATAGTAGCATTATAATTCATAAGGCAACTTTGCATCATAATGTTACCTTTGAACAAACATATGTGTCTTTGGTGATGGTGTTGATGATCAGCTGATGGTGAGGTCTACCTGATCCACTCTGTATATCAGACATCATTTGTCTTCAGTTTTGATCTTTAAATCATCTTCTTAACTTGTTTTTCTTTTCAACATAGACAAACCTAGCACATAGGACATATGAGTTTAACAGGAAACGGGGAAGCTGACAGAGGTTCATCCGGGTACCAATCTTGCTCAACTGTATACAGCTACGGTAGAAATGTAGCCCAATTAGCTTCTCTCTCTTCCTGCCCACACAATCTCCTCTCACTCATTTGTGCTCTGGATGCAACTTCTGACTGTGGAAATTCATTCATAATCCATAAGAGACTGCAGAATCTCTGCTTAGGTCAATAGGTGTAAAGACACATGCTCCTTAGGGAGCAGGTGCACTTGCCAGAAACAGAGCTTTGAAGAAGATGTTTGACTTGTGAATCGATTTCAAACATTTTAATATAAGCACTAAGCAGCCTCGCCACAAAGAGAAGCATTGACCAAGTTCTTTTTCTCCTGCGTTGCTATAAAGATGTAAAAGCTCTCATTAGAGTGGCCACTGTATAATCAATAAAACATCAGGTCAAGTCTGTCTTAGTGATCCTCAGAATGGAAATTAAGTGGAGCTGTTCATTAGTTATTTTACTTGATAATATTGTATTTAAAACTGAATTTCATCTGAACTTGAAAAGCCGAGTTGGGAGGTGCTGTGTGTGTGTCTGTGTCTATGCACATACATACTGTATAGGTGTCTTTGCATTTAGGCAGCTGAAGGGTGCGATGTCTGCTGCTGTGCTGTATGTGTGTCTATGTATTGTAATTTATGGGTGCTAATGCGGCCATTTGTCCCTTCATGGAGGTCAAGTAGGCTCCCCTTTGCTCTATTCACCATATATCTGCCAGGGAGTCATTAATGCTGTATGCGTTTGTGTGTGTGTGTGTGTGTGTGTGTGTGTGTGTGTGTGTGTGTGTGTGCATATTTCCTAGTTAATTACTACTAAACATTTCAATATGCAAATCCCATAAACGTATACCTCCACACAACATCCACAGCTGTTTTTTTTTAAGCTGCCTGCAGATTCTCTATCAGTGCAAATCAGCATTGAATCAAGCCTGCTAAATTTGCACACTGCTGGAGACACACTGAGGCTCTTACTGTACAAAAGGAAGGCAACCACCATGGTGCCCTGATGCCCACTGGGAGCTCTGAGAGGAGGGTTAAACTTCCTTTACCAGGGAACCCTGTGGAGGTTGTTAGGTGCGCTGGCTGTTTGTCACTAATGGTACTGTCAATCTGGAGATCTGTGAATTTAGTACCTGCAGAGGGCTGTGGCCACTTAACACAAAATGTAAAGAAGGAGGGGAAGGTGAACAAAGCATGACATAGAAAAAATGGTAACTACAGTTTGCATTGCTTCCCACTAGATCCATTATGTCTTTACTGCTAACTTCCTCATGTATTCACTGGGAATGGCTGGCTAGTGAAGATGCATTATTAATAGATTGCAAGGGAACATTTGGGAAGCTAAACATCTTTATTCATCGCCAGAGCCAAGCGCTGGGAACCACCAGTTGTCTCCCCTCAGCCTCACCTCTGCTGAATTCTGCCATCGCTGACAGCACCTTTAGCCACCGGCCTCTCTCAGCAACAAATATCATACACATTTAAGATGTGGATGCACAAATGCACTGAGATGCACACTAATTCAAAGTCACCTGGAACACAAACACCGGCTCACCTCTGGACCCTGCACTTCCTGTCAAAGCTGGTTCCAGTTCCAGCGTGACGCCTGGATCATTAAATGTGACCTTTCTCCGTGCGCTGGTGCTGATGCTGGCGGTGTGGCCGCGCCTGGGACTTTGTAGTGGGTTAGAAAGAGAATGTCTGATGACCGGGGAGGGCTCAGTAGCGGCTGGCCAGACAAACTGTGGTGGAGAGCAGGAGGTGGAGGGATTTGAACCCCCCACACTGATGGCATCCAGCCAAAACAACCCTATTATTCTGCTGGGGAGGTCAGGACTTTTCACACACAAGTCTGTCAGTGCACGCCATGATGCTTAATGGAACTGTTATCGTTGCAATCTCATCATTGTTGATTACCAGATATCATATATGGTGGTGATCACTGACCAGTTCACAGTTGTGACATTTATCCATTTCTAATAAAGAATATAAGCTTACACATGCAATTGTATGACTGCACCTTTGATTTTAGATGCTATTTATTCAGCCATTTCATCTAAATCAAAGAACCAGTGTACTGAGGACACGTGATGTTGGCAGGAGAAGAGGAAATGAATTAACAACCTCTGTATCTGTATCATGCCTGATGTGAATGTAAACAACCTGATAGTGCAACTCTGGTGTAAACTGCACAACATGGCCCAGAATACTCAAACAGCTCATCAGCCACGAGCATGAAGAGCCATGAACATCATGTGAAAGTTCAGTTCTTTCTTTCACATGGTAATTATACAGTCTATGTTGTAGAACATGTACGAAAAAGTAGTTATTTCCATCTATAATATTCCATAACAGTGAAGCATGTTGAATTGTTTAGTACGCCAAATGTTTTGATAATTCAATGATTTAGAAGATCATCCCTGTTAGGGATGTAAATGAATACAGATATGTTTTCAGATATGAACAGATCAGTCACACCACTCAGCAACAACGGTAAATATCTGTAAATCTGTTTTAAAAATCAAAGAAAACACACTTACTAGCACTCAGCAGCCAAAGCAGCACAACTTTACTTCAGCACAACTTAAGTACAATTTGAGATACTTGCAGTTGAGTATTTCCATTTTAATGCCACTTTGTTCTTCGCTCCACTACATTGTGGAAGCCAGTATTGTACTTTTTACTCCACTACATTTATTTGATGACTTGACTGCATCAGAACCAAAGTACTACATTTGTTCTTTATTAATCTTTTTGTCTGCAGTAGGATAAAAAACAAACAAACACTGATTCCGATAATCAAAAATGCTGAATATCACATCAGATGTGATCAGTCGACCCATAGTATGCAGTATGTACATTCATTATATATCTTACATATCTTAATATATGTATAATTTACTTTTACTTGTACTTGTACTTGTATATACTTAAGTACATTTATTGTCAACTTACTTTGATATTTAAGTAAACAGATACTTTATTTTTTTATACTATACTTTCACCTTTACCAAAGTTATATCTTATCTTATATCAAGATATCTTTGCTTTTACAAAATTGTGTCTTTTGGGTACTATTTAGAACATGGAGCTCGACTGACAAAGCACAGCTGTTATTTGTTCCTCATGAACTGATATTGAACACCCTTCACACAAACTTTATTCAGTTTACACCTGGACCTCTTCCTGCTGCCTTCATTACCTGTTTTTTGTAAGGCCTCTATGTCTTCCACCAAACAAAGAACCCCAATAGGACGCCACTAATAGTTTTTTTTATGGTAGTCTGCAGTAGACCTGTTGCTTTTCACAGCAGAAGCATTAAGTTGAGCTAAATGAAGGAATGATGGGGGAAGAAAGGGAGACAGTGCATTAAAAATAGGCTATAATTCAGATTATGAATGATGTAGTGATAAGTAAAAATCATCATCATAAGAGTAAAAAACAAAATAGCAAACAAGCGGATGAAGTAAACCCTCCCTCATATTTCCAGTCACATTTAGTCATACAAAGACGACATAATGCTGTTCATATCTGACACTTTCGGGAATCTTCTCCTCTGCCTGTCACTGTCTCCTCTCTTCTTCATCACCTGTGCTATTCCTCATCTGTTACCTCCCGCCTCTCTGTCATTCATCCTGTATTCCCACATCGTCTCTCTATCTCACTCTATATTTGCCCACTCCCTCTATCTGCCTCACTTCAATTTTGTTCCAATTCACCTTGATTTATCTGCCCGGCTGTTGCATAAACAGCGCTGCTACATTGTGAGAATACATAACCAAAGAAAAAAGAAGAGCAGGTGAATGCCTTTTGAATTTGCACCCGTGTGTATGTGCAGTGTTTGTGTATGACGGCATCTTGATAATGAGGGATCTGAGTCACTGCATATTCACCTCTTCTCCTTCTCCACCCATTCTGTGCTCCTTCACCTCATCCCTCCATCTGTGCCTCCCATTCTTCCCATTAAGAAACCTCCTCAGTCCCTTCCAGTAGAGGATGAATAACATCAGGCGCTGCTCAGCCGTCCAGCTTGGAGCCCAATTACCGTCGGATCATCTCGATGTGTTTTCAGCCGCTATCAGCTTGAGCCTCCTCATCACGGTTTCCATCAAGCACCGGCCTGCTGCATCCACGATAAGCTCATCATCCACAATTTCACTGTAAAGCCTCAATCTGTAGCTACAGCATGGGGGCTTTGTTGTATCATTGCCCCCCATCTACTACCTTGAATGGGCCATTTGAGCTTTTGCTACCCAAACACAAGTTTTACCTCAGTTTTTTGAGACTGTTTAAGTTAATTTACATTAGGTACATTTGGATCTGCTGTTTTAGAGTTAAAAACAAAAAGCTAAATAATTTTGGATTGTTTCATTATTAAATACATGTATTCATTATAACAAAGATCCCACATTAGAAAGAGACATTGCTCTAATTTTGCTCCAAGAGAATACAATTTAAGCTTTCACTTTTGCAGACATCTTTTTGCAATGCGTTCCGTGTTTAGCCCCCCGTGTCGCCGATAATATGCAGAATTATGTACATAACCGAGCAGGAATGGAAATTAGGCAGCATCTGTGGCGAAGATGAACACTGAAGGGGAAGGAGGAGAGAGAGAGAGAGCGAAGGGCAAGAGATCCTACTTTGTAAGCAGGAGAGAGTTCTGCATATGCTAATAGCGGCTTGGACAACTTCCTCCATCATGGCGAGGATTTCTCCAGGTGGTGAGCATCGGCAGATTGGATGGTGATGAAGATATAAGACCGTTGTTAGATTTACTCATACGGTGCAGTATGCGGCCAGGGATTAGTGTCATGTATTTGCCAAAAAAAAAGTGTGGATCAGGAGAGATGATAACTCCCTGGAATTATAATTGTCTGGGCGGCTCATTCAATTTCCAGGCTGTTTGTGTGAGGAAGAGTTGCGATAAGCCACGGAGATGAGCGTATGATAATGCCGTTTTGTTCCTGGGGTGGGTATGTGTTGACAGAGTGATTGGAGAGAATGAGAATTTTCACCTTAGAGACGGTGCCATTCAATTTCAGATGATAGACAAGCTGACTGGGTGTCTGTGTCATCTCATTTTGCATTTAATGACCAGTTCAAAAAAGCTGGAGAGTCAACATCCTGGTTTATTCTCTTTTATTTTTCTTTCATTCTCTATGAATATGCTACAGCATACAGATCTGCTCTGTAAAAGGACATGTCCTATGCTCTCTCACTATTGACACAAGTTGAAAGTGAAGAAATGTATTCAAGTTTTATAGTTTACTGGCAGTGGCCTGCTGTCTGTGCATATAGAGCATCAGTGTTTTCCGCCACCCAGTCTCACATCAAAAGTATAAGTTTCACAATAATGACTAAAATTGTGAGATACTTATTTTTTATTCTGTCTCTTCTTTTTTATCGTCCTGCAGCCATGTCATGTCTCTGTCTGTGAAACAAAAACAAAATGGCCCACACCAGACTTCCCTCCAGAGACGGGGCTCAATGATATATATATACTGATTGACTCATTGGTGACCAAGATAACTACACTCAACAAAAATATAAACACAACACTTTAAGTTTTGCTCCCATTTCTCACGAGTTAAAGGAAATTATGCCAAGGCACACCTGTGAACTGATCATGCTGCTTAATGAGCATCTTGACATGTAACACCTGTCATGGATGGATTATCTTGGCAAAGGAGAAGTGCTCACTAACACGGATTTAACAAATTTGTTTTCCAAATTTGGAAGAAATGAGTTTTTAGTGTGATCGTTTGAAGACTTGTTGACAGTGATTTTCAAATGCTAAAAGGGGTGAATTTTGTTTATTTAGTTGGACATAAACCAGAATCCTCGAAACCCTACATGGAGCTTTGTTAAATATAATTATACTGCAAATAAAACAGACAATACTGAAGCTTCTGTTTTTAACTAAATACTTTGATACTTTCAAAATGAAGACAGTTCCAATAAATCCTGAGGACTGTGCTTTACAGCAATTACACAAATGTCTTAATGTGTTAAAGAATGTTAAGACGCACAATGTTTAAATCAATCAAATCAATTAAGCCACGCAACGCTTGCTTGCACAGTGCAAACACACAAGACAAAAAGACTGAGCTCTTTCCTCAATCGATGCCTCCATAAATAATCCACCTTTTTCTATTCTCAACAACTCCCACTTCAGTTTATTAAAGAGGCTGGCTGCAGCGTTCATCTGGGAGCTCACGTACAACAGGGAGGTCAATCAAAATGAGGGGTTAAGTGTGCTGATGACTCAGGGGTCACCGAGAGAGGTTGTACCCTTTAACCCATATACAAACCCCCCTAACCCCCCTGACACTCGCAACATCTTCCTGAGTATATTGAGTGTGACGACACGGCCCTTTTGTTGGTCACATCTGCCCTGCACCATTCTTATTCCAATCAGTGTGATTAGTAATGAGTAGTGTCAGTACTGTCCTCTCCGCGGCACATCGTTGCATCAAATGTAGACATATGTAGTTCCAGTTGATTCAGACATTTGTCTTGAAGTGAAATCACTGATGTACTTGATATGAAATGCTTGTGTCATGACTAAAACATTGCTTGCCTGAAGTCATATGTTGCATCACGATTATGGTCTAAGAGCTGAATTTATATGCAAAGCGTTTTTCTCTTCCAAGTAATCAGGTTTTGCCTCTGTTAGACAAATGGAGTTAAAGCCGACTGCCGAACGCTTTGAAATGCTGCATGAGTGGAGTGAAGGTGTGAAGTGCTTTTTTAATATGTAAATTGATTTTAACATCTTGTACAAATGATTGGACTTTTGAAGCAGTAAAAATAATATTTGGGTGAATAGAGTTTGTTATATTATCCCCGATACACACAGACACACACACGCACACACAAAAATACACACACGACGTTACCTAAACATGTCACTGTTAATGTACGAATATGCACACAGGTGAAATCACAAAATCCATCAGTGTAAGCATGGCAAATCTCTTCCTCTCTGTTTGTTTCACACACACACACACACACACACACACACTGTAATACATATAGCTGTCTCCCAAAATCCATTTCACATCACAATCCCACTGCCAATTATCTTCTGAATCCATTTGTGGGAAAGTAAAATGACAACCCTGCAGTGTCAACACAATTGGTCATGCATGCCTATGAATACTAAGATATAAAAACAGCATGATAAGTGCAGATCATGGTGGCTTTGTGTTGTATACCATTATGTTCCCCTTCTGTTACTTTGAAACATTTTCCAGCATATTAATTATGGCTGAACATGCAGGGATGTGAGCGTTATGCATTATTTCTATGGTTAACAAAGCCATTAAAAAGTGTGTTTTTGAGTCTCTAAAACTTCTTTTTATTTCCTTTTACGTTCTGTATACAGTGCAGTCATTAAGTCAAAGACACAACTTGGACATAAAATGTCTTAGAACAGCTTCTCATTGTCCATATTAAGTTCCCACCGTCCTGATGTGAGAAAAAACCCAGAAAATATAAATGAATAGTTGTCCAAAGACACAAGGAACCCAAAAAGTGCACAATCAATAGACAAAAATGAAAGAATAGTGTAACGGAAGTAGTAACAGAATCTACTAAATATTTTACTGTCTCTTACATCATAATTGTTACGTTTTCCATAGAAGACATCCTTAATATTCTCCTTCCATTGTGTTACTGTGGAGGACTGCGGCCTCAGCTCGGAGATTGTGATTATCTTCTTAGCAATTAGAAGAAGGACTCTCACTAGCAATGTCTGACTGCTGCAGAAGACAACAATCTTTTGTGTAATATTCCTAATAAGAAGTCTAAATCATCGAAATAAAATCATTTTTTAATTTCATTTTGTGTGTTTTGCTGACAAAACTTGACTGGACTTTCCATTCAAACTCATAAGCCAAATGGGGCTGTTGGTTATTTTATGGCCCTTTCTGCTTGATCATTCCCAGTCTTCATCTGAAATTATGGTGTTCATCTCCAATTTCCATTTTACCTTGATATCCAAACTGTTATCTATGGATTTATCTTGTAATATTTTGTATACTGTATGTGTGGTATGATCCTCTTTTTAATAGTCCCCTTAATGCAATCTCCTTCTTTAGTTTTTACCCTCTTGTATGACACTTTTTAAAAAAAATATTTTCTTTACATTTAAATTGACGTCAGTGTAGTCTGAGGTCATTTCTGCTCAGCTCAGACAGAGGGACCAGAAGAAAAAAGCAAGGCCCGACTGCAGGGCTCTGAATTATAAGGTTATTGTTTCGATTTCACCAAATATCACGCTGCTGAAAACTGCAAAAATCACCGATTAATGAGATTCTTTTTTTGGACTGTATGCCTGTTTCCTTCTGCCTTTGTTCCCTTTGTTTTTCCTCCCTGCATCGAATTGTAGACTCTCGTCTTGGCTAAATCTCCCTTGGAAATGAGTAATTCCAGAGGGACTACCCTAAGTAAACCAAGTCTAAGTGAATTAAAACCAGGTGAATGGCTGCTCCTTTAATTGCTGTTGTACTGTTAAAAGAATTCATAAAGAGACGCATTCCAAACGACATGAATACAGAAATGATATTCAGTATGCAGTATGAGCAGTAACCCATCCATGGTATGATTTGTTCATTATTATTTGATGCATGATCTCAATTTATGCTTCAGTGTATCTGTCATGCCACATGCCAATACTGATTCATTAGCCGAGACTGTAAATGTGTTCATGTGTGCGGGTGTCAAGAGGATAACACCCATGGGCTGTGGCTGAGACAATCACTAGGCAATTCCTGAGTAAACACTAATTAATCAATACAGTCAGTGTGTGACCTACCCTGACATCCCTTCACCCACACACACACACACACACACACAGACACACACGTGCACAAGGCAAACAAAAGCTGTAAGTGAACTGACTCCATCTGTCTACATGTGACTGTGACGCAAGTCAACTTTTAATTACCATCATATAAATGTAATTATGTGCTTAGAGTAATATTTGCAGAATATTCTAATTTTGACATTTATGATAACGTTGTCTGTGTCGGCCGAAACCAGATTCAGTCAGCCAAATAAGTCTGTCAGTAAGTCAGCTCCAGACTAATTAAAGTGACTGTAGACTGTAAAGTAAATGCCAATTTGATTCCATTTTATTCAATTCAGTGGCATGAAAAAATGACATATATTTGACATACAGAGGAAATTACAGATTTATTCTCTTTATGTTTGACTGTGAAATCTTTGTCAATCACAGATACTATTAATCGCTGGACTATATAACAATGTATTAGCATGAAACTCTGAATGTCAGGCTATTTTGCTTTGTCTTCATTTCCATCTATAGACTAATCATTGGCAGTGATGACACCTACCCCAGTCAGCGTACATATGAAAATATCCAAAACAAGTAATTATACCATTCCTTGGTGTGAAAATGTAATAAGTTCCATCTGAAATATTAAAGCTGGTACAAAAAAGATGATGATGGTGAGACAAAGTAAACTTTGTTTTAGTGCCGTACCAGCAGACTACAGAGCAGCTTCTTTCCTCAGTTCATCCTCAGCACTCCTTCATAAAAATAAGTTAATTTTATGACTTATCCAACCACTAAGTTCCTCGTAGTGCATTTGAACAGGGCAGACGGATGGATAAGATGAAAAGCAGTTCATATATAAGGAGAGTTTTCACCACCCTCACTGTGTAAGCAGAGATACACACATCGCACCTGAGCATCCCAGTATGACCAGTCCTCCGGTGTGGGCCAAGTGGGGAGCAGATGGCCATGTCTTACTCATTCACTCTCCCCACCCTGCTCCTTCTCCCAGAGCAGCCACGCTGCCACAGCTCCAGTCTTTGTGTCATTCAAAATGAAAACTGCACATTATTATTATAGTGACCGTGTTATTAAAGTGACATAGAAAGGAATTGTTCAACTTTCCTGTCAAACACACAGTATGTGATTTCTGAGTAGTTTAGAATCGTGTGCCAATGAAAACCTTTATTTAATGTTCACACACAAAGTAATGCTTTAAGGTTTTATTTATGTCATTTTCTGTCTTGTTTGCTGACTTCCTTCCTCACTTTGGCTCTCTTCCGGAAGCTAAGGTGACAGCAAGGTCACCTTGGAGAAATTTTAGATTTTTCTGGGTTTGAACATTGTTGGAAACATTTGGGATAGTGTCAGTTCACAGCCCTTTAATGTATACTGTATAACAAAGACTGTTTGTTTTTAGACATTATTATATGGTAATGTTACAAATCATATCATTAAGTGATTAGAGCATACACATCCAGATCAATCATCAGTAGATCATCCAACATCTCAGATATATACTGTATCTATAGTTAAAAGGTGGGCGTATAAAAAATAATAATCATTTTCAATAAATAATAATTAAACAGTATTTTAGCCGACAGGGAGAACATTCTGCTGAAGAAAGTGTCCCTATGGAAACTGGTGAGTGTTCTGAGGAGTATTTTTTTACATTCTATATTATTATTATTATTATTATTATTTTTATTATTATTATTATTATTATTATAATTATTATTTACATTTACATTCTGTACATATTATTTTAAACAATTTATAATATTTTCATGTCATTTTTTTTACCAGGTTGTGAGCACTACAGATGAAAGTGTATCAGGATGTTGGCAGAAATCTCAGTCTGTTATATTGGTTATTATTAATTTGGTTGAACTGATCCTCTAGTGGTAATTTATTTGAATGTTTCTATGGTTTATATACCTGCAGATCACATCATCTTTTTATTTGTAAAAGGTTGTGCTTAGATCTAGTGAGTCACCTGCTAATTCATATGCTCAAGTGTTTGCATCAATTATCTATTCAGTTCATTATGTAACATGTATTTTAATTGAGCCCATCTCTCAGAACCTTGGCATATTATTGATTAACCTAATCTGGTATTCAACGCCAAACTGCTGCTGCTGCCAATGCTGCTGCTGGCTCAGTGACCCCATTCTAAGGTGCCAATGGAAGAGTTATACTTTAGTGGAAAGCCTCAGTGACAGACCTGGACAGGTGATGAGCAGCTTGAAAAATGACTTCAAAGTGTTAAAGACTGTTGGAATGATGGATTTCTGCTGGTGGGAGGAAATACCTGAGAAGGTGAGAGTGGGAGTGAACACTTGAGAGTCAGTCAGTCAGACGTGAAGAGCCAGATGAAAAGATAAAGCATGAGAGTTACTGAGGATGGCAACAGTGGGGGGGTTTCTTCAACAGTGATGCCTGGTTGTGTTTTACAGAAGGGGTCAGTAAACACACACACCCTGTAAATCTGATGATATAAGCACGGAGGAGCAGAGGAGCACCAGCTGCGCTGTCGGCTCACATTGTGGATTGATTCCACATAGCCAATTCTCTCAAGGAGCGGAAGCCACGGTGACTCCAATTTCAAACAGCGAGATTACACTTTTGAGAGGGAAGAGCAGAGGAAACCAAACACACTGGTTCTCAAGTCAGATTTGGAGGGGTTTAAGGGGCTAAACTGTGCAGCAGGTTCAACAGAGGCATAAGAAGACGCATAAGAAGCTGTCAATGGAGATACTTCATTTTGATATGCACCTTTAAATTATGTGCTAAAAAAGTGACATTTTAACTCTTTTTCTGCATGATCACTAATATTTTTGTCATTTATTATATTATTATTTATATGATCAGTAGTAATTATTGTTGTTATTTTTTTTCTCTCTCTCTCAATGTTTTGCTCTTTTTCTTTTGTTTCTTTGTATTTTGTAATTGTCACTATGTTACCTGTAGAATATGTTTATAAAAAAACAACATACTCTCCATCATGATCCTGTCCACAATAACATGTTTATTGTTTGATTTAAATTGCTATGGACATCATAAACACACTTTGAAATGTAAAGTGCATTCATGAAGGTAAAAATAATAATAATAATAATCATGAGTATAAAAAACAATTCATAGATTAATCTGTAGACTTTAGTGGGATGCAATCAAAATGCCACATTACAATACATTCAGAATAACAATCAGTCATTCATGTAGCTGTTTTCTTAACAAAGTTTCAAAGCAAAATGAAAAATGCAAGAGACACTAGGAAACAATAAAAACAACATGGAGCAACCAGGTAACATTGAGTTTTAATAAGTGCTCTGAAAGTATACTACTGATTTCATCAGTCTGAAATGTTCAGGAAGTAAGATCCAAAGCTGAGGGGATTTAGTTGGAAGACCCAGTAGAGACCTGCATGAGGATCTCCTGCTGTGCTGTGGATCGTAGCAGATTACCTCATTTGAAACTGAACTAGGAGCCCTGACCATGCAAGGCTGAAAATGTTATCAGTAAAATATTAAAATCAGTTGTAAAAGTCACAGGGAGACAATCATTTCCCACAAACAACCAAAAAGATTCATCATGGACGTGGAGGCTTTAGACCCTGGGTCTTCAACAGGGGGTCTGCTACCCCACGCCGTCCCCTTAGAGTTACAGCAGGGGAGGCGCCAAATCACTGTTACTGATAATATTTGGAAAGTTTTTACTTTTTCAAAAGTTTAGATATGTGTGAAAATACACATTAACACAAATAAAACATATTATCATAAATGTGTAACATAACATAACATAACAGCAACTAGTCAGCTAACTATATATTATTGAAATACCGGCCAGTTTTCTGTATTATTATCCCGAGTGTATGGACATTCATGGGAGAAACTGCAAAGGTTGAGGCTAACGCAGCTCACATTAGCCATGCTGCAACTGCTAGAACTTGTATAGGCTCCCTACACTTTAGTAGGCCCGGTTCAATAGGCAACAGAGTTATATACAGTATATGTAGCAGAGGGTCCCTGCTCCATCTCTCTATCAGCTGAGGGGGACTTGGCCTGAAAAATGAAAGGGAGTGTAAACCTCTGGCCTGACACACTGACAAAGTATATGACTCATCACAGAGGACATGAGCTGAAAGACACAAGAACAGCGGCAGGATTAAAGATGGTGATAGCAGAGACAGAGTGACTCCCAGCACCGAGAGTGAGAAGTGAAAAGAGAGTGTGGCGAGGGCCACAGGGCAACAAGGGAGACTGACATTTTCAGGCACTTTAATAAGAGTATTAAGATTGGCAGCTCTACGTGGCGTTCACCAGCCTGATTACCATAAAGCTATTTATTAGGCTGATTTCCCAGGCTGAGAGCAACAGAGACCGGGGAGAGGAGCAGAGGGGGAAGGCTGGCAGAAGGTTAAGGGCAAGTCGCCATGGAAACAGACTGGGCGGGTAGCGGGGAGTGATTGGGAATAGTGGACATCCATTTACAGGTGGAGGAGGCATCCACAGCATGGGGTTACAGGTCAGAGATGACTATTAATTCCGCTGCGCAGACTTTTAAATCCCTGCGGGGGGTTTCCATAATAAAAGCGAGCTCATGGTGATATCTAGGTTCATGAAATATGCTGTGACTCTTACAGGTGGGCAGCGGAGCTCATGAAACCCTGAGTTCGCTATTCGCACACACATTTCACATGCAATTAGCCTCATTACAGCAGCTTAACATGCACACAATCGCAACTCTAATCTATGTACACCCCCTCACAGGCATGAACACTTCCTGCAGGTCTTCATTAGCACTAATCAGGGTCTCGCTGCTGCCCACAGCGGGGGCCACTGCCACCTCCTCCAGTGCTGGCGTGTCCACGCTGCTCTAATACTGCTCGCATAATGCCGAGGCAAGAGAGAGAGACAATGGCAAGTGTGTGTATGTGTGTGACTCCTTGCAGTGCAGCCATTATTGTCCACCAAATTGATGTGTACAGTAACATGAAGTTTAACAGGTTGTTGGTGAGCAAACATGAGCACAGAGCCACAGACTGTGAGGGCTGGAAATCCCTGTCATTGTTCATAACCTTATGTCTCACTTTGTGCTCTCTATACTTCACTAATTGCTGCTGTGTTCCCTTCAGGCAGTGATTATGTAGCTCCATCATTTATGAAGCAGCTTATAGGAATAATGTTCCACATAGATAGATATACCGTTAAATCTTTATCTTAGTACATGAAATCAGCTCATAGCCTACAAGGTCAGGTGGGCTTGTGGCTAATGAACAACTTGCTATATGCAAACCACAGGCCACAATATTCACTCATTAGACTCTGTTTTTCTCTCATATATCCTCGATGCACAGGTTTAATTATGATCCCTACAAAAACAGACCTATTGTTGCTCAGTAAATGTGCATATACATGCTAATTGTCCAACATGACTTTGATACCAGCTTAAAAGTTGCATTATAAGTGTACAGCCAGAGCCACCTGATTAACAACACACATTGTTTGCACGACTGTTAAAATGGGTCTTGTGAATAATGCCCAACAGCTGCCACATATTTATTATGTCCATATTTATTACCGTCCCTGTTGGTCTGACAGGGATCGTATTTGGTGTGCAGGTTTCTTATTGGTCATAACAATTTCTTCAAAACGGATATAAAAGTTTGCATAATATAAATACCGGCATGTATAAATGAAGACCGGAGCATGAATATGAATAAAGAGACCCAGAGTCAGAGTGCAGTTACAGAATGCAGTGTGTGGAGGCAGGATTTCATTCAGCTGATAACAGTTAGGCAGTCATTTCTACTCTTTCTCTGGTATTTGTCATTTTGTCAAAAGTGTAGTAATTGATGAAAATCTTTAATGAATGAAATAAAGTCATTATTTACTGATGTCAGGGGGTCAAAGCTGATGTTTTCTCAGATTTTGATCAATTTGCCAGACATGAGAAAACATGAGACAGTGAGCGTCAAATGAAAAATACTTTCAATTTGCATTAAATGAAAGTGTTTCCATCTAGTGTTTCTGAAGCGTTACCCACACTTAACAAGGCAAAGATACATTTATTTTATTCATTTCCAATGGAAGCAGTTTCAAAGTGATTTACAAATATCTTTTATTTTGAATTGAAAACAGACTTTCAATAACTGAAGAAAAGAAAGTGTGAACAAGTACACAGCTGTTTAATTGTTTGGAATAACCTGTTACATCAATATTTTTCTTCTTTCCCTCTATAATTACTGTTTTAACGTAGATAAAACAGTATAATTCAGACATTTTAAATGTTTAATTGTTTAAAATAGTTTGGTCCATAAATGGAGAATTCAGTAAATAAAACTTCACTCGAGTTGAGGTCCCCATAGTGTTGCATGACATAGGAGAATATTGTTGTAACCATTTCCCCCTCGAATACTCAACAATGATGCCAACAATTTAGATTTTCTCTGTCTGGACCCTCTGCAGTCTGCTCAGTGGTTTGACTGAACAGGTTTAAACTGTGATTTGTCAGTCCATAGTATGTTTAGCAGATATTCTGTGACCATATTACAGTAGAGCTAAGTCCAGCTTGTTCCAGGCATTATTGTGCACTTCTAATCTCTTTTACCAATGACTGACTGGTGACATATTTTATTCTTATTTAACTGTTGTTCAGAGGTACCTGTGTCTCTTTCTGCCCTGTCAGTTGTCAGTCTGGTTGAACCACTGTTCATAGTTTTGTTCTCCAATTGCAAAACATTCATTTTATTGCCAAGCCTTCATATAAGATAATGTGTATTTGTAGAGAGGACTTTCTACAACCTAAAAGTATTAAAGACCATTCAAAAATGAAGCCACCTGACAGTCCAAACATATGGACGGAAGTGTGTACAAATAAACATTAGAAGGTAGCAGGTTTTTAGTAATTATGATATCATATATAACAATTATTTTTGTCACTATATGCATCATTTCTATTAGTAGTAGAAGAAATAGAGCTATCTTGGCATTTATTTAAATTCAGATCATTCAAAGTAAAACACTGTGTCAACGGCTCCTAATGCACTTTTACAATGAGTTTGCAGACTTCATATCTGTCTGTTAGTTCCACTTCTCTAACCCACCTCTGCAGGTTAACTCAATACATTCTAACATGTTGTTTTGATTATAATAAACATTTTCTTACGGTGAAGAATGCATGAGCGCAGATATTGTCTGCTTCTCTTACAGTATAAACCTCTTAACACCAGGCTGAATATGTTACACTTGCCACACACATCCAGAGAGAGTGAACAGGCAGGTCACTTTGTTTACATCACTCTCCTTCCCACCGGTCCTGTTAGGCTCATAACTTATTTATACTAATCGATGCTACTGGAGCTCTCTGTTTAGCTTTTTACTGAAGCAGCTGCCATCTGGCTGAGGTTTGCATGCACGTGTGTCTGTTATCGTGTGTGTGTGTGTGTGTGTGTGTTAGTTTGCAATAAGTCACAATTTTATTAATACAATTGATTTGATACATTATTTTAACTGGTCCATTCATAAATTATTATCAAACATCCAACAGAAAATGGAACCTGACATGGTTCATGTATCCGTTTGCTAGAATACATACAGTATTGAAAGTTGAAGTACATGGTAAAGGAAGTTTATTACAAAATACCTAGAAACTACGAGGCCTACCATAATGTTAATCAATACCAGTGACTAAAACAGTGACTTACAGCATGACAGTTACTCACATGTTGGTGTGAGATCACACTGTTAAGATGAATGGGTGCAAGGTACGGCTGTATGTGACATTAAGTTTAAACAAAGAAAGCTGACCCACATGTATATGCCGTAGACCGATGACATCCTTTGACAGGGTCAGTTCAGAGCACGCTCCTTTATATACACAGTCTCTGATCTTCTGTTGAATTTAAAGAGGTGAGAACAACAGAATGAGGCTGACCTCACCAGTTTGGGCATGTGCATCCTTTAGTCCTGACAGGGGTGATATCATCGCCCGGTATCACATCATCTGACCTTGTACCGCAGCTGTGCTCACCTTGACACAAAGGAATGAGCTGCTTAGTGCAGACTAGGTGGGAAAGAATGGTGAGGCTGCACAAGGTGTGAGTCAGTGCAGCGTGACGTCACCTCTAATCAACACAATCAATGTCTGGCCTCCTGCAGTGTTTTGTTGAAGAACAAGCCTTTCCCAGTATCAGTTTTAAAAAAAAAATTATAATTTGTTTAAAAATTCCAGTTGCTGGCATCAAAGTAAAGCCTTATGCTGATTTGCTGATGTTTGCTGCAGACCAAATAGAGCCATTTTAAGGGTGGATGAATTTCAAAAAAATACATTCAGGCCCTCTGAAAACAAAAAGCAGTTATGAACCTGAAACAAACAGCGTTCCTGCCAGAGTGTGCAGGCAACAAGCGAGTCGATGGCAGGGGATGAAACTGCATTGTGTATAAAGTCATGTCCAGGTGTGATTGCCAAGGTGTTTAAATTTAATGAACTCCGAAACAAAACATCAAACAGAATTGCAAAATGGACAAAACACAAGAGGAAAACAAATGAGTCAATAGTCTGTTATATTTCTCTTTGCTATATATTTTCAGTCTTACTTTTATTTGATGAGATAAAATATGATCTTTTATTTTGTGTATATATATTAATTTTATTTTCTCCATTCATTTATTATTTTTAATTGTTTTCCTGGAGGAAATCATATTTGCATATTTAGAAAATGGGTCAAAATGGCTCTAAAACAGTTTCTATCTTTTTGATAATATCTTGAAACACAGATCCTCATGCCACTATGACGGAAATATAAATTTAGTTTGTAATAACATAATCTGGTATAGAGCTAGATTAGATGGAAGAGAGCGCTTGGCTTTTGTTTGATTGCGTGTGACCTACTGCAGGTTTTGATATTATGAGAAAGCAGAGAAGAACAAAAAAAGGAGAAAACAGTAAAGATTGGAAAATGTAGTGAAAAGGAGAAGAAGCGTAGGGAGTCACGTTGCCATCTCTCTGGAGCGCCTCCTCCGGGGGAAGCACAATGAGAATGCGTGCTGCAGCATTTACCCCTCCAATTAGCAGCCACCTTCCTACCTGGTGAGCAAGTAGATCGACAAAGGGGGTGTTAGGGAGGTGGCAGGGGACAGGGTGTGTCTCTCCATCCCTCGCTGTGCCCTTTCATACCCTCCCCTCTCTCTCTCTCCATCCACAAGCTTTGCATTTGAAAGAGCTCTGCCAGTCAAAAAAGCCCCGCACATGAAAGCAAATGTCAGGGGCAAAGGGCGTCTCTGACAGAGCTCATCAAAGGCACCACGACTGTTCTGATTGTGAGAGACAACACTGGGTTTTTGCATCCCGCTGGCTGCAGAGTGGGGAACTTCCCATTCTGAATTAGGAGAATGGAAGAGGAGACTATCACTTCAGCTTTGGTCAACTTGAGGAGTAGTTGTGAACAAGATAAAAAGTACTCTTGATGTTTTTACTCACTCCACTCAGATGCATTACTCAGTACTTGAACTGATGCCATGAAGGAAAAGCCAAAATGGTGGCAGAACCAGAGAAACCATTTATTTAGTTGATGATGAAGGTTCTCAGTCATCCAGGTCATGGTAGATCTAAGTGCATTTATTTAGTTATGTAGTTATTTACTGGCACAACACCAGTAAAGGATTCTATAGAGCAGGGCTATTAAATTCATATTCAATTGGGCCAGATTATAACACCAGGATATGTAGATGGGCCAGACTTTTTCAGCAGCCTATTTAAAACTGTTTTACTTTTGGTAATAACACATTTTAAACAAACAAACAAACAAACGGAAAAAAAAAATAGAAAACTTACTCTAAGTAGAATGTTATTGATAAAGATAAAGGATTCAGTCTGCTGAGGTATATGAGAGTATGGTGACTTATACAGTATGTACATCAAATCTATAAGAATATGTCTGTGAGACATATATATACACTATACGTGTGGTTTTAATATTGGGTAGATTTATGCTGGGCCACTCGGAGGTTGCTTTTTAACCAGATGTGGCCTGTGGGCTGCCAGTTGAATAGGCTGGCTGTAGAGCTAAAATAGTGGCGCCCTCTAGTGGATCACAGGAGCCTCTGACTTGTCTGTCATTTTACTTTACAAAGAGAAACACAGGGTTTAGTTAAAGAAGGAAACTGCTGCTTTTACAAAATGAACTTTGGAGATCATAAATAATGAGAGACAAACTCAGGACAATGTTCAGATTTAATGCCCTCTACTCAAAATGTTGTCCAATGAGGATACAGTGTTTGTGTCCTGCATGACTAACAACATACAACGTGGCAAACATCATGTGATGAATCATGTTCGACCTTACACACAGTCAAACATTATTCACATGTTACTACCGCCTCACAGATAGTCATACATGACTTAATATGTAGATCTATGGTTCCCTCTAGTGGCCTGATAGGCAAAGCTCAGCCTCATCAGACCAACAGCCGACTACAGGATTCTCTATTATATACCATTGGTAGGTATAAACAGTTTCAGCTCAAACCTTTTCATCCCGGCCATGAGGCTTCTTAGCGATTTAACTCTTCACTAATTGTTTCAGTGTTCTTCTCTGGAACTTGTTCATTAGGTCTGAAGATGAGGAGCTGTCTAACAGCTGCTGGGCTCGTTCATGAACACAGAGTCAGCAGAGGGGAAAAGGCGCCTTGAGAATTCCCATGGGGATATTCCTGAGCCAGACCGTCCTGTCAGTGTCATGCCCGTATCAAACACCAGATGTCAGCACGTCACAGTCTGCTGCTCAATCACCAACAGTAACGCTTCTGCTGGGATCTAACACACACATAGGTAATCTGGGATGATGCCGTTTCACTCCAAAATTAGATGGACATCATTTGAAGAAATGTTGTGTGCTTTTACAAAATGAGCCAGAAATCCAAATGTATCTGTATTTATGTCACATATCATATATGCGGATACGGGGGAGAAAAATGCAAACTTCCCTTATTAAAGGAAGAAAATCACTTGAATCTATCCTGGCCTTCATCACACCAAGGAAATGGCTGACAAACTTAGTTTGGAAGTGAGATACATGAGTTGTATCCTGACTGGTGTATCTGATAATACACTGCACTGTTTGTGCACTGTAGTGGAGTGCTACACTTGAGTAAATGTCCTTGGTTATTTTCTACTTCCATGGTTGATAGATAACATTTCATGTTAGATAACAATCTAACCTATGCAGCATGCAGTTACTGGGTATGACAAGGGGGACAAACTCATATCAGTATCGTATGTCATATTCAGTTTGATTTGATTTAAATTTGCTTTATTGGCATGAATGTCACAACAACAACATTGACAAATCACCAAGAAGTAATGACATCAAATGAATACATTTAGTAAACTCCAACAGGAAAAGAGTTGTACAGTAAAGAAAAAGTCATAAGAAGGACAGATAACAATAATAATAAGAACAAACAACAACATCCAAAGATCATTCTTCATTAGTTTTAGTTTCCACTGGTTGTTCTCAGGTGCTGCAGTTTTTTCACATTTTTGTTTTGTATGTTTTGGATTTCAATTCAGGAGGAATTCTGCTTATAAAAGGGAAATGTTTCCCTCTCAAAGTCTGGTATTTTTAACATGAGGTGAGAAAGTGTACACAGCTCTGTCTCTACCTGTCCTCTGTCACATTTTGTGTGACATAGAAAGGGATTTTCATTGTGGTCTCCGACTTTTGGACCCCACCGTATGTCTGATTGTTTCTCATGCTGACAAATTAAAAATCACCCATTGTTCAACTGTGTTTGAAGATTTGAAGAGTGTTCAGATTTTGGTGAAATATGATGAGAGATGTCTGGTTTTTGTTGTAGCTTAGAAAGCATGATTGAGCTGTGTTCATGTTTAACCACCAGGTGGCGACAGAGATCTTTATTGGGGTTGTCAGTCATACAGACATAGAAGATGTACAGTATACACAAAGTGTCATGGGCAGAAACAAAAAACAACTAAAGTTGAGGGCTTTGACCTCAGCTTCAACTACATGAGCTGTTGGCTCACAACATTGTGTGTTATGTTATTATATAAACTCATGTTTCTTTTAGAGGTTTCACAGCTTCAAATGGCTTTTTCCTTTGGTTTGGTGGCTTTTGTTAGGGGGCTGTGGCAGGTGAGTGGGCGTCGCTGATCTGCAACACCCTCCCTGTTGGCCCGTCCCGCCCTCAGACATACCTTCATCCATCACTCTCCCTGGCACACTGAAACGCCCCCTCTCCATCTCTTATGGATATGTGTGTTTGTGTGGGCGGGCTCACTGTCCTTTCCTTGTGGACATCTGAAAGTATAGATGTATATAAATGCACCTTCAGCATGAGGTCCTTCTGTGTTTTATGCAAATCTAAATTAAGCAAAGGACAAGACATAATGGCAGCAGTTGGAATGGAGTGTGTTCTGAATATCCTTTGGTCATTATCACTGATTTATAAAGTTGTTTATTCATTTGAAGAGGACGGATGTTATTAGAGAAGTAGATTTAAAAAACGTCAATATATAGACCAAGTATCCTGAAAAGGATGCCTTGAAAAGAGAAAAATGCATTACATTTACTCTTTAGTGTACTTCTCTGGCAGATCAACACACCATAAGTTCATAACACCAAACTGAGACATCTCTGAAAACCCAAATGAGTCTCCAGATCTACAGCCAGAAAAACACACCTCCCAAACAATGCTATAGTCTATAGTAGCAGAGGAGAAAAGAACAGCTGTGCTTTTTAATTGCCTGCACATCTCAACATGTTGAAATGTTCTGATGTTCAGGAGAACTTTTTTCAGTAACAGGGAATAGAAGATGTGAGGAGTGGCAGCTTGTTGGATTGAAAGAGCTTACATATGGTTAGTTTGGTAGTGCGGGACATGGAGATCAGATGTGCAGGTAATTGCTATAGGTGAGCAGCATCTGGCATCAATGAGCACCTCGGGGAGACTGGGTGCATTCCAGCGGCGTCGCCCTCCTCAACCTCACTTAAATCAATTAACTCCACAGAATCTCTCCTCTCCCCTGCTCCCTTTCATTCCCCTCCTGCTCTCTCCTCTGCAGCCGTCCCACTTGCAGGTCTTTTACCTCTCTAAATATATCTTTGCCATGAGCCAATCCCAGCCCCCACCTCCCATTGATTCTCCTCGTGCATTGATCTGAAATCCCCTGTGTGTGTGTGTGTGTGTGTGTGTGTGTGTGTGTGTGTGTGTGTGTGTGTGTGGGCTTGCATATAAGAGTAAACCTATGTGTACCACTCTGGTTTAGCGTGGGTGTGTGTATTATATGAGTGTGTTTCAGGTTGACTAAATGGAGTTTTATGCTTTTTGCTCACCCTCGACGTCCCTTCGGTTCTGCTCTCGAGCTCAGATGCTTGAATATAAACCAGGAGAGAGTCTTTACACTCTGACCGCTGTATTCTTATTTTAGCAGGACGCTGCAATGAATCAGTGTGCGTATTTTAAATGTGAGCCTCCCAAAACACAATGGTTCCTTTGCTTAGCACATGAAAAGAGCTGCTAGAGCCAAATCTCCTTTTATCTTACAGTCAAATCCCATATCTCCTCCTGTTTTAATTATAATATTTGTCTTGTGAAGCACAGAAAGAATTTCTGCCTTAGTCAGTTTACCAGGATAATACATTATTCCACTCTAGAGGATCAGAAACTGAATATATGATGCATATCTTTATAGAACAGCTTAATTCATATATCCACCATCATTTTCATTAACATTGTCTCCAGGTGACAATAGAACAATAACACAGTCGGGAGAAAGGGAAGATTTCCCCTCTCAACGCCTGGCTAGTTGGGGATATCGAGATGAGACGCTGAAGGCTGAAATGTATTTTTCCCCTCTCCACAATCCTCATCACAATCTTGTCTTAGAGGCGATCGATCCATGCCCAGGCAATATAGTTCTGATATATGCTACTGTCAATGGGGCGGGATGTACGTCTGCTGCACTGTGGACATGCAGCACACTCTTGTATTCATGGCAAATTTCCTCACAAGAATAGCAGGTTAGAGAAATCAATCAGAAATGCAGATTGATTGGCTGCTGCTCCTTTTTGTAAGATACTAGTGAGGAGTCAGGAGCAGGATCCAGGCTTCTGATCGATTAGGGAGGAGATTGATATTTAATAACAAGACACTGCTGGTATTTTAACTTTCACTCTCCACCCCTCTTTTATAATAATCGTCATGGTGTCTCAGCACAGTCCGCATTGTTGGAAACATCAGGGCTCATTTACCTCTCAGCAGAAGAAAACTTTACCAACAGTCAGTATTCTCAATGAAGTCAAGTCATACTGTAACACAAGGCTGTTATTTGGTTTGGTCTCAGTTCCATCTTTAACTAACGGTGACTTAACTGATGTATCATAGCTGTTAATCACCTGACAGAGCAGAGTGTGACTGAAGACACTGCCACACTGTTGTAAAAAGCAGCTAATAGTTATACTTGAGTTAAAGTAAAGATATCATATTAAAGTACTACTTTGGTAAAAGTTAAAGTATAATATACTGTAAGGTAGAATAGTACTCAAGTATAAGTCTTAAAGTATCTGATATCAAATGTACTTTAGTCTCAAAGTAAACATGTGGTTAAGTAAAACTAAATTATAAATATATTTACATGCATGTACACACAGTACACTATGGGTCGGCCAATTATCAGATGCAATATTCAGCTTTGTTTTGTTCAGATTGCTGATAAAATGAATTATTTAAAACATGTGCTAAACTGGCTCTGCAAAGTAACTAGTAACTAGTGTCATCAAATAAATGTAGTGGAGTATAAAATACAATATCTGTGACTAAAATGTCTTGGAGTGGAAGTTTACAAAAATAGCAGCAGTACAAGTACCTCGAAATTGTACTTAAGTACAGTACTTGAGTAAATGTACTCAGTAACATTCCATCACCACTGTCAGGAGATAATGTTTCAGCGACCTGGTACAAACCTTAATGAGGCATGTTATTGTTGGTGACTGTTAGCTATGACAGCTGTTGAGGGCTGTGACACTGTAAAGACTGAGTTTAAAATGAACAATCACTACAGCATGCGTAAATCACAGCACAGCACAGCACAGCACAGCACGCACTGAGAACTGACACAAACCTAAACATTTATCTGAATGTCACCAGTATCCTCTTGAAAGTTGCAGTGAGAGTGTTAAATTTTAATGAATGTAAAGGAAGGAAGGTCTGGGCGAGTACATAAGAGAGAGAGAGAGTGTGTGTGTGTGTGTGTGTGTGTGTCAGAACATGTCATTATTTCTTTCCTCCTCCTTCATTAAACTTTTAAAATCGAACTGGAAAGTCCACCTTTGTGTGTAATTACCATCATTTCATTGATAGGTTTGTATTATGAAGCAGTTCCACACCGGCCTGTGAGCCCTAATGACTCACTAATAGCTGCCATTTAGATAAAGCATCTCAGTCAGGGATTAGACCTGCGGATACCTATAAAATACAACCAAGCTGTATGCACAGAAATACTGCAGTTATCCTGCATTTCCTTTTTCTTTTCTGTTTTTTGCAAAAGACAAGTTATTGTTCCCTGCTGGAATTTGCAATTAGAAACACAGCTAACTGAAATCCTCCGATTTGTCCTCACAATACGATTTACTTCCAGTTTGACTCCAAAATCTATACAGCACGCACTAAAACAATCTATTCTAAGTTAATTTATAAAGCATGTAATTTGCAGAATTCAATTATCACGCACAACCATCATCAACCATTATGTTGAGGCGAGGGTAATCATCTTATGCTCTGTAATTTTACAATTGAATTGTCCTAATTGTAAATCTATTTATCATTGTCTCTTCAGACAGGTTTTCATGAAAGCCTGTTTTCTCTGTAATTTCATTAGTGTTTTTGCGATAATTGTGACAAATTGGAGTTTCCTTCTGGGTAATTAGATTATTCCAGTAAGTCAGTTCCCAAATCTGACTGCTACTTGATTAAACACAAGGCTGGAATCATCTGACAGACCCAAAACTGTGTAGAAAGTGTTGACTGTGACTGACAGCGTTTGTGGTTGAAACGGAGTTTTTTGCATATTTGTCAGCAAAATGCAGCTGAATCAGGTGCTTCTCAGCTCGAGGACAGCAAGCTGGAGCACATCGATTGATTCACAGCCTTTAATAGTGCAAACATTTCAACGCTGCACTGTTTGCCACTGCTTTAAATCAATCAGTGTGCTTCAGTCCATTTAGTCTTCTGAGAACAGCTATCGTGGTGTCAAACATCTCTAGTATCTCCTCTCATCCTAACAGAAACTGTCTATTAAAGACGAATACCTCTCATTCATCCGAGTAGATGATATAACCTTGGAGACATTTAGTTGTGTTTATCTGGCGGCCATGAAAACCCTTTAACAAGCTGTTGTTCGAACATGAGGCTCCATAACAGCTTTAGTGCTACTCGTCACAGCGATGAACAGCATTCTTCATTCTCCCTCATTTGTTGTTTGGATGATCGAGGTGGAAAATGTTCCAAAATCTCCCATAGGTGTTCAGCTGGGTTCAGATCTGGTGACTGCAAAGGCCATGTGAATCACATCAGTTCATGCTCATCAAACCATTCAGTGACTTGTTTCTCTTGAGGGGCATTGCCATCTTGAAAGAGATCACCCCTGTCATGGTGGAAATATTTTATCACTGGATGATCACTCAGAATATGCTTTGATTGATTTGCCTGACTCTTCCCTTTTAAGGAAGTGGACACTATTCACTCACCTGCTCTCACCGTCTGGGGTTAGCTTGAGCTGAGCAGCTAAAATGTTGGTTAACAATGATAAAGATTTTTTTGGTGTGGCATATTTGAATGTCCTCATTCATACACGTCATATTCAAATACACAGTCCTCGTTAATGTTGTTAGCATACCTTTTGGTGAAGGTCGCCATCTTTGTCTGCATGGTTGATCCCAACTGCTTCCATGAAGCTTCTTGTCTAATTTTCAGTTGGACTGTGGTTGCAATTTGTTTACAAATGTTAAATGTTGTCCTTTGAATACTATAATGATAGTGGCAGAGACATCGTGTTTCTAGATGCAAGATGATCCTAACTAGTGCAGGTCAACAGGTCAAAAAGCTAAATCAGTTCCTGAAGAAGAGAGGATTTTACTTTACTGGTCCATTTGCCCATCTTTCCCATTATATTTTTGTATTTGTCATACTTTTTTATTTAGTCTCATTTTCCGTATGAAATATAGGACGTCAATGGAAACGTTTGGTTTTATTGATGGAATTAACACAGCGTGTCACAGAGCTGGATCAGTGCAGTCACAAGGACACAATGTTGGCAGTTAACGTTTCTGAAACCACTGATACATTCATATTTATACATGTTATAACGTGTCATCTCATGTTCACACTACATGTTTATGACCTGACTTTCATATCACACGGTGGAGTGGATAGTGGTGGAGTTACAGCAAGGCAGGAAGGCTGCTAAGCCGGTGACGGCAGTTTGAGACTGTTTCAATATTTGTGAAAATCACTTTATATGTTTGAGGAGACCTTTCGCGCTGTAATACACAGTGCAGACACAAGCAGGATAAAAGATTTTACTGCATGGCATCTTCCAGTTTATTAACAGAGGTCTTGCAACTGGTTTCCATTACACTCTACATTCAAAATGACATCCCCTCATCTTCAGTCCACAGTGTTTAGGGTGCTTTATGATTCACTGTGCATGTGTGAGGAAGACTATCATTCTAATGAACTGAGCAGGTGTTCTGCGGAGGCGGCAGGATACAGGATAGCGGCTGTGTGTCCTGGGTTCAGGCTTCCTCCTCCACATCTGTGCACTGGGCATCCTTCAACATCCTCACGTATCATCCTACGCTGCTTCCTCCAACCCCAAGCAGGAAACGGAAGTCTTTCTTCTCAGCCAACTGCTTATTTAACTCCCACTAATGCAGTTCTTATCTATACTGCATGTGGTGTGAAGGATGCTTTGCAACCAAGAGCCAAACGAGACACTTCCTGTTTGTTAGTGGGAGGATAACGCTGGATAAATGACACCAGCTTTTCTGACCACTCCCATTCAGCACGGAACGTTCTGCATCCCCAGACATTTTCTAGAAAAAAAGAAGAAAAAAACAGAAGAAAATGAGCTCTTTGAAAGGTATTAAATTCCATAATAGATCGTCTTCCCACCACAGAGGTGGTATGTAGGGGGATGCACAAATAAATCAATACAACAAAGTGGGCTGTGCGGGGAAGAGAGACAGCGGGCTGAAATATTAACCAAGCGCCATAGGAACACAAGCCAAAGCCTATGAAATAGAGTATCCATTATGGGCAAGTCTGGAGTTGTCTGTGGAATTGGATGCAGTAAGAGGAGGGAGGGGGCGTAATGCCCATTCACCGGTTTTATTGAGAACTCATTGCACGGCAAAATTGAGAAGCCATTGGTATCGATCAGCAACTGTACAGAGGAGAACGCAGACTTCGAAACTGCCTGCGTCTGTTATTTGTTATTTTTCTCTGTTCTCTTCAGGCGCTGGATGGAAGACAAACTTCCTTACACACTTTTTGTCCATGTGTTTCCTTTACAATCTCCTCTTCCTCAGCACTCACCATGCCATGAACTTGTTTTGCATCTTCTGTTGCTGACTTTCCATTTCTTCCTTCTGCAGTCTTTCCTATCCTCTCTTGCTTCCTCGGCCACATTTCATCTTTTTATTCGGCTGCTAGGGGTGTCAGCAAGCTAGATGAAACACGTTTGATTTTGTAAAGCAAATTAGAAAGGAATCTGAGACAGGGCCGTGGACCTGGTAAAAAGTAGACTGCATCATTAATTGGAGCTTTCTGCATTTCCTCCACCACTGTAGACACTGCAGTCTTTTTTATTTGTTTGGAGTTGGGTATATAAACTAGGTTTTTTAGGGGAAATTAACAAAATATTTTTAAATTATTTTCTCCCTTCACATACTTTAAGAAGGGAATCTCTAAAATCTTTAGTAGTAGTGGTTTTGTTACCTTAACATAACCAAACTGCAACTCATAACTGAAAATGTGTATTTAAAATACCTGAAAACAATAAATTCAGTAAATGTAAAAGTAAAAATCACAAATGTCTAACCACACACAGATTACGAACACTGAATACCGGCGTCGTATTTAAAGTCCATTCATCCAGCACGACTCACTGTGAAAACTCCATCTCTGTACCATATTACCTGACTTCCTGAAGGCTTTCTGCCAAAAAACTTGTCACATGTATGCAAATCATTGACACATAGTGAGCATGGGGTGATACAGTCACCAAAGCGTATACTGCTTGGTCCTGCAAAACCAAGCCACCCTGCTAAAATACCAAGTTTTTAGAGAGATCCACTGTAAGAGGGCTGAAATTCTGAAGCAATAATTGTCTGACATCTGGTTTTACCTTCCATTTGATTTGAATTGCTCGTTCAGAAGTGTCTGTGGTTTCTCTGTTAGTTTGAATGGGTTGCGATTGAAAGCTTTTTAATCCTACTATTATTAGAAAGTTTAATCATAGAGGAAAGTACAGGAATCAGAGAAGTAGAAGCAGAAGTCAAACATCTTTTCTAATCTAAGTCTTTGGTGTTCCTAATGCCACATTAATAAAGCAATGACTATAAATATGCAATTAGAGACAATAAGCAATCCTCGCATCACGCTGAACTGTACTTTAAAGGACTTTGACATCATTTTAGTGAGAAAGTTTGAGTAACTGTAGACACCTCCTGTGTCCGACAGCATCCTGGTGAATGTCACCAGCTACTGCACCATTTCATATCTCGCCTTCACACTCAGATACACTATCTTCTCCAGCCCTCGCCTTGATAATGACTTTGGATATCCCCAGCCACATGTAGTGCCGACACAGCTCTGCTGAGAGCACCTGAATGCTGGAGTTAGTCTTGTAAAGTTAGATTGCACGGAGAGAAGGAAGGTGAAGGAGAAGGAGAGCCTGGAGAGTCTGAGATGAGATGGGATGGCAGGAGCCTCATTCACAGGAGGGTGATTGCGGGGTAGCGTTCTTGCTGAGGTCAGGGAGAATGCTGATCCCCTGGATTTATACTCATATGATGCCCGCTGTACAGTACATCAGGATTTGTGACCGCACTCCTGAAATCCATTTTCTCCTTCTGTGACTGCAAGCCTGCACACGGAGATGGACCCTGATTTACCTTGGAACAATTTATAGATCCATGCGTTGTTACAGCTCCTCCTTACATACCTCTTTTAATGTCCCAGTAGAGAGCCATACTGTCAACTGAAGATGAATACATGTATCTTACCTCATCCATCATCACCTTTACTTAGTTTTTGTGTTTTTTGTGTGGAGGACATACGTTTTATTGTAGGATTAGGATTGTACACATAAACAGGAACTGAAATCGAGCAAAACCGATGATTTTCAGTGTACTTGTATTTTCCTCTCGCTTAATGTGTGTTTTTCTGTAGCTACAGGGGGAATTTTGGAATGTGAGTAGGATGGGTTAATGGGTCAGTGAAGGTTGGGTAGGAATCAATAGACATGAGTGTTGGTTCGTATTCTTCTCTATATGTCTTGTCTGTCTAATCAGAGACCAGTTCATACTGACATCTCACATCTGTCACTCTTTATTTCCACAATACTGGTGTCAAATCAATAGAAACGATTTGAGAAAGACATTGAGATATCTAAAATAACATGATGATTGCCAAAAATACCAAAAAGAAAATAAGTGAAAGCTCAAAATAAAATAAAATAAAAATAAATGTTCTAAATGAGCTCAGAGTTGACAGAGAGAGAGGCTGCTGTTGTCAGGGCCACACTCCATGATGAAAGTTTCAGAGATGTCAGACTCAGGTGTTTCAGCCCTCACTGATGGTGACACTGGCATTGTCAGTGTTCATTAGACTTTGTTTACAAGATCCTTAAAACATTTATATAGAATCAGCCAGTGTCATCTGTCATCATAGACGCCATTTGACTGTGGAAGTCAAACTTGTCGGACAAAAAACAGTGGAGGTTATTATGAAGTCAATAGAGGCCTTTAATGCTGCTTATAAAAGACACAGCACTGTAGATGAAAATGTAAAAGCAGCTACAGTTGGAAACTTAATGGTCATTCAAAATGTTAGCCGAGCAGTATGAATGATTTCTTCTTTATAATGGACACACATCAAATGTGTGGCTGTGACTTTGAATACCACTTATTTGAAATGGTCACTGTGGTTCTTGGTTTGGCTCAACTGCTGTTTGCTCTGCCAGCTTTTATATTGGCTACAGTGGACTGAGTTGAGCAGGAGATCACAGGGATAAAAGCCCCAGAACTCGGTCCAGCTGCTTGCAGCAAGCTGTGTGTGTCAGAGCGTGTGTGTTTGTGTGCACACCGCCAGAGGGCAATTTGATTCAGATTCAGTGGAAATGATAGTAAGGCAATTTGTTGTTTTCCCTCATATTTTCCCTAAGCCATGGTTCCATATTTAACAAGCGTGAGGTATTAAAGAATGTGTGCCAACAATAGCAGACCCCCCCGCCCATCACCTACTGCGTACAGTGTGTGTGCTGGTCTTTTAACCTGGCTTTCCAGAGTTTGCCTCAGAAACACAGCTTCAGTGGACAGGAAGGATTGTGTGCTCAGAATACAGCAGAGTGGATCGCTGCTAGACTGAAATACAGATGTGCTGCTCAAGCAAAAGAAGAAAAAGTGAATTTCCAAAGAACTATCTCATTACAGATAGATAGACATAAACTTTTATGTGTTTTCCTTTCAATACCATAGCAGCCTTTTATTTTAATCAGTTGTATGCCTCTGCTTAGGCATACAACTGATTGCTGCTTTGGTTCAAATTATTGAAAGATAGATGACCTGACCATGAGATATATTTGTGTTGACTTTATTATCATCTAACCAAAACCTCAATCCTTTTTCACAAACCTCAAAGTGACTACAATCCACGTTTTCATGACAACAACACTGACAACTCATTATTTAGCTGCCTGGATAACAAAACTATTGGGTTCACTCTCACTGCTCTCTTAGCATCGTTTTCAGCAGGCAGCTGTTCTCAGGGAAAAAAACAGGTAGAGGCTGCTGAACATAGTGGAGCATTTAGCAGCTAAGGAGCAAGACACTCTCAGCTGTTGAGACCACAAACAGAGATAAAAGAGAGTTAATATCGGACTCAAAGCCTATTCACCAGGTGGCCAGACACACAACTCCAGATTTAAGGTGATCATGTCAGTTTCCGCTGCCCCCGCAGCAGTCAAAAATCAATAATTGAATATTCAAATACAAAAAAACTCAATAGTGACTAGAAGATTGAGACAGGGCATTTCATAGCACTGCATGGCCTTGCCCACTTTTATATCACAAACTCCCCTTTGTTTTATGATCCTCCAGGAACTCAAAATCCTCAGCAGATGCCCTTTTCACTGTTCCCAAGGTCACCACAGAAACCTTTGGGAAAGCTCTTACCTACAATGCCCCCCAAAAATGGAACACTTTGCCTCGAGATATGAGATTTGCTGACTCAGTGGATAGTTTTAAATGACAACTCAAAACTTTATCTTTGTAGTACAGCCTATAATTAGCAGCAGTCTGTTTTAATCCTTCCAAAGGGACTGTGCTAATGCTGTTTTCTCCTTTCCTCCCAGTGTATGTGTATGGTGTTAAATGTGATGTTGTTGCTGCTGAATTATACAGCACTTTTAGCTGAATTCTGTGTGTGAAGGGTGCTGTTCATTCATATCATTTACTAAATTTACATTTATCTGGAACCACAATCTTTTTCAAACTTCAACCAAAGGGCCTCTGTTTCCTAAAGCTAACCACACACAAGACCCAGGATGCAAAGCCCGAGGGGTGTGCTACAGAGCAAGATTAGTGCATCAGTCCAGTATGTTGAGCCTAAACAGAGTTTTCAGTGTCACTAAGGTGGCTTTCTTTTAACCTGGCTGGGTCACCATGGTAACCTCGTAACCAGGTATAGGTTTCAGATTAAAGGAATAGTTCACTCTAGAACGAAATTCAGTCATTATCGACTCACCCTCATGCTGATGAGAAGTCCGGTGTAGTTTCTTATTCCTCAAAGTGCAGCTGGAGACCTGCGGGGGTACCCTCCAGCAGCAATAATCCTTATAACGAGCGTCAATGTGCCCAAGACGAAAAGGTCCATAAAACTACACAAGAACTTTGTATTCCTCCATACTGCTCGTCCGCTGCAATCCAAGTGTCCTGAAGTAGCGACATCCAGAGTTTACTCGAAACAACGTCATTTAGTACATTTTTCTAGCCTAAACAGTCACTATGCTATGTTTACCTGGAGGCACGCTCCGCGTGCACGCTTTAGATACACACCGGTATTTACATCCAGCTGTGAGTGTCAAAGTTTCAAATCACTAGTGCAGGAGATCCCTCTTGTGTTTGTGTGTCGCTCGGTCGCTCACAGCAGGATGTAAATACCGGTGTGTATCTATCGCTACTCTCGTTGATTTTGTCCGGCGCGGCTTCCGTAGTGCAAACGCTGTGAGGGAGACTCGCGTGAACGCCTCCAGGCAGATGTAGCATAGTGACTGTTTAGGCTAGAAAAATCGACGTCGTTTTGAGTAAACTCTGGATGTCGCCAATTCAGGACACTTGGATTGCAGCGGACGAGCAGTATGGAGGAATATTACAAAGTTTTTGTGTAGTTTTATGGACCTTTTCGTCTCGGACGCCATTTACACCTGTTATATGGATTATTGCTACTGGAGGGTACCCCCGGGGGTCTCCAGCTGCACTTTAAGGAATAAGAAACTACATCAGACTTCTCATCAGCATGTGGGTGAGTCGATAATGACTGAATTTCGTTTTAGAGTGAACTATTCCTTTAAATCTATATAAAGCTATAAAAAGTGCCACTCTTTCAGTAACAGCTTTCATGACGATATTCTCTTTGAGTGACGCAGATTCTCAGCTGAGGGAAATGACATTACATATGCAAACTTTTCTGAGCCATACATTAGTAATGTCACCTGACAAAGCTGTGTAATTACAGAGGCACAAACTGCATGCACAACCTTGTGTTGTTCGCCACAGGTACCTACATGCGTTCAGCTGGTGAAACCAAAAAAAAACCAACTGTTTTTCTTTTTGCTTCAGGTAATATCAACAATTTAATTTTACACTGCATATCACCCACACACTGACAGAATGACGGAGGCACAATGACAGCAGTGCAGCTAATAGAACACAAACACTTAATACATTTTTTAGTATTTATCACAGGTAATATTCAATTAGCTGCTTCACTTTCATCTGATCAAAACTAAAGTGATTTCCATATCCTTCATTATTGGACAGTATCAGGCCCAAATGCAGTTGCTAATGTTTAAATATGCTGTGTCAAGTTTAAGATCGCCACAATGTGCAGTTGTCCAGTCAGAAATGAAACATAGGCATTTTTTGCAGTAAATATTATATTAACTTACCAATTTACATGATAAAACATTTCCTGTCAGCATTCCCTTATTTGCCTTTTTTGCTGTAATAGTTATTTAATATTCTTCATAGCTCTTCGTCTTGGCTGAAGTAGGAGGCACGGGATCAGTCCATTTTGTGCAGTAGTAGTCAAATGATGCACCAAACACCCCCTTTTATGGGGACACACACAGAGCCCGATGAAGACAGCCTGGGCTAAAGAAGACAGTTGATAACCACAGTGTGATACTTGTTTTCTCTGACCGAGGTTTTAGTTTTTGTCTAGTATTATTGCAAATAAAGCCGGGCTCTGTTGGACTTGTGTTGCAGTTTACCCCACAGGTCTTCAGGGGGTGTCACAATCCTGCACTTTCTCCAGCCACTATCTAGCCCGACCTCCTCCTCATTACTTTTTAGCAGTACAATGCGCTTTCTTCATTGCTGCTGAACATAATTTGGCAGCGATAACTTTTCCTGCAGAATGTACTTGGTAATTAAACTTGGTAATGCAAATGATTTTAGGTAATTGACTTCATCACTTGTCTAAATGTAAGATTTAATAAAGGTAACTGACACTGTGTGTAAAGTTAAGCAAACACATGTTCAAATCCCAAATCACACAGTAACAGATGATACAAATTTCCATATCGCCCCGTAAAGCTTTTGAATTTATGCACTTGTGCTTTATTAAGAGCGACGCAGCACACGCTGCATCTGAATGACAATGCTCCGGCCATGTGTTGGTCCATCTGGCAGGGAACCACAGACATACAGCAGCGTGCTTTGACTTCTTTAAATGAAAACATAGGCCTCATCTGACAAGGCAAGACGTGGCCCATATACAACACGGGCCATTGCAAACAGGGGTCACCCTCCGTCACCCCTCCCCACTCTGAGCCACTTTCTTTTTTCAGACATATCCTTTCTTCATTGCTGTCTGGCTTCAGTTATGGCTGGCAGGGGTCACTTCACTTTCATTTCTATTCATGTCAGGAAATGAATTGTAATTCCACTGGGCCACACTGCCTTCATATCCATCTCTTTGTCAATTTATGTCATACTGAGTCTGTGTTTTTCACAAATCAGGCGGAAAATCAGCCAATAGGGTGAGGTCGTTTGAGTTGTGTGTAAGGCAAACGAATTTGTTCCACAAATCAAGTGTTGGCTCCTTGAAGGTTTTTAGACAAGTAGAACTATCTCACTTCATTTTAGCTCAACTCAATTGGTAAAACTATATTTGATGACTGAATATAAGAGTAAGTAAATGTCTCGAATTGTCTTCCTTTCAATGAACTCTACACAGTGTTGGTGGTGGACATTAAGGAGGGGATTTCATCTAACAATGTCATTTCTGAGCATGGGAAAGGGATTTCCTCAATCATACAAATCTTACCCCAACACAGAACTCCAAAATAATGTTTATTGAACAGTTTTGTATTCCAGGTGATCTGACTGATTTGTGGCTATGTTAGAAAGCCAGTAACAGTGTATTTGAGCGAAGGGAGGGCTTGTCTTTGGGCACTGGAGAGATGGTGAGGATTAGATAAGAAGTTCATACAGTCACACAGTGGACTGTGCAGTGAGATACACACTTTATAATTTGCTCTTATTAATGTGAATCTATCAGCACGACTTCCAATTAAAAAGTTATCAGATAACAAATTGCATGAACCATTAAGAACCTGTACAGCTAAAGCAGCAACAGTTACCCCGTCACAAGCTGAGCTCAGAGATTTCTATGTGTGTCATAATTTGTTTTTGTCTTACACATAAGTACACACAAACATACTGTATGTCACTCATTATAGAATATAGGACATATTTCCATGTCAGAGCTCAAGATCTTGCTTTAGTGCAAACTTACTTTTGGTCAACCTCTGTTTCCACTATTGAGATATATAAGATGAATCGCCCCCTGGTGGCTGGCTGCACTATAGCACATAAACCCCGCCCCCCCCACGTTAGAAGATGGAACATGGGCCAAACTAAAAATTCAAAGTACATGTCAGGTACATTTTCAGTAGTTCTTATCATGCTGATGTACTGTATGTTCAAGTGTACATCTTCCTGATAAGTTTGCTTTTAACGAGTTACTTAATGCTATAAAAAGGAGGTGAACCATCGATTGACGGGTGTGTGGGCGGAACTCGCTCCATTGCCCAATCACTACAGAGCAGACTCCAAATGACGGAGACACGTTGTCCATCTTTATATATGCCAGTGGTTTCTACCAGATCTTTAGATGTGAGCTCTAACACTTAAGATTTGAATCTAGAATCATATTATTACAGATAGTACTTCTGTTAGGTGCACATGAGCAAGCAGCTAAAAGGAGCAGTACATTTAGCTTTAACAATATAACATACCACTGAGACATATTGAGCATATGAATGGAAGGCAAAAAAATAAATAAATGGCAGGACATTGCTGTGCAGGCCTTGGTAGTTGTGTCCACTGTGACAAAGGGGATACAACTGGAATCAGTTTGAACTTTTGTAAGTTGGGGAAGAGAAGCATCCGACTGTAGCTAGCCACCTGCGTGACCCAGATCTGAGTAGAGTCACGTGATCTTTGTAATCAAGATAATCTGAATATTTCCATGCAAAATGAATTACATGTCACTGTTAGTTTGTTTGTCATTGCTGCTGAGCTAACTGACAAAAGCATTTTCCAACTTCACACCCCCAGGTTTTTTTCATTTCCAAACCAACGCTAACTCAGGTGACATTACTTGAGTGTTAATTAGACATCACACAGCTCCCTCTGGAGTTCACCTTAAAGACACACTATGTCGTTTTGGAAAAGATATTTAAACTCAGAAATGTAATGTTATTAATGTTATTATAATATTATTGAGGTAATAAGACAACTGGATAAGAAATCCGTTCTCGGAGGAAAATAAGGTCCCCAGGTCGCTTTTTGAAGCTAGACTAGTGGCAGGGTCCGCCACACATAAACAAAGCAAAACAGCGAGAGAGAGAAAAGAGTGTTTCTTCATTTAGTTTGTTTAGTCAGACAGCTCTTTCTTTCAGATCTTTCTCTTCTGATTAAGATTTCCTCCCTGAAACTACACAGTGCCATCCATTTTTAAGCCTTGACTTCAGACCGCTACCTTGTTGAATTTTGCTGAAATATTAAGACCGATATGGAAACATTCACTGGCAAGAAGTATCAGCAAAGATGCAGTATGCTTTTACATATCAGTACAACATGACATTTAAATCAGTGAATGGGAAATAGAACTGCCTGATGCCTGATGCTGTCTCAGATCACCTGTTTTCATCAGCTTGATTCTCCTGCATTCCAGCACTCACCTCCCTGTATGAGGACTGATGGATTACCTAAGAGCTGATCTCAGAGTTCGATCCTCTTCAGGGCAATCAATCAAAGTCTCTCTTATTCTGCTCTTATTCCACCCCCCCATCTTGTCACCCATTCTATCTCTCCCTTCTACACTGGGGTCGCTTAATGTCAGTGAGAAGATGAAACAGATGAAATGTTGGATGGTTGGTGAATGCAAACACTGGGACGTTTTCTGTTCCATGAGCATAATGTACCATTTTCTTCTCTCGTCATTACTGTTAGCAAACCAGGTGCAAGGTGGTCACAAAGAACAAGAGTCAGGATGCTGCAGAGACGAGATGTCTACATGTAGACAAACAATCCTGATTTATGTGTTTAGAGGAGGGGAGCAGGATATTAGATAATTACAGCACAGTGACAGACAGATATGATCCTGTCTGGGGTTTTATATCCCACTGTATCTATTAAATAATCTAGTGCTTCATGATTGACTTGCTTTCTCTGGCACTCTGCCATCGTGGATCGAGCCAGCTGAGCCCCGATCGATTTTCATGTTAATGCATTACTTCTGACTGGCAGAGGAGACTTGCTATAGGCTCGACTGTAAGGTTACAGAGCTATGTGACCAGTGAAGCTGATGACAGTCTCTATGGGAGTCGCATACTGAAAATGCTATGATAGGGTTGGAGAAAGATATTGGAAAATGTCTGATAGAGGACAGAAGCTGAGAGATAACACAAACAACAGAAGATGAATCTATTTCTAATTGTAACAGTCAGTGACATGTCGAATATTCTTCTATAGAAGCTTTCCAATAGATTAAAGTCATAATGAGCAAAGACATAATACAAGCTGATAGAATGTCAATATAATTGGCAGGAAGCTTTGATAGAAGTAACTAATGATGTGGTCAGCAGCAGCAAATGAGATATAGTGTAAAGAAGCCCAGTGTGAAGAAGCCACATTTAAAATATCACTCTGAGCAAATTCACTGTTCACGTCCTCATTTTAAGAGCACAGTCATTCCACACATTCACAATACCTTCTGTCATTCTTTTGTGTGAATCAAGACAGTTAGAGGTCCATTCTGTTATATCTGTTATCTGCCAGCCTGGAGAAAATCGGTGGGGGATGGCTGTTGCCCGGCTATCACAAGTTGCTTATCAGAGCTGCATTGAATGGAAATGAACCACAGTGCCACAGCCATAAATACTGACACAGGGCTCCCTGAAGCCTTTGATTGTGGCTTGTTTGAAGGAACCTGAAGGGTTAATGCCTTTCGCACATGATGGCCAAAGGAGAGGTGGGGAAAGGTCATTCCTTTTTTGTGGCAGCCCATCAGTTGGCCGCTGCAGGAATCAACACACAGGTCACACTCAAACACAACGTTCACAAACAGCAGACAGAGAGCAGAATAAATGTGTTCAAACATTGTCCCCTTTCTATTATTGACTGTAACCATTTGTCAGGGTGGACAGATTTTTATCAGATAATGCTGAGTTTTTCTGTGTTGTGAGACAGAAATATTTTAATATTTTAAATGATTTTGACACTGGAATAACTGACGTGTAAAAAGCATTTTTCAGCCTTGGGAACATTTTGAAAATGACATCTAGAATACTTAAAAGTCAACTGTGTGTAACTGTGGGAGAATTAGGGGCAGAAATGGAATATAAATCATGATTAGGTTTTCATTAGTGTATAATCATTGTGTTTTTTTAATACCTTAGAATGAACCTTTTTGTATCTACAGAGAGAGCAGGTCGAGAGAGCTGCAGAGTTCAAACCACGCCCACTTGTGCTCGATGCTATGGTGGCTGAAGAAGACAATAGACCATTAAAGATTTAAAACAAATTATTATTAATCAATGAGTTCATGCAAATTAAAGGTGGCTTAGGAAAACAAAATCATTTGAAAAAATAAATATATTGTATAAATAAATGTATTTTAGCAAGTACAAAGGACAAATTAAAAGGATAAACTCTGAATTGTGTTAGCCTGACTGCTAAACATATATCTATACATAAATGTTGATATGGTAAGCCATATTACTGAGTGGCCTGCAAGTAAAATGAGAATTCAAGTTCCCCCCTGATACACACACACACAGGACAATACTGCTGAGGGCTTTTATTGTGAAAGGTACAAATAATGTGATGCAGTTGTGAGCGGAATAAAAGTTCACCGTCTTCAGTCAGACTATGGCGCCTCGTATTATTATTTTATTATCTTCAGAAGTATAGCTGCGACTTAAAACCCTCAACTTCAATATTTTTGATCATTAAAATGTAATTTTTGTTTTCTTCTGAGACCAAAGCAGCCTACGATCCATACACAAACCATATTTGGACGTATAACATCTTTCAACTCCCTTCATGTTGGTGCTGCAGCTGGATATGTTGGGCAGGTCCTTCCATAACTCTGCCATGTGTACCGCCAAGCAACAATGCAAACGTATATTAATAATACTTCATTAATAATAATGCTTCCCCTAAAGCAGAAGTATACTATATATTGGCAGAAAGCTTTATTTGTGATATACATCAACTTTAATTTGCAAAAGATGTGCTTAGTACACATGGTTCTATCTAACTATACATGAAAGTACACATTGGAAAGGTTAAACAGCAGATTTCTATTCATATTGAATTGTTGATAAGTGCTAGTTTTTTCCACAGTAGACAGACCCACTTGTTGGACCTGCAGTCACCAGGTAACGGCTAATTTGTTATTCATGAAAAGCCACTTGTATAAAGCCGCCCTCAGCTGCAGCAGCAGCTAAATTGCCCAATTACGCTAATGGAAGACCATCTCTTTGTTCACAGCGGCCATATTGGCACTAGTGCAGCTGATGGTGGTGGGAGCGTGTGGGAGGTAAAAAAGTAAAGAAAACAAATGTGAGCGTCCGCACACACAAACACACACACATAGCAATTTTATTGATGTCTGTGTTGGAAGGAGGCCTCCATTATGCTTCAGAAGGTCTACGTTTGGACTGAATTACTGTTGGCGTGTTTGAAGTGTTCTGGCTGCGGCGGTAGTTCGGAGGGACGCTGGGGGTTTGGATGAAGAGCAAAATGTCACGGAAGCAGCTGGAGAGGGCTAATGAGACTAGCAGGGGTTGCTATCTCCATCAGTGCATCTCTGGCCTGACGCAGGTAAAACTGGAGGAAATCATCTGGAATTAAAAACAGCAGCGCTCTCCCGGTCAACCTCACAGCTCCCTCTGCACGTTTATTTCCCCACTTCCATCTCTGCATTCCAATTTTTTGGGGGAGATTCAGAGAAAAACCTCTCTTGCCCTTATCCCTGCGTGTCCTGCTGCCTGGTGCTCCCCTGTTCCTGCTACAAAAGACTATTTTGTAGATATTAACATGGTAATGATTGGAGAGCAGCTCCACAGGCATCTGACCACTGGCTTTTAGTCACGGTCAAGAGAAAGCAAATGAAAAGCTACCTGCTGGGCCTTGAAGTGAAGAACTGTGTACGTGAGGCTGTGTGGTGAGGTCTATAGCTGCTGTATGTAGGCGTGTATGTGTGTGAGAGAGACAGCCAGAGAAATCTTTATATAGTTACTTAAAAAGAAATTAAAATCCTTTAAGGTGTCAGTTTCTGTCCAGGAATCCATGAAGGAATACAGCTTTAAATCGTAGGTTCACATTTTTTTCGATACTATCTTCTATATACGTACATTTAGGTTACGTGCTGTAGTCATTCCTCCTGACTTTACCTGCTGTAATGTAATTCCAGTGTAAGAGATGAAGGATAACTCCACATCTTCTTTCTGTGTAAAAATACATTCTAAAGTTTACATGAACACAATGAGGTTTGGCAGTCTGACTTTTACAAATCTATCATTTCGATCTGCCAGAGTTAGTCTTTTTAGTACATTTAATATTTTATACCTTCAGATCAGATTGTACAAATCTTCACTCATCTTGTGATTCACCTGTCAATGATTTAAATGCAACAGTGATTCTCCATTTATCTTAATGGACCGTAATAATGCATTTTCAATTTTCTATATTACTGCACACTGGTATTTTTCAGCATTTAAAGGGAACTTATGTGTCATGCTGGAACCTGGTTGTTAGCCGACTCCATTGCTAAGCCAATGTTATCTACTGCGTCTCTCTGTTAGCAGAGTGGACGGAGGCGCTCGAGAACGGCACTCGGAAAACGTGCATAAAGTCACATCCTTTGGACTGTCGCAGAAGAGCTGACCCGAGAGCCACTGAGAGACATGCAGGGTCTCATTTTTCAGGTCACGTTACAATCTGCTCACATATGACCAATTAAAAAGGGATTAATACAAACTGCTACAATTTTGTTCATAGAGCCCCTTAAATATTTTAATAAATCTAAACTGATTTTTCATTTAGAAACTCTTTTAAAAAATCAGACTACAATCAGTCTGCAATATAAAAAGTTGACCGCCTCCTCAATTCTTAGCTGACTAGCTAATTCCTCAAATTTCCTGTATTACCAAAGCAATTAATTTTCAGTTTTACACAAATTAAGATAATAGCTTTATAATTTTATGGAACTGAGCCTCCTCTCATTTTGCTGGCGACCTTGTTGTATCAGTTTGAGTTCCACTGATCTCTGGTATGTGTGGGCAGATGCATAGTATGCGGAATCTCTGCAATCTGCTTGTACATGATCCAGTTATTCAGCCTTCATTTCCATACTCAACCGCAGTACACGGCATATGGCACAACATAATTGCAAACATTCACTGTTTGACCTATACATACATTCTGACATTTTAAATCTGACGGCTGTGTGAAAGCTACAGCCTTAACAAGCATGTAATACAAAGGTACAAGTCCACACGCAATCTGTGCACGAGGTGACAGGAAGGAATTTCTTAAATAAGCTGAAAATGAATGAAGGGGGGACAAAAACAACTTCACGTTTCGTTGCAATCTGCCACCAGTCTGTGAGTGTCTAAATAAAGAAATTACGATTCCGGAGCAGCTACAGCACACTTGCCATGATGCTTTATAATTGGCAAGTGTACCGACGGGCCTCGTGTGACAACAGTTCGCTTCATTAACATTCCCGGCTCATATTGGTTTAATATCATCCCAGAGCTGTGATGGTGATCCACACGCAGCCGCTGTGACGTCCGGGCCTCTAGTTTTATGTTACTGCTGCACAGCAGATGAAATCCAATTAAGGCAATGAAATCAAATCAAGGCGGCTACATCTGGATATGCTAATTTCTAACTAGTTTGCTGCTAAATCTAATTCTTTCCCAAAGGTCATTTTTTTTGACATGTCTGTATCGTGCTCCTGTACATTTCCCCAGTACCCCCCGAGGACATCTTTGTGGGAAGTAATTTGGCAGAGCTATGGCTTTTTATTGGCTAAATTTCAATTAAACACAATTACAACCTGTTTTTAGTAATTGAATGACACAAACGGCAGCTCTGTGTATATCAGCGTGCTCTCACATATGGCAGCTTTGTGCCTGTTATGCATTTGTTGCATCTGCTGACGTGTGAACATGTGCACTATGGAAAAACAGAATAATTCACTATACAGCCAAATGTCCATGTGACAATAATTTGCATACATCAGTAAGTCAGTTCATCATGATGAATCCATTTATTTCGTCCACTTTTGCATATTTAAAAATGTGCTTTGTTACATACTTTTATTGTGCACATGCTCCTTTTGGCCTTATATTGTAAATGGAGAAGTGGATCGATGTGAGTGGTGTACACATACAGAGCACACACTCCTAGTTTTTGAATCCACACTCGCCAAAAGCGTGTTGATGTGTGCACAGCATGTTGGTCTTGCTCCAGGCCTCAGTCACTATTCATCCCCTTCAGGAGAGACGGGCAGACAGAAGACGGGAGACGACGAGGCTCTGTGAGAGTGAAATATTAATGCCTTCTCTCTTGTCCGGCCTCACAAGGTCATCTGCTCGCTTTTCATTGTTGGAAAACAGCCTGACGGCTGAGGCAATTGAAACTGAAGAGATTTCCACCTTGTCCTCACACAAATTAAACCAAGGAAGCCATGACTCTTTGTTGCGTGACCTCGGTACACATTGTTACCTGCAGGGAAAGAGCGAGGGGAAGGGACGGACGCAGGGGAGGGGAGAGAGTTGCTTGTGAGACAGAGGAGTTCTTTACCTTCATTTATTTGCTCCTGTTTATCTGCGACATGGCTGTCATACACGGCCGTTGTGTTATGAGGTGTGTCTGTGTGTGTGTGTGTGTGTGTGTGTGTGTGTGTGTGTGTGTGTGAGGGAAGCGTTCAGTGTGTTGGAGTGTTTTATGTGAGTCGTCTCCCTCATGTCGAAGGACAGACACAATCAATAGAAGCAATCAATGTTGCATGAAGGCTAGAGGGAAGACAGTTCCTGAGGTCCCCCTATTTTTGTCTGCTGTACTACACATGCACACACACACACACACACACACACACACACACACGTACAGTAAAATATCCCTGGGTTCAAAGCAGCTCAGCCAGTGGTGTCTTTGTGCACAAGCGGCTGCTCTTCGTGCACATCTACAGCAACACGTCTTTGTGTGGATGCTTGCATTTCCCTTCCTATCTAACTACAACCATTTTCTTTCATTTCCCTCCCGCGATGCCTTTCATCATCCCTACCTGTGTGCACACAGACAGATAACCCCAAACCAGCGGCTGATTACAGCAGAGGGAACCTGGCCTACTGTTCTACTGGTCCCTGCCAGCTGGGATGTGTGCTGCATCGCCAGTCCACAGGATTAGCAGACAGGCAGGGAACATAAAGATTGTTGCTACAGTTGTGCCAAGCAATGCTGACTAATAACACATTGGAATTTATGAGGAATTTTAAATGTGTTGAACCTTGTGAATAAAAGAGAAAACTGCCCACTTCACATTACGGAGACACGCAGAGAAGTTGCTGCTTTTATCTAATGTCTTCCATTTCTGCATGCAGAAGCAAAGGTTAAAATAGGCTCATGAAGATGAAATGTAATTCCATCTTAATGAAGAACTGCATTTCATTCAGCCCACCCACATGGAATGGATTATTATGTGAATGTAGAGTGTGTACAGCACTGAGGTTTGGTGTCTAGTCTCAGGGAGTGGGTAGTGAATATAATTTCCCCCCCTGAGGACTCAGCCTACAGGTGAGGTGGAGATACACCACATGACATAATACAGGAACATCAGCAGGGGCAGAAGTAGCAGGAAGTGACAGCATAGTGGGATAACTGAACGGGCCGACTTGGCAGAGGCACTGGGGTCCAGAGAGCTATCTGTTTTTTTCATGATCCCTTTATATTGAGTATCTGCCAATAACAAGAATGATCTTGTATTTATTTTAATTATATGCATACTTTAATTATACTGTATGTAGCATGCATGAAAAGTTTAATTTAAGTATTCGACAAAGTATTCGATGCATGGGCATTTTGTGTGCATGATAATCTGTCTATGAGCGATAGCATAGCTCTCAGGGTCATTAAGTACACTGCCTTAATGCAAAGCAGTGACTGCCAAAGCAGGCACGCCATAGTTTCCCATCCGGCCTAAGGAGTATTAATGAATTCAGAAAATGTGCACATCTAGGTTCTAGCCCTACCCCTCCACCTAATTTCACTCAATGTGTTCACAGATCATGGTGACATGCTGACCAGCAAATACACAAACGGAACCAAAAATGTAGCCCAGCAGAGGTAACACAATCTGAAATTGCAGATTTGGAGCTGACCAAGAATTCCAAATTGTTCTGTGTTTCGTTTCCAACATCACCAAGCTCATCTGTGTGTGATTTCAGACTTTTGAGATTTCAGCAAACAAACTCTCCCATCAGTGTAGTTCAGATTTTTCACCCTTAATATTCTCAAACAGTTATATTTGACTTTTAATCTAAACTGGCCTTCAGATGCATCTAGACTGCATGTGGATAGAGCTGAGCTGTAAACACAAGAAAATAATAACACCCACCGACATTGAAATGGGCTGTAAACAGCAGGGGTTGATGCGTGGAGACGGAAGAACATACTCGATGAGAAAAACATGTCGTATCACCAGTCTGCTCCTTCAGATGACGACATGCTCCTCTCAAAGTGTTTATCTACTGAAGGTTGAGAAGAGGAGCGACTCGGACCGATGTCTGTTTGAAAAATGAGAATTTAAAATGTGATGGGGCACCTTTGCTCTTCAGCTTTAATAATTTACAAGTTGAGACTTTGAAAGCTGTTATCGACCGCAACATTAATTTAGATCAAAAGATGAAAGCGAGATCTCTGTCTCGAGAACGCATTGCACTGTTTGAACTATATTACGTTTGGCACATGAAGAAATCTCACGTCTCGACTTGATGTCAACGACTTCTCGCAGCGGCAACTCAAAAAGTAGTTTTGAGTGCCTGCTATTCACTGTCACATTGCACTGCTCTTCATTTCAGCATTGCTACATACGTTTCTGCATGCATTAATGAAGTGCAGACTGAGTTAATTTGGCAAAGTGAGTCATACAGTAGAGCAAACAAAGCTCTGGACTTTAGATGTGGCGACAACTACGAGGCTTTTTTGTACTTTACTATCACATCAGCGGCCTTTCATGCCACCGAGCTCTTCAGTTTTCCACATTTCCAGACGAATGATACTCAAAAGCTTACTTCCACTCCCACGTAATTAACACATTTTTACCACACCAGCCTTCAACATTCCGAACCACTTCAGGCAATGTGCCCATGCAATTTTAGGCCGACACGAGCGGAGGCGGTGAGGGGAAGAGCTTTGTGAGACAGCTCTCTGATGTTGCCTGCAGAGCGTTTTGCAGAGCTTTATTACATTAGTCGTCGAGTGTACAGACTGTATGAAAATAGGCTGCTTGATGAGCTCAACGACGGTGCCGCCTCCACCAACAAGCATGACATCCGCCTCGACGCGTAATGTCTCGTTCCCGTCTCAACAATCGGACCCCCACTGTACTTGACATGTTTTGTCGGACGTTTATTTTGTTAGATTGTGTTAATTATCTGGCTCCTATGAATGTTTTGTACAATCAGCTGAAAAGGAGCGAATTTGCTTGGTGACAAACAGAAATCAAAAGACAAATCCCTTTCTGTAATGTATTTCAGCAGGAGCTGAACGTACTGTAAGCTGACGGAGGTGTTGCTGGATGGGATCAAAAGACATTTGAATTTCCTCAGAGGTAGTAATTCATGTGTAGAGACAATAGACACAGAGAAAGCCTTTTATGTTGTATGCACAAAGAATCTCTTTTGCATGCCGTGGTTTGATATTGATTAGGAGCAGTCCAGGCTGGGGATTTGAGTTTGAGGCTTCAAGGAGTTTGAGGAAAGCAGCTCCAAAGACAACAGGACCAAATTGCAGTAGCTGCCTGGTTAAAGGAAAAGGTCACCCAAAAGGGAAAATTCCGTCATTATCTACTCACCCCCATGTTGTGGGACAGTTGGGTGAAATTTCGAGGTCGACAAAACATTTCTGGAGCTTCACAGCAAAATAACATTGTAGTATTCTCCTAAACAACAAGGGTAGTAGCTGGGGACTTTTTTTTAAAATGTAAAAAAAAACTTACCGAATAAAAAACATTAAAATGGCTCTTTAGAGCTCGTCTTGTATAATCCAATTTTTTGGAAGCCTTGAGATCCGAATGTGATTTCAAAAGACATTACTCACACCCTCAACACACTGCCGAGCTTGCGCACCCACTTAAGAAGGGGTGTGCACTACACGTTTAGCTTAGCAACTACATGTAAATAACATCTTTTCAAACTGACTTGGGATTGCTGGGCTTGGAAAATTGAATTTTCATTTTTGGGTGAACTGTTCCTTTAAACTTGTGAGTATCAGTTAAACTGCATTAATGCCCTACACAGTTAAAACGATGTAAATGTAACTGAGCTATTCATCCGTCTGACATCTTTAATCTACCACAAGCTGCTATCTAGCCCCAATAATGTATCAAATATGTTGGAATGTAATCAACACAACACAGATGTGCTATGGCATACTGACCTACTGCAGAACAGGGGCTAGTTGGATGTGCTCAAGGTCACTTTGGTATAATTCATTCTTGCTGACACTAAAGTTTAATACAGGTTATCAGGTTTAAAGACAACTCTTTAAATGCTATTCTCCTGTGATACTGCCCACTGTCTGATGTATCATCAGTGCAGCAGCTTCAGGCTTCATAGAAAGTAAAACATCACTGATAATCGGCTGGCTCCTGTGGTTCCTAATGGGAACAGTTTCAAGATTCCTGAGTAATGAGAGCAGTCATTACCACAATATTCAGGGTTGATGGTGGTCCCACCGAGTATGTTTACATAATGCATATCAAAGATGTTTCACTCAAAATGAGAGATATCCTGTGTATTTGCATGGATTAGTGGAGGCTGCAGAGGAGCAATGTTCAATCCAATCACCAAAATAATATTGGCAATGTACATTTCTGCAAACCACGGATATGTTCACACTTTACATATCTTTATGTTGCAACTTAACCTTTATAAAGTCTTTAATTGTATCTTGTAACAACGCTGTGCTTATGATCTGGTAAGGTTTAGGCACAAAAAGTGCTTGGCTAAGGTTAGGTGGCTCTTTAACACTTTAACACACAAACGCAGCTGGAGATGTCTCGAGTTCTTGGCAAAAACATCATTTTTTTGTTGCCACTGCCACGGCTGGAGACCGTCCCGAGAAAATAACCAGTTGTCACTTACAAATGTTGAAACACACTCTTGAACTGGTCACTGGCTTAACAGCCTTCTCACCTGAAAGTTCACCACCATCCCCTCCACCAAATGTCAATATGGTATCACACACACAAATGTGAATTTATCAGTGGTTTGCATAAAGGTTAACTGCCAACATTTAATTACAGAATGCAGCTACAGTAAGCCTCATTTTTAAAGATAATTCTTGGCATATCTTGGAGTGGAGCTGGTTTCATTATTTGGCACTGTGGAGGCGATGATTATGTTAATGATCAAATCTGATATACATACAGTCATCAGTGGAACAAGTGATTTAGAGAGTTTGATGAAACTGACTTGGTAAACACAGAAACAAGTAAGAGAGGTTCAGGGTAAGAATATAAAAAAATACTGTTACTTAATTTTAATACATTTTAATCTGATATGAATATAATATTTCATAAATGATCATTTAAATAATTATTATTTCGATTAAGAATAACAATATGGAAGGATGCACTCAGATTTGATCTAATGCTTTCATACCTAAAAGCCTCAACAGGTGAGAGTTATTCCAGACAAACATGTATGAACAGACAGAGAGGATGGGATGCTTCAGAGTTGCTCTCTGCTGATAGCTGCTGTGTTTGAAAGCTTGTTTTTGTCCTGCATTGTGAACCACAGGTACAACTAAACAGTGCCTGTACTGACAATGCACTCATGGTTGGTGTGTGATGCATTTGCTAAAAGCTTCCACCCCTTGGCATGTATTATGTTCATGCTAGCTGAGACGACACAGTGTGACCACACATCAACCCTCCAGCTACAGCAGTAAAGTAACTGGTGGATTATTAGTAGTAAGGAAAAACAAAGGGGAGGTGGGGTGTGTTGTGAAAAAAGATAATTGCATCTTTTAATTGAATCCCTGGAGCATTGAAATGCTCGAAGGGTGATTGGAATCAAACCACCCTAAGCCTTTGTTTCTTCCCTATTTCATGAACCAGAGCATAGAATAATGAGCTGGTTCAACATATACGTATATTTATATATATATTTATATATATAGATGTACTTAGATAAATATAGATTGCTTCGTTTTATTTCTGTCTCCACTTCGCCCTCTCCATTGGGCTCTTTTGTTCACGCCTCATTGTCCCATGTGTTCTCACTGTCATTCTCTCTCCTCCCTCCTCTTGTCTCTCCACATGTGTGCATCACTTTGTTGTTTACTCGTCTGCGCTGTCGTGTCCCTCTCCATCGTAGAGCAACAAGTCAAACTGCCTCTTCAGATTCTCTTCTCCTTTGCTTTTCTTATCTTTTCCTGTCTCCCTTCACATTGTTTCCTTCCCCCTCGCCTCACTCTCTTCTTCCAACTCAGTTCAGGCCTAATTAGGGAGATTCCTCTCTGATCAATAGACCCTCCTCATGGGAGCAGAAGAGGCAACAGCCCAGAATGACGGCACATGTGTGATTAGCAAACAGATACTGTATGCATGCACACACCTCTTTTTTCTTGGCAAATATCCTGCGATTAAACTCTGCGCACAATTTTATTTTTGCACAAACCATCAAATGACACAACAGATTACAGTGAATTCAATTCATGTCCGCTTTTGAATGCAACATGTTTACTTTTTTTTTTTTTTTAAGAATAGTTAAAGCAACATTATCTATAAAATAGGTATTTCGTGAGATTTGGTACGCCCCACAAATCCAAGCTTTCTAAACACCAACACTGCCCGCTGGTGCTCCCAGTGGGGTCAGCTAGCGGAGCTAACTTGTAGCTTCAGTACCAGCAGTTACAGGTTGCAACAACTGAAAAAAAAAAGCTGTGTGAAATGTAAAATGTGATGATTCACATTTGGCTGCATAATCCTTTCATTGTTTATTCAGTAATACTCATGTGAATTTGCCAGTGTGCTTTATTCTGGCTCAGAGGTATTCAGACCCATGAGTTTGGCATTTCTCTATAAGCCTACAAATATATTTTGTAGGTGTGTAGGTAGAGAGTCATGATTTGTGTGATTATACAGCTTCGAATAAACTCTTGTACCCTATAACCTCGCCCAAACAAACCCTGCCACTCTCACTATATCCATAATTAACAATACATTTTTGTTAATATCCCTTTTTAAAGCTGACGAGGGAAAGGACTCTGCCGCAAGGTCACAGCGGTGGCAGTATATTAAAATTTAATCGCAGTCATACACAGATTTAAAGTGAGCAGCGTGGGGAATTAAGCAGCCAAGGAAAATCATAAAAGGGAGGCTGCATCTAATGAGTCAGGAGTGAATGATGTGAACATGTTTTCGTGCCAGTGATGTGAGAGCAGAGGGCCCAGGGCCGCGGAGGGCCATCTGGGGCTTCGTATTTGACAATTAGACTGAGCGCTGTGGCCACAGGCACATTCCCTTTGCTGCTGTCAAAGAATGTGTGTTTGTTCGTGTGTCTGTGGTTTTGTCGCACGTGTTTGTGTGTCTCTCATCGTCTGTTTTCATAGAAATCCCTCATAATCTTGTTGGAAAACAACAGCCAATTAAAATAACTGCAATCTGTATGCACAAGTCTCAGCCAATTTATCCAGGGAGCCTTCGGAAAGTACAAGGTTTAAATATGGGCTGTGTTTGGGTTTGGCTGTGAGTAAGCATTTGCTATGCACAGCGCTGGGGATACAGTCAAACAAAGCTACAAAAACTAGCCACTGTACGCCGGCTCCAGAGATCTGCAATCCCAAATGACTGCTTAGCTATTCTGGGAGGAGAATCAACTCAGCCCCGACACAATTAGTGAAGAGGGCTGGATGTATAGCATCAACTTTAATATTTTATTGAATACCATGCTTGTGTATCGCAGTTTTAGCCCATCACTGTGATTTATTTACTCCTTGGTCACTTGAGACCAGATATCACAGTGCACTGACTGATTAAACAGGTTTTGGTATCACATGTAATCCAGTGATTATCACCACATATGAACACACCCCTGCTCTATGTTTGCAGAAATAATGTAAAACATTTATCATAATTTTCCACTTTTATGTCCATCACATGAATCACTTGTGTATTCTACCTGTCCTCATGTGTGTGTGTGTTTGCGTTCGTGTGTGTGTGTGCTGTTGCCTCTTTGCCCCAGCGTCTTTAGGCTGATTACTACAATGCCTGAAGGGAGTACAACATTGTTTATGTTATTTATGAGCTTCCTTTAATTGGGCTGAGAGTCACGAGGCTCCACCGGAGGCGTGCTCCTCTTGGCTTAAGCACAGTAGCTCTGTCAGTACTGTAGGCTGTGTAGAAGGTGAAGCTGTAAATAATGGAATTTTTTTCAGTGTGTTGCAAGTGGAACAGACTCATGATGTGCCAGTTCACAGGGACCAGCTGACTGTCATGCATTTGAACCCAATCTCTTTCCCTTGCAGCTCATTTTATTTGGATATTGTGCAGTAAATCATGTGCTGATTCCATTGGCTTGATGATTGCATGTGTGGACATCTCTATTAAAGCAAGGGTCACACACATGGCCTTACCTTGGCTACATGCATGCCTAGAATCAATACCAATGAATGAGTAAATACCAGCATTGAGTTAATTCAGACTTTTTTATCAGAGCCCTGGTCTCATTCTGCATTCTTGCCATGTCCTGGAGCCACAGGGGAATTTAATATTACAGGCCTCTGAAGTCAGAAGCAGGAAGAATTTATATCATTGTGGACTGAGTATCTTTGGGTTTTGGAATGTTGGTTGGACAAAAAAAAATAATCTGAAGACACCATACCGAAGGACACTGTGACATTTTGACTTAATTAAATCTCTGTATTGAAAACAGTAATTGGCAGATTAATCAATGAGGAAATTAACTGCTACTTACAGGCCAAGATACATCTACATGAGGGAATGTCTGAGACTGTATTATAGTGTTACTTGCTGATCCGTACAGTTAATATGTCTTTCGAGTTTTTTTAAATGTATTTATTGTTTTCAAATAACTGCTCAAATCCCTCAGTGTGAGGAATCGTTTACTGGCTGAGATTATTTGTCAATTATGTATTTCTTTCTCCACTGACCGCTCACAAAAAATTCTTAAAGAGGCAAAAATAAATGTTGTTGGTGTTTGTTGTTCCCAGCATTTTTGGTTCATGGCTCCTTAAACCTGCATTACTTGGTAAGGGACTGTCAATGAAAACCAGCTGTGAAAACAGCACCGACATATGACCCACTTTTAAGTTAATATAGTGAATTTAGCAAGCAGTTACCTATTTATATATCCAGCACATAGAGAGCAACTTATCATTCATTTGGGCTCATGCTTGTGTCAACCTGATGAATGTAAGTCCAATATTCACTCTCCTTTTAGCTCTGTTTTTTTTTTCTCCATCAGATCCTCAGGAAACACATCTGGCTCTTTAGCTGCTACATGTTTCACTGTTATAACCAGCTGGTGGCTAACTGTGTCTTTCTACAGCTTAGACAGCAGGAAGACTACAAGCTGCAGAGTCTCATACAAGCAGTCACCTGATCAGTGGTTAATATAAAATCATTGGTTGCATACTTCTGTGAGCTGTGAGCTGTGAACAGTTCTCCATTCAGTATTTGTTGTAATCCCGAGTCCTATAGATAAAGATACAACTATACAGTATTTCACACATGAGCACAATGTTGTGTTCTAGTTTGGCTTATTAACAAGCACTGGCTTTATCATTAAACTCAGAATTAACTCATTGTTTGCAGTCTGAGATGCCCTGTTCAACACTGGGGTTTGAGTCTTCTCAAGCAGGATATCAACACGGAGCCCAGCTCAGGAGACACAGCCATCACATCCTAATGAGTTGTTGGCAGGCCAGCCCTGCTTCGCCTGTCCAGAAAGCAAACACTGGCAGATAATTGGCCAATTTCATAGCTGGGATGTTTTCTCTGGCTCGAGACTGTGAATTAACAAGCTGACCATCATAATATCATGGGTCAGTTCTGATGAAAAAAAAAGAGACAGAAACTGATGATGCTCTGCAAAGCTAATGATGTCTGCCATTAGCACGGGGAGCTTTGCATTGCACCAGTCAGCTCTGACAGTAGCCGACAGGCGCTGTTCTTGCAGGTTTGATTGCATCACTAAGCGGGGGTTCGTCAAGTGAGAGGCTGTTCTGTCTCATTACTATTAAATACATGCATAACATTAACAGTGAGTGCTATGTACAACAGTCTACATTTTCAACCAAGTCTGCTGCACATAATGAATATGAACAGCTCAGAATATTTGTTACACTAGCCAGAGAGGAAGTTTGTTGACAGTACAGGATCAAGACATTGTTTCAATGTGTGCTTAAAGGAACTGTGTGGTAATGGTTTCACAGTAGGTTTGGCAGCCCTGCAGCTGTGAATGTTGGCTTTGTTTCAGTGATGAGCTGACTGACAGTAAGCCTTTCAAATGAGTGGTGGCTCTGACACAAATCAATGATTTGCTGCAATGAAAGATACAGTTTCATCTTTAGACATGACACCAGCTCTTACACTTACATCATGTGCAAGTCACAATCACCTCGCTACACTAAGATCCTGTTCAGACCTGGTATCAACATGCATTCTGAGCGATCTGATCACAAGTGGACAGCTCTAGGTACAGGTCGGAAGGTCACTGGTTCGAATCCCGGCTCCCCTCAGCTACATGTCGAAGTGTCCTTGAGCAAGATACTGAACCCCAAATTGCTCCTGATGAGCAGCTGGCGCCTTGCATGGCAGCCTCCGCCATCAGTGTATGAATGTGTGTGTGAATGGGTGAATGTGGCAAGTATTGTAAAGCACTTTGAGCTGTCAGTAGACTGGAAAAGCACTATAGAAATGCATGACCGTTTACCATCCAATCAGTCAGACCACATTTGGAGGTGGTCTGGGCCCCATGTGACCACAGCAGAGCAGAGCGTGTGTGTCTTGGGCCACGCTGAAGGACCGCCTACTCAACTGACGTCCTCAGTGAAACAAGGAGAGGAAGCCACAGCTGCCACACACTGTCTGATTTCCCTGTTTCACTGTAATGTAATTTATATGTTTTGTCTCTTTAACCTGCCAATCTGATACCCCCAGATTCCCTTAAAAATGATTATTTTAAAAGTTGCTGAGTAGTTGCTGAGGAGAAACTTAACAAACTTTGTGAAACAGCTACAGCCAATTCAAAATCATTTGCGCCGCCTTCTAATTCTGAATTAAATGCAAAACATGAAGTTGTTTGTTTCCTTGTAAAAAGTGTCAGTCTGTACCAGCCTGACTGCTTCTGTGTCTGAAGTGTCTTACCTGCCAACATTTAGCAGCTGTTTGAACACACTGCTTCACCATTCACACTAAGTTTAGTGTCAACATGTCAACTTTTACAAATAAGCAGTGACAAATATAGACTACTCTTTTTTCACCTGTAGAGAAAGTCCCCAGACTATTCTGTGAGTTGTTTGTGAGCCTTTTTGTTAATTCAGCCAACATTACACATGAAAATATTCCTCTTTTGTGAAAAAATGTGTCCGTTTGTCCCAGTGATGTATGTGTATGTTTCCATACAGAGCAGTTAAGTGAGCTTGGTTATGTCGTGTTATGTTAATGCCAGGCGTGAACTGACAGACTTAGAGCTGCCCTCCTGTGATTGAACATTAATACCAGGTCTGAATTCCCTCTAAATGTGTGTATGACACGGTTTAGAGTTGTTCTAAGTGAACTACTTTTTGTCACTGCCATACAAGGCTACCTCTGCAAAAGGCTGCTTCACAGTGTTCTTCAATGCCACCGAGTTGAATGGGCAACGTTAGTAAGAGTTTGAACTGGGTTGCGATGGGCATTGGGCAGCTGCTGCTGTGCAGTCCACTGTCTGAGTGGAGTTGAGACTTCAGCAAAAGACATGAGGTCAAAGAGATCAGCCAGCTGAGTCTTTCATCCTGCCAATCCCATGGCACCCTTTTCTTCACACTTCTTAAGTTACCTTCAAACACTTTCTCTCCCCCTTGTCTAGTCAGCAGAGCTGCCAAACTATTACCATAAAAATCACAGTTGACGTGTCCATTTGTATTCACTGGATGTGAGAATCCTCACAAAGTCTAAGATCCTCTGCATAACACAGCAAACATTGTACAGCAAAAGAAATACACAGCGCAACATCCATGGAATCATTTCCCTTCAATCCATGTTTCACCTGCACCAGGTCAGCATTTTAAAATCCCACTGCTCTTTTCCCTTCAATGCTGGGATGGAAAATCTGCTCTCAAGATGCATCTCTTCTCAGTGGAGAACATCCGATGTGGCAAACAGACACTGAAGGTTCATTTGCACTTTCCTGCGCCCACACAACTTGGTCTCCATGCAACTAATGCTCTCCTGACTTGTTCACAGTCTGCTTTGCCACTTCTATTCCTTCCTGCTACAGTGAGAAGTGGAAATGATAAGGACAGAGCTGCAATCGACGCAGACTGGCATTCAAAAACTTGCCTAACTTCAACACTGACACTGACCTTACCTTATCAGCAAGAGTGATGCACAACGAGAGCTTCTTTTTCTTCCAATTCTCTGACAGATGGTGCTTACAGGTCTTGTGTATAATCAAGCGTTATGCTCTTGATGGACCTTGGATTTTCAAGTGTCACCCAGGTCCTAAAAGCACTTTAAGAGCAAACAGGTGTGACTTTAGATGTGAAGTTGAAATACAGTGTGTAATGCCCGACAGCTAGATATTAGCTCTGAAGCTCTAAACTTTTTAGAATCAATTTCTATCTTTCACTAATCTTTCAACACCGCCATGGAAAACTTCCTCATTATGATCCAGTTTGAGGGCATGCATCAGAATGAGCCGAGATTTAATTGCAAGCTCCTCATCAAAATTCTAATCTCACTGTATATCCATCCTTATCTGCATTCATTTTGTTTCCTAAATGATCTGCCCAGTATATTTCCACTCCCTTGGAAGTCCAATTTATCGAATCCATCATGCAAATTTTCTTTCTTGGCATACATTCTGCCTCATAAATGCTAACTAGACTGACTATGGAAGCAAATGTATAGATAGTGCATGTCCTTTCTATAGAAATGCCGGCCCTTTATACACCCAGGCTGGGTGGTTTAGAGCACAGAGAAAGCGTTTCATTTTAAATGTTGACCAAGTTATGTTTTGAATAATGAAATTTGCTAAAGTAAGGCTGAAAGAGAATGAATAATTGAATAATTGCAGCAAACTGTCTATCTGCTGCTGTGATGAAGTGCCTGCCCTCTGCACACAGACTGGGTGTGTGTACACTGTCTTGGCCATAGCCACAGGACTCAGGAAGAGGTAATGGAGTGTAAATAACGTGCAACAGTTGCCTGGACAGCTGTAAGGTTGATTCATATCAGTTGTTGTGTTTATTGAGGATGCTATTCTCAGACACTTGCACACAACAATGGTTCACCTCTGTGAACCGCTTCCTCACAGACAGGCCTTTGCTCTTTGGCCTCCCCACCTGCTCTAAAACCCAGTCAAACAGGTGTTCACTCCACTTAGTGCTCCAGCAACCGATTACAGTCTGTTTAACAACTGCAAATAGGTCATTACCTGCACTAACTCTTCAGGCTCATGTCTTGACATGAGTTGCTGAGTCAGAACTGTTGCGCAGTGTAGGCTTTTCTATCAAGAGGCAGTTGTTCAGGACAAGTGTTTTGCACATGCTAGCAGCATGGCTATGGGGGATAGCATACTAACATGTTAGCATACAAACACTCTAAACTAAGATGGTGAATATATAGATAGTATGTCTGTTGAACGTCAGCAAGTTTGCATTGTCAGTGTGAGCATGATTTATCTCAGAGCACTCTTTAAGTACAGCCTCAGAGAGCAGCTAGTGTGGCTGTAGACTGTATACTGTGCGACAGGAAGAATCCCTCAGCCAAAAGCTTGTGGGATTCTTTCATTCAACTTTGGAATATTGCAGATAATAAGCCAAACTTTATGATACTTTGACATTTTGTTCAGCAAGATTAATCTTCACAAATGAACACTACATTTATGATTGTTGAAGCATAAATGCAAGAAGTATAACGCTAACGTCAGGATATAAATGAGACTGCAAACTGACAAATCTACAAGTTGTAAAGTTAGAACAGTTTGCAGCTAAAGTCCACCTGTAATGAACTAGTTAATAGATGAGTCCCTGTTTTTAACTTCTTTTTTTTTCTGGCAGTTTTGATGTCCCCAACAACCTTTATGTCGTAGAGCAAAATGTGAAAATCTCAACTACCCAAACTTTTTCTGGCATCTAACCAAACATGAAATTGAAAAAGCCCAGTGACCCTAACTTATTTACAGGGTTTAGGACTTCCTTTTTAGCACTCTTTGATTTTAAAACCAACGTTGATTCATTTTAAAAAACGTGCGGAAAAGTTGCTCAATGGGATTTGGAAGAAAACAGCTGTCAAAATGTTTGAAGAGTAAGTTTAGTTTTTAATTTTCAGACTCTTGTCAGACTATGGGAAAGGTTCTGAATGAAGGAAAGAAAAGGAAGTCATAAAGCAAGTGAAACCCGATGCCACAACACTGGCCTGTACATGTGTTGAAACTGTTAAATGTGTCGTTTAAAATCAGAAAAACACATCCCACAAATATGGACCAAGCAGATGGTGAAAAGAAACTGTTGGAGTGATCCCTTCTCGGTCCGGTTTGGATTATAGAAGCATCAGGGTTGCTGTTTTCCATCAACAACATTGGACAATAATACAAAACATGTGACACCTCCCCAGGGGACGATGTCAGATGACGTTGGCAATGTTCATTGTTACACTTAATGCGTTAAACCTCCCACTCCCCCCAGCGCTCCCAAATATCACCATTATTCACCCCTCATGGTCCAACCTTGCGTGCGATCCAGTGATAGCTCTCATTCAGCCAAACTTTCACCCAGCTGACTCCCTCAGAGTGATGGGCAGCGGGGCTATTGTCTTGTAATCAGCCAGAGAGCCACAACACTCAGCTAGGTCACCGTCACCAGCGTACTGTGTGCCGCACGTTCTCCCTGGGGTCATGCCACGTCCCCGGTCATGCTGGAGATGTCATAAATAAAGAGAGACAGTGGAGAGAGAAAGAGAACAATGAATCCCCCCTTTCCTTTGCTTCCAGCTCTGTCCCTCTCCCCCCAACAGCCACCGGGGACGTTGTAAATCAGAGGGCAGGGGTTGGGAGAAACCTGAGCCGAGAGCGGGAGTAAGGCAAGGAGACATTAAAGTGGGAACCTGGCTCTCTGGGAGCCTGGCCATTCCTGTCATCATTAGGGAGCGTGGGAGACAAAGGCAAGAAGAGATGATGATGAGGCATGTGATGGAGGGAGGGGAGGGGGGAGACACACTCTTAGATGGACAAATATAATGAAAACAGCAAACACAAATACATGTGTAGTCCCTCTTGTGTGTTCGGCATCACTCGCACACCCGCTCAGGTCATAAATCTAGGCTGGCTAGGTTTAGTTCTGACAGCACTGCCGCTGGGAGACAAAGGTAATCCAGCAATAATTTTCGGCGAACAAGAGATTTTGATTTCTACCCTGTCAGGGGGGAGAAAGCTGAAATCATCTGCGAAGGGCTTTCTTCCAGCGCAGCGCTGCCTAGCCTACAGCCAAGCAATGTCCTTGCATTCACAGGGATAAAGCCATCTCTGACAATAGTGGGGGAAAAAGAATTGCTGATGGAGAGGGAAGAGGCTGAAGTGAGGCAGTGATGAAAGGGATAAGACAGTGTATGTGTGTGTGTGTGTGTGTGTGTGTGTGTTGGCTTGAATGATTTCACCTTTGTGGCGTTGTGCCTCTGTGTGCCTCACTGCACTCCGATTGCCATACCAACCACAATTACAAATCACACAAAAAACACGTACTTGTAGTAAAAGCATTCCAGAGATTTAATGATTCTGACCTTAAAGCAACATTATATAGAAATTCTTTATTTTGTGTGATCTGGCACACTCCACCGTTTCTGTGTGCAAGACAACAGTTTTAAACACAAATCACAGGTTTCTGTAACAGCTTGTCAGATGTAACGTGATGTTACATGCTACCTGCAAACAAAACTCGGCATCACAGCAATGTTATGTCTTGAAAATGTATCTGTAACTGCGATAACTGAGAATAGTAACAGCGCGCCAAGCTAACGTAACGTGAAGCAGAGAAAATAATACCAGGTTATAACATGTTAAGGGCTAAATGTCTGCCTAAATGGACTGACTTGACAACTTTGCTAACACAGCCTAACAACAGAAGACATAACTCAGCTAATGTTATTTACTATCCAACAGCTGAAGCTATCGCTAACGAGCAGAAGCCAGTCTGAGATTTACTCTTTACTCTTGCTCAGTCTCTTTTTTTCTTTTAGCTTCCTCTGTCATCGTCCTCTTCGGCCCCTTCACTTCTGTCATGACGTCCCTGAAGGCTGCTGAGAGGCTGTAAACACCAACACTGTCCTGTGGTGCTCTCAGCAGGGTCAGCTAGCAGAGCTTGTAGCAACTGTACAGGAAACTGCAAATCATAGGGAGGTGATGCAGAGCAGCCGGAGGACATCAGAGGGAAAATCAGAAAACATTTTCTTCATAAACTTTTATCCAGTTTTGCCAAAATCACTATAGTTGTTGCTGTGTGTGATGTACAGCTGTGGAGGATGACACACTGTGTGTCCTACCCGCTCTCCAAAGTTACTGTACATAGTGCAGAAACAAGTGACACCATTCATCCTATTACAAGTCACTGTACCCCCAAAAATGTATTTGGAAGCTTTTACTATAACTTATTTTTGTGTTGCTTGAATTATGACTTATTTTTATATGACCTTTGACTGAGACTTGGCTGTGCTTCTACAATACAGCAACTATAAAAGGAGAATAAGAAAAGTAAGCTTCAAACAAAAACAGACTCAGATTCACATCCATCTTTCCCGATACAACCCTAAACTGTTCCTTGTTGATATGTTCTCTACTGTTTACCAAAGCTGCCAAGGTAGGTTTACTCAGTGCTACCTCGCTCTCGCTGACATTGATCACTGTCCCTCTGGCCTCAGGTATCTCTCTCTCTCTCTCGGAGGTAACTAAGCCTTGTGGAATGTTTCGCGCCCCTCTCCCCGACCTCTATGAGTGTTTGGACTTGGCTCTCACCCATCATCTCACATTTTCCCCTTGAGGTAGTGAGGCTTAACCCTGACAGCCTATGAAGAAGGGTGGGGAGGGAAGCCAGTGCCACTTTTCACTGGACTCTTTACATTTACCCAACACACAGGGGAGGGGAGTTGTGAAGGAGAGTGCTGAGAGGCATGGAATCAAGCTCGGTGTAAAAAGAGAAAGCTCCTTGAGGGACCTTTAGGGCTTATTCAAACTTGAGTTGTAGAGGAGCTTCTGTAATTCTAGTGAGAAATCACACTGAATTGGTGGTATTCAATGTTGCTGCTTGTTCTGTGAATGTGCTCAAAGCTCAAGGTTCCAGTGTAACTTTCCTCTATAGGACTGTACTTGATACAGTGGAAAGACAATGAATGCAGAGACATAAACAAACAGAAACACAGAAAAATATCCAGTATAAAGACCACTCACGGTTCATGGCTGTTCCACAATTTTCAGTACACGGTTTCTATGCCTGATCGTGAGAAACTTACTTTATTATAAGTCAAGTTAAAGTTGCACTGTGTAGCTTATTATTATCATTTTCATCTGAGGACAGCTTGTTTATTCAATTATAGAAAACAAAAGATATTTCTGAGTTTGTATGATTACCTCATCAATATTGTAAATATTGAAATTTTGAGTTTGAATTTCTTCCCCAAAACTACGTAGTGCCCCTTTAATGTGAACAGCTGCAGTGCTCAAACTACAGCTCCTTACTCCTCACTTTCACTCAGATAGTAAATGTGTACAGAGCGAATAACTGAGAAATAACCTATTTGAATCCAAACATCGCATATCACTTTACAAGAATCATTTCCCCTCCTTCTTCACACCTCTCAGGCCTGTTTGAACTGTCTCCAGTGACTTTCTATCAGCCGTGACAACAGTAAATGTTGTGATTTGATGTGGAAACAGTGCTTACAGTGCCTGTCAAACTTGAGAACTCCACCTCTGCAGCGTAAAAGCCATTATTACTAATGGCTTTTGTGCCACATGTGACAAATATGTTGAACAAAGCCATTTCATATTATATTATATTGTGAATATTAAGTATAACAATTTGTAGCAATTTACATGTACTAACCTCTGTTTTATCGGCCTGATGTGAGCGGATTGTACGAGATGTGAAAGATGAGACCTTCCCTGTCTCTCTCAGTTGCCTTTACAAACCTGTGGATGGTTTGTGTTGAGCATTTGATTTAATGCTGCTGGACTGCAGATTTCTTTGTGAAGGACTCGGGGTCAGATTATAGGTGGCAGTCCAGTTAATGTGACATTATGCACGTTCTCAAGTGCCTCGTCTCCGTGCCTTTCTCTGCTCCTCCTAACAGAGAGCAACAGTAGCTGGCATTAGTTTAGAAATGAGTCCACTTACATAAAGTAACAACCGGCCTGAAGACAGAAGTTCCACAGAGCCCTTTAAATAATTCAGGTTGATTCTCAATCACTCGGAATAAAAGCCAACAGGTGGCCTGCACATTAACTGATGAATATTTAACTTGAAATAAACAATAAATACACTTAAATATGTATATAAATGTCTGCTCATGTGTGAGGGAAATGCATTTCCTTCCAAATTAAAGTGAGCTTTTATTTAAGGTGTACATGGGCAAACAAAGGAAAACAAAAAGGGGGAAGTGTGAGCCTGCTGTGGATGTGTTGAGACAGAGTACAACCCATAGGTCTGCTTGCACTGATGGACACTTATTTTATTTATTATTTTCATGTGTATCACACATACATGTTGTTGAGAACACACTGTACCACCGTGAATCAGACAATGATGGTTACCAGTCTCTTCAAAAACATCCACAAACCTGTCTGTTGAGCGTTTCGATGGGAAGTCATGAGTCGGATATCAGTGCTAGGTCTTCCTTTTGAATGCAGGCACATTGCCCAGCCATCTTTGAATACCAGCAGATGGAAATAGCTCTTCCTCCCACCTCTGTAAAGCCTGTATGTCTGTACTGCTTTACAGCTTTTAACTGCTCACAAGCAAAGTGTGTCATATCTGACCTATTTGAATTCAGTCAGCACATTTGAGCATATGCATTATACCCAAAACGTACACATGTTGATACCTGCAAATTAGAAAAAGAACACAGATATCCTGTCCTGATTGAAAAAATTCAACACATACATGTGAATTTAAAGGATAACACATATCCTGGATAAAACATATTCCCATGATCTTTTTATTGGTAATGTGGAAATAGTAACCATAATTAAGGACAAACCAACAAAAGATTTTATTTTAAAATAACAGCTTACACGAAAAACACTTAAAAATATCAAATAAAGGTCTTTGCCTTGAGGAAAGTTAGTGAAAATAATAGCCAAGACCACAAGCAGCTGTGAGCACTGCAATCTGAAATCAAAGTGGCCAAAGTGCGCCAACCTTCCCTCCTGATTACAGATATGCTTTCCTGAATGTCCCTCTATTCCACAATGGCCCTTGTCACATGTAAGGTGTGGCTAGTGCTCTGTTAAAGGCTATGCTTTCAACAAACCAGACGCGACATCAGACGCACAGTATCTTGCTATTTATTGCCATCTCCCATTAAAATGAGAACATCTCTGCTGTGAGTGTTGTTTTGCTTTATTAGATCCATTTTCAATACTACAAATGAGCTGGCTGTGTATATTCATGGCGTAATTACTTTCCCTTTCCAATTTGCCAGACACCACAGCTCTGTCCTGGAAATATAATGGGCCATTTTGCATCAAACACAGCTAAGGTAATAACAGAATATTAGCTTACCTCTCAGCAGGAGTCTGATGAGATGGGGTCAAATTCAATGCAGGAGACAAAAGCTTCTGGCATTTTTTGTTCGCAGTCAACGTGTAAAACGTAGCATTGTCTGATCTGTGTATGTGTGTGATAATTGCTCCCTGGAAGTGGATATGATGAAACATGGTGAATTACATCGGGCTGCAATCTCCTTTCCGATTTCAATCCCACAGATGCAATTTTATTTTATTTTATATGGCTTTCAGTCTGTAAGCCTGCTGCAGATCCCTGGATAGAAAAACAGGTTTTGCATGGCATTCTTTAAAAAGTGGCCGAAGACAACAAAGCTTTAGGTGAGGTCACTCTTTGCATTATGCATATGCAAATGAAATAGTTACAATGCCTTCACTACTTGGAAAACCTATGCATGTTAACGGATCAACACCTTTTCTTTCCAAATTGCCAGTGGCGTTTCATGTATTCTCACAGAAAATAAGGCATCTCAGGCAGGGCAACTAACTGCTAGGCTTGAATGGCTCCTGTCACACACCATAATAGGTTGTATGAAAGGCCAGGGCTGCCTGTTAACGCCAGGTGAGAGCGGGAATGAAGCCGGAGGAGCTAGTCTGTAGAGCAGAGACAATTTTGTTCAGGCTCTCCGGCAGCTTTGTCAGAATGTGTGTGTTTGGGGGGGGGGGGGGAGTAATTGCTGCCGCTACCCCCTCCTCCCCAGAGCAGACTGGGAGGATTGGAAGAGTCATTTCATCTGTGAGGAAACGAACGGATGGGAGCTCTGTGGGGTGGGGAAGCAGAGGAGGCTAAATTACAGAGCAGCACGGTGTGGCAGCCGGTTGTGTACTCTGACCCTCTGTCCTGACTCCACTTGGATCCTGAGAAGAGCTATTTCCAAGAAGATGCACATCTTCTGCCAGAAACTATAGGGGATGGACACGATAACATGACTTTCGGTACAATATCACGCAATCCAATACAGCAGCCATGTAATAAGTACTACCTTTGTGAAGGTCGATGATTCGACAGAGACTGCTTTTCTAATGTTTTAAAGTGTCCAACAGTTTAAAACAATAAAACAATGACAACTGCAGCCTAGCCTTAGGAATGACCACGGCATTGAATCAGCATGTGCCCATCTTGATAGAATCTGAACTCAAAGGTGGTATTTGTTGGTGTAGACTGTTGGTCTCTGGAGTCAAAGACAGATGCCCTGTACACATAATCATCCAGCCTGGCATTATAAAAACTTGTATATCACAAATAATGTTACCTCTCCTTTGCGTCTGACAGACAAAAGTCATTATCCCAACAAATCAACAACAACAACAACACATGTCTTTTGTTATTGCCCATAGGACAACACCACTATCAGCATCATTGGTCAGTGCCTTTCAAAACCATTACAAATTATAGTTTCAAAAATAAAACTGGAGGTTTGAGTATATTTACATAGTACGGATGTGCCTTCATTCGGGTTAGGGAAAGATCATGATTTGGTTTGAAAGAACTACTTCATTAGAGGGTCAATATGTAGGATATGGCTGTGATTTTAGTTTAGCTAAAACAATCAAAAAATCAATCTTATGCCTACTTTCCTTACTAACAAATAAAATACAACCGTACACCATCTGAAGTCAAGTTTCTTTCTTTTGCTGAACTAAGACGGACTTAATTTCCTTGTTAACACGTCATAACACACATTCTTGTACCCGCTGATGCTGGACTATGCTGGATGAACAGCTGTCTTTCATGTCGAAGTCCATCTTTTTGTGGACTCATTCAACCACCCCATCCTTTTCATTCCACACTTAGTGGTTTATAAAAGAAAACCATGTAAAGCGCATACCATCTGTGTGACCCACCCGAGTGAACAATTAAGGGAGATTGTAGAGTGACACCAATACTGCAGTATATTCCAAGGTGCACTCCTGTGGTTCACTGCCAATGAAAACACATTCAGGATTCCTTCGTGTCTTCATCAAGTGCAAATTGTGGTTCAACATTCGAAATAACCATTTTCATCACCCAATTCTGTCCCCTTTTATAACCCACTTCCATTATTGGCAGCCCACTCTACTGCTGTCTTCAGAGACAGATCCATACAGCTTATGGTGTGCGTGCCAAACGTAATCCCCACTCATTACAAAATACAATCAGCGTATGAAACCAGTTGAATTGTTAAACCCCAGTAGATAGACAAGAGGTTAATGTCGCCTTTGACACTCCAGTCTGCCCTTCTCGTCATGATGTGTGGTGGCAAACAGACGGGGACGCCCCAGCCCACTCTATCTTCATAGACCCATATCAATTTGTAGATTTGCAGAGAGCGTGGGGGGGGGGAACAGAGGGTGCTTCTCGCTTCACAGCCTCCAAATTAATAGGGGCCCCTCATTATGGAGAAAAGGGTAAGACAAAGAGGTCTTGGTAAGGAACGGGCAGCTAGAGAGGTGGTTTCTTATATAATGAGATCAGAAGAGAGAGTGTGACGGAAACAGGGAGAAATGAGATGATATATGTGAAAGAGAGCTCCAGCCTGAATGCAGCCCATTGGCTCGCTCATATTTCCTTCATAGTGTGGGACTGAGTCCAAGCAGAGAGGCAGCCAGAGAGAGAAACAGGAAATGAGTTGCTCCTTTAATAGCAGCCCTGCTTTACCTTCTCCCCCTCTTATTTTCTTCCTTTTTTTCTCTCTCCATCCCTCAGGGAGGTTGGGTAACAGCCAATCTCATTGAAAGGCAGATCAATAAAGAGATATATTGTCATCTCGGTGCGCCACCCTCCTAATCAATTAATCTATAATAGAATTCATTCACTGGAGCCTCTTAAAGGGCCCGTCCTCCCATTACCAGCTATGGGTCAGAAAAGGTGCAGACATATAGGGGTCTCATTAATAGTAATGGGGGGGAAACTGGAATAGGTTCAAATGCTTGGCTATTGATACAGGTGATATGCATTTAATGGCATTTCAAGGAAACAGTGCTTATGTTTTCACTAAGAATAAGTCAGCCTACAAAGATTACAAGCAATCGTCTGATGAGTTATTATCCATGCTCTACTGCATCATCAGATACAGGGACACATGCATTAGACAGAATGTGATTGTACGGGGTGCTTACTGCACAGTATGCTACTGATGCTATCTTAAAACACTGTAATTTTCTGCTTTGGCGATGGTGTTGCGCTGGCTGTAAGCACAAAATAAACGTTCCATCATGGTCAGCCATGCAGGGGTTGCAATGGAATTTTAAAGATGAACAACTCTGCTGAGAAAGAAGTGTATGGGGTGTAAATCAGAGCTCAAGGTTGGTGCGACTAAAAAGCAATATTTTTAGCATCTGCACATTTTATTGTCCTCACTTTAAGGAACAGTTCACCCAAAATATTCAGTCATTGTCTCACCCCCATGCCAATGGAAAGTCGGGTGAAGTTTCGTAGTCCACAAAACTTCACACTTTCCATGGGCACGGGGTGAGATACTGACTGAATTTTCATTTCTGGGATGAACTTTTCCTTTAAGTGAGGACAATAAAATGTGCAGATGCAAAGAATATTGCTTTTTAGTCATGCCAACCCTTACACCCCATGCACTTATTTCTCAGCAGTGTATTTTTTAAAACACAGGGACTTGAAACATTATTTTGTTTTTTAAACAAAAAAATGACAATAAATTATCATTACAACCCCTGCATGGCTGACCATGATGGAACGTGTATTCACAGAGAGCAGATCTTTGACATCAACAGCTGTGGGAGTACATATCTGTGGGTCTTTTCCCTCCTCAACTTCATCAGCTCTAATTGTAAGCATGCAGAATTACCTCTAGAAAACTCCCAAGAATATCAGAGCTGCCATCACTGTAGTTTGTACATGTTAACGGTGATTTATACCCAGGAAGGAAGTGTTTCTGGAAAGGATGTCGGCCATTTCATTATGGGCAGAACAGTATATAATTTCTTCTGGTTTTCTAAGGACAAAAGAATCTTGTTCACCTTCTTCCAGTGAACAAGATGTTCATTGTGTTTTTGAGGCTATTTTATAGCAAAGTTTGGGTCATGTTATTCGCATTCCCTCTTCACACCGTTAATTTACCCAACTGTTGGTTTACTAATTTATGTTTCGAGTTCAGCACTATGCCCTATCATGTGCCAAACACAACATTTATCATTCTATTAAATGCACATATGTATTTTCTGCCGCTAGAGGTATCTCAGTCAAAACAATGAAAACAAAAGTCATAGGTCGATGATGAAGTGAAACACGGTTACTTTAAATAAAATGATGTATCTCTCTGGGTGTATACATCTTTGAAAGCATCTGGGATAATGTAAGTACACAACTCAAGGATATATAACAAGGTCTACTCATTTTAGACATTGTAGTGTACAAATGTTACATATCATATCCTCAAGGTAATGTTATAGATGTTCTTTCTTCTGTTCGGCACTGCTTTATAATATGTAAGAGTGTAATTTCAATGTGCCTCAGGTTACACAAGTCACATCTGTACAGTGCCTGCACACACAACATTTAATGTGTTACCAAAAATGTCAAACAAAACACACAACAGCAATAAATCACTAATCACTAATCACCTATACCTCAAATTAGAGGATAAACCAAAAATGAAAAAGAGTATGAACAACTGAACCATAGCTCTCTTTTTGTGTTCAATCAATACCTCCAAGGTCACGTATTATTCCATCCTGTGAGGTGAGGTGTGTCACATCTATAGGTGTCCCCGGACAGGAAATATTACAGAGCTGCGAATGCTGCCATAAGACGAATGGAACAAATGGAGATACACTTCTTGGTGATTTAATCTTTTTTCCAAACTGCTGGAGGCTGTTTCTAGTATTTTGAGCATCAGTGTGGAGCATGAAGCTCATTAGACAAGTGGTAAACAACTTTTGCAATAACTCAGTTTAATTTCAGTATTTTGATATGCAAAGTGAGATAATAAATCCAAATGGCGTTCTGAGCTGCTCATTTTGTCTCCTCGGCAATTGAAATTTGATTTCTGTGGAAAAAAGTGGACAAGTTTGAAGTTGGAAGTTTTGCTGTTTCTAATTTAAGAATGCATTTAATCAACTATACCAGTGTTGTATAATGATATTGCTTGTAGTGGCAGCACAGGCTCAGCCAAAAGAAATAAGCAATCCAGAGGTCAGGCATATATCATAGTCTCATTTCACTTAGAGTCATACGTTTATTTATGAAAAGAGGCCAATGCATTCTTACACGCACAAAAAAACACAAGCTTTTGCTGAAAATGATGCATATGTGTTGATCTTTGCTTGTTAAATTTGAGCTGTCTCAGTGAGTCTGTAGTAATTAATCGTATGAATGTAATTTATCAGCTGGTTAAGCTTTAAGCGCAGATGTTCGTGTCATTGTTTCAGCAAAAACAAGATCATCCAATTCCACCAATTTATAACGGCCGCCCTTGATTTACCAGTTATAAATTCCAACATTTTACTTTAAACATTGATGTATAAAAGATGAGTCTTTAGCTCAGCAAATGAAAACCCACTGACCACCCAAACCTTTCCAATTAATTAGACTCTATAGATCATAGAAACTGTCTTTTCATAGTACGGCCAGGAAGTGTTTTAATGCTGGCATTTCCCAAAAGCCGACTCTGAAGGCCTTTACAACACGTTCATATGAATGGCAAAAATCACCTCATAAAACCAAGCCTTTGTGTGTGGAGAGGGCATAATTCTATGATCTATGGCTCAGCTGCAAGTGTGCAGAACAGCACCAAACCACACTGATGGGCTGTCATTGTAATTCAGTACATAATGTGGATAATTACTCTAAATTCATGGAGTGCTTCATTCCACTGACAGCTATGCCAAATGTTTGACGAAGGCACCAAAGTAGCAGCATCAGTCACAGGCGAACGGAAATGCATTTAGTGGAGGGCCTCATCATGTTTTATTCAATCACAGAGCAATGCTCAATTAATCAGTTTTTGCAATTAAATTAAACATGTACATGCATAAAACATGAAAGAAATATCAGGGGTGTTTAAGTACTGCTTGGTTTTCAGTGCTCCTGTTAGCATAAAAAGAGAGTATTTATTCTCAGCGCTCTACAGCAGCCTCTGTGACTTTAGTGATGCAGAATTATTTCTTTTTCACCCAGCGTTAAGAAGCCTGTGTGACAGAACATGTAAAATCTCATCTTAGCATGCACCGCTTGATGCATGCCACCATCCCATGCATTTCTATAAATGTCAAGAGCTGTGTGTTTACTAGGTCTGTCTGACCCCTAATATTTATTCAGCTCAACAGCACTCTACCCAATCATCCTTACTGCAGAGTTGTGGCTCTTGGTATGTCAAGTCTCATTGGCTGCAGTTTGCCATATCTCCTGGCACATGTAATATTGCTTTTCGCTTTCCATCAAGTGCAGGCAGACCCTGTGCTCAGATAAATAGTGACATTTTGCAGTGGTGTGTGGGGTTTGTTTGTGTCTCATAGTGCCTGAGTCATTTCCAATGCCTGATTTGTATACATAGCACCACAGTCGGCACGATCAAAGGTCTCTCACATGTAAGACAAATTTGCATTTGGATTCAAACTGCTGCCAACATAATTTCTGCCTCTGTGGTTAGATAACAGCTTTGAGATAAATGTTGACATTTGCACCACATTGAATTGTGTGACCTCAATGAAAAAAGGTTGTTTTCTAAATGGATCTAATCCAAATAAAATCTGTAGGATTATAAAGGGCCTCAGATGCCCTCAGATACCTTTCACAGCTCCTGGAAACCTTGCTAAGCTGCAAAATAGAATTTCTACATTATGTTGTAAAAAAAATGAAGAAAATCAATATTCATGCCAAAATAGGTAAGTAACCAAGATGCAGAATGTTGTTAATAAAGCCTTTGATGTTAGTATTAGCTTCATCTCATCATCCATGTCTCTGGAAGATGCTACCTCCTAAAAACAAAAACCTTTTCAGCAATTAAAGATACGTTCCCCCAAAATGAAAATTCAGTCAACATCTACTAACCCCATGCTGATAGAAAGTTGAATAAAGGGTTTAATGAGTGAAATTCTGTTGACATTGTCCGAAACGACTGAAGTAGATGGGGACTTGTTTTAAGATGTAAAAAATACAACAACAAAAAAAACAAAAAACCCCAAAACAAAACATGAAATGATGCCATGCAGTCAGAGATCCCAAATTGATTTAAAAAGAAATTTTTTCCACCCTTGTAGCACGGCAGGGCTTGTGCACCCACTGGGTGCCTGCTAACATTTTCTGCTTACGGCTACAATGAAAATGTCATCTTAAAAAGGGTGTAAACAACGTCTTTTCCAATAAATTTGGGATGTCTGGGCTTCTGGAGATCTGGATCATGCTGGACGAGCAGTATGGAGCCATTTTTTTTTCAAATGTTTTTTAAGTCCCCATCTTCTTCAGCTACAACACCTGTTTGCTGTGAAGCTCCAGAAATGTTTCGTGATCTACAAAATGCCACCTGACTTTCCATCAACAATGGAGTGGGTAGATTATGGCTGAATTTATATTTTTGGGTGAATTTACCCTTTAACACAACATTTAGGCTACTCCAGTATAACCTGATGATCACTGAACCCCACTTAACAATAATGTTTTACAAATTTGACCGAAGGAAAATAAAATGATACAGCAACACATAGTCCACTTGATTAAAAGGAGGTTATATTAATGTTTGACATTATTGTAAATACAAGTATCTGCTCCGACCTAAACAGAGGATAATAATTGTATTAATTGACTGTTCGTGAATACTAAGCACCTGTAGGTAATTGACTGTGTCAAACATGTTATTCTCAGTTAAATGACATTCTCAATAATCCTGAGCCTGTTGTTGTTAACACTTTCATATTTATGTTTGAAAGTAAATGATCATTTCACACACAACCAGTTTTAGTCTGTGTGTCTGTGGACTGTCCGTCAGTGGCTGTAACTGAGTGCGCTGGCCCTTTAACACAGAGGTGTTGGGATGGTGAAGTCAGACATAATAAACCAAGAGCAAACCGGAACCTCGCTGAGCGTACTTTCAACATATAATCCCAGTCGGATAACAGTTTACAACTGAAACAATAAACGATCGTTGACGGTGGCGCAGAAAAAGAAAAGACAAGAAGAAAAGAAAAGAAAAGAAAAGAAAAGAAAAGAAAGGAAAAAATATATTATTAAAACTATTACCCTGTATTGCTGTATTACATTAAGTGAGGCATACAGCCTTATTCTTTACTGGATTTATAAAAGATGCATTATTAACAAACTAAGTCTGAGAATGTGGCTATTAAAGACATTACAAAAATAATTAACACAATATAACCGTTGTCTCTGGGAAATGTACAAATTAAAAGGAGATGTATAACATCCTGGAAGAAGACTATAACATATCTTGCAATAAATCATTTTAACACATGAACTAGGTCCACTCTTCTACTCTGCCTCAAACGCTCTATTGTGGCAATGCATGAGACTGAAAAAAGACACTTTTTTATTTATTTTTTTATTTTTTTATCATAGATTGCCCTCTCAACGTGTATAGCTTTTTATTTACATTGATGCAAAATCATTCACAAGCGTTGCGACTAGTTGGTCAATAACAGTTTTATTTTGAAAGTGGGGCCGGAAATGAATGCTCCCACTGCAGCGGTGTCTCCAGCAGTGTGTTGTGGCTGCCGGGCCGTGCCGTGCTGTGTGATGAGGAGCCTGTAGTAAGTCATCCCTGGTAGCGGAGCGGAGCAGAGCGGAGCAGGGGAACACAAACAGCAGCCGGAGAAAGCAGAAATGGAGCTCTGTGTTTAACAAAGTGGAGTTTTGCTCTCAGCGCGATGACTTCGTGTACTTTGGGACTAATTCAGTGTCAGAGGAAGCCGGTATGAGTATTTCTCCTGACTGATATTCATGTGAGAACGGGACGGACTGACTGACCGGGCGCTGCCTGCCACTCACAGCCGCCTCTCCTCTCATCACCTGCGGCTTGCTTTTCACGGACTGCCGGCGGGATTAGACGCAGACTTTTGGAGCGAGAGGAAAAGTTCCTGTGCGGGATGTTTGAACTTTCAGTCTAATTCTCCGGCGGCTGAGATGCTGCCTGTGGAGTTTGATGCTGTTTGCGGAGATTTCATCCCATAGACTGGAAATCATTCGCACGTTTGGATATATCAGTGCTGCTGGACAGCCTGTCCGTCTCTCACAGACTGTGAGGACTGTGACCAGCCTATGAAAAACCTGACTGTATAATGGAGTACCGCCGCACTTTGGTCCCCCTATTGGTTTTATTTGCACTCAGAACTTTGGCATATGGTAAGTTTAAATTGGCATGCTGCTGGTTATGTTTGCACAGATGGAGCCTATATGCTTCATATCAGTGGCTTCCAAACTAGGTCTCACACACTCCTCAGGGCTCTAAGAGGGCCCCACAGAGGAAACTGAAAATACATTCATTTTACCTGTAATTTTTATCAAGTTTCTATTTGATGTCTTTCAATATTTCAAATGGATCCATGATATAAAACAGATTAAGGAACAATGCATCTATAGCGTATATGCAAAAGTGAGTAATCCTTCTGGATGATGTCATTTAAACGGCCACTTAAACCAGCAGACATAGGAGTAGCCCATATGCAGCTTTGCTGTGTGTCTTGCCCAAGGGACCTTGGATTCACACCAGCATCTGCTCCCCACAGAAATCTTACTTTGTCATGATTCTGGCCTGCTCATTTATCTCTATTATTAGGCCCATTAGCTGAAGACATGTCCTGGGCACAGTGCATCTGTGAACCAGAAACAGCATGATACAGTCAGAATCCATTCACTGATACAGTGTGCTGTGAGTGAGCGTGGCTGGGCTGGGAGTTTTATTTCCTGCTGTGCACAAGAATGCTGAAAAATGTATGATTTCTTTTTACTGCTATGCATTTCTTATAAAAGCTTTCACCAGATGGTGCATGTTAAATGTTAAACTGTTCTTCCATTTCCATCTGATTGCACTCTGTGTGGTATTGTGGAGTCCTTGGCTTCCATATGCGCAGACAGATCATGCATGCAGTGACGATGGATTGTGTAGTACAAAGCTTAGCTTCCTTGAGTTTGGGAAGGGCTACAACCAATGATTATTTTCGTCATCAATTAGTCGGCTAATTATTTTCATGATTAATTGATTAGCTGAATAAATGTGAGAAAATGGCATTAAAGAAACGTGCAGTTTCTCAGAGCTCAAAGTGATGTCTTCAAATTGCTAACTTTGTCCAACCAACAGTCCAAAACAAAGAAAAGTAGCAAATCTTTACATTTAAGCAGCTGGAACCAGTAAGTGTTTGACATTTTTGCTTCAAAATGACTGAAACTGATTATCAAAATTGTTGCAGATTAATTTTCTTTCGATCGACTTATCGACCAATTGTTGCCAGAGCTGATATTGGCCAGGTTGGTAAATTGCTCATTTATTGACTGTTTTCAACAGTAGCTCTGATCCTTGTCCCTCTGACTCTATGTGGAGAGAAAGCTATCACTACAGACACATGAGCCAGAGTGTGACTCTCACTTGTAGACTTGTGAGTCACCTCTAGGAGGTTGAAAACCTGCTTAGTTGATGCTGGATCTGCAGATCCTCCATCAATCACACACGTGTAACCGGTAGGCTACAGGCTCTCTGTCAACATACCTGTGTCTTTGTGTTCTACATGGAAACACCCCCGACTGTGTTATACACAAGCCTTTTTTTTTTATGCAAGTGGGACGTTATAGTTTGTGACAGCGTGGTGTCTCAGGGACCGGACCTACTGCTGAGGCTCCCTTTTACAAGGCTGTAAACATTGGCTATGAACCCAGAGCATATGAACTCAGCATCTGTGAAAGTGCTCCTTCAGTGACTCCAGATGCTCCTCTGGGACTACAAAGGCTGGATTAAAGCTACTTATTTCCACTTTAGCAAAACACACAGTGACTTTTAATAAAAAGCCGGTACTGTTTTTAGCCACGAGCCTTTTTTATTTGTTAAGATTTACATTTAAATGCGCATTTGTGTCATATGGTGACACTGTTATTCAGAGCTGCTTTAGATTAAAGGGAGAGTAAGCCTCAGATCAGTACCAGCATGGATATGTTGGGACAGTGCTCATGATAAAATGAGCTTTATGCGATGTGATAAGAAGAACTTAAGGATCATACTGGCTGCTCGTCTCCCTTTTCCTTTTGATATCTGACGGGCCCCTTCATGTGGACTCAGCGTCACATTTCAGGGATCTGGTCTTCAGACTGTTTTGTCAGTAAGGTGACACTGGAGTCTGCCCTGTCATTGTCACTCATCTCTGTCACCATCAGTCAACACAGCAGTCTCCAGCAGCACTCCCCAACGGCCGTCAACAGGCCATGTGTTTGTCGTGCTCTTACTGAAGTGACTGGAAGGCAGGGCATGCGAGCCACTGCCTTGTTGTCTCATGAATGTCCCCAAACTGACCAGTAACCAGATCAAATAGCCCGAGCCAAACCTAGATACCCACGCTGTAATTACAGTCTGAGCATACAACTCCATTTCCTTCAGGGAGGGAAGTGTGGTGGGGGGAATGTGGCTGAAATAGCACAATTATCAAGACGTGTCATTGTTCAAAGTCCTTTCTCTGGATACTGGCAGTTGTGCATTTAAGACGTGCTGTCATCCTCAGTGACGCACAGTGGAGGAGGCTGAGGGCTGTGATGGATTGGTCAAGGACAGTTTATAGTTTTACTGGGAATGAATATGTGACACACCAGCATGGTCTCTTTAAATCTGGGATATAAATATCTTTTGTACTTTTTTATTTCTAAAAAAAAGTGTCAACCAGTTAAAGGTTCAGTTCACCCAAAATACAAAAAATAGACTGTTTAACTAATGCTGGTATCTAGCTGTGAAGATGGTTTTTAAGTATGTCTGATGTTACGTCATTTAGTCCTATTTAAGGGTTCTTGGATACAGTGGAGTTAGTTTCTTGTGAGTAACAGGCACATTTTATTTGTGGTGGTTACATCAGTGTCCACATTAGTCAGGATGATCAACAGACCCTGCTGCCAGAAGGTCCAACAAAAGCTGTTGACAGGAAGTTGTGTGGAATAGGGCTGTGTCTTATTTTCATTCATTTGTCTGTTATTTTCCTCAATTAAACAATTTATTGTTTTGTCTATAAAATGCCACAAAGAAGTGATGAAGCTCATCTTCAGATTGCTTGTCTTATCTGACCAGCAATCCAAAACCAAAAGATATTAAGTTTGATGTCATAAATTGACATGTTTGAGAAGCTAGAACCAGGGAATGTTTTTGCTTGAAACATTATTTAAATGATGAATTTAATATCGTAACAGTTGTTGATTCATTTATGTTGATCGACTTATCATTACAGCTCTACTGTGGAATACACTCAGTGAGCAGGACTGAGTTTCCTGGAAACAGATTACTTGCAACTCCACTGTTTTGAGGTGGGGACAAACAATCCTTCTCAATTCATGGACACATAGTCCAACCAACAACTATTTTCATTATTGATTTAATATGCCAATTCTTTTTATAATTGATAGTCTATAAAATTTCAAAAAAATCTACTTTTTTCCAAAACCCATAGACTCTCTATTTACTGTTGTAAATGACAAAGAAAAGGAGCAAATCCATATCAAATCAAACCTGATAGCAGCGGCTGCAGCTAGGTATCACTAGAGGTAATTAAGATATAAATATGATTATGGTTTTTGTAATTCAGATACACCAACCCTTCAGTAATTGTGATCCATATCCAGTTTGTTTGATTACGTATTGCAGTGTTGATCTTACTCTCAGGTCATCAGTTGGCAGCCTGTAAACTAATCATCCACATTACAAAGGGTTAAACCACATCTAGTGCCATTGTTAGTGACACTTAAGTCTACAAGTCAGTGATGTGACTGACTTGTAACGCTTTAACCGCGAATGACTCCAGCAACATACAGTAGCTCATGTTTTTGCTATTGGCATATTGACGACATGTCTGCTTTTTTTCCTGCAGAGAAAAAACAGGAGACAGAGAAAGCTTTGTAGTCATTTTGAGAACAAACACGTACTCACACAGCGAGCGCATCTTCCCCCTCCCCCACCTGCCTGCCCATCTGTGCTTTACAGATCAATTAGGCTGTCAATAGCTCAGCAAGCTTTGGTATGATACACAGAGAATGAGCTATATCTTCTGAAAATCACTGAGGTACAAGTGAATCCTAATTTATGACGACTGAAAAATAACACTCAAAGGCAGGCCGGGAACCAAACATCCTCCTACTGTCATCACAGAATCGGCAGCATTAATCACACGCTGAAATTATCGTTTGACGCTTAGTTATCTATTTACGGCCTTTTAAAAACTGGCTTGCTAAATTTAAAAATAAGTACTCAAAAAACTTGGGTGCCTATTTCCTGTAAACTTAACAGTGAGCAGCCACTCATGTATATACACATGATAACAGAATTTCATTACACAACAGTTTGACGATGCCTTATGATGCATTATTAATAGTTAGTTGTGCATTCGACTGTAGAAACATGCCCAGTCACTTTCACTTTTCAAATGTAACCGTAGGGTACAGCTCCATCTGCAAACCCTCTCTTAATGGTAGTGCTTAATATCTACCCTGCACATTCCCACCACACAGGGCCAAAATAAACAGTCACAATGGGGCAACAGAGACTTCTCCAGTGGCCATCAAAGAAAAGCGACTAAACTGAGCAGGAACTCTATTTAGCCGTGGGTGCTGACAGGACAAGTCAGCTCTCCCCTCTCCTTAGAGGTCTCAAGTGCGACTGCCTGAGGGGCCCGATACAATACCGCCTGAGCTCCCCACCTCAGGCTGTAGACAGATGGATGGCCCCCAACATTAGTTCCAGTGGTTTAAGGAGGGCCGACCTCTCCATGGCTGGTCATAATACAGAAATAGACGTGGAGTGAGACCAACGTGGAAGTCTCAGTCAGAGGGCACAGGGCAGCCTGTGGGACAGTTTTTGTGGGATAATACAGCTACTAATTCGACAGTAGAGGTGGAATAGGTGTTGTTTGGAGCTGCATTCACAGTATCAAGATTTATCACATTTTTCTCCAAATGGAGGAATTTTCCTCACTGTGACTGGCGAAGGATTAAAGCAGGAAAAAAAAAATGGTGGCATGCATAAATTCACACATTGTGTCAAACCGTCCCCATCACACAGTCACTGCAACAATCTGCCAACTTCGTCTCCAGAGAGACATCTTCCCTCCCTGCATCCTCTTGGCCCACAAAAATGGGACGCATCTGTAATGTCTTCAGTGTTTTCACAGAGGCCTTTGTATGTGTGTGATGTTGTGTAAATCTTCAGGAAAAAGGTGTGTGTGTCATGATATACGTAGATAATGTCACATAAGGGTGCTGACCTACACACCGTTTTAACCTTTGGTTATGTGGGGATGTATTTGTGTTTTTGTTCACATAATTTAAAGCTTTATGGAGTATGATGGGCCAGCTTTTAGCCTGAATTGGACTAAAATACACCACTAGAGGCTTCTAAAGGTCTATAATTCATCACAGTCATTAAATAGTAAATCTCCATGCAGTAAGTCCCAGATGTGCAACCAGATGGATTTCCGCACAGGTGTAGCCGTACAGTAACACATTCTAAAAGTCATTATAGTCTTACAAAACATTATAAATGGGTTTGACAGCTTCTGCAGGCACAACGTGAGGTTGGAAGTATTATCTGCAGTCTCTCTCCTGTAATTAAAGGGGAAGTTTTGCTGTCAGAATAAGCTAAAAAGCAAGTTCATATAAGTTATATAGATTCAATTTTCTTCATTTATGTGAATTTATAGAATGTAGCAAATAATAAATTATGATTAAAATTTGCAATCAAGCTTGCAGTCATTTTACTAAATCAAGAAGAGCCACATACATTGCTGCATTTTAAGGTATTTACCAAAGAATCACCTACAATTTCCCTGATAGAGACCTAAACCTAACCTCCATCCCTCCATCCCCAGTGGAAATGACGTCCCTTCTGTAATTGTTTAATTAGGACAGTGATTAGTTAATTAAAAATTAGTGTAGCTGAACAACTGAGTGTACACATGGCATGATCTTGACGATGTTCCAGCAGTGTCCTCAACGCCCGTCCTTTTGTGTCTTTGGTGTCTGACCACCCGTCTAACAACAGTGTATGGTTTTCACCGAGGCTGACTGGCGAGGCAGTCAGTCAGATCTTCATGTTTACCCAGTTTTTATTGTCCACAGACTTTTTCCGGAGTGCAGCTTGTAGCACAGAGTCAAAAGGAAAGCCCATGGGTATAGCTACAGCTGTCGCCGCCGTGACTTTGTCAGAGGGTTGGATATATTTTTGAGAGTCTGGCACTTGAAAGCTCAGCGTGGGAAAGAGCCAACTGATAATGGATCATTTTCGGCAGCGGTGTATCAAGGTGATGCTGTAGCGGAGGGATTTTGACAGGCGCCGCCGATGATTTAATGGCTTGCTTCAGAACTGACGGGGACAGCTCTTTTTGAAAAGTGACAGTGGCTGGGTTCCTGTTATTTTGTGACGGGAGTGTTGGTACACAAAAAGGGACTCGGGGATAGGACGAAGTTAAAGTGCCTCTTTGGCTATTTTTTCTGTGTAGCAGCTCTATTTAATGAATGGCGGTTGTGCACGATGTCCTGAAGGGAAATGCTTATTAAAGAAATGTGACTTGCTATCGAGGCAATTAGAGTGGCTCCTCTACTTGTTGTCTCTTAAGTGCAACTTACCGCAAAAATCGAAGGCATTCATTGCATTTAGAAAAGTGATAGGCAGCTGGATTTGAGTCCATCTTATGCTCTTCTTTAACTTCCCCCTCAGACCAGTTTCTCCCCTTCACATCTTTATTTTACTTAGAACCGGTGAAATCTCATCTCCTCTTTCAAGTTTGACTTAAGAATGGAAAAACTTCAACTCAGGCTCACTCTGACTTTGACTCTTTGTAAACTCGGATATATAGGTTGTCTACTCTCATTGCTATCAGTTAATACAAAAATTAAAACAACCCCCACCCAGTATCTTGATTGTTTTTCTTTTGGACTCAGGACTCAGGAGCTCAGGAAGTCCCCGTCTCGACCCTTTCCTCCCTCACAGTGACTTGTGTGATGTATGCGGTTGGACAGATAGGAGCAGATAGCAGTCAGCCTGTGTGTATGTGTGTGTAAGTGGACACCGATCTAATATGCTGCTGTGGGACAGGAAACCAATGGCATTTCCCTGCAGCCGTGTAAGGCCACCCGCAACCAGTGGTGTGTCCGTCCTGGAGACCCCACGAGGATTTCCTCCCTAACATGTGTAGGAGAGCAAATACACTGCTGTGCTGTCATTGGTGAACCCTAATGGACTGATAATTAGAGATAACAAATCATAGCCTTGTTTGAGACAAAGCCAGATTAAATTGGTTTCCATTTTTCATGGTTTTCTTCTGTTTTATTTCTTCAGATTTACTACAGCCAATATATCTACTCTGCCTTGCTGCAGTATTTTCTCCTCTATTTCCTCTTGTCTCATCACATAGAACACTTACATCAAAACAGAGTGAAGGGCAAGAGACTAGTCGACACACACATTTGCTGCTCTCTTGTCTCTCAAAGCCCGATCCAAAAAACCCCACGGTGGACTAAGTGGAGAAAATCAATGCTTGTTACTGGCAGGCTACTGGAACTCAAACTGACAACTCTTGGCAGGATTTGTGATAACTTGAAGGATGTTGGATTGGTTGTGTTTAAGACCTTTGGACTACTACTTGAGGTTGATTCTTTAAGTTTCATTCCAAGTCCTCTGTTTAAACATGAGAATATTTTAGCTGAACCATCCTCCACATTACTGATGTTCGACAGAGGCCGAAACTCGACCATTTATACCAGAATGTGCTGCAGTGGAGCAGCTTAGTCAGTGGCCTTGAGCTTCAAACTATGATGCTTTACCTACTCCTCTAATATCAGTTTTGCACATGCAGGCCTCTGTGTTAGTTATATGTAAGTAAGCAATGACAAATATGCAACATCTAGCCAGACCTTCAAAATATAGTTTGCTGACTAACGTTAACACTTTTAAGGACATATGACTTATAAATGTTGTGAAACAGTTGTGGTTTGGTTAGGTTTAGGAAAAGATCAGGATTTGGGTTAAAATAACTATGTTACTTATGTTCAGGCATGTAACTTACATTATGTAATTTATATAAGTTATCTTAATTACTTAATAAGAAGTCACTTGACACCTTGACCACACATGGGACTCCTCCTGTCTCTTGGGGGAACATCCTGTGTATGACCCAGCTGACCAGGCTGCCGTATTTGATTAGTTGGGAGTGGGAATGAGCTGAAATGTCCATGAAAAGAGATGTTTTGCTGCACTCTTTTCTGCAGTTGGAACTAAATCAAAGCTTAATCAACTCCCAAGCTGCTCAGTCATCTATTAACATGAGCAACGTTTTGTGTAGAAATGGTCTTTTAGATTTTACTGTCTTTTCCTGTTGGACCAAAAAGGACGCCACTGTTTTCTCTCTATCTACAGCAAGCTGCTTCTGCCTTGTCAACTTGCCTGAACATCTAGCCAAAACTCATTTCAGCTGCTTTGCCAGTGCAAGAGGCCACACTCGGAGGGAGCTTGAAACACAGTTGTTAGTGGAAAGGGCATTTTTATTTAAGCTGCTGTGGGAGTTTGGATCTTTTTACTCACAATTTCCACGATCCCCTTCTCTGAAAGAAGGGCAAAAAGAAGCGGCTTCAGCCTCCCCTCATGTGTGCCTTCATGGCCCCAAGAGAGACATGATAAAAACACCCAATTTCCTTTTGCAAAGTTGACCCTGCCCATTTAGATGCTTAGCATCAACACAGGCTCAATTAAGGAGGCTGTCTCTTTATGGCTGCCACTTTGTATTCTCATGCAAGTGCCTCATTTAGTTGTCCCCACAGGGTCAAAGAGTAGGAGGCTGCAGAGAAAGCACTCCAGCACTCCTGCCTCCCTCACTGCTGCCAATTTAACTTTGAATGCACATTTGCAAATCAATTCCTGTGGCTTCGGTGAAAATCGAGAGGAGGAGAAGGAGGCAACAAAGCTGTAAAACAACAAGTTCTGTAAGAGGGAAACCAGCCTGTTAAAAGGAATTGCAGATGAGGGAGGGATAGGAATAAGAACGTTGTTGAGTTTTCTTTATCTCACGCCCTGCCCCTCTCTCCTCTGGCCCTTCTTTAAAGATTATAAGGCTCTTTCAGTTCACAGTGGCAGGTACTTTTATTGGTACTGGAACTTCAGCTTAAAAAGACTTTTCCTTGCCATTAACATCGATGACTTTTATTAAGCAGAATTTGGTGGGGAGGGTGGTTATCTTGAGTGCAGTGTGAGGTTTAGCTCAGCTTAGCCTTAATTTTAGTTGCTAAGCCAGAGCATGGCTTAATCTTTCTTTTTACCACAACTCACCACTGAGTGATAAGGAGTGCAGACTTTTGATGTACAGCAGTATTCTGATTTATTTTCAAGTCCTTCATGCGAAAGGAAAGGAATTTCTCACCCTGTCTGGGTGGAAGACTTGATGTGGCTGAAGTGCCAACTATGTTTTATGTCCTTTTTCCTGCAAGGCCGTAGTGAACAGAATATTTTTGATCATGTGCTGGTGGAGTTGGCTGGGGGGTTGGGTAGCATGCTGGACCATCAGCATTGAGACACTACTAAGTAAGTGTGAGAATTTCTGTTGACCTCTCAGCCCGGTTGCCGGAATAAAATGTTGGCAGTTAAGATTTCTGCAAAAAGCTGATCCGTTCAAATGTGCACCACAGTGACATTTCTACAATTTGTGTCATATCACATCCACATTACATGTTGATCGGGAGGTGGAGGGAATGGAGGTGGAGTTACAGGAGAGATGGCGGCCAAGTCAGCGACCACAGAGACTATGTTTCAAGATTTGTAAACGTGAAACCACTGGACATTTTTAAGTGATCTTGGGATAATTTCCAGCTGTTTGTAGTGACAATAAATGGACACTTGAGACATCTCCAGCTGAGACCAGAACAGAATTTTGAGCCAAAGCACAATATTTTCCTAACCCTGACCAAGTGGTTTTTTTTTGCCTGAATTCAACTGAACGATACGTAAAGTTGCAACGCAGAGAAATGGAAAGTTTCAACATATCCGTGGTTTGCAGAAAACATACATTGCCAGCATTTTTTCTGGCGATTGGGTCGGACCTCAAGATAGAGCCTTGTATAAATATCAGACAAAATGAGCCCCCTTTATGGATTTATTGGGTGAGTCAGAACATCATCTGAGCATCATACCATCTGTGTTTGGAAAATAGCGTCTGTGTCTGTGAAATGCAGTCTGGCAAAAATGCAGGGGTAAGTGCATATTTACATACGGAGCTATAGAGGTGCAGAGAAAATGCTTAACAGCCTGTCACCTCAAATGAACAGCTTGTCAAGTAAAATTATGCTGAAATGAACTTTTCACAGCGCTCTATACTCAAAATCAGAATATCCACTCAAGATTACATTCTCCACCTACCTCACATATTATTCTTAAATTGCTTTCCTTTCTCAGTTTTCCTTTTTTTTAATGATTAACTGTCGAGGCCTTTTGTCAGCAGCAGCAACATCTCATGCTCAAAACAAGTTGACTGTCACTCATCTGACCTGTGACTTTTTAGCAGGGGGTTATTTCTGGGAAACTGGAGCAGAAGTGTTTTCATGTCTGCAGAAGCTGCATTGTCATCACATTGTTAGTCAGAGTCATTTTTAATGCACTTCTAATTTGGTATTGAAATAGAAGAGGTCAACATTTATTTTAAAATTTCTTCTTTTTCTTAAAGTTGGGCTTCAGGGTGACGAGTGCTGATGTCGACAGTCTGACCCCCACATGCAGATAAATCTTAACCCCTCATTCTAGCAGCATTTCAATGCAAGTCAAGATTAGCGGGGCGATGTGGGTGACTTACTGGGTGTTGTTCTAATGCTGTTGCCTTTTCAGAGGGAGTAAATCTGCTTAGGGATGAAAGCCCACTTGTGTTTGTGGTGAAATAAGGCTGTGGACTTGGCATGGGGAGGTTGGGGGGGCTCTACTGTAGATTCTTGGCCGTGGTCCTCTGTTCTCGTTTTAAATCAGCGGGACACGCCGAGCCACTTGTTCTTGCACTAGATGAGAAAAAGTTCTGCCTCAGCACTTTGCCATCCTCCATTATAGAAAGGACATTGCAGCAGGAGTTTGTGCTCCCCGTGGCTGTTTTGTTCCAATTTTCTCATTCGTTTTTGTGCACTTTTGTCTTATGCACAATTTCTCTGTCACCCTCTCAGGCTTTATTCTCTCCTCCTCCCATTTTCCCAAAATTCCCACTCAAACTACTTTGAAGTTATTTGACAGTAGCTCACATAGTGTATGCATTTGTCCTGATGTTTAGATATAATTAATATACAGAGTGCACCGTGTGAGCCTTTTTGATTTTGAGCCTGTCAGCGTGGACACATCATGTAGATCGGGAAAGCTCATTCTGAGTAGAATTAATTAAAATAAACAGTGCTTTGTTTTTCTCTACTGGATTAACCAACCAAATAATTACATTACTAGAGCAATTCATGTGTATATTATTTGTATTAAAAGTTTCTGTACTCATTGTTTGCTATTGGTGTGAATGGACCAACATAAGCAATCTAATTGTATAGAGCTTTTATATGAAACTGAGTAAACACGTCTTATTATAATAGGCATGTTATTAATACAGACTTTAATTACCTTAAATATAGGGCTGGCAGGTAGTATATCAATATTATATTTTATGGTGATATGAGACTATCATGGTCTTATTGTGATATGACATAAGTGTTCTTTTCCTGTTTTTAAAGGCTGCATTACAGGAAAGTGATGCAAAAGTAAAGTTCCATGTTTAGCGGGTACGGATGCCAACAAATGTCAAATCATCATGATTTCAATGGTTTTTTTTTGTGAAAATGAAAATTCTGATGCAAAAAATATCTTTCCCATCAATCGTGAATAATGTCACAATTGCTATGTCAAAATAATGTCAATATGTTGTTTTTTACCATATCATGCATCCCAACCCCACGTATTTTGCATTCACATATGTTTTCACATGTATGACACACACATGCAGGTTTTACCATGACTGTGTCAGTCAATTTGTGTTGTTAGAATCAACAATCTGCTGTCAGTCTGTCCCTCTGATGGCAAGATATAAAAACATTTTCACGACCGCTGATGACTGACAGCGATCGGATCTACAATAAATCACACATATATCCTTCAAGGGTACTGCAGCTCTCTTCTGACATGGCAATTTACGCAGTTATTCATCTTTTTTCTATTCTTGTCAAACACACTCAGACTCTCACAGGCTGGACTCCTTCAGCATCCCTGCGGTTTCATTAGCTCACAGGGAGCTTTGAGAGTTGCTGCCATCCTACTGTAGTACACTATGGGCAAGAGCTAATAGGTCCTTAGAGGGTCCAGACTTTCCTATTAGACACACTTGTGAAGACAAGCAGTTGTACTCTCCAGACTCGAGCTGTCCATTTAACCCGATTTGAGTTCATCTACTTCAGCCTCGCCCTTATCTGTTACATACATCTGCACTGACTGCGAGCTGTGTAGCAGGGGAATACTGCACAGCTCAGAAATTCAAATATCCTTGAGTTGTGTGGCAGTGCAGTCAGTCTATATCAACATGCAGATCTGTACCAGTGTACTGTCATACTAATGTACAGCCTGCGGCTGCACAAAAGAAGCTTGTGCAGAGATCACCATCATTACAGTGATATCAGTGTAGATTCAGAAGATGTCTCATCATTCTTAGAAAATCTAATCTAATCTATCTATCAGAGCTTTTCTGCAGTAGAAGAGAGTTCATTTCATCAAGTCCACATTTCCTTGGGTGATAGGCATATCATCTTTAAGAGTCAGTGTTCTGTGGTTGGCACTTGGATGCTCTCTTGATGATATTTAGCTCAGTCACACGGTGGTCTCCTCCTCTTTAAAAAGCCTCACTTTACATTTCCACATGACTTGCTCCAACCAGGTTGAAATGTAAAATTTATGAGTCAGCTCTAAAAGGCTCTGTCCTGCTGCGCTCTCACTACAGCCCCCTGTACCCATCTGGTAGTCCTGAAATATTTCAATGTTCCAGCCTCTCCAATGAGAGGAGTCTCTGTCATGTGTCAATGAACACTGAAAACCTTTGGGTTTTGGACTGTTGGTAGGAAAAAACAAGACATTTTAGGAAGCAACCTTGGGCTCTTGGAAGTTGCAATGGGATTTTATTCATTATTTTTGGGGACATTTTACAGACAACAATAATTAATTAATTATAAACTAGAATGGCACTCGGTAGAGTGCATACATCAACCAAGGCCCAAGGGAACCCTTTTGTACTCACGTATAGATACCAGCCACCTGACTTCACTTGATTTTTCATCAAGATCCAAGCATTATCCCCTGATAACCCTGTCTTAGCTTGCAGTGTTAAAGAAAGTGAGGAAAAATTCTGGAATCTGCCCCTTTATTGGGATCTGCACCAAAAGTTAATGGGGGTCTACTCTGGGAGACCCATCCCCCATCCAAGTTTTGTTGAAATCTGTTTTTGTGTAATCCTGCTGACAAACCAACAGACCAACCAACGGTCATCGGTGCAAACATAACCTCCTTGGCGGAGATAGTAGTTAATAGACAGTTAATTGAAAAATATCATCAGTTACAGCTCTTGTAAAATGAAACTTACTGTTCATGTTTTTTGAATATGAATAGATAATTATAATATATATATATATATATATATATATATATATGTATATATATATATATATATATATATTTTTTTTTTTTTTTTTTTGCTTTTAGCGGCTATTATGACTCAAATGTCATTAAACTGTTGCATCCATTAAACTCAAGATAAACAAGATTTCTCAATTTAAGAAAGAGACAAAGAAAAGACATTACAGTAATTTGTTCTTTCCATTAATAGCAGTGTAATATTACCTTTAAAAGTATATCTCATCACAGGAGAGTAGATGTCAGACATAAACCCAGCTGCTATTTGATTCTGACTTGACACAACTTCAAAGTCTCAGTACCATTTCCTCCTATTCAGAGCCTCCTATTTCTCCATCTTTGTGAATGTAATTGCATTGAAAGTAGGGCCATCAGACGGTACTCTATATTCCCATCAGCCGAGAGCACTTTAGTCGAGTTCTTAATCCCCCAAAACCTTATGGAGGATTTGTCACTCTGAGGGCAGGAATTTTGACTGCTTTTCTTATCAGCTGTTATCAGCAAAGCCTGAACCTTTGAACTCCTTCTCATTCATGCACCTGTGGGAAGAACCATTATGACCCCTTCTCTTATATTGGGCCTGATTACACTGTTTCCAGTGGTGTAGCTTGTGCTGCAGACACATAGTCAGTTATCCTCCCATAGCAGAGGAAGAACACAGGAAACAAGTTGCTATCTTGATCACATCGTGGAGGTTTGAGATTTACCCAAACTGCAACAGGCTCCTGCCTACCTGACCATCTGTGTTGCTAAAAGTCAGTGTCACTGCGAGTTAGTTTTAATTCCTGTTTAAACGTATTTCGTTTAAACTTCAACCAAGCAGTGAGTTATTCTACAAGAACGAACTGTAGCAGTGAAACAGTAACTCAAGTGACACCGGCTTCTTTGTAATGCAGGAGCTACAAAACACTGAACAAAGCTAATTCTATGTTTTCTGTGTTCCTGTTATGTGCAGAGGCAGTCCCCGCTGTTAATGTTCTGACAACACAAAGTTGCATAATACTCCACCATATAGCATGGCTAAACCATGCAATCCTGCAGACAGTGAAAAATTGATTTTGTGTAAAAACAGCAAAGCTCCCTGGTTGAGTGGGAAGGCAAGACAAATCAGAAATACCCCGTTGCAAAGTCATGAGTGCTGCAACAACCATCGCTGGAACAAAACTCTGTTATTCTGAAAAACAGTGGCACGACGCACCTCCTGTTGTCACTCTTTCATAAGCTCTCCAGGGGCAAATTTCACTTGTGCCTCATGGTGCTTGAGTTTGTGTTAATGCTTTTCATACATAATTATACCGCCAACATGCTGTCATTCAAATTGGAGAAGGAGGAGAGATAGAGGGGAAAAAAAGTCTTTTTAAAGCTCGCAAAAAAAACCTGTGGGAATTACCTCGCCTCCATCTCCGTCTGCTCCTGCCTCTGTCTTCAATTATTTCTTTCAATCAGTCTTTGAAAAGAAGCCTGGAGAGTCTGCAGTCTGCATAAACACTGACCAGAAGCACAATACATTTATACTGATGAGGAATCTACTGAAACTTGTACCAAGCAGAGCTATGCTAATGTATGTATGTATATATATATATATATATATGTATATGTATGTGTGTATGGTTGTATATCGTTGAGATCTGAATATCTCAATAGTTCAGTCAACCCTGTTTCCCATGAGCCTCTGATGAGCACAGTTCTAGCACATTCGCTCCTCTCATGCTTCCCCTCTGCTGCTGGAGAATTTGGTTTTGGTTTGATGGATGCAGAATTTAGAGCATGTAATTTCACACGTCCTCTTGATTTATACTCTGAATGTAACTGGTGAGCAATTACACTGCATGCTCGTTTCACACAGCCATCTTGTTGGTTATTAAATAGTGTGTTTTTCTGCGGCCCTTAACGCGCCCAGCTTGAGACGTTCAGAGAGAGGGCAGCTGAGTTTTTATAAGTTGTGCCGCCCACATGCCTCTTGTGTGAAGTGGTCAGAATGTTAAAAAAGTGTGAAATATAGTCCTCTCCAGCCACAGTCTTCTGATCCAGAGTCTGTGAATGGTCTAAATGAATCATGTGTAGTGGCTCTGGTGTAGTCGTAAGTCTTCTAACTTCCTTCTTAATTATACCCAAAGTCTCAGTCCTGTTGCTGCCACCTAATACTCATATTCTAAAATCATTATAATAGGGCTACAACTAACAACCAACTATTTCCAGTATCGTTTGGGCTGTTGATCATTTTCTTGATTAATCAATTAGTTGTTTGGTCCATGAAATGTCAGAATGGTGGAAAAATGTTGAGCATGTTCCTCCAAAGCATCAGATAATGTCTTCAAAGGTCTTGTTTTGTACAGAACATATTCACATTTGAGAAGGTGGAATCTTTTTCTTAAAAAATGACTCAAAACGCTGTATTAATTATCAAAGTAGTTGGCGATTAATTAAGTAGTTGACAACTAATCAGTTAATTGATTAATCGACTAATATGTTAAAAACTGCATCAAACTTGCTGCCCTTTGATAAAGTAAACGCTAACCCCTCTTCCCTATGTTGTCCTTCCTCAAGGATCCAGGCCCAGGTTAGAGGATGCGCCTCCACGGATCATAGAACACCCATCTGATCTGATCGTGTCGAAGGGCGAGCCGGCCACCCTCAACTGTAAGGCAGAGGGGCGGCCGACTCCAATGGTGGAATGGTACAAAGATGGTGAGCGGGTCGAGACGGATCGAGAGGACCCTCGATCCCACCGGATGCTCTTACCCAGCGGCTCCCTCTTCTTCTTAAGAATTGTGCACGGAAGGCGAAGCAAACCCGATGAAGGTGTCTATGTTTGTGTGGCGCGTAACTACCTGGGCGAGGCAGTCAGTCGTAATGCATCGCTGGAGGTGGCAAGTAAGTGTTTCTGATTTTTTGCTATTCAGCCTTGAGTGCTTGTGTGTGTGTGTGTGTGTGTGTGTGTGTGTGTGTGTGTGTGTGTGGACCAAAGACAGAAATTGAATGCTGTTCTGTTCTAAAGCATGGAGGGCACATGGGAATTAGAAAAGTGTAGACAGATCACATGTGACGCTACAAAGACAAAAATATAAAGAATTCACATTTTTATGATGATAAATGAATTTATACTCGTAGTACTGCCCATAAAGATTATATGTGAGTAGACTAAAATAAGCCTGACTGTTTTACAGACTGTAGAGACACTTGTTCCCAGAAACTCAGAGTCGGAGAGAACATCACACAGAGAGAAAACAAAAGGACTGCAGTCTGTGCATAGCCAAGAAAAGCTTTGATAGTCCAGTACTTGTCCTTGTATCAGGTGTCAAACATCGTGTTATGTATTGTGTAATATCCAGTAATAAGAAATGAATTAAATCATAGATGGATTTCACAAGTAATAATGTTAGCTAGCTGCACTGTAGCTGCAGAGAAGTGTAGAGACAGCTTTAAAGTACTCTCTGGTCTCTTATCATCACCATCACTCGGCTGGGTTAACTTAAGACGCCACCCCTGACCTTGGTGTCAGATCTCCTGGCAGCCCGGGCCCCCCCCCAGCCCTCCACAGCCTCCAACATCGCACCCTATCTTCTCCCGCTCCAGAGAGCCTGGCCTCTGTCGTGTTGTGACCAGGCCTGTTAATGTAGATGGATGACAGCTAGCTCCTGCAAAGAGATAACGGTTGTCGCCACTGGACAGGAAAGCTAAAAAACACGTTCTTGCAGGGAGGGGAGGAAAGGAGAGGACAGGCCGCTGTTGGTTGGCAGCTTCTCATGAGCAGATGTTAGTTCCTTAAAATACGACAAACTCCTGTCAGACAGTTCCCAACAGACACTTCTAGATTTTTTTCTCTCTATAGCAGGGCTGCTTGTGACCAGTGGCACTTTAATGAAATGCAGATAGGGCCAATTAAATGTTTGCTGTTAAATAAGGCCATTACCCTCAGTGTTACAAGATCACTGTAAAGTCTAACTTTGTTTTGACAGCAGTAGCAGGTGGCAAATGTAGGTAGTTTATCTGAATACAAATATAGTTGAGGGCTATTTTGTTGCTGCATGGAGTGTAACTAAGTACATTTACTTTTTTAATTAATTCATTTAATCTGCAAAAAAAGCAGCCGAATATCAGAAAAATGCTAATGCTAATGCTAATCAGAATGTCGGATCAGGCTGATAATCAGTCGACCCATAGACTACAGTATATAATTACCTGTACCTTTGATACTTAAGTATTTTCAACATTGAATACTTTGAACTTTTACTGAAGTACTGTTTGTATTGGTGACTTCCACTTTTACCAAAGTCAAACACAATATCTTTACTTTTACTCAAGTATGATTTTTGGGTACTTGTTACCACACTGCACCCAGCTAGGCTCAAATCAGGTGCTGCTGAATAATTTCTATGGAAGCACATGACTGGAACTATATGTAGTCGTCACACAACTGAAATACTAAACACAAGATGAACTTTTGCCTCTGTTTTCCTTGCCTATCCTCTAATTCAGACAAGAATAAGTCCTGACAGCACACTGCCAGCAGCTTTGTCAGAAACACCAGTGAAGATTTAAATATTTACTCTAATCCCTTCACTCCGGCCTCTCCTAATATCATCCACCCTTTAAAACTGAAACCTTCTTAGGAATTTCTCATCACACTGACTAACACAAACCAGCTGAACACGGTAAAAAAAAAAAATCTCCATTCCTAGTAAAAATCTGTGAAACTCTAGACTCCTGTCAAACACCTTCTGGTCAGGCATCATGTTTTTCTGAAAGGCTCCAGCCCCTAACTTAATAATCAGGCTGAATTTCCCCTGACTGCCTCCACAGAAAAGCAGCCCATGAATCATTCTCTATCCTCTTTAAACAGCTGGGATCTGCGCAGTGTGTCCGTCACCTTTCCTAAAAGTGTTCCTCAAGCAGCATGAAGAATTGCCTTTTACCTTGCTCTTGCTTGCTTTAGGTATCAACATCAAAAGCTGCAGGATATTTGTGATATAAGCCGTAAATGGGAGCGCCAGCAAGTAGAATAGGTGGAGGTGTTGTAAATCGCTTTTCACAGAACTGATTATAAAAAAGAGCAAAAAATGGAAAAAAAAAATAGAGCGGCAGCAAACGCTAGCAATCCCTCACTCCCCATGACTAATCCCCAATGTTTTTCTCCGCTGCGTCTTTGCACTGTGCCAGTTTTGAGTTCTCCTTTTGAGTTCCAAAGAAGTTGTCCTTGCTTTTCCTAATTCATGACGTGCAGATATAGCACTTTCACAAAATCAAAGGACACACTGTTATCGTTATCATTTTTCCCCCTTGAGACAATTGTGACAGCTCCTGAAGGTAACAAGAAAGACACATATAGCACTGTCTAAGTGCTATATCATAGGCAACTGGACTTGTCTCAGGTGCATATGAAGTTCAGTTGCAACTTCTGAGCCTATTCTCTTTAAAGTTGGTTTGGTAAGTTTATTGTAGAAGCAGTTTTGTATATTTGTAGAAAATCTTTAATGAATAAATCAAATGCTCTGAGAAAAAAAAAAATAATAATTTGGGTGTGTTGGTGTAGTCAGGCAGTTTGATCCTTTCAGAGTTACGCTTGCTCTTGCTGGTTTCTATAATCTTACCAACACCAGCCTTAGTACCAGTTTTAGTCGACAGGGCCACGCAGCTGATCAGTCCATCTAGTTTTCTGTTGCTCTCGTCCCTAATGCTGTGGTCTTCTGGGAGGTGACATTCTGTGCAGCTGTCTGCAAACACATACATGCACAGAGACACGAGCTGACACAAAGCCATTGCTCTCAAAGATAAAAATCCCTAATCCACGGTTGTAGAAGAAAAACTGCAAGTGTTTGTTTTACCTGTGTCTTCTGGCGTATGCGTCTGCCTGTGCACCCACACAAGCCCACAAACACATTTTCGGAGTATTGCCTCCAGAGACTGAGACAGAGAGAGAGAGGTTATATAGAACAAACAGGGGCCAGTGCCAAAGCCAAGTCAGTGCCAGCTCCTGCCAGCCCTCTCTGCATGGCACCAGTGGGGCCGGAGATAAGGCCACAGGCAAATAAACCCGCCTGGAGCTGCCAGGGGGCTCAGCATGGCAGCAGAGGAGGTGCAAGATGGCACTTTGTGGCACGGTGTCACTTTGCTCCCCAGCCTGTGACTTGGAAGCACTGGGGGCAAACTGAGAGGGAGCTGCACTGTGTGTTGGTGTGTATATTTGGTATCAGGGTGGGAGCCAACACTGTGGGAAGGGTGGAAGGTTTAACCCCTCACAGTCCATCTGCTGTAGGTTGAGAAGCAGGCTGGGTGATGAAGGCCACTGAACTGTGATATGGATGAAAGGGCAGACTTTTGCAGTGTTGTCAAATATACCTGACTTTAGAGTTTGTCTGTAAAGTACTTTATTTTGTAGTGTTTAATGCCATATGGTTTATTTCTTTGTGGAAAAGTGACAAGAGTGCAGAGCTTTTGAAACTACAGACGGCTTGTCTAGACATTTACTCACACAGAATTGATAAACGAGTCCTTAGAGGTCAAACAAATAACACAGGATACTCCGTCACCTTAGCTGAAGTTTGAAAGTGCACAAAGTTATGGATTTCTAGCTTTAAAGTAATACTCCACCCAAAATCTATCTTTGAAGATCAAACACCCTGGTCAGGCTTAAAAGCTGGCTGTAAAGTGTTTGTAGATTCCTTGCTGACGGAGAACATCTGCTGTAGCTGGGGTTCCGTCCACTCTGCTGTATCCCAGTGCTGAAGAAAAAATCAGACAGTATTTCATACGACCCCTGCATTATTATCAACCCACACTCATATTTCTCACACCTCTCACTGGAATGTCTAATGTCATCAGACTGTGATGGACATGGGTTTTGTATCTTGTCGTAAAATGAGGTGTCAGCCAGTGGGAAAATGTTTTCAAATTGACTTGTTGGCGCAAAGATAAAAACCCAACCAGAATAAATGTCAGCAATGAATGTTTCTATCTTGTTATAATGCTGTGCTTATGATCTGTTTTGGTTTAGGCACAAAAAACACTTGGTTAGGGTTAGAAAAAGGTTATTTTCTGGCTCAGAATACCTGTTTTGGTCGCCACAAACACAGCTGGAGATGTTCTGACTTCCTGTCAAAACTGTCATTTTTTTGTTGCCACAGACATGGCTGGCAAATTCTCCCTAGGTGTTCTTAAAATATCCAGTGGTTTCATGTTGACAAATGTTGAAAGAATGTCACAAACCTGTAAAGTGAATGTGATATGACTGCTTTTGTAGAAATGTCAATATGGTACGTAGTCCATGACATGTACCAATTTGAACGTATCAGTGTAAGGTTTATTTTCTAGGCAATCTATGTACTAGTTGGTGAGATATTTCACCCAAGACCAACATGTAGGGCTGGCCAACATCACTCTCTCTAGACATTTGCCACTAGACCCCAAAAGATGTCTCCCTGGAAGCAAATTTGTATTTGGAAATAATTTGAATGGTCAATGTCAGTGCAGTATGAATTACTGTAAATCATCAACACAGCTGCTTATGGATGCTGAATATGTTTAGTGGAAAAGTTTTTAGACTGTGTTTCGATCTATAAAGAAAATGTAAATTGTATCATAAAGAAGGCACTCAGAGAAGTTTGTTTATAATCACTAGTTGTAATATTGACTGTGTTTTTTTCTGGATAGACCTAATAATTCTTAATCCTTATTTCTCAAGTGTTCGCAGGCCATTGCAAACACTCCTACTGACAATTAGGCACTCAATAACTCATTAGAGAAGGCTCTGCTTAGTTAACTCAGTAACAGTTTCCACTTATTATTAATGACATGTTTGATGAATGGAAGTCTGATACATTAACTGTCTTTTCAGTCTTCAGTAGGTGCACGTGGCTGAACCTCATACATGATGTAGCTGGCAGCTTACACATTAAACTGATGGCTTTGTATATTATTACCTATTAAAGAGGAACTGGCAGAATATCACAGTACACTAACTTGGAGAGCTTTAAACATTCTGTCACAAATGTGGGATCTCAAGGAAACGCTTTCTACCAACAGTTGAGTTATATTTATGCACGTGCTGTCATTCAGCAAGAAGCCTTAAAAGTCCCTTTAATTGCACTTTTTCTCAATACATTCCATGTTCTTGCATCAAGAACAGATCGCATACCACTTCACTGAAAATTTCCTTCCAAAATGTGTGTTTTGCTCCACGGTCCTATCTGATTTCACGCATTAGAAGAGATTCTTTGATCCTGAAAATGTGGCCTACAAAGTACGTGCCAAGAGCAGAGGCCAATTCATGTCAGATGCATAAAAGTCAGTCAAGCACAATAGACCTAACAGGCCAGACACCCCTGGGTGGGGATTTGACATTCAGAGCGACTTGCCCAAGCTCCTGGCGGCTTTTTCTTTGAGTGTTTTATACCTCTGACGTTTTTATTATGCCTGCTACGTCTCTACCGCCTGGCTTTATGGCTCATGCATATTCACACCAACAGGGGAGGGGCAGAGGGGCTTTTTCTGAGATGCTGGGGGTGGAGTCAGAGGTATTTCAAATAAAACTGACTGGGGTTACCTCTAAGGGTTTTATACCCCTCAGATCAACCACCCACCCCTTTTCTAAAGGTTGTTTGGAGGTGAAGCCTCGAAGGTTCAAGATGGCAGCTGCCTTGTGGAATTTGGGGAATGAACAGGTGAAGGTGTGATGAAGCTCATGTCTTCCTCTGCCTTTGTGTGAATCTGTTCTTGTGTGTGTGTGTGTGTGTGTGTGTGTGTGTGTGGGTGTGTACATCCGTAAGTCTTTATAACGGTAGGCTGGGACAACTTTCTCACCCGTAGTAATCCTAGACACCAGTGTGGGAGAAACAGCTGAACAGCACTGTCACAACTTGGATCCTCCTTTCTCTTTCTGTCTCCTACACACACACACACACACACACACACACAAACCTGTCACACTGTTTTTTCATCACTGAGACCCCTGTGCAGGAAAATGCATTTGAGGGTTTATGGATTTGGAAATGGGGAAAGGATTTGATGGGTTTGGTGTTAGGAAAGAGTTATAGTGGGAGAGAAGTAGGCTGCTTGGCTCTGATAAAAGAGATAAAGTCAACCCCCAACCCCCTACCCGTCCCTCTGTCCCCCTCTGCCCCCCTCCCTCCCCTGTCCGGGCTCTGCCCTCTGTCCTTGTTATTAACCCCAGTGGTCTGAAGCCATATGGGTTGTGATTGGAGCTCTGTGGTGCATGCTGTCATACACAGCGGAGTGCAGTCACACTGATCCGTACATCTTAACAGACTGCACAAGTACCTGCAGGGTAGAGCTAAGTGACCATTGAACTGCTTTCAGTTGCTCTGTGCACCTTTTAGAATTATGAATCTCAGAAGTATGAGCGTGGTCAGCACTGCTCTGAGCACCAGGTAAATAGGGTTTTAAATCAAGCTGCCGTGCCATGAATTAAAAGATCTTTATCGGGGGAGGAAAAAATGTCATTGTGAAAATGTTGAACTAAAGCTGATGAAAGCCTTTACCCTCAAGACTTAATGTCAGGAGGAGGAGCATGTTTGCATGATAATGTTTTCCACCAGCTGTCTGAAGCACTATGTCCATTCAGAGTCATTTGTCAAGATAGTGACCAGGTTTGCCGAGTACTACACATACTACACAGGTATGATGAGCACAGCAAGAGCAGAAGGCTATTAAACACTATGACTTAAACTAAAGTATGCACAGTAACAAGCACAGGACGAGTTATAGCTTTTAACCAATCAGAAGCCAGGGCTGATTGCAGTCATAATTAGTTCTAATTAAAAATGCTGCAGTGAAACTATGGAACTTCTTATCCTCAGCCAGTCAAATCCAGGAAAATATAAATGATTCTATATTATTATTCTATTGCATAGATGGCTGACATCAGGATGTTTGTGTCATCTTGCTCCATCATGTCCATACACTCACCATGACTCAGGCTCAGTCCACTGAGCCAAGAGGAAGTCTTACAGAAACACCATCACCTCTCATACTGCACTCTTCAGCAGTGACACTCTCAGTTGCTTGATGATAACAGCTCACCTCTCTGTGTTTGTGTGTATGTATCTGTGTGAGCTCTGAGGTGTGCCCATGCTTCACTAATGGGATTGCAGGTCTCAGCCTTGTGGAACACAGAGCCAGTGGCCATTCTGGTCTTAAAAGAGGGGGATCAGATGGCCAGAGTGAGGCCACGGGCCTCGATCTGGCTTAACCCCCTCTGTATGATCCGTCCGTCTGCCGGTCATTGAGCCAGACCCACCAGCCAAACCCTCCTCCAGAGGATAGCAATGAATTAATTAGACCATACTAAAGGCGAGTGCGACCAGTGACGAGCATGTGTGTGTGGGTGTGTGTGTGTGTCTGTGTGTGTCATAAAGGGTCAGTGGGACAAAAGCAGAAGGATGAGGGGTTGGGGTGGGGGTGGTTCAGGGGGGAGAGGCGTTGACAACAGGTGGTACGAGGAAGAGCTTTACCCCCCCTTTAACGACAGTGTAGCACAGGAGCCACAGGGACTGTTAGGAACAATAAAGGGCCCCTTGCTCCAACCGTTGTGTCCAATCATGCTCCATTATCTCTCTGAACTGCTGATCACAGGTGCTGCACTGCCAGACACACTGTGCTAAATGACGGTCCTGGATGATCAGCTCCTGAACCTAATGTGTGAATTTACTAGAGCTGCAAGGATTAGTCAGGTAATCCATTCCCCTGCCAACTATTTTGATCAATTAATCATTTCAGTCATTTTTCAAGGAAATGTCAAACATTTGCTGGATCCAGCTGCTTAAATGTGAGGCCTTGCACCTTTTCTTTGTAATTTATGATGTAAATGAAGGTTCTTTGGACTTTGGACTGTTGGTTGGACAAAAGAAACAAATTGATGACGTCACTTTGGGCTCTGGGAAAGCATTTTTCAAACAATTTTGACATTTTATAGGCTAAACAATCAATTAATCGTGAAAACTAATCTAGAAATGTACAGAGCAACACATACTATTCAAAAGACAGTCTCAACATAAGTGTTGCGTTGATTTTTTTATTGAGACTGACACCAAATGAAGGGGTTATTCAACTCTAAGGTCATTTTTAGCAGTAGTGTGGTGTTGTATTGGACTGAACTACTATTCAGGTGCTGCTCTCCATATAGAAAGCGAATGGGTGGCTATATTTATGCATCATGAATTTCAAAAGCACTAGTCATTACCCCCTCTTGTTGTAAAGTAGCATTAAACATTTTTCTAATGAAGTGCATTTTGTTTTTAGCTGATTTAATGTGGTCAAAAGAAAGTGAGAACAGGTCTAATTTACTTTTTTTTCACATTTTAAGGACACTGAACAAAATTGATTGTCCTGATTAATATTGTAATTAATTGAGAGTCATTAGTCATGGTCTTACAGGATGCAAATGACCCCCTGTTTTGGCTCATTGAAGCCAACAATAGCCCTCTGGCTAAACTAGACAAGGGGCTGAGTGGTGTGGGTGTGTGGCTTGAGGGTAGAGATTAAGAGAAAGAAATATGAACCAGGAAGTCTAGTGGTAAGCTTCATCAGACACAAAGACACTGCACAGCTGTTGAAACTCCTGTTGGCCAGACTTCAAACTGGAAAGTTATCACGGTATTCACACCGAAATTAGCATGTATGTATATGCTAGTATATCAAGCATGGGTAAACCTGCTTGAAATAGGTTATTGACTTCTCCCTTATTGCCAGGGGACAAGTCTGCCTTTCTGATTTTTTGTCATGCGTGTCACATTTGACTGCACCATGGAGGTCACTGTCAATGTAATGGTGGTTACTTGTTTAAATGAATAGTTCACTCTAGAACGAAATTCAGTCATTATCGACTCACCCTCATGCTGATGAGAAGTCCGGTGTAGTTTCTTTTTCCTCAAAGTGCAGCTGGAGACCCGAGGGGGTACCCTCCGGCAGCAATAATCCATATAACGAGCGTTAATGGCGTCCGAGACGAAAATTTTTCTAGCCTAAACAGTCACTATACTACATTTGCTCCCGCGTGCACGCGAGTCTCCCTCATAGTGTTTGCACTACGGAAGCCGCGCCAGACAAGATCAACGAGACTCGCGATTGATACACACCGGTATTTACATCCTGCTGTGAGTTTCAAAGTTTCAAATCACTAGTGCAGACGGATGGAAAAGTAGTAACAAACCAGTATACTAAACTTAAACGTTAACCTGTTTCATAGCATCAAGCCTGATAAAGCATGTTTTCATCACAGCTGATCAGAGCTGGAGCCGATAAACACTGAACAGTAATGACTACTGCAGTCTGAGTCATGTGATGAATGCCGATTGTACACATTCAAATGAAAGACAAAAGGCAGATGTTAATGGGTTTTTTTTTGTCCAGTGTGAAAGCAGTATTAATGTTAGTCAGGTAAACATGCTACATTGAGTTCCACACATGATTTGTACTGCAAGTTGCTGGTATTGTATGTGCAGTATATTGTCAGATGATGCACTGCACAGTGGCAAAAGTTGAACAAAGATAAACTTTTTCCTTGGCTGCTATTCATTTCTGAGCCAGAGCCCTCTGCAGCATCACCCCTGCTGTGCCAATGCAGCAGCCTCATTCAAAGTATTGAGCAGCCTGTGTTTTTTAATGCACTTCTAATGTCAGTCTGAATGTGCCTGTAGGGAGCATGAGGGGGCATCATGATAAAGAACATTCTCAGTCAGCAATGGCAAATGGCAGAAAGTTGGACTCGAGGAGTACAGACTTGCAGAGGGAATAGCTCAAAACAAATCCATCAACTCATCACAAATAACACAGAAGAGGGATACATCTGGGGAGTTTCAGGCGTCATTAATGACAGACAGTGAGCACGAGAGGCCAACACAATCAATACACGGTTCAAGCAGATCAATTGAATGCAATCAGCGCATCATTACAGAGCAGCTAAAAGGGAGGGCATTAAAGAACAGAGGAAGAAGCATCTGGTTGCCAGTCTTGTTACAAAGCAGGAAAAACAGTGTTAAGAGTGAATGTTAAACCACCAAATGTAGCCTTATAAGAATCAAAAGGCTCCTCACTCAACTCGTTGTGGTTTTTGGACAGCACATTGTTGTTATTGAGCCAATCAGTAGAGTTATTGGGAAAATCATCTTGTTTATTGAACAACAGATTGTGGTTATTTATGAGCTCATCCTATTCAGAGGACAGCTCGGTGTACAGTAGCTGCAGGACAGTTGACTATGGTACTTCGACATTTCATAGTTCTTGTAATTCTAGTTTTTGCCATCTCATTTTAATCACTGAACAATTGATTCTAGTGACTGCATGAGCTCTACGTTAGAAACTCATTCTGGTTATTTGGCAATTCATTCTACTTACAGGATAACTCAATCGAGGAACTCAGTTCGGTAATTGGACGTCTTCTCATTGACACGTGGCCACACTAAAGCTAAATCTTAGGTGTACAGTGTAATCTGATGAGGGATTGGTTTCTAACGTGACATATTGAGCAATATTTTTTAACTCTAATGCAGCAACTTGTAAGCACTAGGTGGAAAATTAATATTTGAGTGGCAGAAAATATCAGCGTATTCCAAATCACTGGTGGTAAATGTTAAATTAGCATTATGTTAATTGCCACAGTTCCCCTTCTGCATATAAATAAGGGGCTTATGTTCTTCCCTTTTATGTTGAGGACTGTTTGCTACTCTCATATCAAGAGCATCCTCTCGAACAATGAGAGCATGTTTAACAGTAGAGATAGCTTGATCCGTAATGTCAGCCTTGTTGGATGCGCTTTTAGTATGTGCATCTTTAATCTCTTCTGTCACAGGTGTTATTGTTACACCATCTTGTCTTTCCAATTATCTGAGTGTTAAAAATGTGGTGACTGTTTAAAAGGCAGTTTCTCACTTAAAATAACCTTTGGATCTTTTCTATTGACAGAAGCATTCACCTGTGAGTATTTGGTATGGCCGAAGTAACACCAGCCCTAAGCTCTTTGCAGTACAAAAGGTTATTTCAGGGGGATTTAGGTATATTTGACCCATCTGAAAATGGTAAATACTAGGGCAACAGCTGTGGAAAATGCTTATTGATTTCCACTCATGTGTATTTGTACAAGATTCATTTCTCCTTAAGACGTGCTCCCACCTCCGAGTTAGAAAAGGTCAGAGAACAGGGGCTTAAGTCATTCAAGTGGAGCTAAATGGATTTCTGCTCCAAGATCCATCTGTTTTTAGAGTTTGTTGACAGGGTGGAAAATTGGAACTGTTGCTCTTCCCTCCCCCAGTCGCACCCTCCGCCGCCACCTCCTCCCCTTTCAGTGCTGGGGTATAAACAGGCATGGCACACTAACAGGGTAAAAAGTGTGCTGGGCACGAGGCAGGATACAAGGCCTGACCATCTGCTCCAGCTATGTGAACACATTCACGTACGTTTGACAGAAAGAACTGCGGCATCCGTTGCGCTACCAGTCAGGGAAAGCTGACAGGGGCAGACTGGCTCACCTCCAACAGGAAGACGCTGATGTCAGGGAGACAATTCACCTTCTTCACCTCTGAGGTGACGGCGGGGAAAGTGGACAGTGGCAGAGTCAGCGACCTAACAATGAAACCGCACGCATGCAGCAAATGACAGGGCTGTGTGTGTGCAAACAAGTCACACTGCTGAGAAAATTGACAGGACTTGCAAGATGGTGAGACAGCACAGAAAACTGCCCACAGACGTACAAGAAACTGTCGGGGTTCTCCGAGTCTGCGTTTAGCTTTTAGCCATCCATCTCCCAGCAGGCATGTCTGGTGTTATTCCACCAATAATAGAGCAAGCTCGTATGAACACTAGCTGCAAATTCTATCATACTATGCAACCCCACAATATGCGAGCACTCAGACTAAGAATAGCACTATGTTAAAAACATATGCAATGGGCTGTGTTGGTGTGGGGTGAAGTATAGGCTTGTAGACAGTATTGTTGTTCAAGCCGTTTACAATCAGTGTATAAAATGATACTTATAAGCACTGATTGTCACGACACATTTGGTGTCAAGGTTAAACAGACACTCTTATAAAGGCTCTGCTAAGACTCACAACAGCATCGTGCTTCCAGCAGACTGCAAACTAGTTACGACCGGAGAAGAATTGCTCTCAACCCAGGAGCCATAAACCGAGCGCTATCCAGGCGGAGTTCAAGGACCAAACAACGAAACTCCCAGTTGTGTCCTCCCACACCGTCAATGCTGCTCTAATCATTGCAACTCCTGATTTGGTCTGAATGAAGTCGATGATACAAGATGTAGCTAATCTAACACGACTTTTCTTCTCCCTCTCAAAGACAGCGAGGTACAACATAGAAATATTCAACTTTGAATGGGCATTCATGAATACTTTGCATTACATTGCAACACGTTTTACGTTTGGCAACCCTGAATTTTATTTGCCAGTGCAGTGGTCTCATTGAAATGAATGATGTGCCTCATGACATTGTGCTAAGTCTGAACACGACCTAAATCACCCTGTTAACATTTCACTTGAATTGCCTTATTGTTGGAGTGGAATTCTTGAAGGTGCTCATTGCCACCATCCCACTGCAGTGGTCAATAATTAATGGGTTGTGTGTGAGTGTGTGAGTGTTGGGTGGGGGCACCCATTGTCTATAGGCGCCTCTGTCCACCCAGTTCCCCTTGAGGTGGAGTTAAAGAGTGTTTCTGGTTTTCCAGATGGGTGAACTACAGTAGCCTTGATTAGGCCGGAGGGTCGGCTGAGGGCAATTCGCGGCAGGTGGGCGGGGGGTTATGGGGTGGACGGGGGGCGCTTCAGTTGCTTTACAATGGGCTTCTCAGCAGTTCTCAGTGACCCTCTTACCCCGCTGCTATAGGCCACACGACGTCGGCCATTACTAGATTAAAGTAATCCTCTTTTCAGAGCCAGACAATTGCTTTATTAGCTGACCACACACAGGAGCCTGACCACCTCTGTAATGGTATTGTTGTTGGGGCCCTCGGGGTCCTGGGGTGGGTGTTTTTGGTAGAGGGTGGGCAGAGGGGGGAGGAGGTTTGTCATCGTTTCTTGGCTGTGTTTTGCATTGCCATGCATACATTACTTCTGCGTAACTTCTCCTTGTTTAACCCTGCACACCAGCCATATTTGTTTCCGTTCTCCCTAGATTGGTTTCGGGTGGGGAGGTACTTTCTTTTCACGGTGCAGCACACACACACACACGCATATGCACTCACACTCACTATTCCATATCACATATCATATCGATAGCCATACTGCTTGAATTATAATCAGACTAAGTGAGCGTATGGATGTGGATGTTTGCACCCCCCCACCCCCCACTCTACCTTGTCCCTTCTTAGCATGCAGTCCAGATTTTTTTTCTCTCTGAATCTCTCCTCTGCCTTGTTATTGCCAAACAGCTCCATTCAAAATGCTGTTTCATCTCCTCTATTCCTCAGTTTCTAAAGGCATGGCACATTTCCAACTAAAGCAAAAATGTTCCTTTAAAAATCTACTCCAAAGTGTCTCTGTGTTTCTGCTGACAGATCTTTCTTTGTCAAAAGGGCATAAAGCTGTTTTTGCAAGCCTGTCAATCACGCACGAATGGCTTCACCTGATAATTTATTCAGCTTTATGAGGAGGGGGAGCCACTCAAGCTGAATTAAGTATTGTCAAACAGTTTGAATATTTCATGAAAAGCTGGGTTCATTTGAAGAAATGTGGTATGTCTCTATACCCTGTCATTTACATCACAGTGGCCATGAGCGAGGCATACAACAAAGTATTGCAAGGTTTTAGGATGCGTCTCTGCACACTCGCTAAAGGATATATGAGTGTTTCAATTAAAGACTCAGAGACTCAAGACTCATGCAGGGAGGGCTATAACATCTGCACTTTTCTTTCTTCATCAACAATACATTTTTTCTCTGAAATCCTCCACTTGCGAAAGACAAGCCAATAAATACACAGCTTCATTAAGTTGATAGATTTGACATGCTGACCATGAAACGGCCGTTCACCTTGACTGTACTCCATTTAACATATCTCTCCTCCTCAGAGGTCATGAGCCTTCACTGTTTATCATCAGTTCCCAGTAAGAGACTAAAGAGAACGGGAAATAAATCTTAAACACAGCTTTTTGATAATGTGATATTATTGATCCACGCCTGGAAGTAGTTTTTTCTCGCTTCTAAGCGCAGGAGGTTAGAAGTCAGGGTCAGCTACAAGACTGCACCCTGGAGTAGGAAACAAATCATTGTCTTGCCCCAAGGACTCCTCAGCAGGCTGGACTGTAGAGGATTTGAGGGGGATGCCATTGTGCCATTGGTGGAAAAACGACCAAACTGCGTCCCCCATATAAACCTACCACCCCCCTTCTGTCCCCTAGTAGCAGAAAGGGTGCAGTTACAGGGGTTATGTAGTTTTACTCGTTTTTAGTAGCACAAAAGTACCCAGGCCTGTAGTAGGCCTGAGAGGGCATTAAGTCGTCCATATCTTGTTTTTGTTTTTAGTACCCACAATTGGTGATTTTAACAACTCACCAACTGAGGGTGGATGTTGGTGATAATAAGCTAGGTTCTTTGCTTGAAGGATGTCTCTCTCACCACCAGCCAGCTCTATTCGATACTTGCACTCTCTAAGAGGAAAATCGAAGAGCTGGGGAGCCGCAGTGTTCCTTTAATTCCCAGAGATTTATAGAGTCCATACTCTGCTGAGTTTGGTCTGCAAGTTGTCAGGGGTCGGGGGAGTCATGTGTGTATCCCATCAGGAATTGCCGAGATGAAACACATAGATGAAAAAATTGGCAGAACAGCACACGGACTCTCACACAGACACACACAGGGCCAACATGGCATGCCAGGGGAGGTTTGCGGTGGATTAACCTCAAGGTTGCTGGGTGGGTGAGCACAGCCAGAGCAGCAGCACCAGCTCAGAAATGGGATGGGAACCTGCTGCTGAGCAACACATAGGTGAACACTCCCCATGCCTGGAGAGTAGAAGGATTTACACGCAAATGAGGAAAAGTTTGTCCGTGCGAGAGTTAGTGTGAGTATGAATGTACACACATGTTTGTGTTTACAGTAGACTGGCTTTATCCCTGTCTGTGCAAAACTTGTGGCATTTTCTGTAGCCCCTGGTTAATGGGAGGGGTTGGGCTGGGTTTACAGGGGTAAGGGGCTCATATGTGAGAAGACCTTGCCTTCCAAGTAGTATTTTAATACACCCCTCCTCTTGACTTGAAATATGGCTATATCAATCAAATGGGTCTGGAATGTCCCAATCTTGTTCTGCTCTGCCCATGAGTCTGCACACAAACAAATGAATGGATGAACTTGCACACGTGACTTAATAGAATGACTGATGGTGTTAACGGAGAAATGAAGAAATGTTGACAGTAACTTTTTCTGCCCTGATTTTTGTAAAGTAAAAGTAATAAAAGATATTCACACAGATCTTGGCTGCAGCCCAGTATCTGTGGGAATTCTGGTTTTATTGGAACATTTTCCGGGGCTCGATTTACATCTAATGCCAAACATTCAGGGCAGGCAGTAATGTGCCCTGTAGGTAGCTGGATTTATGCTGGACACAATGGGTTTACTGAAGTCCCAATAGAGATATTTATAATGTAGGTATTGATTTATAGTTCAGTGTTGGATTTCACACATTAAAAGTGTCCATGCAAAACAAAATGGATGTGTCAAACATGTACCCGCCATATCATAAAATGTAGTTATTCTTATCTCCTCCAGGATATGCACACACTCCACTAGGATATACTGTAAACTGCAGCAGTAGTTTTACAAAATAAAAGCTTTATAATTATCTTACTGATTGTACTGATTGTTTTTAGGTTAAGGTAAATGCATCAATGCATTGAAGCCTTTGTGTAGTTAGTGCATTAACGGGAACTTTGATTTATACATTTGACATATCACATGACAACTGCCTGGCTGGTAACATTTTGCGTTCAGCTATTTCAGATTTTAAATAAATGAATACGTTTTATTGTGAAGAATGTATAAAGGCAAAAAGTGTTTATAACTGAATTTGCGGCGCTTTCTGAGCCACTATTCTTCATTAATACTGCGGGGGAGGAAGAGTATTTTCGGCCGCTCCCTTGACCACTACTCAAGACAAGTGCGCCATCAGTCAAAGCACGTAGCCCTGTTGTAATGAAAATGCAAGCTGTATCAGCAGGTGTACGGAAAAGTCCCACAGCACTTCAGTGTCACAGTGTCCAGTTTCCTCCTACTTGTTGGAGGCAGCACGGTGGCATCTCTGCTCATATACCTGTTCATATAACATATACATTAGTGCACAACCCTTTGCGACTGCCTACCTCCATGTAATTTGTGCAGGGGTTACATATTTTAACCACATGTACTGTGTCGCATGCCCTGCCACGTGAAGCATGAACCAGCTTAAACATGTAATATTGTTGTCACATGATTGCAGCTCCGTGCTAACAGGGTGCCCACAAGTTGGCCCGATCATCCTCGACCTCATGTTATTGGCCATGTGCTTCATTACAACACACTCACATGCGCAGGCACATAAAAACACACACACAGACACACACACACACAGAACAGCCCCTCCCCTTGAGCACCCCTTACCTCGCCTGTCTCTGTGTGGCTGATAATGAGTGCCTCCTGTGCTGTCCCACTGCTGCATGTGGGGCCCACGGTCATATTGGCTGCAGACTGCACCGCTGCCAAGTATTAGACCCCCACCCACACACACACACACACACACACACACACACACACACACACACCTCCCTCCCCACCCGCTCCTCACCCACCCTAACCCCAACCCCCATCCAACACGTCTGGGTGTGACAAGACACTGTGGAGGGGCATTTATGAGCGCTTAAAAAGCCGTGAAATGTTGCACCTTGACAGATAACCTCGTTTATTTTTTTCTGAGCAGCACTAAGGGGGTGGGTGGGTGATGGTGGTTTCCCATATTTTATAGCTTAATTCAATTTTGGGCAACATTTTACATGTAGTGACAGTGATTATCTATACTAATAACAAGCCTCTGATCTTCCTGTAATGCATCAAAGTGACTTGTGGATTTCATTACAGTGTTATCTGAGCCCAGTGCCCAGCTGATAATTAGTTTTCCTGAGTTTTGCTATAAAGAATGCCAAGATTATCAGGTAATGCTAATTTGTACTACAGAGATTGCTGGTCAGGAACACTCTGGTGCACTAACACACTTTGATTTGTTTGTTCAATTTCATTTTAATGTATCATCTCTTTACTAATAGAACAAAAAGAACATTTCCTAAAACATTCACCTCAACCTGTCAGGGTCTATTGTTTTACAGCTATGCATGGGAATCATTTTTCATGCTCTTGTCATCATGGCTAGCAGGACCAGCTGCTTTTCAACCATCAGCCTAGGTTGGGTAGGAGGTCTCTGGGTGAGGGTGGTGAGGATTGGGAGGGTGGGGTCGCAGCTGTTGCAGCTGCTAAATGGACTCAGCTGACAGGACTAAGCAGCAGCGACGGTGGCCTAAATGGCTTCGTCATCCAACACGCTGAGGGACAAAAGAAAATGGAGGGAGTGAATTTGAGGGGAAAAATGCATCGGACATTGATGAACAGGTCATGTGTGTGTGATTGTGTGCTTGAAGTGAGTGCAGGGCAGGCGGTAACGATCGGGCCGAGAAGGTGACCCTGCTGGACTCATGGAGGGAGTAATTGAAATGCCCTGTTGCAGTGATTCCCATTCATTTAGCTTTAGCGCCGGCTCAATTTCGCTCTTGGCCATATGAGCATTTCCAGAGAACCAAACCATGTTATGCCATTTACTCAAGGCCATAAAATACTCTCAGGCCAGAAAGTAAGAGCAAAATGACAGCAGCATGAGAAAAGTGGAATTACTCTTTAAACCAAGTCGTTTTTAAAATGGGGGACATTTCAGGTCAGCTGTCAGAAATGGTTGATCGAGATTTGGTAAGGGCTTCTTGACAGTGTGTGTACATATGTTTGTGTGTGCGTGTGTGTGTGTGTGTGTTGGTGCACCACAGGGGAGTTCCAATCTCCAGTCAGCCTGTATATTGGACTGAGCTGGTCATATTGGATGCAGACAGTGTTTTGGTGTATTTGCTGCTACAGCTGCTGTGCAGTGTATCTACACAAGTGTCTGTGTTTGTATTAGGTGGGGTAGGGAGGCGCTAGTTGCTTAGAAGCAGCATGGACATCTGTCCCCAACTGTGAGACCCCCACCACCTCCCCCTCATCCTCTGCAAACCCTCCCATCACCACTGAAAACACACACACACACACACACACACACACACACACCCCAATATCCTGTACGGGCCGTTTCATCATGGTGTAATGGTTGATAGGGATCGGAGGGGGTCCACTCTGGATAATGAGAGTGGCTGATGGAAGATGGCTTCTGATGGGGGCCCCTGTTGGGCCCAGGGGCCTGGACAGATATTGCCTTGGGGAACAGGCTACACCTATAGAGAGAACAGAGAAGATGCTAACCTGAGCATCTAAGCAGTTTTGATGGAGGGATAAGAGTGATGTACGTACTCGGGCGACAGAGCAAAATCATCTCATTTTTCTGTGCGTTCACACCACTGCAGATTGCTTTATGGCACGACAAGATTTAAGCTGAGAGATGGACGGATGGCCAGCTCAATCCCCAACAACAGAGCTTGAACCTGAGGATGCTTTTCTTGATTCCCCTCCCTCCCTCCTCTTCGCTCTGCGAGCCAAGGGACCATCCGTCATTCTCTCTTTGCCATCTGAATATTTATTTTAGAGGGGGTGCTGTCACACACACGCAGTCCTTGGAACATTAATGACAGCGATAAAGCCATTTAATTAAAAGTGAGCCTGAGCTCGCCCCAAAGGTGTTTTTTATGTCCAATTAAATGCTCAAATGATGCCCTGATATACAGCAGGGTCCTGATACTTTGCACATGTGGTAAATCACAGAAGTCTAGTGCTCACGGATAAATATTACCTCCATACAATAACACACTTTGTTGGGCACAGAATAGATAAGCTTCTCTGGTGGTTTTTAATTTTTGTAATGATTAAGTGTAATTTGTAATTCGCACATCCATCAATGTACGTCACAAGCTGATAAATGCTGTGTGCAGATGGGCGTCATTTGTTTTCGTGTGATTAATGTGTTTGTCAGTGTGTAAAGATACAGACTGACAACAATCTGACAGAGACTCTGAGTGAGACTAAGATCCTCAGAGATCTCTCTCATGGTATATCAAAGGTTCAAAGGTTCATTTAATCGTCATTTTTCAAACACAGGTTTGTACAGCAAAATGCAAGTTGTAGTCCCTTTATGCTACACCAGAAAACATTTTTTTACGGTGGAGTGTTGAGGATGAGTTTAGTCTCACAACCTGATGAAAGAGGCTTCTCCATAGTCTGGTGGTACAGCAGTGAACACTAGAAATGTTTAGAAATGTCAGTGTTAGGGAATGTCTTTTAGTATCCTTTGTGTCTGCACAGAGCCCAAAAGATACTGAAGGACAAAACCCACCTCAGCCACGGTCTGTTCGCCCTGCTGCCTTCTGGCAAAAGATACAGAAGTATCCGCTGCTGTACCACCACACTACAGATCAGATTCTTTCCTCAGGCTTTGAGGCTCCTTAAACATCTATAACACTCCACCATGACAAGTTTATTTTTGTGACTTAGTTATGATTTATAAACACGTCTGTGTATTTTTTTGTGTGTGTGTAGTTTAGGGAATTCCAAACATGTACAGTAGTTGCACATATCAGAGGAGGTGATTCATATATATATATGTATATATATATATATATATATATTTCACTGCCAGTCTTCAGGGTTTCAGCTCCAATCAGACATCTATATTTCAAATATATGTGCTTGTGGTCCTTATCTTGTAGCCTGTGTGTGTCACTGTGGTCTGTGCTCTGATTAAAGCCCACCGCTCAGGCCCAGTGGTGGGGATTACTCTGGCTTTGTTGAAGGGGTTTAAAGAAAGGGTCAAAGTGCACCCACTTAATATGGGCCCCAAAGGGCCTCATGGGTAATTGCCAGTGCCTAATAAACTTCTAGACACCCTCTTTCTACTGAAATCCGCAGAGTGTGGAAGGCAGAATAGGAAAGATCAGGGGCCCCTGGAGTCTTGATCTCAAAATGGTGTGTGACAGGTCATCGCAGCAGTCCTTTAACCCCACAGCATGGTAATTCATACCTGGGGTGAAGCGGACTGTCCTATTTCCCTCCTCGCTTTACGTGATGGGACAGGTTCCTGAACAATTTAGTCAGGGTTTTGTAATCTGCTGTGAATAGTGATTGGGAGAAATGTGGAGACAAGTATAGATAAGGTCAGGGGTGTGGTTTGGAATATCATTCCAGGATTGGAGGGGCCAATGGGATTTGGAGTGCCCCAAATGCTCTGTTGCTAAGTAATTGGCCATCAGGATATGGGTCTGACTAAAGCCATAAGTGGCAATTTGATCCCTTGAAGAGACAGATAAAAAATACAGAAATTTAGCGGTTCAGGAGCCCACAATGAATTGTGGAGACCTGTATATTATCAGGGTAAAGGCAAACGCAGGCTCTGTTAGCTAATGAGGAAATGAAAAATATCCTCCTTTCTCCTTAAACACTGATGTGCCCGTCTCTCATGACCTTGATTACAAACAAAACAGGCTGATTTATCTCCTCACATACACACCCACCCTCATTCAACGAGGACGCCACGCTATCTTGACAACAAGAGAAATGAGCCTTCACGGCGTTCAGTCTGACATTGAGATACAATGCATTTTCCACACAAACCCAGGTATTTCAGATAAGGAAATGTGAGAATTCTGAGTGTAAGCGAGTTCATATGGAAGGATGGATGGATGGACACAGATATATGGATGGTGATGATAACAGTAATGTCCTGGGGCTTTGTTGGCCTGTCAGTGCTGTCATTAGGGGAGGTGTGTCATTAATCAGATGAGGCAATGACCCTTCCCTGCTGGCCTGTGACATTACAGCGACATTGGTGCTGTTTCTAACAAATGTGGACTCACGCCTGCACACACCTCATAAAGACATATACGCATGAATAGAATATATACAAAATGAACATCTGTGTAATGTACACATTCCATGATCTATCAGTATTGATTTTGTGGACACAAAGCCTGGAGGAGACATTTACAGGCAAACAATAACACATGCATGGTGCTGCTTTACATGAACATTAAATCATGTGGATGGGCAGAGGTAAATATTTCTTCTTAGCCACTGATTCCAATGGAAGATGGCTCCGGGCATCCATACATTTTATACTTTCATATTCCACTTGAATAACAAACCATATATTCTGCTCTGTTTGCTTATATAGTCCTCAAGGCTTCGCATAACAAGTGAGTGAGCATGGCAGTATGTCTTACTGAGCTATGAAAACGGTTATGTGTCCTATTGAGTCACAGGGCAAATGTAAACAGAGCACTTTTTAATGACACTGAAGACACACTTCAAAAGGAAAACATACTGAATCAAACACATGACTAACTAGAATGGCACTCAGTGGAGTGTATAACTCCGACAAGACCCGTTGGTCCCCCTGAATATAATCAAGCCTAATCCAATAACAAATAAAACATATATAACTCTGCTAGATCCGGATTTTTATTTGGATCTGCATCACTCATAAATACAACAAAACTGTTGAAAAACGTCCTGTCATGTAATGTTAAAGAAAGTAAAAAACAAATCCTGAATCTGTCCCTTTAGCTGGATCCTCACCAAAAGTTATTGGGGTCTATTCTGGGCCAAGACCCATTCTCCATCCAAGTGTCATGGCAATCTGTTAAGTAGTTATCCTTCTGACAAACCAACCAACAAACAAACACATGGACATGGCTAAAAAACACAACCTCCTCAGTAGGGGTAATAAAGCACCATGATTGGACCATAACCTCAAAATATAGGCTGTAATTTGTGTTTACTTGTGTTAACATCTTATTCGTTCAGTAGTAAAAGTAGATTTACTTAGTAAAAGTATACAAGTGCTTGGAAAAGCAGCTCATTCACAGTAAAATCTGTACTTACATAATAAGGGAATTTCCACCCATAGTCTTGATTATGTAAATGTTGCTCCTGATAACACATTTCAATTTAACCTAAAAGGTTGGAAACAATGTTAAATGTGTTTGCTGGGATAAGTCAAGCTTTACACATATACACATTATGTCACAACTTAATGTTAATGTTTCCCCAAACATCACAAGTAGTAGTGATGTTCCAAAGTCTGTGAAGAGTGTAAATTAGGACACCCGTTCCTAACATGACTTGTAATTTTTAAGGTGAAGTAACTGATTTCTCCCTGCTCATCTTTATGACAGGCTCGACAGCCCTGCAGACTAGCGGAATGTCATGATATCGATATGATTCATTGATATCATCAATGAGATTGCCATAATATATGCAAATCTGCCATGCTACAGTATCTTCTTGCATCAATTAATTATCCACCAACTCCTTGATGTCCTTCAAAATCTTACATCTACTTATAGCTTCAAAGATAGCTTTGCAGAATATTTTTAGGGAAGAGAATTTTTATTTTGAGAGATAGTTTAGTTGCTGCTCAACTTAGAAAGTTTGTTCAGAAATGGAGAGAGAATAGGAGAGATTTTAATGTGAAAAGCAATTTTTGTGAGGATCCATCTATCAGATAAGCGAGGGACATTCAAGCCAGTGAGGTGCGCCATGTCATTGGTTTAACTCGTTTATTTCCCTGTTGGCTGAGGGAGACTTGTAGCCTGTAGGCCTGCTTGGCTGTGGCCTCATCCTGGTAGACCGGTGTTGACAGTACATCATCCCAGACTACAAAACCATCCTCTACACCTGTAATCTGAGAGGTCACAGAGCTCTAGAGACTGAAATGAGAAAGAAGCAGCTCTGTGCCTTCAGGTAACAGCTAATGTAGGTTGACTGCAGAGGGATGAATGTGTGAGTAAAAGAGGCTGACTCGAAGACAAATCTCTAATGTTTTATGAATAGACTCCAGGAAAGAAAAAAGAATCAACTAGATTTAGTCAGAGTGACTTCCTGCAGTTGATATTGTTGATTTACCTTATGTACTTGTTTGATTGGTGACTTCTTATCTTGACCACATGTTCATTGTAATTATGGGTTTGCCATGGGAGTGTGTGTGTGTGTGTGTGTGTGTGTGTGTGTGTGTGTGTGTGTGTGTGTGTGTGTGTGTGTGTGTGTGTGTGTGTGTGTGTGGTGTGTGTGTGAATGTGTGTGGGTAAGATTGAATAATTCACCTACTGTGTGTGTGTTGGCTACAAGATCATTCATTATTGATGTGATGTTATTCTGCACACGACACTGAGTCAATGAAGACCATAGGGACGTATGTACACCTGTTTTTTTCACCTGTTTGTCATTCATATTGTTTGTTTTTTAAGGCCAAATGTCAGTTCAAAGTGAACAGGCATCCTATATTCAGAATAAGATGAGAGTACCATCAGCAGGCTAAATGTCAGCAGAAAGTTAGCAGAACATCTTACATGCACCGACAGATAAAATATAGGATCATCAACAAAGAAGTTTACACAGTCATCTTACAATGCCTCTCCACCTTCCCTCTTTTCCGCAGTTCTGAGAGATGACTTCCGTCAAACACCTAGTGATGTGGTGGTAGCAGCAGGTGAGCCGGCTGTCATGGAGTGCATCCCCCCCAGAGGCCATCCGGAACCCACCATCTCTTGGAAGAGAAACAACATCCGTGTCAATGACCGAGATGAGAGGATCACTGTGAGTTGGCTGCTTCTTTTCTATAGACATTTTTTCTTGCTTTTTTTGCAAGACGGACCTTGCTTAGCCAAAATGTTGAATGAAACTTTACAAAAGTGATTTTGAATTTGAAACAAATTAACTGCTGATCTTCCATTTTGCAGTTTTTTGTTTGTATAAATAATACATTATTTGCAAACTATTAGTGTCATGCTTTTTGGGATTCACACAAGCTAATCTGCTTCATTTTTCAAGTGATCTGCCATTCTTTCTTTTTTTGTCATCCACTGACCGATCAATAACTTGGAATTTTAATTATTGATGATAAACCCCTGATTAAGAAACAATCCAGTTCTATCATTGTTGATAATTGGAAAGTTCACCAGAACACCACCTTCGAGAAATGAGTGGACACCCAAACTTCAGAACACAGTAAAACCAGGCATGTTAACCTACTGTTTGAAAGCATGCATGTGTGCTCTCACTATTTACCAGCGTCAATCAATGCAGCTACTGACTCAGCAATGGAAGATGTTTCTATGGTGATTGGCCTGGAGCTAGACCCATTGTCAAACAGTATAAGAACTAGCAGAGGAGCCATATGTTGTGACACACTGAAAATGATGGAGTGGCTGCCCTCTTGACGAACATGCCTCAATATCCTGTTTCCAACCATTTTCCATTTGTCTTTTTTCTTTCCCCCTCCTCCACCACCACCTCTACTCCCCCTGCTCCTCCTCATCTTTCTCACCATTCTCCTCATCCTCCTCCTACACTAACCTTTTCAATTCCCTCTGTGCCTCTTCCTCCCTTCCTTCCCCTCTTCTCCTCCCTTTTCCTTTCATTTTCAGATCCGAGGAGGCAAGCTGATGATTTCCAACACCAGGAAAAGTGATGCTGGCATGTATGTGTGTGTTGGAACCAACATGGTTGGAGAGAAGGACAGTGATCCTGCTGAACTTGTGGTGTTTGGTGAGTCATTACTACTGCATCTCATTAAAAAGTGGTCAACTTGAAAATACTGCCTGGGAAATTAATCACACAGGAGTTACAGAAATCTGATTAATTACCATATTATGAATCCCTATGCAAGCATGGTTATTATTTAATTGTGAAAAAATTATATCAGATGCAAAGATCTGTATCTTCAAATAATCTTGGTTGAGGTTATATAGTAAACTGATTTATTTTCTCTTTGGTTGCTTTCATTTCTCTGCTGATGCTGGAGAAGATGAATGTTTCCCTTCCAGCTGCCCTCTGCTTTTGCTCTCCTGACCTCTCTCCGTCTTTCCTTCTCTCTGATTCTTTGCTTTGCTCTCAGCAGAGCAGCAGCCTAAGCGTTCTCAAAGTGTGTATTGATCCCAGGAAACACATAGAAGATTGATATTTTCTTTTCAGCACCCCACCCCCTCCTCAATACCACCACGACCCAGATGCTGCTCCTTCTGCGCATTGTAGTGCAACATTAAACCTTAACCCAGTTTGTAACACTTAATTTAGCAATTTATGCTTCCTGAAAATACACATCCCATCACTGATATCTTATATCTAATATTACTGCCATCTGTGAAATTTGCATGATTATAGTCAGTACACATCTGCACTAATTTCTCTGCTATCACCATAGCAGATCTTGATAAGAGCTTACAGTGCATATTTATCTCTCTTGTCATTCTTTCATAAGTGTAACTTGATGTTGTTATTCACCTGTATCAGGCCTGTAACTCTATTAATGATTATGCAAAATCTTCCTTCTTATTTGTGAATATTAACAGGTTCAGTTGTGGTGACCTGGTTTTAGTTTTCACATTAATGTCCTCGGTAGTAACTGTTTGTAGTTCAGTTGAATCCTATTTCTGATGAATTAGAAACAATATGTTCGTAAAGATTCATCATCATGAGTTTGGGTATTGATGCTGGACCTTTTTTTTAATCTTGGTAAATCTTGATAAGAAATCTCTCAGGCTCAGTTGAGGCTTGGATCAAATATTCACCTCAAAGTGAGCTCTGGTGCAATGCAGTGGCCATCAGCTTTCCCACACAGCTTTCCACACGCTTAACCCACCCAACCCTTCACCTCCTGCTCCTCTTACTCCTCCTCCTCTTACTTGTGTCTTTGTTTTCTTCTTCTATCTCATTGCTTGCTTTTCCCTCTGGTTGCCTTTGGTCTTTATACTTATCATTTAGAGGTAGACTTTGGTTATACCGCTTTTCCACCAAAATTAGCGGGTCTGCACAGGTTTTTTTAAACACTGATACATCCGCTAAAAATCACCTGTTGACCCCGTTCCAACTTCCCGCAGGCGTAACACTTTAAATTTTTATCTGAAATGTTACTTTGTACGTCACTGACGTCTTGTTGTAACAGAAGAAATGATAATAGACGCATATTACCCATATCTACTGCAGAGTCAATTGACCCGGGTGTAAATGCAGAGTTTACACATTCCCATTGCACACAAAAGCCTGATCTTAGCAAGTTTAAGTGGGATTTTAGATCAGTGGAAGATATATCGGAAACACTAAATATAGGATTTTATATTTATATATTCTTAATTAGGGATGTAACTAATGATTATTTTATTATCATGAAATCTGCCAGTTATTTTGATGTAATCAATTAATTTGGTCTATAAAATGCCAAAATTGCACAAAAAAAAGGCTCAGACTTTCCCAGAGCCCAAAGAAACGTTTTCAGATTGCTTCTTTTGTCCAGAGACTGAGATTTACTGACATATTTGACACAGAAAAGCAGCAAATCCTCACATTTAATTTGACCATTTTGATTGAAAAATGACTAAAACGATCAATCAATTAACAAAACTGTTCTTGATGAATTTTCTTTTGAGTGACTAGTCGATACATTTGCTAATTGTACAAGTCTGTAGTTGGATGAGCTATCCCAAATTAGTCCACTCTTCTGACAAATGTGAATAGTCTCTCTCTGCAATTAGAAAGTAGCAGCACGAGCATTTTTAATCCTCCCTCTATTCTGTCTAATTCCAGAGAGGCCAGTGTTCACCAAACAGCCGGTGAACCAGGTGGTGTTGGCAGACGATACGGTGGACTTCTTCTGCGAGGTGCATGGAGACCCAACTCCGACTGTCCGCTGGCGGAGAGAGGAGGGAGAGTTGCCCCGGGGCAGGTACGACAGAAGCGCCATACTGTTAGAAGTGCAGGATCATCAAACCACTGTTACTAAGCAACACATTACATTTCTGGAAACAAGAAGTGTGGCTATCCTAACAGCTTCAAATTACAGAACAAATGCCTGCATGTATGCTTTCCCAATTAAGCTTTATTCAGTGCTAAGATAGGCAAATGCGAAAAGACTGAAAGATGTGCCACTATTTTGAATATGCCAGCTACAGTATACTGTATATACTCCCACACTCACTCTCTCAAACACTTTGGTTATTCGACTGGATGAAACTATAACGATCCCTCAAGGGAAATAAAGTTAAATGCTCCCTTGTTGTCAGCAGGATTGAGATCTACACAGAGAGACTCTGATGGATTTGTTTTGTCCGTTGCCTAAAGCATTACAGGACAACTCACTCCGTCTCCACATGCATAATGACGCGTGGTACACACATTAGCTGCTTGTTCAAAAACTTGATTGTAGACACTTTCCCTTTAAGAATACCTTGTAGTTTTCTCTTCACATCTGTTGACATACAGACAATAATCAGAGACACAAATCACAACGAAATCTCATATTGCCACCTGCATTACATAAACTTTTCAGATGTTAAGGAAAACAGCCTTGTTCTACATTGTCTGACACTCAGTTGCAATTTACAAAGGTTTAATAAACTAGGTAACTTTGCAATTTGCAAATTCACAGACAGCTGGAGAGAAGTGATGCATTGCATTTCGTGCTAAATCTTGTGTGTTGATGTTTCTCCAGATTTGAGATCCGCAGTGACAACAGCCTGCGCCTGACCCAGGTGCGAGGTGAGGACGAGGGCACTTACACCTGCGTGTCAGAGAACAGCGTGGGCAAAGCCGAAGCATCGGGTACCCTGCAAGTGCACGGTGAGACATAGGCTACTCTTCGTCAATCAATCACACAAAAAAACACTGTAGTCACATGCATCAGTAGTATTTTAGTCAGATTCCATCCCTGCAATTTCCAGCTTCATTTCAGTTTGCTGCTTAAGTAACTGAGACTTGCGCTATAGTTACTGGCAGTGCCAGCTGGCTGCACAGTCATAGTGTATAATGTGTTCAGAGTGAATTCAAGTGAATTTTGATTTGCAAAATGTGTAAATCACAAAAAACAATTGTTGCAATCATTACATTTAAAATGAAGCACGAATAATGTGGAAAACCAGATAATGTGTGTTTGTTACTTATTTCAAATGTGTTGTTGATTTCTCAAAGAAAGTGTAATTTCCCCAATAATATAAAGACAGAAATCTGCCACCAACTAAAAACATCTTATGCTGCTTTAATTCAATAAATAGTTAAATTAGTTTAACTTCACTGGAGGCAATTCTACACTGGCAGAAAATTGGATTTTTCAACACTGAATACATGACTAAATTATTTGCACAGATGGACAGTTTTGCTATTATGCATTACAGAACCAACCACCTACTAGCGGGCTCTGTCATTCAGTTGTTTTTCTTTTGACGAATTCAATTTGGTTACTTTTGTGAAAGATTCACAGTCAACTCAGTTTTCTCTACAAAAACATGTTGAATGTTTTCATCATCTCAAACAAAGAGATAATGCCCATAAGAAGTCAGAAGAAGTTGTGAATAAGCAGATAGACAGACAGACATTGTGGCTGATTATAACTCCATATTATGCCATTGGTAACATGCTGTTAACTGAAACTATAAGAGAGAGAAAGTGAAAAATGGATTTTAAGTTCCTTTCAAGCCTCGTCTCGTCATCCCTCTGGAGAGAGAGATCAAAAAGTGTTGAAATTGCATTAGAATAAAGTCAGTCTCTTGAAGAGAGGCACTCGGATGAGAAATCTGTCATTTGTGATGATAAAAGAGAATATTTAGAGTTTAACTCTGTAACAGTTGATTCTGTGAGCGCGCCCTCCAGTCTGTACCGACACTTCTGACATATGTCAACACACATATGCTCACATACTAAACGCACATGCATGCAATAACAAACAGACACAGAGTATTTGTTGGTGCAAGACAAAACACTCAAATTCACACTCTTGCACATATAATAATAGCACTTGCTATTCAAATTTTGCAGCAGAATGTCTTAATTTTTCATTCCCAGCGGCAGATGTTCAGCAAATAGAGATTGATTAAGGGTTGCATGCATGCATGCAGCTGCAGTATTAGGGATAATAGGAACCTAAACACACACACACACAAACGAAAATGACCATATATTGTACAAAGCTACAGATCAATCAGAACAGAACAACTTATCTTCACCTGTATGTTCACATTCAGTTCACCATTCCTCCTCCAGCTCCTCTGCTGTTCCGTTCTTCTGGGACCACTTCATTTGAAAAGCAGCCGTTTTCCCTTCACTTCATTCGCGTTTGGTTAATTCATGATGTCATTAATTTTGAATAGACCTGAGTGGCTGTGCTGCTCCAAAGTTAAAATCTGTTTAGTTCAAATGTTTTCATCCAGTATCACTGTCCATCATGAGCTCATCATCTCATTCTCATTCATCGTTCTTTTCTTCTTTTCTTTTACACCCATTTCTACATCACTCCATCACAGTCGGCCCATCCAGTAAGTATGCCATTTCATCCCATCTTTGCATGCATATATGTCTGTGTGTGTGTGTGTGTGTGTGTGTGTGTGAGAGAGAGAGAGAGGGGAGAGGGAGAGAGAGAGAGAGAGTCTAGCCCCAATAATACTGGTGCGTTCTGGCAAACTAGGAATAGGGGATAGTCAATTAGCATTAAAGTACCTCTGGAAACTACTTGGAGGAGGTTTTTGATATTCCACAACTGCACTCCAGTCTTTCTTTAGCTCTTCTGGTAGAGCTTCCATTACTACAAAGATAAAGCTTCCATTAATACAAGGGATCTTTAATTTAGTACAAAACGCTCTTGAATACCTAAAACATGCAGTGAAAAGGAACATCAGTTGATTAAGCTCTAAATATCACACACACTAGAAAATAGATTCCAGGAGTATTATAATGCAGCAGTAATTTACTGATTATTCAATGCAGACACCCCCTCAGCAAACAGAGCAGTGTAGTTTGGAAGCTGACAAACTCATCATTTAACACCAAGCTGCATGGGCATGATATCATTTTCATAGTGTATTTGCGTCATTATGTGATTAAATGGGATGCTTCCTTTGTCTGCTGTGAAATAGAAAAAATACCAACGGCACAAAAGTAGACCTTTCATCATGGAAGTGAAAATATCATTTCTTCACTACGACAGGTATGTATTGCAGTGTGAGCTTTTCATTGGCATTCCTGGAAGACAAACATGTAATTGAGGAAAGGAGTAGCAGTGTGTCGCCGGTGTCTGAGCAGTCGGCTGTCAGGCGGTTTCTCTTTCCAATGTCACAACAACCAAAATGATAGGGAGTGTAAATGATGAGTTTCAGGAACAGTTTCGCTAACACAACAAAGAGGAGTTTTAACTGGGGTGTGTGTGTTAGGAGAAAGTGTTGTCTCTGTGAGTTTTGACTCTTTAACTGTACATTTCTATTCATGAAAAGGCCTTGATGCTTTAAAGGTTGACATCATTATAAGATTTCATCTTGTTCGCCTCTCAGTCACTCCACATGTGCGTAGGCAGGGGCAATAGAGAGAGATGAAATAACCCTTTTAGGCCATGACACACATTTGCAGAGGACATCGGATTAATGTCCATTAGTTAAACAGTTCTCTGTAGCAGAGGTTCGGGCAGATATAAACAAAGGGTGTGAGTAGGTCTATGCCACGTTCATCCACATTACATGAAATCAGCTCATGTTTTACCATTTCTTTGTTCAGTCTTTTCATATGTAGTCCTCTGCTGGTGTCAAGGATATGCCATGTTAAGACTCTGCATTACTGAATGATGAAATAAGCATTCTAAGCAATAAGCAATAGAATATTTTTGCAGAAGAGGGGAAGGTCATTCTCGAATAAATAGGATAGGTAGGGACTGAAATTAAGTTGGGTTGGGTTAAATGGTACATTTACACTGCAGAAATAACAACAAAAAAAGTTAAAAAAGGAGAAAGTGAAAATGTTTCTTTTCTTCTGACCTTTTCTTTCTGGATTACAAATTCTACATCAGTTATAACCCCTTTCACATTGCAGAAAAACACTACTAAAACTGACTTTTGTCTTTAATGTGAATGTGGACGATCGGCATTCACTTCAGGGTCAAATGACTCTGCTGGAGTCAGTGGTGTTAATTGGCTGTGATGAAAACACAGCACCCTGCCCTTTTTCTGCATGAGGCTGTGACGTGTTGAAGTTAAGGACATTGATGCAGAAATACTATTCCATCTGTTTTTGTTCAGGCAGCACTGAGTTGGCACTAAGTTTGGAAGGGAGGGTGAAGAAAAAGATATTAAAAAGTAATCACTGTCATGTGTCAGTGGCTTCCTTGACAGTTTCTGGTCCTTGCCATCTGTGATCTGTTCTGCACATCTGCAACTCTCAACAGAGATGAGAAAGAAGATTTCTTACTCCTTAGCAACTTCCATCATCAGCTCTGGAAAAAAAAAGTGTAATTCAGAATGTTATTGATTAGACTTTTTAAAGTCTTTTTTAGAACAAGTCTGCTGGGTGTAGTCTGATGAGCTATATGATCTGCAGGTTTACCCGCTAACTTGCAAGTTTGTTGTTCTGACATTGGTCAGAACAACAAACTTGCTTGTTCAATCACTCTCAGTACAAGGCCTCGCACAAATATAACAAGCATGCTTGATAACAATCAGGACATCCTGAAGAGGGCTGAAGCCAAGGGCGGCAATTAAACTGGGGCACGCCAATCCTCTCACAGTGGGGGGGGCAAGGCTCCACGGTGACCTTGTTGAAAACCAAAAACTTGTCTGGTCTAGCCGCCCGTTTCCCTCCAAGTTGCTTCCTAGAGTTGGTTAGCAAGAAAGCCAAACTAAATAGAAACTGATGCTTTACTTGCCCCGTATTGCATTGGGATTGTTTTCTAACTTCCAAGTTCAAGCGTGGCAAAAATCAAGCAAACTTTTTACTTATATATTTTAACTTTAGTCCGTCTCGAGCCTGACTTGAGTCAGTCCTGTCTGTAAATGGACGGCCAGCCTTGAGGAATGAAGAAGCAGAGATGGGGAAGGCAAAAAAGTAGACAAAGGAAAACACCCGCATTTGACCTTCTTTATGAATGTTATGCATTTAAATTTCCATGTCATTTATCCTATAGAAGCGGTTGATTTCTTTGTCATGCCTGAGGGTGTGTAGACATTATGAAGGCAAAGAATTACAGCACTACCTCTATAACTTATACTCAGTCCATTTAAAGCTGTACCCGCCCTCCAGTTCATATATTGATGTTGGATGAATAGGCAGGCGTTGTGGGCACAAAGGTTCAGCTCCAAATGAAATAAAAGCGTAGATGAATTACGGTCCAGCTATAATACATTATGCCTGGGAAATAACCACCTCCTCAATCATCAGAATGGAAACAGCATCAGGAAAAGAGTGTGTGTGTTTGAGAAAGAGAGTTTGTTGTATAAAACGATGAAGCTGAAGACCCAAGCAGCAGGAGCAGCGGCAGCCTGAGAGTGTGTTTACTCAAGCGTACTTGTGTGAAACACGCTGTCTGCATCAGCGTGGGACTGTGACAGCTGCCTGTCACTTGGAGGCCCCTGAGGATCTCCTGCTGGGGGTGTGTGTGTGTGTATTTGTGTTCCCCTGTCTGTGATAGCTTCAGTACGTTGGTGCAAATTGCACTTGTGTGCGGATGGGGGGGTGGGGAGGTGGAGGAGGTAAGATGCTTTGGTTGTAAGCACTTTGTCTGCTTTTGCTATGTGACTGAGCAACACTGTTTTCATACAACAGCAGTGGAACAAATCGCAGTCTCATCTGCCTTGGTGGGAGCGCCGTACGAGGTGAGCAGCGGAGCCGCTTCAAACATTTGTCTGCTTTACTTTGTTTGTGAGGATCTTCCATTTGTGATGTTCTTTCACAAATCCGACAAAATCTCGGATCAGCAACCCTATCACCAGACAAGAATGTCAATATTGGACGATTCCAACCCTTGCCTTCAATTACAGTCTGAGATTTGTCTGACTTAGTGGATGTAGACCACGGGCATAAGCCTGCCTTTGGCCAACTGTTTCAGCTCCTTCCCCTATCTGCGTTTTAGCATTTTCAAAATCCCTCTCTATTCAGGAAACAACAACAACCTCCGATTAGCAGCCTACATGCAGAAAATAGCAAGTTACCCTAACCTGGTCTCTAATGGCACAAACCAAAACTAGCAAGTTGCAGATGCCAGGACCTGCTTCCTCACATGCAAAAACAAATCCTCCCCAACACTATTGCAGGGACACTATCGCTGCATCCTGGGCTTTGTGCCACCCAAGACAATTGTGATTGGTTTCAAGAAATTCAAACAAGCCAGGGCAGTTCTCCCCCCAGCCATACCGTTCTCCAGCCCGGACACAGTACTGTGGAGATAGTAGTAGGAGATAGAGTAGTAGTAGATAGTAGTGGTCTGGCTATGTGAGATTACTTCCATGCCAACGTTTTTGTTAACTGGTAGGGTAGGGAAGATCATGCTAATGGCAAATATGTTATGGTTAAGGTTAGGCAACTAAAACACTCTGAGCCACCATCTCTTCCATCTCTTGGATGTAATTCAAACTTAAAAATCAAACATCCACCACCTGACTGCCGTGCCCTCACTTTCTGCCTCTCTACACAAAGTGCACAGTGCTTCCTGCATTAGCACTGAATGATAGCATTGATTTCTGCACCTCATGGTGTATCGCCCAGTATGAACATGATTCCCATGTAATGGACTGGGATCACACTGCATGGTATTGTCCCTAGGATGCAACAGACATGGGGGGTCTCGATTGAAAAGGGGGCACAAAAATGGTGTCCTAATGGAAGACTACTTCTGGCTCTTAAATGCCTCAATGTTAGAATGTCAGATCATTTTACCTCCTCTTGATCAGCTTTTATAAGTCTCTCTGGCTCCTCCTGTCTGATCTCCTTTAGATGTAATGCACAACAAGTAGACCACAGGCTAATATTCATCACAATATCATGCATCAGACATTCTGCCAAGTCATGGCAGCACTACATCATTCTAATCATAATTTTAACGCTTCACCAGCTATTCAGACCTTACCCTTAAAGGCTTAACTTTAACTGGCCAGTGTAAAAAGGAAGGTCTTGCCATGTGTCTTCACAGGATTTCTATCATCTTTAAGAGAACATTTGGTCATCATCACACAGAAACGCATTAAAAACAAGAGACCAAGCACTTCACACTGAGTCCAGACTCTCCTCCTTCAGTCTGACAGTTCTTATCGTAAAAGCTGTGGAAATGTAACTTGCAGTCCTCGTCTATTTTTGCCTCCCTCTTGGCATGTTATGTGTTCACCAGCTCTGGCAATATCAAGCATATAAAAGCAGTCTTCAGGCTCCTTTGAATTCCTATCTCAAGTGTTTTATTCTTTATTTAGACGTTCCCCAATTTACCTTCCTGACACGGCCTCCTGCAGTTATCTGTTTATGTGCCATCATTTTCACAGACCTGGTTATATATTTCATAAAATTGGGAAAATGAAGATGCCATGGTGTTTGATAAGCAGACACAGTTTCTGTCTTTTTAAAGGGTACTTAAAATGACAAAAGCTGTCATACCTAAAAGCCAGCATCCCAGAATACTAAATTTCTGTACAAGCGACGTGCTGTGCAAATAGGTTCCATGACATGCAGGCTTTGTTTGCTGATTTTTGTCATGTATATTTCAGCTGCTCTGTTACAATCCATCTCCCGTTTCCATCCCATGTGAGGATGCTAATGTTTCTCCCTGCCCTAAATCTAAAGCTCAGTGTCGCGCCGAGTGCACCCATTATTGCTAATTATTTATTACAGCCTCAGGCAATGTGCCGGCTTGCCTCCTCAAATCAAACATTGTTATTCTCCAGACAGGGCTGTGTAGCGCGCCAAAAACGGCATTTTAATAGCCTGAATATTCCTAGCTGTCACTGAATTTGGGTCAGAGTTAGGGCGCCATGTCAGGCGCAAGGGGAAAATGTTCAGGTGTTGACAAGTTTTTGTCAAATGGCCTGCTCAGAATGGTGTCCTGATATGGTGTTCACAACAACTGTATGTGCATAAGCCTGGAGTTGCGTTACATAAGAAGTGTGTATTACACTGCATTTCTTTAATATTTCAGGCCTTGCATCAGTCTTGTCAGGAAGCCAGTCCTTGAGGTAGCAGGGAAGTGAAAGCAGGGGTTCAGTGCCACTGGCCCATAATCCTCTGTGGTTCACATCCAAAACATCAGGAACATGTTTTGGGCTTTGACCTTTAGTGTTAGTGGGGGGCTGCATGTTTGTTCCCAGGACATGACCCTGCCTACCTCAACCGAAGTCCCCTTAGCTGTGATTTATCCTGTGGCTGACACATGGATACCCTCCTGCTGTGTGAAGGGGCCACGGTGGAAGCAGTCTTTAGTATAGCAAAGGGCAGGGTAATTCCCCAGGTGGGGAACAAATTGTGTATGCAGGACATGAAATTAAGCCTGCGCACTCATCTGAGGTGAGCGATTACAAGTCACAAAGTGGGAGGTGAGAAATTAGGCAGTCAGTGATTCTGAATCCAGACCATGCACCGACATTTCATGTCAGAGAAAATTTCAGTTCTTCACACTCATCTGCTTTAAATGCTGGCCTGGTGTTCTTACTCGACACTTCTCATTTAAGCTCTCAAGGTTCAATTTAAACAAACACTTGGTTAGGGTTAGGAAAAGATCATGTTTTGGCTTAAAATGCCTGCTTTGGTGGCCACAAACACAGTTGGAGATGTCTCAAATATAGTTTTTTTGTTGTCACAAACATGGCTGGAAATTATCCCAAGGTCTCCTTAAAAATGTCCAAATATCCATAGTTTCTCACTTAAAAATGTTAAAACCCAGTCTTGAACTGTGGTCACTGGCTTGGCAGCCTTTTTGCCTGCAACTCCACCACCATCCCCTCTACCTCCAGATATGACCATGTTTGTTTTGTTTTTTTTTGCATGTTTAAAACAACTTTGGCATATATACTTAATGACATTGCATATTATATGAAAGAAACCCTCAGACCCTCAACAGTATATGTTAAGGTGCATTACGACTTTTCATTGTTCTGATCGTTTGGTGTCTTCATTCAGGTCTTTTTTCTTTGGACAAATTAAAATATCACCAAAGTAAGTGTGGATGGAAAGTTGCCTGTTTCTTCTGTCACTTTCACTGAGACTGTGAAGTGTTTTTTCCTGTTTGTCTTTCTATTCTTCAGCAAGGTTCTCCACCTCTCTCTCTTTCTTTCTTTTGGTTTCTCTCAATGCTAATTGAGACAGAGAATGAAAGAGAAGCAAGAGATCAGGTGGGAAGACGAGAAATCAATTAAGACTGGTGGAGGGCATCATTATGCATTCACACCCCCCTCTGCGCAGGAAGGCCTGTCACTTGCTACAGAATCAATAGAAATCAAAGAGTGTGTGTGTGTGTGTGTGTGTGTGTGTGTGTGTGTGTGTGTGTGTGTGTGTGTGTGTGTGTGTGTGTGTGTGTGTGTGTGCACGCATGCATGTGAAGACACAATCACAGACTTTCTCTCCTGCCCTCCATCTTTGTTCAAAGGCATCTGATTAGCCTGGTGCCAAGGATCAGAAAGGTGACCCACAAACCTGAATTTAGGCTCCTGTGGGTTCTAAGCCGGCCTTTTTGATAGACTCTCCATCCAAACATAGGAGATTGATTGTCATGGCCTATAGCTTAACCAATAAGCTGTAGCAGGCTTCATCAATCAAAGACGAACAAATCAAGGTTACCGAGGATGTATTTATTTTCTATCTGGCTGCTTCTTAAAACTAGTCTGGAAGTCAACAGCATAGTTTTTAACTTTAAAGGTCCCATTTTAAGGTCATTTTCAGGGTCTACCAGAAAATATTTACATGCTTTATTGTTCAAAAAACAACTGTTTGCTGCAGCACCTCTATTCACCCTTTGTCTGAACACTCTGTTTTAGTGCCTGTCTCTTTAAAGCCCCATCCCAAAAAGCATAGTCTCTTCCGATTGGTCTGTCACAGGCCTGAGCAGGAATCACCCACCATGTTTTTACATCAGCTATGCAGGTGTTTTTGCAAACACGGCCATGCTGGGGCCGTGGCTGAGAGCGGTGAATGTTTAGTTGTGACATCACAACCTTAAAGTCTCTACAATCCTGAAAGTGGAGGAAAAAGCAAACACTGCACAGGCTGTGGACACTAATGTACTAATATTACACTAAAGGAAAAGCTCAATCTTTTATTGCTTTATTGCCATAGTCATATTATTTCTGAGCCTTGTTTTTGACATAATGCTTTTAACTAAGCATTTCACAGCCATGACCCTCTGTGTGCGAGTGTGTGGTGAATGCTGCCTCAGTATTTGTTTTTTTGCTCAAACTATGTGATACTTCAGGGATTCTGTTCAGTCTCCGAGTAGCCTCAAGATATCAGTGAATTGAAATCTTTTGCATATAAACACAAATAATGAATTTCATTGTCTGGTTTAGCTGTTTTCCCCCTCTTGCCTTGTCTGCTACTTCTTAATCTTTAGACACAAAATCCTCATTATGTTGGAAATGTTTAATAAAGAGTAATCGGTTAGTGACCTCGACTGAATATTAGGACATAATGGATGTTGTTCATAGTTAACAGAGGGTTGAAAGCAAGTGGCAGCTGATGGTAGAGTAACGGCAGGGTGATTTATCAGGATTTATCAGCTGCCACAAGGCTGCTGACCTGCCTTCTGCACAATGAACTATGTTTATCAAGAAAGTTAATTAAAAAATGTTAATTCACTGTGCTTGGTGGAGAAAGTTCTCTTGACTTTGTTGCATCTGCATCAAGAAAGCTCCATACTTTGTTTTAAAGTTTGTTCCACTTTGGCCTTCGCTGGAAGTGTTTTCACTGTTGAGGCAGTCAGACAGACACTCATGATGATCGGAGAAGACAAAAATGAAGTGATTGTGTGTCTCTGGCTGTGTGTGTCTGCGTGTGTGTGTATGTGTGTGTGAGAGAGATAAAGAGACAGGGAGCGCCTGAGTGGGAGAGTTGTCAGGTATGAGCTGCTGTCATCACTGGTGGTCTGTCACGGCTTAATGCTCTCAATGCTACTGCTGGCACATTCTCACTGTATTAAGCCCACTCAACACACACTGACCACACAGAGAATGACACACACACACATTTTATTTCTATTGTGCCCTGAAAACCATATCTCTCTATTCTCTGTGTTGCAGTGCCCCCTCAGATAGTAGTTCGGCCGCGGGACCAGATCACAGCTCCGGGTCGCACCATAACCTTCCTCTGTGGCACCAAAGGAAACCCTCCACCTGCCGTCTTTTGGCAAAAAGAAGGCAGCCAGGTATGAAACTTCCCGTGACATGTATTAAAGTCAGCTGTGAGACTCCTTCTGTTTCATAGAGGAGGACACCATTCTTCCCTCTGAGGCGTCCATCAGGGTTTCACGGTCAATTTGTGGTTGACAGTAGGTGTATTGGAGAATGGTGTTTGAGTGGCAGGGAGAGCCGGTGGGTAACCGGGCTCCCACTGGTGATACAAGTTTCTGTACTGTTGCATACATAGAAGTAAGAACAGTGAAGCTCTGATAAATTCTAATAATACAAATGGAATGTACTATATAAAACCTTTTAATGGTGGTTGTTAGTGTTTTCTATGCTTTCTACTATATGTTTTTCTATGGTGCAGTTCAGGTAATATAGTGGTTTTAACACACCTTCACCTATCTACATGGTGCAAGAAGAAGGAAGTCAACCTCAAAGTATCAAAGCACCAGCAACATTCTAGTACAGAACAACTTTAAAAAAATGTGTCAGCCTGTGGCCTTCATCAGGGTGTGGACCAAACATGGTGTCAGCTACATCCAACAGTCACCTCTCTGCCAGTACAGGGATTTGATCGGTCTACAACCACATGACAATCTGGGTATTAGTCTCAATAATCAAGTGTCTTTCTCTGTGGTGTTACATTTTGTTGCTTTAAATAGTATGATAACAATACTCTGTATTTTTTAACAGTTTCCCTCACAAATATATTAATTTAACTGCTTTTTAAAGTTACAATTGGTTCATTTGTGGTCACCAAAGTACTGAAATACTTCTCATTTCTGTATGTATTTTATTTACCCTTTCTTTACCTAGAAAGTCTCTTGAGATGCATCATCAGTTTCACAAAACAGACCTGGCCAAAATATTAGCAGGAGTAGTTAACACAGAGTCTTTATTTAACATATAGCATAGAACATAATAAGAGACACAAGGGAGGGAAGATGGGAATGTAAAACACAAAACAATTACTGTATGTGTTAAACTACATTTTTTATTTCCTAAACCGATTTAGAATGTTTTTTGCTTTTTTAAACTTTTTTTTTTGACGTCCAATGCGTCGGATTGGTGGCTTGCCCGACATATCAACTCCAAGTGTCAGTTTTAAACAAACTGGGAATGAAACTGAACAGTTACATATATTACAAATTGGACCTCTACAGTAACGCATTATTGTGAAGTTAATGTTGACCGCACATCATAATGCCCATAGAATTATGACACTATTGGCATAAAGATTGGTTCCCTATAAACTATGTGATTCTGTCTGCCACCAGGTATAAAATCTCCTGGGAAAATGAAGGCTGTCAGGTGATCCAGCTAGGCTAGCAGCCAAGCACCATTTCTATCTACTATCACATCTCCATTATAGATTAAATGAATGAATGAACTCAGGTTTTTCCTATGATGTTGATGGTTGCTACTCGGAGGAAAATGGAAAGCAATCCAGTTGTCTTCACGACAGCAGCACAGACAATACTACCACTTGGAAATGCTGGGGGGGAGGTTTTTTTTAGCCAATCTCACCCATTTTTACATTTTAAAACACTGACATATTCCCATATTTATCAAACTCAAGAAAGCACCCTAAGGTAACTTATTCTAATGTTTTTTATGCTAGTTGCAAGTAGTTTCTTTACAGGCCACTCTGATACTGTGCTTAAAAGAGAGACTGCATCTCCGCTCACTGTCATGTTCTTAACCGCCATCCTTTGTTTTACCACTCTGTGCTCTCGTTATGTGCCAGGGTGACTCACAAACACACACACCACACTTAGCCACACATTCAAACACACCTCATTTTCCCATCATCCAAACAGAGTGTAATTCACCAAAGTGTGAGTCTGCACAGACCTGCGTGTCTTCAAAAGTGTCTGTGTATGTGGGTTTTGTGCATGCATAAGTATGTGTGTGAGAAGGGCCAGCTTATGATAAGCAATGCAGCTGGTTGGAATGCACTGAAAGGCCTGATGGGAGTGCGTGGGTGCCTCTAGCATGGCTCCCAGGTACAGATTAGAGGGGGAAGAGTGAGATTGGAGGAGGCCTGGAGAATGTGTGTGGGAGAGGGAGAACAAGAGTGGAGGAGAGAGATAAAGAGGAGAAAGCATGGAGGAAGGGGAGGAGGAGAGGAAGCATGTGGGAAGCCTGTTGTGAATAGTGGCTCGTTTTCAGAGATATATCCAGGAAATGTACAGTTATTTTGTACTGACAGAGAAGATCAGAGATAAAGTTGTGGGGGAAAAAAGACACTTTTGTTAACATTGTATTACATTAGAAAGCAGGAGCCAATACAATATGTGTACAAGGCTGGTTGTAAATTGCTTTCAGGCTACAGATGAATGGTTCTGCTTGTAAAAGGTCATCTGGTATCAACAGGTTGATTTTAATTGTTCAGGTCTGTGGTATGAGAAGGTTTTGCGTTTGGACTAACCAGTTGAAGTGCCCCTGAGCAAAGCCCTGAAACTACTTCTCCTGACTCACTGAATAAAAGTAGCAGCTGAGGGTGTGCATGATGAAGATGTAATGAAAGAGACTGGTCACAGGCACCATTTGTTTTCTTGAGAGCAGATACTGAAATGACTTTTTACCTGCCATGATTTGTTGCATCTTTGCAGCAACCCAGTCTGAGTCTTTAAATGGAAAACCACTGTTTGCAAATGTTCATCCTCTCTGCTGCTGTTACTCCATTGATTTTTTTTTTTTTTCCTGTTAACTGCATTTCATTTGTTTAATGTTGTTTAAAGTTTCTCAGTTCGAGGACACACACAGTCACCTGCACAAAAGGTTCCAAGTTGTTTTTGATATTGCAGAAGGTGGAACTCAGTTCTGTCATTTGAATAACAGAGCTTAGTTCATGTATCTTTCCACTGTCTCACTGTGCGCTCTTTCCATCGACATTCAAATATTGTTATTTAAGCAACCACACTCCATGTCTTCTGCTTAGTTATGTTCAAGTGACCCAAAGTATCTTGTCTTTGTCTAAATGAAAATGTCAACAAGCTGTATCTTAAGACCATTGAAGAGAGCTGCATTTATAAATAAACGTTCTGTATGGCTGCAGAATTCTTATTCAAGTGTAAAGTGGAACAACCTACGTCTCGCATTGACATAACTTACTTTTTGTTGTAGCTTGAGGGTTTCATGACACAAAAATGTTAAAGGATAACTACCGTTTTTTACAACCTGGACCTTATTTCTAGCAAAATATATGGTCATTTACTCACCCAGATAACTTTGGTGTCATTTGAAGTCGTTCGGACGAAATTAGATCCAGTGTAGCGCTGATATATCCATATAATGCGAGTTACGGGGCATCGACACACAGCCTCTATATAACGCATTATCTGCCACGAAACTAGTTCATTTCACCAATATTTTGTTACGATACGCTAGTGCTATTCCCCTCTGAGTCCGGGCTCGTCTGTTATCAACATCCGGGGTCAAACTAGCAGTAGCAGCTACAGGTAAACAAGCCGGGCTGTCGTGGGTGCGTGCGCAGCTCAGAGACGACATCTTCCAGGTCAGAGGTAGTAGATCAGCCTACAGACCCCGGATGTTGACAACAGACGAGCCCGGACTCAGAGGGGAATAGCGCTAGCATATCGTAACAAAATATTGGTGAAATGAACTAGTTTCGTGGCAGATAATGCGTTATATAGAGGCTGTGTGTCGCTGCCCCGTTACTTGCATTATATGGATATATCGGCGCTACACTGGATCTAATTTCGTCCGAACGACTTCAAATGACACCAAAGTTATCTGGGTGAGTAAATGACCATATATTTTGCTGGAAATAAGGTCCAGGTTGTAAAAAACGGTAGTTATCCTTTAACACAGGTAAATGAGTGAAAAATTCAAAATTAAATTGATTTTAATTACAGACTGAATCAAGGAATGTATGTTGAGGTATGGAATGAGTAAATGATTATGAAGAAGCTAAATAAAGAGACTAATCCTCATGATGTTTTTCTTCTTCAGATCTTGCTGTTCCCCATCCAGGAGCCGTCACAGGTGGGTCGTTTCTCTGTGTCGCTGAGCGGAGAGCTGACCATCATGGACGTCCAAGTAGAAGACTCTGGCTTTTACATCTGCCAGGCCATCAGTGTAGCCGGCAGCATCCTGACCAAAGCCCTGCTGGAGGTGGAAAGTGGTGAGTGTAAACACACCAACAGGCAGACAGGGTGTGTGAGTACAGTAGCCTGTGACTGGCGGAGCAATAAACAGCGATCACATTAAAAATACAGTGATTGTTTGCTGCAATATTTATAGAGAGTAAAAAACTACTTGACTGCTGTAATATTTCCTCTCTGTGGTTCATACCTAGTGTGGTTGGTACTTGGCTTTTGGCTTCCACTCTTAAAATTCTCACATATCTTGTATATCCGCCTTTATTGGATTCCGAGTTTGGTCCAAATATAGAACTGTATTTAACCAGGAGAAGAGCCTCATTGAGATTAAGAATCTCTTCACCTCCATCACTCACGAGAGTTAGATCACGGGATAATTTGTGTTTATTGCTAGCGCGGATGTTTATTCGGCCCAAACAGCCAGATTACTTAACTGTTCAATAGCCGTAAGATAGCGAGCAATGGCAGGATCCTAAGGTGTGTGTGTCTGTGTGTGTGTGTGTGTGTGTGTGTGTGTGTGTGTGTGTGTGTGTGTGTTGGTTGGTGTGTGTGTGTGTGTGTGTGTGTGTGTGTGTGTGTGTGTGTGTTGGAATTCAGTTTAGCCTCTCCACGAACTCAGCCCTCACCAGAGACAGTTTCCTCTCCTATGTTTCCCACCTCCTCTGTAAGTTCATAAAATAAAGTACATTTTCCCTCCAGTTAGCAGTCAGCATTAAAGTACATAAATCTGGATTTTTAATCCCAAAAGTTAAAAGTAATCTCTGAGCTGTCATCTTGTCAGTAAGCAGCTCTGGATCAGAGCAGAATCTGATCATGGATGTTTATTCCTCCAGAAGGTCTGGCTCTGCACCCTCTGCCTCTCCCCACTCAACACTCAGTGAAGCCCTCCAACACACACACATTTTTTGCTGAATGTTGAATATTTATACTCACACGATGGACGTGAATTCACGTCTTTTCGCATCTTTGCATTGACTTTGTATTAGGGGTGTAAAGATTCACCAATATGAATCAGGAATTGTTTTTTAACATTTGAGATGTGCTGGCTCTGAATCGTTATATAAATATACTATGAATTCAATGATGGCCCGATTTTAAAGTTAATAATCGGTTGACTGAGGCTTAGCTTAGCTGCTCATTCTCAAGGATGTTACATTAAACCTGGACTAAATGTTTAAGGTGAAGCCCCATTCATTTCTATGAAAGATACTCAGTAGCGCATTGAGCCAAAATGTCTTGACTTCCCTAGCTATAAAATGACCCTGATCTTCTGCATTGTGGAATGTTGGCTTCAAAGCCTGACGCTCTTTCTGTGGATTTGCTAATTCTGCACAATGTCTCCACATCTTGTTTAGGGTTAAACTTCAGAGCAAGACAGTCATGTTACTTTTACTAGAGTTAAGTTAGCGCAATGCTCTGTTGCTATAGGATCCATGCTTGTGAGAGATTAACAAAAGCAACATGTCCGACAGCGCTGACACAGGCCCCAGAGGGTGACGCTCAGCCTTGCTTCCAATCTGGCATGGTGGCCAGTAGTGGTATTGCAGTGAAAAATTCCCCTACGCCCCAAAAAGCAGTTTCCCATTATAAAAGAGACGTTTATAAAGCTGTTGACAAGACATCAAGAACTGCAATCAAGGTCAATTTATGACTCTTTCTATTATGAATTTGTGATCCATGGAGGTTTTATATGTATAAAACTTCAACAGCCAATAAGCTGAGAAAAATGATTTAAAGATCTGTGACATCATCACAATGTAAAGTCTATGGTCCGAGCAGCAACTTGCGAGCGGGGCCAGCAAGGGAAACAATGATAACACTCACCTGGAGACATGGTACGTTACAACATATGTGGGCAGCATGGAGTGATTATGTGGATGCTAGTATGGCCTGCACGAGCAAGAAAGCACAAACCAAAGACACCAATATTAGACAGTTTCTCCTGCCACAACTCTGCGAGGTCTGAGGTGATCATGAGGTAATAATTTCATCTTTCTCCTCCCTAACTGCCAAAGTGAGACACCTGGGCCTGACCGCAAGAGACAGTTTATATTCACAATGTCAAATGTATGTTAGTGCAGCAAGTCTTTTTTGTTTGTGTGTATTGCAAAAGTATTTATCACAATCATGATTAGCAACAACCAGTGAATAGAAGACAATACTAATGTGGACATTAGTGACATTATTGTCATTGCTGCCCTTAGTGTGGTTTCAAAATGATGTTTGTCTTTCATTTTTCCCCCACGCCATAAGATAACAAAAGTACTTGGGGATCCCTGGTCTTTTATGTATATCAGAAATACTGACATACCTCATGGAAGTACTGTCACTTTAATAGAAATAGCTTATTTAAATTTATAATGGAAAATGAATGACCACATGAAACAATGTGAGGAACTGTAGGCTATTAGATTGCATCATATCACATCATATTGCACCGAATCGTCCTTTATTAAAAATGTATCGTGTCTGAATCGTTTCAGAGCCCCTGTATCTGGATGCGTATCAGATCAGTCTTATCAGGAAGGACTGCACACCCCTACTGTGTATGTCATCTAAAAAAGAAAGAGAAGAAAAATTCACTTTGTGTTCATTTCTACACGAAGATGTTTGAAAAGTTGCATCTTTAAACTGCATTGAAGTGTAGTGTCTGACCTGTTAGGCAGATTATTGTCATTTTTTACTACTGAACTAAATGACACATTGACATGGTAATTTTAGGCATTTGTGTGAGAGAAACATTTGTGTTAATCAGCTGAAAAATATCCTCAGCCTTTGCTACTCATTAAGCCAAAGGAACATTTCAAAACCTTACCCGTTAGCTGGATGAAGTGAAAAAACAGAGACCAACAGTCAAGAAATTACACTGTGCATACGTTTGAAGTTGTCCTCTTCAGTGGATAAGTAAAAATATCAAATTAAAAACATATATTCCTAATCTAATCAACAACAATTTCTTTACTAATCTTTATACTTAACATTTTCAGCTTCATATTTGATTCAGAATTTCTCACAATCTGCTGGTTTAACCTCCCCCAGCATGTGCACCATTATAAATTAGAAAACTCTTCAAATCCGTCTCAAATTAAAATATTCTTCCTCCAAATGAGCAAACAGCAGGAGTCCTTATCAGATGTAATCAAAAGGGACAACTGGTGATAGTTCTATGCAAATAACCCTGCTGCAGCATATGCTCCCCTCCCTGCCCCCTCCCATTCAAGGAGTAAACAAGAATTTCGCTCAGCTCTAACAACACTAACTCCTTTGTTGACTTTCCCCATTTTCAGTAAGCTTCAGTTAGCTGATAATATCAGACATTTTCCTAAGACAGAATTCCAATGCAGGTGAGCCCCGCGTCTGTAGGCAAATGTCAGACGGCAGGAGGTGAGTGAAATGGTGGCGAGGGCTTTGTGAGCTCCTGCCTGCACAGAGGGGGGAAAGGGGCAAAAAACAGGCGCTTCAAACAGTCTTCAGCTGCTGTCCACAACCATCCATGAATGTGCTGAAATATTTGGACTTGTCTAAACTAAGCATAACTCTTCTAGTTGGCAACACTCATACCATAGTGTTTACATTTAAGATTGAATTTACAGACATACAGACATACAGACATGGAGTGTAGCCATATATGTCCATGAGTTTCTTGGTGATGACTGTCTGTGGCTCCAACAAGTTCAGGAAGGCTGTGGATGCACAAAGGTCAAGTTAAAGAATGCTGACTCTTTAGGACATTTATTACTGAATTTGGTTTATAAGCAGTAGCCTCAAATAGATGTGTGTATAAGGTTTAACTTTGATGTGAAGACAATACAAAAAAACAATACATACATCTGTTTATTTGTTTTAATGTTTCCACAAGCTCATAAAAGATGTCATAAAAAGTGGTTAGGGTTAGTGTTAGCATTTTTTAATTATTATTATTTAAATGGTGAATATGCATATACTGAATCATGTTGACGTTATTGATAGTTTATTGAGTACATGTGAAAAGCAAAAGAGAATTTTATATTTTTTTATTTTTGTATTAAACTGTGGGGTATACTGTATAAGCTAGAACTACATGCACGTAGTAAAAAGGAAATGTTTGCTGTTTAAGTCTCTCAATTATTCACCAAGACTTCATTCCCAAATCATCTGTGGTCACTCGGGGGTAAAGTGTGTGTTTAAAAGACACTTTCAGAGATAATAAATATTAAATACTGTATGCTTTGAGGTACTACTCAGTATCCTGTCAAGTGGTCCATCACTCTGACAGCAGGTTACTGTATCAACACCGTCCTGCCAGAGAAAAATCTATGTCATTGATTTGCATGTTGAACTGGGGCAGGACCAGAGAGAGGTGGACTTGGGAGCCTCTGGGAGTGGATGCTCTTTCATAGTGACATTTTACATTTCACATGGCAGGACAGGCTGTGCTTTGACAGGCAAACATGGAAATTTGTAACCCAAAGAGCAAACAGTGACTTGTGTCCTTCTCTGTAAATATGGCTTCCAGGGCGATGATAAGAAACTGAAAAATGCCAGTAATTGAAAACCCTAAAAAACACATCAAACATAAAATAGTTTGGTCTGATAATTTAATATGTATACGTTTTGAAGCGTTGTGTGTGAGTGGATGAACATCAACTTTATAAGCAAAGTCCATTTACCATGTCCATTTGACATGAGGTTGGTTTAGCGGGGAATATTTAACCATGCCATTAAAAGGGCAATATGTAAGATATGGACAGAATTTTATTTTAAAAACATGAATGAAATGAACAAAAAATAACGACAGAATGTGAGTTGATGTTATATTTCAAAGATGTCTTGGAAATGTCTACTGAAGTTAGCATGCTAACCAGCTAGCCACGGACCCTGTCCACAAGAGGTGATAGTCTGATAGCTCCCTGTAGTTTTAAATGTAAAAGCAGCCAGTTTGCTACTTTATCTAATAATAACACAAGATAAGCTCACAAAATGTCAGGAAAGGGGATATTTTTACACCTATTTTACTGCTGAACAGAAATAAAACTGTTGACTGTCTGAGTGGAAGTTTCTCCCCCTAAGGAGAGAAATGATGGGCTGGCTAGCTGGTTTAAAGTCTGGTTGGGTCAACTAACGACTCCCCTCCAGTTAGTTAGAACTGAAGAAGCCTCTTGGATGAGAGGTGAAACATCTTCAAGACACTGAAACAAGTCCAGTTGCCTACGATACAGCACTTAGAATTTCTCCCCTTAGATGAATTAAAACTATAGTTTAACACACTTCATTCAAACTCAACATAAATGAAATAAAACTCACCAACACGGTCTCGGTTTGCCCGCTGCTGATGCCTCTATATCTCGCTCCTCTGCCTCCAAGCCTCTCCTGTCCCCAGAGTCACAGTCCTGATCAGAGTCGCTGTAAATCATCTCCGTACTGTGTCCCCTGTCTTTAATACTGGCAACCTTCAGTCTCGGAGGTGGTGTTCAGTCCCAGTCTGGTGTCCAGTGGGAGACGATGAGCCTGGTTGCCCAGGGTGACTCTCCCCGTCATCCGAGGTTGTGGTGTGGGCAGACTCCCATCAGCTAATTGGGCCACTTGGCTGCATGGCCAACAGAGCCACTTGCTAATGGCAGCTAGTCGCAACAGCCAAAGATAGCTACAGCAAAGATTATAGTGAGCAGCAGTTACAGTAGCAGTTCTGCTCCAAATTCTGGCTTCATTACTTCTGTAAATACTACCATGAAGTTGACTGTAAGAGTAATCAATCATCACATTTCAGTAGTTACTATTTGTTAGATGCTGAATATTTGTTGGCCTGCAGTGTACTATTGTGTCAAAAAGTGTGTTTTGGGTAACTTTTGAGTTTCTGTATTTCAGTGGAGAAAATATGGGCAAACAGCTCTGTGCATACTGAAGCTCTACAGAGAATTCAATTTTGATCACAGCTGATTTTGTCAGAATATAAAGGGTATAAGTTTTAAGTTAAAAAAGTAAGCTGAATTGGTTCTCTGTTCCTATAGCGCCTTCGGACCGCGTCCCGCCCATCATCCGCCAGGGACCAGCCAATCACACATTAGCTCCTGGCTCCACCACTCAGTTACACTGCCACATCATGGGAAACCCCATCCCCAGCATCCAGTGGGAAAAAGACGGTCAGAGGATCCTGGGAAATGACGGTCGAATCAGCTTGATGGAAAACGGCACCTTCCAAATCATCAACCTGCAGGTATTTGAATAACAGACCTAAAGAAAAAACGACCTGTGAAGACAGTTCGGTTCATTTTAACATGATAAAACACAGAATGATAAACTTTTCATTTCCGCCTGTGTCAGTTTGCATTTAAATGAACAGCTTCTCTCTGATGACCTTCAACTTATTTATAACTGTTTCTCATTGCAGCGCACCACACCTTCCAGTGAACTCATTAAAATGCATTCACGATCCACATGTATCACTATTTGCACATCAAACACGATGAAGTTCACGCAAGATAAACAAATTCCACGCGATAAAAGACAGTTTTAATTACAGGGAAAGTATGAAGCACTTAAACAGAGGACATTTTTACGGTTGACTCAAATGACGAGTTTTTATGAGAGGAGGAGAGGTGGGGAATGTAGCAAAACCGCATCTGTGAGTCGTGATCACCATGATAATGAGCGTTCGAGGCCATTAGCAGTCGTTAGCACCGTCTTACTCCATGCTAATGAAATCCTTTCTGCCCAGAAATCCCTCCTGGGTATGAAGCAGCACCTGAGGTCACCGCAGCCTCTGCGAGACTCGAGGAGGCTCACACATTAATTGATTGTGGGTTCTCAATGATTAACGATCGCTGGGACTTGTAATTAAATCCTCAATACATCACTGCGAGTGAGGACTGGATGAACGAGAGAGAGAGAGAGAGAGAGAGAGAGAGAGATGGAGGAGCAGGAGGCTGAGTGAGAGGAGAGGATGGAAGGAGGAATAGTTGGGAGCCAGAAGCCTGAAGTACAATTTATGCGGCATTTATGTCATGTGGGAATAAAAAGGGAGTGACTTGACAGTTCAGAGCACCAACTTGGAAGCGCATGTGTTTTGGAACCCATTTTAAGCTGTCATACACCATGTAGAAGTTCTCTGTAGACTTTGGTTCCGTTTGATCAGATTCTGCACAGTGCGCAGACATGCCCTTAGTGATGGTGGTGTATTTGATTTTATTGTTTTACAGGAAGCAAATCAACAAATTGTATTTATGGCTTTGGATGTCAGAGAGGAGATCACAGAATTACTTGTAGAGATCATTTATTTCATTTGAGATGTTGTTACGAACTCTTCATTTTCTTGCTTGTCATTGATGTCAGAAATTGGACACTGAAATATAGAATCAAGGCTCACAGTTGCACTGAAACACTGCAGCTGTGTTGCAATCTCAGATAAACTCTCCACAGGCTGAAATGATGGTAAGAAACAGGACGGAGGCTCTGTGAGGCTTCACAGTGGTGCCTTGAGCTAAATGCTCATCCGCTAACATGCTCACAATGACAATGCAAACATGCTGGTGTTTAGCAGGCGTAATGTTTAGCATGTTCAACATCACGTTTAAGCATGTAAGCATATTAATAATTGGTTATTGCTTGCTTGCTAATTAGCACTAAACCCTGAGTAAAGCTCAAGTTAGGAATGTCACCAGGTATTTGGCTATAAACCAAAGTTGACACTTCACCTTTCTAGTGGTGAAGTGTTTCACCACTAGAAAGATGGCCTTGCATTAAAACTGGGCTGTCAATGCAGTAGAACAATGCTAATATGTTTTAAATTGGTGCAACATGACCGGAAATAAGTGGGTTAATGTGATATTCACATTTGCTCAAAAGGTAGAAAACCTACAACAACCAGAATGCACTGGGCGGTGCCGGACCAATAAACACTCCTTCTGATGGGTGATGTACTGTGAGTTGGGTAGGGCTTGGTTTTGGCTCATTTTTTTTTTTTTTTTTTTTTTGATGATTCATTTTCATCATCTGGCCACCAAAAGAGTGGGAAATGAAGAGATGTACCAAGTTTTTGTTCATGCTTTTCTTTAAGGTTTCACCAAAGTGATTACAATTCATCTAAAGGTGAACACAAATATTTCTAGTTTCATGTAAATCCAGCTAATAGTAGTCGAGATATTTCACTGGAGACCACTAATGTCAACCTTCTGGTGATCAGAGTCATCAGAATACACCATTTAGGTGTCATGAATGTCTTCTCGAAATTTGACGGCAATCCATCCAATAGTTGTTCATTTATTTCAGTCTGGACCAAAGTGGTGGATCAACCAACAGTCCTAAGAGCCATGCCACTAAAATGGTTACACATATGTTTGTGTTTTTGTTTTAAAAGATGATTCTGGAGTCTCACAACTTGGTAAATTACCTTTGTAGTTTTGGCCAATGTTTCTGTCAGTTATCATAATACTGAACACACTGAGTGCATTGCTGAGATCTGGGAATGTGGAAACAATGCTAAAGAGAAGTCCAATGGATCAAAAACCAGGAGCAGTCAGGCAGGCAGATTTTACACAGCTCTCTCTGGTTTGCAAACTTGTGGAAGACAAAAATGAAGATGAACAGTAAAAGACTACTCAGACTGTCTGTAGGAAGCATCCATTATGGTTTACAGATTTACATTCTCCTTCAGCTTCTGCCCAGTTGGACTTCTTTCTAGCAATGTACCCGTGGTTCAAGATCCCAGCAATAAACTTGGTGATTACTACTGGTGCCAGAGCTATGAAAATGAGACTCAAGCTGTAAAGCTGGAACATTTCTTTTCAACAGGGAGAGTTTATGTACTGTATCACTGCCATTATCAAATAAATGTGGATACAGCTGAAAAAGTAGATTTACTTGAGACACTTATTTCTCAGATATTGATTAAAAGATTAAAATATCTAATGTTATTAATCTGATCCGATAGTCTGATCATTGTCCTGAATGAAAAAAAAAAATCCCAAAACCTTTTAAGTAAAAGCCTTTTATTTTCCTTTATCAGTTTGAAAATCTCTACACGTGCATTTATGCAAGCCGTGCTATGAATTAACTCTAAAAGAGAGCGGTAAACACATTAACCACAAAACATTGAGAACAATCTTTCTTTTTCATGATAGGAAAAAAAATGAAATCAGCATTCATAAAACCCATTTAACCCTGAAATAATCAGTATAAATAAGTCGATTTCATCTGGGCCCCTGGAGGGGGACAGATGGTCTGTTTGTTCCTCGTAGCCTGGCAAAGAGGAGATGCCATTACCCTGGGATCCCTGCCAGAAACACACACTATCGCTGTCCCACACTGGTGCCAAGACGTCCTGGACAGACGGGAAGTGTGTGTGTGTGGTGCTGGTGGGGGGGTTAAAGAGAGGTTTGTGCTGCCATTCTGCTAAACAGTTGATTTGGGCTTGGGGTAAGGGGTGTGTGCGGGTATGATAGGTAGATAAAAAAGCAAGAGAGAGTGATGGTTTGGAAACAGAAGAACCCAAACAAAGCCCGGAGTGTGAGAAGGACCACATGCACAGAAGAAAACAGATTACTGCAAGTAATCAGGTTAAAGCAGGAAATCGAGTTCATGTGTTGACTTTAAATCCCAGCGTACACGTGTAATAGTCAGTAATCACATTTCATGTCTGCGCTCTCCCAAAAAAGTGTGCGTGCTATTGTGCAGAGGGCTGGTACCCATGCTAACTGGGCAGGTGGTGGACAGATTCACCTCACTCTGTCTGACTGGCAGATGATTTCTGGGAAGTGCAGTGCAGAGATATCCCAAATGTCAAAGATGTAATCAAACTATTATAAATAAATAAATATTCTCTTTAAGTTCGGAGCTCCTCTCTCCTGCCTCCCGCCCTCCTGTTCCCTTCTTTTCCTTTCGCCTCATCCATTTTTCAGCAATCTGTTTCGCGCAGCGCCCAGAGCTGCCGGCCTTGATTAATAGTCAGGTGCCTCGACTGTTTACCCCACCCGCCCTCCGAGCCGATTCCCCATCCACTGATCAAACGCCACCATCTGGGGGCCCGCTTTTCACCCCCTCAGACAGACACACCATCAGCCTGCCTACAGGTCAACTCAAGGTCAGGGCCTATTGAAAGAGAGGAGGAGCAGAGAGGGATGTTGTATAGGGTGGAGAGTCACCTGTCCCGTGTCCTGCAGGACGCTCTGACAAGCCACTTAGGCTTGAGTAATTCCTCTGTCAGCGTTACTGATGAGCCGGCCCAGATGCAGGAGAGGAGGAAGGCCGAGTACGTGCACGCCGCTCAGCGAGGCATTAGTCATGATAGGCTCTGCCGTGCACATCCTCTGCATAATGGATAAGGTTTTCAATGGGAATAATGTGGGCTGTGTTCGCTGAATAAGTGAATAAGGAGAGGCTGATTGTGTTTGCAGTGAATTGGGTCTGCATGTAAATTGATGAACTACAGAAGACTGAAACATCTTGTAGCAAAACAGATGAGAAACTAATTAAGATTCCCTGTAACACTCCCACACACACCTGCACACACATACACACACAGTGTGTGTGAGAGTGCAACAGGACTATTTAGAGACAGCCGCCCTCACAGGTGCAGCTAACATTAGAATACAGAGCCTTTGTCCACACTTTACTGTAAATGGAGCCGTGTTATTGACGCTCCTACTGTAATTGTGGATTTACACCAACTCTGGGTACATATTGTAAACAGACTAAGACTAATTTAGACTAGTCGCCCACCAGAACACATTGTGCTTCCTTAAGACCTCAGCAAATTGTTGAATGCATTCATGCAATGGAAATATTTGCAAAGCCATCAAAACCTGCATTGTTCACGTCTCTTGCTGTCTTTTCTTCTTTTTCTTCTTTGCTGGCTGTTCTACTGCTGCCTCTTACGATGCATTAATACAGTAATATACCTTGAAGCTGTAGCCGCTCCTCTGACTGCTAGTCACAGCCATAGACCTGCCCGCTGCTTTGAAATGTCTTCTACACAAGACAAGTGCTCTTCAGTGAAAGACACACCTTGAAGCAGGTAGCCCTGTCGTAATGGAGATCTGAATCCCAGCTGTGCTGGGCTAATGTGCCAAGCCAATCCAAGGCTAGCCAAGCTAGCATATGTGGAAATGCTCTGTCCAGCTGCATCTCTTTCACTGCCCTGTCCGACAGTCTGCCCAGTCTTCCTGTTCAGCCCCATAACTTACTGCACTGGTATCTTGATTAAAAATTCAGCAGTATCATAGAACTCATTTGGTTTGAGTCTGCCCCTTAATCTTATTACAGTAACTTGATTATTTGGCTCAGTTCATTTATAAAAGACAGCCATGTTAAAATGTAATACTGGTTTAAATCAGAGGTTTAAAGAGAGGTTTAGATTATTATGATTTTTTAAATTAGTTTTAAAGTTTGGTGCAACAGTATTTCAACTTAAATCATGATTTAATCAGGTTTAGAAGTTGTTCCTGGTTGGTGCAGTCTGGCCTTAAGGTTTTAAAGTGAAAGGTATTCAGTTACAGGTTACTCAGTTTCTCACTGTAACTAAGTAAAAAGACAATCTGCTTCCTGTTTACACTGGCACGTGCATGTCCAGTGTACATGAATCGCCATGTGATATGCACTGTTTGCTGGTGTCAGGGAGTTAAGTGATACAAAGGACTGCACAATGTATTGTTTAAGCATCGATATCGCAATGCGCATGCAAAATAGTCAATGCGATGTCAAGTCAGGCAAATCAACTCATCTCTTCTTTGTTCTCTGTGTTTTTGCAGCATTCAAGTTGAACATTAAGATTGAAGTACTTGATAAATATTAACAATGTTGTCACTTAGTTATCTTTCTGCCGCTCAGTGGTTGGAACAATAGTGATGTCTGCCTGCTATGACACCGTGTGCAAAGCCGCTGTTCAGTCACTATATTTTCATATTGCAATATATATCACAGGATCACTCTAGTGGTGTATATTGTTTTCAGGTATTGGTGAGATGATGGAATGCGATTTAGTTTGGAGTAACAGATGAGTGTTAGAGCTTATCATGCAGTCACTTTATTGTCAACTGTAAACAGAAGAGATATAGCGTTCACTTCACATGTAATCTACCAGGAATGACTGTTAGCATATATTTGATTGGTTATTAAAGACTTGACACTGACACTTCGTTGTGTAGCAGCAAAGGTTGAGCCAAGTTGAGCTGCGCAACTCTTCGTCTGCACAGTTCATCTGAAGGAGTGGGTAGGATTCTTCACACAGTGCTGCTGTCTTTCTGAATGTCCTTTGAAAGTGAAAATGAAACAGAGGAAAAACAGAAACAAAAAAAGAATCAAAGAAGACAAAAAGAATGACATGAAGCGATGGAGCTTAAGCAAAAGAAACATGTTCAGAGGCGAGCTGTTGCTACCTCAGCTTCACATTGACAGATTCCCCAGTGTAGAGACCCCCAACATCTCCCTCCGTTGTAAGCAATTTCACAGCCCGTCTAGCTTTTGGCTTGCCTCCCCAAAAAATGTAATAGCCAACATTCACATGTGCACACACACAGGCACATTTATCACACACCTCTTAATTACATCTGCTCATAGCCTGTCCAGAATGCTAAGTAGCTGTTGAGTATAAAGACTGGCTCCTCAGAAATTTCTCGACCGCTAGCTGGTCATTAAAATTCTGTCCTTTGATCCTTCCTTTAACTCTCCTCTTCTGCCGTGTAGCAATCAGATGAGGAACATAAAAGCCACCAGCTTGACTTTAACTGTGACTTCAAATGGGTCCACTGAGAATATATCATTTATGACTAAAACTGAAATAACTACAATTGACAGAATGTCCAAGTTAGAAACAGTTAATCAGAGCAGATGTTATATTAAGCTATGTTTAATGAAAATGCAAATATTCTTATGTATGTAATGATAATTGAATAACGCTGAACTCATTTAAATAAACACACCCATCGTTAGCATGCTGTATTTAGCTTACAACTCTTGGCTAAATCTGATTAAATTTAAATATTATCATCAAGTTATACTTATGTATAAGATATATCAAAATTCATGATGTCACCTCACATCCAAATCATGCAAATTATATCCGTTCACATTACCATGAGGCCCCATGTGCTTCTAAAGTTCACCTGCACGAGGACTAAAATTTTCATCTTTATGTTATTATATCTGTCCATGCTTCAGTGGCTCTGTCTCTGTTGTCAGCAATACGTGCTTAGTTTCCATATTAGATCCTTATATGATGTCATCCGCGATGTTGTGCCTGCAGAGGTGAGACGTGTCTTCCATGACCTCACCATGATGCTACTACAAAGCAAAAAAGACGGAAAGACAAAAGGTGACGGCTGTTAACAGAGTAACAGATGAGTTTTTTAAATCTATACGAGCTGTTTTACACCGATACTAAAAAGTCACTTTGATGTGAAAGTGGAAAGAGTCTTTGTGTGAAAAACAGCTCTCTGTTCTGCCAGCTTTCATCCACGCCAACTTCCCTCTGCTCAGTATTCTGAGTACAAACATTCTGGTTTGAGAGATATGACATTTACTCTCAATCACTGGTAATGGGTACATTAACATAGTATCAGGGTCTCACTCACAAACACACACACACATGCACACACACTGAACTAATGATACACTTTTTGCTGTTGCCAGGAAACGGACTCTGGGGTTTACACCTGCCTGGCTTCCAGCTCCAGTGGAGAGACCAGTTGGAGTGGAGTGCTCACAGTCAAAGGTAAATGTTCTCTGCGTGATTTAAATACATGCACGTGATGCGACAGGAGTGGCAACTAATAACAGCACAGAGATTTATAATTAAAAAAAACCTTTTCATCCTGCTGACAATTCAACTCACACGTTATTTCTGTATTAATTAATTAACAGTTATCACTTAAAAAAAAGTGTGACAGCAGATAATCAGCCAATGTCTGCGAGCGTGTATTAGTCATGAAATCATTCAGGTTCATAGCCTGGGGTCAACCACTCCACATAAAATAACATATTTTAGAGGGGAACATTACATTGCAGTACCAGTGATATGATTGAGTGTGAATGCACATCAGTTCTGTACATGTGAAAACTAAAACACCCTCTTTTTCCACTTGGGTCTGGGGTCACACCAACCTTATTTTTGTTGGGGGTCGCCACTCAAAAAGGTTAAGAACCACCGGCTTAAGTCCATGAATGTGATGCATGATGTTGGAAAGACACTTGTCTGATAAATAAAGGTTAAAACATTTGTTTTATAATGGTGAGATATCAGCAGCTGCTGCTGCAGCTCAAAGCAGAATCACAGTGCTTTGTGAGGCTGTGCTGTCTTAATTTTCTCCACAACGCATCAGGCTTAAGCACATAAAATATTTCAAGCTGTAGAGATTTCATTAGTGGCGTTAAATGAAGGAGTAACGACTTAACAAGCTGCTCTGATGACACCTTAGATTGTTATTTGACTATTAGCGTCTTAATGGTTGGTTAAGATCTGATAGTTGTGGTGAAAAGGAAAATTGTGAAGTCTGTTAGAAGCAAGGAACTCGGCCTGTAGCTTTTGTGATGCAAATGTTCTGCCAACATTAGCGGGATTACAGAGAGCACATTATGAAACTGCAATACTAAAGGCAGATGTTGTAGCTTAATGAAATGTGCACCCCCATCCTCGCTCTGCTTTGATTTCCCCTTCACCTCCCTCTTCTCTCTCCTCACCGTCCAGAGAGTGCAGACTCATCAGCAGCTCAGGCCACAGAGCCTTTCCAGTTGCCAGGTCCACCACATAAACCCATAGTCACGGATGTGTCCAAAAACAGCGTCTCTCTGACCTGGCAACCCAACGCCCACGAGGGAGGAGCTGCCGTCACCTCTTACATCATCGAGGCCTTCAGGTGGGTCACACACCCTTAGCTACACAAACGGCAGGAGCAAAAACATGAGTGGACACACACTTAGCTGACATCTCCACAGTCATCAAGGACACATTAGACTTTTCAGTCAGGGACCTGTCACAGCTCTACATATACGCTTTTACAGCAGTTCATTTAGCCACAAATTGTTTGTCTTCTTTATTAAACAATCAAGGCTGTATCATTTAGTATTGAATAACATTTTAACATCTGAATACAGAAGTATTGGTCTTGCCAGGATGAAATTGTTTCACTTTTGAATAGTAAAACACCTTCACTGATGCTCCCACTAATGAAATTCTTTCATGGTTTGCTGCTCTTTCAAGTGAGTCTAGCTACCACATGTATTCATTATTATTAGACCTCGAAAAGAAGTGCTAGCTGCTCATTAAAAAACTTTTCTATGAGAGGTAGAAGTGGAAACTGTCAAGAGTGGTGTCTACACATGACAAAGTCACATCCTTTGATCTCATATATAGCATGCCTAAATATGTAGACAAAGTTGATCATATTTTAGAAATGCAAAAATATCACAACAAATGGGTTCAAATAAGTTTGTTCATTTCAATAACTCAATATCAGAATTATGGTTGAGTTGAAACTGAAGTTGTTCTGAATCCAGTGCTGCCAATCATTTGATATTACTCGTTGTTGTTTTTGAGATGCGGCTCTATAAAAATGGCCGCCTTCTCAGTGTCAGCTGATCTTACCAATGCAGTCACCATCATCTTTTTTCAAGATCAGTCAATTGAGGACAGCTGATGCAATCGGGGACAAAAGCTATGCCCCCAACTGGAAAACAGCTGATTTTTGGGTCAGCAGCTGATGTTAGGGTTAATTTTAAGATTAGAGTAAGGTTTTTTCAGTGTAATGCTCTCTGTTAGCGGAGTGAAGAGAGGCACTGAGACGAGGCACCTGAGTTGCATAAAGTCACATCCTTTTGACTCTTGCTGAAAATCCAACCTCAGTCCTGAGAAATCCACAGTCCAGCAGCATTAAACAAACAGTCCACAGGCTTGTATAGGGAACTGAGAGCGATGGGAGAGTTCAAATGTTTCACATCACGTTACAATCCGCTCACATATGGCCAATAACTAAAGTGATTACTTATAAACTGCTACACAGTGTTACATAGAGCCTCATAGAGTGCTGTGCTTGTTCTCAGACACATGCATACAGTTTCTAGTGATGAACTCTGTGGTATTTCTTGTTTGTCATGGCTAATCTAGACATGTACCTGAATGCACCTATACAGAAACCTTCAGGTACTGCCACCTGAGAGGAAGTCCACCTTGGATTAATTAGGGGCAAAGTAGATTCAGCTAAGCAGGACGGGTGGCTCCACGGATGGAAGGAGGCCTCCAGATGAAGAGAGGCAGCGTTATGGGGAAATGTGTCCTTCCAATTCGATAAAGAGGGGTGCAGCGGCAGAGCTTAATCAGATCCAGACGTCCACCGTGGCCCATGGCAGCAGCAGAGCGTTTCTGAGTAACGCAAACTGATTCTTTATAAAGCAGCTGGAGGGGACCGGAGGGATGTTTGCAATAACATTTCCTCGCCTGAGGTGCTACGGTTTGTTTGTAGGAGCACAGGGAAGAGCGAGGGTTAGGTTGTGCTTGTGTGTGTGTGTGTGTGTGTGTGTGTGTGTGTGTGTGTGTGTGTGTGTGTGTGCAGACTGTGGCCATATGCAATATGTAATAGTGTTTATACTTTATACAAAGGCAGGCTTTCCATTCGCCTGGTGAGTCTGCATAAATTTCTCTCTTTTGGGGCCACAGCCTTGTGTGTGAGTGTGTGAACCCCCTCTGAGCATCTCCTGCACAAAGTTACCTTGAGTCTAGCACTGGCGCAGGGCGGCCTACACTCACACACATGAGTATTCATGAGTTCGTGTTCTTCTTTGGTCTAATTGTGCAGTTCAGCACTGAAGCTAGTTCACCACAAACCCCCACAGTACCCTTAGGGGAAATCTAAAAGTGTCAAACAAATGGTTGGGGAGGCTTTTGTGACTGCTGCTCTGCCAAGGTGACGGGAAATTCACGGAGAAAAAAGAGACGTGAGGAAGAGAGAACGGGGTTGAGAGGTGGCGGTATAATGCATCTGGGGGAGTGCCACAAGGCTGAGAACATGCCCTCATTTCCTGTTGGCAGCTGTGCCTTCTTACAAGCCTCATTACATTATTCATCAGGACAGCAAATTGTATCATTTGGAGATCTTCTGGTGAGCACAAACTTGTCTGAACCAAGTGACTTTGCTCACATCTGTTATTGTTTACCATGTAAGAAATATTAGAGGAAGCCAAAAATAGACCCTACTATTGCCTGGAGATCTTCTCATGCATTGTTTAATTGTGTAGCTGCACATCAAATCAGCATTGCAAAGCACTCCTGAATGAGTATTTCATTTCTGTGCCGCTTACTCCAAAACATGTATATAGACATATATCATACTTTGTCTTCCACTGCAGTTACTTGACATTGCTAATGATAGCTGCTAATTACACAAACAAACATATGAAGATATTGGTTGTTTCGTCTAACTACTTGGTCAATGCAAAGGTGTCTCTTTGGACTGTTTTTGAAAATGTGACAGCATTTCTCTCCACTTCCTGAAGGCTTCAGAACCATACAGTTAGGGCTGGGCAATATATAGATAATATATCGTTGTCATGATATGAGCCTATGTATTAACTTTGTTATATCGCAATAGGCAACAAGTGTTGTTTTTCTTGGTTTTAAAGGCTGCATTACAGTGAAGTGATGTCATTTTCTGAACTTTTCAGAATGTTCTACTTGTCCTAATACCGTCTTTACCCACTTATACCTCATATCCACGATACTGATGATTATTGATCAAACATGTAATTGTGTCCCAACAGTACCAATAGTCATCTCTACAGTAACATCTCAATATCAATATCAAGGTATAATTTGTTTGGTAAATATCATGTCGCAAACCTTTTTTTTTTTCTTCTATCCTCTCACAGCCAATCAGCAGGCAGCACATGGCAGACTGTAGCTGACATGGTCAAGATGGAAACGCACACAATCACCGGCCTTCTCCCCAACACCATCTACCTGTTCATTGTGCGAGCCGTCAACGCCTATGGCCTGAGTGACCCGAGCCCCATCTCTGAGCCCGTCAGAACGCAAGGTCAGTCTGCACCTCTCTCACACCAAACAAAACATGGCTGCCCTCATGCTTTGGCAGCAGCGCTCTAAGGAGAGGTGAATTTGTCTGTTTCCCACAGATGTGAACCCTACAGGTCAGGGAGTGGACCACAGGCAGGTCCAGAGGGAGCTGGGGGAGGTGGCCGTCCAGCTGCAAGATCCCGTCACGCTAACAACAGCTTCCATCAGAGTGTCCTGGACTGTGAGTGGCCCTTTGTGGAGCTTTAGGAACGGAGTGTTGGAGGGTGCAGTTAGAATTGTAATGTATTCTTTCACTTTATCTCCACCTCTCCTTTCTTTCATCTTTTTTAATTTCCCTCTGTCCTCCTCAATTCATCAAGGTCGACCGTCAGTCTCAGTTCGTCCAGGGCTACCGTCTCTTCTACCGACCCAGTGGGGGATCCTGGCTCCTCCAGGACATCAACTCGCCCTCCGAACGCAGCACCGTCCTCACCAACCTGCTCAAAGGAACTGAGTATGAGATAAAGATTCGGCCCTATTTCGATGAATTCCAGGGCAAGGACAGCCGAACGCTACTGGTTCGAACCCCAGAAGAAGGTATTACATCTGGTGACTTCTGAAACATGTCTGTGCCAGAAAGAGATCCAAAGCAAAGCTCACTTAATAAACCTGGCTAGGTTTTCTTTGACATTGTGGAGCCTTGAAACTGGCTGTTCATTAGCCTGTCTGACACCACATGAATCTCAGTAATGTTATCTCATTTTGGGGTTAATTTTATATCCTCCGCAATTTGGGTTCATTTATATTGATCCCTATTTTCATTAAATTCAGCCTCCGCACATGGCAATTTTTACAGCCTGAGGTTCACAGCAGCTTTATATTGGTTGATACAAACTCAAGATTAAAAACAGGAGAGCAGACGGGGTTTTTGCCATCAGCACTTATAAACTTTGGATTGACCTGCCTGAGTAACTTATACTCTTATTAATTTCATTCTTATTTAAACTCCATTGGATTGATTGATTGCTACAGCTCCTCTTTCATGTTTCTTGACTTGTGTTTTAAATGCTTTCATCGCCTCCAGCAATTTAGTTTTTGCAATTTAGATATACTCACTTGTTAATAGTTATTTAATTCATTGTGCTCAATATAAGGGTGTTGATGAAATAACATAAGTCCGTCCTCCGCCTCTCACAGTCCCCAGTGCTCCACCCAGAGCTGTCACAGTGGCAACGGTGAAGCTAAGCAACAGCTCCAGCGTCAGCGTCTCCTGGGAGCCTCCACCCAGCCGCATGCAGAACGGCATCATCCAGGAGTACAGGGTAAACCCACACACCTCAGCCGAGTCAAGTTACACTCTATGCACATATTTTGCATTAAATGTGCAAAATGTTGAGAATGATTTGATTTCTTTAAATAGATTTATACTAGCCACAAAAAAAGTGTAGATTGAAGTAAGGCAAGGGTTATTAGAGGATTGTGGACAATGCAAAATAGGCTGTAGATCAATCTCAGGAAGATGACCCTAATGCTTTGTCCACTCGGTCTACATACAGATAGAGATAATTCCTTGTCCAAGAAGAAAAAAATGTCTTTGTTTTGAGACTTCAGACGAAGTGTACAGCGCACTGGCTGGTGGTCAAGTTCAGTGACTACTGTACATTCATCACAGGGAATATCTGACTGTGCTTTGATGTCGTTTTGAACAGATCCAATATTGCAGCCTATAGTTAACTATTTCATCAGTGCATGAAAATGCAAATACACTCTCAGCTTAAGAAGATATACTGACAAGAATCTAAAATTGTCACACTGAAACCGACTGAAAGGATCTGTGTAACATTCACTTTCTGTATCCCAACAAGGTTTGGTGTGTGGGCAGCGGCGGCGACAACCAGACGCGCTACCACATCAACAAGACGGTGGATGGAAACACGTTGTCCACAGTGTTAAAAGGTCTGATGCCCAGCGTGCTCTACCAGGTGGAGGTGGCAGCGGTGACCAGCGCCGGTGTCGGAGCTCGCAGTCAGCCGGTTTCCGTTCTCATCAGTAAGTCCACAGTGACAAAAGCAATAAGATGCAGACGTACGAGAGATATAAGATTTTCTTCAACCCTAACCCTGCATGCCTGCAGCATTTCCCTTATCGATGACATTGTCTGTCTGTTTATCCACCATTTTGATCCACACTGAAATATCTCAACAACTATCAGATGGATTGCCATTAAAATGAGTTTGATACTAATGGTCCCCAGAGGATGGATTCTGATGACGCTGGTGATCTCTGACTTTTCCTCTGGTGCCACCATGAGGTTGACAGTTTTAATAAAATGTGGTACTGACATTCATGGTGCCCAGAGGATGAACTCTGGTGATTTGGGCAATCATTTAAATTAGCACCACTCTAGCGCCATCATCAGCTCAAATTTGTAATTTGTTCAGTAGCTTGGATTATGACCAAACACCTGCAAAGTGAACGTCATTCCCACAGGTCTCAGCTTAAGTTTGTGTATAGTGATAATTAGTAAATGGTGAACATCAGCATGTTGGGATTGTCATTTTGAGCTTGTTGCCATGGCGATCTTAGCATTTAGCTTGAAGCGCTGCTCTGCCTTCATGCTATAGACTGTTGTTGTCAAACCATCTACCCCTACAGTATATCTACAGGTTCATTTCTTAACTGCTTTTGGCTCAGTCATGTATTATTCTGTATGCACATGGTTAGGATTTTATTGATTGCTCTGTTGAGCTTTTAAATGATTCAATAGGAAACACACTGGATGCAAAAAAAAAAATAAACAGATAAACAAAGGAAATGCCAGAATGATCTGTGGTTTCCCCCCTCAGTCCTTCATTGTCTTATTTTGTCCTCCCAGAGCTTCCGTCTGAACAGCCCTCCACGCCTGGCAGCGGTGGAGGCGGTGGCACCGGTGACAGCGGCGAGGAGAGCAGCGTGAGTCTGGCCGAGCAGATCACCGATGTGGTCAAGCAGCCAGCGTTCATCGCAGGCATCGGCGGAGCCTGCTGGGTCATCCTCATGGGCTTTAGCGTCTGGATCTACTGCCGCCGCAAGAAGAGGAAGGAGCTGAGCCACTACACCGCCTCCTTCGCATACACACCAGCAGGTCAGGACGAATGATGAAGATGTGAAATGATATTTTGTTACTGACCCGGGGCTGTCTCTATCTGCTGTCTGATATGATACCTTGCACTTAAGTTGGAAGTTGTGGAAGTTACAGTAAGAGGCATTGAGATTGTAGCCCAAGGCATTTCACATTTAAATACATCGAGGAGCAAGTTTGATTTATTTGATAAAAACAGGAAAGAATAGCCACAATGTCCTCACATAGGTTACATTTGGCTACTTTAAACTTTTTGTGTATACATACTGTACATATGGTCCTGGTTTAGTTTACTGTGAGTCTGTTTACGGCAGCAATGCTTGTTGTTAATTACTTGACTGTGAACGGCCTAATTCAGAAAAACGATAGATGCATAATTTAGTTGTTTAGTGTTTTCTGTGCTGTGACGTTGGCTCTACTGACTCACAGCATCCTGCACAGTAGATACATCAAACATTATTGAGCTGAAAACATTTCTGTGGAAACGAGAACAGATGATGTTGCATAATATCAGCAACAACGCCAAGTAGGCCAGAAAACTGTAACATCCATGAGTCAGTTTCCTCCTCCTCATCACTCTCTCTTTCTCTCCGTCTCGTACAGTTGGTTTCCCTCATGGAGAGGGATCAGGACTGAATGCGAGGTAATTAAATTATATCCTACATTTATATTCTGCTATGTGTCTTTCTTCAGTCTAAACTCACAGACAACAACAGACTGGACTGATGATTTGTAAGTGTTTCTCGCTGTCTATTCATGCAGCTTTTTCTTCGCTGCTCTTTGTATTTCCATCTGCTGTCGTTGCTGTTGCACTGTGTCCCACCACATCTTTAATTAATGCCAACATTTCCCTGCAGGCCCGGCGTGCTGGGAGGCAACATGGGCAACTACCCGTGGCTGGCAGACTCTTGGCCCACCACCAATCTGGTCCACAGCGGTAAAGAGCCGGTCAATTGCTGCACCGCCAATCACGACACAGCTGAGAGATACTATAATGGTAGGATGCTGCGGACACAGTATGAATGTCTGTTTTGTATTTTTGTGCTTATGTAGAAGCTGCGGTGGCAGATGAAGCGTCACTGAGCACAGTAACAAGTAGAGGCATTCAATATGAAAAAAACACACTCAATACAACCAAAGAAAGCTTTGCTGAATGTTACCTCCATCCCTGTGTAGAAGCTGGTATCTCCAACTACCTGAATCAGACGGAGAAGTACAGCATAGGTGGCTCCACCGAAGGTCCAATCTACAGCACCATCGATGCCACCAGCGAGGACCTGCACAGCTTCACCTACGGCCAGCACAACTCCACCACCCCCTACGCCTCCACCTCCATCATGCCTTTCACCACCCAAACGCAGGCACCGGCCCACAGTGGCGAGCAGCAGGATGATGGACACTGGATCAACCAGCCGGGGCCCTCTGGAGCTCAGTACGCCCAGCCGGACCGCTGCAACGGTGAGGAGGGCCGCAGGAACTGGACCTTCTGTCTTTGTTCAGTACAGACAGATAATGTTGCTGTGTAGTTCTCAGCATGCAGTGCTTGCTTTTAACAGCAAAGCTTTGTCTGGCACGGGTTTGCACTTCCAGTTTCCTCAGCCACTGTTCTGCCTCCAGACTCATCAGCTCCACTCACCAGTTACTGCTCCTGATCCCCAGAGTGACTGAGCATTGTCCAGCTCTGCCACCAGACTATCACAGTGATATATCTTTTCAAGCGTTATTATGACGACAGAATATCAGATGGAATATTTTGGTTAGAAGTAGAAGTACTTCTTAGGTTTAGAAAAAAATCCTGCTTTGGGCTAAAATAACAAGTCGATGTTTACTTTTTGGTTTCACACGAGACACGAGCAGCGATGATCACAAAAAAACAAAAATCATCTCGACAAGAGATTTATTATTATTATTTATTTTTAGCAGAGATTAAATGTTTAATCAATTGACAAGTCGAGTCCCAAAGAATTGATCAGCAACTATTTTGATAATCATTGTTCAAGCAAGAATACCAAGAACTGCCTAGTTTCAGCTTCTCAGTTGTGAGAACTTGTTGTGTAAAGATAAAACTGAATATTGTTTTCTTGATTGTTGGTTGGATAAATCATCAATTTGAAGATGTCACCTTGGGCTTTAGGAGATTGTGCATTTTTCTACCATTTTATAGACCAACAGATGTGATTAATTGAACCAAAAGACAAACTAATTCATCAGGAAAATGATGAGATGAATTATTATAACTAAGACAGGAGTCATCATTAGTTGCACACCCTAATTCCCACCACTTATTTTGTTGTAATATTTTCTACAAACCTTTCTTTCATTTCTATTTATCCGGCTGTCTAACGTCTCTACATTTGCTGTTTTTAAATGTGATCGATGAATAAATTCATCTGACTTAGCATCAGCGCTGCAGTCCAATGAAAAGAGTCATTTTAAAAAATCTAATTTTTCTGCCCCATTGTGCTCTACTCTTATACCCATATCCATATCTGTCAGTCACAGGCCTGCTGGGATACGTGTCAAATCATGCTCATGATGAATAAGCTAAATGTGACAGAGTATCCTCTCTCAGTGAATGATTGCGTTTCTCTCCGTCTGTTTTAAAGGTAAGCCCAAGCAGAAGGCGATGGGGAAGGCTGTGAAGACCCCGTCTCTGACCTGGATGGAGGCGTTGCCCCCACCTCCCCCCATAGGGGAGCTGGAACAGGGCGAGCTGGACGAGCAGCCCCCAGAGCACGAGGACATGGACTTAGGGTGAGTCAGACTTCCACTCACTTCTTTCTCACACACACACATCTCTATCAATTACTATTACACCTGCATCATCATTTAGACTTACTGTCACCTCTAACAGGCACATATCGAACTCTTATGCTTCTGGCTCTAACAACTCAATTACCCTGGCTGTGGTCAATTGCTTTAGTGATTTAGCTGTTTTCCCTAGCCTTAAAACACAATTAGCCGTGTTCCTCCTTACCATTCACTTCCTGCAACCTCAGCTATCGTTCAGTATCGTGCTCGTAGCAGCAATCCCACCCAAGTGGAAGCTTAGCCTCCTGCAGTTTTGCCAAAGGCAAGGCCCTCTAACTGGAGTCGATCTGAAAGAACAGCATTAATCTTTAAATAGCCTCATAGCTAGCTGGAATTGCAGGCACCAGTGAGACAACAGGCTGCCCTTCAGCAATATCATTATAAGAACACATAAAGATAAGATCCTGCTCTTACACTGTATCATCTAGCTGTAACACTCTTTGTCTTTGTCTTTGTAGCTCGGATGAGGAGTGGTGTCCTCCCCTCCCAGAGAGGACCTATCTGATGGAGGGTTGCGAGGACGGGCCTGCTCCCCCGCAGAGGAACAACGCCTCATCTCCAGCCACCTCCTACAGTCACCAGTCGACCGCCACACTCACCCCATCGCCTCATGAGGAGACCCGAGCCCCACATGACCTCCCCCGCCTTCACCTACTAGACAGCCAGCAGCTGTCACGGTATGTGAATGGGCTCGGCACTGAGCAGAAGCTAATGATTGTGTTCGTTTAAATCCACTGTTAATGTCCACAGAAACTCATGACCTGCTTTGTGGGAGGAAGGTTATTTCACTCTGAATCCTCGTGTTTTTCTGAGCTTTTACCGTCCAGTTGACACAAGGACCTTTTTATGTTACAGTGCAGTGGTGGTCATGATGCCATGAATAAAATATGTTACTGGTATTTAGTTTAGACCTTAACAGTTTACAGCTCCCACCTGTTCTTTTATGACATTAAATAATAAATCAAAAAGTTCATTTTATTACAAGGCTGTACCTTGGATTTGAAAGCTTGACTGTGTAACTTTTCAAGGCCATAAAAACAAAGCAGCTGGTTCAAAATGAAAAATTAAACTTAGGAGTCTTGTGCTACAGCCTGACATGCTCTGGTATGACCAGTAGCTCACGGCTAAAACTTTACATCCTAACTTTTGAAGCTGCTGAAGGGGCTTTTCTATCGGCAAATGTGGCCATACAGTCAAGTCGAGCTTTGTAAGCGGCTATTCGTTGTTAGTAGAGTATTCACAGCCACTCTGTTGACCACTATTCAAGACAAGCGTGTCAGTTAAAGACACACCTTCAGAAAGTTAGCCCCGCTGTAGTGGGAATGCTATTCCCTGTAGTGTTGGGTTGATGAGCCGAGCCGAGCCAGCACATGTGTATGAAAAGCCCCAATTGTCTCTTATAATAATAATATATTTTATATATTTGACATTGTAGCTGCACACTTTCATACATCAGCTACATCATTCTCTGTAATTTATTAATCTGTTCTGTTTCATAATGACAGTGCACATTGATCCACATATGTCATTGTATTAACCATTTCAATGACAATGAAACAGATAAAACCATGACAGGCAAAATATAAAGCAACTACAGAGAATTTTGAAAATAAATACATACTCAGAGTGTATACTATACACAGCCTCCCCTTCCACTGATTTGTTCTTTCCGGTAACATGTTTGCTTCCTTCCCATAGCAGACGGTTACCCTGCGGTCCAGTGCCAGTTCCCCAGGCGCCGAGCCCGCCGCTCACCCAGTCCAACCCCAACCTCTCCGGCCAACAGCATCACGGCTCATCAGAAGTTGGCACGCTGCAGTGCCAAAGTCCAGCCCATCGCTGCCTCCACAGCCAGGGGCCAGCTCTCAGCGAAGACAGCGTCAACGCGACTACACCCGGTAAAGTGACTGGCAGAGCTGTGTGCTCACGCATACAAGTCTGCATGTAACACAAACACACACATACACATACACACAGAGCCAAATTAGCAAACAAGATGGTGGAACTGGACAATCATGTATTTATTCGCCCTAGCACTGTGTTGGCTTACTGTGTGTAATTTAAATAATCCATATGCATGAATACATTAAATGCTCCAAGTCTGTTCATTCTGGAGAAGAAACACATACTGATGGTTGTGTTTTTCCCTTCCCCGAAACAGTACACAGTCGCTCATCCCCAGCAGATACATGCACTCCTCCCAACCAAAAGTCACGAGTGAAAAAAAAGGTGTCAAAGAGTTCAGCCTACAGAAGAGATGTGCAAGGAGGTGAGTGCATTTCTGTGTGGATTCAAGTACAGGGACAGGGCACCCATAACTTCTACACTTGTGTGTTTGATGCTGACATTTTGTCCAATTCAGTAAGTGTTATTAGAGGACAATTCACTATTAAAGATGAATTTATTATTTTGCATGAAATGAGCAGTAAGACATCAAATGTTCTCAGCAGCTGAGTATGGAAGCTCTACTGCAGAAGAGCAAATCATTTCCACAGTTATCTTCTGTCACTAGTCATTGCTCTTTGTCAGCGAGGGAATAAACACACCCCGTAATAATCCAGCAAGAACACGCAGATATTCAGCAGCACCATCTGTGATTGAATATCTACAACTCAAAGGCGAGACGTGAGGCTCGTGCTCCTGATTATATACATGGATTTGGCTTGTAATCTTAGCTTACAGACTCGCACCATATGTTTGCCAGATAACCACATATCCACCTCGGACCACTTAAACCACACTTGGCTGCACATGAGTCACACAATCAGAACTGTCTTTGTGACGAGCAGCGAGCAGCATGTTTACATTTATACAAGATCACATTTACTCATAAAATGAATTATGCCTCCAACAGTGGCTTTAAGTATTTAAGTATTTAATTACATTTTCCATTGAATTCTGTTACATGAGTTAAATGTAAAGGGTCACGTTTAATATCATGTCGAGTCAACACATATAAATTAAATTACTAGATGTGTGATTTTTTTACAGGAGACTGAATAATTATTTAAAAATACATCACTTTTAGAGGTTTTAAGGGTTTATTTAATCGTCAGTACAATAAAATGTAGGTTTTGTACGGTGAACAGACTGTGGCTGGGTGGCTGTTGTCTTGTAGTATCCTTTGGGATTATACTTGAATACTAGACACAGTTTGTTTATGTAAAAGTTCCATTTAACTTTATATGTAATATTTGAATAAACATGTGAGTTTTAATCCGACTTAACTGATTCACATTGACTCAACATGATAGATGCATTAAATGTGACCATTTACATTGAACTTTACATGCAACTAAAATACTTACAGTCAATGTTTTAGGCATAATTATTATTTCTCTGCATGTACAAATAAGGAAATCAGCAAACTAACAAACAACAACCACAACAACAACCAAAAGTAGAGAACGGTACAATGGCACATTATACATCACTACATTACATAGGAGGGGGTTGTACGACACAGTCCCTCACAGTGAAATATTCATTTCATTATCATAGTGTGTACTTACCCTGTATTGTATGGGGGGAAACCAAGATTTCAAAATAAAATTCAGAGGGCTGTTCAGTTCAAATATGCAATGCTTAAATACGTTTACAAACTTGATCCCAGCTGATCCCAGAACTGTATTTAGAATCGCTGCTCATATCACTACTCACTACTGCAAATGTGAAAAAAGTAACATAAAGCCTTTATTTGGCTCCAGAGAAATGTACATGTAATGTGAAAAACATGCTTCTTGTGGTGTCACTTGCCTCTAGTGACACCACTAGAAGCAATTTGACACATTGCATGTAAATTCCTCTGGAGATAATTCATCAGATCACATGCAGCTTCCTCTGAAGCCACAAAGGACTTTATACTACTACTACTCACGTATGCAGGTGTACTCCCCAGCACCTGTAAACACTTAAATATGCACAGTTGGTGGAGCTACCCTTTAAGAACATTTTGGCTCCTGGATCTGTTGGTTTAACAAAATCTTTCTTTTAGCATCAAAAAGGCTTGGCCTACAATTTTCTTTTTCATAGCTTAGCTGTGCAGCTTTATACCCGAGCAAGTAAACAACAGGCGGAAGAGAGAGATTTTTATTCATTGTTACTGAAATGGAATGAAACATTTGACTGCTGGGCAGTGCCACAGTATATGAACCAATGGTCCAACCTGTCCACAGCCCCTGTTTTCTAAAGGAAAGATACACTGTGACTAGAATCTGGGATTATCTCAAGCTTGTGACAAAAAGAAAAAACAGAAAATGCTCTGATTCTTTTTTAACAGAAAAATTGTAAACTAAAATTGCCTTTAATGCATTGACTGAAAAAAGGCAGCAAACATTCTCTTCCTTATATTCTAAACTTCTTCTACTTCGTTCTGTTTAGACCTGCCCCCACCTCCGGAGCCACCCCCAGGGGAGAAGAGGTTGGAGGGCCCCCAGGGGTGCATAGATGGAGTGAACGGTGCTCTGTCCTCCCTGGAGAGAAGCGAATACAGCAGCAATAGTCACCAACGGAAAGGCTCGGGACACAGACACACCGACAGTAAGACAAAGCTTTGCAGAGTGTTTCAGTAATAATTTAGTTTCCGGATCGTAGAATCAAATGTAGCACAGAGTGTGTGTGTTCCTCCTGAAATATTTGTAGAAACGGGAAGATAAGACAACATTTCACCAAAGTAGAGTAAAGTGTGTACCCCGTTGTGTCCACGCTCAGATGTAGCCTTATCCACATTTTTTGCTGTATCATGCCCCACTACTGCACTGCAGTATTTTCTCCTCTCGTGTTGCCCAGTAGAGTAAAATAAGACCGGCTGCAACACAAACACTTTGTTCCTTCATTCCTTATGAATGACTATAAATTTCTGTGACATGCAACTGTAGTATACACCTCCCATAGTGGTGGCCATAAATGAAAACACAAGCTGTGGTGTAGAAAACTCAGCACTTCTGCAACATGATGCCTCCCTGTAGCTTTTTAAGAGAAAGTTCTGAATCCTTGCCTCGTGTTTTCATTCACCTCCTTCCATGTAGAGAACAGGTCAGCTTATGACCATACACAAGGACACAGTTAAGTGTGGACAAATGAAAGTACTTTGGAGGAGTGTTTTGGCACACAAAAATCTTGCCTGGATGAACCTTAAACTGTCAGTTGTCCAGTAGATATATGGCTGTCTAAAGTCACCTTCACTTCCCCACAAAGACACTGTGCTGCCTTTTAAACCGACTCATCCTGTTTTAATCCTTGCCTCCCCAGATGAGGACATGGTGGCGTACAGCAGCAAGGCTGGTTACCTCTCCAGGAGTCAGATGTCCAGTAACTGCTCGACCACAGGGAGTTCCTCATCCAGAGGCTCCACTGGCTCCCGAGGGCTCAACTCAGCCAGAAAACACAATGAGGTATGATACAATAACGCTAATGATTTAAAACTTCATGCAAGAAAAGACATTCTCTTTTCACCTCAAATGGTTTTAATAATTGATGCTTTTAGATATTTATGAGCGTGGGAACAAAGAGTATTCCTGCCATGGAGAGGTTCATGTGGTTCAGGTTTATCTACATATCGTTACTTGCGCTCCATAAAACACACATCATCTTCTACATTCGAGCACATGAAAAGAGCTCCTACATTCCCTTGTTGCCCACACACGCACACACACACACCAACATGCTCTCAGGCTCATACATACAGATCTACCATTACCATCTACTCAGGATAAGCTTTACAGTAAGAAACAATGTTAAGCGTGCACGCCCACTGCTCTCTCTGGAGTGCACTTCTGAGGCCGCGCTTCACTGTGGGAGCGCTCCTTTAAATGCACCCCCTGCAGGCTCCCTCGCAATGAGCTGCTGTCTTTTATGGCAGAACAAGCTGTGCCAGACGAATGGGAAGCTCTGGAGGGATTTTGTGTGAGTGAGGCAACACTTACTAACAGTGTTTGACACGTCCCTAAAACATTAGTGCAGGTAGGCAGAGGTGTAGCAGCCGATAGAGAGCCGAGTTGTGTACAGTCAGAATCACTTTACACAACTGGCTCAGGAGGAAGAGCAGGACGTCCACTAATCACACAGTTGGCGGGTCCCTCAGTCCTTCTGCCCAAATGTCAAAGTGTCCTTGAGCAAGACACTGAACCCCATGTTACTCCTGTTACTGAGGCAGGCCAGCACCTTGTTTGGCAGCTCTGTCACAATCCAATAATGTGACTGGGTGAATGAGAGGCAAGTTAAGGTAGAAAAGTGCAGAGTAAGGGCCCAGATAGTCGGCCGTTGTCGGGGCTGCCAGTGAGCTTCTATGGCTCTAGTTGTCGGTCCTTGTTTGCAGCTTGCAGCGTATTCTTGATAAGAAGTGGCTACATTAGCAAGAGTGATGTGAAAAAGATAGGCATTCGCTGCTTTATCATAAGAATGGATTGCATATCTGCAGGCCTGAGTCATCTGGTCTAGTTGGCCGTTCGCTGTAGACTTTCTTAAACTTTCTTACTGAGACAGGCAACGTGAGGCGACACGAGTCGATCCTGTATCGGTCAAGCATGTAAAAAACTGATTTGTCTTACCGTCAGGTGAAAACACAACAAGAAATACACACAAGAAATTTGCTGGACAGAATGGTTTCATATGGAGAATAAGCTGAGAAATATGTAATTCCATGAACATTTTACTCTGCTTAAGAATAATCAGGCCATTATTAAATGTTTTTCAAAAAAGGAAACTAGCCATTATCAAAATAAACCTTGACCCGGGCATTTCCTTTTATGCCTTCACATTTTCCTGTTAGGGTTTTCTAACTTTCTTTCCATTTTCAAATAGCTATTTCAAAATATTTGTAATATTTCAGTATCCAGTTTTTCTTTTTCTTTCTCAACATTTATTCACGGTGTGATTATCCACAGAAGTAGAGCAAAATAATGATGAACGCTTTTTATTAAAACCTTTACTTGGTTAAAAGTAGCAAACTGAAAAAATACTCAAAGTCCTTGATGCAAGCATTGTCAAAAGTAAAAGAGCTCGCTGAAGAGAAGTGTCCCCTGTCAACGTTTATGTACTGTCGCTTTGTTTAATCTATAGAAATGCATCATGGGATACTATTTTCATGGCCGTCAAATATTTTTTGTTGATCTTGAATCTGGAATTTGAAAAGTTACTAATAACTACAGCTGTATTAGAGGAAAAACTACAAAGTAGACGTACCTCAAAACTTTGCATTAGTACAACTCTTTATTACTTGCCACAACTGCTTTTAGTTTACTTCTTCACACAATGACCCTCCAAAGCTTTAGAGTCACATTGTTTGTATAGCAACAATCAAACAGTAAAAGTAAGTGAAGCATCAGAATCAATTTAGAGATGAAACAACAGTCGACTGAGTGTGTGAACACATGCATGGATTTATGAGAAGTGGCCAGCAGCAGCTTTGAATCCTTCCTTCAGTGTTGTAGTTGTTAAGTTTACCGCTGTAACCTGAGGCGTCACCATAAAGCTGCCTGTGTGTGGAGAGAGAAAGGATGGCCCTGTCACGGGTCACTCCATGCTGACCTCAACACACATCTGACATGGGAATGTAGCAAAGCAACTTGTAAAAGTGACACACACTCGCACAATTGCTCTTTTCACTCGCTGTCAACACATACACACACAGGGCTCCCCTTGTATCTCGTGCCTCTCAGGCCACCCCCCTGTGGAGCAGTAAGGAGCACCTCCACCCCCCCAAGTGACCCTCGCTGACCCAAACAGGCCTTTTCACGCCTGGCCTGGGACATGAAAGTGCGACCTCTTAAATCCCTAATAAAGTTTGAGGTGTTTCCACAGGAAGCCTGGGTTAGGTTACCCCTTCTTCCTGTGGTGTCGCTGCCTGCTATCTTTGCCCTTTGACCCAGGCGGTCAGTCTGGGAAGGAGGGGTCGGGGGGGTGGAGGTGCAGAGTGTTACTGTCATCAGCTCTTAGGGATACAATACACATCGGTACAAAATAGAGATATTAAATGTGGAAGTACTGTCTTTGGATAAGCGTTATGTGAAGAGACACAGAGGACATCACTGCTAATGCAGAACTGGCGCTCTTAATTTGAGCAACATATTCTCTGTGACCAACTAGATCTGGTGCGAAAAAGAACACGGACTTGGCAGCTAATTCAGACTTCAGAAAACACACTCTACCCTCGTTACATCCCCGGGCTGGCAAGAACATAAATCCACAACAGGCATGCAAGTTTTTCTGTCATGTTCGTCCTCCTCATCCTCTTCTCGCCTGATTTATTCATCTCTCCTGCCTGAAACACAACTATCCACACGTTCTGCTCTCAGCTTCTTATCAGTGGCGTGTATGCTGTTTGACACATGCTTATATACAGTAGGGTTATGAAAGAAATAATGACTTTCACCATGAGTGGTGATCATGACACTTGCGAGATGGTATGTTTAATATGTGCTTTAGCAAAGTCTGTGTGTGGCAGCAGCTGAATCAGCCGACCGTCGTGTGCTGACTTCCACCCTGGAACATGAATTGTCAAAGTCAGCTAGGCTACTTGAATTCCTCCAAGTATAAAACATTTCTTTGTGTGGTTTACAACATTCACCATTTGTGATTCATGTATAATTGATACACAACAAAGCTTACAGTAATACACCACATTACTCTGCCAGGGAGAGCTGATGTTAAGAAGCACTTTCACAGGATCAATCATGAGTGTGAACTGGGGCCCAGATCTAAAGGAAATAGACTGAAGCCTTTACCCCTGACCACAGAGCAGTACTGGCTAAATTGACCCATTCTTGACAAAACTGACAGTCGTGACAAAATTGATTAATTATGACTGTGGCTAGATTGAGTCTTCTGATGCAGTCTGTCCCCAGCTTATTGGTTAACTGTCCCTCTCATTTTGTCTCAGTTTAATATAAATCCTGAGAGAACAATTCACCCAAAAATGAAAACTCAGTCATTATCTCCTCCCCCCATGCAGATGGAAAGTGGGGCGAAGTTTCAAAGTCACCAAAACATTTCTGGAGCTTCACAGCAAAACATTTAGCATTCTGCTAAACAACTGAAGTAGCTGGTGATTTGTTTTAAAATGTAATAAAACAAGTGAAAAAAAACTTTAAATGGCTCCATACAGCTCCTTCGGTCAAGAAACCCTGAGAACCCAAATGTATTTATAAAGACATTATTTACACCCTTTATTGAGCTGAAACTTTACTTTAGCTGCTGAGCACAAAGCATTAGCACACATTCTGTCTGAAGTGGGTGCACAAGCTCGGCCATGCGTCAAAGGGTGTAAATAACTTCACCTCACCAAGTCATTTTTGGGTGAACTGTACCTTTAAGCGACTGTTAGCTAAGTATGATCAGGAAGAATATTGATTGAAGACTGAATAACATCTGTACACGGAGCAGGGTGGCGCAAAAAGTTACATGAGTGCATGCGCTGACATCAGCCTTGATTTATCAAAGTGCAGCAGTGTTCTGTGTAACAGTTTGAGTTAAAATCTTTTTCTCTTACCAGGAAATGAGATAAGGACACCAGTGACTGTCCGTGTACCTTCGATGCCTCCATCATCCCCCATCCATCCACCGTGGACACAACGAGCTGGAGAAAAGGCTTTGTGTTTCAGGAGACCAGACTCTGTGTCATTGCTGTGAAAGAGAGAACAAAGGACTTTACATCATGTTTTTGGTATTACTATGATAATTTATGAGCTATCAAGTTCACTCCTCTCCCTTGATTTGTAAATACCTGTGTCTGTACTGTTCTTTTGTGGGTTCTGGATACAGGGAAAGAGACGTATATTGTATTTATGAGGATAAAACAAAAAACAATGTAAAAAAAACAGTCTGTTATTATGAAAAAAAGCTCATGTCTTCTTGAATGTGCCAACCTTTTTGTCAAAATGTATACTTTTTGGTAAAGCATTAACTACTGTTGCACTCTCTTGTTGTGATGGCAAAACAACAGAAAATATGAAGCACAAAGTGTGTTTGCTGGATGAGAGGGGCGGTAAGAAAAGCCAAAACGAGCGGGTTCTCGCTCCTGGAAGGACGCTTCCCCACTGGGATCCCTGCACCCATGTAGTCCGCTAAGAATGTCATAGTTTTCTATGTTTCCTCTGGTTTCTCTGCAGCGACATGTTCCAGTGTGCCAGCAGACAGACAGGCTTTATAAAAGTTTGATTGTAACCCCTCCCACTCCTCTCTTGTCCCTTCCCCTTGATCGTCTGAGGGACTGTTTGCTGCAGCTGTGAGATAAAAATTTGCATATACTCCTTCCAAAACAAACGAAAACATGTCTGTGGACTGACTTTTTTGTACTCTTGTCGTTTTGTAAATGTACAATAAAATACATTTGCTGATCCAAGCCTTGGCTCCTTTCTTTAGAGCAGCATTCAGGAAGTGTAATGCTCACGAGTCTGTCTGATATCTGCATGGTGCTGTTGTTCCCAGAACATCATAATTAATGCTGTTCTTACAGACGAGGGCCACGAGTCATTGTGACATGGTGGGTTGAGAACAGCACACTCACCAAGAAGCCTGAAGTCTGTGTCTTAGTTGGAACATATCATGCTGTGGACTTATTATTTTTTTGCTTTTCAGTTTTCTGTTGTTGTTTTGAAAGGTTTATGCAACAAAAAAAATTGGCTAGGTTAAGGCAACAAAAACACAGATATGAATTTAGAAAGTGACCTGCTCTCCTCCAGCACAGACAGGATGAAAAAGCAACCAAAAGCATTTTCATTGTAGTGGCATATACCACCAACGCTCCTAATTTTCACAGTCGTCTTCCTATTTTTAACCCTTTCAATCGCTGTGCTCCCAGTATCTCCTGTTATTCGCCCAATATTGTGTAGTGAGACAATTCAAATGGGCATTTATCAATTCCTTTGTGGGATATCTGTTGTATCCCGCAACCCAACCCGAGGCAGAGGGGAGCACACACAAAACGGCCCTGCCCGAAGTCTGTCAGAGTAAAATACATGCAAGAAAACAAAATAAATGACATCACAAAAGAGGAAAGTCTTGTGCCATATGGAGTGAAAAGTCATTTTATGTTCACATCCTTGTATTTATTCTGTTAATCTGTGGAATAGGGTTAGACGGCTATACGTTATATATAGGCCATCTGTAGAGGCAGAGCTATGCCCATCCATGGCAGCTCCGCCCTTCTGTCCAAAGTTGGTCACTTCTGGCTCCTAAAAGCCAAGATGGTAAATGGACTTGCATTAGAAAGTCTAGCGACAACTCAAAACACATGACACTTGTCACATTGACCCATTCACAAACACATTCATACACTGATGGCAGAGGCTGCCATGTTGCCAGTCTGCTCATCAGGAGCAGTTGGGGGTTCATGATCTTGCCAAAGGATACTTGGACATGCAGCCAGGGAATCTGGGGATCTAACCACTAACCTTCCAATTAGTGAATGACCTGTTCTTCCTCCTGAGTCACAGCCACCCCTGCTTAGATCTATTATGGCTACCCCCATAATGCCAAAAACACTAGAGGCTTCAAAACAGTTCACAAACCAGCGGGCAATGACACGGTTGATACAGCTCCATGTGTTTTTGCATATTTAACACTTTAGTTCATATGTGAAAAAATAATTATAATAATGTCCTTGGAGATACTCATTATCATCATTATATTTCACTGTTCCAAGAGGTTTCATCAGTTGGAGAGTGGACCTGGGCATTTCAGACTGTCATCACTGTTAAAGGTCATTCACGCCTTGATGTCACATTTAAGTCACTGAGGTCTCCAGAGTCATAAAGGTCAGGTATCAGTCATCAGTCACATGAATCAAGGTGTGAATTTTAAAGACACGCATGCATACAGCATCGAAAACAGTAATGTCTTTCGTTTTCTGTACATCCTCTCATATCTCATACCCTCCCACCATTCTGTGGTAGATTCAGGTCTGAGATTCTTCTAAATAAACAATAAGTCATAGGAGTAAATCATGGATGCAAGCTGAAAACTGTGTATACTTAAACTTCTTAAAACTCCTGATTCACAGCCTGATATATTCAGCATCTAAACTTCTAGAAACCTTCAACTCCCTGACAACACTTTCCAAACAAACTGTGCCTTATTGCTGAACTTCTGTTGCTTCTTAATCTCCTAATGCCCCATTCTTCCTCTGACTTCACAGTGCATTGCACCTGGCTGAGTGCTGTATGCGCCAAGGAGCATGAAATTGCCGCGCTGTCTACTCTGAGTGCAGCACACACTCCCTCCTGCTGTCCACCTGAGACAAGGCATGCATTACCCTCCAGTGCTCTACAGATGCTTGCCGTGTCCTGGCATACACAAACTCACTAACTCACAGGCTCAGACGCACACTCAGCCACACATATACATGAGTGGCCTCGGGTGTATTTCCTCTCCCAGCGCCCTGTGATCAGCTGAAAAGAGCATGATAAGATGCTGCAGCACAGCTTTGTTGTAGTCCACAGATAGAGATGATGGAGGTGGCAGCAGAGTGAAAAATCTTCAAAAGACATGTAGGATGTAGCGAGCACCCCGATGAATGTAATGAGATTTGACATGCTGTTTTAACGTCTGATACTGCAGTTCAGAGTGTAACCACATTAATACCTCGGTATGCTATTAATACACATAGCCCTGGGGGAACATGGGAGCCAAGTGGATTTTTTATTATTTTTTTTATTATCGTATTGAGATATGTTTCTGGACGGGCTCCATGTGAAGATAGATTTCAGATACATTGGATTCAATTCAACGAGCTAAAGGCAGTGCTCCAGATTTATTTTTAGACGGATGTCATTGTGAAGACAGTTTACATTGGTATGGATGATGATGATGATGATGATGATAGTGATGATGATGATGATGATGATGATAATGTGATGATGATGGTAATGATGCTGATGATGATAAAGGAGGTACATCTGGTCCAATGAGACAGTGTGTAAACTGGATTTTGACATTGTTGATTTCAGTCTTTTGGTTAAAAAGATCAGAATATTTTCAGACTTATCTTTTAATACACCGGTGATACCATGGAGTGAAACATAGTGACCTTTTTTTAGGGCCTTTAATGTGAATGTAATGTTAACCCTAAAATCCAGAATAATCAGTCAGAATCATCTTTATCGGCCCACTATGAGTACAACTAAAATGAATTTGACTCCAGTGTTTTTGTTGCTCTCATTGTGCATGTAAGGATTTTTTTCTTTTATAATATTGTTCCTTTTAGGATCATGTTTGATACAATGATATTTATCTTATATTTCTATGGTTGTCTTATTTATTGTCACGTGTATTGTACTGACCTGTGCAAACTGATTTTCCCGTGTATAATAAAGAACGTCAAATCCTACATACACAGGTTGGGAATCAGAGTGACTCACAGTACAATACGATTCACAGTATTGTAATAGACCTCATACAGTACCATGATACAGCGATTCTATGATAACGAATACATTGCAAGAAAATCATCTAACAGGATCTATCAGGATATCTGTCTGACTGAAGAATACAAAATACCCCTAAAAAGGCAAAGTGTATGAGTTATGTATTTATTCACTGCATTATGGTGTCAGTTTCAAAGAATTTCACTTGAACTGAGATGAAACAGACTGATGCCTCTTTATCACACCCTGACTGCAACCTGTCCATGTTCATGTGTGCCATCATTCCAATGTAAAATAGCCAAAAACTGCAAAAAGGCTGAACTGCATGAAAGCAGAAATGTTTAAAGGGAGCACACAACTACTCACTGGCATACTGCCTTCTTTAATCTGTGTAAATTCATTTTAACCACAACCACAACCTGCTCCAACTAGTTGGAACAGGATGGAGGGCAGGCCTACAGTACTTTCCATGTACTGGCAAATCAGTTTGTCAGTTCTGTTTAATTCTATAGATGAAATTTTGATGAGATATAAACATACAGGCGAAAGGTTGAGCACAATTTCACAGTTACTTCTACTAAAGGGTCACCTCATGTTCCAGTGAATGCAGGAGGAAAGAATCTGTTTTCACTGCAGCAAGGTGAGCACATCTTCTCAAGTACTGCACAAAGGCACAGTACCTACTTGAGAAGGACTTGTGCTTGAGTTTTTCCATTTTATGCTACTTTATACAACTATCTGACATAAAATCATATGACAAGCTTTTTAAGTACAATGCACTGACATGATCCAAGAGACTAAACACCCACGTTTCTCTTTTCATGGTGGAGTTATACTGCACAGAAGACAGTTCTGAGCTCTCCTCAACTCCTAGCCATCTTTGTGCTGTTTCCATATGGGTGAAGTAATTATATATTGCATCCATTGAGTCCACAGTGAGTGAAAATGTGAAAGGGGCACTCAGAACTGCTTAGAGCTCTGAAGGTTGAAGATTTAACCAGCATTTTCCAACCTTTAATATTCATTTTAAATAGCAAAGATTAAAGAGCAGGACTAACACCTCAGATTAAGTTCCCAGCCCAGATCCAACAGCTCGAGCCAGAGGACTACCTAACTGTATTTAAAGTAGTTCAAACTAGTTCCACCAGGAGCAGCTGCAACAGTAAAACTTGCACATGGATGCATCAGTATTACCTAACTAATAATGTAATGGATTGTTACTGGAAAAATGAAGGTTGCATTATGACACAAAATGAGCAGGTCTGCCATTGCGCAACCAAAACAGACAAGCTGAAGAGGGAGTGTGACAGAAACCGAGCTAAAGCAAGAGTGGGACGGGCATTCACTCAATGGAGAGCGCTGCAGTGTTGTGTCCAAGGCTGTGTCCCAAATCACTAAATAGTGAATTTGTTATTTTGTAGTGCCGTCCGAATGTATGGTGAGATTTATTACACCACACATTGTTGACTCAGAATATCCCACAGTGCATTGTGTACAACTGTGGTCACCAACCAAGCATTATATACCATCATGCATTGCGCTGGAAGGAAGAAAAAAAATGACTGCAGTGGTGTCCAGAAGGGTTTTATCATTTGACCAATGAGGCCACTATACAGTCCTCTATGTAGGTCTCCCTATGTAGTGAGTAGGGAGTAGTGAATGAGTGGGGGATCTAGGACACAACAAAAGTCTGTCCCCGCTGATACGGGCTTCATCTTACCACCAGGACCTGAGACGGTCCAGAACCAGCATTCTTTCTACCAGACTGGTAAGTTACAAAACCTGCCTGCTTATTAATAGAACCCAGTGTTTCACTTGGCCTTTTCACAGCACTGAGGGCGGGTTTTCTTGGTCAAAGCGGGATTCTTACAGTTGTTCTTTGCTTTGGACATTAGCCAATCTGCTAGCAGTAGCCATGTTGCTAACGCTGTCTGTGCAACAGCTGCACCAATAATAATATCACATAACATGCTCGGAAGGGGAGGAAAGGTGAACATTTATCCATTTCTGCTTTTAGGAGACATTTGTTGTTGTTTTTTGCATTGATGCATCTATATTTACTGAGGTAAAGCATACTTGTTGCACAAAAGGCTGCAGTTTTGTCAAATGATAATTTAGTGTTGAATGTTTGCTTGTAGTTTAAGAAGTAAGAGTGACCGTGACCTCTGCATGAGCCCTGACTCGTTCAGTTTGTTAATTCACTGCATGCACAGCGTTCTAATAAGTTATTGCTTACTTACTGAATAACTTATCAGTTCATTTAATTGATTTTAGGCCAAAACATAAAGAAATTATTTTTCGTTTTTTTTCTGACAGCACCAATTTATTTTCTATAAGGACTAATACTGTCTTATCAGACACCCGCCGAATTGACTGTTCGCTGCTGCAATAATATCAAAAACTACATTTTACAGGCCATCTTTAAAACATCCAGGGGATTAGGTGTTCCTCCACACTGAACCGTACATTCTTATTCTGTTTGTTACTCTAAAGTTTTTCAAAACTCTTTGTCCCCTTATGATAGTTGCCATTTTTGTGGCACATCCTTATATGACCTAACAGAGATTATAATGCATATTATGTTAGCAGGTTGTTAACAAGAGCAAAGGACAACAGATAAGACAATGAGAAGATTTACGTTACTGACCTTCTGCAGTGTGACCCAACACCCCGTACCCTTTCCATGCCCCCCTCAACTTCCCTCCATCCCTCCATCCCTCCCTTCATTTCCCTCTCCCTCGGCTATAAATCATCCCGCTCATTCATTAGGCCAGTGTCAGGGCCGAAACGCCCACCGGGTCTGAAGGAAGAGGGCTGCCGGCCTGAGAGGAGAGAAAGAGACAGAGACAGAAAAGACGGGATGAAAGGGAGGGGATGGCATCATTTGAAGGCCTGTTCCCTTATTCCAAAATGCAACACACCAATTTCCATGTTAATTTGCCCTGTGACAGTAGAGATGGATGTTTGTGACTTTTTGGCTCATGTGATGCATACATATAGAGGCTGAAATGAAGCCATTAGGTAGGCAGCAGGGTCAGTGGATGTAGAAGGTAAATGATTTAGTGGCTCGCAGGGTAACAAACACTCTGCATTTAAGCGATGTTATACAATGATCAATATTCCACCATTTTATTTTGTATTAACACATATCTTTAAAGATCTTATTGTTAACCAGACAGTACATTATATATACACCATATGGTAAAGTTCACCTAAAATGGAAAATGAAAATGATCTGTTCAGGAAAAGTTTCATAGTCCACAAAACATTTATGGAGCTTCACAGCAAAACAGTGTTGCAGCATTCTCCTAAAAAAACTGAAGTAGCTGGAGACGAGATGCTAATTTGATCTGAAAAGTCGTGATGTAGGCTACTGCTTTCTTTCAGCCTTGGAAATACCATCTACAACAGAGGGGCCCTGCAGTCAGCTGAAACCAAATGCACAACAAACAGGGACGTACAGATCTGGTGTCCATGCTTTGTATGTAAGCTGACCAGCAGTTCCTTCTCCTAGTAAATGTGCTCTTGGTCAGGACACATGCGTGTGTATGTGTGTTGAAGAGGTCAACTGGCCCTCTATGACTGACAGAGTAATATTGAAACAGATCACCCGTATGGGTGCCATTGATTTCCAGTTAATTGAATGATTACCACTTTAGCATGCAACACCACAGTTAACCGCTGCTGTCAATCAATGTGAGCGTGTCACTGCCACCTGAACTGTTCCCTGCCTGCATGATAGCAGGAATTAGTTTGAAGCACAGACAGAGTCTGTTGCCTGTAACCACTAACTGGAGTGGTGCTGCTTGTATTAGTGGTTATTTCAGAAGTTATTTAATCAATATGCTGAGAATGTGCTGCAACCTTCTTTGTGCTGGTTTTGAAAACATATATTCAGCTAACTGCTTCGCCGATATTGTCTTTGTATCTATTTTCTCCTCGTGTTATATTTAATTTATGTTCTTAAATTCTATTTGCTCTGATAGAATCACTTTTGTGGCCGCAAGGTTAACCTCATTTCCCCACTGATCAATAAGGTTCCATCATATCATATATATATAGTGGTGTTGATCAAGTTAATTGGATCGAAGTGAATGACAGGGGTTTGAATTATGACAACCTGACGATGTAAATGTAACCCTGTAAAACTGCTTAATGATTTACACAGACAAGTTGCACATCAGTGTCTAGTTTCATGGCCATGGTTATATCCCATAATGTTGGACTCAAACACACACCACTGCCCATAATTTTATGTCTGGTCATAGAATGGTAATTATCCATTTGGTAAAAAAAAACAGACTGCAGGAGAGACATGCAGTAAATCTACATGTGTATGTGTCTGGGTGTGTGCGCAGTGTGTGCGTGCTTTCAGGCCATGTCTAATATGGGTCATTGGTTTGCTGACATGCTATATAAAGCTGGTATTTTGGCATAGACCAAAATCTGTGATGCACAAATCCCAGGGGCAGCGTGTGTGCATGTGTGCGCATATGAACTAACAAGACAAGCACACATACAGTAGCGCCCGATTCATATGTGAAGCTCACAGTGTGTGGTCTCATCTTCCAGCGAGTGTGTGTGCTGCTTGGCGGCGCTGGAGGCTTCGTGTAGAAACATATGGCCTTTAGTGAAGGAGACAGATGACTGATAATCCCTTTGGCAGTCCAGTGTGTACACATACACACACACACACACACACACACACACACACACACAAATAATCCAGTATTTGCTGCATTGCATATAGATTGTAAATGTGACACGATAGTTTAACACAGTTTGAAGCTTGATTTTTGTGCTAGACGCCTGTTGTGACTTAATTATTGATGTTTTTAGCCCGCTTTGACTTTACTTCTAATTGCAGCTCTGCTTCACTCCATCTGACAATAACTGCAAATCAAGTTGGCGGGTTAATCTTCAAAATAAAATAAAAAAGGAGAGAAGCCTTGAAAAGAGCTCCAACTTCTTTCTTTCATATTTCTGCACAGAAACAAAGCCTGCTCCTCTTTTGAAAAGAATAAATAAATGACCCCTGTACCTCACATCCCTGCGCGTGTCTTCAACTCTGGTAATTATGGATCGGTTTTGGTTTTTAAATACTGCGCACATAAATTCTGACGCTGGCACGGCTGCTCCTGTGCAGCTTATAAATGAAACAGACAGCAAAGCACTTCTAAGCTCAACATTCCCAGTGTCATTTGACCTCAGCAGCCCAGATATAAGACACGGATTACTTTGAAAACGAGTGTGTTGTGCTTCACAGCTGCATGACAAACACTCATCCTGAACACAAAGTCATTGAGGAAATCATATTAGATTGATTGTAAGAATGTCTGCTGGGCTTCAAATCTTAATACTCATACAACTCAGGCGAGGTTTGACTGAAACATCAGGTCATGATTGTGTGCAATAATCTGCTTTAAACAGAGGAAACAACATGAAATCCTAGGTTTTCTTTTGGAGAGGACACATCAGTAAGACTCTTTTCCTGTTTCTGTATAAACACAAACATAGATTAAGGTTTAATTATTCTCTCCGTTGGTTTGTAATTAGAAGTCATTATCAGCAACAGCAGCATTGTTTGTCTTGGTTAATCAAGCCAAACAGATGAGTTCTAAACATCACCTTCTTGCTCTACATAGTCATTAAGAACAGCAGCGGTCAATGAAAATCCTGCCCACAGGCCACACAGAGACAGAGTGGAATGTAAAGATACTCCACTTCCTTCACTTCACTTCATCCACACACACTCCCATGGTAAACGGAAACAGTGAAGCACCAGCAAGTGAGAAGCCCTCTACGGGATATTGTAAATACATTACTGTATGGTCGATATTTCAAAATAAAATTAAGTCTCACTCTCAATTCAAGCATGTATGACAGTGATTTTAATTTGGGACAATAACATCAAAGTGGGGAGTTTTTCTTTACTAAAAGTGTCACAAGCCTCAGTCAAACATTGCTGCATACAAAGGGAATGTAATGGAAAAACTATTCCCCAGTCCAAAATATTTATGTTTTATTTCTTTCTCCACAACCATCTGGTGACCCCTGGAGGTTTTCTCGCAACCCCCTGAGGTGAGTGGAAAATCAATGAGCTAGATACATCCCAAACGTAAAGTCCTGGCAAAATACAAAACTTGACTTCAATCAATACAAAGATTTATTCAAAACTATGAAACACATCTGTACTGTAATGTGAACAAAATAAAATGCAATTTATAACAAAACATAAACATAAAACTAAGCTATGCATACAGCTCTTATGCTTTACAATATACATTCTGTTGAATGCTTACTAAAATTCATTAAAAGTTATTAAAAGGTAAAACCTCAAGTTAATTCAAGTAACTGTGAAAAAAAGGATTTTTAAAAATAACTCTATTTTTTCTATCTGACCTTCAGAATGTTTTCTCTAATCCAGACTTTGTGTGACATTAAGATGAGGACAGGGTGTACAGAAAAAATACAATCGTATAATATAAAACATTTACCAGAATGTCAAAGAAATCACCAAAGTAAACAGCAAGACAGAAAATGATTTGGAATGTGTTGACAATTATTTAAATAACATTCGTTGCATATGCTGCATATATACACTTGATAAGTAAAAAGGTTTGTACAAAATCACTATGCTGCGCTTTATTTGGTCAACACGTTCTCCAACACAGCAGCTTGGTCAGTGGCATTAAGCTTCAAACAGTGATGCTCTACCTCCCCTCTAGTGTCAGTCTGCATGTCAATGGCTTCGCAGGTGAGTAAGCAATAATACATCATATGCAAGGTCCAGTCAGACTTTCAAAATAAAGCATGCTGACATACAGTGACATATTTTGACTTCTGGACTGTTATTAACATTGTCAAATGGTCACGGCTTGATTAGGTTTAGTTGCAAAAAATACTTGGTTGGGTTTAGGAAAAGTCTAACCTTGAGTTAAAATAACACATTCAGTCTCTTAACTTAACGTAAGCAGTGTATATGTAACATAAGGGGCATAGCTTTCTTAATGGAAGTCGTTTAAAACAAATCCCCCTTGACTCTTGTTCACAAGTGGAACATGAACCTTGGTCGCTGGAGAGAGGGTCCAATGTATGACCCATCACACCACACCGACCACCCCCCAACTCTGAATTTTCACACTCTTTGTACCATTCTTCTAGAGGGGCGCTTCATAAAGTGGTGCTAGAAGGTTCCTACAGCATCAAACTTAGAAGCATAAGGCCATTGGCCAGGCTGCTGTATTTGATGTGTTAGGAGTGAAAATGGGCTTCAGCTCTAATAAAATCCTGCAACAAAAATATGAAAACTGGAAACAAACATAAACTGTGACAAAAACTCCAGCACTGTATTTCTTCTTCCTACTGTCATGACTGCTTTCTCACTGTCTCACATCCAGTCTTTGTGTCTTTCTGGCCTTTTCAAAACACACTGGGTGAGAACATCCAGAGGGAGGCATCTCATTATACTATTCTTTAATGAGAGGAAAGGATATGGAGAGGGAAAATAAACTTTAGAATCTCATTGAAAGTCATTTGAAGGATCCAAAATAGTAGCCAGACTGCCCTGAGGTAAACTGGGAAAACTATTACAAACCACAGATGTGCATCTACTAGCAGAGGTGTCTTAAACATCAAGGAGTTGGCTTCAATCACATTTCAAATTGAGATATTTATCTAGTCTTGACAGAGACATATCAACCTTGAATTATTCAGACCTGAAAATTATTAGTTGCAGTCTCAAAAAAGTAAATCAGTAACTGTTGCAGTGTCATGTCTGTCCTCTGTTCTTGTTTTGCAGTCCTGGCATTGCTGTGAGGTGTTTCTGAAGTTGTCCAAAAAATGAGTTACGTTGTATCTTGGACTCTTCTGGCAGAGTCTTTCTAAATGTCAAAGGGTCTGGTATTTCTGCCAAGATAGTGTGGTCTGTACTTAGCCTCCATTTCCTCCACCCAGGCCATGTTCCAGTCCCACGCGGGAACAGGATCCAGCTCCCCGAATGAGTCACCTTCTGCACGAAATGACGGATACAGGGCGCTGAGGGGGGAAGCTGGCGGGGAGAAGTCTAAACACAGAAGAAGACGACATGTTGACATGCATTTCAATATCGAGTGGAGCGATTATGTTAAAACAGGAACCTTTTTGCCTTCAGAGAAGGTAACAGAATATGTAAACATTTCAAGACCTCTGAGGAGCACCTTTCACGCTGATTCTCTGTGGAAAAAGCTAATTTAGAGGCTTCTTTGAAGCAGCTGTCTGTCACTGAAAATAAAACCAAAACAAACATTGCCAATTCACATCAGCCACGTTCTGAATTCTAACGGCACTGGTACATTTCAAAGACTGCAGAAAGTGTTGCTGACCAGTAAGAGTTCTTTTTTCAGGCTGAAGGGTTCAAGCTATAGAGGCTCTGCCAATTAATGTGAGAGTGTGAAAGTGCAAATTACACTGTGTCCCAGTCTGAAACAGGCCTGGTCCTGCTGCTCCACTGTTTTCAGATAATTAGTCCACAATGTTTTTATCCTGAAAACCACTTAACCTTCAGAGATAGGTGAATCACATCTTATGTCACGATATATCTAAAGCTGAATATTAACTGTTCCCCTGCTGAAAAGGCAACTATTCAAAATGAATATCAAGAGCCAGTTTTTTGTTTTTTTTTACATGTCCTGAGAAAACGGCTACAAGGTCCAACCCTGGCAACAGGCTCGTTCAAGATGAACTGCACCTTGGCTGGAAAGTGAACTAGATCAGGAGGCAGCAGCAGGGGCGGAGTCAAGTCTTCAGTCTGTACAGGAGGTCAGAAACACTCACATCCTGTTGGATCTGAATCTGATTGAAAATACTATCAGACACTTTTATCAGTTTGCATGCGATCTGTTATTTCTGTTCAGGAATCAACCTCCATTTTACATAAATTCTCACATCACTAAGCTTCATATCAGTTTGCTGCTGTTTATAAATCATCTGAGCAGACCTGTCCCTCTCAGACGACATTAATAAATGGAGTACATTAAAAGTCAAACACAAAGGAAAGAAATACACTGTCAGATATTTTTACTGTCTGGGCTTCACATCTGATGCCTCACGTCCCACCTACCACAAGTTTTTGTGTTGTAAAATACTTTTACAGGCGGAATTAAATTAGTCCAATGTTATATAGACGAAAATTATTTATTGTGTGCTGCTTATATTTTTGAATGTGGGCTTTTTAGTCTACATACCGGCCACACAGCATGTCTTTTGTTAACAGAATAGCCTAAACCTTCAAAATCAGACAAATAGGATCAAAATCTCTTCAATTCAGCAAGAATAAAAAGTTTCTATAAAACGTCAACATCTAAACCAATCAATTGGTTAGATCAGGCGACAGCCAGGCGTTTGCAAGACAAATCTAACTGGCTGGCATTGTGCGGCAATCTCAAATAAGCCTAATGTCTCCTTAACCCAAAAAAAAGTCTCCATACAGCTCATCTAGCGTAATCCAAGTAAATTTGAGTTGATTTGAACAATATGTACCCCGATTAAGAACACACATGACATTTTCCAAGCTTGTTTCGCTTGAACAGTCTTTTTATATGTTGGCGCTATTGAAAGATGCTACAACGGTAAGATAGTAGATCAAAAGCCGAAAATGTAACGTTCAATCTGACAATCTGAGGCCTTGTTGCTGCAACTTCAGCAGAGTTCACGCTCCCAGGTAGCAGTTAAACACTAAGGTATGCAGAGAACACATTTTTCTTGTTGATCTTGTTGAGTGGCACTCCCATGGGGGTGCACACTAACACCTTTAGCTTAGCAGCTACAGTGAAGAGTTTGGCATTAAAAGGGTGTAAATAATGTATTTAAATATCAATTTGGAACCTTGGGGGCTAATCTGGAGATTTGGATTATGCCGGACGAGCTCTCCTTCATTTATTTAGGAGAATGCAGCAACACTGTTCGGCTGCAAAGCACCCAAAATGTTTTGTGGACTATGAAACTTCACCCGACTTTCCATCAGCATCAGAGTGAAAAAGTAATGACTGAATCTTCATTTTAGGGTGAACTGTTCCTTCAAAGATGAAAAGTGACCACAGCTCTCGGTCAGCAAATCACTTTGAAATCATATTATTAAACTTTAATATAAGCTATGTGAGACTACATTATCAGCTGCAGAGCAAACACTTAGTGTTTTGTTCACGTCGCACTGCTGTTTGTGTGAAAAATGGCCGAGGTAGAGAACAGCCAAAAGTGAGAGTTTGGCAAATGGATTAAAAGTGAATGGTGCCTGCAGAGGGAGAGCAGAGTGACTGATGAGAGGACTCAGGAGGGAGGGATGACTCATCTGCGGGTTCAATTTGCTGAAATGTCCTAAGTAATTGCCTGGTGCTACCTTAGATATTCAACTTAATATCTTTGTCTCTCACACCAACAGACACATGCAAAACCACTGATGTACACCTACTCAGACATGTATGTGTACATACTCTTACTGTATGTGAGCATGCAAGAGATGAGTACAATCGTCCAAAAAGCCTTCATTCTTTCTTAGAATCTTAAACATCAGAAACATAAGAACACTCAGTTTCCTGGTCCTGTTTGACAGAGTTCCTGTAACTCATTAGTCTGCCTATAGGGGTGCATGTTACCATCATTCACAGATGGAGGGCACCATCTAGTGGAGAAGTATAAAAACACAACAGGAAAGGATGATTTGGCCACTTCTGTTTTTGCCGTTTTATTTCCCAAAATCATAATGATGACATGTTTAGTGGTAGCCTAAAGGTTAGAGAAGGTGGGTTGGGTAAAGTGAAAGGCAGCGTTTGCCCCTCGAGAGAGCGGTGAACTCTCCTTGAATACATAAAGGTAAAAAACAAACAAAAAAACCTCAAAAAAACTCATGTAATTTCCCTGGTTTTCCATTCTAAGATGAACCTGTTGTATTTTTTCAGTGAGCATCAGTCAGTAGTAAACAAGGTTCCCCCTCTGCTTACCTGACAAGGAGGCTGCGCTCATGGTCTCCGCTGCCACTGCCAGCAAGCGGGCAAAGTTGGTGCTGTCATTAGTGTAGCAACTGTCCACCGAGCTGATGAGGCTGGTACGTGCGCTGGCCATGTTGCCGTCCATCACTGAGCTCCAGGTGTTCCACAGTGAGCTGTCCCATTCGCTGTAGCAAGAAGAAGGTGTGCTCTGGAGGCGGGCACGTCGCAAGCCAATTGGTGGGGCCTCAGGCTCATCAGTGTCAGAGTCATCCTCCAGCTGAGTGGAGCGGACTGGCCCGCAGATGTAGCCCAAGTTGGGGGAGAAGGGGTTGGGCAGGGAGGGATGCTGCACAGGCAGGGCACTGCTGACAGACAGGGATGGTGTGGTCAGGTAACTACATATGTTATAAACTAAATCAAGTGAATAAACTCATCAAGAAGGCAGAGTCTGTTGTTGGCTCTAAGCTCTATGCCTCGATGCTGGCAAAACTGCTGGCAATCATGGACAATGCCTCTCACCCCCTCCACAAAACTCTGGACAAGCTTAGCTTCAGCAACAGACTCATTCAACCCCGCTGCCCAAAGGAACCGCACAGGAAATCGTTCCTTTCTGGTGCCATCAGACTTTATAACGCTCACTCTATAACACACAAATAATGTGCTTTAAATTATTATTACTGTATATACTGCACCTTATCCTCTCGCACCTTATGTTCCTCTTACCTTGTCTCTTCTACCTCAGTATTTTTTCAGTTTAAAAAATAAGTTAAAAACTATGAATAGAAGGTGTTTCTTGCTTGTAATAAAGTAAAAAAAAACAAACAAACAAAAAAAATGCCAATGGAACAAGTAAGAATCCTCTAAAAACAAGTCCCATTTATCTCACTGAAAAGTAACCATTTACGTAACATGATTGTGTCTTACATGAAGTGTAATCAGAAGAAATCATGTCTGCCCAGTAGTGACTGATGTTTTTTCTAAAACATAAGATTTTTCCTATAAAGATGTGCTAGGATCTTAGCCTGACAATTAGGACCAAGTGAGTAAAAGCTGCACTGAGCACCAGTCTCCTCTGTGTCTTTACCTGCATCTCTCAGGTTTAGGACTGAGCTCCAGATACTGGGTGGCTTCCTCTGCTGTCAGGGTGCCACCCTGTTCATCATCCGTTGACATGTAATAAGACGTAGCAGACATGTGGCTGTAGGATGGACAGTTCTTGTTGTTGTTGTTGGTGGTGGGTCCTGGTTGCCCACAGCAGCCTGATGCAGCACACACTGACTGGAGAGAGCCCGCGTCCACTGTCAGCTTTGTAGAACGACTGGAGCTGAGGAAAATACAACAGACTGATATGTGAGACTCTGTCTCCTTTTTTTGGCCCACTTCCTCTTAAATCATTATCTTAATAAACATCAATGGATGCTAACACATAGGCATGGATCAACATTTTGGAAATATATTTGGTTGCTTTCTTCACTAAGTGAAATTGTCTGATAGATATACATACGTGATGTGGCAAGGCCAGCAGCACATCACAGACTACAGGACCACCACCAGCACCATCAGCTCCACAGACAGCCTGCTGGATGACCTCAATACCTTTTACACCCACTTTGAGACCTCCAGCCACACCACAAAGAGGAGGCACACACACACCGGGACCACCCGACCCCCCTTCCCTCCACCAATCGTCTCATCAGGCCAGGTACACAAAGTCCTGAGGAAGATCAACCCACTGCAAGGCAGCTGGACCAGACAGTGTCCCTGGGCGGGCTCTCAGAGCATGTGCCAACGAGCTGGCTGACGTTCTCACCTCCATCTTCAACCTTTCCCTCAGCCACTACACTGTTCCCTCCTGCTTCAAGACCACAACCATCGCCCCCCTTCCCAAGAAGAGCCCACCCACCTGCCTGAATGATTACAGACCAGTAGGACTCACTCCAATCGTCATGAAGTGTTTTGAGAGAGCGGTGCTGACCCACATTCAGAGCAGCATACCGGACCCCCTGGACCCCCTGCAGTATGCCTACCGGCCCAACAGGTCCACCTAAGACGCTGTCGCTGCTGTTCTCCACTATTCCCTCTTCCACCTGGAAAATAAAGACTCCTACATCAGGACTACAGCTCCGCCTTCAATATGGACATCCCCCACAAACTCACCCACAAACTATCTACACTTGGTCTGCACCCCACCCTCTGTGACTGGCTCCTAGACTTTTTGACTGGCAGGCCCCAGTCTGTCAGGATTGGTAATAAGACTTCAGCCAGCATCAGTACAAATATTGGCACTCCACAGGGATGTGTCCTCAGCCGCATCCTCTACACCCTGTTCACCTACGACTGTATCGCCTCCCACAAGGACAACATCATCCTAAAGTTTGCGGACGACACCGCAGTGATAGGATGCATCACTGGTGGGGACGAAGCGGCCTACAGGAGGGAGGTGGCCAGTCTGGGGTCATGGTGTGAGGACAACAACCTCACCCTCAACACGGACAAGACGAAGGAGATAATAGTGGACATGACGAAGAAGAGGAGACCTCATCAGCCACCTCACATCCGGGAGCTTGAAGTAGAGAGGGTGAGCAGCTTTAAATACCTGGGCGTCCACATCAGTGAAGACCTCACTTGGTCATTCAACACCACACAGCTGGTAAAGAGGGCCCAACAGCGGCTGTGTTTTCTGAGGAGGCTGAGGAAGTTTGGCATGTCGCCTGAGATCCTCAGCAACTTCTACAGCTGCGTTGCTGAGAGCATCTTGACCTGCTACTGCTATGGACTGCAAACACCTGCAGAGAGTGGTAAAGACTGCTGAGAAGATCACCAGGACTCCACTGCCCTCTCTGCAGAGCATCTACCACCGCAGAGTCTACAGGAGAGCCGCCTCCATCCTCAAGGACCCCACCCACCCCCAGCATGGACTGTTCACACTTCTACCCTCAGGCCGGAGGTACAGAAGTGTTAAGTCCACCAGACTAAAGAGCTCTTTCTTTCCCACTGCCATCAGACTCCTAAACAGCAGATAGGAGTTACAATCACTCTACCTCATATAACTGTCCCGACTGTTTACAATTTATTACATTTTCAATTGCACGGCTCATATTTGCACAGTTTTATTATTATTATTATTGTTGTTGTTGCTTTTTTAAATTTATTTTTCACATGTTGCCTTTTAAAAGTGCTTTATTTTGTATATTTCTGTTGTATATATTTATGTTTCTTTTTACATTGTTGACACTCTGTGGACAGCAAATGAAGAATTTCATTGTACAGGGAAACATGTTTCCTTACTGTGCATATGACATTAAACACTTTGAATCTGAATCTTGAATCTTGAATCTAGAAGGTTCAAAATGTTTACAGCAACAGTTCCAAAACAGTTATAAAACATCTATTAGAAGATTTTGGTGACCAATATCTTCACTACATCAGTCCCAACAAAACCCTTAGTACTCCTTTCATTTAACAAAATCTAAATGATTAGATACAGTTATTAAGTTATAATTATGTTACTGGTAGACCCCAGCAATATGAATGTCAAGTTTCACCAGTGACTAACATTATATATTCCTTTCCTTTCTTCCTCCTCCGTGCCTACAGTTCCTTGTTCTCCCAGTTGGTACTGAGAAACAACAGGCTTCAGGTCTTCTATCTGCAGTCTATATATGAAGTTCTACATGTGCCTGTCCTTGAGAAGCAGAAACTAGCTTGGTTTCCTGTGTTTTAACTCACAGATACATGTCTGCAAAAACAAGATCCTAATCATTTTTGTTTCCAGGTGTGGCCATTTCCTTGGCCTCTCATCAGGACAAAAACATACTCAGAGGAAGGAAGTTTAGATCATCTCGTACCAATAAGGCATTAAGAAGACTTCAACACGAGAGGATGTACTGCCAGCAGACCTGGTTTTTGAAACATGGCATTCAGCTAGATTTTGATTGCTTGATTACCTATCTGTACGGAGCCATTTTTTTCATCTGTAGAGAAACAGGTTGCTTTAAACATGTATATCATACATTGGAGCCAAACTCAGCTGAACTAGAACAGATATACGGTGAAACATTGCATAAAATGAGGTGTGATTGTCTGTGACCATACAGTGCATGAAACCGTGCACACCTCAAAGTCCAATGTGTCGTGTCCACAGAAGTGAATGGATATGGCTGTTTATGACAATTCAGCACTGATCTTCTCCACCCTGAGCAGAGTGTGTCTCTTACCCTTCATCTGAGGTGAGGCTGTGTGTGTCCGCAGTGTCCTGTATGGGAAGTGGTGGTGGGGGGGGCAGCATGTCCACTAGGTGTAATGATGCAGAGTAATGCAGCAGGCGAGGACAGCCAGCAACTTTACTACACTCTTTTTGTCCACCTGGACAAAAACACAGGACATGTCAGAATAGAATAATGTATATCACTAATTACTAATACCAAATTATTACCATTATCATCTCAAACTTGTGGTATAGTTTGTGGTCCTGCTCAACTATAAGCACTGATTTATTATTACAAGATTACAGTCCTGTTTCTAAAAGTGTAAGTGAGTGTGTCTCTCCCACTCACTCTCATTGGTGACATGAGAACTGGTGTGTGGACGATAATGGCTGTATAGATTTTGTCTTACTGTGCCGGCCTGATGGTATGTGACTGAGTCTCTGTTTGTAGATACTGGATGGACAAGCCTGGGTCCCGGTTGGCACTATGGGGACGCTGTTCGCTGCATGCAACTCTAGGGACAAAGGAATGAGTTAAACTAGGACACATTACCCAATATTATATGATGATATACTGGAAAATATTCTAACCAAAACTGTATTACTGTCACATTCATATAATTTGACTACATTCTGAAGTGGTGTGTCAGAAGTTAAAATGCAGATACAAACAAAGACAGAGGACTGTGACAATAAACTGCAGTAGTGGTATTAACATCACTGTCCCAAGTGTTCACCACTATTCACCCTGCTTGCTGTGGCTCTTCTCCCATGACTCCCTCAGCACACCCATCTTGGGCTGGGGGCGTATGGCCTGTTTCCACGGTAGCAACTCCTGACTACCAAAGGGCGGGGTCTTTGCAATAGGCTGAGTGAATATCTGGATGGTCTCAGTTCCTTGTTGATAGGGCAGACCATGAGGCATTTTAGGACAACGCTTGGGACTGCTGAAGGTCTTGAGGCCGTTGCCCATCAGGTCCACGTAAAAAGTGCCATAGACGCCGCAGCTGTCGGTCACAATGGGGACAGCCGAGTCCAGACAGCTGGGGTCCTTCTTGGATGAAACTGGGAGGCCTAATGAGACACAGACGGATATGTACAGACATTCCAAAGCACATGGTACCTCATTATGGTAATGAGGTTTACTGTCCTTATCTACAAGTCTTCATCAGAATTTATGGAATTCGGTAGGAAGGTAATCTGTCACTGGTACAGTTTATTTTATCCTAGCCAAGGAAAAAAACAAAACAAAACAAAACACTGTCAACTTTTAGTTCTGGTTTGGTCTGGTTGACTTAATATGGACAGACCAACAGCAAGAAGTCATGGACTGACAGGTAAATCATTGATTAGACAGTTTTGATTATATTTATGTTGTCAATTTAAAACTGTACAACAAAAATATAATTAATGTTTAACCTGATCAACTTCATTATTTTTGGTAAATATCTGCTTATTCTAAATTTGATTTTTAAATTTGACAGTCAGTTTCAGACAAGTTGGGACAGGGGCAACAAAAGACTGGGAAAGTGGTGGAACGCTCCAAAAACACCTGTTTGGAACTTTCCACAGGTAAACAGGTTCATTGGTAACAGGTGGTAGTATCACGGCTGGGTGTGAAAGGTGCATCCCTGAAAGGTGTTCACAAGAAAGGACGGGGTGAGGTTCACCACTTTGTCAAACACATGATAGTTTAAAGGACTCATGAACACTTTGTAAAGCTGTTGTCAGTTAACGGTTTGTTTGCAAATGACTGCATTGTTTTGTTTTTTTTACATTTTACACAGATTAACAGTGTTCACACCAGGCCAAACAAACTCAACTAAATGGGTAAACAAATCAGATTTGATTTTACCAAACCAAACAGATTACATGTGAAAGGAGCCTCTGATTAGTGTCTCACCATATTAACAAATTATCCATTTTATCTGCAGTTGGATAGGCTAGTATTCACATCCAGTTTATCATGTGTTTCAGGGCATTAGACCACATTTTTACACTCCTCATCTGTGTCAATGTGTGATACTCACTGGTGCTCCTGATCCCAGAATGTTTCTGACCTTGGGCCCATAAGTCCTGATACTTCTGGTTGAAGGCAGGTCTCCAGCCTCCAGAAATCCAAGGAGAGTCTGGCGCTGCCATCCTGTAGAGGAAGCAGCACATGTCACTTAAAGAAAAAGAATGCCTTTGTATTGTTATGAGTTGATCCATTCAAGATAAATACTTCTACTACACTTCATATAGGTCTAAGTAAATCTCAATTGGCATGCGAAGTATCAGATTTTACTTAAAATAAAAATATTGAAATACTTAGAATACAATTAGATTGGGCAGTTTGGATATATTCTTATGACTTCAGTGACATGATATCTAACATGACATCATATTTGTAAACACCTAGCTCTGCCAGTTTTCTCCACTTTACCTGTGTTTTATGATAAGATCTTCACTGGTTAGTCTGTGCAAACCTAAGAAAAAAATTAACAAAATTATATCAAACAGCTCTTTACATTTTGTACATAGCTTTATCAGACTTGAAGTGCTGCAGGTGCAACTTAGATTCAGCTTTAACCCACTGAAACCTAACACCTTTATATATGGTATATAAACACTGAACCTGTGTGGAGACACACCTTTAGCCCTGCCATGTCCTGGTAACAAGTGGCCTGTCCTGCTGTGGCGCCTGAAGAGGAACACAGCTGCAACCATCAAAACACACCACAGGAGGGCGCCAATGCTGCCGATCAACACTGGGTCTTGAAGCAGAGCCAGGACCTGAGACAGATCCCGTCTTTGGCTCTCTGACTCAGGGGAAATGCCCCTTTGTGAGTCTGAAAAGCAAATACAAAGCAGATGAAATCAGATATTAATCCTCAAAAATGACCCGGCTGAGTTTTTATTTTCTAAAATCCCCTTTTTAATTTTTTTAATGTAAACTATTTTTATTTCACTACCATTTTAATGCACAACATGGGTCAAGATTACCCATATTCATTTCTTTGTAAACTCATACAGTGTCTAGCTTGCTTTTGAGTGACACAAACACAAACATTATTTTTATTCTTCCTTTCTTACTTTATGTTTCAACATAGGTTTGGTATGTCTGTGTAACTTTTGCACACGGGATAAAAATACATGTATTCACGTGTATGTGTGAATGTACCAACTACCACAGAAGCAGTTCTGAGTATTTTGTCAGGTATTTACATGTCTGTCTTTTTGTCTGTGGACAGATTTTGTCAGCGCAATAACATTACAAACATGCAAGATGCAGTCAGGAAACTTTGCAGGTGCGTAGGTGAGATCAAATTGAAGGTCGAGGTTGAAGATGGATGTGGTCTAAGCATGGGCGCCAGAAGTAGAGGGATAGGAATTAGGGAAGGGACCAATGGCCCTCAGCCTTTAGCCCCCGGCCTACACAGTTGTCACAAAATTTTAAAGGTGTGTTGTATGAATTTTAAAAAATAAAGGCCAAAGGTGTTGTTCCACCCATGAGTACACAGCAGTCACGTAATAATTTATAAATGACTACTAAAGGCTATGGGTCGGATCATCAACGTGATGACTGGCACCATGGCTGGTGTGATCCCATCACAAGATGGTCTCTAGGCTGCAGGGGAGGAATAAGGCAGCGAAATCCAAGAGCAAGGTCGAGACAACGGAGGCTTAGGAAGAAGAGGAGTTATAAGCCGTGTCTATCTTTGTATTTTATTTTTAAGTCATATTTGTATACATGGGTCGTATATAAATGATAACATCTCTTCTTTAATGTGCTTAGATTACACAGACACAGCTAGCATTTTATTTGTGCACTGTTCCGATATAGAAATTAACAGCTAAATTTTCCCTAAATGCCCTTTTGCTCACTGATGACAAATCCATGGGGGTCACTCAGCCTTCCCACTCCAGCTCCATTGACAGCTGCTATAGTGATCCAGTATTGTTTCCCTGGTTTGAGAGTAGAGATAACAAGGTTGTGCTGGCCACTATCCACTGTCCAGTTCTGGGACTGCTGCTCCTCAGACTCCAAACACCACACCTGGAAAAACAATTTGCATCCTTAAGACATCTAGGATCATTAATCTTTCTTTTGTTAAATACGTATCTATCAAAGTACTGCAGCTCTCTGTAGTCATTGTGCTAACGATAAGTTCACCCAAAAATAGATAATTCAGTCATGATCTACTCACCCCCATACTGATGGATAGTCAAAGACAAAACATTTCTGGAACTTGATGGCATAACAGCATTCTCTTAAACAACTGAAGTAGATGGGGATTGTTTTAAAACATAAAAAAACATAAAATGGATTCATACAGCTTGTCTGGCATAATCCAAGTCTCCAGATGGCCCCCAGATCCAACATTAATTTGAAGACGTTCTTTAGACCATTGACACGTGGTCAAGCTCGAGGTTCCACATCAGACTGGGTGTGCACTATCACTTTTAGCTTAGCTGCTACATGGGAGATTTTGGCTTATAAAACAGTGTAAATACCATGTTGTCAAATCAATTTGGGGTCGTTATTTTTTTTGTCCCCAGCTACTTCAGTTGTTTAGGAGAATGCTGCAATGCTGTTTTGCCATCAAGTTCCAGAAATGTTTTGTAGACTACAAAAAACATCGGCATGGGGGTGAGTAGATAATGATTACATTTTCATTTTTGTGTGAATTTATCCCTTAAAGATGAAAACTGACCACAGCTCTAGATCAGGAAATGATACTACATTGGTGTGTCATAAGTGTTATCCAATGAATACCTGGTAACCCTGTATGATACCATTGTGGGTGTCATGAGGAGGAGGCTCCCAGCTCAAATGGATGGTGTTATTCTGCTCATGGCTCACTGTTATGGACACAGTCATCGGAGAGGCACTGGGCACTGCATAATGAGGGTTGAGTGCACTATTATCATCTAAACATGGCTGTGTATTCAACTTCAGTAAATGACATATAAGTTTTAAAAAGCAAAAAAAGGACACAACTAACTTTCATCAAAACATTCCTCACCTGTCTCAGGGACTCTGAGGTGCCGGGTGTTGCTCTCCCTCCCATACAAGTTGCTGCCATAGGGACGGACTTTGAACTCATACTTGTAGCCTTTCTTTAAGGGGCCCACCTGAGTCTGAAAGCTGGGCAGTGTCACCTTCCTTGCTGCCCAGTCGGAGCTGGCAGGCAGCAGAGAGCGATACAGTACCTCAAAGCCATCTAGGTAATGAGGCTGGACTGGAAGGGACTGGAGCTGGTAAGAGAGAAAACACAACTTGGATCACACGCCTGAAATATTGACACTTTCTCCGAAACGCTCAATTAGCTCGCTCATACCTTCCACTGTAGTTGGGACATGTTGGACCCCGGGGCCACGATGGTGACATTTTCCAGAGTAACTCGCAGCGCTGACAGCTCTTTGTGGAGGTCTTTCTGTTTAGTGCTGGCAGCCTCTGGAAACACAAGGAGTTCTTTTTATTTATGTTTTACATTTATTTGAAAAGATTCCAAAATATATTTACATCAAGCTTATCTTTCTTTTTACCAGAAAAGGAAAAAAAAGCGTGAAATAAATGTGTGTTTTTTCTCAAGGTATTTCACTCTACAGTATGTACATGTCACCAGTGGAGCGAGTGTGTGTTGTGTGTGTTTTGTACTGTTCACAAACCACTAGCAGTTGTGCAATGTGCTTTGCCATTGTACATATGTGCAACTGTTGTAATGCTTGTACTAATACTGGATGAAGGCCTTGTAGATTAAACATCATAAATAAATATACCAGCAGACAGTGTGCAGTTTTTAACTTCCATGCAGGTAATGTGGAACATGTAACATTCAATCACACTTACTAAAACTAAATTAGCGTATAAAAATCCTAAAAAAGCTCTTACCCCCAAACTGAAAACTCTCAATAAACCAGTAACAGTGATTTGGGCATCTTGTATGTGTGTCCAAATTACACTGGGCAGAGTGCTCTTCTGGACAATGTGCATATCTATTAGATGAGCCAACATTACCCTGAATCCAGCCACATGAATGTCTGGTTTTACTCTTACTATAACTCCTGTTAACCACAAACATTTCAGTCTGTTTGTGGCTGCTTTCTTGAATTCATCCATATTTGAATAATATTATTTGAATGATCTCTCAGAGAGCCAAGATCCTTCTTGTTTAATCCCAATAGCAAAGAGCTTTTTACTAACAGACATCGTAATAAACTACCTTTGAAGTCCAATCAGACTACTCAAATTGGCCGCAGGGAAACCTGTCACAGCTACATTTGGTCAAAAATCCAAAAATGCATTTGCTCAGCACTTTACACTTATACTCTCACTGAGTCAGCCGGCCCAAAACAAAACTGTCAACTGAAAACAGTCCACGGTGAAAGACATTTTGGAGACCCCTGCTTTTTTAAACATCCTCTTACCTTCCACAACTAGCTGTGCGCTGGCAGTGACCACACCTATATCATTGGCAGCAGTGCAGATGTACTTCCCAGCATCCTGGGCTGTCACATAATGGATCTGGAGAGTCTTGTCTGGGTTTACAAGATACCTTTACACATATATAGAGCAGTTAGTTATTTACATGTACTGGCCCTGAGGAAATGTGCTAGCAGCTGAAAAGCTAAAGTGAAACCTTCAATGGCTGTATAGGAATATGAATAATAATGAAGTATATGTTCAACCTATTGTTTGAGCAGTTACTTAGCACAGCTCCCAGCTAAAGGTTATATCTGTGCAGACTTACTGTCAAACCTGAAGTTAAATCTTTGTTTTTCATTTGAATTTCTTACAGCTGCAGTGTGAAACTAATATTTTTGGTCTTCTGCACGTTACGGTACTCTAAATGCAAATATACATTTCATGGATATATTTCTGTGTCTTGCCATAATAAAGTACCTGCCATTCGGGAGAGACCCCTGCTCCCTGCCCCAGACCAAAGCAGGTGGGGGGTCACCTTCAGCTTGGCAGTAGAACTGGGCAGACTCCCCCATTCTCACAGACACATTTTCTGGCTTCAGCACCAACACGGGTTTGGCTGCAGCAGAAGAGAAGAGAACTCAGTACTGTATACTGTGTGGTTGGTTTGTAAAGGGGATCCTCTTTTTGTGAAGATAAAAAAACAAGTCTAAAATAAAAAATTCATTCAACACATAGAGCTGAACTGATATTGTTAAATGCACTGTATGTAATTTCTGCCACTATAGGTCTCTCAATCAAAACAGAAGACATAAGCAGCATGGGATCTGTTGCTGTCTTCATTGTTTAACAACCACCATTGGTGATGAAAACCTAAATGTGACTCAGGCAGAAATGTTTAAACTTTATGGTTAGTGTCATTCACTGACTTCCTTCCTCACTCTCTGAATTATAGCAACAGACGACCAAATGAAACGCACCTTGAGTACACTTGTGGGTTTCTTTGGTTTGAACATTGTTGGAAACATTTGGGATAAAGATGTACACAACTCAACAAAATATATCACAAAGGTCTAGTTGTTTCTAAACGTTGTAATGCAGTGATATTACACATTATATCTTTAAAGCAGTGATAAGCAGTCATGGGAATGTTTTCTCACCCAGCACAGAGAGCCGAGCCGCCCTGCTCTGTCTCGCTCCCACGATGTTGCTGGCCTCACACACATAGGCACCAGAGTATTTCTTCTCTGCAGGAGCAATGATAAGCTTCCCAGTCAGCTCCTTCAGCACAAGCACAGTGCAGACAGCAGGGAAGAGACAGGATGCACAGTTCGGTGAGCACTTTATCAGAAATATACACTTCAAATGTGATGTGCGTATGGCTTCAATCGCTTTGTGTAAGATAAGCAGGTACTATACATGATCCTCTGCTGCTCAATATGAACTCATGTCTACCTTATCTATTTGAAAAAAAGGTTTCTATTCTGACGCTTGCAATATAATACAATAGAGTTTATCCATCTCTTTGGGGTTACATAAATATATGCTTTTTCATCATACTATGAAGAATCAAACTGTAACATAAAGTAATGCTTTGATAGAGACAAGAGCTTAAGTTCTTTACTTTACTTATGTCTGTGTTTGCCTTCTTCTAATTTCCGATTGGATGTCATGTCTTATTCACTTTTGAATTCATCATAACATCACCACACACCAACTTCTTCATTCAGATATGCCAGGACATCATGACAAAAAGAGACACAATGCTTGAGTGACATTTGGCACCTGGTGCACAAAGGGAGCCGTGAGTTGAAAGGTTATAACATGAAGGAAGAAGGGTGTTATCTCTGCATCACTGATGGGTTTTTAAAGCAGGTTTTGATCCTTTGATTGTTGTTGTGGTTGTTATTCCCCTCCTTCAACCCACACAGCACAGGTGACGAAAAACAAAAACATTTATAGACTGATCAGTAATGACAAGAATCGTTTCATCAATTTAACGCTGGCTCATTAGGGGTGACAATCACAAAGAAGCTCATGATTCGATACGATACCATGTAAGAAACAATTGCTCACGATAACGATGGTATCATGATACAGTGGTTTTGCAAGACATCATCTATCGATACATCACTGATACATCACACTCTGTCTAACTCAAGAATACAAAATAACCCTTAACAAGCAAGGTGCAGGAATTGTGTCTTTATTCACTGCATCGTAGCATCAGTTTCACAAAATTTGACATAAGCGATGTATAAAAAAGAGCATAGGGTCCTAGCTTAGTGGCTCTTTATCAATCACAGTGACTGCAACCTGTCCATGGCCATGTGTATTTTCACCTCCTGCTGCTACCTTTACATTATGCAGTTCATAGTTTTGAATTAGTAAGGTTAGAATCTTCCGTAAAAGTGACATGATATTTTTCAGACATGACACCGATTTGTAAAACTATCATCACAGTCATGCAGAGACGGAGTGCTTACAGTGTAGTGGTGATCAGCGTTGTCGATGGGCCGGCCATCCCTCTTCCAGATGACATTAGGTTCAGGGTGTCCCACTGGGGGGCCACAGTTTAAGACAGCCACTTCCCCCTCTGCCACCTCCACATCACTGGGCTGCACAGTGAACTCCTCCTCCAGCACTACAATAACAGAGTCAGGGTTACCCTCAGTTAGTCAACATAAACTTCATGGCCATGAAAACTCTACTCTGAACTGTCAGGAGATTTTAAGCAAGCATTTCAAATTAGGTGTCTTCCCCTCAGCTGGAAATAAAGTGGAAAAAAACAGAATAAAAATCATATTAACACATATTCAGCAACAGACCACCCTTACAGTATGTCTTGTCTCATGGACATGTGGTACATTAATGGGTTCAAGCGATGCTCTGTGTGGGGTCCTATAGATCCCAGGCTCTCTTCAAAAACTCTATAAACATACTCAAAACTATATAATCACCTTGATACTTTGTGATTTTGCTTCACACCATCAGAACTTCTTCAAAATATAAATAGTTTCAGACTACAGAAAATGACTCATAACTTGTGTTAATGCTCTGTAGCTGTAAAACATAGATATATACAATGGATGTTCATACGCTCTAAATGTGTGATTTGTGCTGACAGGACTGTTTACGTGGCACAATCTTAAATCCAACTAAGTCTACTAGAATTTCTGTTATTAGAATTTTATGAGACTTTTTCAGAAGTCTAACAGAAGTGAAACCTCAGTGGCACTAATTGATCCAAAACATAGATAACATCATTATGTAGAAAAACATATTCAACTTTTCTTTGTCTGAAAATGACTTTTTGACATACATAAACCATAAACAACATAATATAACAAACTAATAAATACTAAATATTTCCTTGTTTGGTGCAATAACTTACGGAAGCCCTAAAGGGCCATGCATTTATACATTTTATTTCCTCCGTTTTCCCGTGATAACGAGTTAATTTCATTTGTTTTCTCGAGATCTCGAGTTATTATCTCCAAATAAGAACTGCCGTTTTCCCGAGATAACGGGATAATTTTCTCGAGATCTTGAGATAACGAAACTTTGTTTTCCGGAGATAACGATATAAGTAATTTGAAATCTCGAGATATGTGAGATATGTGATATGATAGGCCTGAGATTATGGAGACGCCCGGGCCCTCATAGCTGGTCAGCTATGTAGTTAACGACGACATCAGGCTCACTTAGATTGCGCCGCTGATATAGCTGAAGCCTTGCTAGCTGTCTCTTTAGATTACGCACACTAACGTGTATATTACCTGTACTAGCAAGGCATAATGCTATTTCAGCCTGTGTCAGGCCTTGATTGAAGAGATATGTGACTCGGTGATCGATATGCTCCTGCGCCTCTGACATTGCTACACTGAATGATGTTTCCTGCAATGATTTAATATACTACACTATCGTTTTGTTTTCTCAAGATCTCAAATTAATTATAGCGTCATCTCGGGAAAACAAAGTTTCGTTATCTCGAGAAAAATATCCTGTTACCTCGGGAAAACGGCAGTTGTTATTTTGAGATAATAAGACAATGATGGCAAAACACAAGGGTTAAGTTAGTGTTAAACTTAAGAACTGTTTAGAGCATTTTATGGTCAAGGTTGATATTTGCTGCCATCACTCAAATCCCATAAACATCATCTAAAAACAGACACCTGAAAAAACCCTGCGCTGCCCTGTCTGGCCAAGTCAAATCAATAACAGGTTATCGAAAAAATAAAGCTGGCACTTTGTACTAAAGTTTCTCACAGGAGCAGGCACAAGGCCGATGGCTGACTGAGTGACTTTACGCTTTACCGGCTCCAAAGGCAGGCAGTAAACCAGCTTTTAAAGCCCCATTCACAACCATTAAAGTGACAATATCTGAGTGAATAGCTTTTCTCTACAGAGGAAAACAGGTAGTAACAAGCAGTTACAGTACAATCATTCTGAGGTGGAATTCAAAAATATGACCCTAAAAATGAGTGTAGGGTAATATTTCTTTTTCCACCTTTTAATTTGTGTTCAGCACCAGAAAATCTTTTCTGCTGTTACTGTCTCTTTCTGAGCCATAATCAAAAGACAAAAACTTTCCTACGTTGCCTTTGTCCACTGCAGCGTTAAGTGTCCTGCAGAGACAAGCAGCTGCTGCATGTCGCCTGCCCACTGGGATCCAGATAAGTAAACAGTGAGGGTCCGAGGTCAATTAGCACCACTGATCGACCCCATCCTGTCCAGCAAACATTGACATTGGAGCTCTGTACCCTTTCTGTCTCTGTCACCACATACATCTTCATCAGCCCTCTACATGCGCAAGTGTGTGTGCCAGTGTGAGATGGGGGGGGGGGGGGTTATGCCTTCATCTCCCCTACACTCTCCTCTAAAAGGGTTTAGGGATTCAATTTTCCAGTGTGTGTGTGTGTTAGAGGAAATAGCTTCAGGTGATCTGGCCTGCAAAAACAAAGATTGTATTTGTCTCCATTTTAGAAAAGTTATTAGAATTAAGGATGATAAAACATTGATTAACTTTTGATTTTCAGAGGGTGTTTCTTTTGGTAAGTAGGGACCTTCTTCAATATTGATGATTAACTGAGATTAAATATGATGTATGTTTCCTGCTTTCTTTTTCTTTATATGGTTAAAGGACTACCTGCACTCTACAATCTATTAGGATCCCCCAGTCTTACCTGCAATATACAGGGATGCGTTACGGCTGGTGGCCGTGCCAGCACTGTTCCTGGCCACGCAGGCATAGACACCCTCGTGTGACTGACCTCGCCTTCCTCCTCCTACACTCAGGAAGAAGAGGCTCCCCTCTAGCAAAACCAGTGGCTCCAAATGTCCACCTGCATCATTCAACGTAGCCACAGGCTCTCCGTTCCGCAGCCACTCAATGGTTACTTTCGGGCTGCCATCTGCCCGACAGGAGAGTGTGGCGGGATTCCCAGCTTTCACCACAACATCAGAGGGGTGGAGGACGATGCGGGGTGGCATGTCTTCTCCACGAACTCTGTAACCTGAGGAGAAGACAGATTTGTAGAAAATGTAAAGAGCATCCAAGTGTATATCTAGTAGCAGAGCAGTGACAGAGTGTGTGTTGTAGTTCTGTTTAACCACATTAAATGAACAGTTCACCCAAAAAATGGAAATTCAGTCATTTTCTACTCCCCTGGATGGAAAGTTGGGTGAAGTTTCGTAGTCCACAAAAGATTTCTGGAGCTGCACAGCAAAACACTGTTGCAGTTTTAAAACGTAAAAAAAAGAAAAGAAACCCAGCCGAACAGAAAACATACAATGGCTCCATACAGCTTGCCAACAGTAATCCAAGTCTCTGGAAACAAATTGTTTGGAAAAGATGTTATTTACACCTTTGACACGCTGTGAGCTCATGTACATACTTTTGACAGGGTGCGTGCTAAGACTTGAAGATTGCTCCTTAAAAAGGGTGTAAATAACACTTTCAAGTGAATTTGTGATCTTACACCAGACAGAGCTGTATGGAGCCATTTGATGTTTGTTCTTTTTTTGGTTGTCCCCATCAGCTTTAGTCGTTTAGGAAAATGCTGCAACACTTTTTCTGTGAAGCTCCATAAATGTTTTGTGGACTACAAAACTGAATTTTCATTTTTGGGTAGAAGTATGTTAGGTATTGCAACAGTGCTTAAAACTGAATCTGTGGCCAGCCATGACTGAATGGTTGTAACTTACAGAAGAATTTTATGATGACAATGATGAAACCGTATCAAATGTCGATCGGCCATGTGTGCCTGATATCCAATACTCTCAATAAGATCAGAATCTGCACTGATATCAATTGTATGAATTTGATCTCACACATCTGAAGATAAGAGCGTACAATACAAGTATTATTTTTCTCTGTACTGAGAAGCCACACCCAAACAGCAGCGCTTAGCACTATGCATCACCACCTCTGAGTTCATTTAACTGGCAACAGAACACCCACAACAAACAAGGTTAAGCCTTGCTACCAACAAACAATGTCTATTTGCATCCAGCAGCAATGGAATGCCATTGTTTGAACTTCCCATGGCGCTGGATGACCACACTGAAGGAAATGGGGAGACTGTGATCAGCTTCCTGACAGGAGAGGAAGCTTGAGGGTCTCAGGAACATCAACCCTAACAAAGGAAAGACTCCGACTCCCCCATCAACAGCATATCCGCATCAGAACAAAAGACATTGTGGAATTTTACCATGGACTTGTTTTGACTGATTTGCAAACAAAAAGGAAAATTTAAAAATTAAGTTGCAATAACTTCATGTCAGAAAAGCCATAGGCTTTAAAGGGTTTGAGAAGAACATTCACAGAGGCTGGGTCCTGTCTCATACACCCGTACATTTTTCTTGTTGCAAGCTGCTTGATTAATTCAGACCCAGTCACTGCCAAATCCTTACAAAGTAAAAGGGGGTACCAAAAAGTTTGAAAAAGATGAAAAAACACCAAAGCCTGCAAACATTAAGAATCATCTAAGAAATGTTTGTTTTTTTTAATCTGGCCAAATATTTTTGGCTGCCTCAAATGGGCAGGGACACTCAACAAAGGGGTTGTACTCCTTGAGCTGTTCATTCATTCACTATACCTTTAAATTACAGCTAACAATAGCCTGTTTAACCTCATTGTCACTGAGTAAAGAATAAAAAGTGGATGCAGCCAAAACATCAATGCATCACGGTCAAAGTGTTCATAGGGCTCTGTGCATTCCTGGAAGCTGTTTTCTCAGGAGGAACGTTGCGATGAGGATGCTTCAATGTGTCTGAAAAAGTATTCAGAACGTGTGGGAAAGCAAGGCAGCCTCCGGCCAAACAACACGCCATCACACTCAACCCCCGTGCCCCACATGTTGGCACGGAGACCTCGAGAGCTCGTGTTGTGTGTCAAGCTGAGATGACTGGTCCTTTAGTTGATTGATCAATTAGTGGATCAACAGAAAAGTCAGTGCAGCAAATTCAATAATTATTTATTCATTTAGTTAAGCAGAGCATTACATTTCACTGGTTGCAGATTCTACCTGAATATTTGCAGGGGTTTGAGAGAATATCTTTGAATATCTGACATTATTCACCAAAAAATGACAACAATTAAATGACAATCATGAGTATAAGCCATCAATAATAAAAAATAACTGGTAGTTTCAGCCCTTTTGATGAATGTATGTTGGCTCATTTGCTAGGGGTTTCTCACATTTTGACAAATACAATGCAATGTGACTTTGTACTGTTTGCAATCACAAGAGAAACCTCTGCTCTCTGTTTCAGGTCTTAGATACATGAGGTTAAGTGTAGTCTATTTCCTACCTGTTACTATTCAACACAGAATGAGCAGGCAGTGTGGGATCATCCCTGATGCTTCCAACTGATGACAGTCAGGTTTAACACTGACGCACATGATAAGGAGGTGCTGGGCACAGAGAGCCATCAGCAGTAACAGACTTCACGTGTAATATCTACTAAGTTTCAGACTTTAAAGCCCATTTATAAATGGTAAAAATACTATCACCGCCATTTTAAGACACGTAACTGATCAATAGTAGGTTTCTATCAGTTTCATGCTGTATGTATACAGGTTGTAGCAGTGTTTCAGTGTATTAAGTTAACACGTGAATGATTCCGACACTCAGACGTACTCACCTGACAGAAGGACTCCAAACACTGGTAACAATATGCTCATGAAGACACCTGTGGTCATCATTAATGCTCAGCCAGGTTAACAGTCATACAGAGAGCTAACAGTTACTTTCCGACCCAGCTACCGTTAATAAAAATGACTTTGTATCAAGCTAGCCACGATACTAACTTTAACGCTTAGTTTAACTGAATGTCCAACTAATTTCTCCTTTCTTTTGTTTTCAATGACAACGACATTTGAACTTAAGTGCCAAATTTACTTCAAAACTCCGTCCTGTAATGAAAATCAACGCCAGCTTCCATCCGTCTCCAGTAACGGCACCAACGTCAAGGTAGCGCGGCCAGGAGCTTCCCGTCAGCCGGCTTTTCAAAATAAAACCCCCGTTGACAAAAGTATATATTAAAAAGGCACAGTTTACAAAATAACTCAAGTACTTTGATTTTATTCTAATGTGCCATATGATTTTGTCACACTACATCCCCAACAGTTGTATTAGTTGTTGTTTTTTATGTCCTGCGAATAATTCTCTCGATTTTAATTTGAAGATAGTACCTCCAGCTTCCGGCAATGTTCTAGCTTGCTGTACCAAAATCGAAATGACGCTCAACAAGTATACAGTGTGCCTTCATTCAAATTATAACAGCGTGATGAATCTGACAGATGACAATGAAACATCTATCTATCTATCTATCTATCTATCTATCTATCTATATATATATATATATATATATATATATATATATATATATATATATATATATATATATATATATATATCTGTCTGTCTGTCTGTCTGTCTATCTGAATGTGCATGAAAACTTATTGATATTATTGTTATCAGCAATCAATAATTAGAAATGATATATAATTAAGGTATAAATGTTTTGAATATATATTTTCTGGTGGCCTTGGTAATCTCCTCAACTTCCTCAACAGATGCACCGTCCAACTGAGTGAATTAGCAGAACTTCCTACTCTGAAAAACCACAGGAGAATCTGATTGTAGCTCATAATATTGTGTTTTCCAGGGTTATCTAGTAAAATAAAAAGCTGTAGAGGACGTATTCATATTTGCTGTCTTTAACATAAGCCACACTTCCATCTTAGCAGTTTCTGAGTTTGTTTTTGACAGTTTGTGGCAGCAGCTCACTGCTAGGAGCCAGGAAGGTTGATTCTCCCATGGTCCTAAACAATAGCAGGAAATTATGTATCTGTAGAGTATTTCATCTCTAAGTTAGCAGTTTGTATTGAGGGGTGGTCACTGTCGAGTGCTTTTGTATATTTTACATTAGCTGAATGATAGGATGGAATTAAAAGTAGATAAAAACATATTAAAAATATGTTTTTTTTCTACAAGTTAAAGTGAATTTACTTTAACTTGTAGATAAAAACATTGATTTTGTGTCCCGCATGTTTTAAGTATGTTGGGTGTTCACACTGTTAGAGCAAAAAGAAGTCGGAATGGAGTTAGATTGTGCTGTTGATCAACACGATTGTCCCACAATGTAATGTGGAAGGAAGTGAGGTGCCACTTAAAGCTGCAAGAAGACAAAATAAATAGCACATTGGTGCAAGTTTGGGGTATTTAATTGACTCTTTCCATTAAATGCTACTTTATACTTCTACTTCACAACAATTCACACGCAAATATTGTACTTTTTACAGTTTTTTGAGAACTTTATTCATTATAGTTACTTTTCAGATTTAGTTTAAAAACACAAAATATTATCAACTAATAATTTATGATGTAATATTAAAGATTAAGATAAAGCTTTTTTGATCCCTCAGGGGGAAATTTTACAAGTCACCCAGCAGATAAACTGTAGTAGTCAAGGCACCTTTACAAGCTTCAACATTTAAATGATGAACACATTGATGCATGAATAATTATAATGGTATAACGTGTAAAAAGTAATGCACTCTAGCTTAAATATAACATTGGAAGGATAAAAAAAAAAAAACACTCCAGATGCTGAGTTACTTCCAAGTCCCATCACAGCAAAACAACGGCAACCCAGAAATAAGTGGACTGCCACTAGTTCATTCCGTCCAATGGCTCACATAAATAACGTATTGTTTAGTGAGCTGTTCATTGTGAGGCTCAGAAAGGCCCGAGGCTAAGTGATGGATGTTTATATTGATCCAACAACTTGGGCTTGATGGCCCCGGCATCGGCCAGCTTTCAGTCTGCAACAAAAGGTTTAGAGGGGATGAAGGATGAGTCCCGGCTAAACACAACCCATGGGAATGGTGCTGGGCTGAGATGTGCCGAGGGAAGGAACCTCTTTCAGGCTGTAGACCAAAGGTCAGGAGAAGTATTGGAACGAGCATAGAGGGCGGGATGGAATAAGGAAAAGAAAGAATGTGTCAGCTATAGTGAGGAATGTGATAAAAAGTGACTTCAGAGTAAATTCAGAGTGTAATTCAAGTGTGTTTGTAAAGGAATCAACAATCACTGTCAACATGAAAGACTTCTTTAAGCTTGTTTAAGCAAAAATGTATTCTGGATTGTGACACGCTGTACCTCTGTTTCCTAGTGACCCAACCTAACTGGCAGAATAAAAGAAAGGGGGTGACGGCACAATGTTTATATTCATCTATTTATTTATTTAAGTTTTCCTTTCAGACAATTATGTTTGCATTCCATCATGATTACATCTGTGAACACTTTAGAATAACCAGCATTTATAAATGGTAAGTTTCTGTTAATTAAACTTTAGTTAATGGTTATTTCAGGTGAACAAACAATAAAACGCTTTTTAAAACCATTTATTAGTTAATTGTTTATTGTAAATTTGCAACCGGTGTTTATAAACCTTTAAAGTTGCTTAATACATAGTTTATAAAATAGTTTATAAAACTGTTGCGTTACCTCACATGTTAACAGTTAATCAATAATCCCTCTCTAAAGAATAAAATGTTATATGCAACACTGAAACTGTTTTACAGAGTTGCAATTCAAACTTAGAAGTGAGCAGCACACTGTTCTGTTAAGACCCAAACACATGTTTTAATTGTGCACACAGTTAGAGCATGATTATGATTCGCATAGTAGCTTCAAGCTGATGGCTTTCCCCTGGTATCCAACGACATTTTCTCAAAGACAGTTTAACCCAAATGTTGTCTTTAGCATTTGTTTCAGCTCAAAAACATACATAACCTTGTTTTATCATGTTGATGCTTCGTAGCTTCTTCTAATCATTTGAGAATTGCATGTTAAAATGATATAAGCCAATGACATGTTTCAGTAGTCTCCTACAGATAATGTCACATTAGATCTCTGATACAACACAATGAGTGTTCATACAGTATGTTCTATATTGGTGATCAGTGTGGACAGTAGTTTTTACACAGCACTGCCTCTCCCAAAACTCAAATCAGATTTGTAAGTTACAGGATACATTAGTTTTACTGGGAGTTTGACGTCTCTGGTGTCTAGCAACCCCCAGATATGTCAAAGTCAGTTGGTAAGTTAACAAACTGTTTTTCTGAATAACAATTTGGCAAACAAAAGGAAAATTATTTTGATCATGCATAGTCCATAACATATAAGGTAACACTACATAATAACCATCATTAATAAATGGTTGATTTGGTTTGGTTTGAAGTTAGATACTAGTTAATAATTATTCCACTGTTAACAAACAATGAGATGCTTTATAAGCATTTGTAGAGGTTTATAAACATTTGCAACTTTATAATGGCCATTCAAATAATGTTTATAGATTAACTACCCAGTATTTATTAACCATTTACAAAGTAAAATAAACATCAGTTGCAACTTTACAAAAAACACTTGCTTAATTAATTGTTTATAAAGCATTTTATTGTTTGTTAACAGTGACATAATTATTAACTAAAGTTAAGTAATTATACATTTAACATTTATTAATGATGGTTAGCATGAAGTGTAAGCTCATCCAAGCTGCAAGCTCAGTTTGTTGCAAAGAGTCACTACTTCACTACCTTTCTACATCTTGGTTTATAATGATTTCACACTGAAAAACATATTTCAAAGGGAAGAAAATGTTAATTTGTTATTATTTATGATCATAATTATTATAATTATATATATATAATTCAGTGTATATATATATATATATATATATATATATATTTACATATACAAAAGTGGAGTCTGTGGGACACCAAACAAGGTAAGTAAGATCAATGTCAGAAGGGTTAAGACCCGTCTCATTTTATTCATATTTATTTATATTTTAAAATAATTTCCTACATGGTCAGATGACTCAGTTTAGCAGCTGATCTTAGCTCATGAGATGCTTTAGCAGTCTACCTATTATTGCATTGCAACGAACATCCAAAGACCTTGCATGACAAATCATGCATCAGTTCATGTACAGCAGGTTGCAGCTCGTCAGAATCGTGTGCCTCCAGTCTGAGAAGTTGTCAGAGTTAAGGACTCACCTTTCCTGCGATGTGGCCTGCTCCTGTGATGCGTGTGCTTGTGTCCGTCACCGTGACGAACATGCTCCTTTACCCGGCTTTTTGACCCCCTGTTCGATCCTGTCTCTGTTGGACATATGTCCTGGCAAGTGCACCTCTGTGAATACTCTGCCCAGGTGTAGAAGCAGGACACCCAGAGAAGCCACGCATTGACCCGCATCTTCAGTCAACACTTCCTGGATGCAAGAACTGAACCCCTACTGCAGCTCCTCTGTATCATCCATACCCTCAGCAAATTCTGACTTCCCTACTGTGGCACCCCACAAACATGTGACCTGTCCTACACACCACTTGTTATTTGGAAATAGTCAAACAGTATGTTTTCTTCATATTCCTTAAACATGGCTGTGTGCTCCTCTTCCCTCCCTCTTTGATTTGGCTCTCTTGGTCTCCCCATCGCCCTCCTCTTTGGGTCCTTTTTTCTCCCGAGGAGGGGGAAGTTGGGGGGGAAACAATGATCAAAAAACAAGTTTCAGACCTCATGCTGAGCGAATAGTGAGGGGAAGGGGACCAAGGGGTACTGTCTTGTCCAACAACATCTGTGCCATTCATTCTGCATGGGATAAGGAGGGGGGCAGAAAACAAGGCTCAGTCTAGGGGAAGAGGGAGGTGAGAGGAGGTTGAAATAAGGGGGAGGTAACACAGAGAGGCCTGTTTTCCCAAGTCAGATAGGTTTCATTAATCAAATGTCTCCCATGTGACTAATCAAATGCAGCAGAAAAGTTTTGGATTATGTAAAGCATCACAGAACAAAAATGTGAGCATAGTATATCTAAAAATTAGTGCTCACAGAAATCTGAAGTAATTCTGCAGTTTTTTCTTTGGTAAAATAGAGAAACATTTCTTTTTGTTTCACAAAATACAATTTGCATGTTAAGTCCACATTCTCAGATGTAAATTAATGCACCAGAAGAATGTTTTTTCTTTTGATAAACAACAGCTTCAAAAAGACAAAATGGGTACAAAGGCCTCTCTTTCTTTCACTGCGTTGCTTTAATGTGACAACTCACCCCCCCGACTCAATACCCAACCTCCCACCAGTCAACTAGCCAGGCAAATTTGTAGCTGCCTGTCTGCACAGTATGAGTCTCATACATCATCTTGGCTCGCCCGTAAGAAGCAAACAAAAGTACCGAATCAACCTTGTCAGAATGTTCTGCTTTAATTTCAAACACAGTCAGTTTGTCTGGTTTGAGTGGACTCCTAGAGTGTGCGGAGATTACACCTCTGATTTGGTCTGTATTTAATTTACCTGTAAACAAAAACAAACAGGGTTCCACACAAAGTGCTGCAGATAGTTTGAGGCTTTGGCCATTTTTCTGTGTCACATCAACTCCTTTATACCCTCTATAGTAGACAAAAGAGATGGCTCCTCAATACAACTGAAACCAACTTTTCATCGGTCTATACACCAGGCATGTATAATAACATTATGACTGGAATTCCACAATATAGTTTTAATTTTTAATAACAGCCATCTTCCACACATCGCAGAATTTTTGAAGAACTATCCTAAAATAATGAACTCCATTGCAGGATTGATTAGACAGATAGAAATGATCAAGTTTTGAGTTGACTGAGGACACTTTCTATATCAAAGACAGTGTATCCCACATACTGTACAGTACATGTGCATTCTCTCCCATTCAGTACTAAGAAGACCAATATTTTGACTTGATGAGGCAGGCTGGTGTGCAAAACAGACCCATATGGACATTGTATAGGCTATGTCAGCGGTTAACAAATAGTGGGCCGTGGGCCTTTCAACAAAAATATTTGTCCCCCCGATGAAAGTTGAAGCTTTCCTTCATAGTTTACATAAAAACCTTTACCTTTACATTATTTAAAAAAATGTACTTGGAATGTAAATACATGGCTGATTTAAAGTCCAATGAATATGACCTCATAACATCTAACACTGGCATGCAGGGGGAGCGTGAGTTTGTTCTGCGCCAGGCTGTTTGAGCTGTTGAGTCTAATTCAGTTGTTAAACTCTAATAAAATAGGTGAACAAGGACAGAACTTAGATTTAGAGCACAGACATCTGCCAAGGCCCAACAGTTCCCTTTCATTCAATCAATATCAAACTTGATAAAATCTAGAGCGCTGTATCACTCTAGATTTGAACCCATTACTGCTTAACCATCATTCACTGTAAGCTCACCAGATCTGGGGTCTTCCTCAGATTGTGCTCACATATAAATATCAGCCACCTAATTAGGTCTGATTTTTTTTTTAATCAAGATCCATGCATTATTCCATAAGAAATTAATGAAAATGTGGAAAAACACCCTAGCTCGCAATGTTAATAGGATCTATTCTGGGCTGAGACCCATCCTCCATCTGAGTTTCATGGAAATCCGTTCAGTTAACTAACCAACCGAACAACAAACAGACATGGGTGAAAAACATAACCACCAGAGGTAATAACACAGAGAAATAACATAATCCACTTCGCTTTAAACAAAGTTTAAATTGTGCACTTGTTTGGCTAAAATAGATCTGTGTTAATAATTATGCCACCATAAAAGAAAAATGCCAAACGTGTGGATCATGAATCAATGAATTATCATTTCTCATTTCGTTCAACACAAGCTGCTGTAACTTTAGCCCAAGTTTACAAATTTAATCCAAAAAGAAATGTGTTTCATATCTTTAAATTTAGTCCTAAGTGAAATAAAAGAAAAAGAAAATAAACAAAAAATGATTGACAAGAAAATGTGCCTGTTGCTACTGCACCGGTAAAACATTACAATAGTAAACCAGCATTCACAGTAGGCCACATTTTAAGTTGTCATAGTAGGAAAAGCACAGATGTCACTAATAATTTTAAAGACGCCTCTGTACTATTCAAGGGTTTCAGTAAGCCATGACAGTGTGACAGTGAGCCAACGAGAATAATACCAGGATCCTGAAAGTGATGCAACTCAATAGAATAGAATAGAAGTAATTTATTTATAGTATATACGCCTATTCTTTCCCACTGTGATGTTCCAAAATGTCTGCAGTGAAAAAGGCCTATACCAGGAGCTACTGTTGCAGGACTCGGCACGTCATGTTGAATTCAAGCAGATGTAATGTTATCAGTTAGATCTTTGTTTGACAAAATTTCTCCTGTGAGGAAGGTGTATGCTCTCCTGGAATCTGCAACTTGAAGCCATGTCCTATGATACAGTAGTACCAGGATGTAAAAAATAAATAAATAAATCAACATTGGACCTATTTCAAGGGAGACATTTTGACTTGTCATAGCACAGGTGAAACAATGTCATTAATGATGCCGTAGTTCGAACTAAGCCATGTCAGTAAGCCAACATGCACAATATCAAGACTCTGAAACTAGCTCACTCAAATGGAACACAGTTGTTTTTAATTTTATCAATAACACCTGTGCTTTTATTTCTATGACAAACCAATTTGGGCTTCAAAGAGAATCAGTGTAAAAGTTTAACTGCATGACTCAAGGTGTCTCCTACTTCACTCAAAAGTCCATTCTCAGTGTCTGTACACTGAAGGTTCAATGTTTCCACATTACACCTGTGTAAGTTTCCTACTGGACGATGATTAGTTTCCAAAACAGGTGTGATGTCACAAAAGAGAAACTGTCCTCCTTCGGTGGATGAATGCAAACACAGTCTTCTAGTGTCAAACTCATGTATACATGTAAAAATTGAACTGGTAGCCATTATAAGTTTTCAGCGGTCTGGGTCAGACAAGTCTAATCAGTACCAGTTTACTTCCAGCCAGTCCTCATCAGAAAAACAACCACATAGGTTGACTGTGAAAGAAGCTTATTACGACCCATACTGACGTTTTGTGTCAGGCAGCAACCATAGAAATTATAATGGCAGCAAAGGATGAAGTTAGGTGACACAGTTTAAAGAGTGACAAAGTCTGCATGAGGGTTGGACAGGTGGGCCACACAAACACAGGGCCTTCCCCCAGGAGACCTACTAAAAATCAATGGTGAGTTATAACTTGGTAATGTAGTCAATTTACGTCATGTCCATATGTAAATTAAATTAACATACATGTTATATATATGTTATATATGTAAGTGAAGTTACATAAGTAACGAACTTACCATAACCCGAACCCAGACCTTTTCCTAAACCAAGTAGTTTTGGTGCCTAAACCTAACCAAACTGCGACCGTACGATGAAGGACCGTTGATGGGTGATATACTGTATATCATTTTGTGAGTCACTAGTGATTGACCTATTCAGACATTTAGGTTAGCAGGATGTGTTGATATTCTTTATAGTGATACAAATATATAAAGATTTGATCTAATATTTAGCATCAGGTCATTGCATTTTAGTTTTTTGTTAGTCTTCTATGCCATACTGTACCTAAAGCCAAGTCATCCAAAAGCTAAAATACTAAAACACAGGCCAGTCGGAGCCCATGCAACAACTGAGCATGCTCTGACCAGTGTGGCCACCCATGTTAAATTGTGAACATTTTCTTTGATCAGTGTAGCCATTGCCTTTCTAAGCCTGGCCAATACTCAATCATGTCTTCAACGCTGTCAAAATGGAACCCCCATGGGGTCGAGCTTCGGCCCGCGATGGGGCGTCATGTCCAAGCAGCAGAGGGCTATTGGTGAGCGACCTGACCTCTAATCTGGGCCTTCATCGTCCCCCCGAGAGGCAGAGCTTTAGGCTAATTCTTTCCTGAGAGAGAGGTAAAAGGCCAAGGCAACACCAGCATCTTAGTTTGAGGATTTTGCCCCCCTAGTGTGTGTTGCAATCATAGCATCCCTCGGCTATATACAAAAGTGCATAATAGAGCACGACCAGGCGGCGCTGAGAAAAAACCTCTTCTTGGCCCCAAAACTGCATAGTTTGTTGCTCGGGTGACAAGGCCTCGGTTCATTTCCACGTTCCATCACCGGCTCTTTCATAGCTTAGTGAAATACCCAGCCAGTGAACTCTGGTGTCTTTAGGTTTGCCAAACATCCACTTGTTGGCTAATAAACCATTCTTTAATCCAAGCCTACATGAGGATTTAAAATGAACTGCATTTAGTTTTACCCCATGAAGGACTCATCAAGTTTTATTTACCAAACTTTCTGAAAGGATGGCAAACATTGCCATCTGCTTGATTTCACATGAACTGAATCACATTCTTTTGGGATAAGTGCACCAACTTTCCCCGAAATCCTTAATGGATTTTCGGTGTTGTGAGAGCTGGGTGGGGCGGTGACGGTATCCATATCACAAACAGAGGCTGAGATGGCTGAGGATGTGAACGGCAAGCCAGAAGTTCTGCTTGAGTGCATCTGAATGCAAGATCTACCAGAGAGGAGCACACCCCGTCCCCTCCGCAGTTTCAAAACCAGGCACCCTGAGCTTTCTGCTCACACCTCTTTGCCCTTGCAATGCTCCCCCTTTCTCTATCTCGCCCGCCCCCATCTCTTTATATGTCCAGCTGGCTGCGCCACAAAGACTCTGTCTCCCAGTTCCAAATGATCCTCAAACCCCCACATGCTTTGTTCTGCTCATTTTCCCACTCCCCAGAGACGGAGTTTAGTTGCAAAAATTAAAATGAGGAAAGGATGGAGGGAGAGAGGAAGATGGGGGAGAAAGATTAAAAAGGTGAGGTAAAGAGACAGTGTGTGAGAACGAGAGAATAAGCCAAGGAATACTGTCAGATCTTCTAGACCCACACTTCAGGGATTGCAAAGACCTTGAGTTTGTAGACTTCAATACAGCGAGGAATTGGAGTAAACATCTTTTCCATTGTGACCTTGAATTCTAAACTGCATATGAATGTTTGTAAAAAGGTAATTTGGTTGTCGAAGGGAAAGAACCAAAAAGTTTCTGTTGAAGTCAGGGAATATTTGAACTCTCTCCTTCAGTTTCAGTGCACCTAAATCAACTCGTCTCTCAGTGCGGGGGCTAAGATCATGTTTTGCGGTAATCATGCGGTCAATTACAGGCAACAAGTCCCTCCAGGTTGAAAGGTTTTAGATCCACTATCCCACCCTGCTGAAATCCCCCCAGTTCCCCAGCTTGTGTGAAATCATGCGGTGGATTGTTGTGCAGAAAAAGGACCACAGTATGGAGATGTGGGCCGGAACTAATAGGATTGGTTTTGATTCATTAGATTCTCTTTCATCATCCTGGTTGGAATTCCACTCCACGTCTCCTCGGGCTTCACACTTTTAAAATGGAGGTGGGAGGGGGGCAAGTGTTTATAATTGAGCCTCTAGACTGCAAAAGCTCATTACTCTCTATGGAATCATTTGGTTATTTATACCCCATGGAATCAGCATCATAACCATGTGAATGCTGCACTGTGTTTGTCAAAGCGCTGACAGCACAGTACAGGATATGATTCAATGGTTGGCAAAATGTGTAACAGAAATATAGAATAGCAATTCACAAAGGCAAGACACAATGACACATGTATACAGTAGCTTCTGAATACCTTTTCACTGAGAAAGCTACAACTGGAAGATGTTTTGCAGACCAGGGCAAGCTGAGCATGAGTTGTAGGTAGATGTTTCCATCTTCATAACTCACCTTCTATTCTCACTTAAACTAACATTGTACATTCTTGCCTAGCAGCCCTGATGAGCTTAAAAGAATATTTGGACATAGGGAGAAAAACACATATTCTCTTGCTGAGAGTATAAACACACGTCATTTCTGCCACTAAACCCTCCCAAAGGCTCTCCACCAAAACAGCTTTTGCCGAATGTTGTGTATGGTGGACCGAGCGGAGCAGAGCCAGTCCTTCTTAAGGGCTAAACACCTGGCGTCACATCTGATTCTGCTCTAACTGTAGCTTTTTTACCAATTGGAGGAGAGCTCAGAGGTGACTTTTAAACTTTTGGGGTTAAAAAGTGGATTTATCTTCACAGGCGTTTACATACGTGTACTTGACTGCATTACTTCATGAATGTAATGTTACAAAGAGGAGAGGGGAAAAAGAAGAGTGAGAACTAGAGTCTCTGGATTCAGGTCAACCTCTCGTTCAATGCAGCACTCACAAAACACACACAGACACACACCCTCTGTGCTTGCGGTTGCTTGCTAGCTTACGGCATATGTACAGTAACTGAATGTTATCTACTGTATCTGTACAGTTTATTTTCTTACTGCCTCAGAATTGTACTTAAGTACAGTACTTGAGTAGATGTAATCACATTCCACCACTGGCTGTTTGACCATTCAGTGGAAACCATTTAAACACCAATAACCAACCTTAACTGAAATGCTTCTAAAATAACTGTTGACACCGAACAAAAGAATGCAAAGACTGTATTCTTTATTGTAAATGATTATAGAATCAAATGGACATCTTGAATTTGTTTATTTATTTTATTTGTAGGGGACCTGGCACAAGTTAAACGCAAATGTTACCATTTAATGTATTGTGCCAGTATAAGCTTAAAGCTAGTTTCCATCCAGTGTCTTATCTATTCCATTTCAATTTTCATATCTAATATGGAAAAAATATATGAAGTCTAGATAATTTAGCCTTAAAGTAGACAACACTGTTTGTCAGTCACTCCTTTTGAAGAGCCAAAATGCAATCCCTAGGCTTTAAACAACAGTAAATGGGACACTGAATTAGAATTTGAATGAATTTCTTTCACTGAATACACTGGGTCATCCTGAGTTTAATGTGTACTGTCAGTAACATAATAAATGTTTACCTTACCTGACAGTACCTCAGGAATCATGCATTACAAGGTCAGGTGATATAAAAATAACAAATCAGTGTGGCAATATAAATATTTGACTTTATTAAAGGTTTGTAAAAGGATTTATAAAAGGTAGAGTGTTTCAGTGCTGCTTGACAAGGAATTACTGTACTGCTTCACACATATCAAATAAAAAAAACCTCATGTATAAATGATACAAAATATAAATAAACAACTGGGGTACTGTTGAATATCTCACGTCTGTTGGTTGTACATAAACAGTCAACAACCTGCAGACATTTGGCCATCAAGACAGCGCTGGCTCTCCTGCTGTTTGTGTTTGGGATGCGTCCTGTAGTCTGTTTCCACATGAAGGGGGGCCTCTCGTCAGCCCTGCTTGTCTTAAGTTGTGTACATCAGTGAAGTGTCCCCAGTGCCAGCTCTGACCCTGGCAGCTCTAGTGTGTTTTTAAAGCCTTGGCATAGACTGGCTCCAGGAAATGAAAGGGGAGCAGCATGAAGAACGCCACCAGGAAGACTGCACTCACCACCGCCAGCAGTACATAACGGCCGATGAACAAAGTGTCCACTATCTGTGGAAAGAAAGAGTAAATCCGTTCACTGTTAATAGTTCTTCATAGTTACACAGTACAGCTTTTTTCTTCTTTTTTTTTTACCAAGTAAGTAGTATCTTATACATGAGAGAAGCATGGCTGTTCATAAATTCAGTATTTCCTCTATTAGCCACCAGATGTCAGGAGAGGGCTTTCACAAAGGCTGAGTGTAGCAGCAGAGTGTGGCATTATGTGAGGCCCTGAATGGACAATCTACAACAGACTGACTGACAGACAGACAAACAGACTGACAGACAGACAGACAGAAAGAAAGTAAGATGGACACATGCATGGGAAAACTTGTTGACTTGAAAGTTTGAATTAAAATGATAACAAAATAAGTTGATGTTATTTATTTTCCTACATTCCTAACAGCTGGCAATGCAGAATAACTGATGGTCACCAGAAGTTAAACTGATATGAAAGTGCACAGTGAGAGCTCAAATATTTCTACAGCTTTACAGTGTCTTAGATAGTAAGCAGTCACTTGGCCCACCCCAGCCCAACTTTGCCGAAGGTTAAGCTTTAGCTGGCTTCTTTTTGTGACAAACTGGTGACTGCTGTCCACTGCAGGCTTTGAGAGAAGAGTGCATATTTGGCTTCAAGGATGCACAGTTAGATTTAATTTGAGATAATCCTGAATGATAAATTGCCTAACTCTGTGCTACATTCAGCAGAGATGCTGTTGTGAATGTTTCATCTGTGTGAAAGTGACAGAGACATAAAGCCAACTCAAACATGCTATGAATGGTACTTTTTGGATAGTAAAATGGCAGATTTCCCACTATCCTCTTCACTAACTCTTTCTTCAATGTGCATTCAAGATTATAGTTTACTATCAACTTCTAGTTGCTACATTTACAATATGTAGCGATGCATTGATTAAATGTACTAGATCTGTATCTGTACTGATACTGACCTTATTTAATAAGTCAGCCAGACACCACTGATCCACATTAAATACTTTTCCTTCCTTGTTTTTTTTCTTTTTTTTTTTTTTCTTACAAAATTCTAATTTTAGAACCCTCGAGAAAGTAGTCTAGTCAGGTTCTATTATAGTCAGTGTATTAACATATGCACTTAAAAGGTGTAATTTGTAAAACACAGCCACAATAAAAACTTAGCTCCCCCTCAAAACATAGGGGGCAGCATAGCACCAGAGTAACAGGCAACCGCTGCTCTTTGCCAGCTATCCTTGGCTGTAGCCAGCTAGCATTAGCTAATTAGCTCATGGCTCAGTTAGCTGTGGAGCCAGTCATGCTAAAGCTTGTCTGGACTGAGACCCTCGGCTCACAGGGAGAGTCACCACAGGCAACGGGGCTCAGCTCAACTGGGTTTAGCTGCCTGAGTGTTAATAGGCTGCACACTACACTGGGACTGACCACACAGACACAGGAGGCATGCAGTGACAGAGGACAGTCAGAGAGTCGGACTTTAGCAGTGAAAAATGGCGTGTAGAGCCAGAATAATTTCATATCTCAGTCGGTTAAATGAGGATTTATTTCGACCAACTGAAGGTGATTGTGTAAAGAAACAAAAACTGTTTTGGTGAGTTTTACTTTGTTTATGTAGAGTTTCAATTAAATGTGTTTTATGATGGTTTAACAAGACAATAAAGCTTGACTTAGTTCAGTAATAGGGAGAAGCTTGAATTCACACACTGTACAGTTGTATTTCTCTGTTTGGTAAGGAAAGTAGATGTTAGACTATTTATTTATTATTATTGTGTGCATTTATTACACTCAAAACTAAGAGAGCCTGTGAAACATAGGGAATGCCACTGACATTTATCTCCCAGCTGAAACTTGCCTCTTGCAGTATGAGACAGGACGGGCCATGGCTAGCTGGTTAGCATGCTAACTTCAGTAGATAGCTCTACAACACAATACAAAGACAACTTTGACATAACGTCAACACTGTTGTTTCTTCACATTCTGCTGATAATGTTGGCTCATTTTTGAATGTTTTAACTAAATAATTAAACTAAAATTCTGGCCATATCATACAAATTGCTCCTTTAAAGTTAGAAAGTAATGTGTGGTTAAAGCCTCTTTTTATCTCACACATTGAAAACTATTCCTGAAAAAGCAAAAACTTGAATTGGATCACTGCTTAGTAAAGACACGTGCAGAGGGGGGAGCTAAGGGTGTTTGAGCACCTGTCCCTTTACTCCTGATGCCCAAAGTGCCCTTTTGTCAAGGCTATTTTATTGTTATAGTTTTTTTATTTTATTTATATAATGTAAATTATGTGTGTTTATTTAAAATCTTGCTCCATATAGGGCTGGATATATGACTAATTATCATTATTTACATGATTAATCATTAAGTGTTTTTAAAAAAGTTAAAAACTTCTGAAAAATGTGCATCACAATTTCCCAGAGCCCAGAGTGTTGTCTTTAAATTACTCCTTTGTTTCAACTAACTGTCCAAAACCATAAGATCCTTCATTTACTGTCGTGAAGGACGAAGAGAGGCAGCAAAACCGCACATTTCAGAGGCTGGACCATGTTTGACTTTTTTTTTTTAAACAAATAATGAATAATAAATGAATAATTGATTATCAAAATAGTTGGCAATTAATTCTCTTATGATCGACTAATAAATTAATTGACTAATCGTTGCAACTCTAGTTCCATGTGTCCCTATTTAACTGTGAGTTCCTACCCCTCCAAAGGTCTCTGCACAGCCCTGGCTCAGTATCAACTAATAACCTGCGTTTAGTAATCAGAGGCAGTATGAGGACAGAAGAGTGGAAGCTGTGCATCTGTGGCAATAATCAGGTATATTGTAACTGTGCAGAGTATTGATGAAAGAATTTGATATGCAGCATCTGTGATTGGTGAGTACTTAACAAACAGAGCTGACCTTCAACCATGTCATTACAACAATCTTCCACGTGTGATAAAAGAGCCACAGACTCTGACATACAGCCATGTAGTGGTTATTGATTCATAAAGGAATGTGACCTGTGTGTTGAGGGAATAACTTGTGCAGCAGTGTATTTGAAGACACAGCATGTTTGTTATTTCACTGTCCCCTCACAACTGCTGAAAACTAAATTCTGATTCTGGGGTGCTGGTTATTTTCTGATCATGCTGTTCTTTATCAGGATGAATAATCAGTGGGGACACAGACCACACAACACTGCAGCTTGTCTGAATAATGCTTCGATTAACAGATCTAAAGCAAACAAGGCGCAAGGAAAAAAGATCCACAAGATTGGTTTTGGTACTACTTAAGTTGGGAGAAGTTTGGTACTCATGAAGTTGTCACTGATAGATTTAATCAACACTTCCCTGATAGCTCTGGGTCAGTGTTTATATTAAGATCATGAGCCAGCTATGAATATGTGAATACAAACTGAGAAAATGCCCTTGAGCCAGATAATACCAGAACAGCATCAGCCCTACTGCTGACTAAAGAGAGATTTCACAGGGACTGTTCTGGAATGAGAGTAAGTCTGTATGTGTGTGTGTGTGTGTGTGTGTATGAATCTGATGCTGTCCAGGAGAGGTGGAGATGATGTATACCGTCTCTTATGGATGCATTTAACACATCTCACTTTTTAATTTGCCAATTACACAGCAAGCAGTACCCAAAGCGTGGGCCATGTATTATTAATGTGGCATTGAGCGCAGGGGTGGGGGCAGGCAGGCAGGGGGTGGGTGGGAGAGGGGGGTTTAGTATTAACCACCCTCACCCCTTCTCTGGGACTGGCCTAATTGGCACTATGATATTTTACTTTTGTTTAACAGCAAGAGGTTAGACGTTTCTTTCACAGTCTACATGCATACACACACAGTGGCAAACACACTCGTGCACAGTATATCTCTGCTTGAGAGTAGGATTTCAGCTTTTTGTGTGTGTTCACTGAAATTAGTTTAAACCAAAGGTGACCTCCATTGTTGCATGTAGGGGTCGACCAATATGGCTTTTTCAGAGCTGATACCGATACTGATTATTAGAAGTCCAGCAGACTGAAAACTGATATTTGGGACTAATATTCATTGGCAGTAAAAATGAAAAAAAAAAAACTCTTTCTGTCAAAATTTCGTACAACTTACTCACATACTTTTGTGAAATACAATTTTGAGGTACTTCACTTGAGCATACTTCCTCTCCACTATATTTATTTGATACATTAAGTTACTGGTTCGTTTGCAGATTCAGATTATTCAGTGTTTATAAGCTATTAATTGTGACGTGTTACCAATCAGACATTGTTGTGGGCGGGACTATTATGTGAAAGGATGTTGCATTAGAGCCAAAGTAGCACATATTTAAATTAGTTTATTTAATCTGCAATCTGACTAAAAAAAAAAAAATCCGAACTGATAATCGGTCCACCTCTAGTTGGGTGTTCATGTTCTGTAAAGTTGACTGCCGACTAGAGCTGGAGGGTGAATGTACTTTACTCACAGTATGTAACATTACAGAGGGGAGAGGGAAAAAATAAGAGAGAGAACCAGAGTCTCTGGTGAGTGCTGACTTCAGTTAGAGGTTGACCTGAATTCAAACAAAGACACACACACATCCTCGGTGCTCACTAGCTTACACTTAACGTACAGTAAAGTAATCTGGCTGTTTGGGGTGAATAAACAGTCGCATGACTTACGTCAAAAAATACAGATCCTGTGGTCAAACTTACTTTGCTGGGGGTGAACACACCATTAAACAACCATTATTGCTGACGAAGATTTATCTGACGTGACTCAGGCACAAATGTTTGTGGACGAAGTTGTGCTTTAAAGTTCTATTCACGTTACCTCTAGTCTCGTTCACCAACTTCCTTTCTCACTCGACTCTATCACTGAAATTATAGTGACAGGTGACCAAAATTACACTACATGTTTATATGTATATAAATAACTGTATATATCTTCTACTTCTACAACGCACCATTAGCTTAATAAAATTGAGGATTTCATTGGGGTTGAACATTGTTGGAAAGATTCTGGATAATGTAAATACACAACTAAAAATCTATAAATGTTGTATGTTGCATTTTAGTACCTGGAGTGTGTGTGTGTGTTTTAACGAAATGCTGGACCGGTCAGAGACAATTTACCACCTTTGTGAACAATAAAAGTTGTATTACATTGTATTGTATAATACTGTACTGTATGGTATTCAATTCACTATTCATTAACTACCATTTAAAATAAGCAAAAGATGAATATATTCAATTCATTAAAAAAAAATCGCTGTGGGAAGACATTCTACAATCATATGAGCTCCTCTTCAGTTGATATAGCTTATTATAAACCATCCCAATTTAAAGGAGCAGCTCACTTGATAATTAAAACATTTTGAGAACTCTGAACAAAGCAAATCAATGGGTGATGACAACGTTTTCCTAGCATTATAAGGTATCATTTTGGGAAGTGATTTTGTAAGTGACCTCTTTCTCAATACAGAAATCGATTTCTAAAGTAGCCATGGTTCATTTTTACCCATAAGCCTTGTTTAGAAATCCAGGAAGTCACATTCTGCTGCCTCCCTCTGTTGCTGGTCTGGTATCTGCCTTTGCACAAAGGCTATAAAATGTGAGCTGGCCAGGACGGGGTTCTGCTTTGCTATTTCTATGGGGTGGCAGCTTGCTTGGCAGATCTGGCCGGCTTATTGGCACGACCCGGAGGCTACATGGGGGAGTGTTTGTTCTGTGTTGCTGTTGGACTAAGATAAAGCAGAACAGGCCTTTACGACATGCACATACACAGAAGTGCACAAACAAGGACATGCGCTATTTACAGGTACAAAGTACTGTGGATACCGACATATATGAGAATTAAGGGTTTATTTGGGATAGGCTGTTAATATTCACCTATCTATTTATTCTACCTATCTAGCCAGCTCTCCCTATCTATTCTACTCTTAGTTACAACCACCCAGGATCTGAGCTTTGACACAAGAAACGTGCTTGTTCTGTGGATAAACATTAAATATGTGACTCCTTTAATTTATTTACTGTTCTCAAATGTTTCATAATGTGGCATCAAGAGGATCACTATGTGATTAAATGTAAGTCTTGGGAGCACAAAAGTGCGCAAGAGATGACAATTCAGCTAAAGTAAGCTGTTTGTTTGTGCTCTGATTCTTCATTTTCACTCATTGGGCTTGGTACCTAAAACATTTGGTGGCAATGGAAGCCAAATGGACTTGTGAACAAACTGAAAACAACCCAGGCCAGCTTTTCATCTTCCAACTGATGTACATTATGCTGTCATTATGCAAGAGCCACAGACCACGTTTCGGTTTTTAATGCACTAAATGGTCGGATACAATACTGAGTTGGAATATTTCCTTGTCTTGGATAGGGCAGCATGTAAATAACTTTAATAATCTGTTGTTTCTTATGTTTATTAATTCATGGATGTTTTCTTACAGCTGGTGCCCTTATTTTGAAGAAATCAATGCCAGTAGTAGGAAAAAGCCGCAAACAGGTGGCAAAATTTAGTGTGTCTCTTCCAAACAAAGGAAAACATCATACTTTTGTCTCGTGTAGCACCTGGCTGTGTTTCATTTCGTATTGTGTGTAACATTAGCCCTTTTCACACAGAGACTCTGCATTATCAGCGCAGTGAAGGCTTGCCATTTCTCCACATTTGTTTGTTCACACTGAAACAGGGCGCTGCAGAACCAAAAGAGGCGTGACGGTACACATCATGATGTTGAGATCTGTGTTTTTTTTTTTTCAATGTGTTTCCCCTGGTGTCCACCTGTTAATCTAAACATGTATCCAGCGACTGTTTATGATCATATGGATGCAGTTATAATGTGTTGTGATTGAGATCCTGGCCCACCACACATTGTGGAAAGTGTCAAAGTTAGTCTGACACTCACTCCCGGGGAGGGATGCCATTTTCTGGGGGAAAGTTCACTGAAGTCTCGGTTGAGGGGGCTGCGAGTCACAGTGATTTTTTTTAGTACAAGTTGCCAGAGACAGTACAACAACACAATAGTTGAAGGTGACGAGGTGAGTTAAAGTTTTTTGCTCTGAATCGCGTGACATAATCACCACCATTCAACTGCAGGAGCCACCTGGCTATGTGCCGGGCACAGACGCTGTTTTTCATGCGGAAATGTGACAGAGTCAGTAGGACAGACAGGATGACATACACTTTTCTACATATGGATGCAGTATTTTTTTCCTCATGTAAGTTGCCAAAGACACGACCAGTTACCACATTACTGTTGTTTGGTCCTGATACTACCTCCGGAGGCGCATCAGAGCTGCAGCAAAACTGTCCCCCTCTCTGCATCTGTTACTTTCGCACAGACGGCGATGCGGAGAATCAGCGCATGATTCCCACACTTAAAGGGCAGTGTGAATGGGGCTATTGAGTGATATTATAATGCCTCTTTTAATAGCTTTTCTGAGTTTAAAATGAGCATGTGTAAATTAAGCTAGCAAAATTGCTATATTATCCCACTGGAACGCAAAGTCTGTCATGCTCAATAAGCAGTTAAAAATTACTTTGATTAATTAGGTGGTTATTTACAAGAAATGTTGTGTTGTTGAAATGTTTGATTTGCAGTAACAGCAGTATCATTTAATGTGGAAGAAGGATTAAAGCTGTATTTCATGTATATTTGTGCTTTTTTTCAGTTGCATTTTAACAATCTATAAATCTATGGGAGATTGTAATTAAATTTAGTTGGAAAGGGGAAAAAGTGTCATGTCATGGTATTGTTTGTTCCTTTTCCTCATCAGCTCTTTTGGTGTGTTCATGGCATGTTTTTGGAGCCATAGTATGATAAATATGGCCAGCTTCACAGCAGTATAGTAGTAAGGTCATATTGCCTCTGAATAGTGAAAAAATCAGATCATTAAGTACAAACAGTTATCTATGGTATTTCATTTTTGATATAGGACAGCAGAATCACTCATACTCTGGCAGGACATGAGGACATGACATATGAATGTAAGTTTACTAAGCTGACAATGCCGATGCGATTAAACTAAGTGTGTAAAGGTGTGTGAAATCAGTGCACGCAGCTCACCTCTATCTCTTTAAAAGGGGGAGCTGTCTCGGGGCTGCGCGGGAAAAACACCAGTGCCAAAGTGATGGTGAGAGCCAGGAGGAAAACAGGGATGACTCCTAACCTGGCAACACACACACACACACACACACACACACACACACACACACACGTAAATGCAGGGTTATCTGAGGATAATATCACAAACAAGTACCAAACAAAACAATTTAATTCTTTATTGTGTTTTTTTGTTAACTTTCAAATCAAGTAAATTATGCCTCACCCCATTTAAACTTCACTGTAATTGCACCTTACAAGTGCAACCAACGCAACGTGTTTAGTGACCACAGTTCATTTCACACAGAAAGTAACCATTTACTGACTTTAGTGGTAGCAATGTTTGACGCAAAGTAATTACACGAGTATTAATCATCAGGGACTGCAGGGTGGCAAGATGCATGGTCCCAGCAGTCAATTAGTATATCAGCATGTGGCTACAATTAACTGTTTCATAGAAATATGATGTCAGGAAACTATTATTTTACAGATCTCTCCCTCTCTTTAAGTGGCAAAACATATATGACAGGTGTTAATTTTAGTTTAACACATTTTTCTGTATCAGCAATTGTTTCATATCTGCTACAAACTTTATTTAACTCTAGTTCAGCTTTGAGTTTCTTGATATTCTTGCATTTTACCCTCCCTTCAACAGACCACCTTCATTATGTGCTGGTATTTTATGGGAATAAAGGGCTGCTTGATCAGTCAGACATACGATGAATTTAGGAAAACACCTTGCTGATGCCAGTTTATGTTATTTATGCTTCAGAATATATATAAAAAATATATAGCAGTCAGGCAAACCAACATTAAACTGTCGGAAATATGGTCTTGACTCATTCTAACAGGAGATAAACGGTCTCCTATCTGAGCTTTCCTCCGTCAGTATTTGTGTAGAGTGTGTGTTATTGGTGCTACTGTCTCTGTTGTCACTCACTTTGCTGATCCAGATGCTCTCAGCAGCATTATCCCAAACACAAAAGCCGCAATCCACACGACCGCAATGACGAAGACTCCCGTCCCCACTTCTAATACGCTATTTCCCATCTTTGTTAAGCAACGTTTCAAGATGGTTTAGTCGATATAGAGAACAATTATTCGGTAAAGTAGGTCAAATGTGACATTAGGACTGACGTTCGTGACATTATAAAACAAAATGTTGCTGTTGAACCGACGCTATATATCGGAATTAGCGCTAACTTCCAACGTTGTGACGGTGAAGTAGCTGCTAGCTCTGCCGCTGAGACGATATTTACAACCTTATCTAGTCAAACACATCACTGAAGGTGTCCGACGAGCAGCTCTCTCCAAACAAATTCATCTCTGCTCTCCATCAACCCGTCAGTTCTCAACTAGTAGACTTGTTAGTTCAACGGACACACTCTCGAGCGTTCTCCGGCGTATACTGCTTCCTGGTAACAGCAAGCCGGAATTTGGTTGGATACGCGAACTCATGACCGGCCAATCATATGCGTCGTTACTGAAAAACCACTAAAACACAACTCGCGGGCTCATTCACCTGCTCATCTCACTGGTCACCATTCACACCGCACTTTAAAGTTCTTTTAGCCACGTTACCCACACACTGTGTCTGGCTCTGGCTCTCTTTTCTATTCTATCCGGTTTACAATTCGTTCATTAGGCTAAGTATATTACTATCAGCAACCAAATAAAATACAATAAAATGTAAAAATGTACTCAACTGTGAGCAGTCACCGGCCACACACAAACACACATTAATCCCCATTCAACTGACCTACACATATGCTCACAATCTGGATCCGTAGGCTGCTTTACATGCTATTTTTAACAAGCGATAATAATGCATTCAAGCATTAAGCACAGCATTTGATCCAGGCACACTTACAGGCTCCAGCTACAATTATCACCACAGGTGTTCATGTAGTAACTGGCCTCGCTGGTGGCTGTTCTGCAAACCGCTCCAGAGTCTACCTGCGTCCTTTTGACACGCATTCAAAGCCATGTTGTCATTGTTAGTGGACTGATTGTGTTAAAGTGGTTCATTCACTGCAACGGCCTCGGTTGGTAGTTACAGTGCGTTTGTTCAACGTGCAGCGTTGGCTAGACCGCTGGTTGAAATTCACGGTTTAAAAACACAATTGTTCTTCACATGTCGAGTCAGGTGTTCTGTGTGTGTTTGGCTGAGAACATCCAGACGAATTAAAACATGTTCCTCTCAGTAACTGTCTCTGCCTCCGGGACTCGTGTTTGCAGCAGCGGCTCTGGTCCCCATCATCCCACGTCTGTTTGAAGAATGTAGTTGTTAATGCAGACCGACAGGGGGCTGGCCAGATCCGCCATTCAAAGGCATCTGCGTGTGCGTGCGTGCGTGCGGGCGTGCACGCGCTCCAGTCCCAGTCGAAGTGGTGGTGCCTCTGCTTACTGGAAGGAGACGTGTTGCCTTTAAGTGACCCTCGTAAGATCCATGAGTCCAGCGTGTATTAATGCTTCTGACACTTCAGACGGACTGGATTGTCTTTGAAACAGTTTAGAGAGAAAGAGAAACATTCATCAAACCTAAGGCTTATTTATACCAAACTAGCAAACTATGTGAGAAGTTTGGTGTTCTTACTGTGTTTGCCTGATATTCTCTCAGGTGACAGGTCAACAAAATCAGGCTCATTAAAGACTCTTTATGACCAGAATATTGGTGAGAGCAAGCGTTATTCTGCCATCTTATGGACCCTGACTGGTTTCCTCATGCCCAGGTCTCGTTTCTGTTTAAGCCATGCAGGACCAGTCACTGGAAAAAAAATATTATATAAGAAAAAAAATGAAAAAAGTGAAAATATAGCCTATATTAAATTAAAAAAAGAATCATATCTATAAGTATGTGAAATTCATACATCATATTGTAGCAGGTGGCGCTGTGGGTGTAACAAGTAATTTCTCTGGTGATGATAAATCAAAAAACAATGATAAACTTTGTGTTTTACAATAAAAACAAAATAAAACACAAAGACACCAAAACAGAATTTCGTAAAAGTAAAATAGGCTAAAAAAGCAGTTTTCAAAGTTGTTGTTCAAAAGTGATTTAAAAGACGAGACTGAGTTTGCAGCTCTGATCTCTTCAGGCAGGATGTAGACCAGGATGACTCAGGGACCATTTGCCAAAAGGAGACCATTAGTACACAATTGGGAAACTACAGAATGAGCAAGCGATTAATCAGGTTACTTGCAAGAAGTGAGACAAAACCTGAATTGTATAGTCTGCTTGAATTCTAAAGTAACTGAAGTTACTGAGTGAGTTTTTCCTCACCCACACAGCCTGTGTGTCACATTCTGCTCTTTTCCTCTCAGTGATGCTGTTGCTTCACTTTCACAACAAATTGGAAGCAAATGGAATGATTGAATAAGATTATACTTTTACACTTAATTGCCATTTTATTCTTTTCTTCATATGTGTTGAAGGCAAAATAGAACACAATGGAGATGTGCATTCTGATATGGGCATTTCTGGTGATTGACTGTTGGCCCTGTATCTTTTATTTAAAATCATTCAAGCTGATCAGGAATGACCAAATTATACAGGAAGATGTTGATGAAGGTTCTCAGTCATCCAGGTCATGGTAATTCTAAGTGCTGTATTGTAGGCAACTGGACGTGTTTCAGTTTCTTGAAGACGTTTCACCTTTCATCCAAGAGAACTGGAAAAGCCTCTTGGATGAGAGGTGAAACGTCTTCAAGAAACTGAAAAACATCCAGTTGCCTACGATACAGCACTTAGAAATATAGAGGAAGAATAAAACATGTGTTTTTGGGAGCTTCATTGCCTCCAAGTTATTGCTTTGCACCACTGTTCCCATACAACCTGAAGACAGAATTTTGCCTTTATACCATCTTTGTGTCTGCAGGGGGTTACTGTTCTCGTGAAGCCCCCCACACGTGATTGCCGTATTTCCCATGGACACTGGAAGGCATCAGCAGCCCGGTGCTGGGAAAACGGGGAGCTGAGATGGAGATGGAGGTGGGAGGGGCCTGGCATGGCTGACGTCACCGGCTGTGTGGAGGAGTATAGGCTGTGCTGTCAGCCCAGTGTCAGTCTGATGAAGATTGGCATGCAGGTAAGCTGTCATTCATTTTCAATGTCAGTGCATGGGAGCAGGGCTTTACCACTTCAGCGTCCTTTTCCCCTTTACCCCCCCTTCATTACAAAAGGCAGGACATTATTCATACAGTCAGACAGCCAGCCAGGCCAGAGTGAGAGAGAGAGAGACTGAGAGAGAGAGAGAGAGAGAGAGAGAGGGAGGGAAAGAGAGAGAGAGAGAGGGAGAGAGAGAGAGAGGGAGAGTGAGGGAGGGAGAGAGAGAGAGAGTGAGAAAGGGAGGGGGGAGTCGAGGTGGGGGAGAAAAAAGAGAGAGGGAAAAGAGAGGAGATGCATTTTTGTGCTGGACTGAAAGACCAGTGGATTTTTTTTTGTGCTTTTTCCTGATGCGGCGTTTGGATTTTTTTTTTAAAATGTGTCGGTAATGTTTGTGATGCTCGTGTCTAGGATGTGTTGTGTTTGGCGGCGGATGCTTTTGTGCGAAAGGTTGATATTTAGAGATTCATAATGATAATAGTGACCGGAGCGGACAGAATGAGCGCATAGCAGCCGGAAGCTGGCGTTTTTATTTCAACGGCTTTGTCAGATAGCACCGGAGTGCCACATCACGTTCCGATTATTAATACATTTACAGTGAATATCTGAGGTGTGAGTCCTCCGTGCTAAAAACCAAAAATAAGAAAGAAAAAAGAAAAAACAACAACAACATATTTTGAGTTTTTTTTTATGGCTGCTGCAATTTTCCTAATGTCGAAGTTCCACGGTGTGTTTGACTCGAGTCGAAATGCTTTTATTTTGACTGGCAGAGTTGGTGTGTTTGTAATAAAACGGTAAAGGATTTCGTAAAATATTTTGTAAAATAACTTACATTCAGGTTTGTCCAAGTTAATTCAGCAGCATTTTTTTGTTTATGATATTGTTATTCTTGACAGTAGTGTTTCGTGTGTGTGGCTGTTTTTTTTTTTTTTTTTGTGTGTGTGGCCGAAATAAACAAATAACTGATACTTATGTAACACTGAAAAAATAAATATTACCTGTAGTTTGAAATGTGGCCTTTTATTGACAATTTAAATAGCTCAGGTTTTCCTGTAAATGTATTCTGTTTTTATGTTCTGTGGCAGGCGTAAAACAACTGTTTTATTTTTTTTATATACAAAGCCAAAGTCTTGTATTTAGTCCATGAAATCTAAATCAAACACAGCTATTTTCCTTTCCTGTCTGTATTTTAAAAAGATCATCCAATTCTTCTTCTCGTCTTGGTAAATTTATCTTTGATTGAAGTGTTTCTCCTGCTCAAACTATCTGCATCTCAGCGAGGTCTAATGTTTACTCTCAGCCTTCCCTGCCCTGCAAAACCTCTCTCGACTGAACACTGGCCCTCTTTGTGTGCCACTCACCACTTTCTATTTCAGATGACTAGTTTATTCCACAATTGCTCAAATGACTATTTCACTCACAGGAGATGTTTGACTGGCACGAAATGCCGTCAGTGTGATTCGACGGAACCTGTGTCTGTCGGACAGCTTGTCTCGAACACTTGAGGCCCTGTTCGATTTGATTTTAATGATCTTGCAGTTAAAAAGACACAGATTTGCAGGCTGTTTGCTGTGTTGTGGTAGTTTTGTGAGTCAAACCCAGTCGTCTCATCTGTTCAGTTGCGCTCAGCTTTGATTTCTGCCCCTCAGATATCACATATTTTTGTACCATAGATTTGGCAAACACATCTCATTTAATAAAAACAAAAACAAAAAAACACCCTGTGCTGAATGTGAAGCTCAGAAAATAGAACTCCAGGGTTTCTTACCTCTTTCAGTTTCTCATCTGTCGATGGTAAAAATGTCACAATTGTAAATTGCAGTTGAAGTAAAGGCCCTTCACAGCAAAGACTATAGTCGGAGCATTGGGAGTACATTAGCTTAATTAAATATGCCTGAACCATTTGTTTACTAATCATCTGCTTCCCTGAGAAATCACAATGGCGATTTAGACCACTTTAGCTCCCTCCGTCAAACACATTGGGCAGGTGCAGAGTGCTCAGCATAAAATCCCATGAGGAGCTCAACTCGCACCCCCTGTGAAAGTAAATGCTTTGAAAGACGCTGTTGTTGTTGCTGTGAGTCGCTGCTGAAAGACCAAAAGAAGGTCTGTTACCTTTTACGTGATTCAAATGATTGTGTTCCTTGTTGTGTACCACCTCAGTGTCTCAAAGTGGATGATTCAGCTGGGAACTGATTTCGAACACACAAAGACAGACACACACACTCAAACACATGAGTCAAAACGGTTCGCTACCAATCACCCTCAGTGATGTTTGTTCTTTGTTGTGATGTACCCCACACGGCTCTACATATTGTCAGATAGAGATAATGCCAATTTAGTTTATCCCCATACCCTGCTGAGATCTTAATTGATGATTTGTGTCATTGGACAAGCAGCCCAGGGGCATGTTTGGTGCTGGAAAATACTTCGACACTATTTGCATATTCCCATTCCTACTATATGGGTAAATTACATGATGAGGTGTGATGCTGTGCATTCCTGCAGCTTTTGGGGCGATAATCACTAATAAAGTGATTCAGTCACACTAAATGAAGGAAGTAAACAGAGCGAGGAGAGCATATGTTACAAACCAATTTAAGCATTTATGTATGGCCATAAAGCAATTGAGGAAATTGAACCACGAGCAAATGTCTTGTCATTTCCTTCGGCGTTACCTCTAATTCCACCCTGCATGGTGCCAAAGAAACAAATACATTATATCTGAGAAATGTAAGGTTTTTGACTTTCTTGTAAGACTAATAGGCTTCATATTGTAGGATTCCTCTTTGAAGCAATCAGATTGTGAGATGTCTAATTTGTTTTTGAGGGCCTCACTTTCTTAAATCAGGCAGGAAAAAGCGAGAGGATGTTCAGAATTATTCATAAGGCTTTAGTCTGCTGGGTATCCTCAGCGGAGTGCATCTAGGTCCTGTTCCGGGCCCGTGAGCAATGTGATGTAAGCTAGTTTTCTCATGTTCAATAGAGCAGCAATCCTTAAGACAATTGTGTTGTGTTGTGTTGCATGTTTTGGCCCTGTCTGGGTCCTCACAGGTCATGCCCACTAAACCCGCTTGATCCCTATTGCTCTCAAGAGAAGGCAGAGGCCTGTTTATACCGTCAGACAGCCCTTGCATGCTTACCCTTGCTCATTCCACAGCCAGTGCTGCGTTGGCATGGCTCTAAGTAAGCCACCAGGGAGTGGGGTCGGAGAGAGATGGATTGGCTTGATTTATGCTCCAAGAGAAGCAGCAGGCAAATTTAATGATCCTCCATACTGTCAACATCACAAAGCTTTGTTTCTGGAAGGACATAAAGATGTCAAGAAAATATATCCAGCATAGGACTGTGGCATGGTTGATACGTTAAGAAGCAGCAGTCAGACAGTGATGGTAATGTATTGTACAGTAGCGTGATTGCTGATACATCAGTAGAACATTTGAAAATATATTATGTTGGTTTCAGATTGATTGAAATGATTCAACAAAACACCTTATACCCACACCTGCCACACCACCTATATGGCAGAAAAAACTGATCTATAAAGTTTTCATGAATTCATTCAGATTATTTGCATTGAAAATAGCTCAACCTAAAACAAGTGTATATATATATATATATATATATACAGTATATATATGTGTGTGTATATATGTATAGCAGTATGTTGAAAAGATAGTAAAATACCATTTAGTTTTGTGTAAAACCACCCAGTGAACTCATTCAATATACAGTACGTCACCAACACCAACACGGCCTATGTGTGAGTAGGTCCAAACATGAACAATTATAACTATATTACAACTATATTAGCTGTCACAGGACATTATCTCAGTGTGGCTTGAGGTTCATGTTACTTTATTTGCAGCTGTAGATAGATTTGGTTTGCAGGAGAAGACAGCACATCCATCTTGGCACATGTTTTTACAACAACACTGATGATAGACGAAAATAATAAGACACAATAAAAGTGCTCATCGCTCCACTAATCAGGACATAGGAGAGAATAAAAACAACACTTAAATGATGAGCCACTACAATATATAAGGTACAATTATGTTCTGCTCTGCTGTTAGCATGTCATCAAAACATCCTCTGCTAAAGACCTACATGTAAGAAAAATCCATATTAGTCTTCAGTATGCGATTCAGCGATTGATTGGGCTGAGCACGTTTGATTCAAGTGGCCCTTCAAACAAACTTTAGAAAAGATCTTCCCCTCACAATAGTATGTGATGTGTGCTGGAACAGTGAACGCCACAGCATGGAAGAAGTCATACAAAGGCTTTAGTCATTAGGTAATGATTTTAACATCAGTACTTTGATTGCATTCCTTTTTTCAGACAGAGGAAATGAAAACCCAGCAGGGACACATTCCATAAACTAAGTCGAAGTCATAGCCTAGAGTGGAGGACCTAAGGAGAGCTTAGGTTCTTCACCAGCAGGATGCTCACATAGATAGTGTTTACTGTGAGTGAAATTTAAAGATGTGTAAGAAGTAGGTTATTTCTACTCTCTAATGTCTTCTGTATTCAAAGTTTTGGTATAAATTGCTTTTGATGTCATTATTTTTGCCTTAAAAACAATTAAACATATTATTTTTAGACATCAGTGGTTATTATTCAAGGATCAAGCACAAAATCAAATTAGCAACAGCTTATTATATATTCTGCATTTAAAGACCTTTAACAAGACTCCGAACCTCATTGTGCCTTTGGTTCTTATCTCTGGTGGAATGTAGATAATCCTAATAAATGAGTAGGGCTTCACACAGAGAAATATGAAGCCTGCCAGTAAATCCTGAATTTATTATATTTGAGAGTCGTGGTAACAGCTGAGCTGGGTGAGGTTCAAAATATTTGATTTGAATTCAACAGCAGATCATAGCAGAGAAAATCCCACCAAGCACTGTGTGGCTGCATATTTGCGCTTCCCTTGAAAAGGAATAAATGCATGGGCCAAAATGGTGTCACTGCTATTGAAAATCTCAGTGTAATACTCTTTAAAACTTAGTTAAGAGTGAAATGTCAATGTTGGTTTTTTCATGCTAATAGCACTAACTTAAGACCATGTTCACAAACTAAAATCTGTAAAAGTGTCAGTATGTTTTCAGTGTGTAGCTTGATTTGCAGCAAAATTGCTCTTGTGCTTATGTTTTTCTTCTACTTAAACTTCAGTCGTTCCGTACTGCAGGTACAGTTCCAGCTGTTTTTCAGCACTGCAGTGCTGTTGCCAGCAGGAAAGCTGTTGTTCCTCCTCTGTGAGTCAGAGTAACTTTCATTACAAAGTTGAAGACAAACAGACAGAGTTTTACAGCCAAGTACACATCAACAGAGCTATTTTGGGGAGCGCTAAGCTAACTTATATCACTGCTGTGCTGTTTACATCTCTGATCACCTCCTGAAGTTGTTTTGTTCACCCTTGGATACATTTACAGCTGTGTTAATCCACAGACGAGCTGCACCGAGAGACAGGTTGGATGCCCAAGACACAAGGCAACATGTGAAAAGTGTGCAATAGAGATGAAAAATTAGCCTCTTTGAAGTGGTGGTAGGTGGCCTTTTGAAATCACCCTACTTTGACTATTGGCAGAGTAGCTCATTGAAGTCTGCTGCACTTTGAATAGAAATGCATCAGCTCCAAAGTTGTGACCTCCAAAAGGCTATTTACTGGAGCACGGTTCCATTTTTCAGTATCCTCTCCAAAGATATTATTCAAGTGTGTTGCTCTTTCTGCCACTCACATCTCATCTGAATGTTTCAGCCTATTGCACTCCAGGACACCATTGATCTGAAGGACAATATTTTCACTCAGTCTATAGCTGCTCCTTTATTTCGACATTAGGCTTTCACAAAAGCGGCTTTCTCTTCAAATCCATTTGTATACCTTGCCGTTAATCTCCAAGTGGTCTTTGCAGATGCCTGATGAAACACTTGTTAGTGTACAGGCTCTTGGCTAAAACAGCGGCTTATCAACAGACTTTAGTAAAAGCACTGTACAGTGGCAAGGACAGAATAATTTGCCCTAATGCATTTTAGTGATCGCTCTTATTAGCTGCAAATGACTTGTTTTATGTAGTTCTGTCCCCTGCTATAAAAGTGCCATGATTTTATGATGGCACAGGCTTCCGTCGAAGTGCATTTCATTTTCCATGGGAAGGCTACGTCTTTTATGATGTTTCATAAGACTTGTCGCTCTTAAAATATTAAAGAAGGACTACACAGTTTTATTACTGTATTATATCTCATTAAGGCTTTCGGCATCCTGGATGCCTCAGTGCTGCTGGAGTCATACAAGTTCATATCAGTGCCCAAAGGAGCTAAATGCCTCTGACGCTCTAATACAAAGTCCCATGTTACCCTGAAGTTTAACTGTTGAGCCAGCAGCTTTTAATTTTAAGTGATGCTAATGCAACATAACATGTCACATTTTGGGACAAGTGCAGAGTAACAAGTTCATGTTATACTGTATACAACGTTTTGCAACTGCAAATACATTTTGGGAGAAATGTAATGCCACTGAAGCTACTTTTTCAATCGACACAATGATGAAACATTTGAGCTAAAATAGCGCTCAGTAGAGTGCATACCTCTGCTAAGGCCCAACTGTCCCCTTTCATTCAATCAAGCCTAATCCAATATCCTATTTGTTATCGTATAGTGGCTGGAAAAAGAACCCCTTCTATGAAAACAAAAAATTCTTGAAATGAAATCTGCAATCTCTGGATTTTTATATGGATCTGCATCAACTTGTACTCACTCACTAGATGCCACCCAGCTGAATATGAAAAAAGTTGTTTTCTTGCAATGTTAAAGAAAGAAAGAAAGAAAATTCTGCAAGCGTCCATTTATCAGGATCTCCACCAAAAGTTAATGTAGTCTATTCTGGGGGGAGACCCATCCTCCATCCTTTGCGTGGAAATCTGTTGAGTAGTTTTTGTGTAAACACACCTGCAAGTATTTCATTATTTTTCCCACAATACACCCTTGCAGTACAATATCCACTCATAGCAATGAAAGCATGATTCCTGATTCTTATGGTTATTTTGGGGTAACTGAAGCACCTTTAAGATTAGGTAAAAATCATATTCTTGGTCAGATATTGAAAATGTCAACAATAACTGGAAACACGAGATAGGATGCATTTAGGATGGAATAGGACACGATATGTGTACTTTATTATTATTGACTTTGTTTAACCAGAGCTTCTGTGGCGAAAACTCAGGATATGAACTCTGGTGTGTGCTGTCAAAGTGCTGCACTATGTATGCCCAACATCCACTCCAGACCGCCCGGTTTAAAGATAAAAACGTCCACAAAGGTAATTCTGGCTGATGAGTTTTTCTCAAAACCTAGCATAAAAATACAATAAGTCGTATATAAACACTGATTAGACACACATCACAACTCTAAATCATGCCATTAAGTATAATCTATATACAATTGTAATATGATTATCACACTGCTTGTGTGTTATTTTTACACTTTTAATTCAGTTATGATGCATCACAAGTGTTGTAGACACACAGTATATGTGACACCTCATAAGTAAAGTGCAACTGTATAACTAGTTCTATAGATACACTCTTGTGTGGACCCTGGGAAGAATAGTTGTAACCGCAGTAATAACTAACAGGTATCCTAAATGAACACTGGGTTTATTTTAATGTTTACCACATATTCACTTACAGTGTATTCCTCAAAGACATTTCATCTGGACTGTTATTAAACTTAAAAGCAAAGCTTGAGTTAAATTTGCCTAAACACTTGTATGTGTTTCTGTCAGGACAGGTAATTTACAGCATATTGTGGATGCGGTAAATCCCTGCAACGATTTCCACAGAGGCCGAGTTTTACAAATAAAATAAATCAGCTTTGGTCAAAGAGTTGTTTTTTTTCCAATAATGTTAGAGGCACTGAGGTAATCTTGATTGCAGCCATGCTTGAACATGGCTCAAGGTCTGAATAAACACGTCTGTGAGAAAGTCATTTGTGCAGAATCATACAGTAGACTAGTTATTCCGAACATCAGCTGTCCGTATGAAACACGGGCAATGCAGCAATTGCCTTCTTGGCCATATTCATCGTCCTTGCTTTCTCCTCTCCTCACTTCATTACATTCAGAACATTATGACTTTGCTGAGAGTGTAAGGAAACATGAGTGGCACTGGCATTAACCTCAAGTTTAAAGCTACAGAGCACATGAAGAGCTGAAGGTTAGTTTATTCTCTTTGTTCACATTCACACTCTTGTCTTTTATTTCCTGGTCTGAAATGACTGCAGGATCAACACCTACATAAAGACATTTCTTCCAACACGTTCCCTGTTGTGCTGATGTTTGGTGTGAATCCGAAAATCTGGCAAACCTGTTAAAGGTGATTTGGTATTGTTTGTGAGCGCTGTCTTTTGGACAGCCGTGTTGACTCGTCTCAGACTATCATGTTTGGCCTGAAGCTTAGACTCTGCAAGTAATCATGAGTCAACTGCAGCGGTCCGAGGGAGATGTGGGCTGGGTAATGGCTGACAGAGGTTTCCGGAGGGGTGTGAAGATGACGTGTGTGCTCCTGAGTCAGATAAATGTGGTCTTAGTTAGAGGTCAGTAAGACAATCCTCCTCCAGATAATGTCAGTTTAGATTGTACAAAATGTGCATTAGTAGTACATTTCTACTAATTTAACTACATTAGTACTTCATTTTTTGTTTATATGTGGTCACATCCCCTTTTTTCACATTTTCTGGTAACACTTTCTATGAAGCCCATGTCTGTAATGCATTGTAAACATCCTTTTAATGCATGTTAATGTGCCTATAGCGATGTATTATCATAGTTAAAAGCAGGGATGTAATGTAACCAAGTACATTTACTCAAATACTGTACTTGAGTATTTCAATTTTCTGCTACTTTATACTTCCACTCCACCATGTATTGGAGACAAATACTGTTCTTTTGGCTCCACTGCATTTATTTTTCACAACTTTAGCTACAAGTGACATTGCATTACATCCTCTATCAGAGCTTAATAGTGCATTTTTAAATGGATTTCTTTTTAATTGGCAGTTGGATTGATCACAAAAAATGTTGAACATTGAATCTGGTAATCACACGACCCATACAGTTTATACATACATGTCAATATATGTATAATTCACTTTCATTGTACTGTTGATAATTAAGTACATATATTGCTGGAAAATTACTTTTGACACTGAAGTACATTTAATATCAGTTACTTTTACTCAAGTATTATTCGCATGGATGACTTTGATTTGACAAAAGTAATGTTATAACACAATATCTTTACTTTTCCCTTGAGCTTGACTTTTGGGTAATTTTACACTGGCACTTATATTCATAATGCTTCATAACAATAATCATATTATGATGCCGATGTCGCTAATGCATTATGCGCATACTTATGTGTTTTTATGCACCTATAGTTATGAGCACTCATGAATATACCTAAGTCTTCATAACAATAATCATAAGACATTATAAAGCATTATATAAAGATTAATAAGGTTAGTATCATAATACTTTATAATTGCTGGTCACTCATTGACATTTTATTTGCACAGACCATAGTGTATTGTATTTCTCATAGTTGGAATACGTCATGATCATTTCATAATGCATTATACTGTTCTAATGTTATATAATGATATTATCACTCACTTATAACTAAGATCCTATGTCAGTATAGCCACATTATAATGCAATTATGTCTATAATGTATTATAGACATGTTTCTCATAGGAAGTGTTACTCATTTTCTTTCTCGTGTTTGCTGCAGCAGTGACTCAGTCATCAAGTTTACATCTTATCCAAGAGTATCCAAGAGTCACCATTTCTTTCCTTCACTATATGAGCAAAATGGATGCCGACATATTAAGCCCTGTTTAACTCGTTTCCAGGCTGCCACATTCCATCACATAAAAGTTTGATTTATAACACAGTTTAAGCCCAAACAGTCACAGAAAAATGGAATTACTGTCGAGTCTCTGTTTCCTGTGATTTGCAGTGGCAGGCACATAATTTGTCAAAGAAAGCTGTGCTGTGTTAAGTATGTTTGCACAGTAGTGCCGGCTAACCGCACGCCAGCTCTGATTTTAGAAGTGGTAATATTTAATGACTCTAGAACACGCGTCTGATTTGTGAGCGTTCGACTCTGAGCACCACTCCTTCCTGTTAGTGTCCTTCCTGATTTGCTGTTGCTGACGAGACCCAAGGCATCGAGTCGTGTTGCCTTTCAAGTAATAATGTAAACATGTCAGATTTCTGGAGTGTGTGAAGAGTCTCAGGGAGTGAGCGTGTACAATTATCATAACAGACACATAGCTGTAAATGAATCTATGCGGAAAGCAGTTTACCTCAACAGCTGTTCCCATGCAGGTTTAACACTGTTAATGTTTTATTTTTTACAATTTTCCACTCAGTGAGAAGCTTATACATCCCTAAATACTTACAACAACAAGACATATCTGTGTTACTGTATGCTTAATCAAGAAAATATTCCTTATACATTATCAGCGAGTGCAGACATGATTCCACATGTTAATTGCAGCACTGTGAACTGAACTGGATGAAAAAAAGCAGACTGATCCTCTTTTTTTCGAGCCGAGACTTCTTTCCACTACAAAGAATAATTACTTTTCCCAACTCCCGCGCCATAATTGGTTACTACTCTTTTATCTTATCTATGTGCGCATAATTATCACAGTCATCATATTAGATTATTTCATGCATAATAAATGAACTCAAACTGTGTGTGGGGTAATTAGCATGTTAGGATATGTGCCACGATAAGAGGTTTGCTCTCTCTCAAACATTGTATTGTTAGAGACATTCCTAAAAAGTGAGAAATGCAGAAATTGAGTATTTTGCTCTAATGTCTGAAGAAATCAAGTGTTTTAGGAAATATTCCTCTTTACGTTTATTTTGTAATGTGTGTGTGTGTGTGTGTGTGTGTGTGTGTGTGTGTGTGTGTGTGTGTGTGTGTGTGTTTTCATGTATGCTAACTCCACCTGTCCGTTCTGGAGAAATTTCACATGTGAAGTAATGTACCCTGTAATGTGTTTTATTTGGATTTGAAGTCTGAGCGGACAGTAGTTTATATGCAGAAGACATAACAAGACATAGGAGCATAATAGAGACTATTGTGAAGGACGGTACAATATGCTGCTTGACTTTGGCAGCTGTCTGCTGCATAGATCTGTCCAATCCAAATGACAGATGTGCATCACTTCAATGAATAATTCAGTCATAAGTAAGCAGCTTTTGATGGTGTTGATGTCATAGATAACGTGATCCTTTTTACATAGTAAGCATACAGTAAACTGCAGCAGTGTGATGACACTGGAATGTCTAACTCTGATATAATCCCTTGAGAAATAGTGATATTCAATACCATTTTCGATACCATCGGAAAAAATTGACACAACATTCAGAGCATAAAATTATAGCATTTATAGGCTATAACATGACAATGAGATACTTTGGTAATGCTTTATATTAAAGTATTTGTAATAAGTGTTAGTTTATAGGTAATAAGGTGCTCATAAGCACTTCAGATACTCATTGACATCAATAATAATACATACATGTTAATATTAGCATATTAAACTTGTTTATTGTTAGAATATAAGACATTTTCAAGGCACTTATAAGAAACTTGTTTAACATTGACATATTAGGTAAGTTAGTCAATAAATGTCTTTGTGATGCTATTATAAACAATAATACAAGTGCTTATAAATGTCTCATAATCTAACAATAAAAATGTTTATGATGCTAATATTAATGCTTATGTAGTCCTACTAAAGTAAATGATATAGGGAATTAAAACGGCCTTAACACCTATTAACTGACGCTTATAAGAAGGACCTAAATATAAAGCAATCATTTTCTTTGCTTGGCTAGTAGCAGAGAACATCAGAAAGTGAAAACATTAATATAAAAAACCTTTTTTTTCATTCATTGTTTCCTCAGATCAAAATAATGTGTGTGTCGTGTGTATCAATACTGCAGAGAATGAGTATCGAAAGTGTTTCAAATTTTAGAATCAATATGTATCGAAAAATCTATATTTTAACATTGTACTGTAGGTTTTTTGGTATTTACAAGTTGACCTCAAATGTTGTTAAAGGTTCTATAATGTATATATGTATATATATATATATATATGTATATATATATATATATATATATCTGTATATATATTTAATTTGAATAAATAAAGTTCAGTCAAAGGTTAATTTCACTTGGTGAATGCAGAGCAGTCCTAATATGGCTATCTAACTGACAGCAGCAGCTCTTCCAATTCAAATGAGGTAAACCTGCTGCTGGATGCTTTTCCAGTTTGAAGCTGCCCCTCTTGGAAAAAAATCAGGTATTTAATGAGGGGAGCCAATCAGGACCAAGTCCAGTTGTGATGCCTTCCCTGGAGTTAGTCTGAACTGCCTATAAAGACATCAGGATTTTTGAAAATGTTATAACTTCGAATTTAACTACCCAATTAAAGTCCTATTTTCACTGTGTATTAAATACCACTGAAAGTGATGTATATAAATAGAGGGAAATGTGAACGAGCGCTGATGTAGAATTTATAGTCTGCTTGTCCACGCTTTCATTTCAAAGGTGTTAAAAAGTTGTATATTAAACCACTTTGATTCAAAATGATTTGCAAACCAAAACTATTTTTTATATGTCTTAAACATTTGTCCATAAATCAGCTTCTCAGATTATTGATGCACAAAAAAGGCTGTCAAAACACAAGTTTGCAGTATCTGGGATGCTGGCTTTCTTTCAACACTAAACAACAAGAACAACTTCTTTGACGCCAAATGTTTCAGTTGTAGTTTCTTGGCCCTGGAGCATTTTTGGCAGTGGCACCTTTCACTAACCTGTGCCAAAAGCCTGTAAAACACGGACATAATGAGCTATTTTCAGCACTTTTTTTCATTTAGGGAAAAAAAAAGAAGAAAAAAACTCATATTCAGAAGGTGGTGACAGCCATTATTTAAAAACAGAGATGGTTGTCAGAGTTTATACAATTAACTTCAATGTGATTCCTGCTATTATCAATAAATGGCAGTGGTACATTGTAATTATTGTAGTTGGATATAAAATGTTTTTGCAGAATTTTTTTGGTAAATTTTCCTCATGTCTTTGTCTCTCGTGTTGACTCAGAGGTAGACCGTTTTAAGAAAGATCTTAACTGCAAAGATTTCCTTTATGTTTCCGTGCCTTGCAGACACAGCATGACAATGTAAGGGCACATTATTCCCACTGCGTCTGTATAGATACATTAGTTATCCATATAACTCACATACTTTCTAAATAAAAATAACTATAGGCTAGAAATGATCAAAACCCCGTTGAGATTCCTGCAATTACAAAAGTTTGCAGTTAAAGAGGTGATGAAGCAATCTCCAAGGAACTCATAACAAAGTTTAGAGCACAGTAATTATCAGAGACTAAAAGATATTGAATAAAAGAGTTAAAAAATGACACACAGTCATGCACCAACACACACCTCCCACTCCTTGTGTAACCTCATAAAAGGTTCATCTCGAAAGAGTGATGAAGGTTCTGTTTTAAAAGGGAGTTATAAACAGCTGCCGAGCCAGTGTGCGGGCAAATAAGGCAGCTTGGAGGTGGTACAGCGTCATGTCTGCTGCTATATGAAAAGGTTCTCACTGGGTGATGAGAGAACGCTGTCCAACTGCCCCTCCCCAGCCACTTTCCTCCGGTCAAGGTCTCGATACCGCTGTGGTATGTCCGTACCCGTCTCCCTGCTGGCACCCATTTGGCATAGCTACAGTGTCAGTCTGGTGTAAATGGGAGTTTGAAATGTGATAGTGCTGATTGCGGGTCAGATTTGTTTGTTTAGCTTTGAAGCAAAAGTTTTTTGGGGGTAGTCTCAAGTTCAACCTCTCTTCTTGTGAAATTGTGAGTGTTCTAAGGAGTGCTTCATGCTGACACTTAAAGATACTGTATGTTAGGTGATATCAGGGCATGTGCTACAGCTCTCCATGAGTAAACACTGTGAATATACTGTACACTGTGATTTTATTACTCCACGAGTAATAAAATATCATGTTTTTCTAAAAACGTATTAATGAATGAAAAAACAAATATAGCTTACTCTGCATAAGATCAGTAAGTGTACACACCCATGTGTTTATCTGCATCTCCCATTATTTGGCACATTCATTGTTTACACATTCATCAAGTAGTTTCCAGTGGTTGTCATTTAGTATGCATATCACATGTTTTTCAGCTTAAAGCCCCTAATGAGTAGGATATTTAAATGTGTCACTTTTTGCCACTCTTAGTGGATTATCAGTCTCTCATCTCATCTCATCTCCCACAGTTCAGCTGTTTCTGCTCTCAGAAGCAGTTCTACACCAGGATGAATAACATCATAAATTTACTGGACAAAAAGTTTTCACGTCAGCTACATGAGCAGTACACAGGAAGAAAACTGCATTGTTTAAAGTTATTCATTGCAGGGGCAGGCACTAAAACTACCTGGTTAGGTTTAGGCACTGAAACTACTTGATTATGTTTAGGCACTGAAACTACCTGTTTAGTTTTAGGCAATTAAACTACTTGGTTGGTTTTAGGCACTGAAACTACTTGGTTAGTTTTAGGCACCGAAACTACCTGGTTATGTTTAGGCACTGAAACTACTTGGTTAGTTTTAGGCACTGAAACTACCTGGTTAGGTTTAGGCACTGAAACTACCTGGTTAGGTTTAGGCTAACTACCTGGTTAGTAGAGTTGTTCCGATTCCGATGCCAGTATCGGAAATGCCTCCGATACTGCCGAAAATGCCGGCATCGGTATCGGCGAGTACTGGAGTCCAGGCACCGATCTGATACCACGTAATTTATTAGCCTAGCTCCGTTAGCTCTGAGATTCTACCGGATACTGTCCGCTGCGTTACGGCTCCGACGGTTTGGCTCCGTCGTCCTCGTCCGGCAACCCCCACCAGCTGTGTTTTGAGTCCGCCACAGCGCAGCTCCGCCGATCAGCTGGAGTTACGAAACCGAGGAATTCCCGCGATGATTACATAATCACACACGACCGCAGTTATATGTATGTGTTATAAACACAACAACACGAAGTGTTCCCGACTGAAGGATTAGAAGAAGAGCGCGTATTTGTCTCTTATTTGAGGTTTTTGTGCTTGTATCAACACGGAGTGTTTTATTTCGAAAATTAACCGGATGTCATGTTATTATTTTGTGTCTGACTTCCTGTCTGCTCTGTGCTGAATTCGGCTTTATACTATTCTTTTTAAAAATAAATGGCTTTCATTTGCTGTATTCATTCATGTTTTACAGAGGGTTTAACCTGAGCCAGGCCTCACCACATTGATAATCATATCATGTCATGCAGGCGTAGTATGATATATATCATTTTTTATAACACACTGGTATCGGTATCGGTACTCGTATCGGCCGATACCCACTGCATAAGTATCGGAAACGGTATCGGGAGGGAAAAAATGGTATCGGAACATCTCTACTGGTTAGAGAAGCTACCTGGTTAGGTTTAGGCACTTAAACCACCTGTCACTACAGCCACTAGAGGTCACCAAAGTGGTCGTTATTCTGGTGCAGACATACTGTTAGTGACTCGTGTTTTTGGATTGTTAACATTTGTTGAAATAGAAGTCATGTCTTTTCCCTGAGATGGGTGAGTGACATTCTGTGTGGGTTGCCCTTTAGTGAAATATTGAATCAGGCCTCTTGGGCTGTGGATTTAACATTTTACACAATGGAAAAGGAACCATTGGGCAGCCTTAGATTATTTTAGTTTTTAAATTTTCACCAAAGATGATAAACAGGCCAATCTCCCAGGAAGTTGGTGTACTTCTTTAACAGATAAAGGTCAACACAGAGGCGGGGAGATACTTCTCTGAGACTAGTGGCTTGGAGAGGGCTTTCAGTTGGACTATGAAGGTGAGACGTACTGTGGCAAGAGACGAGGGATGACACCTGCCTACTTGACGCCCACTTCAAAACAGGCCTATATATATATATTTATGTATATATATATATATATGTTTGTGTGTGTGTGTGTGTGTGTGTGTGTGTGTGCTTGTGTATGTACGTGTGCATCTGTGTGTGTAGGGACAGAGAAAGAGGAGGGGAAAATTGATTGAGAATGTGCTGCCTGAGCTTTTGTCGCTTTGACTTTTTCCCCAAAGCCTGTGTGTGTTTGTGTGAATCGGTCTCTTTCCGTCTCAGTGAACCGGCTCACTGCTGGTCAGTGGTATTTATAAACAGCCATAGACATTTAATACAGATGGCAGAGCACCTTAAATTTAAAGACACTATTTTCTGTCCTGGGAAATGGACAGACAGTACTTTGTATTTAACTACCTGGATATGGAGCTGGGGTGTGGGCTGTGAAATAAGTGGTGCATTTCTAATGTGTGGAAATGCATAGTGGAGACTACAGAGAATACCTGACTGTCAGTAAAATCTGCAGGCTCATTCCTTAGGGATGTGATGGTTTATTATGAGGAGCTGTGCACTCCGAACAAACAACTGAAGCAGACATCCAGCATGTCAATGAAAGAGTTAACTTTCTTCTTTTGGACGCTCACCAGGAGGGAAGAGTCAGAAGGAAAAAAAGCAAGGTTAGCTCACTTCAGACATGATGGGGAATTCCTCACTGTCTGTTCTGCCAAGTCCATTGTATTTTTGTCTTCCCTGACTACCTTTACTGTTTCATGCCCAGACAATGAAAGCATTTTAAATTCAAACATTTAATTTTACCTATAGAAATAATGAGGGCAGAAGAAATTATTGGTATAAAAGCAATCTCCATTTCTAAAGTATTCCAGCACATTTTTTCACAATAGTCGAGTAGAATCTTATAATACAATATCTCACAATAAATGTGATAATGATTAAAAGATGTTGAAATGTTCCCTTGTCTTCACTACTTAACTGTAGTCACCCTCTGCAACTAACACTTTTTTTTTATTAACAATTAATCTGCCCCTTTCTTTTTATGTTAAATCGATTAATTTAGTCTTTAAAATGTAAAACATTTGGAAAAAAGTTCTCAAAGCCAAAAGTCATCTTCAAATTGCTTCTTTTGTCCAAAACCCCAAGACTCTTCATATAACTGTTATGAAACAACAAAGAAAAGCAGCACATCCTCACATCACACCAAATAGTTATCCACTCATTTTGTTTTGTTCGGCGAACCGACCAATAAATGAATTGACTAATCATTGCAGTCAATCATTGGAGTCAATCATTGTGCCAAAAGAGCAAAATAAACAGGCTGACCCCATGTCTAGACTAAAAGAATATCAGACACGTTATTCACTCACACGTCTCACAACAGATAGAATCCTATTTTAATCTATGCAGCTGTTTGCACTGGCTCTGTGCAAGCTCTCAGCTGCACCATTTTTTCAAAAGTATACAAGCCTCAAGGCAAGCTAAATGCCCAATGAAAAGCCACCAAATAAATATATTTATCTACATTTGCAACCTAAGCTATGCACTAACTCAAACTTTATGGGTTTAGTACAATTCACTATATATTTTAGAGTTTATCATTAATTTATACATTTTGTTATTAACTTTAAAGGTCCTATTTGAAAGAATAGTTGATTTTCATTTTTACTGATGCATTGGGATTGTAGGTCGGGTCGGCCGGCATCCGAATGCCAATCCAATGTGAAGTTTTTGATAAGTTGGAAAACCCAAAACGTCAGTATTTGACGAGTTGGGAATGACGCAAAAATCAAATTTTCTTACAAGTAGGACTTTTGATCAGAATTTTTAATAACTTGTTATCATCTGACAAATTATGAAAGTAGCTGTCAGGTTCAGTGTAAAATTCTGAATGACCTTAGAGTCAATCGTATGCATCAGTGTTGACGGAAACATAGATCAGGAATACTCGACTGCACAGAAAGTTTGGCTGTTCCTTTGCTGCTCAACGCTTTGAATAATAAGACATCCATGTTTGAAATATGTGGATGGAACCAGTGTATATAGTCACTTCAGTGTCATCTGAATGCTGTTGTCATCCAAGTGTGACGCTGCCTCTATATTTGTGGTGCAGACACAGGGTTAGGCAATTTTGTTTTATTGTCCCTTCCACCATGCCCTATCATTTCCCTGTTTCATCATGGGGGCTATTAACAATGCCAAATTAGCTAATTAATTTAACTCACTTTCAATGCACATCAATTTGTACCAGGAATATTCAAACGTCATCTTCTTGATAATGAAGGGGTATTTTCCAAGGCTTTTGAGGCCTCTTGAGGAGCATTTGCACTGAAAAACTATCGAAAGTTTTCACCACTACACTGAACTGGTTCCTGGTGTTCATCTGTCTGTCTGGATATTTCTTTTGTAGAAACAAGGCATGATTCCACCAGGATTATTTCTGCAGTGTCTTGTCAGTGTGTTACGACAGTCTGGACAACTGGTGTACAGTGTGAAGACATGCCTCAGGTTTTCTTTGGCTATTTCATGACAACTGTGTCATTTTACCTGCTGTTTACCTCATACCACACAGTACAGCAGTTTAGACATACAGTACAGTATATTTCACATCAAGTTTGCATGCACATAAAATACATGGTGCATTTGGTGTGAACAGTATGTTTGATTGAGAATAACTGAATCTGAGATTTTACACCATAAAAATACCATTACCACTACATTACAACATGTCATGTAGGTTAAAAAAAGTTTGAATTAAAATCTTGGTAATTCCGCCTGTATTTTGAAGTAATTCCAACTTTGATGTTAATAAGTTCACTCAAGACAATATGGCGGAACTTTCAGTTAATATCAAGAAAACGTTTGATAAAATCTAAAATAAAATAAAAAATCAATATACAAGCAAAAACATGCTCAAATGTAATGAAAATGACTGTTTAGAACTGAAAACTGAATTAAATGAAAGCGTTTGAGTGATGTACCTGTGAGCATGATAGAAATCTGTAATGACAAACCATTTTAATAACACACTTTTCCATAACTGTTACTCTCCACATATGACAACAGTAGCATCAGCTGGATCCTGTCTGTTATGTCAGTATGGCAGGCAAATTATTATCAGACAAAACAAGATATAGCCCTGTGAGATTACTTGAGAAGATAGATATTTTTTGTAGTGTAGGACAAGAGTTCATCATATAGTCCCAAGCTCAAAACATTTGTATTATCTATTATCTCAGATATAATTGGATTTATATTGAACATGTTTTAATTAGAATACAGCTGCTCTAAAAACATGGAGATAATAAATTAGGATGGCCATTTAAAAAATGTGGTCATGATGAGTGGGCACAGATGACTGTGAGAATATTTAAAACATTTGAAAAAGAGTAGCATGGTTTGAAACCAAACAGAAGTACTGATAAACTTTGGAGAGAGAGCTTGCTGAGAGCCACCTGAAAACCACATCCTTGTATTTGCCTTTGAGTAAGTGACAAAGCATATGAGTGTAAGAGTCTCACCAGAGCCTAGAGGGGTTTCAAAAGCATTGTTCAGATGATAAACGCCATGTGCAGTAGCTCACTACTTACCATACTTTTATTGCATTTGGGAAGTTGGGCTGAAATATAATAAGTGTGCTGCATAGTGAGAAATATCCAATATTGAAAATCAATCATGCTGAGGTTTAGACTGTTGAAAGGCTGATATATGGAGAAAAAGATGTTGGCATGAGCAAACCTGCTTACATTTACATGTCAATGATGAAGCCCCAAGACCTTCATTAGTAAGTACAAGGTTATCACACAAGTAAAACATATAACTGAATACATCAATAAATAATAATATATGTATGTAATCATGTTAAAAGAAAAACAACACAAATAAAAGGCTATTTTATTTTTATCTATCTGTCTAGCCATCTATCTACAGCTGACTGCCTCTACATCAGCCACTGTCAACACATCGTCAAATCAACATATATCAACGCTCCCAAAACAACATGACCGTGCAGTGCACCAGCGTCACACATACCAGACCGCTGTGGTAAAGTCACAGTTTGGTTAGGTTTAGGTACTAAAAATACTTGATACTTGAAATAACTACGTTACTTCTGTAGCTTCTGTTACAAATATACCTACATTACCTAAGTAACTTGGGTTACGTTATGTGTGTCACGTTACTTCACTACATTAGTAAGCTAAAAAAACTCACCATTGACTTCTGGTTTCACACAAATATAAGTCGGAATAAGCTGCTTTCATAGTTGATGGACTGGATGTAAAAGGGAAAAAAAAAAATAAAAGTCAGTTTCTATTTTATTAAGTGTTTGGAGTTGAAAAGAAAAGTATAAATCTCTATATTTCTTTTTATTGTAGTAGTAGATATGCAATGCCATGTTTGATACCATGGGTAAAAACTAATTATTCAAGTTAATTTACTTCTGAGCATAGCCAGAGAAGAGCGGTCTATGTGGGCACTGCAGTGGTGCATCTGTTAACTCACTGTTGGAGAGAAGAGTGTGAGAAAGCACAGCTGGCACTGGTGTATCCACTCTGCGGAAAATGAGTCTTGAAACCGTCTCAAATATGTACAAACAAGTGTACAAAACATTTGACTAGCTTTTGCTGGTTTCGGGCCTCCATACTTCTGATTGTATAAAGTAAAGATGTAAAATTGTTGTGTGAAGTCATACATATGATATATTAGACAAAGATTTATTGCTGGAAAGTTTAAGTCAATAATAGAAATTCAGTGTCAGTGAACACTTTTATTTATTTTTTTTAAACATTTTATGTTCCGGCACCTTTATTCTCTTTAAGTCTTTGTTTCTTTTTCACATCATTAGCCTCTATATGGATAATCTCTTTTTATCCCACTAGTCTTAAGATTCTTTTTCCCTTTTCTTGATGCGGCTCAATTCATTAAATAGAGGAATCCACTGGTGGCACTGAGGATTGGAACTTCTTTTCCGAAAGTCTTTAAAGAAAGCCCAGACCGGAGGAATTTAGACTGGTCTCTTTTTTGTTTGCTCAATCCATCCTGACTCATCACGATGTGGGTATTTTTAGCAGTGGATTCCTGTTTGGCTTTCTCCCCACTGTTCACAAGGGGCTATCATATTCTGTGAGACATGGAGGAATAATCAATGTCAAATATCAGCCAAGAGTCGATTAGTGGCAGAGACACAAAGTTAGAAAAGCTTGTGTCATGCTGGAAGTTAGATATAGTGTGTGTAGCAGCTGGATAAAGTGCTCAGGTCTGTGTGTAGACTTAATGTATGTGTTTTGTCTGGCACAGCTGCCTGTATCAGCTGCATGCTCGTTAAATGTTGGGCTTAAACCGGCGCTGACGCCGTGCCGGCTCTGGTTACTCCTGTGGGAATACCTGCCATTGTCATTGTGAGCCCTTCATAATTCCCTGGAATTAGCCTCAAATGGTTGAAGTTTGGCGGGCAAGATAAAAGAGCTGAGCTTTGACTAACTGGTTGAGAGGGAATACTTAGTGCAATGTATTGCAAGTTTTTGGTAGAGATTTCACAGATTAATCAACTAGTTGACTATTAAAACCATTAGTCCACACTGGGCATTGTTGTCATCTAATTGTTCATCTGAGATTTTAGCACGATGAATATAAGTGACATCATAATTCAACATAGTATGCTGTTCTGAGCCTTTAAGATGGCCTGTTAACGACATCATTTTAAATGTGAGTTGTTAGGTCTTGAGCATGCCTTTGTTTGACAGAATCTCAGGTATGAGAGGGAAAGCAGTCAAGTTGTTACTGCAGTCAGTCAGTATCACTGTTGTATCATGGACTCGCGATTAAGCCTTTACTGGTTCTATTTGAGACCTTTTTGACGAGAACAGATAATCATTATCTGGTGAGTAAAAAAGACATGATAAATCTTCTGTGATTAATCTGCTATTTGACTGCTTTATTAGTTGGTGACGACTAAATGCCCCAGGTTTTGGTAATGAAGAGTTTTGTAATCCACTTCCACCACATTTTAGGGTTCTGCTTGTGATACAGTGCACCATCTGAAATACTATTGTCCTACATGCTTACACTTCAATTAAAGCTGAGATTGGTCCTTCATGGCCCTTTACAATAGTGTAAACCCCCCCCGTCCCATAGAGTCTGATTCCTCACTGTTAAGGTGGCCAAGTGACCCGATATCCTGTTTGTCAGGAGAACAGAAATATTTCTGATTGTTGCACATCCTGCCGGTCAGTGATCTGTGGCACATACAGCTGCCGGGCATGAAGCCTTATTTAGCTTCTATTGTATGAGTTTGGACACAATCACGCTCTGTACTGACTTAATCTTCATAGCCAGGGAATGATTTTGAAGTGTGAGATTGCTGGGTTGGTTGTCAATATGCGTGGGAGATTCTTGCGAGTTTTGGGCGCTCACGCCACGGGCATTATCATGCAAAATTAATTATTTGCCTCTTTTTTATGTTCCCCTGAATCTTAGAGCAGTAAAAAACCTGCCTGTGTTTTATTGAAATGAAATTATGGTATAATGTCACTTTTGCTATTAGCACAGAGAGTCTGTGCATGCCAATTGATCCTGCTGTTGTCATAGCAACATGAACCACTAAACCTCTGCGCAGCTGTTGTTATGGAAGCCCTTGAACAGCTGGGGGGCTATAGCTGCGGAGGGATTGTGGGAAACGGGTCTTTTGGTCCTCCCTTCACACCTTGACCCCAAAACTCCTGCCAGCGAAAAAGAGGAGGATTTGGGAATCTTAAAGATGTCCATCTGGAGTTATTTCTCCACCGTACAGAGCCTCCATATTATGAGAGAGAAAGTTTAGGCAGGAAGTTGTGAATATTTAATCATGTCTGTGTCTTCTCCAAACCTGCTTTGCCACAAATGCGGCAGTGAAATCAAATGAGTCAAATGAAGCTAGATTCTCTCCCAGGGTTTTCCTGATGCATTGGAGCATATCCCATTATTGATATGAGCGAATGTTGTACACAGTGCAACAATGAAACACTCATCTCATAATGAAGCACGACTTGTTCGGGGAGCAGCACTCTCTGAGTCCTATTCCATCAGCCATAATAATGCCAGAGCGTAACCCGGGGGCAAGGTCCCATCCTTCCTCTGCGCTATGGGCACTGCCTTTTGTGACTCATTTACTGTACTGTATAAGAACTACTACTAGAACTAGTAGAAATACTATAATGTAAAATGTACTGTATTACAAGTAAAAAGCCTGTAATATGAATGTGCTTGAAGTATCAAAACTAAAAGTTGTCATTCATCAGAATGACTTGGTGGGAATGAGTCAGTCTGGGTGGGAAAAAAAGTATTATTATTTAGTCTACTGATTATTTTCTCAATTAATATATTGGTCTATGACATGTCAGAGCACAGTTTAGAATGCACCACCTGATAGTCAAATGGTTTAGGCCAACACATCCTCATATCTAAACTCTCTTAAAACAATGTGACTGCCAGCGACAGGCGTACCTTCAACAGACCTTTGGGGTTTGGTTAGGTTTAGGCGAAAAAAACTACTGTTTAGGTTTAGGAAAACATTGTGGTTTGGATTTTTTGGATAATGTTATTTTGACATACCGACATTACCAAGTTATGTTAGCAAGTTAAAATTGACCATTGACTATTGGTTTCACACTGGGCACAAGCAGCAGTCTCCTGGTTGAAAGTCCTGTGCTTGTTAACGAACAATGATCCATCCCGTCCACCTCCTTATTCAGACTTTTTTGCTCTTTAGGTCACCCAACATCCTCTGTTACTGCCGTAATGATTGCTGCGGCCACAATTGTCACTGCCTCTAGTGTCTGTAGCAGCCGTCAATGTGTGTCATAATGGCTGCTTTCACATTTGGCCTATGTGGTCGTTTTCCTGATGAGGACAGGATGGTTTTTGGCATCATACCACATAAGCAAACATATACAAATAAAGACAAACTATCAAGAGAGAGAGTGAGAGGAATTAGTTCATTATTATTAAATATATTATTACATTTATGTAAAACAGAGAAAAGTGGGAAATCCTCATCGTAGAGATGCTGGAACAAGGGAATGTTTGCCCTTTATGCTTAAAAAATGTAACCAACAATCAATTTAATCAACAGTTAACCATTTATCTAAATAGTTGCAGATACATGTAAGTGTTTGACAAAATGCTACCGCATTACCACTTTATATACTGTTTTTGTGGAATTTGCAAGATAGGGAGTTTTTCAACATTCCCATTGATTTCTATGAAATAATGCATGGATCATAGTGGTGTAACATTTAGAGTGATGCAGGGCTATCACGTTTATTATTGGATTAGGCCTGAATGAATTAACTGGCGAAGGTATGCACTCTACTGAGTGCCATTATAATTTGTTTATGTTTTTATGTTGCCATGCTGAAAGAAACATCATCTTGTGGGACAGTAAGAGTCAGACTTGAACTGAACTGATCTATAGCGATACAGTTGCTCATACATACATTTTGCAGGTAAAATCTTAATCTGCCATCTAACTAGTCACTATAGCAGATTAATGTTGTGGAGTAGTGTAGTAAAAATTACAATATTGAGATACTAAGTAAAATACAAGTAAAATGACTGAGATACCTCCACTGACTGTATATGTGTACCTGTGTACACGTGTAGAGGACAGGCTGCAGTGTGAGTGATGGCGGGCAGATTCAGGAATGCTAATGTTTCCTCTGTGGCTTTTGTGAGGAACACGGTGATTAGACCTCCAGCCCCCTGGGTGGAGCCCCACGCCGCACCAGCTCCCGCTCTGATTTACTTTGACGTCAACAGGAAGGTCAGCTGGGTCCCAGAGGGGTCATGGAGAGATGGTGAATGGTGTGTGTGGAGGGCTTCAGCACAGAGACGCTCCTCCAGGATCCCAGCTGGGGCTGGAGGGATGACCGAGGGAGGAAGGGCCCTTGGAGCTTAGGGAGGGCTTCGGGAAGGATTACTGAGGAGCTAAAATGTTTTCTTTGTGGCTGGAGGAAACCTAAGAATGCTCTCACCCAAATCTCCCCTGGTCTGGGGGGACTGTGTGGCAGGGAAACTCCAGCTACATCCTAAAGATTTTCTCGTTTTCTCGGGCTTTGAGCTTCTCTTTACTGTCATCAACATGTCTTATTTTGCTTTCAGAGTTTTGAGCTTCAAATCACTAATTGTTAAAAAAAAAACCTAGGTTCAACTTATATTAATGCTGCCGTTTAATACAAACAAAATGATACTTTTTAGATTATGATGACAAGACATGGATGTAAATCTAAGTATAGGAATGGAAATACTATGTGTTAATAAAGTAACTGTGAGATATCACATTGGATAATTTGTTCACTAAATGCTGATTTTAACCAAAATCTGTCTCCAAAACACCACAAAACATCAGACACATTTCATTCTGTAGCTGTCATGAATCAGTGTATCGGAGTCATTGTTTAGAACACATCAGGCACGTTCCTTGTTTTTGTTTTCAATTGAAAGTGTGAAAAATGGTGGCCACCAATGAGCAATATCAATTTGCACGATATTGATTCTTGAAAACAATTTTCAAAAAATGGTTCTAATGGAATGTTCTGATGTTTATCCATTTTATGTTCAATGAGCCACTTTATTTGCAACATCTCAGATGATGTAAACACTCCTAATTGAGTTTCCTCAAAATATGCATGACAGTGGGATATAATATGAAGTTATTATCATTTTCCACCACTTTTAGGAGACTGATAAAACTCCTAAAAAATAGAAAAGTTTGGGCTCTTTTTGCTAAATCTCCTCAGCTTTCATTCCAATCCCCCCCCTTCCACTCTGGGCCTCTGGTAGTACCTACCTACCACACACACAGTAGTCCCCACTGAGCTGTGCAGGACTGGATAAATACCATCCCTTCAGAGGCTCTGTGTTAGCAGATTGCTGGAGGTAGGCGGCCTGCTGTGAGGCCCGACCACACTCCCACTGTTCTGGAGTAGCTTTAAGCGAAAGATCAGGTGTCCAGCCCTGAATGCTTGATTGAACTTAAATCTTTTGCATGTGCGCCATAACTCTCCCTACTCCGTGTGGCTCAGACATGGTCAACCAGATAATTGCTCAAAGGAATTTGAGTCACAGCAGTTCTCTGACTTCCCTGTTTTCACCTGTATCATTGAAAACTATATTCAGATGCATTTTGATGTGATGGAGAGTTGCATAAGAATTATGAATTAACTGCAAATCAAGTTAGTGGTTATTATATGACAGTAATGACCTGATATAAATACGTATCCGCTCATTAAAAAGCACTTATTTTCATATAAGAGTACTTGGACACTATAATTTATACTTCACTCAACCAGTCTGAGTGTTTTATAAAATGGATTATTCTTGCTGGTAGTTATAGCAATTTACCCACAACCTTTACATTTATAATTCAGAATGTATTGTATTATTTTTCACTGGTGTTATAATTATTACACATTAATTTATATAATTTGTCTATAATTAAAGATTAAAGACATCATTTAAATTTTTTAGACCTACTTCTTAAGTTTAACTTTGAGCCAAAGTTTACCATGTTGCTATCCCACTTTAAATCCAGCAGTGGTCTTATGTCATCCCCTTGTTTGCTGTTGGTCTTTGCTGACTTGGATCAAATAAAGTTGAGGAACCATTAAGTGCTGAACATTTATGGACTTAAATTGGGGGATTTGTTCAAAACCTGTCTGTTTTTCTGAAATCTTGTTTTGCCTAGGCTGCGGCTTTTCCTGAGTCCTTCAAACTGGAAAGTAAAATGTTATCATAATGGGTGGGAGCGATGGCCAGCAGTACAGAAACAAGGCATTGTACACTTAAACCGGCAATAAACAAGGGTTTTTTGCTTTAACTTATCTATTATGAAGGTAATGTTGATGGCATAATGAAATGTCTAGAATAATGACACCACCAGCGTTTAGACTGGTTCCCTGTAAAACTCTCTTTCACTTTGCAATTCTGCCACCAGAATGGAGGCTGACTGGTGATGCAGTCAGCCAAAATGCCCCAAAGTGCATTTTATTAAAGGATAAGGCTGTTGTTATTTCACATAACAAACAATAAATGAATGTATCTACTAACCAGTGTTGTGTATGTATCAGTGCCTGATATATCTTCTTCCTCTGTGCCACAGAGCTCCATTGTTGTCCAAAAACTATTAAAAACAGATCAGTGAAACACACTGTTGCACTGTGTCACATGTTTCTTTATTACCATGAACACACACACACACACAGTAATAATAATAAACATGAGTAATAATAATGACTTTGTTAAGTTGCACCACTCAAACGTTGTCATCTGTCACCAGGCTTGGTGTGGAGAGTTGGATACCGGGCCACGGGGCAGAGAACAACTCTAAAAGCTGCTGTGTTGCTGTGGGCAAGCTAACTGTAAGTTGCCTTCCTATAAACTTCATGATATAACCAGGTTGTATATGATTGTGTTTGTTTATACATGTCATTAACAGGGCTGTGTGCAGTTTGCAAGTATGTGTTGTATGTGTCATGAACAGAATGTTCATTCTGTCTTGATAGACTTTAAATAACAACATATCTGGCAGAGCTAATCTGTTTCTTCAAAGGCCAGCACCAGTCTGTGATTTAATTTAAGAGCACACAATCAAATGTAATTCATGCTATAAACACGTTGGCATGCCCCGAGTACACGGTTAATGATTACCCTGCTGCAGTTCACTCAAGCCGCTTGAAACCAGCTGATCATTTCAATCCCTTGAGCATATTTTCACAGCATTTCTTCAACCTCTAAATGAGAATTTCGATTTCTGGGCTCAGTTCTCGCTGGAACTTCAATCTAAAGCTTTTTTTAAAAAACGGTTGTTGATTCACTCTCCAACAAACACACTATTTGCATCTTGGATCAGAATGAGAATGAATGTGACCTGATGAGAATTTGCAATCTTGGTGCTGTGTTATATAAGGGAGACTATATTGTATTTTTTACATTTGTGATGTAGTGCTGTCCAACCACTGATACTATACTGGGTTTTAATTGTTTTAATTGATTGACTGTCAATATATTTTCCACAATACTATTCCTGAAAAATACCCATGTGAGCATGTGATGAGAGAAAGGGACCCCAAACACTGAACATCTGTCAGCTTGTTGAATTGGTGAGTCAATGGGAACCAAAAGCAAATGGAAATAGGCTCAAATGACAGATGACAACCACTCCCTCTGATGGTACCTGCTGCCTCCAGAGACTGACAGTAGGGCAAGTATGCTGGTTTCTAACAGGCAATTGTCTGGCTATGCAATGTTGCTTTGGAGTGGATAGCAGTTCTATATTGTACTGCCATGAAAGAATGGGACATTGAAGTCTCCAAATGGTTTTTGGATGCCCATGACTGGAGCTTGAGTTCTTCCCACAAAAACACTCTGTGAGGCAGAGCTAGCTGCTGAGTCACTGTGGCAGTGAGGTAACCGTATCATGTTTTACTCTTAAGTAAAATACAGGTGTCCATTGTGTATGATACTGATAAGTGATGATTATCCGCTTCTCATGGCCTGTACTAGTAAGATAACTGATGTTTTTACTTTTTTGTGTTTTAGAAACGGGTTCATACCCTGTAGTTTATGGGGACCTGAGGGTAAGAAAGGCTAAGATGTAGTGAGTAAGGATGAAGACGATTTAGTGTTCCATAGCTCTAATAACATTTCTCGTAGACTTTTTGGTGGTTGGATGGGTCACACACTGGACTTAGACTTTTCCACTTTAGGAAGCTAGTTGCTGCAGTAGAAAAGTCACATTATTCTCAGACTAGATAATTTAGTGTTCATGTTCCTGAGATGTGATAACTACCAGTGTGTGGTGTACTGTGATGAGTTTGGCTATTGCCGCAGTTAACAATACTGCTACATTACATACATACTACATACTTATTTTGAGACAAAGAACTTTTTTTTACTGGTAATTCTAACTATAACTACTGTTGTGATTTGAGCACAGTAATATGTTTAATAGAGGGAAGTGTTTACAAGATGTTTGTTGTTGTTGCCATATCCTCTTCCACCTGAGTCGTTCCAGAGACAATGATATTAGAAATTAGGTCAAAATTGCTGCCTTGGAACATTTGAATATTACTGCCTGTCCCTAAGGTTCAGATTGAAATAAGCAACAAGGACTTTAGTATCCCCTGCTCCCCCATGTTTGCAGCTAATTGCAAATTGAAGAACTGAAAAGTTGCGGCCATTCCTGCTGAATTGAAAATGATTTTGTTTTTCTCCCCAAGACTTAATGAAAACCTCTTATTCCTTTTTTTCTCTTGATTTTTTTGCTCTCTCTAAAATTGTTCTATTTGAGTCATCACCATTTTTGCAGCACAGAGGTTGTCAGGGGTTAATTAGGTTCTTAGTAATTAAGACTTGACCTGGAACCCAATTCCAACCAGATACAAATTATATTCAGTCAGGTCCAGGTAGTGTCCCATATTGCGGCAGGTTTTGAGTCTGTTTGTCAATAGACTAGAACATGGACTATTTGGATAAGACTTCTCCCCATGTGTACATAGTAATCACTGCAGGAGAAAAATGTGGTATGTGTTATGTCTTGGTTGTTTCTGATTGTTGTCATGTCCATTTCAGGTTTGGTCTGTGTCAAAAAAACAAAACAAAAGAAAAAACAAAATCTATGCTATGGTTTGGATACTTTTGACCAAACCCTGCCTCTACATTTATCAGTCTGGCAGCTCCCCAGAATAACAGCATTTTTTCAGTGCCTGTTAGCCTCACGGGATCAGCTGTGGATTATTACTTTTTTCTTCTCAAGGGAATCTTGACAGTCACACTGTTAAGGGATGGCTGTTACATGTTCACTTTTGACGCAATCCATTATCCCGCAGAATATACATATTGCCATAGAATTGTTTTTTATGATTGTGCAACTTACAGTTTACACCCAGTGTCAACATTTAGTGGTAAAGTAGGAAGTAGGCCGGCTGTGTCTTCTATATGGCAAAGCCTAAAGTACAGATTTGGAAGTTGGGGTAGTGGGTGACTGTTTAGTGCATCTCACTTTCATGAAGGAGTCTAGAGTTTACATCGCATCAAAGTATGATTTTTCCCTGAGCTTCACAAGTCTTTCTGTTGACTTACCTCAGCCATGGTTTATTTGCCATGAGAACCATCTTTCTCTAAGCTTAACCATAGCTGCCAGATGCGGATATTAGAAAAAGTGATATAAAAAGACATTAAAGAGGTCATATTATGCTTTTTGGGTTTTTGCCTCCCCCTTATTTTGTTATGTCTCATTGCTGTGCATTTAAAAGGTCTGCAAAGTGAAAAGTCCACACCAAAGGGAATTACTCTCTCCCACAGAAAACACTGCTCCTGCACTGCCTGAAACGGAGTCAAGCCTTTACTTCCTTAACTTATGTGTGTCACTATGTAACAGGCGTTATATACATTTATTATTTTTATATATTTATTATAAAATATATACTCCAGTAAATCAGCAGACATTCAGTTGCTCCTGCTTTAGCTGCGTTTTTTTTATATCACACTACCTTCTCGGCATGACCCGCCCTACTCTGCCCGTGATTGGCTGCATCCTGCCCGTTAAGTAATGCGCATGTGCAACTCTCACCAAAGATTGAACAGAGGCGAGATGTCTCACTTTTGTAGCTAAAATGGAGCATTCAAGATACAGTGTGAAAAGTGATGCTGCAGCAATGCACCATATGAGAAAAAAAATGTAAGCATGTAAACCTATTCTACTAGGACCCCCAAATAAAAGTATGACCCTGAAAATTAGCATAATATGACCCCTTTAAAACATGTTGTCACTTGATGCTAAAATACATTTGTGTTGAAAGTAATCCAAGGTTTTGCAGAATCGTCCATTGACATTCTTGTCTGTTGATAACATTTTTCTACAACAACAAATATTTATCCGATATATCAGTTGGCTGATATTGGTCTATCACAGATATATTGTATAGGCGTATACAGATGTAAAACGTGATTCAGAAAGTAAGAGTCTTGGGGTGATTTGTCATTATAAAATTCTCTGTGAACGTTATTGTTTCAGTACACTAATGTAATTCAGTGAGTCGTAAATTAAATGTTAACAAATATCCTGCCTCCATTACGTACATATCTGTTTCACCATATTTGAGGCATAATTGCAAAAAGTGTGGGTTTATTTGCATATGCTGTGTATGTATGTGGCCTATATATTACTATTGGAGGTTTTTATTCCCTAACATTGGTAAAGAGTTCATCTCTGGTCGCGCTCTAAACATTTTCCCTGCTTCATGGCTCTCGGCCTCAAACTTGCTAGCCTCTGTAATCCTCCTACTCTTGTTACATCTACCCTTCATGTTCATGTTGTTTTTGTCAACTTTTTGCTCTTGAAATAATGCCTCTAAATCCTAATTAGTCTTTGTTGTCAAATTCTGTAAATGCCCTTGTATTGGGAAGAGGCCGCAGATCAAAATAAGAGCTAGGACAATGGGGGTTCTGTACACACATGGCAGTCTCTAGCTGATTGCCGGAGGAGGTCTGGTTATACTAAGCCATTTGTCTCTTCCTACACACAGGCCAGACTAATCGCACAGCCAGTCTCCATGTCCTCTCAGCCCCTAAGTGTTCCTCAATCCTGCCCTCCCGCTCCCCACCCAAAAACCTCCAGCACGATTCCCCCACCAAGGATTGTTTTACGCTTAATTTTGTTAGACTTAATGAGATTTCACTAATTAAATCTCCTCCTGGTTGGAGAACCCCCCCCTCTTACATTAACCCCCCCTTCCACTCACAATCACTCCAACCCATGGAGTGATTGCTTGTAGAGCTATTTTAGACAAATAAACTTTTTCATGAAGAACAGGGACAGTGGGTTGCACAAGGACAGGCTTGTGTTACACTGTGGATTTCCAATTTCGCGCCAAGATGCTCTGCTGCACTTGTGATAGCCAATAGGTTTTCAAATCTGATTTAATGTATAAGGGCAGGAAGTAGTTGTAGCGTACTTCCAGATGTCTTTGCATCATAAAGATGCGGTGCTGCGAGTATGTCAGTAGATGCTTGTAAACAGAGTAGTGGTGTAAGATATAATATGTAATTGTCTAAAAAGGACTAGACCATTGCTATATATTGTGTTGAGTTATGTACTTACATTATCCCAGATCATTCCAACAGTGTTCATAGCCAGAGAAATCCAGAGGTTTACTCAAGGTAACGTCGTGTTTCATTTGCTCTGCTTTAGTGTATATCAGCAGTACACTAGTGAGCAACGGCTGGCTGACCAGCAGCTCTGCCCCGGAGCTCTACCCCAGCCCTCCCCACACGACGCGCCGTGTTTTGTTTTGATAGAGAGCACCCTATAAACATATGTTGTGTCCAAGTTCTTTGTAACATCTCACTGCCAGTTTTGGTGATATTTGTTAAAGATTTTATGGTCGTTCATATGGATTAGTATATTTTGTCACAGCTTGAACTCAAAAACTTTTGGCAATGCAGAGTGTCCTTCAAAACAATAATATCCTGCTCAAACTGTATATACCTTCACTGCTAGTAACCAGGCATACAGTATATTGTATAGCAGAGTAGCCAAAGCTCAAAAGTAAGTATAAGTGACAGGACTCCACTGACAAAATGCACACATGTTCCATATACATACCCCTGATAATAATCCCTGCATTAGCTGGATGGCAGTGCTAAATGGGAAGTGCTGAAGGGTGGGACCATCTCAGCTCAAGCAGTAAGGCCTTGGAGGTCATTGTTGACAGCAGCCGCTTGCCCTGCTATTGTGGACAACCCTCTGGGACTCTCACACTGACTATTGTGGGAGCCAGCCTCCCGTTTCCCGTTTGAGCCCTGTACGCCCGTTGCCAGCTCCGCCGCTCGGTTCTTCAGCCAAAAAGTCCATTACACCTCTCTCCCCCTTTCCCTCCCATGCCCCTGTGTCCATTGTAGCCCAGCTAACCCTGCCTCATTTATGCACACACACATATAAATACACACACACACCCTATCCAGCCTCAGAAGCCCCTGTGCTGTGGCCCTCGGGTGGGCGAGTGGGCAGCGTGCCCGTTTCAGATGGGAGTGCTTCCTTGATGAAGGCCCATGCTGATCAGGTTTCTGCCACCTGTCATTCAGCTTAGGGGGCAGGAAAGGGGGCAACAGTGGTTGTGGGTGGTGGGAGTGAGGAGGCGGGTGAAGTGGTGGTGGTGGGGGGGAGTTAACAGTAGAGATGCCATGGCAATCTGGCACCAAGCCTGCAGCCTGCTGTTGTTTCAGGGTAGCCTCCTAGACTTCTCAAGTAGTCCTTTAGTTCAGGCAGTGGCGAGTTCCCTGTTTGATCTAATGATAAGATACTCCAGTATATACTCAAAGTTCGGCCAAAATTGAAAATGATCTACTCACCCCCATGCTGATGGAAAGTCGAAGCTTCACAGCAAATCTAAGTTGCAGCTTTCTCCTAAAGAACTGAAGTAGATGGGGACTTAAAATATAAAAACACAACTGAAAAAAAAGAGAAAAAAAAAAAGAAATGGCTCCATACAGCTTGTCTGGCAGCAACAGTTTTGGCGCTTTACATTGCCGTCAGACAGCCTTTTTCTTTGGCACTGCATTCCCTCAACCATACTGCATTACAGTTGAGGGAATGTATTACGCATCTGTATTACGCGACTGTCAGCTATGACTGTGACTGTGACTACTACAATGACTTTGACTACTGTTAAGCTCCAGAAAATGTTTGTGAACCACAACACTTCCCCCGACTTTCCATCAGCATTTTTAGTGAGTAAGTTAGTGTAGCTCAGTGCACTTCATGGCCTCTCAGACCTATCCCTTTTTGTTGATTACGGAACATTCCTTGAAAAGGTGAATACATGTGAGTCATAGCCTACATTTGTTGTGCATTTACTGTAAATGAAGGTCAAAAGTGTCAGGTTTTCTTAAACTTGATTTTTACTGACTCATACAACATTGGATCATTTTCAGACACATTTTTGTTTTTTTTACAATTTATGCAGAATGTTTTTTATTACTTTATTTACTGGTCTCATATCCACTCAGAGAGCACATACCTCTGTTAAAGCTCTGCAATTTTCATTGTAATATTTTCAATCTGCTCCTTGCTCTATACACATGCAAATAGTGATGGACAATCATTCTGACAAGACCTGAATCATAGAATGAGTAATCATTAACTTTGACATATTCTTAAGAATTTAAAAAAATCTGCTTCATGACTTTTATTCTGATATCCTGCTAACTAAGCACAAACAGACAAACACACTGGTTTAAAAACATAACCTCGTAGGCGGGGGTAAAAAATATATGAACATGCCGTAATTCATTACAGGACTTCATCTCGCAAACACAGCACGTTATTGCAGATTGGATGTTAGTGGAATGCTGGCACTAAAGTGTTTTGGGCCTCATTTAGCCTTGCTCATGGAGGGAAATTCATTTGCCTTTCCTCATGAGTTAGAGTAGCAGGTTTCCTCAGTTGTGATTCTAGCCCTGCCAGGTTTATGTGCTCACTCTGTGAGAGTTCAGTTAAATCAAGACATCTGGAAGTGCATATTAATCATAAGCATTTTATAGCTTCTTGCAAGAGCAAGTAACATGATGTTGAGAAATGCTGCATCTACTATAGGTAGCATTTTAACTCATGGCCTTTGTAGATATGAGATCGCGTAGGCTGCCATTTCAAATTTGACATGGGACAGCAGCTGTGGAGCTCCTGTAGCTTCTTCTGTCTAAGTACATATCACACCATTTTTGTCAGATTCAAAGGCCTGCAGTCTAGCCTTAGGTTAGAGGATTTTCTGAGCTAATGAAGGCTCTATTTTGGCTACAGAATGGAAAATCTACCTTTAATCAAAGAAGATTGGAAGGCAAACTGGCGATCGCTAACATACTCCCTCTGACCTCTTTGTTACATGAATTTGAGGTCACGCTTAACTCCACATTATTAGCTTCACTGTGTGATCCCACATTTCACTCCATTGCACTTGCTAACTCTATGCTTAACCATCATCCTCCAATCCATCCATATCCATTTCTCCCTCACCCGGGCTCTTTACCCTACCAACCCTAATTGTAATTATGTTGATTTAACTTAGACACATGCGGCTCCCTCCCCACCATCTGAATGGGAGCTTATTAGTTTGAATATTTTTTTTTATATTTATTTATTCCCATTTCTCAGGGTCCCTGTCGGCATTTCCAATTACTCTTGTCGTGCGGCTGTAATTGCCTCCATGCTAATGGCCGCCAGACAATCGTGCTAAATGAGGTGAGGCCGAGAGGCTAGGAGCCCGACTTCATTAAGAGCTAATGGGATTTTATAAGGGGGACTGAAGACCCAGCTCATCAAAAAGAGGGAGATGGAAGGAAAACAAAACAGATGGAGGGGGAGAGCCAAATCACCACTATTCTAACTTAGCCCGCTCTTTTTCCTGGCACCGATGAAAAAAAGAACAGGTTAGTCTTCTTCTAGAAGACTACTAGCTAATTACAGAGAAAGACTCAGCAGTGACTTACACTGGGAAAATAGACACACTGATAAATGGATAAGTGTGCTCTGGCTGTCCAGTTAAACATGAAAAGCAACTATTTTTATGTGTCTCATGCTCTTGGAAGCTGGTTCTATTCCGTTTTTTGGCAATGTAACAGCAATAGATATGTATAAATTATATATTTATAAGTGAGTGGACAGTCCGGTCCAAATCCTCCCACATATTTCACACTTCATTTAGACAGAGACAGGCTTAGATGGGTGCAAACATGGATGGATGTGAATACATGGCTAAAACTCAACAGGATGGTACTGTATGAGACAAAGGCAATAATACATACTGTAATCTGCATATGGGTTGAAGGCCAACCAACGCCACCAAAAGCCCAGTAGGTCATGAAATAATTCAGAACTGTTAAATCTGTTATTGTTATTGCCTGATAATGGATTCTGCCCCGATTACTATGAAAATATCTGATCTTTTTGATAATGTGGTTCCAACCACAGAATGCGAGGCAGCAGTGAGTGTAAATGGCTGCAAGAAAGACTTCTTTAGAAATAAGTATCTTTATTCCTGTCAATAAACATTTAACACTGTCTGTTTCCGTTACCTTTTCCTCCAGAACAAAATGCTCACTCCAGTCACGTTAACAAAGTTCCCCATTCAGACCACTAAACCAACCCTTCACAGAAGTAATGATCCCTCACTGATCTGTCTGCCCTTGAAATGCATTGAAAGGTGGCCATCCATCTTGGTGGGATCGCTTTGTTCCCCATTGGAATATAGTTACATTGTGCGCTCTGCAGTTGTGAGATCAGTTGTCCTGTACTTTCATTTGCTGCGCCATCTTAAAGCTGACACGGTTTGTCCGCCGTTGGTTTCAGCTCAATGGCCTTTTTGGCTCCTGCAGATGAGGGGCCCCGCCAAATTCTATTACACGCTGAATAAACCAATGTGTTCACCTATGAGAAGCGGGCATTATGGAGTCAGGGGGGTAATGGATACTGTGATGTGGGTGCACTGCTACCACCTAACTCGGGTTCTTTTCCTGGATGTTATTTATCTGCTAGTTTGTTTAACAAAGTATGGTAGAGAATTAGTCTTCTACAGTTTAAGTATGCGTGAACAATTGAGCTATAACAATACCGGGAAATATTTTTTGACTTTTTGCACCATTTGCACAACCAAGACAACATTAAGCTGATGTTTGTGTATATCACAAAACCTGCATGTATTTTGTAAGTTCAACAGTAAGCTTCTGCAAACCTAAAGCATATCTGAATGTCACAGCCCTTAGTTGGTAGAAAAGTTGAGGGCTCTGCATGCCTACTTCTTCACAGTGAGGCCAAATGGGAGATAATTATCTCTTTTGGGGACAACATGCAAATAGGAATCACAGAGTCGGTATCGAGGGAAATTCAGTGATATAAACAGCTAGGAAGAATCATACGGCCTGTCCGGACACACAATGGAAATTAGGCCAATTATCCACAGGCTATATCTGTCGTGGCCAGTGAGCAGAGGTAAAACTATGGTCATTTGATGGAGAAATGGTGCAGTCTGATGTTAGATAAAAAAAAAAAGAAATGAAAAAAAACCCCAAAAAACTCCATAACAAGTGAAGGCACAAAGCACATTATTTAAAGCAGCATCCACTGTGGCTTTTGTGAAATTGTTCCACTTTGTCAGTATTGTGCCATAATAATGCCAGTGAATTGCCATGTAATGAAAATGTTATTGATTTTTTTAATGTCTGACAACACTGGACTGTCAGCCAGACAGCAAGAGATCCTATCAACCCAATTTACATCTCTACAGCTAAGTATGGCAAGTGTTTTCTATAAACTATCTTCTGTACAGATTTTCAAATGACATGAGGGGTGAATTAAAAAAGTAAGTAGTAGAAATATTGAAAAAGAAAAAACAATGCTATAGTTATTCAGCAACTAGTTAGAACTACATTGTTTAAAATTATTATTACAAAAAAATGAAAATAATAACACAAATAGTTTTGGAAGCAATTGACCCCGAAAAAAATGAGCAAACTCCTTTTGCTTAAAATCACTGCAAAATGTATGTTTAGTTTTAGTTTTTCTGTCACAAAACAAAATCATTTTCATGTATTATTGTCCTCTGAACTGCTAAGATTAACGCTAACCATGTTACCTCTTAGCAGCATGACTACATTATCATCATCATGTCGACAAAGGCAGATCAATGCTGTCTGATCGCTACTCATTTGGCATCAATTCCTTTAAAAAAACATAGATGATAATCAAAAATACATGGGTGGAATGCATCGATTTCTCCTGTTTTCAGTACTTCAATGTTTGTGCCAAATCAGCCCTGACATATGTAGCTGGCACAGCACAGTCGCACAATTCTGCATCAAACTTGTGTTGTTAGAGAAGAGATGCAGCATGGCAGAAAGAAAAAGTCGTCTGGTGTGATGCTACTTTTCAGCTGTCGATAAAACTACCGCAAGACGCACCATTAGTCACAAGAATGTGCTGCACGGCCACTCACTGTCTTTCAAAAGAGAGGCAAAGCATATCCAGGTGCAGCTAGCCCCATTATTGGTTCTTCTGACAAGGAAATGGTGGAGGCAATAGTTTTCCTGTCTGTCTAGCTTAAATCCTCACACATTATCATCACAATGTTATTTTGAGGCCAGACACTACAGGTGAATAGGATAGTTTTTAACAAATATATATCACCATGAAACTTACCTAACTGATTATTTTGTTTCTTTTTTTGTAAAATGTTTTCAGAAATGTTGAGCCCAAATTTGCATATACACTGAATTAAGCCAGTGTCAAAATTAACAAAAATATATTTTGAAGACAATTTTGAGTCAAAAATCATAAATCATATTCTCATTTAAGACATGATTAGTATTGCTGTTGCTAAGATATCGCTTTATTGAATATTGAAGTTTGCTTTCACCCATCCCTATTATCATTTTTAAGTAACGCAGAAAACAAACTGTGTTAAAAATACCAGTGATAAAGTATTATTCTTAATAATACGACTAATAAAGTACCATCCCTGCAGAATTGAACAGCCAAGCTTTAACCATGTATCAACATGTATTAATTCAAACTGAGGATCACAACTCTCCATAATTTGATAATAAAATATAAGATTTTATAAATATCTGTGTTCCATCTTTAATACTACTGTCTTAAAGCTGAGCTATAACATTAAGTATGACAGCATTAAGTTGCTAAAGCTAACAAAGGAAACAAACCTAACATGATTGTGTACATAGACGAAATGAAAGCAGCCTGTTAGGGAGCTGGAACCATATTGAAACATGTAGTAAACTCTCTCAGGTCTTTATTGGACTGGACAGAATCTGTCTCCTGCTCTTTTCCACAGACTTCTCTAAATAATCTACTGAGTAATGCAGATGTGTCTAATCATTTGGGCTGCAGGGTGTTTTAGTCCCCAAAATGCCATGCAGGCTGCGCTGATGGTGGGATGACGGTTGTGGTTTAGGGCTTGGGCCTGGTAGGAACAGCTGTCCTACAGCTGCCATCTCTCCTGCTTTTGGGGGGGAGGGTGGGGGGTTGGAAAACAGTCCCAAACCTCCTGGGTCAGAGCCCTGGTATGGCGGTCTCCCTGGCAACTAGAGCTGAGGCTGTGGTGTGTGTGTGTGTGTGTGTGTGTGTGTGTGTATACAGTATATGTGTGTGTGTCCAAGAGCGAACAATCTGGCCAGTGAGAAGCAGAGTACTGGGGGTTAAGGGTAAGGAGTCGATCCTCACTTTATCTGTATCTCTTTCACTTCAGAGACTATTGGCATTGACTGTTTCCCTGAGATAATGTGGGACATGGCCAAAACAGTCCACAGAGTGTCAGTTTTTCCCCTCAAAACCAACAAACAACCACATTCAAACCACAATGAGACAATTAATATTCTGTCTCTCCCTCTTTTTCTCTAACTACTCTCTAAGCTCAACACAAGGGAATGTGAAGCTCCCTGAGCAGGGCAAAGCGTTTAGAAAGGGGGAAAAAGGGAAAAGGGAAATGGGGGGGAGGAGAAGGGAGATCAGTGAAAAGAGGAGAACGTGAGTTTAGGAAGAAAGAAGAGAGAGAGCAATGGCAAGAATGAGAACGAAGACGGGGGGATGGAGAGGAGAGGAGAGGAGAGGAGAGGAGAGGAGAGGAGAGGGAGGGCTCTGGAGATGGAAAAGCAGGGAGGACAGCGGATGAATAGGAGAGGGAAAGTGGATATGTGGAGATACTTGGCTTTGGCCCCATCAAAATAGCGGTTGTCATGCTAACTCAACCCTCCTTCCTCTCTCTCTCTGTCACACACACACGCACGCACACACACACACACACACACACACACACACACACACACACACACACACACACACACACACACACACACACACACACTTTCTATTTCACCTTCAGACCCCGATCCTCTCAGACAGTGTCTAATCAAATGCAATACTCATTAGAAACATGTTTGACTAACATTAAAAGAAGTAAAAAGATGAGGTAAGAAGTAAAAATGTTTTCTGCCTCTACTTACTAAAATGTCATGTTTTGTAGTGACTACAAAATATATTAACTTTTACACAAAAGTACAAACAGGTCATTTCAAACTTTTAATCATTGCTGTTTTTTGTTTTTTTTTAAACTTTGATTTATATCCAAGCTGCCCGTGCAAACTCTTTCCAGCCAATGTATACTGATACAGTGGTTCCTCAGTCCTGGCAATTATCGTATACAGTGTATTCTCACACTTAAACTTCAAGTTAAAGCGCCCACCAACCTTCTGTGCAAACACATTTGATGAAACAGCCTCAGCTTGTGCCGTCTTCAGTGAGAAATACTGTACAGTCTATTACAATAAGCTCACAAGACAAAAGCACAGTAACAGGTGTTAGCTGTGACACATGAGCAGTTACTGTGTGTTGGCTGATCAAGGTGTCAGAGGAGTGTGTGTTTGTGTACGTGAGTGTGAATGTGTGTGTGTTTGTGGAGGAGAGCTTTTTGTACCGGCATCAGCAGCACATATTTTGATGCAAACTGAATTTAAATTTATTCCCATGTTTTTATAAAGGACAGTGAGTTATAAAACTATTTGGAATTTAACACATTTTAGTTCTAAACCGGCTCTTTGCTCATATTAAGATGCAAATGTATGCACATATTTTAGACATTCATTAACGCCACCTGAACCTTATTGTGCTTAATGGCAGGTTTAACCTCCTGTGTTATAATAGACTAGGATAATGCTTGTAATGCTGTGATATTTGTGATACTTGATAAGCTGTATTATAAAATTATTGTTCTTTTTCATAAGAGACAGGTTCAAACCTAATATGAGGAATATTTGTCGGAATGTGACACTGTTGTTAACAAAGAGTATGAATTCCATTTATTTAAGAAAACATGATAAAATACTGTAAATCCTGCTGTGTTGCTACAGTGACCACATTTGATGATTGACTAGCAGAAGAATAATTTGGATATGCAGCGATTTTTCAACAAAAGCCATGTGAGATGTTGAAAGGTTTTTAATGCTCAACTGGATTGACTGAGCTTTTGATACAAGGAGCACCAGTACACAACAGCCTATGTGAGTTTAACCCCCTATTATGCCGGACTGTTGAATGACCCGCTGGGGCACCGTGTCACTGTCGCATTAGGCCTTGCCTATTTGAGAAAACAACACACCCTGCGTTGCAGTACCCATACTACTATACTATTTAGTATGCCAGAAAAATATTTAGTATGTCCCAATATGAAGTATGTGAAATGCAGTATGCCAAAAATACCAGGATGTCCTACTACATCTGGTCGCATTTTGCAGCCAGCATGCTTTTCTGGCTATTCTTACCTGCAGCCCTCTGCGCAGCACAAGATACGTCACATACATCACAGTGTGTCGCATGGATATTAACAAAGCTGAGAGAGCAGAAACATTTGACAGCTCACTGACAGATGACAGCTCATTTGACAGAATGACAGACAACGTAATGACAGATGACAGCACGTTCAAGTGTAACTACCTTCTCTTTGTACTCCAAAATTATGTGCGAAGGCTGCGCCGGATATAGGTGCAAGAGGGTCAAAGTTTATGGTGCACTGTCATAATCAAGTACATGTAGCATGTCCCAATTATATGCATACTGCATGCAACAGTATGTACTTTGTTAGGGCAGCACCAGTACGTACTAAAAGTGAAAAGAAAAAAGTATGTGATTCTGAATGTCTCATTTTGTGGTCAATGTCCAGCTACACTTATAAATAAAGGCATTTATAAAAAACAAACAAACAACTAATGCCTTAAAACACTCACCACTAACTATTGGCTTCATTCAGGATTTGCATTCTTGTCTCCTGGGTGAAGGTCCTGCAACTGACCCACCCATCCACCACAACCTCCCCCCCATAAGGACTTTCTAGCTGTTCATCATTTGTTCCCATCATTATCGCCCCCTGCTGGCACTGCACCTTCATACACGGTGAACTTTTCGTGCCAAGGCATTGCAAACCATCACGCCCACGCGCTGTCCTGGGGATTGGCGGGTCTATGACACGTTGTGCTGTCAGACTGGGCTGGAGGGTTATATGCAGTGTGAAACATAGGTAGTGTTTTCCACTATAAATGCTGAGACATACGTAGTCATGAAAAAGACTTGACTGAGACATTTGTTACGCTTATAGTCACTTTACTGTGATGTTTCAGCTTCACCGTGCAGATTGATGGATGTGCAGAGTTAATTTAAGACTGTTTATACATTCATCAGTGGTAATGTAAAGCAACACATGTAATTTTCAGGAGAAAGATAGTGGATTATTGGGTCCAATCATCAGATTGTGAAATACTGATGTTTCCCAAAGTGGAAATATTTGAAGATCTGGGGATGAGACTCAACAATAAAACCACGTTTTACATAAAGTTGATTTAAATCTCAGTTTCACACTTTTAAAAAATCAGCAGGATTTCTGAGATCACAACCACAACGTAATTTGGGAACCAATCAAAGTCCAGTATGCATCTTAAGTGTGATGTGGAAACTTGGGAATGAGAATGGATTTTTTAATGAGTGGGAGACATGTTGTGTTTAGCATTTGAACTTTTTAAATGAACGATATTTGAATATTTATAGTGTTTTTCAGCGAGAGAGAGGGAATGTCAGTGATGCTGGTAATGTGAGGTGTCTGCACGGAGCCCAAAGGATACTAACAGACGACACCCACCCAGCCACAGTTTGTTCACCCTGCTGCCATCTGGAAAAATAAACAGAAGTATCTGCTGCTGTACCACCAGACTACAGAGCAGCTTCACTCCTCAGGCTATGAGACTCATAAACGTATTAGTGTTGTAGTAGTTATTTATTAATTAGACTGTATGTTTTTTTTGTGTAGCTTAGAAAATTACAACAGAAATGTCATTTTACAGTCTTGAGTCGCTTAATGATGAAAATCAAATGAAAACAACTTGAATCTTGAAACCATATCAGCCACAAATTATTCAAAGCATAGTATTTTTATATGTTTTAAAACATGTCAGCAGAGGGTTTTAAAAATGTTGAATATCAGAGTGAAAATGAGAATTTTCTTCCCAATTGAGATAACAAATTGGATGTCAAAATAAGTAATAATAAAACAAATGAATAAAAAAAAAAATTATGCACAGTTGAAATAAAAGTGGAAAACCTGTAAGCCATTGGTTAATACTTTAGAATTTGGCCTGATTGTCCTCTGTGACTCGATGCTTTGAGGTTTCTCTTTGCTGTGCAAGTCAAAAACAGAAATCATGTTGAAAAGGCTGAATGGTCTTGCAAGTCTCTCCAGCGGTAGATGCTCTCTGCTTCCACCCGGGCCAGCAGAAGCACCTGAGTGGAAACATTAAATAAAACACACACAGACAAGTCTTTGTATGTGATGCATTCTTCCTCTTAGTCACAAGTGGGCCAGTTATGGCCGCCCTATGACAGGGAAACACCAAACATAGAGGGGTTGGACGTTGTTTCCATAGAAACAGACCTCATGCGAAAAGGTCACTGTCAAAGGTTTTTCTCAGAAAAAGGCAGAAGGATTATAGGAGGGGGGCAGTCAGACAAGAACAAAAAAAAAGCAGTTTTATTATCCATTTTTATACACCCCCCCCAAACCCCCCACCCCCCCAAACGAATATTCTAACAATGATAAAAATGTAGGATTTAAATAGCGCAATTACATGGCTGTGAATGGTGAGAGCCCCCTCTCTTTTTTATTATTATTTCTTTATTCTCTTTTGAAGTCGGGAATTGAAAAGGGAAAGTGGTCGACAGCCTGTGCGATGCCTGAGCTTTGTGTTTCGGTGCAGATACGTCGCCTGCCTGCCCCCTCAATCACTGGCAGTTCCTTCCTCTCTCCCCTCCCTCTCAAGTCGTTTTAATTAAGTCAGTCTCACTGGCATGGTAGGCAAAGATAATTGGAGAGGGTTTTTGGATGCCATTTACTCTAAATGGCGCCTGTTTCTTCCCATTCTCTCGCCTTTTCTCCACTCCCACAGCTTCTCCCGCCACCCCTCCCCTTCCGCTCCTCATCTCCTGGCAAGGAGTTACCTATCTTCCCTTCCCTTTTTCTCTGCTTCCATCTTATATTCAAACGTGAAATATGGATTAACTTCTTCTGTGCGGCTGAGGGGACGACTTCCTGTGAATTGCAAATTTTGGCCAACACTGCAATTTATTTGAAATGGCAAATCAGGCAAAGCAATTTACTGGAAATGAGGAGGTTCTTTGAACTTTCATCCTTTGAAAAAGTTTGTGTTTTCTCATTGCAGGGGGAGCATCTGCAAAAAAAAAAAAAAAATCTTATAGAAACATCTATTCTGTGCTTTAATGAAAAAGTACAATTCTGAGAAACAAGGGCTTTGATTCACATCTTTATTTGTGTGAATGAGGTGTCAGGAATGCTTTAGAAATCTGCAGGCATTGAAGAAAATGCATGAAGTTCAGAGTTGGATTCATCTTCCCACATTGCTTCCATGTGTCAGGAGTTGACTCTTGCATTAAAACCAAACCAGATTGTGTTCATTGATTACAAAAAAGGCCCCTCTAGCTCTAGCCTTAAATCCACTTGTAAAATATGGGCTAACTTTGTAGTAATGTACCGCACGTTAAGTATAGCATGTAGCCAGTGCAAGATTGACAGGCAAAACTACACACAGTGAAAGGTGGAAGGACATGTGTCCATACTAATCCATGTTAGCAGCACCACCAATGTTTCAATGGTCCACGCTCTATGTCAACCGTGTGGGATTTGTCAGTGTGTGTGAGTGTTAAGTGTTCGTGTGGGGCTCCCTCTATCAATCAGGTAGGGCCGGGCCCTGCTGCTGAAAGGGGGCTACAGTGGGCCACCCATCCAGCCAGGCGCTCTGGGGAGATCCAATGTCCTTAGTGCCTTAATGCGCTCCAGATGTCCCTTCAGCCGAGAGAGAGAGAAAGAGAGAGGGGAACGCAGAGGGAGAATGTGAGGCTTTAGTAGCTCAAAGCAGACCTCGATCTGGCTCACAGACTGTAGCTCTGGTTTGTCAAACGTTCTCCTCAGGGGGGTTGTTGTTGATGCACCTGCAGTTTTGTGTTTTTGATAGCTGAAGAGAGTTACTTCCCCTTTTATAACATGCCGAACGGCAATTGGTTTTGTCTCTCAAATAAGTGTGTATATATCTTTGTGTAGTCAATGCAGTCTGGTGTGGCTTTGTCTTCTCTGCCTCTGCCTCCCTCCCCCTCCAAACATCACTCGGTGTAACTACGCTAAAAAAAAAAGCATTGTTCTGAGCAGTAAACTTCTTTTTACTACCTGGCTCACATGGAATAAAACAATGCTAGTCATTTTGTTAATTACACGCAGTATGTGCTGGTAGACCTGTTTACTTCTAGAAAATGCACCATATGAAGGATGAAACAAGCCGAAGTGGTTTGTTTCAAAATACCGTACCTCTGTGTACAAGAACGACTGTGCTGAGACGTGTTATAAGAAAAATAATAACTGTTTTCAGAACTGTTCAGCTGGCCTTAGTAAACTCAGCTAGCTTAAGTTATTAATATTATTTGCAATTGCCACCATCACCAAAACTGCTGATTTTACTTTGTTGGTGAGGAATCTGGTCTGATATGAATTTAACATATACAAAATTTACATTACATAATTCTGCCATAAGGGATATACAGTATATGTTATTGATAATTGGATTTTAAACAATTAGCTTGTTACACAATAATAATTCCATGACATAGGAAAAACTGGACTGTGTGTAGTAGAGCTAACCATCACATGAGGCTTCACTGTGACTCCACTCTGTGCCTGCCGCTCTAATTCAATCGGTCAGTTAGAGCAGCAGGCGTTATGGTCCTTCGTCATACAGTTGCAGTTGATTAGGTTTAGGTAACAAAACTACTTGGTTAGGTTTAGGAAAGCATTGTGGTTTGGGTTTAAGTAAGTACGCTAACTGTTGGCTTTTGGTTTTACACTGGTCTCCTGGGTAAAAGTCATTTGTTTGTCTTGCCCACACATCTATCCCGTCCTACTCCTCATGCATGTCCTCCTTAGCTGCTGTAATCATTACTATGACCACTGGAGGTCGGTGCTTAACAATAAGCTGAAACACGGGGCGTTATAAGCTGCTTGCACAGTCAACCTATGTCATTATTTGTCTGATGAGGATGAGCTGAACAGGAGGTTCAAAGACTAAAAATAAAATCATGAGTTTTGCACCTTTTTTTTAATCTTGAACAAGAGATTAAGTTCTCCTCTGTGGCAGTAAACACAACACATAGGCGTGATGAAGAGTAACATTAACTTATCCACCATAACAGCAATGTAAGTAGCTGGGATATGATTATGCACTGACACTCCACCACAAACACCAGGACAGGCTCTCATAGCAGAGGCTAGCTGAGCTACAACACAAGTACCCAAACAGAAACTCTCTCAAAGGTGCATTAACATGCCTGTAGTGGCTGTCAGAGCTCCAGCAGACGCCCAGATGGGAGCTGCTGATCGCTGGTTAGTTCTGATGACCGACACAGCAGCCACGCACGCTGCTATCCATACTCCATTCAGTGTCGTCGCATACTGTATAGCCACAAGGCCACGCCTCACACAGATGTTACACTCTACTCCTCTTTTGCATTTTCAAATTTACAGGAAGGGAAGGTCCTGGAAGAATCTGAGGTTGACTTCAAACCCATTTTCTCATGCTTCTACTACTGCCACTGTTACTTTCTTTTTAACCGCCGGCCTGACACTCTCCATTCCCTTCTTGGCTTTTTCCATGTCCATCCCACAGCCTGCAAACCTCTTTTTCTCTGCCTTTACTCGTCTTCCTATCCCTTTCTCTCCCACCTTCCCTTTTATTTTGAGCTCTCTTCCCACCCACCCCTCTCTTCACAGTGTGCCTTCTCCTCTCCCTCCCTCTCCGTATACTTCTGCCGTCCACCCCTCTGTCCATCCTCCCCTGCCACGCATGCTCCACGCCTCTCCCCGTGGCATTTCAGAGGAAATTTAATATAGGTTTGTTTGGTGTTTCCAAGAATTCCATTCCGCTGCCGGCTCTCTTTGCCCCCCGACACTAAGACAAACAGAGGCCGTCCAGCCAAGAGCAGCAAACACCACTGGTGTTGGCCTCATTATTTGGTCTTCGCATTTCAGATGACTCCAGCTCCACTTCATTTTCTGTTTGTTTCCCTCTGCCTCACTTCCTTTATAGATAGCTTCAACTCTGGATCTGCTGCACCTCCATGTGCAGAAATATATGAGCTCATCTGAAAAAAAGATCTGAATGCATACCTCATCATACAGTGTAGGCTGTATCCAAAGAGCATTTAGTTACCTTAAAGGGAACATTTGACTGCTTCTTGCACTACCTACCAGGGCTGTAAACAAATCTAAATACATCATGAACGGGTACTGTGCTCTTTACTATGTCCTACATACGACTTCTCAGAGTCATACCTCTGTCAAATTGAATACAGACATCATACACACACTGCTACAATCAGCGGAACTCACTCTTTATACCGGTGGCCAGATTTGCTAGAAAAATGAAAAGAGGTGTTTCTTATAACTTCAGATCTTGTTGTCAGCACAGTGTGGCAGGAACTGCTAGCAGCCAAAGCAGAAGGACTTTTCATGATGCTGATTTGCCAGAAGAAGCTGTAGATAGTCTTACATTTGATACACAGACATTGAGTAAGGTTCATCCTCAATAACTTTTCATCAGTTTCCACCAGATTTGTTGGTCAGTGCAGGGAAACGCTTGGTTGCACACATGCTGTTTTTCCTCCATGATATTGAAGGCTGTTCAATCTAGATGGAAACTGAGGGGCTGAAGTTGGGGACTGTCTAACAAGTGCATGCAAATGAGCTTTCTCACTCTTTTGCAAAGGAAATACACACTTCAAAGCAACTTTATTTTCATCTGGGCAGCCTCCCACTTTATTTACAATCTTCTTTTGTTTGTTTGCCCTGTGAAATGTTATTAATTATTATTTACCACTTATTTAACTTCCTATTGTATTTCCACCTGGACCATGTACAGTCAAACATCTTAGGTACAGTATTTAGTCCAAATTATATGTTATTTTGTATATTTTGCTGGCAGCTAATGTTGTACATATACATTTAAGAAGGAAAGAAAATTTAACCTAGAAAACTACACGTGGACTCCATTACCTTTTGGATTATGCTTTAAAGAGAAATTCTGGTATTCTTAAACCTGGACTCTATATTTACATGTTTTGGGGTGTAAATTATTTGCCCTTACCAAAAGTCTTGAAATCAATCCAGCAGATTGTGACTCCAACTTAATCATTTGGGGCAACTCGGCTAAGGATGAATCATATACTGTATACAACAAAATAGGGCTCATGTGTGGAATAGCGGAATCCCCCTTTAACAAACAAATGGACATGGGTGGAAACAAAACCTTTTCGGCAGAAGTATTAAAGCATTCCAAACAATTTCTAACAACATCTGGTCCAGCACGTCCAAATGTGAATACAGATGTTTAAACAAAATAAACAGATAGTAGCGTTGTGTTACAACCCGTCCTACAAGCTTATCTCAGTTTTAATGGTATGGCAGAAACCTTTAGAAGTATCTAAACAACAGGTTTTTGGAAATATAGAAATATATTAACAGCATTTCAGCATTTCTGATTTACAGCTATAGCGTTTGGTGGTATGCTAATGACCTTGGACAGCTCTACCACACCCAGTTACCAGATGTCTCCTCTTTACTCCCTGCTTTGCATGCTCAAAGAGTCTGACCTGTCATTACCCTGGCTGGGCTCCTCAGTGCAGACTTGTCGTACATGCCAGTCTGCTCGGTCATCCTCTGCTTCTGTCTGGCGTGCAGCAGCTCTTTGCCTGCCTGCCTTGTCCCTCCAAGACAAACTCACTACCCTCCCCTCCTCAGCCAGAGCTCCGCTGACACTCAAGTGGCTAACATTGCCGACACACACACATACAGACATGCACAAGCACACATACACATACACAGAGAGAGAGCCACCCACCTGCTAATCCCTTTCTCATTAATCCCCCGCCACTCTCCTCAAATATTCCCTTCTGCTGATCTCATTGTGAGGGAGTGTGTATGTGTGTGTATTGGGGGTAGTGCAACAGGACCTTCTGCAGATGCCTGGGTCCATTTCAGTTCAGTAGAACATTTCTAATTTTCAGCATATGCACACCTACACCGAAGTTGGGAGGAACTCAACCTCAAACACCAGTTGTGCAAGCCCAGGGGGATGTGCTGCCAGGCTCACTGCTCAGGATTTTCTTCCCAGCCTTGAATGGATGATAGGAAATTGCAAACATGTTTAACTATGTGTTTAAAAGGCAGATCCAAAACAAATGAAAAACAGCACTGCCTAAGTGTCCTTTTCCCTTGTCTGTAACTCTACTCTGTTGAAGGTACAAACTTCTACCAATAATGGAATTAGAAATGGCACTGGCAACTTTCAGCTCAGCCTCTATTCATGGCATGTTGCAGTATCTCTGAGATGGAAATAACCAAGTCATCTTGATCAGCGTTCCAAATCTTCTATCTTCAACCCAAGCTGTTTAAACTCATGCCATGTAGACTATAAAAACCTAAATGGGGCATCTCCTTCTATCATCTGGACCTTCTTATCATTGAGACATACGCACACCTGAACCCACTGACTGTCTTTCGTGGTGTCATTAGCTGTGTTCCCATGGTAACATTCATCCTATTTATATTTGCAGGACTATTCATGACAGCGACCAAAACCAACTCAAAGTGATTTGAGTGATTTTCTGGAATATTGGATTAGATTGCTGGCATGCTATTGTTAGCATGCTGATAAGCACGCGTGCTAAACTTTACATAGGAAATAAGAGATTGCAGTAGACACATTCACGTTACTAAGCTCACTGTCATTTAAGTAAAACAAAGTCTGACATGGTAACACTGCGTCTCAGAAATTGTGTTTATTCGACTGTTTTGCAACAGCATTTACCGTACATAATGTGAAAAATATTTCAAAGACTATTGTGTCTGTAGGATTTAGTGTCATCTAGTATGTACATTGCAGATTACAACCAACTGAACACCCCTTGACTCACCCTCTCCTACGGTGGCCAATAAAATCACAAAAAAGTCAGTGTTCTCTAGAGCCAGTGTTTTTTCCCGTTCGTGCCCTTCCATAAACATGGCGGTGCAACATGGTGGACTCCGTGGAAGAGGACCTGCTCCCTCTGTTGATATAAAAGGCTCATTCTAAGGTAGAGAAAACACGTTCCCTAGTCTCAGGTGATTATACACGAATGAAAACACATTTATGCAAATAGATCCCCCTATATCCTACACACTGGACCTTTAATGTGTGTACCAGCCAAGTCACAAAATGTTCTGAACAAATCAGCAACAGGTTTACAAAGGTTTTATCTGCTCTTTAATGTAATATATCATAGCAACGAGAGCATGATTGATGTTTTCATGGTTATGTTTAGGCACATGGAGCACTTGTCTAGGTTAGGGAAATATGGTGATCTCAGTTAATTCTTAAACAATTGAAAATGACTCATAGCAATGGAACAGCATGTTTACTTTATTAACATTTAAACAAAACCACAACCTTGCCCTAACCTCCCCTTAACCAAAGGACTTGTGTTGCCAAAGCCTACAACAAACTAACGCTTTATCCACTTTGGCTGCTTGTGTATTGCGTGGCGGTTGTGTTGCTGAGCTGCTGCTGCTCACTGGCATGTGTGTGTCCACACAGGCAGCGTTGCTGCTGCAGCGCAGCTCCTGCCTGTCCTATCTGCTTACATGGAGTTTGCCATTGATAATTATCAATAAATATGATGACGTGATTTTCCTTTACCCCGTTGAAAGAGCGAGAAAGTGGGAGGGGGAAAGAGAAAGAAAAGAGAGTGCAGAGGAAGAAAAAACGCCCTTCATCGGTTGTGTGCATTCTCTTCATGTCTGTGACGTATTCTACAGATACAGACATTAAAACTGCAGTGAAACTCTGGTACCACGGCGATATGACATTGACATTAATGTTGATATGACATCATACCAGGTCGTTTTTGGGTCTATTTTTGCCGAGAACCACGTGTGTCTTGCGGTAAAAATAGGCAAGACTCCGTATCTCTAAATGAAACACTGCTGCAGCCCTGTTTGACACGCGCTGGAGACGTGCGAGTCACGCTGGCAGTGTTGATGCTCTAACCTGTTATCATGGACGCTGAAATGAAAAGCAAGACGTTCTGCCACGCACACACGCTGCTCACGCAGCCAGTGTGTCCAGCCTGTGAGGATGGTCACTGGTGGCAAAGACTTGCGCTTTAAATGCTGACCATTCACCCCTGCCACTTCATTGCCACAGAATATAATCCATCCAACGATCTTGTTTCCATCAAAACATATTTACTACATGTTTATGAGACAGGGTTGGCCAAAGAGCTTCACCTGATGAGCTGAATATGTGGCTTCCCCCTCAGAACAACCCTGATTGTCTTTGCCTAAGTATTAGTAGAAGGCCTCAGTCAGACAGAATCATGTGCTGTGGTGATTAGCTGTGGGGTTGTGTGACGATGTTGGAACGTCATTCCGCCGGCTGTTTGTGTGATGAAACGTTGTGAGCTTTAACCCTTGCTGATCCAGAAGGTGACAGTATTGACCTTAAAGCAGTTTGCTAACAGCCTTAAACAAGGAGACACTGCCATGTTGCTACTAGCATGACTGTCCTACATCGACAGATTAAAAAAACTCATTTACTTGAAATAAACTAAAATAAATTTCAGTCCGTGCGCAAGACCAAACTGGCTGACTATATCATTATATTACATTGTGTTTTCTGTCATTCATGCTACCAGTGTTGCTAGCCACTCTGATAGCTGTCCAGTCTGACTGCTTGCTTCAATGGTCGGCCACCAACATGAAGCAGGGTTGTTTCTCCAAAGTTGATTCTGTTTCACTTTTTCGCCACAGCCAAAACACACTACTCTCCCCGAAATATATGCTAACAGGCAGTGTGCGAAATACTGGGTCGATTAACCCATGAGACCCCCTGAAAGCCTCAAAAGCAACATTTGAAGGGGGTCTCAAATTTTGTCAAAAAAATAAAAAATAAAATATTCTATTTTCACTAAAGGTCACTAAAATGTGTTTAAGCTCACCATGTCCAGTATTCAGAATCCAAAACATTTATTCACAAATATGTTGTATTTGTTGCCAAGCGGAGCAGCCGGTCCTGCGCACGTATGCAAATTAGCCATGTGCGCCAAACAGAAGAAAGAGTAACGTTGAGAAGTCACACTAAACATGGCTAGCAAGCTAAAGCTAAACCAGAGTGTATCACGCACACACTCTGGGTTCACATCCAAAAAGGCGGCACTCAGAGATGAAGAGGCACCGAAAGACGGTGCTGGTGCAGCTAGCACAGTGGGCCCACTCGGTACCAGAACAGAGGACCCTCTCCCACCCAGTGACTCCCCAGAGGAACAACGTGAAGTTGAGGCCGAGTGCTCCGAAGACGCAGCAGGTGCTGAGGTAACGTTAGCTGCTGCTGCTGCTAGCACAGGTGACCTGCCGCTGGTTGGACTAGAGGCAGGTGGGAATGGAGAGACCGCAGGTTGTGTAGGCCTGGTGGTTGGTTGTGGTCTCAGAGAGAGCACCCGCCGTGGTGATGTCTGGCTGGTTGTATCTAGCTCAGTTTCAGCAGCAGCAGGTTCCTCATCCTCCTCTCATCCCTCATTAAGTGGTGACTGAAAGTTATTATTACAGTAATCGTTTCACATTGATTTCGCGGACCTCGCGGTAAAAACAGTTCAAATTTGGAGCGATATTTAGCTCCTTTCCCAGTAAGCTAGCGTGACATGTTTGGTATCAGCGGATTCATTTCAATTTCAAGATTTCTATGACGCTCATGGCTTAAACAAATCTTAAAAACTAAGCCTGCGACAGCCTTCAGAAGACGGTAATGGTAATGCCAGATGACCCACCATCATTTTCAGAGGGTTAAAAGTTGGCCAAGAAAGCCAAGAACTGAGGTGGAGAATAACTCCACCTTTAAGATCATGGTGATCAATGAGGCAGAGTATGATTAAAATAAACATGTCGTTCTGTTTTTCACATTTGGATGGTTAAATTATGTTAGAAAACAGACCTACCATTATGCTGCAGTTTAATTTCTGGCCTATTCAAACAAGACAATTTCATATAAAGATATCACGTAACCTTGATTTTTTCAGTGTGTTACTATTACTGGTGCATTCTAGTCAGATTTAATTAGCAATGGAATACATTATTCTTTCAGAATTTGCTAAAAATGTGTAAGTGAAAGTGAAAGTAGTCCATACAGTATACAACAAACAAACCACAGCCTCACTGACAGAGCATTTGTTGGTTCAGGTTAATTTCTTGCATCATTCTTGTATTGTATTATATTAAATTGTGTTGTATTGTATACTGTGGGTGTTCATATTTCCAAACCCAGTTGATTATGTCTTACCATTGCCACTAGCTGGAGAAGCACCAGTTGATGGTGTGCCAACTCCCCTGTGCGTGTTTTAAACAGTCTTTATAGTCAGATCAAGCAGACTTCAGATGAGACTGTTACATTTGTACTCAAAAAACTGAAGTCAAACAAGCCACTCTACTTCATCAATTCAATTAAGTGTGGAAAGAATTAGTTACAGTTACTTCATTTCTAATTCAAATGCTTTTGAGTTTGAGCTGTCAGCTCTTTGCTTGAAGCACAAACTTGGTGCACCCAGCAGATTGTATCATTTAGCCTGTACAGAGTAAAATGTTAAAGCGAATAAGCCACCCAGCATCCACTGCCATTCACTTGTCAGTCACGTCGCCTCACCAGTACCTAAAGTTGTTCTGGAGTGACACGGATGGCGCTCACTCGCTGTGATAAGGAGGTATCCTTTTTAAAAAAATAACCTTGCAGATGCAACGGTAGATAAGCTGCACAATGTATGTGCCAGCAAACATGACAGCGGAGGACGAGGAGGACTGAAGTGGTGGGGGGAGGGGGAGGATTCAGCGGGAAACTCTTGTAGATTACATTTCCTCTCCATGAGCTTGGCCGTTCCAATTTCAGCCTGAATTTTTCTACCTTCAGTGTTCTGATGGTTATCAGCTTAGCGGAGGAAATGCTCCTCCTGTGTGTGTGCCGACCGCAGGACGCAGACACTCTGCCCCGCAGCACCTTTCCACATCAAAATGCCTCAGCTGCTTTTTTTTTTAAGTTGGCTAAACACAGATGAATGGATCACAAGGTACATGCGGGAGTACAGCTGTATATGCACATATTTCATGCTAAAAACACCCATAAATGTCTTTGGCTAAGAAAACAGGATGACCTGAATAACATCAGCTCTCCTCTGTGTTCATGACATACATGTTTTATTTTAGTAAAGGAAACCAGTGACATTATTAATCAAGACATGATTAAGGAAGCTGTAGATGTGAAAAAGAGCATTTACCCCAACCTTAAAGGATTAGGGCGGCAGTATTTTTTATTTTTCCCTTTGTCAACAAATCTCATTAAAAGACCAAAACCAACAATGTGTAAGTCGCTAAAGTCTGTGACACATAGCTCTGTCAGTCGGTCAGTCCACCACTTTGACGGTTTATTGTATAAAATCTGGATGGATTATAATCACTTTGGTGATCCTCTGACGTTTCCTCTAGTGCCATCCTCAGCTCAGCAAAAATATTTTAATACTTTGGTTTATGACAAATACCTGCAAAACTGACGATTCTCATCACTCTCAGCTTTACTTTGCGTTTAGTGGTAAGTGGCAGCATTAGCAGGCTAACATGCTAAGCAAGGATGGTGAACATGGTGCACATTCTCTACATCCGGTGAGTCAGAGGAGCATGCTGACGAGCATTTAACTCTGTATCTAAGCACAGCCTCACTTTCATGTAGACTCTTGTTAAACAAGGCTCAGTAATTTCTGTAAAGAGCTGAGTACAACAGTTTTTAGCAAACCCTACAAACAGGAATAAAACATGAGTACATTTGCTGGGGACTATTAGCGTTCTGATTCGATGTGCTCAGAGTATTTCAGGAAGAAGGAGTAGGACTAAGTCAAAATAAACTACAATGCTCACATTTATCATTCAGGAATATGTCACCAATTGTAACAGTGTGTAGTTTTTAACAGTGTACAGAGGAATGAGATGTACCAGGCTTTGGATACACACAATGCTGCCTGTCATTGTTGGTCTGGGTCTTCTTGTTAGATTTGCTGACGACAAGGAAAATGTAGAATACTTAAACTAATATGGCTTGAGAGTTAAACATCATCTCATCCATGGTTCTGAGTCTTCTGCACCACACAGACGCTGTTGCAGTGCTATTTTTGTTGGTGGAGGGGAGTGCAATGTTGGCACTCTCCTCCCACCCCACCCACCTGCTTCCCAGGAGTGTGTGTGTGTTCATGTGCCTGTATGAGTGTGTGTGTTTGTTTTAGGAAATGATGCAGCGCCAGTTTGTGTAAATTTATCCACGACAGAGCTGAAACAAAAATAAGTTCACTGAAGCAGGTCCGACAACCATTTGGTCGCCACGTGCCATGTTTGCCATGTGTGCGTTGTGTATGTAGTGGAGCATGTCCATGTTCTTATTATCATTTTTTATGTAGGAGGATTGAGGCGTGTACGGCAGCCTACTGGGAGGAAACAAACCACGCTGGCACTTTTGAGCTGGAGCCAATGGGAAGCTGGTTCCATATAAATGATTGCTCACTCGGGTGTTTTGGCATTTTACTTTACAGTAAAGATGAGCTGTGTTCTAATTAAGGATATGATTTATTGTTCATCATATGTGACAGTGATCAATCATATAATTAGTATAGTATGAGTAAGTAAGTACAGATAATCTTGCGTGCCTTGATTTAATTGTTAGGTTGAAATGTTTACATCAATTTTCCAATATCCATCTGATATACAGTAATCTATTACTACACATGTTTAATGCTCTGCTGTATTTGCTGACTGTGAAGCCAATTTAAGCTCTAAAATCTTTTATTTAAAGAATGAGTATTACATGACATGACAAAACAGTTCAGATAACTACACAACACAAAGACAATGATTCAGACATGCAAGCAAGGTGGTCTCAGCAATAGAGAGTCCATAGCAACCATCATAACAACAGAAACTGTTGCATTTAACTATTTTCTGGCGTAACCTGGATACATCTTCGTAATAACCAACAAACTAAAAACGTATATATATTACTGAACTATGATTATGAAAATTAAACATACATTTCTCACTAAAGATATTATCCAAAGCATTTAATGCAGAAACTATCTTAACATTTTTATTTTCCCCTGATAATGAAAGACCGCCATGTCCGCCATGTTCAGTATCTCACAATACAGCCATTATTGTGAAACTAACTTTTTGCACTGTAGACCAATGTAGCTATTTCACATTTTGTGAGACTGGATTGCTTAAAATATGTTTTGTGGCCACATAACGTAACTGGAATATTCCCGAGCTCTCCTATAAAATATCTAGTGGTGTGATGCTTACAAATGTTGAAACAGTCTTTAACTGCGGCCACTGGCTTGACAACTCACTTGCCTGTAAATCCACCGCCATCCCCTCCACCTCCTGATATGATAGCCAGGTAATCAACATGTTATGTGAAAGTGATATGACAGCCTATGAGACTTACAAATGTGAACGTATCAGTAGTTCGCTGAAACTTTAACCGCAAACATTTTATCCTGGAGACTGATTCCAGTGGCACAATGACAATGAAACCACTCTGTCATCATTTCAGTACAAAGATTTGTATGAGTCAATATTCATATGTATACAAAATGAACACAAATAAAATAAAGCATCAATATAATGCAGAAACCTGTTAAAATTAAACAAACTGTTTGTTAAATCCCACATTTTGGGGGATTTGTCAATTTGTTTTAACACATATTTACATTTTTATATTTTAATTGAAGAAACAAGAATAGAATATAACTCTCCAGCTCTAATCTACTTTCTTACATTTTTAATATACGTAAAAAAAAAAAAAAAAAAGAGGTTACAAATCAGGTACCTCTTGATACAGATGATTAAAGATGGTACAATCATTTACCTGCAGCCTGAATATTCGTTTTATCTTTGTCTTATATGTTTAGCCTCTTCAGAAAAAAAAAAAACTAACCTCATTATAATAAGGGCTTTTAGCTATGCTAATAAGGTTATTTGCATGCAAACCACCTGTCCTTGGGGAATTACAAAAAATTTCCACTGTACTGTAGTTTTACCACTATCCATTTTACTTGAGCCTTTAATCTGGTTTTTAAAAGCAGGAAGGAACACAATCAAACCGGAATCTGTAATATCCAAACAAACATTTGCATAAATACAAAGAAAACAAGAATTGCAGTCAGATTGGAGCACTGACGCCATTGTCAGCAGTTAGAAAGAAAGCAATGAATCTTGCAAACTGTCATACCCCAGGGAAATCCTTGTGTCTTCATTATGGCTGTGAGGCAAATTTGAATATGTGAAGGACGTTCATTAAGAAGTTCAGTATGAGAGAATAAACTGGAAAGGTTATAGATTTAAATTCAAGCACAAAATGTCATTGGAAATTGATAAGGACGATACAGAGGAACGCTTTGAGTAGAATCAGCTCAGTGAGTGAGAAGAGGAAAATGGCAAAGGGGCTCAGTCAACCTCTCAGCCACCAGCTAAACTGTGGTTATGAAACAAACGTGTCACAAAACACAAATTTGTGTCATAATTTGGATTATTTGTTCAGTTAGGTTAAAAAGAGAGGCGGTCAAGGTATTTCTCCAAACTCAGATTTCATCGGTAGGAGAAGTGTGGTCTACATGAAGACGTGATTTCAGCTCATTTAATGTTCATATTAAATGTCATGAATATGGAACTGTTGAAAATGTGTGATGCTAACAAGAAGCTTTGAAGACATTATAACAGCAGTTCAGTACAATAATGTAAACAAAAAAATGTGCTTATACTGGTACAGCTCTGAACCAGGATGTGTGGAATGAGGAGTACAAGATGAAAAACAAATCCAAATTCTCACGCCACACAAAAACATGGGGTGGTTAAAGCTTAGAAGGCAGAGCGTCTGGTGAAATCTGGTGGTTCGACCCCCAGCCCCAGCAATACAAGCATATTCAAGATTAAATAACTTTCTAAGAAGATCATTGTAAGATTTGCAATAAAGACATTTTCATGCTTTAATTTTGGTAACTAAGAAACCACACATTTTTCAGCTGAATGACAGTTTTGCAAATCCTGGTGAGTTATGTACTAAATGTGAACGTTTAATCGATGTCTTCAAACGCTCAGTGAATACATTTTCACTTTCTAACCAGTTTTGAATGTCTTTTCACGGTGACAGTAGCTGTTTTTAATCACAATTAATCACAATACGATCAAAATCACAATGTGGCCAAGAACAGATTTCCAAATTGCAAAAAGCTGAAACGTTTTGATACAGTGTGTAACAAACTGTGTGACAAACAGCAGAGTGCTGTTGTGCTAGAGAGATGCCCCGGCCCACAAATGTTGTTCTCTAGGTGTAAGAAAACAGGTTTGTTCAGCACAGGACACATGTCACATCATCATGATTTTAATAGTTTTGTCAGTGAAAATGAAAAGTAGGATGCAAAAATGATCATTCCCACTTTTTTTTTTTTACCATATCGTGGAGCCCTACTCACTGGGATTTTGACAATGACTATGTGACTTAGTGACTTCATTAAAATAATAAAAATAAAAATCTTTGATGTAATCTTTGTCAGTTTGGCTGAAGGGGGAAGTTGCCTTAAGCAGATTTACTCTTGTAGAGCCATAACAAATTCTGAACATTCCAGTTTGTTTATTGCTGACATTAACTTGTGATCATTTAATTACTTTCAGCTTGCTCAATGGCCAATTCAGCCACAAGTCGACACAATTAATCGGCAGCAAGTAACAAGACATTATGTTGATTTTGTGCAAGGTCTCGTCCATGACTGAGTGTGTAGGTGAGTGAGCGACCAAGTTACAGGATTGGTCAAGGCAGTCAAGTAGCGTTTGCTCATTGGCTGTTGGCCTTTCAAAATTAGGGACTTAGGGACAGCTACGGCATCGGCCAAACATTCCAAAGGGTAACTGTAGTAGTATAAAACCAGTATTGCTAAGCAAAATTTCACTCTTACAACGACTACTTCTGCAACTACCTGTAGTAGTAGTAGACTGTTGTGCTACAACATCAGGAATTGCGCATGTGCAGTGTGGAGCTTTTTGTTTTTTTCTCAAATGCCACAGCCATCCCTTCAACCGTCGCTGCTTAAAGTCCCTAATTAATCTGTGTGAATGGTTATTACATCACCGGGGGGAGTTTCCCACTCAGCTGCTGCACATAGGTCGCAACACTGATGCCATCCCCTTACACACAAGTTCGCTGACAGTGAAAGTATGAAAAGTGACCAAAGTGTTGGCAGAAATGAGAAGGCGGTGGAAGGTGATGCTTTTCATAATTATTAAACCTTAATTTAGAGGCACACTGTGCAGGATTTGTCATTCACCGTTAATTAAAACACTATTACAAGTTGGCACAGACTCCCCACCTCAACGTGGGAGACAGAGAGTCAGAGCAGCAGTGGTAGAGCGAGCTACAGAGTGAATGAAGAGAGAGAGCTGTGGTATTGTGTTAAGTAGTTAATTAGAGAAATAAAACCTTATTTTCTGATTGTATGACAGCTCTGTTCTAAGGTTCAAAAAATAAAGAACATCGTGGGAAGCTGCCTCAATGCAGGATTTTGTGTGATCATAGCTATAAATATGGTGCGTTCATACAATCAGTCAGACCATCGTCTGTATGGAGGATATTTTTGTTCAGAACCAAACAGAAATGAAAGGCAAGATAAATTCAGTTAAAAAGATTATTATTTAACTACACAACTAGAAATAATCAGGTCATAAATAATCTAAAGGAAGAATAATCAATTGAAAAAACATACTTTAAATGTAAAATATATAAATATAAATAACATTTCAAATGCAAAAGCTGGAAAGGAAATGCTCAAACTGAAAGCACTTGTAAAGAAGAAATTGTAAATGGTGATGCAAACAAGACAAGGGAAACATGAACTGTGACACTGGGAGAATTGTTAAGTTTAAATAGAGATGTGGTCAGCAAATCAAACTGAAATAACCTGTAGATCTCAGTGATACATATCTTTTTAGGCGTCCTAATAATGTGTAAAATATGTAGGCTTAACAAAAAGAAATCTGAATGTAACTTGTGAATGTAATAACAACTCAACTCATTCCTTACCGCGCTGACAAAGGAATATTCTGCTGTCTTTTTGCACATGAGCATTTCAACTCTACACACCACACCACATTTCCGCACGTTGTCCGGCTGTATACTAGGTTTTGACCTAGTCTTGTTGTTGGTCAGTTGCATTTTGCTTCTTGTGACTTGATTCACATCTAAATCAGAGCATGCTCAACCCGTGTTTTCATTTTAGAAGCTCTTACTTTTTCTTTGTGTGTTTTATTTCAACAAAAGGACATCTTGCCCTGTATCAGTGTTTGCAACAAGGTAAAACTGAGGAACTTCCAGATCACTGCAGAGAGATATAATCACATACCAGCTTCTCTCCTTTGACCCTTGAGACGAACCCTTCCAAAAAAAAAACGGCCTACATCAGTCCACTTTCGCCATGATCTAGCTGAACTCTGAGTTAACAATGTCCACAACAATGTTGAAACATCCTTCACCGGGCTTTAAATCCATGCCATATCTGTCTTGTGGGTGAGGATGAGTTCAATCAACAAGAGCAGATGAATAAATAATACTAGTATGAATTGTAAGTGTGGGCTGGTGTGAGCAGGGTGTTGCGAGGCTGGGTGGAGGGAGGGCGGCTGGCTCAGGTTAATGAGGTGGTCTGGGAGTGTGGACTGGGTCCTGGCTGCACTGTGTGTGGAGCTCGCTTTAGCCTGGGGGGGATTTGTAGCCCTAAGACCACTGGTGAGACTATCTTCGCCTCCGGCTGTGTATGCACTTGCACCTTTGAGTGTGTGTGTGTAAGGATATGTGTTTGCTTATGCATTAGGGTGAGAGACAGTGTGTGTGATGCTGCCCTCAGGATGACACTGGTTGAAGCTTTGCTATCTCTGTGTTTAATGTTGGCATTTGTGCATTAATATACATGCCTGTGTTTGCATGCATGCCCATTCCCACTTGTGAGTGGGGTGTTTGCGCACTGATCTGTGTGTTTTCCAAATTTCTGTGTTGGGTCCAACCACAAATGTGTACACAGCCCCCCCAACACACACAGACACACACCCCTGCCCCAATCTCATTACCATTCCACCCTTCCCTCCACCATTTTACTCAACGCCATCAAGGCCTCGCCTCCTGGTGTTTGCATTGTAAATCAGGCCTGACAATAAGGCGATGATTAGATCCTACTCATATTCAAAAACACCTGATTTATTTATTCATCTTCCTCTCTTGCACGGCATCAAGATGCATAATATCTGACCAAGGTGACATACCCACTCCCAAATGTTATTCATTGCATTTGCAGGTCAACCTCTTAACCAACAGACTCAAACAGGACAGATTAAATGAGATTTTGAGGGGAGGATGTGCAAATTGCAGCTCCTCAGCTCCCTATATCCACAGGTAGGCCGTTCAGCTGGATCCCTCCTTTCTTCATGCATGAACATTTGATATCAGATCAGGTATCAGAATAGGTTAAAGTGCTGCAATCTGTCACGGTTTCAACATTTAGAGAGTGGATTTGAATCTAGCCTTGAGTGTAAATCTCTGATACTGTCTCTGTTTTCATGAATATGCACAGGATATTATTTATGGAAGCTCCAGGATTCTAGAAGCGGATCCAATTGATCACTAGTTAAGTCAGACAAGCCTTTGCACTGTTGTTTTTAAGAAATAGGCTTCATGGAGATTGTGTTTTTTTCTCAGAATTGCACACTGTCCTGTCTCTCATGTGATTTTGAGAGGTTTTTACTAGTTTTTGCATGCTCCAAGAAGAGCTCAGTTTTTAATCAATACTAAGTGTAGTAAATAAATATACACATGAATATCGACATGATTTAGTTGAAGGTCTAGTTGATGGATCAGCACTTTAATGAGAGTCGTCTGAATTGAGAATCCATCAGATTCAGATGAGCTATCATTTGTTTATTTTCCGTCCATGCATCCCCAAAACCGCCCTGTATCACCACATCCAAATACATGTCACTTAAAGTGCAAAACAAAAACCATGACATCAAATTAAAAAGAGTGATATGCAAAAACAAAAAGCCATGTTCCAAATCAGATCATGATCAAACATTCACTTCTACATTTTTAGGACGGAGTGTGTTGTAAGCCTTTCCAGCACGTTCTCACTTCCATCTTGTCAAACACAGCAGCATGTTCAGTGGCCTTCAGCTTCAAACTATGATGCTCTACCTCCACCTCTACATCACTTACGTAGCCTACAATACATGATTTATCTATATTAACTTACTTATTTAACATAACTACAAAACAAACAAAACAAGCTTCCCCCTGGCACAGAATTTTTAAGAAGAGGGGTAACTACAGCGTTAAACTAAGAAGCGCAGTGCCGCTGACCAGGCTGCCTTAGTTGATGCGTTGGGAGCGAGAGCAGGCTGGCCTTGTGTGTGGCATGGCTCGGGGGATGCCGATGCTGGTCTGTTGTTCTGTCTACCACTTTGGTCTAGACTGAAATATCTCACAAGTATTGGTTGATATCAATTTTTATGAAAAAATCATTCCTGGTTCCCAGACTAATAATCCTAATGACCTTGGTGATTGCCCGTCTTTCCTTTTCGTGCCATGATAAGGATGACATTTGAGGTTTGAATGTAATGTCTTGAAAACAGTGGGACTGATGCCATGACATTTTGTGCAGGCTTGTAAACCCAGTCAGGATGAATTGTAAAATCTTTGGTGATCCCTAAACTTTTCATCTAGCGCCATCATCAGGCCAACCTTTGACTGTTTCAGTACTTTGGTGTATGACCATATATTAAAAATGAATGTCATTCCCATCAGCCTCAACTGAATTCTAACACTTCACACTAAGAAGTACAAACATTATACCGCATGTAAGCATTGTCTTTCTGAGCATGTTGGCGAGCTGACATCAGTATCAAGCTCAAAGCACCACCACGCCCGAGTACAGCCTTACAGCCATTCCAGGCTTCACCCATCTTTGGTTGGTAGGAGAGTGACTTGAGTTCTGCTCAACATCTCTATAAAAATCAGAACATCTCAGTCAGAGTTGCATCAGTCAGCTAACACATCACCATGGTTATTTTCAATTTTCCACAAGGATTGAATCTACTTGAGCTCTACAACTCGTGTGTCTCTGTCAGCCCTGTCACCTTTGTTCACTGCTTCATTAGTCTTCATAAGTGTTGATAATTCAACATGAGAGAGTCACATCTATGTCAAGTCTGCTTTTAATGAACTGCTGCAAAACCCAGATGCCAGGTTACACACTGGAGTGGAATAATGCTCTTCATGACACTCTTTTCTGTGTTTAAATCACAAGGAGGATCCGTTTTGTAGACGGAAGCATACCCATTCCTATTTAATAGAAGTTCAACACTTTACAATAAATTCACCTTCCAACCAAAGCATACAAGAAAAAAAGCTTTGGACATGGTTGAAGTGTGGAGGCCAGAGGCAGTGATCACATCATATGTGACCAGATATGGATTTTCATTTCAATGCCGGCGGTAAACGGGGTGAAACTGCAGCTATGCCACTGACTAACCTTACATCAATACAGCAGAGGCCCATTCTACGCCTGAGAATTGTTGGAAAATTGAATGCTGAATGGAAGTGTTTCTTACTGCACAGAATCCGATGAAAGAGTGCGACTGCCTCCAATCCAAATTCACAAAACCCTTTGATGTTTGTTGGAATAATTTTATGCCTACTTCTCATTTTCCATTTTATGCTTGCTTTTGAATTTTGATTGCGACTACAGGCACTTTTCAATTGATATGCATTATGAACTCTGTAATAATTCAAAGGCCTTTGTTGAGGAACAAACACGTCATTTGTCCTCAAAATGAATTTTACGACTTATTGTGTAACCGTACACCTTTGGTGAGTTCAGAGGGAGCTGTTTCCAGACAGTTATTGTCTCCTTTTTCGGAGGAGATTTGTTCTTTGGGTTTCATGAGGCAAGATTTTTGTGTGTATTTAATTTCACTGTTGAAATGAAATGTCTTATTTGCTGGTGTTTTTGCAGTATTATTTTCTGTTCTTGTATGTACATTCACGCCTCAACAGCGATGGTATGTGTTTGTGCGAACATTACGTCTCTGTGTGTGTATATTTATGGATGCACGATTGCCTGCTCAAATTTGGCGTTTGGTGGCTCGTTCCTTCGAGGGATGGCGAAACTTGAGAGGCCGCCTAAAATACTGTGCAGTAATTGGAATTGCTTTATCTTCAGTCTCATCAATTAATGTGCAATTTTCCATTTAATCACTAACACGCTCACTGCATTTGCAATTAAAATGAGGACTGATAACAGAGAAGATGCCTTTCAGCTGATACCAGTTGGAATGAGAACAGAAACCAGAAGACGCAATCAGTACACAAAATGACTCGCAGAGACATGCACATGGCACACAAACAAGTGTGAACACACACAGTGCAAACAGTCACGCTCATATAATGCTGCACTGAATACACTCACACTCATGCATACACAGCAAACACAAGCACAGTGTGACATGATAGAACATGCAGATTTGCAGCTAAAACCCCAAATTAGAACTCGTCAGTGGAACTAAACCAGCATTTAACGTCAAAGTGTTGGCAGCAGAGGTGGATTCGGGTGCCACTTAAACCGAGAAGGGTCTCAGCCAGTTGTCTTGTCTCTGACTTTTCCACTCAGAGACAGTGCCAGGGTCTGGGTCTCAGTGGGGTATGAGCTCACTGGCGGGGAAAGTCTGTCATGTATTGTCCTGATTCTGGAGGGGGGGTGAGATGTTCGCATCACTTCCTGTCTGGCAACAGAATGTGTGACCAACCCAAAGTGAAGAGCTGGGCTTAAAGAGTTAGACACACAATTCCAGCAATGTTCCAGTGATATTTCTGCTAACTGTGTCTGTGCAATTCATCTATGAATACAGTATATTGGGTGCCCCTAATACTTCATAGTGTATTTTTTGTATGATATGAATGTATGATAGATCTTTATTGGACCTGTCAGATACTTACATGGCATTGTTGTAAAAATTATTTGATTGTTACATTTTCATAAGGCCATAACGTCACAACTCAGAGTCGCACACGTTAAATCCTCACTTTCACCGGTCAGGTGGATTTACTGCACATTTTTATTTCCTGAGGCGTTAGCTCTGAACGGATGTTGCAACCGATGCAGAGATGTTGCTCAAATGTTCCAGTTCCATTTCACCAATTTATAATCAAGCCTTTTCCTCCAGGTCAATACTATTCAGCCCAAGTGCACCAGTCCAATGTAATTGCTGGCTGCCTTTCATGACCACGCAAGGCTGTATGTGGCATTAAAAGGCTCTTTTCCAATAAGTCCAGTGGTTCAAGGTATCCAGCGAACATTTAGTCTCTGAACAGAAGCTGATGTGACTGTCTGCATCAGTGTTTAAAGCACTAAATTGGACATTGTAGTGTTCATAAACATTGATCTGTGAGATCAGGGCTAACGTTTACGTTTTCATAGTGCATTGACCGTTCAAAACATGCTGTTCTGCACAGAGTATCTGATAATATGAAGGGTTTACAGATCAAGTCCTAAGCCTCCTGAACTGATCGGGGCACCCTGATAATGTCCAACATGTAGGATATTTGGGATTTAAAATCTGGATGATTACATCAGCACTTTCTGAGCTGGACCACAGTAATCAATTAGAGAGGGGTCCCGGAGCAGCTGAGGGTGCTGCCAAGCAATGGTAAACATTCCAGCCCTTGAGGCTAATGTTAGCTAGCATCCTACTGTTGATATACATTTTAAGTCTCACCTTCAGTTCTTGCTGTAGAATAGAAACCCACTCATCCAGACTCATTTGACCTTCTACTTTTATCTTTACTCTCACTGTAACACGTTACTACAGCTAAGTGTTGCTCACGCTAATCTCCATTTTGTTTACACCTGCTTGCGCATGAGATCATGTGAGATCGTCAGCTTCAGTCTGCATAGCCATGAAGTCAGAGCGCTGAAGCCACGCCTTCCCTGCTGCACAGAGCGGTGTTCATTTTGAGCGTGTCGTGTGTCAAACGCTGCACTTCCTTTGGTCCTCGGCAACAAACCTGTTAAGTGTGTAGTACAGCGAATGAACGGTTCTCCAGATATGCAAATAACATACAGACAGACTAACAGACAGACTGACAGAAATGACTTGCTATATAGTTATAAAATGTTTTAAAGCAGTACAGCTTAACAAATAAAAGGTAGAATAAAGTTGATCAAACATGTTTCTCCCCCCTCAGGTCAAATAGTTAATTTAGAGGACATTTTCATGCAGCGTATACACATAGGTTATATGTAGCTTCAGGATGGAGCCCCTGCTGTGCTTGCCTATAGTAAGTTGGGGTGATGGTAGGGGGTCTGCATGTGTATGTGTGTGTGTGTGTGTGTGTGTGTGTGTGTGTAATGGAACCCTGAACCAATTAGCTCCTTCAGTGGGGGTGGGGGTGATGGTTACAGTGGTGTTCCACAGGGTACAGCCCTCAGCCCTGTGGGGTCCCGGCCAATAGCAATTAGCCCAGCAACAAGAGCCCTAATTAGCCCTCTTGATTGGCTTGGTAATAGTGCAACAACAACACCAGCAGCAAACACATAGAGACGACCAAGGTGACTCCACCATGATGCGTTACTTTAAAGCCAGCTGTACTGTAATTAGCAAACAAGCGTAGCTGTCTGTAATTGGTAAACAAGTAGTCGGGTTTGTTTGCGGTGTCATTATGAACCTGCTGGTATGTAAAGTATTTTTGTAAAGGCTTCCATGATTGAGTCTGCGTTGCTTTGTTTTTCTTTCTGCTTGGTAGCATTGTCAGATCACTCAGTATTAATACATCATCCTGCCGTTCTGTCAGCTCTATGCAGTACATGCAGTGGGAGACAGAGCAGAGAAATGAATTAGTAAATGGAGACGGGGAAAAAGAAGTGTGAAAGAGAAGAGTAAGATGCTGCGTGAGATTCTCATCTCCTATTATTTAATCATAGCAGCACCTGGTGGCTGCTGCTGTAATAGAATTTACAATTGCTGGCACTGGATTTATGTTTCTTTTTTTTTTTTTTTTTTTCAGTCTCAATGTGAAGCTATCCCATGATGCAACATGTGTCCCCAGCACCTGCAGTGACAATGATGGCCACCCAGAGCGTTCCTCCACCATCGTACCAGGAGAGCCAACAGGTCAGAGGTTTTACCAGAATGTACCTCCATGGTTAATGATCCAACATGGTTGCACCTTAAAAATGGATGTTAAAGGCCCTGAAAACTTTTTCTCAGTTTCTTACTTAGATTGAAGGGCTCCTATACAAATATATTATCTTCTGTCAATATTAAAATAGGTGAATTGATCAAATGTTTGGATTTAGTCTTGTATTTGTACTTGTTTGAAGTGGGCGAGGCTCAGTTGGAAAAAGATGATGACGCCATGTTTCTCTTCTTAAAGTCTGAATCATTATCTGATGACTGTTGATCATTTGGGGGAGCACTTTTGCATATGTAAAAAAGTATGCAGTTAAAAAAATTAAAAAGTAGTAAGCTTTTTGTGGCTGCAGAGGAAGATGCATGCAATCTGACAAATCACCTCCAAATGATGTCACAGTGGCTAAAGTACATTGCGGGTAATGTATTTAATGTTTAGCCAGTACTTCAAATGTTAATACAAAGTTTATCAGAGCTGTAGCTGGAGACTTTTAAAACATAAAAAAAGCAACTAATAGAAACATAAAATGGTTCTATACAGCTCCTCCAGTGTATTCCAAGTCTCCAGAAGCCCAGAGATCCAAGACATTATTTACGCCCTGTTTTTAAAGATGGAATCTGTATTGTGGCTGTTAAGCTAAAAGTGACTTCCCCATCTGAAGTGAGTGCACAAGCTCGACCTTGCGTCAAGGGTCTAAATAACATCTTTTCAAATCAATTTGTGGTCTCAAGGCTTTGATGACCCAGGACAAGCTGTATGGTGACATTTGATGCTATTTTTCAGTTTTACATTTTAAAACAAGTCCCCATCTCATTCATTTGTAATGGAGTATGCGGCAACACTGTTTTGCTGTGAAGCTCCAAAAATATTTGTGGACTACAAAACTTCACCCAGCCTTTCATCGGCATGGTGTCGAGTAGTTAATTATTTGTGAAGTAAAGGCTCTCATTTTTTGGTGAACTGTAAAGCAATAATATTGATATAATGAGTATCTTAACGTAAAAATAATATCATAAGGTACAGTAATAGCAGCAATTGAACATCAAACATAATGTAAGTCTCTACAGGAATGATAAAATGATGCTCCCTGAGGTTGACTTGCATTTTATAATTAAGACATGAGTGCAAGGGTGATACATATTGCTTGTAAAAGTGTATAATAAGAGGTCAAGCCCCAGCCTGCGGTGTTCAACACAATACGTGATGCCTCACACAGGTCAGTGTAATTAATGTAGCCTAACTGTGGCTGGACTCAGGTTATGTCTAACACTGCAGACCATCCCATGGAGTGGAGGTAGAGCAGGTTCATCTGAGCGCCTAACCCTCCTCCTTGTCCACACCACCTCTGTCTGCTTTCACCCAGAGGATTAGTGCCAGGGGAGAGCTCCTGAGCTGCAGTCTGCACGCTCGGCAAATGCAAATGAGAGCTAGTTAAGTGTGAAGAAGCTAATTTATTTCCCATTTGGTGCTGGGATTAAGACTTGAAGCTTCCTCCCATCCCACCCCGACTCAAAAAAAGGGTGGGGGGGTTGTTAGACTCATTTCCTCAGAGAGAACGAATGAGAGAGGAAAGTGGGGTAAAAGATGAAGAAGACAACGGATTGTGTTCGTAAAGCGTGTCACTCTCCTGCCCACCCTCCAGCACAAATAACATCAAAAGATTCTCTAATGATTCCATGTTGAACCACCAGCTAAGCAATACGTATGCTTCAGCTCTATGGCCAGTTGTGAACACACTGTTCAGCTGCTAAATGAATATTTATCATTTAACAGGAATCTATATATGCCTTGTTCAATTACTAAATATATCCTATAATTAATTTTGCTCTACAGCTTCATTACAAGGCTACTGACCTGTCAGGCAACAATGATTCATTCCAGCTACATCCTCATCTGTAGTCTGTCGGCGTCGGATGCATGTTGCACCTTATTGCTTCTGAAAAGTGATTAAAAATTACTTCGAACTCACAAGCAGCTGCGTGTTCAAGACAAGAAGAAGGATTTTCCATCATTGATAAACCTGCTGTTTTGGTCATGTGATATTCATATTCGTCCCGATTCTCAGTAGTTTTCTGGAGCAGGTTTAAGTGACTGGTTTAGTTTTCTGGTAACAACATCAGCAAAGAGAAGCCCCTGTTCAAGCTTATTAAAAACAACTTATGAGTTGGTTTGTCAGACATGAATAAATTATAACACATTTTCTTTCTTGTTTCTTTCTTCAATCAGTCTTGATTTCCCTAAAAACTAATAATACTGTAATATGAAACACCCAGGAATCTGCCTTTCTGTCTGTTGGTCAGTCCACCATTTTGGTTCAGGCTGAAACAAGTATTATTTAGACATGGCTGCTGCCCCAAAAGCATTTTCCCAATAGAGCACCACTATAAAACATTTGTAAAAGACATTTGTAAAACTGTTGACAGGACAGCTCAAAATGCAAACAAGATCAATTATGACTCTTTCAATCATGAAGTTTTGATCCATGGAGGTTTTATATTTGTACAACTTTCCCTGAGCCGAGAAAAGTGATTTAGAAATCTGTGACATTATCACAATGTAACGTCTATGGGCAGAGCGGGGGACTTGTGGGTGGGACAAGCTGAAGTAAACTCAGAAAGTTAGAAAAATGTTAAGGTGTAAGTGCAAGGCGAGCAATACTCATTGAATTGAATGGCCGCCATCTTGTGGTTTACTACCTAGCTCTATTTAAAATCAATGCTGTGAAATGGATTGCCATTGAATTTGGTACAGACATTGATTCCCAGATTTACAATGTGTTTAGTGCTAAGTAGCAAATGGTAGCATGCTAACATGCTAAACATTAACAGACTAGCATTGTCACTGTAAGCGTGTTAGCATATGTACTGCAGTGCAAGTACGGCCTCTTAGAGGCTAGCATGGCTGTGGACTCTCGGTGTTGTTTATTACTATCTGGGAAGTACATTGGAATCTCTCCTACTTCAACTTTTAAGGGCCATCGACACCAAGAATAATAACTATAAATATATAATTTAAAAATCATTCTAACTCAAGTGGATAGCGCAGCCATACCAATATTATAATAATGACAAAGACAGGGGTGACTGATGTCGCTGGGACATCGTTGGGATCACTTTCAGAGCGATTCGATGAATGATTGAAACACTGACGGCCAATCAGAATCCATCTGAATTTACAGGGAATTTACAAATTTACAGCTTGATTTTCTCTCCAAAATAATGTTGCTTATTATATTGTCGTCTACCTCTTTTATTTAGGCTAATTGATGGCATTTATGAAACACTTTTAGATGGTCTACTCTAATAACTCAGTCTTGTTTTTTAGAAAAAATATCAAAGACTCATATAATGTATATTAGGATCCAATTACAAATAAAAAACTGAATTTAACCTGAGTCTTTGGTGCTGATGGGGTCTCGGGAGTTGATGCTTGGAATCACTGTCTCTGCATCGTTCATCAGTGTGGATCATTGTCGTTGTAGCGATCGCTCTGCGTATGGACGGCCTTTAAGATGACAGTAACAAAATAGTTTAAATGTGCAGTCATTTTGTGATTCTTTTATGTTTTCCCAGATGACGGGCACCACTCAGCAGAACACCAAGACCCCACAGGTCCATATCCCAGCAGCCTCTGCAGCAGGAAATACCTCTGTCAGTGTGACCCTCGACCCCCAGGCCCAGCTTGAGTCTGACAAGAGGGCTGTTTACAGGTGGGTTCAATATCCAATTAGAGGTTCATGTGTCATGATAGTCTAGGTCTGTATGTGGGGGAACTATGCACAATCTGACATCAAAAATATTTGCCAGGATCAGAACCATGGCGGTAAACATAAGACTGACCATTAGCCAGTCTTCCCTGTGTTTTCTCTTCAGTGTTCTTCTTTTGAAATAATTATTGCATTTTCTCTCCAACCCCATGCTGGCTTCATGAAATTGCATTAAATTGACTTGATGTGCTTCCTGCCCATAAAGGCTACACGCACTCAAGTTTTTTTTGCTGTTCCCTTAAACTAACCATGACATTAAAACCTTTGAAAGTTGTACTTGAAAGGTGCCTTCTTCAATTATCGACTCATTCATAAAGCAACAAGCACCTTCAGTAAATGCTTTCAGTCATCAAAGGCGACCAGAAGCTCCCTCACTATCCTTCTCTTTGAATTTAATACACTGACTTTAAAAAAAAGGCATTTGATACACTGGCTTCTTCTTTACAATGTATACTGTACAGAAGTTTCTGACCTCTTATGATTCTAACTGTTAGGATGAGAAAATAAATGAATGCATAGCTAAGGGCTGAGGGAAACCAAAAAGTAATTTAAGCCAAAACATGTTCATCAGGCAGACAGAGTTGTTTTGTGTAAGGTTCCAGACTTACATTTTAAAACACAATTTATTTCTCTTTCACGCCAACAGTCATTTTCAAAGGTAAGCATCACTCTTCAGTGGTAGAAAACTCTCTCGTTTTGGAATTAAACTATTAGTTTGCTGTACTTCTTAGTCCAGATAAAGTCCAAACATTACTATAATAGAACCATAAAGAGGGGGACACTGCACTTTTGTGATTTCAAAATGTGTCAAAAATGAATACATCCCAGTTTACTGAAGAAGAAAAAATATTAATGTATTTTTTTTTAGATTAATTTGCAGCAAGCTCTGCGTGAAAGCTTTGTGAAATGTATCTGATCATTTTTACACTGTACTGTATACAAGCTTGTTGCCTTTTTTTTCTTTTTATTGTCACACTTTTTATGATGTTTACACATCACCCTGCTGACATTTGTTCCAAATTCGATTCTTTTATTTAGGATGTAGAAGCCCTTGAAGGCACCACCTTGTTAGGTATAGAAAATAAGAAAGAAAATCACTGCTGGGTGAAACCCAAAACTCTAGTAAAAAAAAAAACACCTCACTCCTCTCTCAGCTTATCACTAGAATATTGATGCACCCTTATAATGAGCTTGTATTATCTATTTATGAAGTAAATTATTCAAAATACAGACATTTTTAATCGAGCTGGGTGTAGGCAGCAAACCAACAACTTACTAGATTTGTTGAGTTGAACGAGACATGAGCTGGCCTGCACTGTCTGGCGCAGCCCGTCCTGTAACGATGACACTGCAGACTATGTTGGGATGTCTGTCCTGGCTCCTCAGGTCTCACCCGTGGGTATCCACCAGTGCTGTCTGAGGAGGTGTGAGCCCCCGCATGCAGGCCTGAGGCGAGCTGCTGTAAAGTCCTTAGCAGCTCCTCTGAGATGCAAGGCTGCCTTTGATGTGAGCAGCCATGTTTGGAGCAGCTCCGGGTGCTGGTGGTGCTGCTGGTGTTAGTGGGTGTAGTCTCAGTCCAAATCAGCCCCTCTTGCACTTCCACCTGTTTTTCTTTTATTTGGGTCTCCACTTTCCTCCTCTTCCTTTCAGAAGCAAGAACAGAGGCAGCTTACAGTATCAGTTAACACAACAAGACACATTTGCTGCATTGATACAGACTTATTCATTATTTAATTATATTTAAATGGTGTCTGAGCTGTCTTACCCTTGTGTTGTCTTTTATAGTGAATACATTAATGTTAATAATGCAAATTTACTTTATTAGCTTCTTGATTGGAGTGCCTCTATAAAAGCAGGGACCTGTGTATCCATACTTAGGTGTGTCAATGAATGTAACACGGTTTTAAACATGCGCTGTAGAAGAGGACTTGCAGCAGTGTGTTTTGTTTTTGTGGTGTGCGGTGGTAAAAGTGTATCACAACTCACACTTTACCTAGAGGAGCTTTACAATCTGCACAGCTACAGTGAGATGAGACGATAGATATCAACCATATTCTATGCGTTTAGTAATGGAGCTAGAGTCAGGCCATGGCTACGTTAGCTTATCATTGAGACTCAGACTTTTGATAATCAAACAAATAGACAACAATATAAATTCAAGGCTCTTGTAAATACTAGTAAATATGACCTTGCATGATCTCATAATAATTAGTGCCCACGTGTGAAGAGAGGAATTGAAATGGAGGCTACTGTGCCGGCTTATTTCAGTCAGTGCAAGCTGCCAGAACAAAGTTTAATATGCCTCCAAGATAAATACACACAAACAAGCAGATGCAAAGTACAATCCATTTCATTAAAATGAAACAAGTTCCCCTTGAATTCAAACACATTTTGATTCCGTGGCTTTGTTAATGTGACTGTAACAGATTTGTGTCTCAAAAACCCAAATAGGTGGTAGTATGACAGAAACGACTAGGTGTTTTCTTTCTTTTTATTTTTTTTTTCAACATAACAGCAGCAATTTAATTAAACTATTAATGAATCAAGCCTCCAATTATTATGGCACCCTGCTAATTAAATATCCTATCTGGTAGTGCAACACAGAACATACATTTGTATGCATACTTTCTTGCCAATTGATTTTAAAGTACCTAACGTTGCTGTAACTCCATTAGCACTGTGTGAATGAATTAAAGTTATTGTTAAACCTGCATTGCGGAACTTTTGTTTCCCTACACTGACGGTGAGAGTAGTTACACAAACACTGTCGGCATGCTTATGATGCCATATGCACCGCCGCACTCCTATTTGCTGTAGCCCACTCTGTCGCTATGGTCGCTCCTCCCCTCAGCTCCAGAAGATCCATCATTGCTGGTTGACATAAAACACATCACTACCAGTCCGCCAGTGTGGGAATATTGGAGTAACATACTCTGGTATACCGTATATTGTACACTGTACTGTATATACCGTATGTATGATGTGTTTATTTTTCTATGTATTACGTTGACCTGTCTTTATCTGAGCAGGTGTAAGACTTTGCATGGACAGGCAAAATCAAATAGGCAAGTGGTCAATACAGTACTTAATGTAGTTTGGATTATTATTGTGCTCATCTCCTCTAAAGCACTATCAGTCAGTAAGATAATTAGTCACCTTCAAAAATGCTCTTGAAAGTTAGTGTTAGCAATTCCACTCAATCCCTTTAAAGACTATCGGGGTCCACATTATTAGTTTTACAGGCAAATAAAGTGCTACGTTATCAGTGTGCACAGAGGATGAGAATAAAGTAAGATGGGAACCTGAGTTATTTACCAGTTAAATGTTGCTGTGGAGAATATACTGTAGAGCCTGCTGAGTCTGTAAATGTGTATGATGGCCAATTAAAATGTTGTGATCAACAGTGTCAGAGGCAGCACTGAGCTCAGGGAGCAACAAGAACTGAGGATTTACCAGCATGTGTTGTTAAAATATGATTATTTGTAGCTGTTAAGTGAAATCCTTGCTGTTCTGTACTCAGAGGAGGCCGAGCACATTCGAATTTTTGGAATTATTTTTGCCCATGCAAGGAGCTAATGACTAAACGCACCTTGTTACCTTGTTATAAACGCAATTAATTTTGACTTCGCAAGTCATGTCTCCCACAGTGAGTCAAATTATGCAAAAAGACACAAACAGCACTCTTATTTTAATAGAAGTCTGACCTGCCAGTGTTGCTGCCTCTACACAGTGCTCATATGGGGGCTTTGAAAAGAGAAAAGCGCAAAGAATCAACATCTCCCCCATTTTTCTTTAATTATTTTGCTCAGGAAGTCTGTGTGGGCTTTAATGTCTCTTTCCACTAATTGCTCGAATGCCAACTTTATGAGGAGATGTGTGGTTTCCTCTCTCCCTCTCTCTGTCTCTCTGCCTACTTTGTTATTAGCAGCGGAGTAAATGTGTGATAGGGTAATTAGCCTAATGAGTTGTGGCATTTACTATAAAGATCCTTCTGGATTCTCTGCATCTTATTAAAAAGCCAGCAAGGCTTTTGTTTTTCAGGTTGGGAATGTTCGCGGCTGATGGAAGCTGATTCAACGCAGAATGGAAACATGCACTTAATTAAAAGAGACATCATAATAGTCCTTTTTTTATATGCAGTACAGAAATGTCCTTATGATGCTTAGAAACAGCTTGGGTAGAAGAGTTGTGTTTACCAGAACACGCTGTTTTAAGGTCACACGTTTGTTTGAGTTAGCTGCTCGCTTGCTTTTCATGCAGGGAACTTAGGGAATCATTGATAAGCAGTAAGACAAGTGTGGTTTTCAGAAGTCCTCTCAGGCAGTATTACACATACAGTATGAGCTGTACTCTCTACATTTCCTCTACAAACTATTCCATAAAGACAGCTCTCACCTTGATTGTCTCAAAAAGACACAATCTGTTCTGTCGATTTATTTCTTACAAGAACCTATTCATAAAACATACTGAACTCTTCTTGGCTTAAAGAGGAATTCAGGTATTTTTACATGTTTTTGTGTGTAAATGATTTATACTTACCAAAAGTTTAAGAATCTGTCCAGTAGATCGCCTCAGCTGGCAGCTGGAACACGGCTGCAATAGATGCAAGGTGATCCTTTGGGGCGACTCCGACTGTCAAAGTTCCTTCCACTAAAAGGGCTTCTGTCTGCTATTGACAGGCTGAGTTTTGCTTATTCTGAGTGTCTGACAACATTACGTAAATGATTCCGACAGAGATAGACCTTTCTGTCAAATAATTAAATCTTTTCTGTCACTGAAAACACAAGTCTTGTTCAAGGATAGGTCTTCTTGTGATATCGAGAGGTGAGTTGTTACAGGAAGACAACGTTGAGACAAAGTCGGAGATGAAGTTTGGAGTTTACCTAAAGGGACAGCCGGCAAGAATCTATAATATTTAACGACTCACCTCTCAAGATTTCAGGGCAAGACATCTACTTGAACACGTGCTTCTGGTAAAAAAAAATGGATCAAAAAGGTCTATCTCTGTAGGAGCTGTTTCCGTTATGTTGTCAGGATAACAACCTCAGCCTGTCAGTGACAGAAACAAACACTGTTAGTATACGCAACTTTCATTGTCATAGTTGCCCCAAAGGAATACATTGCAGCCATTACAGCCATTTCGCGGCTGCCAGCTGAGGCGATCTACTTGACTGATTCCAAAACTTTAAGTGAAAAGGAGTCATTTGCATGCCAAAACATGTAAATATAGGGCCTGGGTTTAAAAATACCAGAATGTTGTTCATCATATCTAACACAATCTATTTGTAAATGGAAGTGACAGAAAGCTATAAAGAATAATGTTGGATTTATTCTGTGTTTTGACAGTGGTGAGATCCTTTTACAAAGACGCCAGTGTTGCAGCGTAGAACCCTGTATGGTGCATATTATCATTCACTCCCATCCATAGTGGGTCTTTGCTGAAAGCCTCTCTCATGCTGGTCAGCCTGGGCATTTTGCATTGAGACTGGATTTAAGGTTTTGTGTGTGTGTTTGTGGGAAGGTTAACATACCATCACGCTATCGTTCCCCAAACTCCAAGAAATAATAGAATTTATTCAGCCTCGGGTGTGTCTGCTTGTGTGTGTACTTGTTGTTAATGGCATAAAAGAAGTGAAGATTTGAAGACCTCTCGTGTTGTACGCATCAGGAGGGAGTGTGTTTAATTTGACACCTCCAAGGACGGCGTTATCCACATTTGTGTTCGCCTCTGTGTTTGTCTGCCTCTGTAATGCACCATAAAGTCTGTTTATCCTCACTGACACAATGCATCAATGCATCCTCGACCACTGTGCTGCTTTTCCAGCAGCGCAAAGAGTCGCTGTCTGACGAGCTTAAAACAGGCCGTGCCTCCTCCATTTAGCAGGTCAGCGTGTGTTGGTGCTCGGCTGCTGCTGAATGCAGGAAACTGTGTCAAAGCTCAAGTAGTTTTATTGGCTGTTTCTGTCAGATACCCCTTTTTATGAGTTTCCTCACTGCTTGACTTTGGATGAGAAAGGAAGTCTACAATTTTCTTTCCTTTTTTTGTTTTTTACTTGGGCAACTTAGTAATCCATGTTATCTTTTCTTGGCACAGAAGTGGCCTACAGCACACATAGAAGAGAAAAGAACACCATTTGCACTTCACAGCTGTCAAGTAATGCCCTCTGGGATCCATCCATTCAGACTGAAATTTTATCTGCATTTCTTATTCTCACCAATGAAAAGAACTATTGCCGGATGCAGAATCTGTAGATGACTGTGCATTTTTTAAAGGTTCTTTTTTGACATCATGTACTGATTAGTCTTACTTAACTCTCAATGAACATTGTTGTCTTGCCTTCCAGCCGGTCCAGATGAGAGAAGACCTGAGATAGAAATGTACATACACTCATCTGAAGCACAAGAAATCCAGTAATACTGCTGCAGCAGAGGCTCTTCATTACAGCAGCTCTGCTTTTTCACACTGAACCAAACAGCAGTATAATGCTGTCCAAGTGTGTGGTATCAGCTAGCATGCTGGCATTCTGGAAGCAAAAGAGGCAAGACATATAAGACAATAGCTTCGGCATCTGGTGCAATGTATTACATTGGAGATTGACAGCACTTTCTAAAAAATATCAATGGCAATACAGAACAAAAACAATCATTTACCGTCCCTGTTATATGGCGGTTGATCTTGTCCTCTGCTCGAAGGGTAGGGAGCTCCCAGGCCTTTTTGTCTGCCTAATTTGGAGTCATTTTTTATTTTTTTTTTTTTTTGTTTGTTAATTTGAGTTAGCTGCTAACTGCTGCTAGTAGCTAGTAGTTTTTTAAAATCCCCTTAAGGTGGGTCACACACATAACATGTTATCAAAATGTTATGTCCCTATCCCGTCCTGCCAGGTTGCCGGCTCACTCCATTAAACAGACGTTGATTCAGCTCTGTTACTACCTCCACTGCTGGCTTAAAGGCAGAACCATTTCTTTATCATACCTTTTATACAGAATGTTGAGTCAGAATTAATAATTAATTCATATTTGTACCAGGTGGTGTTGGGAGGGCCTACCTCTTTTATATGTTTGACATATTGATACAGTTCGTTTTCTTTTTATATATTTTTGTGAAGTGCTATTTGAGCTCGTTTTCACCAACATTTCTGTCGACTTTGTGGTCTTAAGTTATTAAAGAACATAAAAGATCATGTGTAGGATAGGGCTAATATGTGGGCACATGTAAGGTTTAATGCTTTATTCTTAACTGGCAGTTACGTCACGTAATTCCGCCAAAAATGATCAGCAACTTCTTTAGTTTGGAATCTTTATCTGCTCAGGACAACATGTGTGGCAGCCATGTTAGTGTTTTCGCAGAGTTTTGGTATTTTCACTTTGAAACTGACATTTTACATTGCTGGTGTTGTGGAACCTGCATATTGTCCTGCCTTAATTCCACTACACTCACACACACATGAAAGACAGCCGGCCCCTCACTCTCTGTGTGTACTTTTAATTAGAGGGAAAACTACAGTTTAAACTCATACCCCATCTGTACACACATAACCCACAACATTAAAAACACTGACAGGTGATGTACTGTAAATAATACTGATCATCTTGTTATAATGCAGTGTTCTGCTGGGAAACCTTGGGTCTTGGCATTCATCTGGATACCACTTGACAAACACCACCTAAGTACAGCCCCTCATAGCAATGGCACTCCCCGATGGCAGTGGCCCCCCAGCAGGACAATGCACCCTGACACACCACAAAAACTGCTCAGGACATCTTGAAGAACACAACAAAGAGCCCAAGGCGTTTACCGGGCCTCCAAATTCCCCAGGTCCAAATCTGATTGAGCATCTGTGGGAAGTGTGCTGGAACAAGTCTGAGGCCCCACCCCCAACGTACAGGACCCAAAGGGTCGACTACAAATGTCCCAGTGCCAGACATCACAGGACACCCCCAGAGGTCTTATGACCATGCCTTGACAGGTCAGAGCTGTTTTGACTGCACAAGGGGAACCTGCACAATATTAAGTAGGTGGTTTTTAATGTTGTGTATACGTGCTGTGTCTTCAGCCAGAATTCCACACCGCAATGGACCTGCATTGCTGGTTAAGGTTGGTGTTGGAAGAGATGTTGTATAAACCAAAGACTAGATGGAGCTTTTTGGTTCAGGGGGCCTCAGAGAAACAAAACCCCAAGTGAAGTTCAGGATCAGACATGAGAATGAAAAGGGGAGTTTGAAAAGTAGAGAAAGGGAGACAGGATTTATTCAGATAGTGCCGGGGGGTTCTTTGTGTGTGTGTGTGTGTGTGTGTGTGTGTGTGCGCACACATGTGTACAGTACGTGTATGTACTCCAACCCCATCCAAACCCTTACACAGGGTGTGCTTCAGACATGTAGCCTGGGGAAACTGGGGCCTTGTCGGGAGCAAACGCAGCAGGACTCCACCACAAACTGGCTTCTAATATACGGGGGTACAGCAGGCCTGATTAGGCTGGCAAACAGTGGGGAGCAAAGAGAGAGAACTCACACACACATTCGCATACCTTCAAACCCCACCCCCACCTCTTTCTGTACCCCCTCGGTGGCCTGCCAGATTATTGCAAAAGCAGGCAAACATGACTTGCTCTATAGATGACGACAGTGCTTTGATTTGAGCTTGTTTTCATGCAAAGTGGTGCATTTGCAGGTTTGACATTTTTTATAGTCTTCAGAAAACCTGATAACTCCAATTTTGGTGGAGAAGAGTAATTTCTGTTGAGATTGAAGGTCATTCTTTGACGTACTAGTTGACAAATTGATTTAGTAGCTGTTCTGGAGGTTTTGGTTGAGCAGATTAGTAGGTGCAGGTGCACATGTAATAGAATAATAGATGTTCAAATGCCATTTTTTTTCTTTGCTCTCTGTCCTTTGTCTCTGATACAATATGTATTTATTATCCTTTTACCTCACAAGGTTGTATAACAAACCCTAGTTTGTAGTCCCTTTAAGCTTCTATTGATGCTAAGAAGTTATATAAATGGATTAATAATTAATTAATAAATAAGTAAGTTAATAAAAATAAAGCTGTTTCTTATATTGTAATGCAATATGGATGAGTTCAGGAGTCTCACCGCCTGAGGAAAGAAGCTGCTCTGTAGTCTGGTGGTATGGTAGCAGATACTTCTGTATCTCTTGTCAGATGGCAGCAGGGTGAACAGACTGTGGCTGGGGTGTTGTCTTTTAGTATCCTTTGGGCTCTGTGCAGACATCTCACCTCACTGATGTCACAGATGCTGTTGTAGATTGGTACCAAAAATGTTCTGGGTGGTTTTAATCACCCGCTGTAGAGCCTTCCTGTCTTGGGCCATGCACGAACAATGCCAGTTTGTGATGTTTCCAGTCAGGATGCGTTCTTTCTTTCTTGATGATGATTCCCAGGAACCTGAAACTGTTCACCTGCCCCACCTCAGCTCCACTGATGTAGACAGGGGGGTGTGTCTTTGCTTCCTTTTGTCTAAAATCAACAATTTGCTTCATGGTTTTGCTGACGTTGAGCAGTAGAGTCTTCTCTGTGCACCAATTTGCAAGATGGTTAATTTTCTCCCCCCGACCTCAACTGGTTTGGAATGCGACCGATGACGGTGGTGTCATTCACATACTTCACAGTGGAGTTCTCTTGATGTCTGGGAGTGCAGTCACGGGTGTGTAGGGTGAACAGGAGGGGGCTGAGCACACAGCCCTGGGGGGCTCCGGTGTTGAGCATTAGAGTGGAAGTGGTGCACCTGCCCATCCGAACTGTCTGGGGTCTGTTTGTGAGAGAAGCTTGAGGGAGCTTCTGGCCGCTGAATCTGCATGCACCACCGTCACCCTGGTAGCACGACGTTATTACCCTGCTTTCATTTTCTAGCCTCTTAAAGTCTCTAGTTTCCTTTAGGGGGTTGGACTTTCATTCATCGGTGGGCAAAAACATGACCAAATAAATCATGTTCCTACTTAACTGATTAATGTGTAATTAAGCACCAGTTTGCTGACAAGTTCACCATCCTCTGACCACAAGTGGCTAAAAAACTTTAAGTTAATGTTTAAAATAAGTTTTAATCAGGCTTTACTCAAGTCAAACAGTGTCATAAAGCTTTCTAACTGTACAGTAAAACAGTAATAGTAGTAATAATAGTAATAGTTCACTACGGAAACTATTTAACAAACTCTTTACAACCTCTTCTCCCAAGAAGAACAGGAACTTAATGTGCACGTTTTGCTTAAATTGTCATACAACGTTGAAGAAAGGGGTTACAACCCAGCATGAGAGCTTGTTTTGTTCACAACAAGTAGGTCGATATTTTGATTGACACTGTGTTAATGTGCATGTTGACTTGAATGTTTAGATTGAAAACTCATTCTTTACCTACGACAAAAATCTTACCAAAAGCTTCAGCTTCAGAACAGCTAAAAAATGTTCACTAAACAAGAGCAAGTATTTGAAAGCATGTCATCTTTTACCTTTATCAAGTGTACTGGCCTCTTATCAAACATCAAAATCAAGTGGCACCTTATTTCCTTCTTCAGCCTCTGACTCACCCACCATAAAGCAGATGTCACTGGAGCTGCCACGTCCCTCACCTTCATGTTTAAGTCATCACTTTCCCCCGCTGGCCTCTGATTCTCCGTTTTGGGCTTTTCGTTGGTGACCCAGCACGGTGCAGTGCTGGAGGGTGGGGACCGTGCTGACTCCACTCACTGGCCGTCCTGTAAATCGCTCTTTTATGGCCCTTGTAATGATCCCCCAGCCGGCAATCTCCACTCCGTCGCACTGCAGATAGAACCTGCCGCTTCTGGCAGCCGACATGGAGGGGGGGCTCAGGATAGTTGCAGGAGGTAGTGGGAGACTGGAAAACACACATTGTGTGACCACGTACCAACCCACACACACACTAGCAGACACATGCGGATATGTTCACGTTCATAAAAATGCATGCCTTTTCACACCCCATCTACCTTAATCCTGACTTCCTGTGTAAAGGTCATAGAAAGCGCCGAAGGGTAGTGTTTTTACCTCGCTCCAAGTTGGCGAGGTCCAACTGTGCGCAATGGTATGCCGTCAAGGATAGATGTTTTCTCATGCAAACCCTGATTGCCTTGATAGCTTTAGCCTTTTACATCATTTATTCTAAATCTGGCTGTTAGCCGCAGAGCACCAATGACAGGATGAGCTTACAATTCCCATAGAGCATCAACACTAAAGCAATTCTAAAAAAAAACAAACATAATGATATTCAACATATTACATTCAATTTAAAAGATGTTTGTTCCTAGCTCTTTGTCAGTGCAAAATGTCTCAATTGAGGCTAAATACCATCAGTTTTGCAAAACACACCAAACCTAAAGATATATTATTTTCTCCAATTATTTAGCAAAATGACAGGGTGGAGAACATTTACTTTAATATTTTTAATTGTAGCAATTGTATTTTAATGGCTCCACACATTATATTTAAGATATGTTTGTTGATATTTCTATAAATGAGCAAAAAATAAAATGAATTGCAAATATAATATAGGCTATGCAAATAGTCCACATCAAGCTTTCACATTCTGTTGTCTTGTTTAAGCGCTCACCCTGTGTGTTAACAAGTTGCTTAAAGATTTCAGTAACATTTCAGCTCACAATCGTCTGCTGAACAAATGCATTTTTCAGTTTTAATGTACTTCACAGTTTCTGAATGTTAATTAAATTCAGAGTCATTAGACAAGACATGCTTTAAGAACAGGAGCAACAGACAGAGCAGCTGACAAACAAGAAGGCTCACTTGGTAGCTGTCTTGTTAGCTGTAAAGTCTTTGGCTCAATTTGGACTGGATTAAAGATGCAGAATGTGAAACGTAGTGGAGAGGCTTGTCTATCATAGCAATCTGCAATTATGATAAAATACAGATATGAGTTTCACTTGGTTCACTCTCACTTCTCAGTTCAATTGTTGCATGAAATTACAGTAAAATAATGTCAATAAAACACTGGCGCAGAATATGTTGATTTTAAAACAAATTTAAACAAAAACGTATCGTCAGTTGCCTCTATTAGCTGTACTATGGTGGAAAGTAAAAAAAAAAAAACTGAGTCTGATTTTTGATTGTGGCAAAAAAGCAAAGCATTACCCAAATATTGACCTCAATACATTTTACAGAGCAATCCCAGAGGCAAAATCGGCATATGACATGGGTGCCACCATAATTTATTTTTTAACATTATGAAAAGATATTTATGTTATCATGACTTTTTTTCACATTATAACTACATACAGGGGCAAATGATTCAATTTTAGCAAATGGTTCAGTGTTTGTTATGACAACATATACATTTATCTTGATATATCTCAAAATCATCTCAGAAAATGTTTTTAATTGAGTAAAAAATGATCCTGTCAGTGCCTTAGGAGATTATAGTAACCGTTTGAAGTATTGTATGATGATCTAGACAAGTTGCACGTTGTGTGGATGTGTTTTGTATTGTAATTTCCTAGTAATATCTTATTTAGCAATATGCTTTGCAATCACATATACGTGTGTCAATGACTCTAATGCATCTTCTAATGAAAAAGGTGCTTGTCTTTTAAATGTTGTGTGAGGCAACAGTTTGATGCACAGCAAATCAACACCTTCATTACACAGTTTTTCTAAATGAGACATTGTCTTTCTGGGACATGTAAGCATTCTGTAATCATAGGTATTATCACCTTTAATTGGTGTATTTGCTTTGTTTTTAGCTTGGCTATTGATGTTTTTTTTCTGTCATGCTCACACAGTAGTCTATGTATTTACTAGCCAATTAAAGTGTTATGTACTGTGTAGCTCTACCCACAATGCCCTTGGGTCCTCAGGCCCTTCGGTGCCACATCTCCTTGACAGCAGATATCTGTGAATAGATGTGTTAGTGTGCGATGCTTACAAAGCACCTCACGACTCAAACAAAGTGTCATTTTGTTGATATTATGGTGGGCTGACATGTCATGTTCTCTCTTCTTTATAGACATTAACACTCCTAGGAAAAAAAAGTTAAATGTTCTCACCCTAGAATTAACCACTTTCTGTAATAAAATAACACAAAAAACAAAGACTGAATGTGAGAATAAATAACTTGTTAAGACACCATCTGCAGTGTTGACAGTCACCCTGTTTACTCGCAGTTATAGCCCCCCTCTCCTTCACCCCCACCCAGCTTCTTCCCCACCCCACCACAAGCAGACATTAAACAGACAAGGCAGAGGATCTCCACTCTGCACGTGACCCTCCTGTTTAGTATTCCTCCCACGTCTGGCTGAGGGAGCGACATTAAATTGGGATCAGGCAGATTAGAGTATAATATAGACGACTATTAAAGGCTGCAAATGAGAGCCATGGGTTAGAGCCTGAGCAGAGGACCCAGTCTGCCTCCATGTCAGAGCAGCCCCCTGCAATATATACTCATCACACACATACATAGACACACATGCAGCAGCACAACAACAACACAATAAAAATGTGACATCAAGTACATCATTGTTAAGCAAACAATTATGAGTAAGTGCAAATATCAATTATACAGTATATACATTTATTCTATTCAATTTATTTAAAGGAGCAATGTGTAAGATATGTCCAGAATGTTAGTCTAAAACATTCAACACATTATCCACTGCGTCTGAACAAACAACAATGTTGACATTATGTCAAAGACATCTATATACAATGTTACAGAGATGCCTCCTGAAGTTAGCATGCTAACCAGCTAGCCCCGGCATATCTTGTAATACCACTGTGTGCCCAAAGAGGCGATAGTCTGATTACCCTTGTAGTTTCAGCTGGGAGATGTAAAAGCAGCGAGTCTAATAAGTAAACAAAATAAACTAAAAAAATGTCAAAAAAAGGAAATATCTTTATACTTTCTATTCCTTATTAAACAGAAAAATACAACCGCCTTATTTATATTCCAGCTCTACATGCTGTTTTCGCCTGCTGCTGATGCCCGACTCTCTCTTTCTCCTATGCCACTCTATGCCTCTCCTGTCCCCTCCTGCCGTGTCCTACGTTGGTCTCAGAAGCTGTGTTCAGTCCCATCATGTTCACTGGGAGGTGGCTGAGCCTGGTTGAGCAGAGGCCCGTTACCTGTGGTGACTTCCCCCGTTATCTGAGGTTGTGGTGCGGACAGACCCTTCCCGTCAGCTTAGAGGCTCACTTAACTCGACAGTTAACTGAGTTACTTTTTAATGGCACCTAGTTACTGAAGCCAAAGAGATACAGCAAAGACTACAGTATACAGTGCAGCAGTAAGCGGTTATGCTGCCCTCTACAGTTTAGGAGTTACCTTCGAATTATGGCTACTGCTATTACTTACAAAGGACACCTTTAGCCTTTATTTATCCAGAGTTTACAGGTTAATACTCTGGTCCTGTTTTCATTCACACTGACTTGCTACAAACAAACCAAAATCAGCCAACAAAATTGAATTCCACTGACTGACAGCCAGTCAAGCAGCACTATACTGGGCCTCGTGTTTATTTATCTTCTCTGGTGTCACAAAGAGCACATCAAGAAATGACTGGCTGTAAAAATTAATAATCGAGACTGCAACAGGAACTCCTACATCATAAATAATGACAGACAGACCAACAAAGAAGCATGCAGGGAGATACTATGGATGTTTTAAGAGAACACAGGGGGAATAAAATAGTCTAAACAGTTTACTCACTTCTGTAATTGGGGAACTGATAAAATAAAAGAACACAGGAACAACACACCATTGGTTTAACTTTCTAATGCATCAGGGAATATCGCAATGATGAGGCACATGTGTTACCACAGTTACCAAATAATCTTGCAAGGTTGACAATATGTAAACAGTTGACATTCACGAGATAGATTTAAAACATTTTCATGCTGAGTCAAGTGCTGTGGTTGTTCTTTTCTCATATATGATCTTCGATTGACAGCTTTCACACTAGCTTAAACAAACTGAAATAAAAGTCAGGCCAGAGCTCATTTGGACCAAAACCAAAGAGGTTAGTTGTGAAAGCACCCATATTATTGCAAATGTCTCGGAGGTTAAAAAAATCTCCACAAAAGTTAATTTTACATATTCAAAAACTTGAATCTGCTGTAAGCTTTGTCTTGTTGATGAAGGTTCTCAGTCATCCAGGTCATGGTAATTCTAAGTGCTGTATAGGCAGCTGGACTTGTTTCAGTGTCTTGAAGATGTTTCACCTCTCATCTAAGAGGCTTCTTCAGTTCTAACTAAATGGAGGGGAGCTGCAGGCTTTTAAACTCTGTGTGGGAGTGTCCTTACAGAGTCGTTAAGGACACTCTGAGCTCTGAGTTTCAGAGTGGTTAGGGCCACTTGTGGATCATTGCTCAACCGACCTTCATGTGGGTTGCTAAGGCTAGGTGTGCCCAGGAGTGAAAGGTTGTTAAGCTGTCTGGGGAGGGAACTCAGTACTGCATTGTAGGTGGGTGATACGTAATGTCGTTCCAGTTTGACACAGTTGGATTCCTTTACTCCTCTTTCAAACCATCTGTCTTCTCTGGCCAAGATGTTTACATTGTTGTCCTCAGATGTAAGTGGACGGCAGAGTCTTGAACTGAGGGGTTTGGGCCTCCTGTGTTGTGCCATTCATTTACTGAAGAACTGAAGAAGCCTCTTGGATTGAGAGGTGAAACGTCTTCAAGAAACTGAAACAAGTCCAGTTGCCTATGATCCAGCACTTAGAATATAAGCTTTGTCGTTGTTTTAGCTAACTTCCTTTCCATTTTGCAGTTCTTCTCCCCTCCACTCTACGTCACTGAGAGAGATGGAACTGGTAGCTTATCGTTTTGTGGCGTTGCTGTAAACAGGAGGATCCTGATCCCCACATGTTCACGAGCAGACAGGACCGCCTCTTTATGAAGTTCCCTGTCCTGATTGGATAAAGTGGGCAGGGATGCCAGAAAACGTTCTTTTCTCTTTTACTGCATGAGCAGGGTCACTGGCAAAGGTAACACAAGGGACAATGAACTCTGCCTATCCAATCAACTCACACAGAGTCTGGATTGAATAAGGTTGTGGGAAGAGCAGGAATCACCAAAATAAAGTGTAGCAGAAATATTCATCTTAGCCAAATTTTTTAATTCTCAGTCAGTTTCTCAGATTTTATTGCATTGGAGTATTCTGTCTCCCTGACCATTATGACAGCAGCTTTCTTCCAAGTGGAAATGCTCAATAATTTAGCATGTACTACATACAGCAGTGCAGTATGGCCCATTGCACAGTGAATCTGGGGGATCTTATGTGAGTGACATTCCCTATGAAAGGCAGATGGTAACAATGTAGGTGACACTGAGAAGCCTAGTGCTGTCACTGGACCATATCCTATCCTCTTAAAGATCTTTTTTTGATCTCTAGCTGAACCTTGTCCGTATGTTCAGCATGTCCTTTAGGGAATGTCATGGAGCTGCCACGCTATTAACAGTACAGCGAGGGAGGGAGAGGGCTTTTGGAGTGGAGCTCGTATTATGGCTTGAATTCTTCTATTGGATTTTTCCATTTAGTGACTCTATTAAGAGTCCATTAATATGTCTTCGGTACAGAGACCATAGACAAAGTACTTCGTGGGCAGCATGGACATGCACCCAGGGCCCTGTAGTCAAGGGGGATCCTGAGCAATCAGGATTTCTTCTGAGTGGGTGGAAATATGTCAAAGAAATCCGGGTATCTTGGCTTGGGGACTGGAGGGATGCCGGTGGAAGGCCAGCTTGGACCAGGAGTGTGGGCTGATAGCTAGAGAGGTGCCAGTTCACCTCATGAGCACTGCTGAGGTGCCCTTGAGCAAAGCACCGAACCCCTAACTGGTTCCTGGCTTAACAAAGGTTTTATAAAGCATTGTATTGTTTGTGAGCATGAAAATGACTTAAATTTACCATTTCTTAATGATGATTATTATGAAGTGTTTCCAGAATCTGTTTATAAGAGAGCAGCCTTACATATGAGGAAAAAAGTTATATAATCATAATGCTCGTATGGGTAATTTGTAACATAAGCAATTCATTTGCTTGCTGAGTGGAAGTAATGTAACACTGTGTATCTGACACTCACTGTCAATCAGAATGTTACTTTGTTGGTCCATGACCTCAGTCTGTATTAGGTTACACATCAACATACTGTTCTTTCATGGTTGGTAGGAGGCAATACTTTATTTACGTTATTCATATATAGTTTCTGTTTTAATTCTTAAAGATTAATAATGTAATCTGATCATTGGTCAGCATAACATGAGCAAATCATAATTCAAATGTGATTAAAACACTGTACCAAAATAATCAGTTGAGCTGCATCACAATACATGGTGTGTGTTGGTTACTTGGTCTCGTCCTGTTAAGGCCTATTCAGACCGACTCACCCTCATACCTAAACTAAACATTGGAAATAATGGGTTTCTGAGCACAGTAGTGCCATTGACATATGTGTCTGAGAGGACCATTATGTTGGCCAGTGTGTATGCAGAGGGCCCTTGGCAAATTTGGTCATGATGTTTTAATCCGACATTTGTAATTTGTCTTCGCCTTATGATGGAAAGTGAATGATGCAAAATAAATTGCCAATTAATTTTTCTACTTTGAAGGAAAAATCAATTGTAAAACAGGTACTATATTGCATTTCTGGGTTTGACAAAGGTAACTGGTCAAACAATGAGAATGTCACATCACTTCAAGATAATCTAAAAGTGTTTCATAGTAACAATTTCCACATAAACATAAATGGCAGATGTAAGACTTTTGGGGTTGCCCTTTAACAACAAGGAGCAAGTGTTTTCTTGGCCTGACATTTGTTAGCACATGCACTATCACAAAAAAAAAAAAAAGGTCCGCACGCCCACCTTTGACTGATTGTGTCCACACCCTTTCTCTGGGCTGAGAAAAGAAATGAGATCACCAAATTCAAACTTCACAAAACTCCTTAAATGCATTAATTAAGTTCTTGCAGAACTTTAGAAGTGCAGTGAAATGAGGATTTTCAAAGCTCCAGTTCAGGCTTGACACCCCAACATTTGCTAATAGTGCACGACCAATGGTATGGACTAAAATTAAGATCAAAGTCTAACGAAAGGCAAACTGATCCATACTGCCCCTCTCTCTCTCTCTTCCTCCTCAGACATCCATTGTTCCCCCTGCTGGCATTGTTGTTTGAGAAATGTGAGCAGGCCACACAGGGATCTGAATGCATCACGTCGGCCAGCTTTGATGTGGACATTGAAAACTTTGTGCATCAGCAGGAGCGAGAACACAAGCCCTTCTTCAGCGAAGATCCAGAGCTGGACAACTTGGTGAGCAAAGTGCTGTGACGTAATCATTAACACAACTTGGACTGCAACATAATTTCAGGAAGCGGTTGTATTGTGGCGCTTCTTCGATTATGTTTTAACCAATGCTGCAATATTAGTTGGTTAGTTTAGAGAATCCGCTCAACTAAACTCAAGAACAAAGCTGTGGAAATGGCTGTTTGTCAGTTTACAGTGCACGCCGTCATTACTACTCCTAATCATTCCCTCCTCTTTCATGTAAACTTCCTCATCCTCCTCCTGCACTTCCCATTGCACAACAACTAACAATAATTGCAAATTAAGAGAAGGAGGATGCTGATCATGTTCACTGAGAAAAGCGGGGGAGGAGTTGAAGCCAGACAGAGACAAAGACAGAGACAAGATAAAAAAAGTGCACTCTTGCCATTACAGTACTTGGGACGGCAGGCTGACAAGTGCTGAACAGTCAATTAACCCTGCATCTGTGTGTTTTATGAGGCACTGGGTGCGGGCATCCCTCCCAGAGGGCACTAACTCTTCCACAAGGCAGTAATGTTACACTGGGCCTGACTGCCTGCGATGGGCAGAGAGTTACTGGTCCCTTGATTAAGTGAGCGCAGTTTAATTAGCTGATTTATCTCCTCCTTGGCCAAGCACTTTTCTGTCCATTCTGTTGACCTTGAGTTGTGACTTTGAGGGAGTGCACTCCACTGTGCCACAGAGTGGAGGAAAGCCAGGCTGTTGATGGTCAGATAACTGCTGACATGTAGAAAATATGGATACTGTTCATTAACTGAAAGTTTGAATCTTTACATAGTTTCAAACAAACCATTCTAATATTAAAAATGGAAAACGTGCACAGCAGTGCTCGTCTTCTGGGAGCAGCCGGTACAGGGCAAACCGCAGTGGATTAAAAAATCTATATATTCAAATGCACAGCAGGATTTAGACTAGTTCATATACAATTACAATGAAAAAGAAAAGGAGTGAACTACACTTTTTGCATGTTGCTTCATCAGATTCGCTCTGAGCATCATCTGTGTGTTTTATGAGCCACTGGGGGCGCTCTGTTTTATGTGGCGCTCTGTGAATCTGATGTAGCAACGCATGAAACATTTAGTTTGCTCCTCGTTGTTTTTATGTAATTGTTATTGAACTACACGTTTCGCAAATGTTGCGAGGGGGCAATCTCCCCTCGCCCTCTATCCTCCTCTCCTTTGGTCCTATATTGTCCTCCCCTCTCCAGCCATCTGTTTTCCTCTGCTCTACTCTGCTATCTTCTCGCCTCCTTTCCAGGTCTCTCCTTCTCACCTCTGTTCTCCAGTCATCTCCTCTCCTCTCTTCTCATTTCTTCGGCCCTCCTCTCCCAGCCCAGTCTCCAGAATAAAATGTTGGCACAATGTTTCTGTAAACCACTGATGTGTCACAGGATGTGTACCAGATTGACATATCAACAAAACTCTCATGTTTATGAGCTGACTTTTGTATTGGAAGGTGGAGTTACAGGTGAGAAGGCTGCCAAGCCAGTGACCGCAGGTTGAGACTGCGTTTCAGCATTAGTAAGTGTCAAACCACTTTATGGCAGACCCTAAAGATGTGTTGCAGTTTGAAAACAAAACCCTTGTTAGTAGATACAAGCTACCTCGGACCACCATCCTCCAGTTAGTCGAGCCACTAAGACAAGCATTAAAGAGGCCAACACGGGACTTTCTGTTTTTAGTGCAACTGACAAATGTGCTTCATTTTTGTTGTTTAAGTTTGTTTTTTTCTTAATCTCCCAAATCAATGTTGTTGTGCGTTTCCAAACATCATCTTTGGGTTTCTCGACAGAAATTACCAACTCTTCTGACTCATCTTTCTTGTCTGTCGAATATACATGTCTTTGTATATTTCAATCTATGTTTCAGTATTTTTTCAAAGAGAAACACCATGGCTACAGTTTTACCTGTTTAGAAAAGTTTCTAGGTAATAGCAGTACAAGTAACCATGTTAGATTGAGTATGTAGGGTATGAGATAGGATTTCTAAAGATATTTGCTTGTGTAATACCAAATAGTTGAAAAATCTTATCTTAGACTCTGTAAGCAACAAAATCCAACATGTCAATCTTGCTAAAGCAGCGTATACACTGTACGATTTTAGAAATGTTGCATACTTTACGAGTAAATCGTCTGCGATTTAAAGCCAGAGCTCATGATTAATGTGCTCACACTGTACGGTCCGATCGTCGAGCCATGACCTGGGAGCTCACACTGTACGTGTAAAAACTGGCCTGTCGGCCCCTGCGGACCATCCTGGCTATTGACAATTGTCAATAAAGATTAGTTTGAAAGCTCAGAGGCAGGCAGAAGCGTGCTACCTTGATAATCTGTGCAATCCTGTGTGCCTCTTGTTCATATCGAGAGGCACACATCCTTGTGATAGGAGGAGGAGGAAACATCAAAGAGGCACGCTTGCTGTTGCCACAGCTCAACCAACCTGGCCTCCATATTTTCTGTCCATCGTCGTGTTGCCATGGCGTTTTCAGATGCTCCGTTTGCCACTTTGCGTAGGCGCAGTAAGAAAAAAGGCACTGACGTTGTGTAATCGACTTGTGGCTCTGCTTCAAATTTGCGAGAGCCTGCATCAGCCGACCAAAATTTCTGACATGTCAGAAAATGAATCTGACTGTCCGACGGCTGTTCGGGAGCAGATGATTGGTCCTCGCTCCATTCATGCCTCTTGAGACCAACATTTGCACAGCAAACAACGTCTAATCAGGCTGAAAATCTAAATACTCTAAAGTGGGTCGTGCAGATCAAAAATCAGGTCAGAAACGGGCTAAAGTCATACAGTGGCTTAAGTCACCTATAATAAAGATTCCATCCTGCAGTAGAGAAAAGAGGGTTTTTTCTGTAGGTGACTGTAAGGCCTTGAGGTGCACGTCTTTGGTTATAAATAAGAGAGAGAAAGAAATAGAGCTGCAACTTATGATTATTATTGTTGATTATTCTGTCAATTATTTACTAGATTAATCATTAGTTGTGTGGTTTCTACAATGTCAGAAAATAGTGAAAAATGACGATCAGTGTTTCCCAAAGTGCAAGAAGACATACCTAAACGTCTTGTTTTGTCCTTAACCCAGGGATATTCAGTGACTGTCAGAGAGGAATAAAGCAAACAGAAAATGTTCACATTTAAGTATCAGATCAGTCTTTCTCTCAATAATTTGTCAAAACAATTAATTGATCTTCAAAATAGTTAGTGATTAATTTAACAGTTGACATCTAATCGATAAATGGATTCATTGTTGCAAAAAGATCCTTTGTCAGGTACATTTAGTATTACTCTGCTGGTGAAGCTCTTTTAAAGAAATGTTCTGAACAGACAAAACCATAAACTAGACATAACATTTATTTAACCTCACTGTCATGTTACGACGGAAAGAACCTGTTTTATTTGTTTAAAAAGCCCTAAGGGCAGACAGTGAAGAAGCATCAAGTTTGACCTCTCAGAATTGCAGATTAGAGGCTCGATTGGTTGATTTCAGGCTTTGGGAGAGTGAAGGATGAAAGGATTACAGCCCCCCTGTATACTTGCACTCTGTATGCATTTCTGGAATAACCATTAAAATTGAATGTCACTCCCTGCTCATCAATAAAAGAAATCACTGCATGCCCCCTCCTCTCATCACATCTCACCCTTTAAAATCAGACTGTAAACATCTAACCTGTTTCACATCTAATGGTGAGTTTATCAGTGTGCAATGAATGTGGCCAAACCTCCAGAGCTGATGTGGCTGATCATCTGTGCATCTGTATATTTCACATCTCTTACAGTAACCTCAACTTCAGTGAACAACCACGTACAAGTTAGTCAAATATTTATGTTTGCTGATCTTTACCTGTTGAAGAGTCATCATAATGTGGCCTCTAATCTTGGTCTCCAACTCAGTGGTTGTGATTTTGAAGGCTGCTCTGTAACTTTAGGCAGACTTGAATGCTGACAGGAAGATGGCTGTGTGTTCTTCTTCATGATACACATGACACGTCCACATTTAAACATATCCGTGGTTTTAAGACATGTAAAATGCCAACATTCAGTCTGGTAACTGGGCTGGTGCGTACTTTAGTCCAACCACTCAAAACACAATAACAACACAACACACACGTCAGTCCTGTGTCTGGGTGGAATGTACTGTTTTTACTGGAGGACTATACGACATGTGACATTAGACAGCCAATCACCAGCATTGTTAGATCTTTTCAAGCATGCTGCCTGCTTATTGACTCACAACGCTGATGAGATTTATTACATTTCAAATTTTGGTACTGAATGACAAGGAACGTTTTGATACTCGATTGTTAAGTCAAGTGAATTTTTTTTTATACAGCACCAATTCACAACAAAAGCTCAGTTAGAGCAGGTCTAGACCATGCTCTTTAATTTACTGATTTACAGAGACCCAACAGTTCCCCTTCATGAGCAAGCATGAGGCTACAATGGGGAGAAAAACTGCTTGTATCAAAGCAATTCAGTCGGTGCCATCGAAGTTCGGTGCTAAGCCCAAATCATCCGTACATTATTATTTTTTTTAGCTCACCTAATGCTATTTGGTACATTTTAGGGTGGTATTACGCCCTTAAAATCATTAAGTAATCCACGATCCCCTTACATTCCAATTAATACGTTCTTGAAAACGCTATTGTTGAACGGGTAAATCAATCTTATTAATGAATAAAGGGACTCAGTTTTGTAGCATGATAAAAAGGTGACGTGTTTATGTTTTGTCCCTGTTTCCTCCAGATGGTAAAGGCTATTCAGGTGCTTCGGATCCACCTATTGGAGTTAGAGAAGGTCAATGAGCTCTGTAAAGATTTCTGCAATCGTTACATCACCTGCCTCAAGACCAAGATGCACAGCGACAACCTCCTCCGTAATGACCTCGGAGGACCCTATTCTCCATCACACACCAGTCTCAACATGCAGCAGGTCAGTCATGAACTTTGTCTGGATCTTACAATCCTTTGATAATATCCCTCTCTGAGCAGCAGTCACACCTTGTCATTTATCACCAGGCAGAGTTTGCTGTTGGGAGTTTCTCAGTTACAAACAGTAGAGCTACCTCTTTAAATTTGCTCACTAGTGTCTCTCTGTGATCCCCCCAGGAACTAATTCAGACCTCCTCTCCATCCATGACCTCTGTCTCCAGCTCTGTTAACCCTTCAGGGATTGTGGTGCCTGCCGGGGGTCTGCAACAGGGCAATGTCGCCATGACTACAATCAACTCTCAAGTGGTATCAGGTGAGCATGTGACTTTACACACAAACATTTAAACTGGAGGACTGACACATACACATACAGTATTCGTTTTTGGATTGTATTAGTTTTCTACTGCCATGACATCTTTACAAGTTAGAGGAGGTTTATTTGATCTATATCTTCATGACTGCTCATAGTGAAATCTGCTGATGACAGACAAGCAGTTTGATTTCACACAGACGTTGGAGCTTCCACATTGAAATACATATTATTATTTTAAAGTTTCCATTTTTTACCTTTACAATGCACCCATTTCTGCACCTGTCCAGTATTATTAGTAACTAGGAATACATTGTGTATAAAATTGCTGAACCCCTCATTTTTGTGCAGTCACAACAGAGTCGTCAGCGCATGCAACCTGAACTTATACAGTATTTGACTCTGGACTGACAAGTTTGATCACGTTCTGTCCGGGTGAGGCCAAAAGGAAATCATTTTCAATTCTGTGATTTTGAAAAAAAGACTTCAGTGCTTTTATCTAGTTTAGACTACTGCAATCCACATTGTTCAGGTGAAACCTTCTCCAGCATATCCAAAATGCTGCTGCTTGGCTGAAATATTAATGAAAATATTTTAATTCAAATGTATTCAATGTCATATTTTTCATAATTTGTATTAGTTTATTTATTTGTATTCTTCTCCCCTGCACCTTCCCTCATTATTTTAGCTGATTTTACAACTTCTGGCTGTTTTGCTTTGTTGTTTTAACTGTAAAACACTTAACTGTAACTGCATTGAAAAAAGTGCTATATCAATAAAGGCTATTATAATTCATATTGTCCAGAACACTGTTGCAATGAAATGACATTCGACACATAAAAAGCTGCTGTCTAAACAGATTAAAACAAGCTGTTTTAAATGTACATACAAACTTTAACTTGAGGCATGTGGCATTTAAAGTAGTTTACTACGACAGTATGTAACATCAACATCAGTAATCCACATATTATCCACAAATATATATTTGCATGTAATGAAGAATACTTGGTTATAATATTTTTTATTTTAGTTCACCTCTCTGCAGAGCACACACAGCATACACCATCCTACTGTATATAACATCTAAACACTTTTATTTCAGTGCTCTCTTTCTATATACGTCTGACTGAGTTTTGTGTATATGTATATCACAGAGCCATGATAGCTTCCTTCACAGGGTGCTTGGCTGATAGGTTCTTATAATGTCAAGCCTGTACAGTGAAATGTTAATCCTGCCCTCTGGAAATCCCTTTTAACCCAAAATAAATCAATGTCTCTGCCTTTGATCAGTACACACTGAAGAGCTCAAACAGACTGTGATGAGAGTATCTTGATCAAGACTAATTAAGCCTGCAGCAAAAACTCACTCCCTTCTTCTTTTTATTCCGAGGTTAAAGGACGTTAATGCACCTTGAATCTAATCATTTTGTCTCTTGTTTGCTGTGTTTTTGTTTGCGGGGCTGACGTGAAGTTAATAAGGCTCTGGTGGTAGTGCGGATGTGGCTGCCAGTAGCTGCTGAAGCCACTTGATACTCATGACGGCAAATTATCCCCTCAGGTGGGACCCTGTACCAGCCGGTTGCCATGGTGACATCGCAAGGGCAAGTGTTAACGCAGGCGCTGCCGCCGGGAACCATTCAGATCCAGAACTCACAGGTAAAAGAGTCCGACTGCTGGATGCTTTGGCGGACACATTTGCTCTCTCTCTCTGCCCTCACCACCAGCTCTCGATTTGTTATTATTAAAAGCACCTCCTTACATCTCATAGAAACCCCCCTGGGTGCCTTTTCATCGTCTCCGTCTGAACACAGGCCTCCTGCTGACAGACAAAATGGAAATTTTCATGAAGTTCAGGGCGTTTACATGATACTGTCAAGCTTGACTGCAAATTAAAGTCATGTAAGGACATGCACTTCAGACTAACTTCATTCACACCGAAGATCAAATATTTCTGATGATGTGATTGACACAGACGCATGAATAAAAGTAAAACACAACATTCTCACTCATACTCACTCAACCCTTTGACACCTACGTAAAGCACAGCACAAATTGTTTTATGCCTTTCCATGAAAGAATTTAGAACAGTCAAACCCACATGAATGCTTGGAAAGGTTTTAATGTTACTTTTCCATCTCACAAGGTCGCTGCAGTTGTTTTAGGATCCTTGTTATGGAGATGAATGAGCCTCATACCCAGTTCAAATAAACAATTACACATTTGACTGAATGCTACATCATACAAAGGAAGAGATCGTAATTTTGGTCCATGCCAGAAATGACACCTCCAAATTAGGGCTGGGCAATATATTCATAATAACTTTATACGTTAATATTATTAATATCTATACGTCATCGCCTTAGATTTTGGGTATCGTTATATCATGATATCATATAAATACTGTGATATGTGATTTTGTTGTCCTGTCCTTACATTTATGAAGTGCTTTTGAAGATATTTTTAAATTATTGAGGTATATATTGTATTTTGCAATATGGCCTAAAAATGTAACATTATTTCAAGACCATACTACCCAACTCTACGCCAGAGTGTTTGTAGTTTCAAAAAGTATGCACTTAAACAGTAGAAATGAAAAGAGACAAAACATCATCTAGGATATTAGAGCTAAAGGCTGCTGTCAACAACAAAGCTGGGCAGAATAAATGTTTCACATTAGTTGGCCAAAAGCAGTGCTATTGACAACTGAACAAGAGTGGTTTCCCTGAAGTTGCTCTAAATACGGAAATAATGAAGGAAACAAAAATACTAAAAGACAACACCCATCCCAGCCACAGTCTGTTCACCCTGCTGCTGTCTGGCAAAAGATACAGAAGTATCCACTGCTGTACCACCAGTCACCAGACTCCTGAACTCATCCTCAGCACTCCAACATAAAACCTAGTTTTTTCTTGCATAGCATAAAGGCAATGACTTGCATTTCAATGACAACTAAATTAACTTTGAGCCTTAAGCCTTAAAATGTAGGCAAACAATAAGGCATAACATAACAATAATAACATAAGGCAAACACCTCATATGTTAATACAGTGAATGATACTTTATCATTCACTCCGCGCGGAACATTTAATCACAGCCCAATCAAATCATAACACATTCAAACTTCTTGCAAAGTTGTAAAACAAAAATACAGCTTTTTTTCCCTTGTACATTCTTACATACAATGCAGTGTTTGTTCATCGTGCCTACATGTTTTTTCAGGCTAGTGATAAGCCATCAGACGACTATTTATAATGCTTTGTAAAAGAAGGAAGTACAGAGAGATTCTGACCTGGATAACTGGTGCTGACTCACTGACAGACAGTCAACAGTCGACAAAATGTTCTTTATGAAAGGTGGCTGAATGAAAAAAAGGAGCTCAATTTCCAAGTAAAGGTTCTGTGTTTGGCAGTAGCACTGACCATGTCTTTAACACAGTTTGTATCATTAATGTAGAACGTTCTGACACAGTTGGGGACGGACAGCATTACTATACTTTTGTTGACACAAAGTACATAAAGTACTACTCATTTGTCTGACCCAAAGTCTTATTTGTGCACGTAGGATGGCCTGAGTTAGTTGTATGAATGTCTACATGCTGTTCAGCAGGATTTATCGTGTAAATTTAATATTTTTTGTTACATTTTTTGATAAAAGAAATCACGTTTTATTGCGCCACAGCCTTGATTGGCAATGTACTATTGAAATATGTAACCAAGATAATGCAATTGACACCACAGTTACATATCTCTTCTTAATAGTCTGTGATACTAGGATGAAAATTAACTTGCTACTAGTTTTTGAAGCACAAATCTGCAGTCCAAGTGGGTGGGCAATTAGAATTCAGAATTACAGATTGATGAAGTTGGAATTTAAATTGATTTTTATGATCCAGCTTAAAATCCCTGATCATTTTTTTCCTTTTGTTTTAGACATTCCGAACATATGCATGTCTCAGAAAGGCAACATGCTAGGGGGATATAACGCATCACTGGTGAGGCCAGTCTTGTCTGGCCTTGGTAGTCTCAACATCTGCCTTTAGATATAAATATAAACTGGGAGCAGGGGAGTTTAAACAGCGCTCCATGAGCAGCAGCAGTGGCCTGAAGAGCGGCTCAGTTTCAGGCAGGTAATTCTGTGCTTGACAGTCAGAGGAGGCCTCGGTGAATAGCCGTGACCCAGCTGAGGCAGAGTGCTACATGCGGGCTGGGAATTGAACACAGACCCGTCGCTGCTTTAACGACAAGCCCCGAGTAATCACACTCCTGAGCTCGGTGCCGCCAATTAATTCAACCTCGCTTTCCCCCGGAACACACGCACTCCCAGGGCTGAGGGGGGGATAAGAGGAGAGTTATCCACGTGACACCCAGCTGCAACTGTAATGAGTCTTGTTTTGTGTGGGGAGTATGAGGGGGGATCTAAGCGTGCGTGAATGTGTATTTATGGGCATTGTGTGTTAGGGGTGGTTTGTCTGTTATTTATCTCCAAGACAGCCGGGATTCTTCCCACTACTACGTTCTGCATAAAATTAATCAATTTTATATTCTTTAGCAGACTTGTGTTTTTTATTTATTCATGCATTTTATCCTGAGTGTTTATGCATGTGAAATTTTAGCATGCTCCCCTCTGAAGTATGTTAGCCTTCACAGATGGGCACCTCATTCAGGAAAAATCAGAAAATGACTCAATGCTGCTGTTTCTGCTTGGTACTGTACAATGACAATGACAGATTAACAGGACTTGTCTCATATTATATAGTACATATTAATGAATATGCAGGCAGTGTGGGATGTGACTCATTGCATGTGTCTGAGTGTACATCTTTATCTGGTACGTGTTTTTATTCAGAATATGAGGTATAGCTCTTTGCAGATAGTGTCAAAGAGGGTTTGGTAATGGTTGCTGTTGAGGGCCCACTGTGTTTCATATTATCTGCCTCAGAGCACACATACACATTTATCTCCACAGTGAAATGAATACACACATACAGTACTATAGTGTAGACAAAGAAACACACACAGAGTTGTTTTGTTTTTTTCTTTTTTCACTGAGGAGAACATTGACTAACCCTAACCCTTCTCTCTCAGGAATCTGGGGCTAAGCTTTCACCATAACTACTACATTCCTAACCCCAACCTTTAGCCTGAGGGCACAAAACCGACAACAAAAAACTACAGGCGATGAAGGCTGACTGTCACGTCCCCTCACATCGCCTGTGTCCCGGCCAAAAGCTTCAACATGCTGTAAAGACTACGGCCAACGACTAGCTTGATCGCTCTGCACCTGAGTGAGCAGTGATGACTCTCCATACCACCAGGTGGCTGTTGTCTGTATCCTTTATATGAAAAGGGAAACTGGACGCAGCTCTCTCTAATACAACCACTTCTAATTAAGAATATGTCTGATAAAACGTTTCTAATGGCACTGGTGAAGGTGAAAACAAGGCCAAACTGCATCAAACGGGTGTAAACTTGGACACTCAAGGGGCTTTCCCTTTTCTCATCCCTTCTTGTGCACTGATTCTTGTGTACCAGCGTTTCGACCCTTGATGGGAGTTGAGTCTCCATATGTGACTGTGTGAATACATTTTACCACACACATAAAAGGTAGTTAAGAACACATCACAAGAAGAACACAAGGACTACAAGGTGATATTTTATATTCTTCCTACTGTCAAATACCATGAAGAGGACAGAACCAACAATGGGTTAATCCATCTCTGGTACATTACATTACAGTACAGTACACGGTACAATGGTTCCTACTGAAGACGCAAATCTTTGAAAATGGGTTAGAAATATATTTGAATTAAAGGCTCATTCATTTCCTAAAGCTGACCACAGTAGTTTTTAACAATAGTTACTCTAACAGGAACCATTTTTTTTAATTCCGTATCGGGGACTATTTTCAGCAGTGGATTAATCCATATTTAGTGGTCCATATTTGAAGGATTTGGGGCAGCAGGACGGTGTATGTGGGATTGAGTCAAAATAAACTACAATATGCGTGTGTGTGTTAATTCTGACGAAGAAACAAGTCACCCAGTGCAACAGCATGGCTCATTGATGTGTTTTTGGACAACAGTGGAGCTCTATGGCACAGAGAAAGAGGATATAATGTATGTCAGGTTTTGATTGACACAATACTTGTTAGAATGATACACCCATTCATTGTTAACATCTTCTATGAGGTTTGTTTATAACAGGAAAAATACAGAATATCAGCAGACTTCTTCAACACTACAGAAGGAGCGGGTCGTCCCCTGTGGAGTCCACCATGTTAGACCGCCCTCTTCCTACAGTAACCCAAAACGGACAAATCAAACACTGATTCTAGAGATGGCCTTTTAGCAGCCACCATAAGGGAGGTTGAGATGACGGGTATTTTGTTTGCAGTCTAAATCCTACACAGTGGACCTTTAACTAGGACATCCAACATCCAAATTACCTTTACTCAACCTGGACTTCAACCACAGTCCAGTCCTTTGACGACCATCACAAGAACAGTGGACCATCAGTCCTCACAGGAACAGCTTACCTATACCAAACACATGGGCTCACACACATACACACACACATCCATATGTACGCCGCAGGCTGTCAAAGACTGTCAATACTCTGAGAGCATCCCGTCCTTCAGCACTCCAAACAATAACATCTGAATAATGATTTCTCACTGAACACAAAGACAGGCTTAGGTCAACACAAATCAAAAACGAAGCCAAACACAGTCACACTTCATACCAGCTCCTCACTCATTCAGCATTGAACTGTGAAAATACAAACTTCTGACAGAAAGCTCGCCTGACCTTCCACTCTTCAAACTCCTCGTCGAAGCACCAAACAGAAGACTGACCCTCTCGTGTGTCCACATAGTCAAGGGGGCCGCTTTTTTTATATTTTAAGTATCATTACTCAAATTCAGTTACCATGGTGACACTTGAGGAGGTGTTTCTGCCCTTGCCACTGAAAAAAAGATAGGTAATTGGTAGTCTCTCTTTGTTTCCGTGGCAACAATAACTAATCCCTACCATCCACTCTGTTCTTCCTTTTCCTTTCTTCCTCTTATTTTCCCAACCCTTATGTTTGTTGTAAAGGTAAACGTGGACCTGTCATCCCTGTTGGACAGCGAAGACAAGAAGTCCAAGAATAAGAGAGGTGTCCTGCCCAAACATGCCACCAACATCATGCGCTCTTGGCTCTTTCAACATCTCATGGTGAGGCAGAAAAGGAGCTCTAGTGTGTATGGGTGTGTGTTCATCTGAAATGGTCATTTGTTGGCCTTCTCAAGGGAAGTGTGGGGAAAAAAGAAAAGAATGATGTATGGAGATTGTTTATGGAGATTACTGATTGGTCAGAGAGTAGGACATTTCAGTGTTTAGAGGTTTAGTTTGTTGGTTTTTACATGAAAAGTCAGTACTGACTGACAATGAATTTTTTTCTTCTTACAGCACCCGTACCCAACAGAAGATGAGAAAAGGCAGATTGCAGCACAAACAAATCTAACCCTTCTGCAAGTGAACAACTGGTAAGACGCTGTCCTCATGTGTGTATGTAGACATAAAGACACATTATATAGTGGGGAAATGACTGGAGACTGTGCTGCTTGAATTGAGCATGAGAAATAACAGAGCCCATCAATGTATTGCTGGCACTGTGGCGCCATCTTCTGGCAGTTAATATCAAGTACACCTGAGATTGAATTGTGACTCCCTTCTTGGCATGCTCTACTTTTAACTCTCAAAATACAAACACACAAAATGATTTGCCTCATGACTTTGAGTCACACCTTCACTGTAAGTATTTTAATTAGTTGTCCATCTAATTTTATTACACAAGTTCATTGTAAGGTGTCACATTTAAAGGTTTTTCCATCTTGTTGTGTTAATGTGAAAAAAATGAAATAACTTAGATTAGATTATTATTTATCAATTATTGAATTATTATTCATTTATTTTAAATCACTTATGCTGTCTCTCTTAATAAATCACAAATCTTTTATTTATTTACACGCATTGACCTAAAACACATGCATAAAATGTGACACACGTGACATTGAACTTATGTAATAGAAATAGATTAAAAATAATAATACACGTAATAAATTACAATACGTTAAATCACTGTATTAGGCAATTTATTTAATTATGAAAGGATAATTTTTTGAAAGAGATCTGACTAATTTTTTTGGTAAAGGTTGAAAGAGCAGAATTTGCTTCTTTGCTGCCTTTTTATCCATTGATGGGTTAAGATGTTGTATTTGGTAAAGGAGTGGGAATTGTAAATTCCTGTATTTACTAGGATTAAATAGTGTGTTTTATTAAAATAAATGATGAGGTACATTTCTGCTGAAATGGTTATCTTGACATCAACCCCGCTCTCGTTTTCACAGGTTCATTAACGCTCGTCGGCGTATCCTCCAGCCTATGTTGGATGCTAGTAATCCAGACCCAGCTCCTAAAGCAAAGAAGATGAAGTCCCAGCACCGTCCAACACAACGTTTCTGGCCTGACTCCATCGTGGCTGGAGTTCTGCAGACACACAGATCTCAAACAGGAAACAACTCAGACAGTAAGTCAGCACCAACATTTCTCCAGAAATAACAAACACAGATACACCAATGATATTCCCCAAATTCCAAGATTATGCATAATGCATGCACGGACACTGTCAGAAGTCAAATTTAATCCTGGATGTTTGAATTTTAACCACTAGGTGCCACTATTGACCCATTTATTTTATCACTCGAGAAGACATAAAAGCAAAAGAAGGAGCGTTTCAAATTCTTGAAGAAACTCTGCATTTTTCCCTCCAGGAATAACTTAAATCTGAGTGTGTATTTAAAACGACACGTCCAACTCTCTTGAGAATAGTTAGATAAAGAAATTGTGGTCATGCAAAGGAAATGCCTAGTTTTTCATATCGAGGCCCACTTTAGGTCCAAGATATTTTTTCCCTATATTTGCATATTCTTCAGTTTGGTTTTCATTATACCTTAGTTGCCTGAAAGAAACACTTGATAGATACTACCAAAGTGCCCAGGTGAATGTATTATTCCAGCTATATACAGTTTAGTTAGAATGGATGGGTTTATAATCTTGTGTCAACCTCTCCGCTGTCTCCCTGCCTCCTCTCAGACCCGCTGAGTATGGACAGCCTCCAGTCCCTGTCGTCCGACTCAGCCACCCTGGCCATGCAGCAAGCCATGCTGGGAGCCGACGACTCCATGGATGGCACCGAGGAGGAGGATGAAGAGGAAGAGGAGGAGGAAGAGGAGGAAGGGATGGAGGAGGAAGAGGAGGAGGAGGATGGAGAGGAGGAAAATGACAGGGGGAGGCAAATGTCCAGCGTAGGAAGGAGAGATCTGAGCATGGATCACCGAGAGGAACTGGAGTAGTGGAACAGAGGAAAAGACTGTATGAACTTTGACCTCAGTTGTCCCCCCAGTATGGCCTCATCTAAACTCGACGCTAATGCTTAGTGACTCTCGAGAGCATTTAAGGGCATATTAGGTTTTCTCCAAATTCATCAGAGACTCTCCTGCAGAGCCACCATGGAGTCTGATCTGACACAATGACCTTCATGATTATAGAGGACGAATATTAGTTTAATGATGAATATGTGTTGTTTCATTTGATATAGTATGTTTTCATGCAGTGTAATATTTGGATATGAGCACATTTTTTTACTCCAGTGCTCCTGCCATTTGTGGAAGGAAATGGCACAGAAACTATAAGGTTGAAGATTATTGCCTGTTTTAAATTCAGGACTGTTGGAGCAACAGTTTAAAAGAAGTAGATGGTTATGTTTGATGCTTTCAGAGAGCAATGACATTTTGAGATTGTTTTGAATTCACATAACAGTCTAACTGAAAAAGGAAATGCTGTCTTGGGTAGTTGCACAAACATTAAAGACAACAAAACAACTCAATCGCCCAAAGAAATGTTGGCAATGTATGTTTCTGCAAACCACAGATGTTGAAATTCACATATTTTTATGTTGCAACTTTACATCGTGGTGGTTAGGGTCAAGTTAAGGCAGAAAACCACTTGGTTAGGGTTAGGAAAAGATCATATTTGTCTTAAAATACCTGTTCAGTTTGCCACAAACACAGCTGGAGATGTCCCAACTTTCTGTCAAAAATATTAGTTGTTTGTCTCAACAGACATGGCTGGAAATTGTCCCGAGATCTCCTTAAACATATCCAGTGGTGTCAGGCTTACAGATGTGAAAACACAGTCTCGAACTGTGGTCACTTTGCCAGCATGGTCGCCTATAATTTCACCACCATCCCCTCCACCTCCCAATATTTCAGTCAAGTCATTAACATGGAATGCGAATGTGATAAGACACATTTTGTTGAAATGTCAATATTGTACGTAGCCTATGAGATGTATACATGTGAGAGTATCAGTGGTTTGCAGAAATGTTAACTGCCAACATTTATCCTGATGACTGAAATATCTTTGTGCAGTGAAAAGTTTTGACTGTATGTGAGATTTAACTGAATGGTTATTGAAACTGAATCTGTCCAGAAATGTTGTCCACATGAAATGAGTTACAAAAACAGATGTAGCTTTTTTTAACTGTTCATTTCATGTGTCCCTCAATGTTCAGCTGACAGTCTGCTTTTTCACTTCACAGTTAATGTGTCATTTTGCTTCCTAAAATAGAGCAAGGAGCCAAAAGACAGGAGGAAAAAAAGGTGTATTGCTTTCCAAATATCTGCTGAAGTGACTGTATATGTTGGCTTCCACTGCTGGGACATCATTCACGCCTTTTAAAATGACTCATAGGTTCTCAGGTCGAACTACACTCGCATTCGGCATGTCTCTTCCTCATGAGTGAAACACTTGACTCATCGCTGCAGCATGACTTTTGAAATGATCTTAGTTTATTTTTTTCCTGTCCCATGAGCAAAAAAATCTGTAGTAAACCAGTGTATACGGACTGCACATATAGTATGTATATTAGATTTTTCATATGTTTGCATTCTGGTGTTGAAGGTTTGCATATTTATTCAGTTTTTATTTTGTGTGGCCTCAGTGGGTAGCTCAAGGAACAACACGACAATGACAGCTGCTTCTGCATTTACTATAGTTTCTGCAAATGTTCTGAATAAGGCTATTGTATTAGCTGGAGGCCATGCCCGTACTTGACTTTAACCATCAACTATTAGAAGATTGCTTGTGTATTTTGTGACCCTGGGTGATTCTGTCACAAAATAAACGCATGGCAAGCACTGCCAGTCACTACAGACTGTCTCGCCCACATCTCAACATGGAGAGCAATCACACAGAGGAGGGGACAAGACTTTGGAAACACACGACAAAGCCAATGTCATTTACTGACAAACTTTTTCAAGGAAGAAGACAATTTTGAAGAAAATGAGAAAGAGGAGAAAAAAAAACTCAGTAGAAACGTCTCTTTCAATTTTATGTGAAGGCTTTTGAAGAAACTGTGAAACAATTTCAGCCCTCTGTTTTGTACTAAAACACACAAATGGAGTCGCCCGTTTCTAATGTGAAGATGTCTAGAAAAAGAAAACCCATGTTATAATGAATGTTCTGATTGTTCATTGTGAAGTATGTTGCTCATTAATATTCTTTTTTCCCAATTACTTTTTTAAATGGATCTTCCAGAGCAAGTGACAGACAATAGGGAATATTTCTATTTCATTTGTACACTTTGTTGTCATAATCTATTGTGTTTCAATAGACCAATTTTAATAATTAAAACATGTAAAGGTACTGATCTTGACTTTGTGATATGAAAGTTCTGCTTATGTTTACGCTGAGCGAGCACATCCAGCACCATATATAATTTATAACAGAAAGTTGGCGGTTTAATTCATGGGAAGAAGGAAAGCCCAGTCGAGGGATAACATGTTAGCAGCTCTTTAAACCACTGATTTCTTTGTGTCATAGGCTACGTACCATATTCTTCCAAAACAACTTATATATCACCGTTCCGAAAACAACATGACTATTGCAGCTAACAGCAGCACATTTACTGGACCTGCTTAACACAACCACAGTTTGGTTAGGTTAAGGAAAACATTGTGGTTTGGGTTTAAATCACTAGGTTACTTCTGTAACTTCCGTTACAAACATACATTATAATTTGTATTATTACTTGGTTATCTAAGTAACTTATGTTTCTTTAACTACATGACGTAGCTTCACTACATTAGTAGGTTAAAAGAACTCAACGTTGACGTCTGCTTTCGCACTGGACATGAACAACAGTCTCCTGAACGATGGTCCTGCGCTTGTTTAACCCAACCATCCACCCCTGATCTCCTCCCTATACACACTTTCATTCCTTATACTACTCATCACTAGCTCCTATCCAGCTGTAATAATTACTGTAGCCACGATAATCGCCTAACAACAAACGTAGATAGATCTATAGGTCATTTTTCTGATGAGGGCGGGCTCTTCTTAAGCGCGACAACACTGGATATTTTTCAGGAGATACTGATATTGAACTGATATTTTTGACGTGAAGTCAGGACATCTTCATCAGTGTTTGTGGCAACCAAGGCAGATTTTTTAAGCCAAAATATGATCTACTCCTAAGCGCTCCAGACAATAGGCACAACAAAGTGATAACATAAAATGTACGATTGAACCTAAAGAAACATAGACATGTAAAGATTCAACATATCGCTTGTAGAATTATACAACAACCAACATGTTTGTAGTGATTGGACTGCAAGGACACCACTAGACATTAACAACAAAACACCAGGCAATTAACATGAGCATTGTTCCCTGACAGCCATGCTGTATCTAAGCCAGGAACACAACTGAGCAAGGCTTATGTGTGTGCGACACTTCCGATCCTCTCAGGCTCTGCTCCATTGTAACATATTTACAGATTACAGAGTTAGTAGTTTAAATATTGGTTTAACTTCCCTCTTTTTCCTGTCACATGTGCAGTCTCCCACCCACTGGTTACTGCTAGCCTGTGATTTAACTTGCTGGGAGACGCCCACCCAAATGGTCTCCCACCTTTTCAACCAGCTCCCATAAAAGAACCCAACAGAGTGCTCGGGGTTTTGAACTTCTGAATTGTGGATTCTGCTCCCTCGGACTAAATGGTAATCACCCCTACGGGTTTTTGCTGCACGAGCTTCATTGTATTATATTTACACAGCTTGTACGCCTGTCTATAATTGCACACTTGCATTGTTTTCTGGTACCCTGGTTCATCTCTAATTGCAGCAACACTTATTAAATATCTGTTACAGAGGACCTCTGCTACTTTTCTCCTCCTTCAGACACATTTTCCAGTAGGAGAAATTTGATTCGCAAGGGCCAAGCAGGGCTTCAAAAGAAAACTGTATGTTAGATGTAGGCAACATGCAATGAGGTGATTAGGTAACTGATATTACCATGAGGACGCGAAGCTCAAAAGTTATTTTATGTGGGAGGGAAGTCAACACTTCATTTCTTCGATCATTATTCCACATAGGATTTTCTGTGCAGAAAGTCGGAGAACTAGTAGCCAGTTCGAGTTCAAGTGGGATAAAATATGAATATAATAATCTACGCTATACAGCATCTAGGGTAGGCGTTTTCATTTATCATGGGAGGGCACTAGCCGCAGCTGCAGGAGTGGTTGTAAATCATTTACTTGTGTATTTCTTATTAATACAGAGTCAGGTTGCTGCTGTATACTGTTGTTCAGTTCAGACCAGTTTAGAGTTCAATGAATACAATACTTAATCATGCAAGAATGGTCAGCTAAAATACTGAATAAGTGGAAATACGATGCAAAAGACAGAGGTTATTTCATCTATGTATTGTGGACAAGTCAACAGTGGATCACAGGGCAATGTTCAGACAGACAACAGCACTGCTTAAAAAAACACTCCTCTCATTCGTCTGAATTGGACCACTCTGTTGACGCAATGCCAAAAACGGGTATTTGCAACCATGTCAGGCAAAAGCTGTGATGTCCAATCAACTACATGCAAGGCTCATTCTCACTCCTGGGAGAGTCACTGAAATGTGACCTGAGCGTTGTATTGTGTTGTTTGTCTGGCAGTGTTGTCACTTTCAAACTTCCAAATCCTGTCTCATCGTATCACTTGGGTATCAGATGAGCTGTTAAACTCATGGGTCCATCACTCAACTGGACTCACTGAAGAATCCTATTTCATCATCTCACTGGTACACAAAATAACATCCAACACAGCCCCTTACGTTTATTTTAATACAGGGCTGCTTTCAATGTCATAACTCTTTCAGTGTGATCTGACAACTCAACAGATTGTTTGTTGGTTGTTTCCAACCATCCCAGGTACAGAAACAATTCAGGTGTTTTCTCATCTTCTCCTAAAGCTGCAATATTTTGTTGTTGCTGTTATTGTTGTTTGTCTGTTTTTTTAAAACACTTTTTGTGGAAGTTCTGCTCATAGTGACAAACACCCAACTTTACGGAGCATTTTAGCATCTCTCAGCTCACTGTTTTGGTTTTATGACCCGCAACTTGAATATTTTGTTTCACTCTTCAGCATCATTACCAGCCATAGCAGGCAGGTGTTTTCAACAAAAACCTACTGAATGCTACCTATCTATGTCCAAGACAGACAGACAAAGTTGCTTGTGGAGCATTTATTAGCTAAAGAGCCAGCTCAGGAGTTTGTTTCTCTGTTTTGCTGTGATATACAAGGGGTAGTCGGCACAAAGTGTGTTTTTTTTTTGTTTTAAATGACCAGATTCTCTATATAGTTCTTCATCTGACTAGCTGCCTGGCTTGATATGGTATGTGTATCTTGACACAGTTTCCGTCATAAATACACTAGTTGCGTATTTTTGCTGAGTGGAGAGCTGTTTTGAGGACACTTCTGAAACAGCTGCGTCTCATCTGGTGGAATTACAAGTATTGTCAAGAATGACCGTAACAGCTCTAGCCTCAGCGTTGCAACCATGCCCGGTGGAATCAGGACTCGTGTTGATTAGGTGGACACAAACATGATGGGAAGAGAGAGGGGGGATGATTGCAGCAAAGGGCCACAGGTCAGATACAAACCGTGGGCCGCTGCAGCGAGGACACAGCCTCTGTACGTCAGTCATATTAATTTAAAAGGTGACATGTTTAGGGCTGATGTAGATTTGATATTTGGGTAAAAAAAATCCCACTATCTATATATCGGCTGATATACATGCACTTTTTGCAATAATCCCTCAAACACTAAGAAAGGCAGGATATTTTACAGTTTAACTTTATAACTAAACTTTATTGTCTAAAATGACATCAGCGCACGGAGACAGTAAACTTCACTGTGAATTCAACAAGATTTTCATGTCAGTGTTGTGTTGTGTTACCGCAGGTTAAGGTTTCTTTGAATTAAGGGTGTGCGATGTTTTGGGGGGAGGAATTTTAATCAGAAGAGAACAATCTTAACTGATTGATTTACATTCCTAAACAAACAAAACTACGTAGTGCACCTTTAAGTAGTAAAACTAAAACTACTCGCCTAAAGTTTCGGGAAAGACTGTGGTCAGTGTTCAAAGTGACACTTGATGGGAGCCAACTCAAGCTGGTTAATGGTGTTATGGAAGAACAGAATCTCCCTCTGTGAAGAACAAAGAACTTTAAAGCTAAAAGAGAAATTAGCTTGTCAAGATACAAGGAATCATTACATGGAGCTGTTCTTTGAGCTAAATCTTGTCCTGCATCACTTGCATCTGCATCAGGTTAGAAAGGGATCACTTCAGAAGCTGGTGTGGACAGGAGGAATGCTTACAGCAATCGAAATGTTTTAATTCTATTCAACAAATCATCTGTAAGAACTCTATCCGACAAATCTGAGGACATCCTGCGGCTCTCCTTGATGTATATCACAAACTGCACTACTGACAAATTATTACAGATCCCATGCAGTAGACAAACGCTAAAACGTTCTTTGTTTCATTTGTGCTCGTTTTCAGATTCAGAGACACCGAGCTGGAGAGGTGTCGGATCCACTCAATCAAAAAGAATTATACACACTGTTAGTTTTTCTCTCACACACATGTACTGCAAAGGTCAGAAACATGGCCATCCTTGTTGTATGGTGCAGTATCTCAGCTCGCTGTAGCTCTGAGGCTGAAGTGCAGTAAAAATAGTCTCAGAATGACAGAGGCTGAAAAAGCCACTGGCGTTGGTTCACTTGTTTGAAGCGGGCCACAGCCTCACAGTGTGGACAGACCAGGGAAACACACACACACACACACACACAAACACACACACACACACACACACACACACACACACACACACATACACACACACACACACACACACACACACACACACAGCATGGCCCAGTGTTGGGTACTGGAGGTCTGCTGCAGTCAGTGCCATCTGGGCGCCTACATGCTCCCAGATGTCCTCTCTGTAATTAGAGCCAGACCCGGCTCGGCCTGGTCCAGCCCAAATCCAACCTCTCATTTACAGAGGCCCTCCCTGAATACTTAAGAAGCTTTCCAACCCAGCGCTGGCCTTTACAGGAACACACTGCGAACATATTTCTAATAGTATCACCTAAGAAAGCTGGAAGACTTAAGGTAAGTTGTTATAGTTTCATGACATGTTAAGGACATTTCTGCTAATTGGAAAAAACAATCCACTACTTGAGAGGTTCTCTCCTGTTACTGTGCATTAATAGGCATTCTAGCTCATTCTACAGTATCACATGTTGTGAAGAATGACAGCGAAGATAAGATAGAGAGAGAAAAGCAGTGACATGTGACAAAGGTCATGACTCTGTTTTGTTCTTACAGCAGTGAGAGCACACGATATCTTCACTGTGTCAAAAAAATAAACCTCTTTCTTATCACTGGGTAGGTGTTCAAAATGTCCATCGCCCAGGCGGCGGCCAAGGCCATGCTATCTGATGCCCTGCTGCAGGACGGCCCCGGGATAAACCGGATCCACCACCTGGAGCTGGAGCTTCCTCTGGACAAGGTCATCAAATTTGTGTCTGTCGGACTTCCGCTGATGCTGGTGTGCATGGCCTTCGCCCGCGAGATCTCCCTGGGTGAGCAACGCTCTGTCCCTATCCTTTTTATAAATCTATGAAAGGACATTTTTTTGTGCTCCACTTGCTTTTGTCCGTAATTACACCCCATGTTCCTGAGTGCTTTTTCTTTTATTCCGTGGTTGTGTTTTGGCTTTGTGGTCTGTCTGCGTTTCAACTGCATTTTTATGCAGTGTCCTCTGAAAGTAATTGTCTTCTGTTTGTCCTTGAATTTCTCATTATTTACCTGCTAAACTGCATTTAGTTGAGGAATATCATACATACTAATATAAAGACACTTATTATTCCTGTGGCACTGGGTATTTAATTCAAAGTTAACACGCAGGTCCAGACAAAGGAGTGAAGCTGAGTTAAAAGTCCTGAACAATGACAGTGAGCATATCTGTGCTCTTTCTTAGAAGGCCCTCATCTTGGCACCCTCCTCATCCCTGACAATTCCTACTTGACTAAACTAAATATCAAGAGCAATAACAATGAGAGCTGTAATTACACTGCACTTTCCTTAACCAAATTAGGGTGCTGTGAAGCAAGAGGGAGAAAACAAAACATTTAAACACCTATCATAAAAGGAACACATTAAGTGCTGACTCCATTAAGACCTTGCATGAGCATAATAGATACGACAACAACAACAATAACATGACAACACAAAATTACTAAAAACACAGAACCACAATTGGCTCCAACTCCATTCAAACCTTTGACTGTTGTGGTGTTTTATTTTCTGTCATGAGAAAAAAACAAGTTTTTGAATCAAATGTGTGAGTTTTCATATGAAACATGCCAACAACCTGTCTGCCAGTGATCATTTGTAGAACACAAAAAGCAATGCTGACAATCTAAAGTATACGTGGCAAGTCTACAGCATAAGACTTTTGCTGAGGAGGCTGACTCCCTTGACTTTGAACTAAACGTTGTCTCTTCTGAGCTGGTCTGCAATCAGCCTGGTGCTCCTGATGCTAATTGCCATGGGGGATGATTGAGAGCAGCATTCACTAACGCTGGCACGCTGTAATTACAAGGCGAAGTTCTTCTGTGGCAGCTCCCCCCGATTTGAGTCAAATGAGAGGATATGTTGATTAACCAGAGGGGGGGCGTAGAACATGATGTGGTGCCGGGGTATGCGGCTCAACTGATGGATCTTGGCTGCCTATCTGCTGGGCTGTCAGTTTCACAACAGTTCTTGATTGCGCTGCTGTCTGGAGTCTGGTTTACTTGCACCTGGACTCTCAGCCAAGAATTCTTACACAAAGCACAAATGTGGGGATGATCTGCCAGTGTTAATTGGGGAGTGGGAGTAGGAGACAGGAGCAGTGACAGAAATTTAGGTTCCCTCACTTTGCTAAATGGCTCACAGGGGCGGGAAGCTGAGGGAGAGAATATTTTATAAGATTTCATGCGAAGGCACGCTTTTGTTTTGTATTTAGGATGACTTGTCAACACATGCGCCCACACATGCACTAACAGTGGAAAAATAGATTCCCACAGTTAGCAGGACAAGAACATACAGTGATGTTAGTTAGTATTATAACTGTAATACTCAGCGTAACTTAAACCTAAGCAAGTACCAGCACGGATCCCATCATTATACAGTTCAGCAATGTTTAAGGTTGATTTCTTGGGAAGCCCTAAAAGCAAAAGACCAGCAGCATTGTGTTCTCATGGCTCATTTGGTAACAAGTCACAAAAAGGTACCAATCACATTAAAATCAACACTGACTTATTTTATGTTGAGCTGAAAGCATGTTATATGAATTGCTCCACCATGATGTCTTCAGGGGGTTGTGAATTGTCAGCTTTGGGGACAGAGAAAGTGATTGACAGCTTTAGAAAACCTTACTAGAAAAGATATACTGTTTACTGTTTAACATTTCATTATGCAGCTGCAAATCATGGATGAGCCTCCATATAAATCTATTTTTAATTCAAAAAAGAGTGCTGCAGGAATGAGTCCTAAAACCCACAAATACGTTTTTTGCACTTCCAATTCCCTCTAAGTCACTGGATTTTTGAGTGGGTTTTCTGTTAAATGCCTGAAATAAGGTCTGTGGCTGACACAACCTAAGACATTTTCACGTTTTTCTTTTTTCTACAAAATAAAATGCGTTGGTAAATACCTCACATTTCAATTATAAAAAGAAGGCAGCTGCTAACAAGTGGCTAAACGAGACTCTCAGTCTGTCTTAACAGGTCAACTATAGCTGCAAAGTATTCTTACTCTAACTTGTCAACTTGTAGATTAATCCATTTACAGTGAAGTGTGTATAGTTTAGTGTAGTATGAAGCTTAGTGGTGGTGACATTGAATTCATGCAACCGGGATGTAATTTGTTCATACCCTAACGTTAGACTTTTACTTGTGGTGATTGCATTTACATTTTAAAAATCAACGTGTTGTTCATCTGTGACAATTATCTAGATGAACAAAATGTGTAAGTATCATAAACTGGTGTTTTCCACAGAGCTTATTTTCTGCAGTAATCCAAAATAGAACATTTCCAAAGGCTTTTTGTCGAGGGAACCAAAGTGATGCTAACTTTCGGGTTAGCCTACAAAAATACGTCACCCCTGCCACACTCTGTAGGGTTTTAATATACTGTATGTCATTGCAAAATTAGCCCAAAATGTATTATAAATGTTGTGTGCGCCATTTTGAAAAATGCAGCTGTCTTCATGATTAGGTGAAAGCAGAAGAATGGTCTTGCTTTCACCTGCTATATGTGAAATAATATCAAAGTAAAAAATGAAAATGGCTAACCTACCAACATAGACATGTTAAGTTTGAGCTCTGTGTCAGTCTAAATATCCAGGCTGTACTTTCCTCTTACTGTAAATATCTATACAAGGTCACTTTTAAAATGAATATACTCCATCATAACCACAGCTGCCATAATTATATTTTAGGTGTCACTATCAATATGTTAGAATGTGGTTGATTAATTACACACACAAACACGTATAATTGGACCATGTAATAGTTGCCTATAATGAGTGGGACTGGCAGATGAAATCACATCCTGACAGTAAATTACAGACAGTATGTTACTACTTACAGAGAGCTGGGCAGATGTGGAGGCGGCTTGTAAAAAATAGAACCTCCATGTTTCTGTTGCAAGGCTCAGAAATAGGTGGGCACACCCTCCCTGTGTTCTTCCCAAGCTCTCTGTTTAAGGGTGGGGCATCCTTTGGAAATGACAGATGGGTGCAGAGCATAAATTCAAGTGGTTAGACTACATGTGGTTATATCAAGGTGAACTAAATATAAGGTGGAGGGGCCCAATGGAGTCACCCAGGGTTTTTAAATGCCAGGTTGCCATTTGGAAACATATGATTTGTTCGGTGAATTCTGTAAAGAACTGAAAAGAAAAGGGCATGCAGAAGCTCCCATGTCTGGTATTGGACCTGCACTACTGTGTGTGTGTGTGTGTGTGTGTGTGTGTGTGTGTGTGTGTTTGTGTGTATGTGAGAGAGAGAGAGAGAGAGAGAGAGAGAGAGAGAGAGAGAAAATGCTTCGAGACAGCTTATAGGCAAATTGATAAAGCATGATCAGAGGAAGTGCCAGAAAATAATTCCACATATTCGCGATAATGTTATAGATCAACATTTGTTTATTCTGCAGGGCCTCAGATCAGCTGTTTCCCTCCCAGCAATTTCACCATCAAGCAGGCCAGCTATGTAGACACGTACTGCTGGGACTCTCTCATGCATCATGAATTCGATAGCAATGGGAACTTTGAGGAGCGCTCACTCTGGGTACACAAAGTAAGTTGAGAGATTCTCATCAAGACTGCATAACTCTTAATTCTCACCTAGAGGGGCTGTCAATGTTAAACTGCTGTTCTCTGTGCTGTGAGTTGATGTGTCTTTTTTCCTAATGGCTGCATACCGCTCAATAAGGGGCAGATTATCTTTTTGTTGCTCAAACATTTGCAAAGTATTCAGACCCAAGTAGACATTAAAGGCCCAGTCACAAAAAAGTAGTTCTCCATTTATGTTCATTTGTAATAGTGGGTTGTCAGGCCATTGTTTATGTGACTCATCTGGTTCTTTTAACTTTTTCCTGCCATCCACTCCGTCACCCTTTCCTCTCATTGTCCTTCCAGATGTTCCCGTACTCTCTTATGGCCATGGCCGTCTTGATGTACCTGCCGGCTCTGATCTGGCGCCAGCTCGTCATGCCCTCGCTGGCCTCAGACCTGCTCTTCATTATTGACGAACTGGACAAGTCGTACAACCGCTCCATCCGACTGGCCCAGAACATTTTGGACATGCGCCAGAACACTAAGAACCCCCTCACATTTCAGGCCGAACTGCAAAGGTAAGACACCAGCTACTGTTGGATTGTAGCAGGAATATTCATTCCTCTTTGTGTCCATTACAAAAAAAAAATTCCATATACCTATATACGTTTTGATTCACAGTTGATTCGTCTCCAAAGCAGAAAACATCTCGCTAAATTAAACTTTATCTTCCAGTGTGAATTGTTGCTTAAAGGTTACAGAAGTGATCTTGTGCTGTTATTTTGAATGTCTTGATCAACTGAGAAAATGTCCTTTGGGGAAGTTAAGAGTTATATTTTCCTCTCCCTCAGCAACTACCATTAATATATCCTTGCAAATTTCACCTCCTTGGTGGGCAGTTCCTTGTAGCCAAATACGAGATTGTTTTTGGATTGGGTTGTTCCCAGCTGGGGATGTGTGCAGCTGTTTGAACGTGAAGAACATGATGCTGAGATTCTTCTCCTTATCCAATTGCAGGGCCAAGAAGAAGCGATACTTTGAGTACCCTCTACTGGAGAGATACATGAAGTGCAAACAAAACTCCTACTTCCTCGTTAGCATGCTTTTCTTGCGGGGCTTCCTCCTCCTGACCTTCATGACTGCTGCCTGTCTCTACCTGGCCTACTTCCACCTCTCCGCCTTCCTGCAGGACGAGTTCAGCTGCTTCGTCCGCACGGGCATGCTGCGGGATCAGAACTGGGTTCCTGAATTGGTCCAGTGTAAAATGATTGGCCAGTTGGTTTTTCAAGTGATAAGCGTGGCCAACGGTGCCATCTACGTCCTGCTGGGTCCTATAGTCCTCTTCAGCCTGATCCGGCTCTTTGTTTGGGACACCACCTTTATCTCTGTCTACGAGGTCCTCCCAGCACTGGATGTAATCAGCCAGCGTAGTCTAGGCTGCCCACTGAACGACCTCAATGTCCTTCTGCTCTTCTTGCGGGCCAACGTAGCACACCTGAAGTCCTATGGGCAGGTGAGGGCGTTGTGCTCACTGGCGCCACCACAGGTGGGCACAACCACCGCAGGGCAGGGTTTGAACGCAATGCTGACCCAAGAGGAGATGGAAGAGCGTGAAGAGGCTGCAATGGAGCTGGCAGGAGAGGTGGAGGAGGCCAAGGAGGAAGGGAAGCTCAGCCTAGTGGACATCATGACTATTCTGGGAGCAGCGCAGGGAAGAGTGGTAAACTGCAGCGAGAAGAGGCCTCTTGTGGAGGAGAATATGAGTCTTGGTACCGTAACATTTATTTACACACTCAAACGTATTCTGCTAGTGGCTATATTTGTTTACATCATTTGGGATGTGCAGAAAATTATTAAGTGACCTCCAGACAACAGGCTCTGAGAATGTAAAGCAAGTGCTTTAAATATAAGGTACTGTAGCATAAGCAGTTCCCACTGAACAGCCACTGAATACAGAGTGGGGTAGTGTCCAAATGCAGTTTAAGAAACATTTGCAGCTGTTGCGGTGAATTTAAACATTGTTTAGTCATGTTCTTTCTCTTTACTGTCTGTCACTGTTTTGCTTTTGTTCTTTCTTTTTGGAACCAAACTGAAATGCCTGTATTTCCCTAAGAGTTATAAAAGCCATGGCTAATTTAGGAGAGAGAGATTTGTGGTACTTACTAGTTCTAACTGACCTCTCTGTCTCTTCACAGAGCCAAACCACCAGGGGTACCATGAGTTGAAGGAGTCTGCACCATTTAGTCATTACTAGGCCTCCTACGGACTGAATCAGTGTGATAACGATGGGGGGGATGGGGCACTCTCTACAGTAGCTTTTTAAGAGTACCCACAAAGACTGTGGACACCAATCAAGGGTTTCTGCAGTCCGAGGCAAAAAAAAAAAAAATCTCTTTTAGAATTACAGGGCAAATTGTTCTGGATGGAAATGACAATGAATTTGGATTTTTAGCAGCTGTGCAACTGTAGCTGCTGCAGACTTTCTTTCTGTCTCTTGGTTTGCTCCCATGCATTTTAAAAGAAACTAAGTGACAGTGGCTGTTGTAATTATGATGTGAGAATACAAAGCAAGTATAAACAAAGTATAACCATATACCATTAAACTAGTATGTACGTCAATTGAGAGTCAGAGAAACATTTCCAGTGGCAACTACAGATTCCAGTGTCTGCCATTTTTTGGTCATGAAGTAAGGTATAGAATATTGTATTTGTTGTTCTTTTTTTGTTTTTGCTTCTTTCTACTGTTGTTAACTTTATGAGCAAAGGAAATGAGTTTTATCTACCTGTGAATTAAAGTGTATTCTTTCTATGTAATCCAAAATAAATGAGGTTTATGTAATTGGTGTTGGCCTCATCAACATATTGAAGTCTATAGCGCTTTTCTAGTCTACTGACCGCTCAAAGTGCTTCACATTCACACATTCAAGCACATGGCAGATCTGTTCATCAGGACCAATTTGGGGTTTAGTATCTTGCTCAAGGATACTTCGACATGCAGCCAGGGGAGCCGGGGAATCAAACCAGTGACCCCCCGAATACTGGACGACCCACTCTACCTCTTGAGCTTCAGCTGCCCAACAATAAGTACTCAGTGGTCATTACTGCATTATTACAAGAGTACTCAGTGCTCCAGCCCATCCTCATCAGAATTACAACTCTAATGGTCAACTGCTGCTTATTATGACCCATGTTTATTGTTTTGGCAGCGACCTCTCATGGCTGTAATAATTTTTACCACAGTAAAGGCAAAGCAGTACAAAGAGCGACAAAGTCCATTAAGAGAGGAGGTCGAGGATGGATCGTGAGGTTATACAAGAACAGGACTGGCACCCAAGAGGCAGCTGTTTGTGTCCAGTATGAAACCAGGAAAATAAACTAGTGAAGCAAGTTATTTTAACTTACTAACGTAGTGAAGTTGTACATACTGTAACATCACTTCAGTTACATTGGCAATGTTTGTAAATTAAGTTACATAAGTATGGTAGTTATTTTAACCCAAACCACCATGTTTTCCTAAATCTAACCAAATAGTTGTCAACGAAGGTCCAGTTGGCCTGTCCCTGGTATGCTGCATGCTTTTGTTGTTTTGGGAACAGTGATATATGTCATTTTGGGAGTAACAGGAAATCGACCGATTCAGTTGTGATTTTATGTGTATGTGTTGCAGTACTCATATGTCGGACCACAGCAAGCTTATAATGTGGCCGCCATTTTGACCTCAGACAAACACCTGTAAAGTTTGGTGGTGGTATTTTGTATACTATCGCGTCGACACAAAATTAGTCCACAGACAGACAGACATTGAAACACCTCCACCTGTACTCAAAAATGCTGCTGGGCTGGTTCCTGCAAAATGTGCTCCTGTCACATATTTTTCCATGATGACACACACACACACACACACAGACTGAAAACAATACCAGCCGCTCACTGTCGTGGATGGTAATTATCCATTTAAGGACAGCAGAGAGCCGCTTGCCTTTTAAGTGCTTTTATTTTTAGTACATGCAATTTCAGAGCTGGAGGAACTTACGGACTGCTGTTTCTCTGCACAAATGTCTGTGATACTTGTCTATAAAGGGTCGACATTGAACAGACAAAATACTCTCATTAAGGTCGTAGGTAATTACAAACAATTAAAATGTTAGTTGATAGGTTATACTCTAATCACTTTCCATTATTGTGTAATTTGCCAGTGGCATCACAGTCATATTTAAAGTTTATTTCAAAAATCATTTTCAGCGCAGTGATAAGATGAGTGCAAGTTGTTTGTATGTTCTTGTTTAACCGTGGGCTGCACACTTAATCAAAATATAATCAAAACTACATTATGGTAAAAGGACATGTGACAAACAGCATTATAATAAAGAACTGTAGTGCTGCAGGGATGTCCTGGCCTACAAAATCACTATACAATACAAAATACAATTTTCTCCAGATGTTAGACAACATGCACAGACCCCAGCAAATTTCACATCATTATTTATTTAAAGTTTTTTGGGTGAAAATTGTGATGCAAGAATGATCATTCCAACTAACTGTGAATCATATCACATTTGCAATATCTGTCAAAATAATTACAGTATTTTATTTCTCCATACTGTGGATAAACATATATAATTCACCTTTAACTGTGTTATCCACAGCACCCAGTAGCCATATGCGGGAGGCTTCAATAGATGCAAATGAGACCCACTGCCTCGGTTATATGAACCAGCTGTGGCAAAAAATATATGTATCAAACTGTTCTGCTTGTGTCACAATGTGTGACCGGTCTACTGCTGTGCAGCAACAGTGAATTACCCACAGAATAAGGCATGCAATTATTTTGATGTAGTCAAAGACACAAAGGCAGGCAAGTTGCCTATAGTGCGTATCAGGACCATTTGTGTACTGCAGGAATGCAGTGTGGATCTGAGACCTATAATGAACAAGTGCCCCCTTTGGAAGCCCAATTACAAAGAATATGTGTGTGTGTCTTTGAAGAATTTTGCTGAAAACTTTTGATGCACTGTGTTTTATTTTAGAAAGGAAGTCACAGGCCATGGATCAATTTATAGTCAAGGCATTTTCAGCACTTAGAGATTCTCTGTGCAAAAACAATGGTTCCTTGTCACCAACAGTCATGCATGTCATCCCATCCTGCATCATCCATCTGGCACAGAGCAAGAAAAACACACACAGATGGTGATAATGAAAGTTCTTGAATGCATATTTGAAGAGGAGCAAACTTAATTCAGAGTTTATCACAAAAGCAAAATCATAAGTATCTGCTGTCTGTGATGGTGTTGCCCATCTATTGGCTGCAGCTGGCTGGCTCAGGCCACTTGAGGGCATCCTTGAGTCATGCTGAAACTAGACTGCCTGCATTGTTTTTTTTACAGCTGCAATATATTAATTTAAGGCTGCATCACAAGTGGGGTCACTGCTGATATTTATAATTCCTGTAATCAAAACAAAAGAGAATGCAGTCTCATTCAAATCAGCCTTATCAGGCGTTCACCAGGTCCAGACTCCTCTGCCAGAGTCTGTAAAAGCTTCTGTGCCGCAGCCAATTTCCCAGAGTCAGTAAGTGTGAGGAGGCTGGTGTTGCTGTGATTGGAGCATTGCCTTTTGGAATCAAGAAATTGCTGGCAATCTTCATTGAGTTCAGCTATGTCAGCCGGCTGGACACCAGCTACCACTGTTTGCAATCAGTGTTTCCTGAAATGTTGGGAGTGATGCTCATTCTTTAAAGCGGGATTTGATCGAGTGTAATGAGAGATCAAAAACGTCTTTAGCTTGCTCTACACATTTTAGACTGTCTGGATAATGGTCATGACTCTGTTACATCCAAACAATGCTGAGGCAATATGATCACAGTGTATGGATCCTGCACAGCAGCAAGCTATGTGCAAGACCCAAATGAGTGGACTGAGTTCCTTCAGGAAACCTTAGAAGGCAATTTCCATACCAAGTTCTCGTCAACTTTTACGGAGGGGCAACAGAAACCATCCAGGTGAGCTGCCTGCACAGAGCAAAGGATACTAAAAGACAATACCAACTTCAGACACAGCCTTGATACAGAAGTGTCTGCCACCAGACTACAGAGCAGCTTATTTCCTCAAGATGAGACTCATTAACTCATCTGCACACCACCATGTGTAAATGTCTCTCATAAACCTCAACTGTATACGGTATAGGTGTTCTAGACAGCACAGTTCTCCATACATACTGCACCATTAACTTTGCACAACCCGCATTCACACTATTGGCTCAATCCCATTTCCAATTTTTACCCTTACCCCTTGTTTATGATTGCCCTCTTGCCCCTCAGATAGAGCTATGAGATAAGTGTTTGTGGATGAAATTTCCTCCTGTGAAATCGGACAACCCTTCAAGACCATCATACATTATTATTAGTATATAATTAGTGGTTGATGGTGTTTATGTAAATAATAATTAAAATAATTTCCAACATAATCTTCAGCAGTGACATTTGCCATTTATCTGATGGAGATACAAAATTAATTGCATTTCCATCACAACTTCATGTACTAGTAAAGTTATCAAATAAAAAATAACTCCTTTACCTGGCCACTAGCTGTGCAACCCAGTCTGTACTGATATTAGAGGAGAGGTGTCCAGCAACTTCACTGCTGGACATTAGTTAAATGCTGGGCATCATATGCCATCAAAGGGTGAAATGCAACATTGAAATACGTTCTAAAGCCTGACAGTCATACACAAATCAACAATAACAGTGTAATGATAGCTAGCTAGCTAGTTAGCTCCTGAGACAACTGCAAATTAGTGGCGATTGTTTTATGGTTGTTATAGAGAAAAGGACCATAATACATTGAAATGACTTTCGGTTTTAAGTGTGCCTCTGAAAAACCTTCTTTTTGAGGGCCATGTAGCCCTACATTTCACCCCAACCTCTCTATCCAAACGAGAATTGGGACACCCGATGTATGTAGTATGGAGGGAGCTACAACTTCATTCCATTGTGCAATCCGGTATTACTGTATAAAATTACAATGAAGCTGAACATTGAACATATGTGTTCGAGGGTGTTAGGAGCAGATGGTAGTGATGGGATCGGCAGTTCTTTTGACTGTACTGAATCACTAGAATCAGTTCATTAAAATGAGTCGTTCAAAAAATTTGTTCACCGAATCACTCAGTGCTTATGGAGCCCTGACTGCAAAGTGCATTATTCTCCAACTTCCTGAACTGATACACAGCCAAACAATCCGTTACTAGGTCATGATTCAGCCCCGAGGTTCACATTCACTCTGTAACACGTTCACTGCACTTAAGGGACAGTGCAAAAAATAAAAAAGGACACCCGGTGCGTTCACGGACAAGAACCAGTACACAGACATTCGCGGGAAACGCAGCAAATATTCAAATATTACTACACGGTGAACTGGAGTCCTCCGTGCACAGTACAGTCACTTAACATACACAGATGTGCTTAGTTTAGCAGTAAGGTGTGGAGTGACACAGCGCCACAGTACCTGAATCACGTCTGCAGCAGCAGTTCTGTGTGCAGGTCAGGTGCAGGTTGGCGAATCATGAGTGAGTGAGTGAGTAACAGCTTCCCCAGCGGCAGATCTCGGTGTGTGCACTCACTGCAGTAGGTTTGCGAGTGAGTGGCAGCCTAACGTGAATCACCGTGTCAGTTCGCGAACGACACAAGCCCTCAGCACCCAGTGAACGACGCGCACAGTGAGTGAACGGGAGCCCCGACGTGACGTCCTCCTCCGCAACACAGTCAGTCACAGTGTGTCACAGTAGGTTCGCGAGTCGCGACTATGGGTTCGCGAGTCCTGAATGAGTAAAGTGAGTGCAGAGCGAACCTGAATCACGTCCTCAGCGACAACCAGTCAGTTCACTCAAAAGATTCGTTCGTTCGAACGAAACGTTCGCGAACGACACAACACTAGCAGATGGCTGTTGGTGTGGGCAATCGGGTTACTCTGACACTGATCCTTTTATGAGTGATGTACTGTATGTCTGAGGAAAATGGTGATTTTTAGTGATGACAGACGCTGTGTTCATGTTAAGTGATAGCTACCAGAAATTCATCTTGCTACCTCTGTGTTGAGGTCTTACAAACACCCCATATTGCCATTCAGATTGCAGGCTGTAAAGGAGTCAAGGTCAGATGCCTCAGATTCTTAGGGAATGTAAAGTAAGTTTAAATTGGTGACAGCATGCAAAACAGGAGCTGATGGTAAACCGTTAAGCACAGCTGAGGTGACCTCCAGTTCATGACACAATTGATCTAGTGTGGCTCACCTCCTCATTCAGATGGCCACATAATGAAGACGGAACCTTCAATTAAAAGTGATGGCCACACTGAGCAAACAGCACACATAGGCAGTTTTGTGTTGCTGCCACAATGATAAGAGGAGCCTTGAAAAGCCACAGCTTCCTGTCGCCTGTAAGGTAAGGGTGTGATTATAGTGACACATATAATAACATTCAACAAAAGCTACCTGATGTATTTCTTAAGATGATAAGTCTAAAGTATTTACCAAAAGCTAACCACAAAAGAAATGTCTCATAGATTTCAGTCATAAGCAGTCATTGCTTCAGTGCTTTTACAAAGAACTCTCAATAATATAGTGACTCACTCTAGACTGTGACTAATTAGAGAAACTTGTTAAAAAGAAACAGGAGCCAAATCTGCAGTAGTTCTCATTGACCCCTCTCAGCATGGAGAGCTCCTCATCATCAGAGGGTGGAATAAATGTTAACTGATCTGTGTCTCTTCTCTTGAGGTTTTCTGTTCATCAAGGTTAAGTGGCCTTCTTTTCTTTGTTTAACTATCTTGGTGAACATTACCAAAGTACCCAGTCCTTCCTCTTCACACATAGCTCTGTTGCTGCTCCAAGAAATATAAAACAGCTTAATAGAGTTATGCTCATGAAGAATCCTACCTGTCAAGACAAGATCAAGTAGTGTTATAATGATCTGAAACCATCTGAGGCTGAATAAACAAAGAAGGCCTGTCAAACACATGATGATGAATAATAATCTTGATTATTCTGTCTATGAAGCTCAGTGTAGCTCATTAAACAGGGCTTTATAGGCCTATTTGGTCTTGAAAGCAATAGCAGGTAAAACCCACATTTAAATATAATTTTATTAAACAAGACTGGTTCTCCTTTAAAACAAGTGAGCCTGAACAAATTAAATTAATTGCTCATTGCTACAAAGGTCAGGACTGTTGAACAGGTAATCATAAACAGAGGACAAATGGACATACAGCAGGTCTCTCAGAGGATCATTCCCCCTGGTCACCTTGAAGTCTGCTCATGCATCTCCAGACTATTGAAGGGAAGCTTTGGTCTCAAATCCAAACAACCAAGCCTTTCATATAAAATCTTTATTGATGATATTATAAAAACTCTTACAGGTAGCAAAACTGTTTGCCTCATATAGCAGATTATTGGGGTTTCATTTCATTACAGTATTATTATCTGAGCTGCTCCAATCAACACCAATCTGCTCAAATCAACTCCTATCAGCTAGCCATGCCCAGAAAAAAAAGCCATGGTAAAAAGGCCTTGACAATCAAGCAGTCAAGCATTTAGCAAGCTAAAGACCAAGATATGTTTCTCAGGAATTCCACTCTCAGGAATGGAAGTCAAAATAAGCTAAAAGAACAATGAATACTGTGGGCTGGAGAATGATGAACGGCATGGATATGAAGCGATGTTGCACAGGCTGCATGCACATGGCAGCGACGAGGAACGCAGATGAATTACTTTACTTGGATAGCTCGGATGAAATAAGCCAGAGACTGCATGGAGGTGATCAGGTTGTTGACTGCAGCGGAGTGTGAAGCTGTGTGAGCAGGTACAGGTGGAGAAGAGATGTTTCTCCTTTAGGCTAGATAATCACATCAGCTTGCTGCTACTACTAGAACTGGAAAAAAAAGGTATGTGAATGTTTCATTTTCACGAGGATTCGAGCTGAAATGAAAGCAAAAAATGTGTGTGTGTGTGGATGCGAACAAAACAGCAGCGTGAATTAAATAAAGGCAGGGAGACACACATTATTACAAAGACAGCAGCAAGATGATAGTGTGATCACAAGTGTGATGCCATTTGAGAACCACTCAATAATTCTTGGCTATTTCATATATACAAATGAATGTGCAACATTAAATACAGTGTATTCATTTAAAAAAACTGCAGAATGCTACCTTACATGAAACTTTTATTCATTTAAAACTAGATAAACAGAATGCCATTCCAAGTCTGACCTCCAGAGTGACTCCAGTCCTCCCTTCACTCCTGACTCATAGTGCCGGCAAGCTGCTTACCTCAGGTGTCAAAGTCGAGCACAGCTGTCAGCAGGTAAGCATGTGGGATGACACTGAAAAAGGGTGGCTGACATTGTATTTCAGTCAGAGCTGTCAACTCCTGACACTGATAATGTCCTGACAGGTGCAGATATCTCCCCTCTTCACTCCACTTCTGCACAGCATTCAGCAGAAGCTACTGTGTCAGTTCAGCTTTTTTATTCATTTAGTCATTAACAGCTGACTGTTTGAGAAAATAACTGAGATCACATTAGCTGAGTGCTGAGGCCAGATGCACACACATACATACTCTAAAAAATAATTCTGTGGCTTTGTAAATATTACAATAATAAAAAGTTATACTACAATTAATAATATTTATGAATATAACTGAAGTGATTGTTTGAGTTGGACATAAAATGCCAAAAAATCCAAGAGTTAACTTTATCTTAAAATACATTTACATTACATTACATTTTATTTTCTTAACATTTTTATTATTATTATTAATATTTGAGAATAAGTAATTATGCTGATCAGTTTCAATAACTGCGATCATTACTTAATCCAAATCAGTATTCTTCATCATCATCGATCATGTAAGAAATTGAGGAAGATTTGCGCTAAACATGACGCTGACACCATTGACTGTTGTGGCAAAGAGAACATCCCTGGTCCTCAGAGCTGCTTGTTGGGCGTGGTGCACTGTCTCAGTATTGTGTCTTTCTTACACATGAAGAATAACATTAACATAAAATAGACACAGCAGTCATCACTTCAAGACCTGTTAACAGGCAGTCACAGACTGGTGCTGCAATGCTGTAATCATGGAGTTAAACGACAGATTAAACAACATTAACTGATTTCTTCATAACCAAGTTAAAAACTAACCTAATTATGGATGATTCACTCACCAGTTGTCCCTTTTTAGTCTTTTTAAGTTTAGTGTTGTCCTTTAATGTAATCCACTGTAGAACAAATTGACTTGAGAGAAAACATTTAGTAAATGTAGCATATTTGTCTTGTTAAATAATATTTTGCTTTACAGTTAAATCTAGTATTTCAATTATTATTATTATTAATATTATTTATTCCGACCTACTTAATTTTTTTTTACTCAAGTTAACTCAATTCATTCAAGTAAATTTAAAAGATTACACAGCGAGTTTTGAGAGTGAAGCAACTCTATGATACTGATGCTAATTTGTTGTCTGCAAGATGCTGCTGTTTTCTTTTTTGCTTACTTTTGGTGGTGCGATGATTATGCAACATCAATTGCTTAATTTGTTTTATTGCTTTGTTTCTTGTTATTTTTTTGTTGACACATCTGTTCACAATGCAGTTTAACAAAAACACAAGAACTCAAACTTTTCCCTGAACAAATATCCAGCTTGCTGTTGCACTCGCTGCATTCTCATCACTTATCTTTAAACTTAACCTGATCTTTTTGAACTCGACAAACATATTCTTGAGATTTGAAATAAAGTCTGTTAGTTCCATAATTATTACCTAGAAAAGGGTTATTCATTAAATAAAGCAATTACAGCATCCAGATGACTACCAAAATCAAATCAATTGTTCCAAGCTGTACACCAGATTTAATTGGAAATCTGTTCTTCGGCACTGGACATTTCCTGCCAATGAAAATATAATCTTCCTGGCAACAGTAATAGAACTTATTTGATTGGCACACTTATATGTGTAAGTAATTCACATCACACACACACATCGTATCTTGCATCCCTAATACTGTTGTATGTGTACTTTCCTTAGGCTATGTACAAAAATCAAGATCAAAAGACATGATGAAATTCCTCGAGGGAAAGCTGAAACATCTTAAAAATCCAGTTTGGTGTAGACTGATGGAATTTGAGTCAGATTAGTACACGGACAGGTATGTACGTATCTGTGCTAAATTTAAATAACTTATATCAACATTTATTACTTAAATGTTAAAGCAACATTATGTAGAAATTGGCATTTCGTGCAATTTGGTACCTTCACCACTGTCTTAAATACAAATCCCAGGTCTGTAACAACTTGTCAAATGTAATGTACTGTAGGTGCTATATGATAACAAACAATGTTAAATCTTGAAAACTTGTAGCAAAGATATGAAGCAAACATGTATGTAACACTGTGATCCTACCCTCCCACTGAAGTTACATAGTGCAGAAACAAGTGATAGGGGGCAGAATGGCTGTGACAGAGACATCATTCATCCTATTAGAAGTACCATCAAAATCATTTTGAAGCTGTTATTGTATGGTAAAAAAAAGTTACATAATGTTGCTTAAAATGATGACAATTTGACAGTCTAATATATCACACTATCACAGAGGACTGTACAAGGCTTCAAAAAGAGACAGAACACACCCCAGTAACATTTCATGTCCTGTTCAGTTTTTACATGACAGTGGTGTAACTGCTCGTGCTGAATCAGGTACATCATCATGCAGCTCTCCACAAGCCAGAGAATGTGTCAGATCTGTTCACATTGATGACAGAGGATTTTCAAAGGCCCAAACTCATTTGCATGAGTGGAACAGTTGGAAACAGTTCGACCTCTGCCATGTAGCTGCAAATTCAATTAGTTGTGGTGTCCAGTAGTATCAGTAGAATAGAGCACTACCAGTTTATCACATTGCAGTGAACTCACACACTTTCATCTAATTACTGACTTCCTGTTTTATAAACGTTTCTATTTTAAAAAAATCACACTGAACACAAGAATCTGTGACCGAACTGTTAGTGGTTGAGTTGCATTATGGGTCATGCACGTGCCATGTTTTGTAAAGGGAAAAGAAAACACAACCCCCCACCCCATAAAAAACAAACAAACAAAAAAAAAAAACAGATGATATTTCTGTCCGAAACTGCTCCCTCCTTCATTCCAGGGGTGGGGGAAAAAATCGATTCACATAAGAATCACGATTCTACGTTTCTATGATTCAGAATCTATTCACAACTCCCCCAAATGAGTTTTTTACAGTGTTTAATCTGCCTCGCTTGACCTGACGTGCGCCATTTCCTCTTCCGTAGTTGATTATCTAATCGCATAGCCATAGATTCCATTGGTTCTGTGGAAGCCAGCACAGGCAGCAAGCAGTGTGGCTACTGGCTAGCTGGCTAGTCAGTGGCTGCAAACATTAGCCTGTCTGAAATGGAGCAGCAAGACGTTCAGCCAGTCCTGTCCTCAATGAAGGCAAGCATCTGGGTATACTTTGGATTCTAAAATATCCTCGGGAAGAAGGAGCTTGTTCAGTATATCAAGTTTGCAAAACCAAAGTCAAGCACTTCAGGAACACTAAAAATGCCTGGGCTCACATCGTATGCCACCATCCAGAGTTGAAGGAACGACTGGCAGCTGTCCAATGTACATTGCACCACTTCATCAAACTCCCAGCCAATTTTGAATGGGCAAAAACAAAAAACCCTACAGCGTAGTTGAAAACAAAGGCTTTAGGTTTATGATGCACACAATTGAGCCAAAGTACACCTGACCTTACTGAGAAAGTGGTACCTCAGCTTTACTAAGAGAAAAAAGTAAAAGTCAGGGAAGCCTTGACCAAAGCCACCAGGATCGCTCCTATATGTGATGCACGGACCTCAATAGCAACTCATTTGTCACCTTCACGACTTCTTCATCAGGTATGCCTGGAAGCTCGAGCCTAGTCTGTTCAAACTCGGGTGATACATGAAAGCCACACGGCTGTGAACGTGAATGCCAAGTTTCACTCAGTTGCAAATGAATGGAACAATCATGGACTTGGTGATTGTTATAGAAAATGCTGCCAACATACTTGCTGCTGCGCAGATCGACAATATAACACAAGTGTTTTGCTCAGCAAGGATTATGCGAATCAGGGGATTTTTCCCACGCAGTGCCATCGCAAATTATGCCCTGCCAGAGAAACAGAAGCTTCTGGAGTTGCCACCACACAAGTTGAAAATCAATGTCGCTACGAGGTGGAATAGTGTGCCGGAGCCATTCCTAGAGCAGCAGCTTGGCATTTTTACCACCCTCCTCTCTCCAGGTGAGAAAATGTGGAACTGATGCTGAAGAAATAGCTTCGGCATTCAAGCTAATGAAAGACACAAACCAACATCATATTGGAGGACTCTTACTCTCAGTGATTGCTCCTTTGCATGCTCAGTTGCTTCACAACAAAGTAGCAGGCTTTGCAGGCACTGACACACCAATCATCTGGGAAATCAAACTGGCAATCCATGGAGATCTAGCTAAGAGATACACAAGTGTGCAGAATAAGAGCATTCTTTATATAGCCTCCACACTCGACCCCTGCCTTTACTTGCTAAAGAAGAACAGCTGGACATCCATGCCAAAGTGATTGCAGAGGCTGCAGCAATACTAAATACAGCCTACTCTTAAAAAACACATTTTCATAAAGTATACAGTACATTTGTATATACAGATACAGTATAATATTTCAAAGTAGAGGATGAACCATAATGAACCACTGACTCTTTCTCTGCAGAAAGAGTTGAGACCAGATGAGACTGAAGAAATTTGTGACAAGACATTTACTGAGGTTAGTGTTGTTTGTAAATCTGCCAGCAGAGCTGAAGAGGAGCTGAAGAAGTATCTGTAGGCCCCTCTGGTGTCTCTCTCAGAAGAACCCTGTTACTGGTGGAGGTCTCATGAGACAGTTTTCCGTCTGCTGGCAAGATTGGCTAAACACTACCTATGCACCCCTGGTACCAGTGTTGCAGCTGAGAGAGTATTCTCCACTGCTGGGGATACAGTGACAGCACAGCAGAGCAGTCTAACTCCTGAAACTGTAGATCTGCTTATTTATCCAAAAACAACCAATATATTGCTCTTGATGGACAGTAGTCTTACACACCAAGTTGTGTCAAGCCTTGTTATGTAAATAATAAGTCTTTCATATAGCGACATCTTAATGAGGATTTCTAATCAAGTGTTAGAGTGCATCATAGCACACAAACAGCATTGGTCAAAGTTACAAATGACCTCTTAATTCCATCTGACGATGGACTTGTTGCTGCGCTAATCTTGTCAGATCTTAGTGTTGCATTTGACACCATTGACCATCACATCCTAACACTAAAAATGGAACATTTAATTGAAGGAACTGCTTTGAGCTGGTTTAAGTCTTATTTATCAGATCGTTCTCAGTTTGTACAGGTTAACAATGAATCCTCACTGCATACCAAAGTCAGTCAAGGAGTTCCACAAGGTTCTGTGCTTGGACCAATACTATTCGCTTTATATATGCTTCCTTTAGGGAATATCTTTAGAACACAACATTTCATTGTTATGCAGACGATACACAATTGTACTTATCCATTAAGCCAGATGACACTAATCAGTTAGCTAAAGTTCAGGCATGTCTTAAGGACATAAAATCACGATGACCTGTAATTCTCTGCTACTGAACTTGAAGACAAAGCTTGTGCTGGGCCCTAAACATCTTAGAGACATATCATCTAATGATATAGCTACTCCGGATGGCATTACTCTGGCCTCTAGCACCACCATAAAGAATCTGGGAGCTATCTTTGAGCAGGATTTGTCTTTGAACTCCCACATAAAACAAATTTCATAAACTGACTTTCACCAGTGGAACATTGCAAAAATCAGGAACATCCTGTATCAAGAAGATGCAGAGAAATTAGTCCACGCCTTTGTTACTTCAAGGCTGGACTATTGCAATTCCCTTTGATTAGACTGATCCAATAAGTCTCTAAAGACTCTCCAGCTGATCCAAGATGCTGCTGCATGTTTACCAAGAACTCATATTAGAGATCATATTTCTACAACATTAGAATCTCTGGACTGGCTTCCTGTAAAATCCAGAATATAATTTAAAATCCTCTTCCTCACAAACAAAGCCATCAGTGGCAGGCAAATGCATATCTTAAAGACCTAATAGTACCCTATTACCTCACTAGAATACTGCGCTCCCAGGATGCAGGTTTATTTGTGGTTCTTAGAGTCTCCAAAAGTAGAATGGGAGGCAGAGTCTTTAGCTATCAAGATCCTCTCCTGTGGAACCATCTTCCAGTGTCGGTTTAGGAGGCAGACACCCCCTCTACATTTAAGAGTATACTTAAAACTTTCTCACCTGCACAGGCCCTTAGCTATACTGTCATAGGCTCAGACTGCCAGCAGACACCCCATGATGAACTGAGCTCCTCTCTCTCCCTCTATCTTTACACATTCATGTCTCATTAAGGCATGATACCAACTTGGCTTCTTCCCCAAGTCTCTGTGCTTTCGCTTCCTGTAGGTTCCCATGGATTGTGGTTGGCCCTGGTGCTGTGGTCCTACTTGTCTCCTACTACTACCACTATCACTATCATCATCATCATCATCATCGTTTCCAGACATTGTGATGATTTCCGCAGCAGCAAACAATTTAAACTATATAATTTTGTTTGTGTTTCATCACTAATGACAAATGATCTGAATGTCTAGTCATCAGTGTTTTATTAGACTCGGTGGAAGTAGGTGTAGATTTTCCTTGAAATTTCCTGAAATGTGTTTGTTAATCAGGGCAAACTTGTTAGCATTAAAAAAAACAAATTCACTCTGTCAAACGCAATCAAATAAATGATGTGCTATTAAGACCATTTGGTTCTTTGATCTCTAGAAATGAAGTTGCAGTGTGGATGCATTATCGCCAGATGTTTTGTTTTTACCTGCCGAGATTTGTATCCACCTCTTTATTCAGCATGAAGGAGTGCAAGATGTATGAAGTTCTCAATGTGAAGTCACAACAGCTGGGAATATGAGCTGGCTACCAGTGTTCCACTCTAAAGAGTCTGAAAAGAAATTTTATTACATTATTTGGTAAAACACATTTTGGACCTGCCGAGATTTTCATCCACCTGTTCTTTCAGCCAGGAACAATATTGCATATATAAAATTCTCAAAATTGAGTCAAAACAGCTCAAATATGTGCAGGGGTTTCATATTTAAATGTCTAAAAGGAGACTGGAAGTGGATACATTGTTTAGAGTTCTTTTCAGACACTTTAGGGTGAAACACTGTTACCAGCTCATTTTCTGGGCAGTGATGAGTCAACATTGAACTCATCTATGCTGCAGGTAGATGCAAGTTTTGGCAGGTCCACCTCTTAAGTTTTTTTTCAGAAATGTTAGGGTGAAACACTGTTACCAGCTCTCATCACTGCAAGTGTTGCTATTTCTTCTGGCATTGCCTACAGATCCCCCATCTTGTTTCACTGTTTCCAATACACAATGGCAAACCCCATGGGTGTATTTTGTACATAACAGATGCCCAAATGGTGCCTTTATGGGTTTTGTTGTGCTAAAAGTTTTTGTTGTACTCTTTGTTACTGAAGATGTCTGTAAGAATAGAAATGCCTGGGGGTGTTGCTATTCTTCTGTTTGCACTTAAAGATTAGCCATTTACCAGTTTGGATTTTCTATCCTGTAGTGTGTTTTTCTCACCCACTACTCAAGAGGGAGGCTCGCATGAAAAACTCTCAGACCTGTTCATTTACTCACACCAGGTTCTGCTGTTGTGGTTTTATATGAAGTGTGTTACAGAAATCAGTTCGGTGGGCAGATGTGATGCTGGCTTCATGTTGCCTCAATACAATGAATCTCGTGGCCGTCTACCTGATGCGGCCGAGCAAACACTCAATGTTGACTGATGACTTGCTTAAGGGAGAGAGAAATGGTGAGAGGAGGGAGAGAAGGAGGGACTGATAAATGTGCCAGGTGTTGGCCCATCTACATCTGTTTCATCTGTCAACAGTCCTGATGCATCACATGCCAGAGAGGATGTGTGTTGTTGTGTATGTGCCTTCATGTAGGTGTGTTTATGTGTGTACTGTAAGGTGGCAGACAGTCAGCTGGCCTGAAGAAGGTATTAATGTGCTCTGATTGATGTCCTTGTATTCTAAACACATATATTAGTACATCAGTGGGATAAATAGCCATTAGGCCTCAGTGATGCTACATGCTGAGCCTGTGATGGATTTTTTAAAGAACACTTTGGACTGTATGTTGTGCTTTAAGAGGTGAAATTAATGAATTGTACAGTTATTTTTCTATTTTAAAGAGTCAGTGTGAGAAAATGGGAGAATACATCAGCTATATGACCGGATTCACCATATTTTGGTACCAAGGTGAATCTGCATTTTGCCTCTCCAATATAACTGAGAACCTCATCCAGTTTTCCCATCTGTTTTCAGACTTTTACTGATTATGTGACATTTTCACCGCCTGAGGGCTTTAGTCTGCTCCTGCCAACAAGAAAAGCAGAAAAGTGGAATTCCTTTAAGTGTTGAATCCTTGGGTTTTGCGCAGTATTCATTGTGTGGCATGTCTTCCATATCAGGCAGCGGTTAGGTTTGTGGATTTAAGCATACATCGATGTGTTGGTGGTATAAGTGAAGCTTATTGCCTCTGTCATGTGTTCCTTAGCACATTCTCTTCTTTTGATAACATGCCCTTGGCCTCTAGTCAATCCAGCTATTTATCAAGTGACTCCGAATAGCAAAAGACTGGCTCTGTTGAAAACAGGCTTGGTGTTTCTCTTGACTGAAACCTCAAAGTAACACCATGTGGCATTTTCTCAAACACAGCTTCTGTTTCTGTAGATACACGTCCACATCTGGGCCATCCTTGGCTGCTTTGGACTTTAAATATTTTCTTGAATCATCGTGACACCTGTTCTGTATGGCTCCTCTATCAATAATTTGTGTTGCCTTTTTCTTACTGTTTTTCTGAAACATGGATGACTTACTTCGAAAAAATATATGAAAGGACTGCACTCTTGGAGTAATAAGGTTCTGACCAAGCAGCCCATCCTCATTGGAATAGTGACCATATAGATCGACTATGAAAGCAACTTATTCCACGCCGGCACCAGACATTGATCAGCAAGGGGGCACTGGGTTTTCATGGGTGGGCACTTCTTTTTTATATGGTCATGGATCAAAGGTTTGTTTGTTTGTTTGTTTTGGTGGTGTAATGTTGTCACATTTGTATGATCAAAAAATAGTTACAATAGTTTTAATTTTGATACGAACCAATGCCATATTAAGCTTTCAATACCATGGTTTAGAGTAAGTGAGCACTAAAGAAATAGTTCAACATTCTGGGAAATTTGCTTTCTTTTTGCTTTTGTTCCACTATTTTTACCATGTACAGTACGGACCAAAAGTTTGGACACACCTTCTCATTCAATGAGTTTCCTTTCTTTTCATGACTATTGACATTGTAGATTCACACTGAAGGCATCAAAACTATGAATTAACACATGTGGAAATATGTACTTAACAAAAAAGTGTAAAACAACTGAAAATACGCCTTATATTCTAGTTTCTTCAAAGTAGCCACCTTTTGCTCTGATTAGTGCTTTGCACACACTCTGCATTCTCTTGATGAGCTTCAAGAGGTAGTCACCTGAAATGGTTTTCACTTCACAGGTGTGCCCTGTCAGGTTTAACAAGTGGGATTTCTTGCCTTATAAATGGGGTTGGGACCATCAGTTGTGTTGTGCAGAAGTCAGGTGGATACACAGCTGATAGTCCTACTGAATAGACTGTTAGAATTTGTATTATGGCAAGAAAAAAGCAGCTAAGTAAAGAAAAACGAGTGGCCATCATTACTTTAAGAAATGAAGGTCAGTCAGTCCGAAAAATTGGGAAAACTTTGAAAGTGTCCCCAAGTGCAGTCGCAAAAACCATCAAGCGCTACAAAGAAACTGGCTCACATGAGGACCGCCCCAGGAAAGGAAGACCAAGAGTCACCTCTGCTGCGGAGGATAAGTTCATCCGAGTCACCAGCCTCAGAAATCGCAGGTTAACAGCAGCTCAGATTAGAGACCAGGTCAATGCCACACAGAGTTCTAGCAGCAGACACATCTCTAGAACAACTGAGGAGACTGTGTGAATCAGGCCTTCATGGTAGAATAGCTGCTAGGAAACCACTGCTAAGGACAGGCAACAAGCAGAAGGGACTTGTTTGGGCTAAAGAACACAAGGAATGGACATTAGACCAGTGGAAATCTGTGCTTTGGTCTGATGAGTCCAAATTTGAGATCTTTGGTTCCAACCGCAGACGCAGAAAAGGTGAACGGATGGACTCTACATGCCTGGTTCCCACCGTGAAGCATGGAGGAGGAGGTGTGATGGTGTGGGGGTGCTTTGCTGGTGACACTGTTGGGGATTTATTCAAAATTGAAGGCATACTAAACCAGCATGGCTACCACAGCATCTTGCAGCGGCATGCTATTCCATCCGGTTTGCGTTTAGTTGGACCATCATTTATTTTTCAACAGGGCAATGACCCCAAACACACCTCCAGGCTGTGTAAGGGCTATTTGACCAAGAAGGAGAGTGATGGGGTGCTGCGCCAGATGACCTGGCCTCCACAGTCACCGGACCTGAACCCAATCGAGATGGTTTGGGGTGAGCTGGACCGCAGAGTGAAGGCAAAAGGGCCAACAAGTGCTAAGCATCTCTGGGAACTCCTTCAAGACTGTTGGAAGACCATTTCAGGTGACTACCTCTTGAAGCTCATCAAGAGAATGCCAAGAGTGTGAGAAGCAGTAATCAAAGCAAAAGGTGGCTACTTTGAAGAACCTAGAATATAAGACATATTTTCAGTTGTTTCACACTTTTTTGTTAAGTATATAATTCCACATGTGTTAATTCATAGTTTTGATGCCTTCAGTGTGAATCTACAATTTTCATAGTCATGAAAATAAAGAAAACTCTTTGAATGAGAAGGTGTGTCCAAACTTTTGGTCTGTACTGTAATACAATGAACTGTTTCCAGGAAATAACCACATTCGCACATTCTAAATCCTACACTGACAAAAGCCCTGGCCTTCTCCTATTCACTTAGCTTTAATGCTACCAGCCTCACTATCAGAGATTTGAAATTGAGGTACTACAGCTTTAAATAATTCTAGAAATTCATGTACTGCTTGACAAAGTTTAGCTTGATTTAAGGAGCAAAAAATTTTATATAATCGTTAATGCTCAGAGAGTTGTCTTGATCTTAAAGTATCCCAATGAAGTATCCTAGAAAGTCACTGAAAACCAATAGAATACCAGTAACACATTCATGTGTGTGTGGCGAAAGTGGTGGCCAATGATAGTTCAACACATTTTCATACCAGCAACAGGTATACTAGACATTCGTCATATGCTTGCAGTTTGGTTAGGTTTAGGTAAGAAAAATACTTAAAACATTGTTTACTTCTCAGGAACTTCTGTGTTGTGCTGGAAACCAGTCATAAGTTTATGCTAGCAGACTCCGTTTCTTAACTAACATTAGCCACTGTTGCTCTCTGTTAGCGGGGCGCAGAGAGAGGCGCCAAGAAAGGGCACTGGAGAATGTGCATGTCAAATCACATCCTTTGAACTGTCATGGAAAACCTGACCCAAGTCTGTCACAAAGAAAGCCACAGTTCAGCAGCATTACATAACTGCATAACTTAAACAAATCGTCCACAATCTTGTGTAGGCAACAGAGACCCACAGGAAAGGTCTCATTTTTCATGTCATGTTGCAATCAGCTCACATATGGCCAATAAAAAGGTGATTTATACATATAAATTGCTACAAACTGTTACATAGATGCCCTTTAAAATAGCTACATTACTTACTATGTTATTATCTTAACAGTCACTTTAAATTGTTTGACTGTTGACTTTTAGCTTCAAACTGGACACAGACAGTGGTAATTGTCGTATGTTTGTTTGACCTGTCTATCCGTCCTCAACCTCCTCCCCATGTGAGTTGTTGTTCTTTATACTACTTTGCCTGACTTTCTCCTTTGCTGCTGTAATAATAACTGTGGCCAGTAGAGGTAACAACAAGAAACGTCAATATGGGTCATGAGTTTGTTACATGCAGTTATAAAAAGGTAAAAACTGTGAGGTGAAAACTAAGGTGTGTGATACTGTCATTCCAAGTTAAAGGGCAGATTTTACTTTTATAGTCCTGTGATATAATTCTTCTGTGACATAAACCAGAAAACAGAAAATAAATCCTAAATTATTATGAAGCTAAAAAGCCTGAAGACAGTGTAGATATATATTTTTTTAAACAATCTAAGATCTTAGAAAGTAAAGACATGCTAAAGAATAAGGATAACATAGGTTCAGAGAGGGCCTCTGCTCTGTGTGGTGCATGGTTTTCCTTTATTCTTAATGACACTAGATTAAAGCCATGTTAAAAAGCCAGTAAAGCAGGTCAATACAAATTATTAATGACCATGAGCAGTATATACATTGCAGAATCCCATTTGCAAAAGCTGTTGTGTTCAATGTATATTAATATGAATATGAAAATATGCCAATAAAATATTCAAGACTTGAAATTACAAAGAAATTACATGAAAACGATAAAAACTGAAATGATACATGCCAGAATCTATAAGGTTAAGAGCAGAAAGGACATTTAGAACTCTTTCTAGAAATGTGATGTTGTGTGTTCAAACTACAAATAATGGATTGAAATTGAACATTGAATTACTCAGAAACATGAATGGAGGGTTTTTTAAAAAAAAGAATTATTAGATTATTGGATTATTATTTGAACTGAATTATATTATTTATCTCATTTTCTATGAAACCTAAAACAGACTTTGTGACACACAACCATGTGGTCAACATTGTTTGACCCTGACATCATACGTGAACAACAGGTTTTATTAAAACTGTATTACCTGACATGTACAATATAAGCTGATGAAGTAAGAAAGCAAGTAGAAAAAATAAACTGTACTGTATATGAACATATACTGTATAGTCAGTAGATGTTCATGCGTGTTTGTTTCAGTAAGACACAGATTAAACTTGAAGGGCAAATGTCTTACTTTGAAAGTTATATTGCTCATCTGCTCGCTCAGCCAATCTGGTCAACTTGGCAGAAATGTTCTCCTCTTGTAAAACGATTGCTCAAGTTCAGTGGATGTGCAATTCAGCACCTCAAACTTGGCCTGCAAATCAGTTTGGATTTCAGTTGCTTGGGCGCTTTATAAAGTACCAACACATGGTTCTCGCAATGCGCTACAGTCTGGTGTTGTTGTTGTCAAGAACTATTGGCAAGAGTAGTAGCAGTCCCTGCTGCTCAGTCTGCTATGTCCTTCATGTCAGTCTCAGCTCTCTCTGTGCCTCAGAAGGAGACTAACAGACCCTCATTGCCCTCACACACACACACACACGCACACACAATGACACAACAAGACAGCAACAAGGATAAGTTAGCAACTTCTTCTAAATCCAGCAACTCCCTCTATCAGAGCCTAAGATTTCCTTCAACCCAGCAAGATGCACAAGAGGAGTTTTTCTTAATCATATTCATTTTTTTTTATTTTATTTTATTTTTTTATGAATCCAGCCTTTTAGGGCCTGTTATTAGTGTCCACCTGTGTTTGTTTATCTCTGCCCTCTAATGATTTAACTGTCTGGCTTGCTTCCAGATTTATATGGTGTGCCCACAGGGTGTGCTGACATCCTGATGAACCGATGTATACCAATATATCACCAGAGAGACGATGGTGTAGGTCATCTGTGCAAGCAGTTTATTACACATTTAGATTAGTGGCAGTGGTAATTATGACAGGAGCAAAGGAGGAAGTCAGGTGAAGGATGATATAGTGCAATAAAGTCTGCATAGGGAGGAGGTTGCCGTAGAGAGAGCATGGACCTCAAATAGGAATTGGATAGAGTGTCAGAGGTGGAGCCATGTTCCTTCCAATGAAAGCTGCTCAGTGGTGCATAAAACAATAACAGTTTGACATCCTGGTATGAAATAACCCAGATGTTCCATATAGCTTCATCGTGGGGCTCATAGAACATGCACACTAGAGACTTTCCCTGGCCGAGCTGGATAATTTTTGGTTTAGCCACTATAAGAGAGGAGACAAACCACTAAGAGCATCCAGTCCATAACACCAGAGATGGCGATTGTGTACATAAATCATTTTGCGGGGGTGATGCACAAAAAAAAAAAAAATATCCACAGATTTACAGCTGCTTCTTTCACAATGGAAGGAATCACTGACAATGGATGTATTCAGTTATTAAGGTATAAGGATGTGTTGAAATCCCAGCATGCCTCAGATGAGGCCACTTAAATGATTTCTCTCCATCTTCATGCAGCCTCGTTGTCCTTGACTCTGCTGGTCCTTTTGTAAGTTAGTTTTAAAAGAAGTTTGAATACAGACAAGGAGCAGAAGAACATACAGTGCAATCCTTGAACTTTTTAACTCAGTCTGCCGTCATCACACAAGAGTCTGACATGATTGAGTTTTTTATGGCAGTTTAATATCACATGCTGGGTCATCAGCATGTTTTCCAGCACCCTCGAAGGATGTGCCCCACATTTGAAATTTGATCGCTGCCTTGAGAACACAAATTCTGGGTGAGTTAAATATGCCTGAACTGTCAGACAAGACAGGTCATCCAAATCCACAAGGAAATGGTAGGAACCTGACCACTAACCAGACATGATTACAGGTTTTCTTCCACTGTGACACTAATTCAAGAAGCACATGCCACCATCATACTGTAATTACAGCGAGATTTACTCCTTGAATAAGGTTTCCGGTGTCTGGAAATATATTTCATGCACAGTTTAATCAAGAAGAGCCAAACTGATATATGGTTATCATTAAAATGATATCCTTTTGTTCAAAACTAGACTTTATCACATTCATTCAGACATAATGCATCATTTGTCAACCCTTTATCCTGACATTATTGTCAATTACATGACACTAGAAGAGCTGGGTATGCAGGGTGGCCGTGCGAAACAGCAGGAAATCCAATGACTATGTAACAGGTCAGCAGGAGATTTTCCTCTTTTTGCATTTTAACTTCTCAGTTTTGAAATAATGCCAACTAGTGTGCCAAGCAGTTAATGAATTATGGTCCACAGAGACATTAATTCCTGCCTGGGGAAAGGATTGGTATAGATTTTTCAAATGATCAATTACCCAATGTAATGGGCTATTGTTTTAGAGCTCATTTCCATAAGCCTGGGCATTAATCTCAATCAATAGTCTATAAGCATGACTTAGAGAGTCCTGTGCCTTTTTCTAAAATGAGAATACGCTAATTTTTCTTTGCCAATATCTCCAGCCGGGCGAAGGCAGTTCCCTTCCTAATGCGAATATTAGAGTATGCAAGATCACTTGGCGTTGTCATTTCCAGGCTGTTCCTCTTGTCAAATATTTTAATATGCGTCCAAGATGACAGCCTACTCAAACATTACAGAGACAAAGAGATTGCTGGCCTCATCCCTCTCACTCAAAATCCTAGTCCACATGTGAGACACCGTGGGGCTGTACAATCAGTTTTTCTTTCCTGTAAATATTGTGCTAAGTGGCATATTACGTTAGGTAAACACAGTGTAAGCCAGGATGATTGCATATACTAATTTGCTAGAAAGCTAATTGACCGTGTATGCCTTTGTGTGGTCTTTGGAAATCCACAGCAGCTGACAGGGAAATGGCAGAGACTTTGATGAAATTGATGTCACTGAGGCCTTGTGCATATCGATGTGTTGAAATGAATGGCTTAACCTCATCAAAAACCCTAACAATACAGTACATAGTTTTGGTAATTTTATTAGATGAAATACAGGTGTTCTTGAGTACCAATAAAAGAGCCAAAATAGCAATGTTTGTGTTTTCCTGAAAAATGTATTTGTTATATCCCTAGTAAGTAAAACATTTTCCCATTGATCAACAGTCAAGGTCCTACAGGGTCTGCTGTTGGTCAATTGGTAAGTGAGACAATGGTGACATTGTAGCTTCCATGAATGCACCTCCCTTTCACTAACCTATTGACATGTATGTGTGTACATATGGCTGAAAATACAATTGTTGAATTTTGTTGAAAGGAAAATTCAATTAATGAGACGTATTGAGTCAAACATACAATAATAAAACAGACATTCAACCTTCACCACTGTGAGCCCAAAGGGATGCTGAGCAAAAGCACAGAGTCAGGACAAGAAGCAGAAGGTCAGGAGGATGAGCTGAAAGAGCCCAAAGAACCAGAGGATGAACTCGTCTTGTAAAGTTTTGTAGTCTAGAGGCATGTTTTGGAAGAGAGAATCCTTGGCGCTCTTACTGATTACTAAGTAATTCCTTCGTGTGGAAAGTAGGGCTGTCAAAGTTAACATAATAAGGTGTCAGTGGTTCCTCACTGTTAATTTTTTTTATACACTATTAACGTACACACGTTATGACCCTCGGTCTGCTCCATAGTTTAGGAGATCCGGAAGCGATGCAGCAGTAACAAAGCTCGTTAAAGGAAAAGTTCACTCTAAAACAAGCGACCGAGCGACACACAAACACAAGAGGGATCTGCTGCACTAGTGATTTGAAACTTTGACACTCACAGCAGGATGTAAATACCGGTGTGTATCTATCGCGAGTCTCGTTCATCTTGTCCGGCGCGGCTTCCGTAGTTCAATCGGTGAACGCGGAGCGTGCCTCCGTGTAAACATAGTATAGTGACTGTTTAGGCTGTAAAAATTTACTAAATGACGTCGTTTCGAGTAAACTCTGGATGTCGCTACTTCAGGACACTTGGATTGCAGCGGACGAGCAGTATGGAGGAATATTACAAAGTTTTTGCGTAGTTTTATGGACCTTTTCCCCTGGGTCGCCACTTATGTTCGTTATATGGATTATTCCTGCCGGAGGGAAGCACCGTGGGTCTCCAGCTGCACTTTGAGGAATAAAAAACTACACCGGACTTCTCATCAGCATGTGGGTGAGTCGATAATGACTGAATTTTGTTTTAGAGTGAACTATTCCTTTAAGCAGAAATGGATAAAGAAAAGAATGGCAAGTTCAGCTTCAAAGCCCTGCCAGATGGTTCTCTCAACAAGAACAAAGTTATTTGCATTTACTGTCGATGTGAACTAAGTTACCACCGGAGTACGTCCAGTCTCAAATACCATTTACTGACCAAGCAATCACTTACATTCGGGTCAGTATGCCCACCTGTTGTTGCTTGTTGGGCTTGAGCATGCAGTACCTTTGAGGATATTCTAGAGAATATTCTGAACAGTATCTGTCATTGTCTTGGATTGTTGCAATAATAGTAAACATACATTTGGATAAAGCAAGCATATTTGTCCACTCCCATGTTGATAAGAGTATTACAAACTTGAAAAATATCCCTTTAATGTACATTTAGAACAGATACAAAATGTGTGATTAATTTGCGATTAATCACGAGTTAACTATGGACAAGCATGTGATTGATCGCAATTAAATATTTTAATCGATTGACAGCCCTAGTGGAAAGAGAATTCTACTTAAAGGGTTGTAATTTGATGTCAATATATGCAACATTAAAAAGAACCAGTGGATGCACAAAGAGCTTGTAAGATGAATTAATCAAATAACACAGAGTAACGTATAATCATTGTCTTATCTGTAGTTTAGGATTGTATGACAGTGGGGCACATTGAAAATAAGAAATGAAAATAGAACTCAAATCACAAGTAAATCATAGTAGTTAACATCAAATACACTCATGGTAAGTATAACACACTAATAGATGAATCATCCCCCACAATTTATGGTTAGAGAGGTCTAACGCTAAGATTCCACTGGATGCATATCCGCTGTGTTACGGCTCTGGTACTGTTTTGCTCCGTTGTCCGTCAACCCCCACCAGCTGCGTTTTGAGTCCACCATTGCGCAGCTCCACCGAACAGCTGGAGTTACGAAACAGAGGAGTTCCCGCGGTAAAAACATAATCCCCCGCAACTGCAGTTATAGGTATGTGTTATAAACACAACAATACGGAGTGTTCTCGATGAAGGATTAGAAGAAGAGGTTTTTGTGCTGGCATCAACACGGAGTGTTTTGTTTTGAAAATTAACCAGATGTCATGTTGTTGTTTCGTGTCTGACTTCCTGTCTGCTCTGTGCTGAATTCGGCTGAATTGCTACGTCACGCTCCAGCATCCGCCAGAAAGAGAAGTCCTGCGTATCTGGTCTGGAGGGCTCCGGACTGCCGGAGCTGGGACGCAGCAGACACGCAGCGCAGCGGACCCGGTGGAAGTTAACACATAGACTAGAGTGAAACCAATCAGCTTCGCTGCCGTGGCGGAGCCGTAACGCAGCGGACACGTATCTGGTGGAATCGAGCGTGAGAAGTCCAGCCTCATCATTCTTGACGTCATTCCTCCTTAAGGTCAGGCGTCAGTGGGTCTATGTGTGTCTCTGTGCACTCCAACACAGGAATATACAGAGAAACTAATTATTTCAGTTTAATCAAAAAATAAAAAAATAGTTTAATCAAAAAGCCTGTGTTTGGTATGCTACACATTAGATCCATGAGCGTTACAAGCAAAATAACCATGTGATCTGGTGGTATTTGTCATCACAGTCCCACGACGGAATCATATCGCGAAACCAAGAATATCGTTACACCCCTACTATAAATGAAAGTGAAATCTAGCAGGTGAAAAGAAATGAAGCATTTTCTCATCTTGGATTAGTTTTTTGTCTTTAGGGCAACAATTAGGGTGCTTACATTTGTCTCAGATATGATCCCTTTTGTACTGTGGGAAGCATTCTTCACAGCCAAGGTGACAACAGTTTTGTATATTCAACAAATAGCAGCTTCTTCCATGGGAAACAGTAAACCACTTTGAGTTGGATTAAAAAGCTGCAACTTGAACCAGTGTTTCTTCCTGGTGGTGGTCATGGTCATGCATCATTGTAGCAACAGCTCAATTTTTTGAAGTTTGAGCACAAAATGAAGTAATTAGTCAAAAACTATTTGGCAAACAGTGTGGCTCATTAACATTGTCAAGGTCTCAGAAAAATACGATTTGTCATAAAAATGCCTAAATACAGGAACGGGGTTGTAAAGACCCACCTAAATGATAAAATGGTTCAAAAATGACTTGAGTGGTGTCTCATCTATGACCATTTCAACTGGACATCCTTTTGTCAGTGCATCCCTGTACCTATGGTATGAAATGCCTCCTACGTGGTTTAGGCTTGGTTAGGTTTAATAATAAAGATAGTGAATGATGGTGATCATGGTTAAAAGAAGAACCAAAGGCATGTCTAGAAATGTGTGAGATATAAGACTAAGCATTTATAACTGCAAAATCACAGACACTTTCTTTAAAGTTTGAATCCTTATGGTACCAAACAAGAGAGCAACAATATGAAAGTCAATTCCAAATGATGAAGTGGCAGATTATCATAATCGTATTATTATTACAGAGAAGGAAGATACTTGTGTCTGTGTAATTCCCCTCACAATTTCATTCTTCAGTCTCTTGTCTCATTTCAACCTTGTTTGTCTGTTTTGAGGGATTACTGTGTACTTATGTTTGTATCAAACCCCTGATTTACAAAGAAGAGGAAATAGGAGGCTCTTTCCCTCAGAAAACCCCTGTGTAGTGTGTAAGGCAATTTGCCAATCTCCGGAGGGAGTGTGGTGGACAGACTGCGAGGACTGTTGACCATGGTGCGTTAGGCCCAGCAGGAGGTCGCCTTGAACTGCTAGGTGCAAAATCTATTAGCAATGCTGATTTGTCATTTGGGAACTCTGGAGAGAACAAATAACAGCTTTTCTCTGTCAGTTGTTCTGCTATTGTAGGCAGAAACACTGATTCGCAGAGACATGCCTCTCAAACAAATAGCACTCACAACTTCTTTTGTCTCTTTAATTGGTGGCTTCTCAGCTTCTCTGAAAGCTTTCTTATGAAGAGTGTCTGTGTGGCAATCTAAGAATGTGTTCGCTCTGTGTGTTCATCTGTTTGTTATTGTCATAAACACAAAGTCTAAAAAAGTTTCTCCATCAATAAGAACTTTTCAAATATTTATGATGAAATAATCTTTGATATGTGGTTGAAAATAATTGTTCATATTGTGATAACTTGATGTTTCTGCTATAGCCCAACGTCTAATGGATTTTTTTGACTGATGAAAACATCTGTTGTTTAAAACATCTGATGATAATATATCAACCGTATTTTTTGAATATTTTTTTGTATACACTTACACAACTTGACCAAAAAATTGTAGAACAACTACAGTGTGAAAAGCCAACTTGTCAAGACACTAATTTTAAATGACCTCAAACTTATCGGCTGACATCAAGACCGAAACAAATATGGGTCACCCTTCATTTTACAGGTCAGGAAACTTCATGGTAAGTAGGTGGTAACTATCAAGCAACATATGTGACATTTCTTTGTTGCCCAAAGTTATGACAATAATTACCTTAAAATGTATTATAAAATAATCAATATTATCATTTATTCGGTAATAATATTCAGTTAATTTCCAATGTGCTACAATGAAAAGATGGACATTTATTTAATACATTCCCAGGAAACTTTCTCAGTGGGCCACTAAATTGAAATGAGTTGTTGCAACTTGAGTGGGCTCGCAAAGAAAAGTCAGACTTGATTCATCAAGAAGCATTCTCTAAGCACTCAGGATCAGCCATTTCTGAAATATAATGATGAAGTTAGAGATCCCACATAACGCTCATTTTCAGGTTCATACTTTCAGTTTGGTTGCCGACTACAAAATGTTTACATGCTTTAATGTTTGAAGAACACAATATTTTTCTTGTGCTGTCTATAGCTGCACTATTCACCCTCTGTCTGAATGCTCCATTTTAGAGCCTTTCTCTTTAAGGTCCCTCTTCCTGAGAAGTACAGTCTGCTCTGATTGGTCAGTTCTCACAGGTCAGAGCAGGCACCACCGACTGTGTTTTCACATCAGCTTTGTTGGTGTTTTTGCAACCAAGGCTGTGCTGGGTGCATGGATGGCGGCGGTGACTGATAAGTTGTGACATCACAGCCTTACAGAAGTCCTGGTGGCCTGGTTGAAGGCACAGTCCCTGAATATGGGATGTGAGCATTTCTCGATTGGAGGGAGCATTTGGATACTGTTACAGTTTTTGTATGGCACCAAGACCTGCTTAATAATAATTGAAAACAAAAACCAAACCAAAAAATCACAAGACAGTGAACCCAAAGCTCTCCCTTTCAACAATATGGGTCCAAATTTTAAAGAATTTCCAGAAGAATTTGATGCTAATATATGAATCATTACACATGTTTATTCTTGTATTCTTAATATTTGAAGTGTCTGTGTGTGCTCTTAACCATGCACATGAAAGAAAACGTGTTTATAGAAATACATTATAGCCATCTTTACATCAATTCTACAGTATTGTAGCTTGTACTACAAATCATGGCATTTTTACTTGAGTTACTTGGAGTATACATGTGTTATTGACCTAGAATGGTTACTTTTGCTGTTACTTTGTTTGCTTTATTGGTTTGGAGATGGAAACTATGATTTGTTGCTCAAGTCTCAAGCTCCCCAAATCTGCAAAATACAGTATTCATCTCAGTGCATCTAATTCAATAATCCAGCTTCTTGGTTACATTCAAACCATTTGTTGCCACTGCTTACTGTATGTGTGTGAAGAGCATTTGCCTCTCCACCCAAGTTCAGTCTTGTTTTCGTGTTTACTCTGGTGAAATCAAAACATTCTGCTACTGAATAATCAATTTCTTTACTAACATACCTGGCATAGAAACTTCAAACACTGGTGATCTTTAGGTAATAAGGTTAAGGTTTAGGTTTTGAACGCTAACAAAACAATCTTATCCATTATGAAGCTTATGGTCAGCTGTTACTCATCACATTATAAATTGAAGTTCAGGCAAGGTATCACCTAGCAGGATTTCATCTCACAGAGACAAAGGTCAGGGGAAAAAAGGCATATTCATCTTTTCCATTTGGGACCACCAAGGTTTTCATTTATTCATGCATCCAACCTTAGCATGTCCAGGCAAATCAGTCTTTTTGAGCACAATTTCTCATTAGCATGGCGTAAGAGTTAGCAGAGTGGACCAGAGAATATGATTTTCATATAGCAAAACTGCATCTTGAATTCAAAATGCACACACAGGGGAACAATGCACACAGAGTAAAGGTAGAAAAGTGTGTGACAGGAATGCAAGTAGTCTCCTAGTTGCTGAACTTGTGTCCTTGCTGAAAAACATGATCATCTTAAAGCTTATTGATTTTGGTAGTGACTGGAGCTGTTCACCTTGAATAATCACATCATTCGTGACTCAACCAACAAGGAATAAATGCTTAGTATATATCCAGTAAAGTAAATATGCAGCATCATTCTCAAACTCACCTCACACATGAGCTTTGAATTAAACAGTGCAGTCTTATCCATTCATAAAGTCTATGTCTTCCAGTCGGCAAACGAACAAGTTTAATCAGGAACTAACCCGTCAACTGCGATTAGAACTCAGCTGCACATTTGATTAAAAGAGGTGGTGGTCATGTGTCTCATGTAAGCACACACGCATATAGACACACACAGACACCCACATACACACACACACACACACACACACACACACAAACACACACACACACACACACACACACACACACCAGTACTAGCACTCTGTTTCTGCTAGAAATGTGGGCAGGAGTTATGTCAGATAAATGGTGGGAGTGCACACCGAGTTGATGGCAATGTCAAATGGCAGAAACTGCTATTACTTGGAGATATGCTTGTCCTTCTGTGTCCTTTCAGGTCATTCACCCCTTTGCTTACTATGAATAATGCCATGGCTACAGCATGATGATGTGATGTGACAGATAATACAACTGAGCAGCAGCTTTGTTATATAATTTGCAGCAATTTATCAACTTTCACTTTCATATTTCACTTTATCATTTTAATGGCATGTTCTATGATAATTTGATAGACTTCAGATAGACCCTCTTAGTAAGTTCAAGAAACAGGGAAATTACTAATTAGTGCATCCAAGTCCCCTAATATCAGCTATGAATAGTTGGTTAAGCCCATGCCCACATTCTCTATTCAGCTTACTAATTAATGTGAAGGACACTGGGCTGAAATCTACCCACCAGAGAATTACCAAACATTTCAAAGTAGTTTGAGCAGTTACTATGACTTGCATACCCTTGGTGCAGGACAGTTTTTCAAAGTATAGGCCTCATTACCTGTATGTCAACCAATGTGATATACAAACACAGGTGTCCTTGTGATGTGCCTGTGTAGTTAAAACCAGCAGATGTTTCAAGACCAGGATCAGTGAACATGGCAGCAGCATAGTCACAGGGGAATGAAGGAACCTTGCTGGAGCCAACTTTTTTATTTCAATATGTGTGTTAATGTGTGCAGGGGTGTGGTTGACTCATAACTCATTGCTTTTTACATATAATTACTGTAGATTATACATATCTATGTTTTCTATAATCATATATGTGTACATAATCCACTTTATAAATTCCATAAATGGTATAAAAAGGGCTCTAGCAATTGTAGTGTCTGAACGACGCCTCCCTTTCTGTAGCCACATTCTATTCTTTTTTAATGCCATCATAATCATCATTTCCTATTGTTTTTCAAATAAATACAATCAGCCAATAGACTGAATAAACATGATGTAGTGCTTGCATGTGCATGTTTACTTCTGTTGTCTTCTTCGGCTGTAATGTGTGAAGATACAGAATATAGTTAAACATGTGAGTCTGAACCCGCCTGATGTTTCTAAGCACTGTGTTGCTTTGCTAGAGTCTTTGATATCTGCCCAACAGCGACATTTCAGACTTACTGTTTATTTGGGATAAACTGAGGCTGTCATTTTGCTGTCTGTGGCCCAATAGGTAAATTAGGTCTCCAACCTAACATCTATGAAAGTGTTGTTGTTAGACAGCATCAAATGTGCATTTTAGATGTAAACACGTTGAAATAACATCATTAAAAAGACAAAAGTAGAGGTTTTGGAAGTTGTGATTCTGTCTGTTTTCAGTTCAGTTGGTCAACCAATTTTGTGCAGACTGATAAGCCTCAACTACTCTTCGATGCATTGGCATTTCATTTGGCGCAGTAGTTCATGTTCCCCAGATTATAAATTGACACTGGTGAGCCCCTGCTCAGTAACTGACTAGTGTGAATCAAACTTCTCATTGAGTACTACCTTCAGGTGAAATAATTTATTTGTCCAATACACTGGTTTATGTACCAGTAAAACTAATGACTGCTAATTAACAAATGTAAGCACGCTAACATACCAAACTAAGATGATAAATAATGTAGACCATATACCTGCTGAACCACCACATCCTCATACCTGAATGACTGTTTAGGCACTAACACTGACTTTTGGTTTAACATGCATGAACAGCTGTCTCTTGGGTGAACGTCCTGTGTTTGTTGTATTCAACCACCCACCCCATCCACCTTCCTACTTCTTCACCTGACTTTGTCCTTTGATGCTGTAATAATTACTATGGTCATGAGAGATCGTCGCCTACCAAGAAACATAAAGATGGACTGTAATAACCTGCTGCACAGTCGACCTATAGGGTCCTTTTTCTGATGAGGAGCACTTTCATTCTGATCATCTTAGCATTTGAATGCGGAAATCTTGCGCTGATATTCCGCCGTGCCGTCTGTGTGAAAGTTACAGAGGCGGAATGGGGGGACAGTTTCATTCCACATCTGATCTGCCAGCGGAGGTTGTAACAGAGGCGAGACGGTGTCTGTGTGAATGGAGATTCCGGCAGCATAGGTCAGGAGTGTGTAGGTCTGATGAGTTCACAGTCTGAGGACTAAACGGATCCTCACTCATCAAATAAAAGAAATGTCCTACACTTCAACCCACAAAGCAACATTACAAGACCAAACAACAGTAATGTGGTAGCAGGTAGTGTCTTCAGCATCTTAATGAAAAAAAAAAATCATCCTGTCTATCCTACCAACTCTTCGTCACATTTCTGCTCGAAAAACAGCGTCTGTCCCCGGCAGCGAGAACCAGGCGGCTCCCGTTGTTGAATGGTGGTGATTATGTATCGTGATTCAGAGCAAGATACTTTAACATCGTGTCTCTGGCAACTTGTATTGAAAAAAATCACCTCGACGGCCAGACATCGCTACTTGCTGATGGTGATTATGTGATGTAATTTAGGGCAAAGAACGTAACTTGTTGTCACTTTCCACGATGCATGGTGGGTCAGGATCTCAATCACAACACATTATAACTGCATCCATAGATTATAAACAGTCGGTGGATACATGTTTAGATTTAAAGGTGGAAACACAATAAAAAAACGCTCAGATCTCAACGATATAATGTGTACCGTTGCTTGGTTCAGTGTGAACAAACAAAGGCGGTGTAAAGGCGAAGCTTTGTTGTGGCGATAATGCGGAATCTCTGTGTGAAAAGGGCTTTAGTGTTGTTCGTTCAAGGCCTCTTTGGTTCTTTTAAAGTCCAAGCTCCACTGCATACACTCAGAGGTGATAGAAATGCCCTCACTCATCTCTTTATTCCATTATTTCAACATCATCGAAGTTAGGAGCTTGTGGTGAGCGTTGATGTCTTGCACCAAAGAGGATATGTTGGCCGCCTGGATATGAGGGCTACAGTCTGGAATATTAACACTGACATGAAAAACAGAGAAACAACTTGAGTAGCAGTAGACTCTTAACCCCTCTGATGCAGTCTGCTCAGTGTCTCGCATGTTCAGAGCACAGAGAGAGACAGAAACGTGACCGCATGACACATTGAGCAAAATCACTTGGAAATCATTTCATACTCACTAGAGTGATGTGACTTTCCTTCACCAAAACTTCACAACAGTTTCAAAAGTAGCTTTGCACTGTCATCCTTTACTATTTTGTCCATGCTTCACAATAGGACCAAAGTGCTGTCAGCTGCCAGTTATATACGCCAACTGATTACTTTCTAGTTTTGATGAGCAACTGACAGATGCCACAAGAAAGTTCGGTTATTTGTCACAAAGCTCTTTCTGTACTCTCGATTGTTCCCCTGGCATGTTGGCAATTTGTCCGCCCACAGCGTGTGCATGACTGCCTACCCACAATGCTAAGCACTCAGTCACAGGGCTGCTCGGCTACCTACCGTTATTTCCACTCATCTGTCACAATTTAGGAGCTTCAAACACCAGTGAATCATACTGATGGTGAGCGGCTGCAGATGTTTTATACAAATGGGTCACATCCCAACAGTCTCCTGTAATTAGACCATTGTTGTGCAAACCGTCAGTTGTGCAAATTATTAACAAATCATTACAGTGAGTGCCTTTCATCCATCATAAAAGCCTGCTCTAATCGGGTTTGTAGGCATTTATTTTATCTGATGGGCCATGACGGTCATTATTTTTCCTCTTCAAAGCAAATAGATCTTATTAGCATGTTTTGTCAATGTACTGCTGTGTCAATTTGGAACTGCAACCCATTTTGCGTACTGATAGCGACGCATGAGACTTTGATATCTCAGTTTAGATAACCTTTCATTTGATGCACCTGCGGGCTGACCCATTTTCCGGTGGAATTTATTTGTTGTATCGAAGTACTGTAGGGGCTGTGTGGAGTTCATTCATCCTGCACCTTCCCCTTGCTGCAGCTTTTCTCAGTGTTGACGCTGTCCCAAAACTACTCATGCAGGACACGTTACTGGCGCATTATGCTGAGCCGGTGCCTGTCAGCTTAATACCCTAAGAGACTACCAATAAAAGGAGTTTGGCTTTTATAACTGATGAGTCCCATCCTCGAATGAAATGTAAATTAATTTCAAACAAAACAATGCAGTATGCATGCAGCATAGAATATAACGGGATCTCTCATGAGCAAATGATATATTTTGTGGTCTTCACTGGAAAGCATTACTGAATAAATATGTGTTATACCTTCATTACAAATTGAAATCGTAGTTTTTTATCGTAGCTTTGGATAAACATTCATATTTGGTTATTTTAATCTCGTTTCAACAGTAGTAATACATGCTTTATACACTGAGTAGTATTTCTCTTATGAAAACCTGGTCCTCGCTCAGTGAGTTCACTCAGCCATTAAAGTCGGGGGAGAAAACAGCTCAGTAATTTACATTGCTTTCATAATTCTTTCAGACTTTCTTCATATAAATTCTGCAGCAAGCCCCTCCCCCAGTTACTGAGCACTGAAGGCTCCTTGCAGCTATGTGGGAAAACGTTGAGCATACTGAAATTTAAGGCGACTGGTCGATGAATAATAATTCAGAATCTCCTGTTGTGAGCTGCTTGATACCGATTTCATGTTTCCAGAAAGGAATGCTGTCCTGCCGAAGACCATGAAGACACTACTATCATGTGAAGTAAACAGTATGTCAGTCATTGCCCAGATGTGTCACATTAAACCAGAGAATCCTTTAACAGTCCTTTTGTCCCACAGCCGAAACAGCTCACTGAAGTGTAGGGTGATAACACTTGGTAAAATTTGGAACAGGGGATGAGAAAACACAATTATTATTAAACAATACCTTATATAGGTGCTCCACTACAAATACTTTAATTCCCAAGTACTAGAGATATATAATTTAGCAGTATATAATGCTGTCAATCTCAAATGCTGCTTCAGCCCAAGCTGGAGCTCCAACGGCAGCATGCTGGCTGCCGTTGGAGCTCCAGCATCTCTCTTCAAGTTTCTAGGTACTGTGCTATGAAAATATCCTGTGTCAGAGTTAAATAATTAACTAAAATTATACACTTTCATGAGCACTTGATATTGACCAGCAGCTATGTACTGCATGCTAACATTGACAACTTGGCTATAGTCCACTGTTAACTTAAAGCTATGCTCACTAACTAGGCATGCATGATCATGGTTTGATCAAGTGTAAACCTATCATGTCCTCACCCATTGGTTTACTTTAGCAGTATGCCATCTTGTTTTTTTTTTTGTTTTTGTTTGACGGCTGCATCATTGAGCTGCAGTGGCTCACTCGCGTGTTTGTGTTCACATAGGCTGTGTGGCAGCTCGATGCTGCTGCAGCGTGGCTCCTGCCTGCCCTATATGTTCACATAAATTACAATAAATATGAAGACGTGATTTTCCTTTACCCGCTGAAAGAGCAAGAAAGCCGGAGGTTGAATAAGAGGGAGTGACGGAGAGAAAGTGAAAGTGAAAGAAAGAGCGTGCACAGGAAAGAAACTGTTCCTCACCTGCTGTGTGTATTCTCTTCATGTCTGTGACATATTCTACACATACAGACATTAAAACTTTAGTAAAATGCTGGTATGATGTGGATATGACTGTCTACAGGTAGTTTCCAGGTCGATTTTTGCTAAGAACCAGAAAATCTGCTAGCAATCCACTCGCCACCGCCAGCAACGCAGACACACTAGCGCATATGTAAAAAATGCTCACAATAGCGTAGACCACTTGCGTAAGTTACCTCTGTGTAGAGCCTACAGTACGTGCAACCATGAATCAGCCTTTATTATAACACCAGAAGCCAAGCTTGGTGGATGACTAAAATCATAGAAATAGCAAAACACCCTGGAGTGGGGCTTCAAGACATGCCCAGATGGAACTGTTGACAGGAGCGCTGTTTTATGCAGCAAGGAATTTTTGTACCATCAGAACACTTCAAGCTTGAAACATCACCTCCTTTTAAAGTTTAGAATGTCCATTTATTAATTGATTCACTCATCTACCAAAATATTTTTAAACGGCTACAGCAGATATTGGCATATGCAATTAATCGCGTTGAATATATCACAAAGTTTGGAATTAATTAGATTAATTTCTTTTAAGCGCTTGACAGTCCCTGAATATAAATATTTCTGCTAATCAGTTGCCTGAAAATTGTCACACGAGTTCTGCATGAGCATGTGTGTGACATATTAAAGTGCGGCACCCACAGCACCACCTTGTGGCCATCAACAAAATACCGCCATATTAGAAATGCAGCAGTCACATGCATTTTTAAAAAAAATGTAAATATTTTAGTTTCCTTTTTGCTGTTAATGTTCCTTTACAAGAGTATTTCTTGATGCAGGACTTAGCAATGTATGTTCAATACTATACTCAATACGCTTGCTTCAGTAAATTAACACCATTGAGCCCTTAACATCTTATATCAGATTAAACGGTTGCTGCCATTACATGTAGTCTTTGCAATGGAAAGAACAACATACAGATGTCTGTATACATGAACAGCATCACTGCAGTCTAAGCTGTGTGAGACCAGATAAGATTTACTGCCTACGGGGTAAAATCACATTTTAATTCCATTAAACACTCTGCTGTGTGCTTGGCGACTCTTTACAATTACGCGCTCCATCTGCCTTGTGTTCTGTATCCAAATTAATAACCACTAGTTTGGGGTTTTGTATAGCTTGTGACTGGTTACAAAACCTTATGTAATTATGTAAGGATCTCCTCAAATGCGCTTCACCACACATGCATTTCATTTGCACACACTCAACAAAGGGCTGGTCCCAAATTTTATTGAGCTGGCAAGGTCAATTACATGGTGCAGTGATTCAGATAGTGTACTCGGGGCATAATTTTGTCATTGAGAGTTACTTTTTAATTGACTGGAAGAGTTATAGGTTTTTTTGTCTTTACCTAAACAATTTTCGTCTTGAGCACTATTCGTAAATTGGGAGTGACTATGTGTATACATCAAACATATTGGCATTAACACAACGGACACACTTACTGCTCTCTGTCAGCTCGGTGTCAGCACGTTCTCTGATGTTCTACTGACTTCAGACATCTACAGCCCGCTGCACTGTGCACTGTCAATTTGACTCTACATATTAGCTGCTGTAAGATGTAAGTTGTTACTACCCACCTCTGCACATGAGTCATTAGTCACAAGGGTAAGGCAGTAAGGAATTATTAACAACGCCTCTGACTAACCCCCCAGCTACGCAGATAATACAGTCAGTCTGAGACGGAGGTGCTTCACAGTTTCTATAGTAAACACAGTCTTCTCTTTCTCACCCACGTGACTACACTATCTGTAAAGACATGTAGATTCTACATTTACAAGCATCGTGAATACATGGTATATGAATTGTTGTATACAAGATCAGCTTTTCTTCTGAAAAACACAACTGATGGAATTATGTTCAGGTAAATGAGCTTAATGCCAATACCCTTTCAATTCCTACAAACAGGCTGCTGAAATGCCTGTTTATCACAGAATTCTTCATTTAGTGCACTCATTTTTAATGTGGAAATTGCAAAAGCAAATAGCATTAAGCATAGAAAAGCACAACCCATCACTGACTTTGAAGTGGATCATTGTGGGGGGGAGCTTACCTTTGAGCCCTGAGAGAAAGAGGATATTGTTTTCAGGGATTAGCACCGGCACAGCTGAGAACGGAGAACATTTCAAAATGCCTCTAAGTGACTGTGGATGAAATAAAAGAAAATTCTCGGGTGAATATACCAGCATCTGTTAGAAAATTGGCATAACCTCTAAATGCACTTTCTTTGTCAAGTCTGCCATTGTCTCCCATCGGCACCGAGCGGTTCTTGAGCATCATTACTCACAAACATAACACACCTTTAATGAATTACCCTATGAATAAATGACCATAATGACGGCAATTAAGCTTTGCATGCAGCCACACAAATGGCTGTACTGGATTGTTGAATAAGAGTCTCATGTGCAAAACAAGGTGAACTGGGCTGAACACAGCTGCATTACTTTTAAACTTTGACAGTGGCTGTGAGATTCAGGTACAGGCCTTTATTTTTATTTCATAATGGATAAAGAGCACAACCGAATACAACAAATTATTTTTTGATATAAGTCAAAATCATTCTCTTCTACAGGTGATAATAAAATTCTTGATACCATTAGTTACACCTGCTGACACTGCTGTCGCTGCCACAAGGGCAGACAACAGCGCATCATCTGCTCTGAGAAGGTGATCCATGACCTGTACCCTTCCTGGACCCTGGGGAGTGCTTTCCCCTGCCAACCCCAGACATAAACTGTTTGAGACACTCTCCTCAGTCCACCAGGACTAAGATCTCACACCGCAAATGTGCCCTTTACAGTACACATTACATTTATGTAAGGGCTATGCCATCTGACTCAGTGTGCTACATAAATGCACATCTCTTTTGGATTACATCTTCTTGGGAAAACTATCTTGCACATTTAAAATATTCTTATACTGCATACTGTAAACCTTTTGCATATTCCCTGTTGAATAGTTTCGCATTCCAGGACAAAACTGTTTGTCATTTTTCTGTCATATTGTAGATATTATTTTTATCATACTTTTTCAGTGTTAATTGTCATTTTCTACCACGTTATATTGCGGCTCCTCGTCTTCTCAGCCTTTGAGAAGCCCTTCTTGCTTTTTGTCTTTATATTTGTTCTACTTGCTGTGTTTGCTGCCATACATGTTCAATGGGGTTGAGATCAGGTGACTGTGGAGGAAAGTCCATGACAGTCAGGACTCCTTCGTCTTATTTGGTCTTCAGGAAGTTCTTGTATCCAAAGCGTGACTAAACCATCAGAAATCATCAATACATGAACACCACTGAACATTTATTGGGGCACTTGAAGACTGAGAAAGCCAAGCATTCTGTGACATCACAAGAAGCATTGTAAAACACTGTCAGATCATGCTGGGATAACATGAGTCATCAGGTTTTGCAACTTGTGGAGTCCATGCCTGCTTGAGTGCATGCTGTCATTAAAGCAAAAGGGGGACATACCAAGTACTAAGATATTCTGACATTCAGATTTACCTTTTGGCTTTTGAGTTGGTATTATCTTTCATACGGAGAAACATAGTATTACATTTGAAACAAATGCAAAATAGAAGTTTTTGAGTAGTGGTCACAGAATATTTTCTTCTTTACCATTATTTGTTCAGCTTTGTTGCCCTAGTTCTTCGCTGTTATACGTGTAAGTACATTGAGAACACTGAAAAGCTGGAACCACTTTTCTTGTATGTGTCACATGCTTGGCCTATAAAGCTGATTCTGATTCTGAAGTCTGGTGTATATATTTTCACCATCTCTTCTTCTGCTTTTTTTTTCTGCTGGTATCAGGCAGCTGGTGGTAGTTTCAAAAATGTCCTAACCATTCTAAAAACCCAGAAATTATCCAGGTTTTTGGTTTTCATTAAAGCCCTGGCAGTGGCTGGCCAGTATGATTAATATACCCCACACACAGATTGGGTGGCAAGCAGGAAAGCTCAGAGCACCATGACATGTTCTTAACAACAGCCTATATTTGCTTCCACTCCTGCTAATCAATGTCCTCCCTTGGAGGTTTCCATCACTGTGGATGAATCTGCCATGTCAAAGGTGACGGGGAAAGGCAAGGAGTCACTCTATGCCTGCTTCTAGCACGCCTGCAATTTCCCCTCTTCATCTGGTTGTCCTCCAGCCTCCCATTTTGTGGCCAAATGGAGAGTGAAGTGCGCACTACCATCTGTGCAAGGGGGATAGAGGGGAGCTAATAGTTCCACACAAGGGATCAAAATCTCATCACTCTTAACCCTGTGAGGAATGCCAAGTCGTAAACAACCTTCTCTGTTGGACAAAACATTTACTCCTAATGTGTTGCTGGCAAGTTAAGAGGAATGAGGGGAAGGGATGGACACATCCCTGCCCTCCTCCAGTAAATCCCTTGAGGAAGCAAAATCATTCTGAAAAGGTTCCAAATGTAGTATGCACTTATTGAAGTGGCCTTGTGCGTAAAGCAGAAAAATTGAACGACAAGTTCTTCAAAAGCTGTCATCAGTCTCTGGTTGTCAATAAAGGCTCTTTCTTCAGCCCAAGTGTTTACCAGCCCAAGTGTACAGGGGTTTGGTGTCACAGTTTATCACTTTTATAGTGGTGAAACAACATGTCTTCTTTCTACCACAAATAAGGGCCTCTCAGTTCTATTTGTGGTGGTATTAAGATTTTTGCCAATTTCAACCACCCTTGGAGTAAACCTCAAAAAAGACTCATATGGTAAGGCTTTGGAGAGCCATTTTCTTATCTCATACACAGAGCTTCAGGTGCTCTGTTGTCCTACCATTGAGCTGCGTTGTGGAAAAAGAAAACCAGAGTTCATCATCAGTATTTAAAGTAGTGCTGTCACAATATCAGATTTCCACTTGATGATTATCATGGCCAAAATAATTCATGATAACAATATTATTGCAATATCTATAGAATTTTTTTGAAGAAAATGCTATCAGTTAAATTTATTTTTGTTTATTGTGAGTTTTGTCTCATTTTTGCCAATTGAATAACACAAAAAATTTGAGTGTAGGGAGGTGGTCTGTTTAACCACAACTATACAACAGTGTACAATAGGAACAATTACACTGGAACAGTGAAAAGGCAACCAGATGAATTAATACAGTGTCAGCTGAAACAATATCAATATCACAAAACTAAACACTGCGATACACTAACATAAGACATGTCTGCTTCTTTTCTTGTCCACTCACTGTTAGCTGACCTGAAACCCTGTCTCTCTCTCATTTTGTTGGTATCGTCCCATAACGTTGCTTTAATTTGTTTTAGGATTAAAAGAGATGTTTTCTCATGTTTTTGGAAAAAAAAGTTCCTGTGCTATTTTGAAGAGTAGAATGGCAATTCATTGAATTAAAGATCTCACCGATCCTAGAGAGTTAATGGGCAAATGCATCCTCGAAAATGCAACACCTGGCCTTTCAACCAATAACTTTTATAGGCTGTAAATACAAGTACAGTCACAAAGATATAAATATGATTAATAGGATGTCAGCACTTTTAAACAATTTTAAAAAGGGTAATTGCACTTGTTTTGAATATCAAAATCAGACATGGATAGTTCTACTCAGACTGTGAAAGCATAATGTTTATTTATTTTTTTATTTTATTATTTATTTCATAAAAACCAAGACATTTTTGGGTAATTCTTTAGGAAGATGTATTGTGTATGAAAGTACAAAGAAATAACTCCAAGTTTGTTGTTAAGATGAAATCATATGACATTGATAATTGAGTTTGAGCATTGTAGAGGCAGGTATATGCCAGTCACTGTATGACCCAAGGTTAATCATCGCAAGCTTAATCATTATTTAATTTTTGAGATTTACTCGGATGGTTTTCTTGTGGAGAAGCATTAATCACAAAGTAGGGCTCATATTAAGGCTCAACACAATGTCCTTGTCAGGCAGTATGCACCATGAATATTAATTGAACTGAATTACCTGGCAGGTTCCAGTGCAACATCAGATTAATCATTTAACAATTGCATGACAATTTAATATAGTAAGATATTAATAAAGAAAGGGGTATGCCAAGATGGCTAAGTGAGCACACGCATTCCACCAAGCTCTTTAGACTAAAGTTTATAAAACAGAATAGACCTTTTTATGCATCTACTCCGTCTTACAGATCCACTCCGAATTTGATTTGTTCTTCCTTGCTGACACCCTCAAATCAATTTTCATCGAAAATTGTCCTGTAGTTTTTCCATAGAGACAAACAAACCAAATTGAAAACAATATATAACCTCCTTGGTGGAGCTAATAATAAGACATTTCGTTTAAAGATATACTATGTAACATCTCAGCATTAAGACAACCAGACCTTGTATTTTAACATTATCCCAAATATTCAAACCCAGATATCCATAATTTTCACAATTGACATCAGATGGCACGTCAGAACATGAGGAAGGAAGTCAGTAAATGAGACTAAACGTAACAGGCATTAAAGCAACATTACTCCCCCCTATCACTTGTTTCTGTGCTATGTAATTTGTGAGGGGGTAGGATCACAGGGTTATATACCTGTGTCAGTTTTCAAGACATAACATTGTTGTAATGTAATGAGTTTTGTTTGTAGTTAGTACCTAGAGTACATTACGTCTGATAAATCGTTACAGACCTGGGATTTGTATTTATGACAGTGGTGTCGCACTCAGAAACTGTGGGAGGGCGCAAAATCGCAAAAAAAATGCCAATTTCTACATAATGTTGCTCTAAACTTCAATACATTACCTCATCAACATTTGAACCTGAGTCATGTTGATATATTTGAATATCAATGGGGCTGTTTAACAAAAAAGACAACAAACTCCCATGATCCCACTCTACTTATTTACAATTTATGTACATGACTGAATTTATCTTTAAACAAATAAACTCATTTTTTGTAACTAATAAACTAAAGGGCATCTGCAATAATAACAATGATACTAGTGATATAATAAATCTTAAGATTCAAATGGACACATATTGGATTTGACTTATATAATATGCACGCTGTGCAATGCAAAATAAGATATTTATACAATGCAACCAATACAAAAATTTAAATCACATTTCCTTACTCTTTCTTGGCTCTGAGCAGCCCCCTCAGTTCGTATATGGAATAAGCAAACAACACGTCAGGTGTTAATTATAGGGCAATTCCACTGCAGGAACCAAGAACCTTTTGATGAGGAACTAAACCTTTAAAGCCTTTTTTGCGGCGGCCCTCCAGCATGAGCCGGCCCTGGTTCCATAGTTCCTGGTATGTTTTGCTCAAAAGGGTGAGTGAGCTTTAGAGGTGCTAGTGGGTGGATTTCGTTAACTTTTGCACAGAAGCAGGCTAGCATGCTTCTACTCTTGATGCTAAGCTAATCTTAATGGCTGCTGCCTCTAGCTTCATTTTTGACAGACATGAATGAGAGTGGTGCTGATCTTCTCATCTTACTCTCTTCTAGAAAGACAATACAAATATGTAAAACTACGCCTCTATACAAAGTCGTTTCATTGCCTGAAGTGAAACATATGTAGCCATAAATCCACTGTTTGTGCAACCTTTCAGTCCTGCCACTTTTATACTTCTTCTGTGCAGCAGCATTTCTTGACTGGAAAAAAATAATGTTGCCACTGAACATGATCCAGGCAGCAGTTACGTGCTCCCCAAAATGTAAGGCTATGAATAAATAAATTACTAATACTTAAACATTAGTTCAAGCAGACAAGATTGCAGTTCAATTAGTGAAGCCACTGGGTGAAATAAAGACAACTGTTTATTACAACAGATGATATGTGATAATTAAGTCACGAAAGAAAGTCTTAAGTTCTAAGACTCTTGTGATCGAGGGGCATCTACCCTGAGCAGCAGCAAGCTGAAACCCCCCACACAGTCCAGATGCTGGTGGAGATGGCTAATGACTCTGCTGAATGAGATAAGCTGATGAAATGATGATGCTGTTGAATCTGCGAAGACTGTGCGGTGATAGGGTGGTGGAGGGGCGTGCCAAACAGCAGCAAGAACTTAGTAAAGGCAGAGAGAGAATCATAGAAAGACACAGCAAGACTAACAATGTTGGTGGGTTGCTGTGCTGTTGGGTGGATGCAACCAGCTGATGAGAACAGCTGATATCTCAATTGTCAGCCCCAGGTAATGACAGAAAATTATGAGTGTTATGTTATGAGAAATAAACTACAGTCTAAGAATGAAAAAAGGCTTTCTAACGTTCTCTAGAGCATGGTTCCCCTAAGTGGTCCAATTGGGCCCACTTGTTTCAAGAGAATGAGATCCTAAACCCTCCCCCATGGAAGCAGCAACTGCATCATGTGACTGGAAAGACAAATAACACGTTGTCTTCCTGGATTCTTTGCTCATAGTGTGGATGGTGCACAAGGTGTACAAGGGGTTCGGGTTAGTGCAGTTTTCCTTCTCCAGAGAAACTTATTTTGAAGGGCCAGTTTTTTCAATCCCTTTTTGCTTTCTTGTATTTTTCAAGGACAAATTGATCTTTCCTTGTATTTATTTCAGTTTGGAGATTTCGAAAAAGGGAGAGATACAATAATGTGCCCATTGCCATTAAAATAACTGATGTATGCATAAGACTGTCAACTCAACGAGATCGCTTATAATAGAATGGCACTGACAGGTGGAGTGAAAAGTTCCCATCCATACAATAAAGACACATTAAAACATTTTTTCCATCAAAAAAGTATAGAAGGAACATAATCAGATAATTATAGACAATCATGTCAGGTACAATCTTAAACCCTATTACATATATTTTTCTAAAAGTTAATTAAATATCTATGTTTTGTTAGATTATGAACTGTCAACACATTTGCTTTGTGTGATAGATTTTAAAGCCCCAGAGACAATAATTATCCTTCAATCACATTTACTGTCTTTTTTCTTGTTATGATGCATTCCAGAGGTTGTCATCTCATTGTTACTAACTCCTAGACAAGAAGGATTCTTTTTACAGCTCTTAATCAAACAGATCTGTAGTCTGATGGAAGAACAACCCATCGATCATTTCACTTTTTTTTCATATTCAGTAAGACGTTCATCCAAGCTTGTCTCAAAAGTAATCTAACTTATCAATAATCCATAAAAACACAAAACAGAACAAATAGATAAATAAAAAACATTTGCAGAACAAATGCAAGTCATCATGGCCTCCCTCTGAAATTCTCTTTAAACCTTTAGGTTCTTCAAGCTGAATGTTGCAATAAAGTCTGTCGGTGTTTGTTTGTGATGATTGATGTTTGTGTCAGGAGTTCTGTGTGCGCGTGTACGTACGTATGTGTGCGTATTTCTGTATAATGTGTGTGTGTGTGTGTGTGTGTGTGTGAGTGTGTGTGTGTCGGAGTGCTGTGCAGACAAATTTTACCCTCACCACACTCAAATATAAAATCAGACATTTTCACAGCGCCAGCCACAAATCTAAGTCTAAAATTGAATGTTGGTGTGGGTCTGTGTGAAAGGAAAAGAGAGGGCAGGAGGGAAACTCTGTTCAGCTGCAATTGACAGTTCAAAGGGTTCAATTTGAAATTGAGCTTGTAATCATCTTGTAGGCCTGACAGGCTATCCTAGAGGGCCCACTCTCTTTTTCTCTTTCTGCACATCCCACCTTCATTAATACCCCCACATATCTTCTGTAACAATCCTGCTCACTTAATTATCTAGCAGCCAACCTTTTTATTAAAACCTACAACATATACTATTATGTGAGCACATACTTGCACAGCGGGGCACCAGATACAGATGCAAGGAACAGGCTTTGTTATTTAAAATAGTCTTTCGTTCGTGAAGAAAATGCAAATTAATGTACCATTATTAGTCTCAAAGAATCGAGTCTTGGTCATTTATACTGTCATACATCCTGTCAGTCATACCCAGTAGCTGTAATTTGTGTAAATAAAAGATTGTTCATCCATGAGATGTGATTAGTTTATGATTAGTATGATTTTGGAGAGTAATTATGTTGGATTTAGTTTCAGGATTATTCAATGTTGAGGAAGCAGGGTGCAGAATCAGACCTTCTGTAGGAATAAACACACAGAGTCGCATCGGCTTCTGCTCTCATCCAGAGCTGTTTACCGATGGAAGGAGAGCTCAGAGATTACTTTTTAACTTTTGGGGTTAAAAAGTGGATTTATCTTCACTCCTGTTTATCCACATGACTGCAGCAGCAATCACGGTGACCTCCATTGTCCGGTGTTTATGTTCCATTATGTTGAGTGCCGACTGGAGGAATGTCCTTTACTTCATGAATATAACATTACGGAGAAGAGAAGGTAAATGAAGAGAGAGAACCAGAGTCTCTGGTGAGTGCTCTGGGATCACAAAGCTGATTTAATTATAACTAGGTTAGACGACGATGGTAACCTATGCTGCATGGCCAACCTGCACTGGAATAACCACCCAGACAGGATCATGAGATAGACAAAAGTACTGAGTTGGTAAGCAATAACCAGCAGTGAGTACATCTGTATGAATGAGTAGTGGTTTTACTTAGCTGGTACTTGGTTGACATGTCTACTGCCCAACCACCACACCACTGTGAGAAAACAAGGCATTTGACAAAGGAATTATAATATACCACAATAACAGATTAATACACGGTGATTATATCCACATAATAACTGCTCTAAGTTTCATGAATTACCGACAGATCTTAAGGTGGTGCTCTGGTTGAGTTAACATGGCTTTGCCCTCCATGACATCTCTCTCTGTGATTGGAACTGGAATTGTTCTAGTCGGGACCGAAGAGATTATTTTCTGTTCTTGACCCAGTTCCCCATGCCTCATTATTTTGATGGTTTAAGGAGGGTTTCCTGGTTGGTCGCTCCAGTGTTGCTCTACCGATGCTTGTCTGCATTCGCCTCAAGGTCCAGAACACACAGTTCACAGCAAGTTCTCCAAATGTCAAAAAGTCATTTTAAGGGACAGAACTTTATATACCAGACTCGTTAAAATGTGCTCAAATAGTGTATTGTTCACTGACAAGTGGAAGATAGCTGTGCCGGCTACGCTGTTTCTCTGTTTCCAACTTTTGCTTTCATGTCTTTGCTGTAGATGATACTGCTTCTTTTCCCTTTACTTCTGTCTCTATCTCTGCCACTGCTTTTTCCTTTGAGTTCTCTGTTGGCTTTAGATTCTTCTTCTCTAAAACCCTTTGCAAGTGTAGTTGCCTCTGTTAGTGTGTCATGTTTTCATGGACTGCTGTTCCTGTTACTGGTTGGTGTCATAGTTTGATTATAACCAGATGAAAGTGATGCTCAGCAGGCTAGTGAGGGGGATCATGGTTGGGGAGATGTGTGGCAGGGATTGGGGTCTGACTGCCACACAGTCCTGCTAGTGTTACTTTCTGTCTGGTGAATAAAGGAGTATGTCTCCATGTGTTTCATAAAAGAAACATGCCATCTCCACTTCACAGACCAACAGAAATGTCCTCTTAGTGTCCAGCTGAGAAAACCCTAATTTAAATTTGTACAATTCAGTTGTCTTATTTGTACATCTCATACCATATCATAATTTCTACAGTATTTAGGAATATCTTTAAATGTTAGGGTTCTTTATATTTAAATTATATGTTTTTGACAAAACTGTGGATAAGGTTTGGTTAGGTTAAGGCACTCAAAACATTTTTTTAGGTTGAGGAAAATACTTTTGTTGACACAAAGACGGCTACTAAATGTTGAAACTCGAGCAGTGGTTTCTGTTTTGGCAGCTATCGCGCTTAGTTGTAGCCTCCACTCTTGATATAACATGAAATGAAATGTACAAATTTAATGTAGCCATGGCTTGCAGAGACATACAATGCTCAAATCTTTTCCAACTCAGTTGAAAATCTAGATGTTGATACAAAAAAATGTTGATACTCTCAATTGAGTCGTCCTGAATCATCCTCACAGTATTAAGCTTTATCAGTAGCAGCAGTGCTTTGTAGACTTGTAGCATGTAGACTCTCATGCCGAATGTGACAAACAGTTCAGTCAAAGCTGTCATTATTAAGCACCATGGCGCATGAAGGATCAGACTACTTTACATATCTGAAAATAAGCATTACTGGAAGTCAAGCTTAACTAGCCTCCTGTTCTAAACAGGGCAGGTGGTAATAATCTTAAAAATTCAACAACAATGAAAAGGAGCTCTTTTAATAATGTAAGTAGGAAATGATTAGTGTGTCAAATTATGGTGAACTTATTAGCAGACAGTTCCTTTTTGAGCCACACAATGCTTTCGTTGTAGAAAGCATAAAAGCAACTTTAATTCTGCTGGGGTCAGACTAAGACTCAGCTTGTTGATTGTTGACTGGACACTGTTTGTTATAGTGTCATAGATAACAGAAGATTTTTGTTGTTGTTTTTGTCCACAGATGCAGCTACTTCAGCTCTATCTAAGCCCCCCCAATAAAATTAGAACTGCAATCTGAGAGTTTATGTGGTAACTACAGAGGCTGTTTTCCTCTTGAGGCATTCAGACAAAAGGTCCAGCTCATTAAGGACATCATGAGCCTCAAGTCAGACATGAACTGTTCTGAGGACAGTTTTTTCGGCATGGCATCATACTGTTTCCCCTGTGTTAAAGTGGCATCCTTCTTGATTTTTGCAAAAGTAAGAACAGTGTTTAAAAAAAAAAAAAAAAAAAATCATATAAGCACTGTACAAGTGAGCTGGCCACACAGTAGAAGAGAACCCCTGTTATTCAGCAGAGTTGGTGACTGAATCAGAAACAAGGAGGAAGGTTTGTGTTTTGTTGTTAGAACTGGGTGTTGCCATTGATTTCCCGAATTCACAAGGTCCTGGTTCGATTCAAAATCAATTTGGTTAGGGACATTTCAGTTACAAAAAGAACTTTGCTTGCCTACGATACAGCACTTGGAATTACCATTCAACTTCATCAACAATGTGTTTATTTAAATTTTTGGTTTCATTTTACTGTTTCCTCCATCATACCAATGCATCAATACATGGATATATTTATAGGTGAAGTGATGAATTGCTAAAAGTACTTAAATATAGGTTGGCATCTTCTCGTCAGTAAAGCTGAACAGCTCTGCATGCGCAACTCATAACATTATGTGACATATATGTAACTAGCTGGGAACATACAGTATTGTCCTGTCATTCACTGTGTCACTGTGTGTGAGGGCAGAGGGGCTGCATTTCACCCGACCTACACACACAAGCAACCAAGAGTTACAGCACTGGAACAGCAACTGTGTTTAGGACCCGAGCCAACAAAGTATTAACTTATATTAATTTAAAACATGACATGTCCAGGCTTTGTGCACGGACTCAATTAGGGGTTTCTGCTCTGACATTTTCAGTGGCAAAAATATTCACAGTGGGAAAAACATTATGACAAAAGTTACAGTGCACAGCCGCAGCTTTGAATAAACCATCAGCCTACCTGCTGCAGTCACGCTGTCTGTTATCACCTACTCCAAAAGTGTCCTGTGCCAGGCTTTTTGCGAGGTTCACAGTGATGAATATGGATGACCATTTCCCCCGTAAACGAAAGGATAAGATGAAAACCACGCATGATGAAAAAATATTGCCATGCATAATAATGACAGAAAAAGCGATAATCCTGAGATAGAAGGTAGAAATAATGCAGTTAAAAAAATCAAAATTATGAAACTGAAATTCAAAATTATGAGATAAAAGTCATAGTTGAAAAAAAACTGTTGAAATTATGAGATTAAAATAATAAATATGATAAATATGATACAATAATTAATTCATCAGTTCATTAACCTCATAACTTTCTAACTCAGTTATGACACTTTCTCATAAATATCTCCTACAATGGGAATATATATGTATGTATATATATATATATATATATATATATATATATATATATATATATATATTCCCATTGTAGGAATATATATATATATATATATATATATATATATATATATATATATTTAATAACACATTTTTCTCATTTGTATTTAATGCTGCTTCTAGTAGGCCTTTGCATAACTTCAGTATTTATAAAAATCCTGAATAGAGTCCTGCGTGCAAGAAAATGTTCCAAATGTTGTAATTTTCCCCAAGTTTATAGCTAGCCAGCATTTACTAGTAAGGATGAGTTCATGATGTAATCACAATGTACTCGTGTATTTCTAAATATGTAGGCTCCCTTTCATTAGTTAGTTAGTTTGCGTTAGTTTTCATCTACTATTTTAAGATATTCCTCCTTTAGGCATACTCTGGTGAACTTTTACAATAGGAGCAAAAGAAAGCCCACTGACTGGAAACATCACAATATGTCATAAGTCGTGCTCGACCCAGGACAGGAAGGCTCTACAGCAGGTAATTAAAACGCCCAGAAGATCACTGGTACCGATCTAGATACAGAAGTCTCCACTGCCATACCACCAGACTACAGAGCAGTTTATTCCCCAGGATGAGAGACTCCTCAATTCATCCTCAACACTCAATTTTCTAAGATAGATGTTGCACAAAGGACTCATACATAGTTTCATTTTTTTAACATTTGTGTTTTAAAAGATGACAATAAATTAATTTGTAACCTTGTAATCCCTAAACCTTGTTTTCCAGGTGAAGGTTAAAAGAATGAATGTATGTGGAGAGATTTTAAAGTATTATAGCTCATATATGTGTTACAGTAATGATTTATCAAGGAAGGTTCTTCTGTTTCTTTAGCTAAGATTTGTGTCAAGTTAGCTTTGACTCTAGGGTTGAGACATAGTCTACTGTGTGTTTATTTCACAGTAAACCTGACAAATATAACTGATATAGGCCTATGGCAAAACAAATATCTGACTCACAAAGTGCTGCTTCAGCTACAGTGAAAGTGTTGCTTATTACATATATTGGAGAGATAGCATATGGTGTAATCGTAAATGCTGGGGTAATCAGAATTAATTTAAAAAAATGATTTTCTCTTAATTAACCTTTTATTATCAACATGATTAGAAATGAATCGCAATCAAACAATCACAAAGGGCAAGTAACAGTGGGAGACTAAAATACCCTTATTTTACAAGTATGCTAGACATTATGTCATTAATCATGAATAATAATTAAAAAAGAACAAAAAACCTGACAACAAAAACAAGGTCATCTGATGAGTTTAGGTTGTTTCTGCCAAATCTTCTCAAAAGTGCTTTAATACTGTCCTCACTTTCCGTACTAACTGCTGTCAAAGGAGTCAAATAGTGCGTTCTCTAACTGTGATGTCTTCTCATGTGACATTCTGTGGGTGAGGTCCCAGTTTTTGTAGGTGGTGCTCTATTCTTATCTGTACAGCTTTGACATCTATCACTGCTCATCCAACTGAACCGTCTGGAAGCAAATAAGAAAACAGTCTCAAATTTAACACTGATGCATCTATATGACCTATGAAAGCAAACAAGGCCATCAACTATACGATTATCTATTTTTATATAGTTATTCTTAATGCCTGCCACCGAGTCAGATTCTATAAGATAAAACTATTTTTTATGGTGAGGACCCACCTCACCTCACTGCCTTGAGGGTCGGGGTACAGAGCACTCGCTTTGGGAATTTGGTTTGTAATTGCTGTTAAGTATTGTGTGTTTTTACTGTGCGTTGTTGTATATATTGTTTTTGTATACTGTCTGTTGTATGTACGGTCTGTCTGATGGGGACAGTGGGTTAAGTGAAAAGGAATTTCCCCTTTGGATAATAAAGTCTAAGTCTACTGTAAGTCTAAGAATGAACTAAGGGGTCTAACAGCCTGAGGAAAGAAGCTGCTGTGTGTCTGGTGTCTGTTTGTCTGCCAGCAGTACCGTGACATTTGATGTTGGCTTTGTCACTGAGCTATATCTTGCTGCTGGCTTATTATTATGAAGACATAACATTACTAATGAATGTTTATAACTTGTAGCTAGCAGTTCACTCACAGATAACTCATATGGCTGTTAATCATTCATTAATGATGTTAACTACACATTATGAGTTTTTAAACATTATATTAACTTCTCTTTTTAAACTTTTTTACCTACGGAATGCCTTGGATGCCTCGACTTGAGTTATTTCCATTCACCATAAGTGCATTTGTTCAACACCATACTCCCTAACCAGAGTAATATCTGAAGGGTTACTCTGCCAGTCATATTAATATCCAAGAAGTTCTAGCCTGCAGTATGCTATATAGCCATGTTATGCTGATGTACTTGTTTTTTGTTTTGTTTTTTGTTAAAAGGAAAGAAAGAATAAAGGAATTGTTTTAAACGTGTGCATCCCTTGAAGTCTGTACTATATGTGTCTAAGTGTGCAACAGAATGCTGCTTAGTGACCTTTACCATAAAGCTTAAAACCTGTATCCCTTTAATAAGTCTTTATAAATGCATTACAGTGCTGAAAAATAAATACTTCACAAAAATTAACTATTTAATAACATTTTCTGTGAACCTTGTAAATTTGAAGAAATCACTGTATAGTGTAAACATTTCATGATTCATTCCAAATTTTAAAAGATGAAGACTACGCTACATGGTAAAAGTAAATGCCATTATTTTATTTACATTTTAACCAGTTTCTCATTTCAAAGTATTACTTAAGGAATATACTGTACGTTTTCATAAAGGTTCACAAAAAAACATTAATAAATCAGTAATAATGGTTAGTTAATGCTTATTAAGTATCCTTGTGCAGTTACTAATGATACTAGTAATGATAGGACAGTTGCTGTGGATCTGATGACATACATGTTAACAAACATTATTATCAACCATATGCAAATATTAATAAGTACCTGATCTGATTAAAGAGTTTTGGGATACTCAGGTTGGTTAAAAGTGAGTGACATTCAAGCTCTGATTGCACAGACAGTGTGTCACAGAGCCGCCAGTGTTTTTTGGTCAGTGGAGGGGAGATTATGCCAGCTTTTAACCTCGGCGACACATCACATTGTGAAGTTCATGTCCATATATATTGCAGAAAAGAATAATATATGAATATAAAATATATTTCTAATGTATATATATTTTACAAACCCGATTTAGATCCATATCATGAAAGCCTTGACTGGGTGTGGTTTCATCTAAAGTGGGTTGAAAAAGGCGTGTTCTGAGATTGTGAGAGTTCAAAATTTACCTCCTAATGAACTCCACGCTCCATCCTCCTGCTTCTTAAGGTTGGATTATGTAGCACAGTGCAAAATCGCCTTCAATACTCATCATCCAGAGCCCACTAGTCAAGGTGTCTCCTGAAACAAAAATAAATAAATCACATAAGATCAGTTATGCCGTTTTTTTGTCTTTGATCTTTTGACATTACAATTATCTTTTAGTACGTACGAGTGACTGAACTGATCTTGAACTGGGGTTAACAAGTGCTGTTAGTAACAATGTACACACAGTATACCTGAAAAATTGAGAAATCTTATACAAGACCTTTAAAAAATACTGCGATCATGAAACTTTTATGGAAGAGCACAATATAAGAAAGACCCCAATATTAGAAACAAATTAGAAACAACAAATACAAATCCGAGTTTTCCCTAGGTTTCTGGAAGGCCTAGGTACTGTGGTGGCGGTGGGGTCGTTTGGCCTGGTGGCACTCTAGGGGTTATTATTTGACTAAAAAATATGCATTCTCACACAATTTTGGACTATTATATGCTTACTGGTGAACCAAGCACTATGTCCTGAAAGATTGACATTTTTGTGAGTGATATCACTATGCGCCATAAAAAGTAATAGTAAATAAAATTGTGATTAAACAAGGCTTAAAGTGAAGGGATCTGAACAGCAAATTTCTCATCCAGCCATAGCCAGGATGAAGTCACTAACCGGCTGTAGAAAGGAGTATTGTTAGCATTTTATTTGCATACCCCTATCAGCCCAGTTCCTCATCAACATTGTTACTGGTTCCTTTTCATTACTTCTGAATCATTTTAAATGTAAAAGGTATTTTTTCAACATAAACAGCAGTAATGTCAACTAAGTCACTATATAAACTTAGTAATATCTCACACAAAGTAATCTCAAAAGTCTGTACATTAAAAAATATTTCTGACATCAAAATACTGACTTTTAAGTTAGATAGGATAAAAAGAACAGTCTCAGCCATTACTGAGAATTTATACAGACGGACAGCTAGCATGTCGCCAGAGAAGTACATACATCTGCTAAAATCCATTTTGATTCTCTTGTTAATGTGCCACCAGGACTTGAAGCAGGAAGGGTCCGACTTCTTTTTTTTTTTGTCTTTAGTGGACAGGATTTATTTGACAGCCTAATTTTATGGGTCTGTTCTTGAATACATCAATGAGTACTCTGAGCACTACTGAGCACCTGCATAGCCTAGTTGAGCAAATCACATGATTAGTGTGATTTTATACAGTACATTGTTGGTTTCTGTGATTTTATTCAGGACATATTTATCTACTGTGATTCCTTACAGTAGTGGCTTGATTACTGTGATCTTCACAGTCACTTTTTGTTTGCTGTAATTGATGACTGAATACACTAATACATTCTACTGTGAAATAGTATACGGTAATTTTCTGTGTATAGACACTTGTCTTTCTAACGCGTGTGCCAAGCGAGGCTGCAGTGGCGCTTCATCTAGAGATTTGGAGTCTCGCCTATTTCTACTGCGGCAAGTGTGCGGTACACGACAAAAATAGACTTGAAACGACCTGTAGGCAGGCATATCGACAGCATACCAGCGTTTCACTATATTCTGTATCTGTAGAATATGTCATGGACATGAAGAAAATACTACCAACAGGTGAAGACTCTCTTTTTCTTTCTCTCCCTCGCTGCCTTTCTTTCCGCCTCCCTCTTTCTTGCTCTTTCAGTAGGGGTAAAGGAAAATTACATCAACATATTTATTGATAATTATCAGTCAAACTAAATGTAAACAGATAGCCGTGCTACAGCAGCAATGCTACACGTGAGTGAGCAGCAGCAGCAGCTCAGCAATGCAGCCACCATGTACTACACAAGCATCCAGTGTGGCCAGCCTGTGAGTGTGAGTCCATTGCTTGTTACTTTGATTTTAACGCAGTACATTGTTGGTTACTGTGATTTTATACATTACATTGTTGTTACAGTAATATAATACAGTACCTTGTTGGTTACACTGATTTTATACATTACATTGTTGGTTACAGTAATATAATACAGTGCATTGTTGGTTACTGCGGTTTGATACAGTACATTGTTGTTACAGTAATATAATACGGTCCATTGGTGGTTACTGTGATTTCCTACAGGACATATTTATCTATGATTCTTTACAGTAGGGGCTTGATTACTGTGATTTTCACAATAACTTTTTGTTTGTTAATTGCTGACTGAATACACAGTATACTGTGAAATAGTATCAAGTAATGTACTGTCCATAAACCCAGTAAATTACTATGTATATCACAGTAATTTTTTAAACTGAAGTGACAACACATGGCCCAGGTGGCACAATCTGTGATTCTTTTGAGTATATTGCTTGTTACTTTGACATTATGCAGTACATATGTTGGTTACTACGATTTTATAAAGTCCATTGTTGGTTTCTGCTATTTTATTCAGTACATTTTTGGTTATTGCAGTTTTCATGCCATTGCACCCACTAAAGGTGGTCTCTGGTCAGAAAAAAATCTCCTTGGAGAAATGCCACACTGGTCAAAATGGAAAAAAAGGAATGTCAAAAAGCTGAGCGCAGGTGGCGAAAGACAAATCTCCAGGTTCATTTTGACATTATATTTTTAATTTAGAACTGAAAATGTCAAGGCAGTCCTTCTTCTCAGACATTATCACCAAAAACAATAATAATGCACATGGCCTGTTTGCTACTGTCGACGGGCTAACAAACCCTCCTGTGCCAGTAGCCTCTGAACATCTATCTACCAGGGCCTGTAATGAATTTGCATCGTTCTTCACTGCAAAAATTAAGAAAATTAGACAAGCGGTCAGTGCCACCCTACCAGGTACAGGAGGTGTGTTGTCCATGTGTCCACCTAAAACCAACTCAAATATCACAACACTATAGCCATTTCTCAATATGAGTTCTTCTCTGTACTTCTGTTCTTGTGGACTTGAGAAACGTCATCAACACCGGACCAAGTACTGTTCCAATTCAAAGTTCGCATCTGGCCAAGTACGGTCGAATACCCCGGATGTGTTCTTGTCCCGCCCATTTCATCGAGGATGCATCGGTGGAGACTTGTGTGGACTTTGGGAAGTTACGTATCCCAGAATGCATTTTGTGAATGGCCGAGGAGCGGAGTGGACCGTCCTCCCGTTCTCCCGTCCTCCCGTCCCCTGGGAGTTCACAAGTTCAAACTTGGCATACTGGGTATTGAGAAACGGCTTATTTGATCCAATCAATGACAAAAACCTGCAAGACATAATACAGCATTTGAAAGCTTCCTCCTGCTGCCTTGATATATTACCAGCAGGGTTCTTCATAAAGGTTTCAGACTGCATGAAGAGAATTTTGTTCCTTTATTATTCAATCAAATAGAACAGATTTGAAACCAAAAAAGAGATTTGAGAGCAAAAGAGAGTAAGTGGCAATCAATTTTTTTTTTTTTTAGATCGAAACAGAACAGATTGCAATTGAAAAAAAGATATGAGAGAGCATATTTCTTCAACTTCAATCAAAACTCAAAACCATTTTGCTTATAAATCAGTCCTCTTTGGTTGCAAATTCTAAAGTTTTGCTTGCGAATTCAACTGCACTTGATGGGCGGGGCCTACGCTGGTGGATGAGAGAAGAGTTTCTATTGGCTGGTTTGACCTGGCTCCAGCACCAGCTACGCCTTCCGCATTGCACCCACTTCCCCCTTGTGCTGTGCTGCTTGGAGGTAGAGTTTAGATTCTCTGCCCAAGCCCAAGCCCGGACCTATTTCCCACCACTATCCTCGGGCCGGGTCGGGCCCTTGATCAAGCATTTGTGTATGTTTTTTTTTTTTTAATCATTACTTTATTCATTTGCGATCCATTCCGTTCTGAATAAACAAACAATGCAGTGTACATGCTTCGTCCTTGTTGCATTATTCATGAAGATAATTGTAAACAGACTTCTGTAGTTCAAACACCTGGGAGTTGTAGTTGAGAGCGTCAGTTATATCAGCCCACTGTAACGTAGGCTGCTGAAGGGGAAGGTGATGGTCCACTTTAGTGCGGTGCCTCCGGTTACTCAAGAGACAGCAGGCAGCATGTGGGGGTTTCCACACGGCACTTTTATTCATAATACTGACCACACCATGCCAGGTCTCTACGGCACTAATGTTACAGGCATACGCAAACGATCCAGGCCAAGGTTCTTGCACCAACACTTTACTAAATAAAGACTAAATAAAATGGGGAGTCTTCGCTCTGTCAGCAGCAGAGCACAACGTAAACGGGCTCGGGTAGGGTCGGGTTTGATTTTTTGGGCCTGATCCAAGCTCTACTTGGAGGTAAGTTGATAGCCTGTTGCTCTTGAAACGTTTCCCATAAGTAATGAATTGCGCTATATATCGTTGGCTACAGCCTGCCGTACATTCACAACAACAACAACAACAACACAAGTAATGAATTATAATGCCCTGCTGCTGCAAGCACACTGATTAGCAGCATCATGGCTGTCTCTGCTAGTCACGGCCTGAGCAGAGTAGCCTAATGAGTGAGTGAATTACAGGGAGGCGTATACAACGTAGGGCTGTGATTTAAACATTTAGTGTTGCATGGTACTCGCGGTGCCAACACGTCATGGTTCCTACACAACAGTACTACCGTGGATTACTAAACTACCTCAACTAAACTCCTCCCGGCTCCGTTCTCACTACAGCTGTTCTAATGTCAACAAACAGATCAGTGGTGCTGAAATTTGCGTTTCTCTTCTATAGCCTACACATTCTACATCTCGGAGATCAAAAGCATCATTCAGTGTCATTTAAGTCAGACCGTCTGACACAGCTGCTCCTGTATAGACCAGTAATGCTGGCTGGTTAGAAATATGTGCGTGAATTTGTTAAATTATTCACCACGTTGACATTAGAACAGCTGTAGTGAGAACGGAGCCGGGAGGAGTAGCAGCAGCCCGCTACACAGTGGAAACTGGCACCGCGTTCAGCGGTAGTTAAGTTATCCACGGTAATACTGTTGTGTAGGAACCATGACGTGTTGGCACCGTGAGTACCATGCAACACTAAATGTTTACATCACAGCCCTACGTTGTATACGCCTCCCTGTAATTCACTCACTCATTAGGCTACTCTGCTCAGGCCGTGACTAGCAGAGACAACCATGATGCTGTTAGCAGCAGGGCATTATAAATCATTACTTGTTGTTGTTGTTGTTGTTGTTGTGAATGTACGGCAGGCTGTAGCCAACGATGTATAGCGCAATTCATTACTTATGGGAACCGTTTCAAGAGCAACAGGCTATCAACTTACCTCCAAGCAGCACAGCACAAGGGGGAAGTGGGTGCAATGCGGAAGGCGTAGCTGGCGCTGGAGCCAGGTCAAACCAGCCAATAGAAACTCTTCTCTCATCCACCAGCGTAGGCCCCGCCCATCAAGTGCAGTTGAATTCGCAAGCAAAACTTTAGAATTTGCAACCAAAGAGGACTGATTTATAAGCAAAATGGTTTTGAGTTTTGATTGAAGTTGAAGAAATATGCTCTCTCATATTTTTTTTTCAATTGCAATCTGTTCTGTTTCGATCTAAAAAAAAAAAAATTGATTGCCACTTACTCTCTTTTGCTCTCAAATCTCTTTTTTGGTTTCAAATCTATTCTATTTGATTGAATAATAAAGGAACAAAATTCTCTCCATATGACTCCAGATCTGCTACGGGCGTCTTCCCCCATGCCATGAAAACTGTTAGCTATAGCCATGCAGATGACACACACATAACCATATTACAAGGTGGCAGCAGAGGCACTTTCAGCACGCTCTGTTTAGGTGCGAAAAAAAGCGCTACCAGTCCTCATCTCACTCGTATATATGATCTTTGTTTTTTTCCTCTCGCCTGCTTCCTGGTCCGTGTGGATGTTAGAGAAATATCATAGCTTTGAGCTTGATAAACCTAAGTCAAAAGGTTGATAATTGAAACAGAAAGTAAACATTGATAAACAAGAGATGATTGAGAAGCTGTGGACGTCGTGTAGAACTCCGTCGAACTCCTAAGGAACTATTAATTGATATTATATTGAGTTACTGCCGCTACTCAACACGATGCATTAGAATGCTAACTATATTAGCAACTTGTTACGCGCTGCTAAAACCATAAAGATAAGCCTTGAACTCTTATCAAAACCAGTCGGGATATTGTTAAAAAGGTGGTAACTTGAATATGATGAACATGTGATAACAGTATTTATGTGCTGTGTGAACCCTGCTTAGCCGTTAATTTTGTAATTTTAAGTTGAATGTATATGAGTTGCACTGTGAGCTGCAAGCTCAGGGAAACAATGTGGTTACATTTTTGAAATGTTTACCTAAATTCCTGTTTGTAGGGTATTGTAGTTTGCGTTATAGTGGCTCTAGGTTATTATAAATCCATGGGAGCTGCTATAAATTAATGAAAGGTAAAGAGGACACTGGAGCGGTAATTTTATTGACGTACAATGTATATATATATATATATATCAAATCAAATCAAATCAAATTTTATTTGTATAGCCCAAATTCACAAATCACAGTTTGCCTCAGAGGGCTTTACAATCTGTACAGAGACGACACCCTCTGTCCTTCGACCCTCGATTCGAGTGAGGAAAAACTTGCCCCCCAAAAAAGCCCTTTTAACAGGGAAAAAAAAAATGCGGAAGAAACCTCAGGAAGAGCCACAGAGGAGGGATCCCTCTCCCAGGACGGACAGACGTGCAATAGATGTCGCATGTACAGAGCAGATCAACGAGATCACAATGTATACAATTATAATGGATGGTTGACAGGAATGAAAGCACATAAAGAGGCATCACAGCAACAACAATGAAATGCACATGGAAATGTGATTACTAGTGATAACAGTAGTAGTGGTTAACGGTAAGGATAGTATGTAGTAATGCATTACAATAATAGTAGTGGAACGTATGTAACAGAGATATGACTAATATTAGCGACAGTATATATATATATATATATATATATATATATATATATATATATATATAAATATATATATATATATGGACATTTGGACATTTATTATGGACTTATTGAATAACTTTCCTGCATGTTTGTGTAGGCTGGTTTTTTTGTGGAGCCCTTCAGTGGAACGTCGTCTGTCCATATCTCAAACCCGGTTGCTTTCCATCTTCTGCCAGGGGATCATCATCCACATCGCCATTTCATCCTGCAATACTCTTCTCAGACTGCACTCATTTTTTTTTGTTTTCCTTTTATTATTTTTATTTTTATATTTATTTTTCCTGAGATCTCAGAGGTTTTGGTACAATTTTATTTAAGTAAGCCAATTGTGGTTCAACAAAACATTCAAAACAGGAAGGTTCTTTGTGAATTTAACTGCATTACTGTGCTTAACATACTAAAAATGTGTATTACTTACCTGTCCTTTTGTTGAAAAGAGAAGTGGGGTACTTTATACCTTCATTCTATCCCATTTCCAGTGATATCTTCATTGTGGAATATTGACCCCATAAGTTTTGGTTGCAATATATATTTTCTTTAAAAACGATTGCCAGTCTGTTGTCGTGTCAGTTATTTGTGGTAGATATTACAGGTCTATACTAACAGTATGACAGGAAAAATATAACCAATCTCCTCATCGAGTCTAAAGTAGGTAATAACCCCTGCCTCTTGGTTTGATACAGCACTAGTTTAAAGAGAGAGGTGCGAGAGGGGTTACACATGCATTTATCTTCAGCAGACTCGGCTACTGTAACAGTGTCTTTACAGGACTCTAAAAAAACAATCAGACAGCTGCAGCTGATTCAGAACGCTGCTGCTCGAGTCCTAACAAGAACCAAAAAAGTAGATCACATCACTCCAGTTCTTAGATCTTTACACTGGCTTCCTGTCTGTCAAAGAATAGATTTCAAAATCCTGCTGTTGGTTTATAAAGCACTTAATGGTTTCGGGCCAAAACACATTTCTGATCTGCTGCTACGTTGTAAACGATCCAGACCTGTGAGGTTGTCAGGCACAGGTCTGCTTTCAGTCCCTAGAGTCAAACCTAAACATGGAGAAGAAGCATTCAGTTATTATGTACCACACATCTGGAACAAACTCCCAGAAAACTGCAGGTCTGCTCCAACTCTCACCTCACCACTGCCTTTCACTGAAGCAATTTCAAGGCTTTAAACTGCACTGTGACTTTTATTTTCTAGCCTTGTCTCTTTTAAACCTATTCTATTTTAGCTTACTTTCCTATTTCTTAACTTGTTTTAATGTTTTGTTTCTTGATGTCTTCCTACTTGTTTTTACTTGTTAATGTAATTTATATGCCCCTGTAAAGCACTTTGAGTTGCCTTGTGTCTGAATTGTGCTATACAAATAAACTTGCTTTGCCTTGCCTTGCCTTCAAGAGTACATTGTTGTTAACTGTAAATTTACACAATACATTGTTGGTTACTGATGTTTTCTTTAGTACATTGTTGATTACTGTAATATTATCCAATACATTGCTTGTTACTGTAATTTTACACGGTACATTTTTGGTTCCTGTGATCTTACACAGTAGATTGTTGGTTACTGTGGTTTTTCCAAAGTACATTGTTGGTTACTGTGGTTTTCCAAAGTACATTGTTGTTTACTGTAATTTTACACAATGCATTGTTGGCTACTGATATTTTATACAGTACAATGTTGGTGACTGTAATATTAGCCAGTACATTGCTTGTTACTGTAATTTTACACAGTACATTTTTGGTTTGTGTGCTCTTACACAGTAGATTGTTGGTTATTGTGGTTTTCCATAGTACATTGTTGGTTACTGTAATATTACACAGTGCATTGTCGGTTACTAATGTTCTCTATAGTCCATTGTTGGTTACTGTAATATTATCCAGTACATTGCTAGTTACTGTATGTAGTGCATTGTGCGTTACTGTGATATTAAAACAGTATGTTACTGTGGTTTTCCACAATACGTTGTTGGTTGCTCTAATTTTACACAGTACATTCTTGGTTATTGTAATTTAATGAAGAGTATTGTGCGTTACTGTGATATTAAACAGTACATTGTTTTTTTACTGTGGTTTTCCACAATACATTGTTGGTTACTGTAATTTTACACCATACATTGTTGGTAACTGTAGTTTGATACAGTACTTTGTTTGTTACTGTGATTTGATACAGTACATTATTAGTAACTGTAATATTATACAGTTCATTACTTGTTGCTATGATTTTCTACAGGACATATTTATTTACAGTCATTCTTTACAGTAGTGGCTTGATTACTGTCATTTTCACAGTAACTTTTTTGCTGCAATTGTTAACTGAAAAAACTGCATTTTACTATGAAATAGTATACAGTAATTTATTGTGCACAAAGACGGTAAGTTATTATGATTTTTTTTTTTTTTTTTTTTTAAGTTAAGTGACAATACCGGAGCCAGCTGTTACAAACAAGTTTCTCCTGAGAGTATCAGCATGTGCTCTTATGCTAAGTTGGAGATACCAAATGTGACTATATAGCTGTAATCAGAGTGTTTCCATGAACGCAGTCGCAAACAAACATGGCGTCTGTAGAAGAATGTGTATTGCTGTACCTACTGCACAGAAGTAAGAGAAAACAAATAGACCAGGAGAGCAAAGAAGAGGTGAGAAAGTGTAATAAATACACATGCGGACATGTTCAGCTAAAGTCTCCGAAAAACTAGTTAGCTGTGGTTGTTTTTAGCGAAAAAGACTTCAAACAGATGGGGTCAGCTTGTTTCATAATACAGGCTGCAGCAACTATGAAACAGAATGAGCAGACTGCACCTCCTGCTTATGCTACATTTTTCAAGTGAGTGTCTATCACTTCTGTGTAGTTGCATGGACCATGGTTCCGCCTTGAGATATTTTCTTTTAAGGATCTCATTGAATCCATCCAAGCTTCATTGCTTATAAATGGTAGACTGGTTCTTACAGTTTGTGCTGAGGAGCCTTAAAAAAAGTTAAGCCTCCCATGAACCGAATGTGGGTTTTACCACTGTTGTAATATGAATTGCCAGTAAAAAGCAGAAAAAAGCATTTAATGGCATGAATATACTACATATTGTTTCTTCATTTTGACCACAGTAAAATGACAGTGTTTAAGCAGTTTCCATTGCACTGCACTAACCTTGTAAAGTATGTGTTAGTGTAAAGAGCTCAGGACAAATATATGAAAATGAAAATCCCATGGAAACTACAAGATCATCAGAATCAAACTAAATGGACAATATAAAATAAATCAGATAGAGGCCTTTTTAAAATGCGCCACGGTTAAACCTTCAGTGGGATATGAGCAGCAGAATTCAAAGCACTCTAAGTAATGATGCCATAAAAACAAAAACATTGTTTTTCAGATCACAGTAGGTTTATGCCAAGGGCAAGTACACGAAACAAAGCACCTTGGGAAAAGCTTGTGTATTCTCTGTGGGATGTGTTCATGCTTTTATTGTTGGTGGATGAAACAAAATCAGAGCAGAGACAACAACAGATGGCAACAAACACATTTTCATCAAATATGACAGCTACTCATCACAAGTCTCTTACACATATTAGGATGGTGTAACACTATTGATCAAATTGATTTACCAAAACAAATGTGACAATTAGGTAGTGACACTGTTCTCCTACGACTATTTGCTCTTAACATGCAATATTTTAGAGGTATTATTAATTAACTATTAATTTTCTTGCTTTAAATATGTATTTCACTGTCTCTTAGATTTGTCACAAAGAGCATTTTTGGATCAGGATCCCATTAAAACTGGCGACCTTGCATGTCACAGCATATAAGAACAGGAACAAATGACTGTGCCCTGAAAACAAAGGCACAGCAGTTATTTTATTATCCAAACAATTTCATGTCATTACACTCATTTTCCTAACTGCATTTCTCCCCCGGTTAAGTGCACTTTGTATACCAGCAGAATCATTCAATTCTGAATCATCCTGCTGTTGTACAAACTCTCACAGATGCAAATACTTGGTGATGCGAGTATGTAGCAGCATGCTTCTTCATCATTCATGGGTGCAAATAAGAGCTTCACACCTTAATGTCAGGCAGCCATTTTCAGGGTTTTCCCTGGGTTTTTTTGAGACCAAGGTGGCAAAGGCTGGAGAACCCGGATGACATGCGCACGTGCAAAGTGTGTGAGCCGACCTTGAGAGTGTGGTGTATTAAGTGAAAAATCATGATTTTACTAATGAAAATCTTATTTTACACCAAGATGGATCAAAAATATTATATTAAATATTATTATTATTGATATTAATATTATTATATACCATACACTAGTTCATTCCTGCTTGTACAATATACTCACTCACCCTTGTCTGGTTTCAGTCTGACCCTCATATTCTGACTGGCTAGAAGTGGTAGATCATTGGAAAAATTGACAGAGTACAGTTAATTAACTTCACCATACAGAGATACTGTTGTGAATATGTTGACGTCTTAGGGAGACGCTAGAAACACGGACACTTCAAATGTTAGTTTTTTTTTGTTTGTTTTTTAAAAGCGCCTGGGGAGCGCCAAAGCTGAACATGGGAAAACAATGACTGTGTCCGAAATCACTCACTACTAACTATATAAACCTGGCATCGCGTTTCTTGCGTCTCATCTAGGTGGGATCGCACCATGGATCTTTTAATAAATCCATGGATCGCCCCCTTAGCTGTCATCTATCTCTATCTTCCTCTGGCCTCGGTCTTTTGGCAAAGAAGGCCGTTATTTTTTTCATTTCTCTCTCTCACCAGCCCTTTTCACACAGAGACGCCGCATTATCACCGCAGCGGCGGTTCGCCCATATTTTCCGCCGCTGGTTGTTCACACAGAGCAGAGCAGCTCCGGCGTAAAAGACGAACCAGAGTATAATTCACACAGCAAGCCGGCGCTGCGGCTCCAGAAGAGGCGTGACGATACGTGTCATGGTGATGACGTGTTTTTTTCAACGTGTTTCCCTGGTGTTGACCTGTTAATCTAAACATGTACACACTGACTGTTTATAATCATATGGATGCTGTTATAATGTGTTGTGATTGGGATCCTGACCAACCAAACATCCTGGAAAGTGACAAAGTTAAGTTTTTCTCTTAATTACATAATTACATAATCGCCGTCAGTAAACTGGACGCTGTCTGACTATTTCACTCGCGGGGAGGGAGGCTGTTTTCTGGGGGAAAGTTCACTGAAGTCTCGGTGGAGGGCTGACGTCATGGTGATTTTTTTCATTGCGACAAACAGTTGGTGAGTTAAAGTTTTTTGCCGGGGACAAACGCTGTTTTTCGGGCATAAATGTGACGAAGATTCGGTAGAACCGACAGGCTGACAGACACTTCTCCACGTATAACTGCGGAATTTTTTTCCTCATATAAGTTGCCAAAGACAGGACCAGTTACTACGTTACTGTTTGGTCCTGTAACGTTGCTTTGTGGGACATTTCTCTATATTTTGTTGAGTGATGGACCTGTACAGTTATCAGACAGTGAACACCATCAGACCGACATGCCCTCGCTCCGTGCCGCTGGCTTATCCGCTCACACTGGTTCGGTTCGCCAATAATGCGCCTCTGATACTACCTCTGAAGGCGCATCAGAGGCGGAGGGAAATTTCACCCCTCGCCGCATCTGAAACTTTCACACAGAGGCGGATGCGGAGAATTGGCGCAGGATCCCCGCATGCAAACGGCAGTCTGAATGGGGCTACTCTCTCTCTCGTTCTTGCTGTCGTCTGCCTGCTACACATGAAGTTGAGAACTGACGTTACACTTGTAGTAACGATCTGTTTAGCGCGCTGGAGTGGGAGAGGGAGGCGTCACGTGACACGCATGCATACGACGCAAACGCTGGTGACTTATGACGCATGTGACGTTGCGCTATGTGGAGGGTGACTGTTCCCCATCTGCCCTGTAGAGGCACTACAATCCTCATATTTCTATTGTGTGAAGATGGTTGGAAACCATCCTTTTCTGCCCTTTTTCAATCAAGGCGGCGGCCAAAATCACCAAGGTCGGCCCGCCTTTGCCTTAGATAGGCAGGGCAAACCTTGGCCATTTTACGCTGTTGTATGTCTGACATAATGATTTTACCTTAGAGATTGCAAGATTTTAATCCTTGTAATCAAATGCATTTCTAAATGTCCGGATTTCATGTGTTGTCTGTGCATGATTCATTTCACCTTTCCTGTTTTGAGAAGGCTCATGATTGTTAGATTGCCAACCATCCAATGCAGTTTTGCTTTGCATTACTAATGAGGCTATCAATGGCCAATTAGAAGGTAACTGTCTTAACTACACTGCTGCAGATCAGTTGGCTTTAATCATTCAACTGAATGCTGCTAATTATGAGTCTGAAATAAACAAAACATTTCCTGCGCCAGCGCTGAGGCATGATTCTCCTTTATCAAAGAGCATCGTGGCAGGAACATTTCAATAACAGTGAGGACAAACCAAATTTCATCACATCATGTTTTGTGCCACTTACTACTACTACTGCTGTCAGATAAAGGAGAAATGGCACATAGGGCAGGAAAAAAAATCAATCAGTCTGATTGTCTGAGTTTTTTTTTTCACATCCATCAGAGGCCTTTGGACTAGGGTTGTTTGACTATTCAGAGCCATCGCAAATGCATGGGATTGCACAACAGCTTGGAATTGGGGATGGTAGGTATTGATTGCAAAGAAGAGGATAAGAGGATAAGAAATAGAATTTAACTTGTATATACATAGTATTTACAATATGAACTTGGTATTTACAATATGACATAGTATTATAAAATGAACAGTGTAAGTATAAACAGTTTGGTATTTTTATTTACAAACAATAAATAATAAATAATAAATATGGGTATTCAAAATTGTCCAATTTGTGCAAACCAGAAAGTGTGTGGATATGTGTAGAGTTTTGTATTGCAAAAGCATGCGTATTTGTTCTGCACTTAAAGGTGGCACTGTTGCCAATAAAGCTATTTTTGTTACTACTCTTTCCAAACCGTTGTCCTGTTCCATCAATCCTCCTTGAACGTATCTATTTCTTCTGATTGGCCTAAATTGAGAGTACATGACAATAATTTTATTATTAGACAGTGTTACATCTGCAATTTGTGGTAAGCCAGCCAGGATGATTAATGAGAGAAGGACACGGTTTTCAACACATTTTTTAACTGACATTTTATTTTTATTTTTTTTCATAAAATCTGGTTTCTCTGAAGTTCATTGCATATCATTGCTGTGATTACAGAGATAAAACTAAACAAACATGGATCTTGAGGAAGTGTATGGTATTAACGCAGAGCAGTCCAATTGTGGAATTGGGCTAACCAAAACAGACACTGATGCTGATATCACCGCTTCTCTGGCAACTTATGGGACTGTAGGTAAAGTAGTACGGCTTCCAGCTGCAGTTAAACAGAATGCAGCTATTGTATAGTTTGATGCAGATATCCCAATGGCAATGTTTGAGTTGAATCTTCCTCTTGAGATCCCAAATGTGAATAATCCTGCAGTGACATGGTAGGCAGATAGTGTTAATGCACTTGCACATACCACTAGCCAGACTACTTTCAGCAGTAGCAGTGAATTTTCTGATGAGAGCGTTCACTCTGAACATAGCACCACACCCCTTATATGTAGATCCAAGACCAAGAAGACTGACCTGTCAAAACTCTCCTCCTCTCCACTCAACACCAAACCAGATAAGGAAGTGGTTCAACCTGAATTACGCAAGAAGACGAAAAATATTAAACCCTTGGAACTAGGAAATGATGAGCTAAACCCAACTGATGTACAGCGCATTGTGGTTGAGCATGTGATTAAAAATCACGCTTCCACATCTCAGAGCCAATCCAAGTGGCTACGTACTTTTTCAGGCAAAGTGCCAAAGCCTCCTGGAGAAGCTGACTTTGAAACATTGTGTCTCCATGTAGATTTGATGTTCCAAGATGGAGCCCTTGTTGATGTTCATCACAGGAAAATATTGGAGAGTCTGCTTCCTCCAGCCTCAAATGTTGCCAGACAACTAGGCTCCTCTGCTCAACCTAGAGAATATGTGAAGCTGTTGGACTCTGCTTATGATCTGGTGGAAGATAAAGATGAAATATTCGCTAGGTTTTTGAACACACACCAAAACTCTGGTGAAAAAGCTTCAGACTACCTGCAGAGGCTTCAGGTGCTGCTCAGCACTGCTGTGAAGAGAGATGGAGTGAGTCAGTCATCTGCAAGTCATCATCTGCTGAAACAATTCAAACGTGGCTGTTGGGATCACAATCTCATCATGCAATTAGAACTGAAACCTGAAAAACATCTTGACTTTGCAGAGCTACTCTTACAGCTAGGAACAGAAGAGGATAGAAGGGCAACAAAGTTGGATCGAATGAACCGTCACTTTGGAGCCTCAAAGTCAAAGGTCACTGCAAATGTGTATTGTGCCCGACCTACCTCCTAACGGTGATCCCAATTAAAGTGTTCTCCAGACATATATTGCCGAGACAGAAAGTTTAAAGAAGCAGCTTGCTGAACTGAAACTGCAGCTCAGCACCAAGAAACAGAGGAAAAATGAGGCAATATCAACAGACAAACCAAACCTACCCATGCCTAGAGCTGAGGCTCAAGCTCATCAGGTAACACACAAACCTCAGCCTAGAGCCTGGTTCAGTTTCAGATGTGGCGAAGATGGCCACATAGCCAAGGTGTGTGAGAACCTCATCAACAAAGATGCTGTGGACAGAAAATACAAAGAATTAAAGGCAAAGCAAGACAAGTGGAGAGCTAAACAAGACCTACCTTTAAACTGGACGGGCTCCCAGTAAAGGGACCTACTGGAGCCACAGAGAGAGGTGAGAGTCCCATGAAAGAACACAAAGAAAGGAAAGCTAAATGTGAACATATACAAACCTTTGAGGATGAGCTCCTTAATGGTTTAGTAGGCCCAAGATCTGTTGTGGTCGTAAACATTGAAACGGTACAGTGTCAAGCAATCATGGATTCTGGCTCACAGTTTATCACCATTTCCAAGTCATTTCATGATACCTACCTGTCTTCCCTACCGATTCTGCCCCTTAGAGACATCCTTGAAGTTGAGGGCACAAAAGGGTCAAGAGGTTGTCGTGTAACGACTTCTTAATCTTTGTTTGTCCAAAAAGATGTTTCAGAGTTTCGAAAAGTCACCAATAAAAAGGAAATAATCTCCAGGAGTCCTCCAAAGCTGAGTGCAGTAATGTTTAATTGTCGACAATTAAAGCATGAGATCATACAGATAAAAGTTCATCTGATAAGACCCAACTTCTCAATACAAAACATACTCCTTATATTCACTAATTCGGGGGCTGGGCCCCATGGTTTGTCCAATCCTGGCTCGTCCTTTTGTTTACATCCAAATTTTGCTGACTTGGGGACTTTCCTTCTCGTGGCAAAAACGCGTGCCCCCTCCCCTATCGACTCTTGCCCGTCTTGTGACCTCTCTACGATATTCTCTGCTCGGCCTTTTCTGCTCTACCATGCAGCAACTTCAAATCTAGGAGGCCGACAAGGCGAAACTGGAAAGGCGGGGCTGGCAGCTGCACTGACTCCTTATCTACATGTTTGGCCTTGGCTTTTCTGTGAGCAGAGCAACTTCTTCTCTCCTCCATGATCTGCTCTACTGACTGAACAACAATAATAATAAAATGTAGTATATTTGATTACATGATTTCACTCTTTCATTTGTGGTTATATTTCACTCCAAAGTAACACAATTCAGTAGTTTAATCATCACTTCAACAATAGGTGCCTGTTCAATCAACTAGTGCAGAGCAATACATGTTTTAACCATTCATTTATGATTCATTCACATTTTGATTAGATTCTTTAATATTTCAGTAATTGTTACCAGTTGTTATATGTTACCACTAACTACTTATTTATGATTATATGATTATATTACACTACAAGGTGCCTTAACTGGGCTACATTGCGATAAGCATACAGTTCCAAGAAAACATCATGGGTAAGGCTGAGCTTGTTAGCACGCTAGCTCTAGTTGTCCCAGACTGCAGGTCCAATGCAGAGTTTCCGGCTCTTTTAGGCACCAACATTCCCCTGATTCGCGACCTTTACTGCACATGCCAGACCAAACAAAACAATGACATGGTGAGGAGAGTAAAGCTGCAATATAAGAAAGCCATTGTGATCCCAGCTGGCGAGAAGAGGGTTTTGAGTGGTGTAAGAAAAGTACCCACAAACAAGTGGGACCCGCTCTTAGTAGAGCCATCCACTCGATCTAGTCTACCCAGTGGTCTGTCTTTTTGTAGCAATGTCATGTCAAGCCCTCAGCAAACATGCTTCAAAGTCCCCATAATGCTTAAGAATGAGACAGCACACAACACACAACACAATAGTTCCTCCAAACCACAGCATAGCAGAGCTTGCCATCCCTCACTCTCTCTCTCCCCTGTCCACCTCATCAGACAAAGCTGAAGAGAATCAGGTGTCTCAAACCCCCACCAGTACAGCTGAGAGTACAACTATGAGTTCCACAGACCACACCGACCAAGTAACCTTTGACTTCACTGATTCTTCACATTCAGAGGAATGGAAAGAGCGGATCACGAAAACACTTAATTCCATCCCTCAAGTTTTTGCAGGAGGCGACCTCGACCATGGTCATACCACTGCAGTCAAACATAAGATCTGTCTCTCAGATCCAACACCCTTTAAGCAGAGAGCGAGGCCCATTCACCCATCAGATTATGAAGCTGTGAGGCTTCATCTCAAAGAACTATGGAATGCAGGCATCATAAGAGAATCAGAAAGCCCTTTCGCCTCACCGATAGTTGTTGTTAAGAAGAAAAACGGCGCCATCCACTTATGTGTCGACTACAGAAAATTGAACAATCAGACCATAAAGGATGCGAACGCTTTGCCCAACATAGAGGAAACCTTTGCCGCTCTCACAGGGTCCAAATGTTTTTCCGTTATGCATTTGAAATCGGGCTACTAGCAGGTGGAGGTAGACAAAGAGGACAAGCACAAGACGGCTTTTGTCACACATATGGTCACGAACACCCCCTCAACTTTCCAACGAGTTATGGAGAAATGCATGGGCTCTCTCAACTTCAGAGAAGTCTTGATGACCTCATTGTGTTCGCTGACACACTTGAGGAACATGAATGTTGCCTCATGGATGTCTTAAACAGATTGAAGGAGTTTGTTATGGGTGGAAGTATAGAACTATCCATCAGTGGTCAGTGGTAGTGCACTGTATGTAAAGCTACTCTGTTTCCCAGCCTGCTGTGTGTTGTGTCGTCACTCTGGTGCACCCCTCTTACGGTTGTCACTAAAGTAGCAGTGAAGCTAAGGACTCTGTCTCTTCTTTATTTACACCCTTACCCTAAAACATGGTGTCAGAAGTGGGATATTGTCTCACTAATCCGCTCTCTACGGGGTTATAAAGTCATCGACGGAGGTCTACCGGTCTTGACCGAGAATGTCTGAGGCAGCGCCGGTGCAACGCCAGGAAATAGCCATGACCGCTAGCATTCCTCCGCCGACTCCGATGAAGATCAGCGGCAACATGAGCGCAAATTGGGAAATCTTCAGAGCAGAATATGAGGATTATGCTTTAGCGACGGGTTTGGTGACAAGGCCCAAGGAGGTTCAGGCGGCGACTTTGAGGAGTGTTATGGGAGCGGAGTGTTGACATGTCTACAAGCACAACTTATCTCTGAACGCGGCTGAGCAAGCGGACGTGGCCGTCATCTTGAACTCCTTGGAACAGTACTTTAAACCGTCAAAGAATGTGATATATGAGCACTACATTTTCGGATGCTGCAAACAGGAGGAAGGTGAGACAATTGACTGTTTTGTGACGAGACTCGGGGAGAAAGCCGCTACTTGTGATTATGGAGCCTTACGTGATGAATTGATCAGAGATAAAATAGTTATCGGCATCGCTAATGAGGGCACTCGCAGACGGTTGCTGAGGGAGAAGGACTTGACGTTAGCCACCGCTATTGAGGCATGTCGTGCAGCTGAGTTGAGTGAATGGCAGTTGAGATCCATGGAGCAGGAGAGATCTCAATTCGACAATGTCAACGCTATGGTAAAACACACATTCAGCAGACCATCCAACGCAGCAGAAAAAATGAGGTGTCATCCCAGATTACAGACGGAGAGTCATATCACATGCAAGTACTGTGGCACATCTCATGGGTGGGGGAAAGAACACTGCCCAGCATATGGCAAGACCTGTAATGCCTGTGGTGCTGCCGCACATACAAACTGGAGTTTGAAGTTGTGAACACACGACAGCTGCCACTGCTGTCAGGCTTCGTGTCAGAGGAAATGGGACTCTGCACTTCACCATCCCCAAAGAGCTCAGGGTGGATGGGCTCAACGCAGTGGACGACAGTCTTACCATGCCTCTCTCCATTAATACTGTTATCACATCATACCAGGATGTCTTCACTGGTCCAGTGGAGGCACTTCCAGGAGAGATTCATTTTGAGCTGGACCCAGCAGTTCAGCCGGTGCAGTGTGCGCCACGCAACGTCCCCGTGGCCATGAAGGAAGCTGTGAAGGCTCAGCTGGACAGATATGAAGCAGAGGGGCATATCACGTCAATCAGTGAGCCCACGGACTGGATCAGTAATATGGTTATTGTCAAAAGACCATAAAAGCTGCGCATATGCTTACAACCACACCATCTCAACAGAGCACTTAAGCGATCGCACTACATCATGCCCACTCTGGAGGATGTGCTGTACAAGCTGCCCAAAGCCAACGTTTTCACACTGGTCGATGCAAGGGACGCCTTCCTGCAGTATAAGCTGGATGAAGCCAGCAGTCTCATGACCACATTTTGGACACCCTGGTGCCGGAAAAGATGGTTGAAACTTCCATTTGGTGTGTCAGTCGCCCCAGAGGTGTACCAAAGGAAGCAGCATGAGTTGTTGGCAGGGCTTGAGGGAGTAGAGCCTATAGCAGACGACATCCTTGTTTTTGGCTGTGGCGACAGTACGGATGAGGCAGTCAAAGACCATGATGCAAACCTGATGGCCCTTTTAGACCGCTGTCGTCAGGTCAAGCTGCGTCTCAGTGTCAGGAAACTTCAGTTTAAAGTATCTGAGGTGCGTTTCCATGGACACATATTGTCAGCTGCAGGTCTGAAAGCTGACCCAGAGAAAATTGGTGCTGTTGTGGACATGCCAGCTCCGTCAGATGTAAAGGGGGTGCAGCGGCTTATTGGATTTGTGACTTACCTGGCTAAGTTTCTTCCACAGTTGTCTGAAGTCTGCGAACCCCTGAGGAGGCTCACGGACAAGGATGCAGTTTGGCACTGGCTGCCGAAGCACGAGGCGGCTGTGGAGGAGATAAAGCGCCTTGTGACAATGACGCCGGTGCTGCGATACTATGATGTGGCAAAACCTGTCACTGTGCAGAGTGACTCCAGTCAGCATGGCTTGGGCTGCTGTCTGATGCAGGAGGGGCAGCCGATTGCATTCGCTTCGAGGGCTCTCACCCCTACAGAGCAGAACTATGCACAGATTGAGAAAGAATGCCTCAGCATAGTGTTTGCCTGTCAGCGCTTCCAGCATTACCTGTATGGACGGAATGCAATCACAGCAGAGACCGATCATAAGCCTCTCATAGCGATCTTCAGTAAGCCTCTTCTTAATGCTCCCAAGCGTTTGCAGAGCATGCTGCTGGCCCTGCAGAACTATAACCTGCAAGTGATCTACAAACCAGGACCAGAAATGTACATGAGTGATACATTGAGCAGGGCTGTTGCTTTCAACGCACACCTCGGAGCAAGGCAGGCGCAGCACACAGTCTGCAGTATGGTGGACGAGCAGCTGGCTATTGAGCACATAAACATGGCTGACTATCTTAATGTCACGGACAAAAGACTGACACAGATACAGCAACACACAGACAAGGACTGTCAGCTGCAAGCTGTGAATGCCACTATCCTGGCAGGCTGGCCGGCCATTAAGGACGAAACAGAGCAGGCAGTCAGAGAATACTGGCCTGTCAAAGAGGAGTTAAGTGTTCAAAATGGAGTGGTGTTCAGAGGACAAAGAGTGGTGATCCCCAAGTCGCTGCGTGCGGAAATGCTAGCCAGAGTACACTGCAGTCACATTGGTGGTGAGGCCTGTTATAGACAAGCGAGGGAGACCTTAAACTGGCCTGGAATGCAGAGTGAAATAAAGGACTTTGTCAGTAAATGCACAACATGCAATGAGTATGCCACCAAGCAGCAAAAAGAGACAATGCTGAACTGCCCACACGCCCATGGCAGATCATGAGCCTAGATCTGTTTCAACACAATGGGAAAGATTTCCTGATCTTGGTTGATCACTTCTCAGACTTCTGGGAGATTGATGTTCTGCCAGACCTCAGCGCAGAGACAATAATAAAACGCTGCAAGGCTCAATTTGCTCGGTATGGGCAGCCTGACAGGGTCATCTCAGACAATGGGCCCCAGTTTGCCTGTGCTCAGTTTCAACAGTTTTCAGTGGAGTGGGAGTTTGAGCATATCACTTCTTCACCAAGGCATCCCAAGGCCAATGGAAAGGCAGAGGCTGCTGTCAAAATTGCAAAGACTTTATGCAAGAAAGCACTCAGAGATGGTAAAGATGCATGGAAGGCAATATTGCAATGGAGAAACACACCTACAGAGGGAATGGACAGCAGTCCTGCTCAGCGTCTGATGGCACGGAGGTTGAAATCAGCTCTGCCGGTGGCGTCCACACTCCTTGAGCCGCGAATCATTACAGATGTGGTTGACAAATTACGTCACAGAAAGCAGGTCACTAAACTCATCTATGACAGAACTGCTAAGGATTTGCCCGAGCTCGCCAGGGGAGATTCAGGTGGGATGAAGCCACTACCAGGGGATAGGACAGGCATCTGGCGGCAAGGGCTGTGTCTGCAGATGGTGGCTCCACGGTCATATCTGGTGGAGGTCGAGGGTTCACGTTATCGTCGCAATCGGGTCGATCTATGTGTGGCAGAGCCGCTGTCAGCACATGACACTATGACTGGGTCAGAGGTGTCCACATCAGAAGGCAGTGGGTTTCAGGCACCAAGTGAGCGGACTGAGTGTGAGGGAGCATGCAGGTCCTCTCCTCAGCCTACTCCTAGCGGGCTTTATGGTGGTCTGCATGCCTCTGGCCCACCTGAGACTTCAGGCACTGTTACTGTTTTTTCCCCTTCCCCTCCCACTGCTTGCTCCCGCTATGGCCGGCAGTTACGGCCTCCAGACAGACTGAACCTTTAAGTTCATACGGACTGAGTTCCACAATGTTGGTGTGAACATTCCTGTTGGTGTAAAAAAAAAAAAAAAACAAAAAAACAAAAAAAAACAAAGGGGACATGGGAGGACTGTTTGTGTTACATAGGTCATGTTACTGTTTGTGTTACATAGGTCATGTTTACTGTTTGACTATGTTACAGGTAAAGGTAAGGTTGATTTAAGGGATTGTTTCAGAATTGTGATTTACTGAAAGAGCAGATTTAGATTAAGTTCACATTGTTGACTGAGCCATGTAGTTGGTTAAGGTTTTATTACATAAGAGTTTGGGTTATTTAAAGAAAGGGGAGATGTTATGGGTGGAAGTATAGAACTATCCATCAGTGGTCAGTGGTAGTGCACTGTATGTAAAGCTACTCTGTTTCCCAGCCTGCTGTGTGTTGTGTCGTCACTCTGGTGCGCCCTTCTTACGGTTGTCACTAAAGTAGCAGTGAAGCTAAGGACTCTGTCTCTTCTTTATTTACACCCTTACACTAAAACAGAGTTTGGCCTCAAGTTATCGCCTGAGAAGTGCCATTTCTTCAAAAAGTCAGTGAAATATTTGGGTCATGTTGTCTCAGAAAATAGAGTAGAGACTGACCCAGGAAAAAATTCCCCTCTGACGACCTGGTCAACCAACATCAGTGAGCTGAAATCCTTCTTAGGATTCACTGGATATTACAGGAGGTTTGTAAAGGATTACGCAAAAATTGCCAAACCACTCAATGCCTTGACTGCTGGTTACACAAGTCCACAAGTTCAAACTGCTTCTCGAACTCTGACCTAAAATGACCCTTCAGTTTCTCAGTTTCCCCAAAGAAGCTTTCAAAGCTATTTGTCAGAGACACAAGCTACACAGTACCTCAGATGATGAAGAGGGCAGCCACTCATCCGTCACAGTACAGTGTCTTGCCATTGATGTGAGTGCTATTCCAGCTGAATTCGCTCAGGCTGACCTGCTGCCTGGTTCCAGCACCCTACCACAGATGTCACAGCAGGATTGGGCTGCAGAGCAAAGAAATGATCCTCAAATCAACAGAGTCATGGACATTGTCAGTAAGGGGAAAGGTCTCACTTATCGTGTTTGTCAACAAAAAGATCGAGAAGTTCAACTCATGCTTCGAGTGTTTGACCAACTCATAATAGACAATGGCGTCCTGTACAGGAAATGCATGAACCAGGGTGAGCCATTCTTTCAGCTGGTTCTGCCCGCAAAAATTCAGAGAAGTAGCACTCGAAGGCCCCCACGACTCAGTTGGTCATATGGGAATGGACAGGACGTTGGACCTTGTCCGCACACGTTTCTATTGGCCAAGAATGTCTACGGATGTTGAGAGGAAAGTCAGAAACTGTGAAGTTTGTTTGCTGCAAGGCCAAGGCTGAGAAAACCGCCTGCCTTGTAAACATCCAAACAAGTCGACCACTTGAACTTGTATGCATGGACTACTTGTCTTTGGAACCTGAAGGGCGTGGGACAAAGAACATCTTGGTCATAACCGACCACTTCACCAAATACGCTGTCGCTGTACCCACTGCTGATCAAAGAGCCAAGACAGTAGCTAAGACTTTGTGGAACAGTTTCTTTGTTCACTATGGTCTACCCGAACGTCTTCACAGCAACCAAGGTTGGGATTTTGAGTCTACCCTTATCAAAGACCTTTGTCAGCTGTTTGGAATAAGAAAGACCAGAACAACCCCTTACCACCCTCGCGATAATCCCGTCGAGACGTTCAATAGGACACATGTTAGGAACTCTCCAAGAAGAGGACAAAGTCAATTGGTGTGATCATGTACAGCCTCTGGTTCATGCATACAACGTAACCAAAAATTACACTACTGGATTCTCTCCTTACCCAGTTGATGTTTGGGAGACAGCCAAACATCCCCATCGACATGGCATTTTGACTTAATCCAGGACGCAAGAAAGTCACACATGAAGATTATGTGAAAAAACTGAAGGAAAATCTGCAAGAGAACTACAAGCTTGCTATTGAACACAGTGAAAAAACTGCTCAGCGTAACAAGCAGGGATAGGATCTCAAAGTCAAAGAGTCCATCCTCGAGAAAGGAGACAATGTCCTTGTGTAGATTACTGCTACCCACGAACTGCTAAAGAGGATGCCACATTCCCAGCAATAACCATTGTCCATGAAATCTCTCATTCAAGAGTTGACTTGTCTGGAGGAAATGACAAAAATGAATTGAGCTCTGAAGGGTCAAGTCTCAACCCAGAGGCTGTCGTGTTTCATCCCATGAGAGATCTAGGAGACAGTACTCTTGAGAAAAATGAGGGAGGCTCACCTGTGGAAAGAGACTCACCTGTTGAGAGAAACTTACCTGTTGAAAAAGACTTACCTGTTGAGGATGATCCAGGGGTCAGAAGTGAATCAGTCCAAGATGAATCTGTGGAAGGAAACACAACTGAAACTAGTGAAGGAAATGTGGGGGAGGAAAAAGATGATATAAAACTCACCTGATCATGGAAGGGGAATCCAGAGTGGAGGAAAAAGGAGGAGATGAGTTGAGAGTGAGTGAAGATGATCCTGAATCAATCACTCAGGAAGAAATGAAAGGTTCAGAGGTTAGAAGGTCAACAAGATAGAGAGCTGAGCCTGAAAGATTGACATATAAATCACTAGGGAACCCCTTAGCCTTTATTATGCACTCTATTCTGAACAGTTTACTTCATTTCTACATCTGAGATTGGTCAGATGTTACATACATATAAGTTATGCATTGCAGGGACGCACGCTGATTCGGGGGGGAGGATGTAACGCCCATTAGTCACACACACAGTGTAATCCCCAGTTGCATGGTTTCACCAGCACGGTGCGCATTCATCCCACACAAACGCTGGCAGCGCCCTTAGTTTCCTTGTTTTATCTCTGTTCTCGGTCTTTTCCATGGACCGATGCAGACCAGAGCACCACACTAGAGAGGAGCGAGTTTGATAAAGTTGATAACTGCCTGTAAAGTTGTTAAAACTACAATTTTGTTCGAGTTATCAGTTTGGAGGACTTCTGTACAAGGAAGAGGGGTTTTTCTTGCCAAACCTGACCGTGTGGATATTGATTTTTATCGAGTGAAAACTCCGGTGAGTAAATGCTATGAACGATAAGTGTAGCATGCTAGCGATGCCGACAACAGCTAATTACTTGCTTATTTTATTGAACATGTCTCCAATGTGTACAGTAATGCTTCTGTGATAGTGTTTAAAAGCCAACCGGAGACAGATAAACGTGTGTTGAGGTTGAAAATGTATTTTATTGTGCATTCCTTTGGGAAAATATGACATCTGTGTTAATTGCGCTAGCACATGCTATACAGCTCAGAAAGCTGGTTCAAACTGGGTTGAGCTGGTTGTTGAGCTAAAACACACAGCTGTGTGCAATTGAGTTTACAGAAGATAATTCATTTCATTTTCTTGGGTAAAAGCATTTTTGAAAGTCATTCATTTCATAATTTGTGTACATTAAGCTGTGATGAGTTAAAAAACATTTAAAATTCATATACATAATTGTGTGTTGGCTGTTATTGTTATAGTTATTGTGTATATATATATGATACTTTGTCACTGAATAATTCATGTTCATTGATTTAAGATAAAAAGAGAGTTATTTCTAGGGATGTCCCGATCAGGTTTTTTTTACCCCGATCCCGATCCAAGTCATTTAATATTTAGTATCTGCCAATACCGAGTCCCGATCCGATAATAAGCCCTGACTAATATTTTCCTAGATAATACAGCTTCATTAAGAAAAAATCACCTGCATCCAAGCTGTTCTTAATAGCTTTTTTTATTTTGTTGAAACAAAGTAAATACCTTCATATGGCTCTTTCTTTTTCTTCATATCCTATTGCAATATTGGTTTTCATTTGTTTTTTGTTTTTTTCTAACAAAAACAACTGAGTAAACAAAGTCAGTAACTAAACCCTGATCCTCTACCACGGAGATGGGCTGGTTATCCAGAGCGATGAATTCAGTTACCTTCTCTGTAATATTTGTGTCCATGTCACTGACTCGAGGATATTTCTCTTTCCTTTTGAAAGTCTCCGCGAGTGTTTGTTGCTTCAGTGCCTTTGCCTGTTTTGCTTGAGTGAACTCATGTTTTTGTTTATGTGCCGTATCAAATTTGTAGTATTAAATGCAGCTCTTTTGTTACCAGCTCGCGAAATGGTCATATTGCAGTTGTTACATGTCGCCGTTGGACTGCTTTCGCTTTCGCTTTCTAATTTGAAATATTTCCACACTGCAGACATTTTATCCACAGGTTCTCCAGACTAACGTTACGCGCGCGTCTGCATTCTGCCGTAAATTGCACTCCGTTGACGACAGCTGACGTAAAAATAATCGGGCTTGGGTCCACGTTCAAAATTGCCGATCCCGATCAGTGAAAAAATGCCCATATCGGCCCTGATCCCGCGATCGGGACTGGGACATCCCTAGTTAATACTGTACAGTTAAGGTAAATAGATAAAAAGATAAATACATGAAGAAGAGAGATTAATGAGATGAATAAGATTTTATTTAAAAGAGATGCTACTACTACTGCCCTATGCAGGTTGGGGTTTTGTATGAGTGGATTCTGATGGCGAGCCAGAGCCTATACCGGTGTATCGTGGAGTGGGACACAGGCCTATACGTGTGGAGGGTGTGACGTCAACGGGAGCTTCACTGTACATTGGAAAGAACATCTCTTCATACAGATAAGACATAAAACATAAAATCACACTACCTGGGTAGATGAACAATTACACAACACACTGAAGATGAACTATTACACAAACACACTGAAGAAGGACAAACTGTGAACGCCGCCGCCATTCCAGGCAAAAAGTGTCGATCTCCGAGTGCGGCCATCATGACGGAGAGTAACGGTGGGACGCTCCTCGGGCTTATTTCCAGATGAATTCGCGGATAATTCGTTGTTCTGTCGTTAGTCAAAAGCAACAACATGGACGTCAGTGTTGCTCTCTCCGTCATGATGGCCGCACTCTGAGATCGACACTTTTTGCCTGGAATGGCGGCGGCGCGCCGGAGTCCCAGTAGCTAAGCGTAAGTAGTTCAAAACCGTCTTTTTCACACACTTTGTGTACACAAACAATGTTCTTACTGCTCGTGTCATGAGTAGAGACCCTGGTGATGCTACCAGTAAAGTTTCATGATGTGTGGAGCCTTCTTAGTGGTCTAAAAATAGACATTTTGATGCCGTCGTGGTATACCCTATGTACTCCCGTTCAAAATGAGCTTGCCCCAAAACGAAACTACGGTAAATCTTAAAAGTGCCTCTTTGGTCATGAGTGTGCTTGTACGTGAAGGTTTGACTCATACCCAATCATAAATAAAGCCTCGGTTGCTTTTTGGCGAGAGTTTCACTTTAATCCAGACTTGACTTTTTTTTTGGACTCTTTGAATTTTCTGTCTTGTTTTGTTTATTATTTTTGGCCCATATTTCATAACTCATACTGTGAAGTGTTTTGTTGTTCTATTAAGCATTATTCAGTGTAATTTTCTGAGTTGTTGATAACTTCTGATACAAGAAAGGAATTCAGTCATATCTGAAATATTTTATGTTTTGCACTTAAAGGTGGCACTGTTGCCAATAAAGCTATTTTTGTTACTACTCTTTCCAAACCGTTGTCCTGTTCCATCAATACTCCTTGAACGTATCTATTTCTTCTGATTGGCCTAAATTGAGAGTACATGACAGTAATTGTATTATATGTACATTAGACAGTATTACTGTATGGCAACATGCGAGACAAACAGTATATGTCCACAACAAGAGGGAAGATCACGGGAGAAGAGAGGGGGATGGACCAAGCACTTTCTTTTTCTTTGCTCAAGAAGCGGGAGGACCACAGAATCATCTTCACTGCTTGTCAGCTCCATCTGTCTTCTATTGTGAATTTTCACAATGAATAGAATGGTCTCTGAGAATGAATAACATTACATTTACTAATTATTCTACATTATCAGCTAGACTTCTCAATAAATATATACTTTTTTTATCTGTTAAGATTGTTCTTTCTTTGTTTCTTTCTTTTTTTCTTATTTCTTTCTTTCTTTCTTTCTTTCTTTCTTTCTTTCTTTCAAAATGTTCCCTTAAATTGCCAATACATTGAAAAGAGGTCAAATTATGTTTGAGTGGAGCGTCCCTGTTATTTTGGCTGTACCATGATAGTATTATCACTGCAAAAAACGAGAAAACTGTAATATACATTTTAGGTCATATCACGCACCCCTATTTTTAGGAGTGGATGTCTGTAAGAGGTCATGGTTTGAGGGTGCATTCACAAAAATAGGAGGAGAAAGACCTTTTTTCTTAATCAATACTGGGTCAACTTAACTTTTTTTTTTATCTATAAGAAAAGGCAATATTAATGGAAAAAATCACAAAGAAGCACAATTTGATTCATGCTTCTTCTTCTTCATAGTTTTCAATGAAGAATAATTGAAAAGGGTATGATGAAAAATCTTCAGGTCATGAAAGAATTTAAAAACATACAAAAAAAAATCAGGTTACTCTTTGACACTCTTTGGGAAACTCATTTTTCTTTTGCTCAACTCCCTCAGATGGTTCAACAAAATAAACATCGCAAGCCAAATGGGGGGGTCGGCGTGGCTGTGACAGACACTGTAGTCAATCTCAATAGAACCATGTTGTAAAGATGACAAAGAAATTCTTCACAATGGCAACATTCTCACATTTTCTTTATTAGATGTATATGTGCCAGAGATGTTCGATGGTCTTTGAGCGAAGAAGAGAAATCAGGGACAGGAGAAGGAGGACTTTGACCTTAAGTGGACACTGATAGGCCTCAGCAGGTTCCATGGTCTGTTTTCATCTAATCAAGATGTGGAACCTCTCGCATCATGCATGATGAAAGCATATGTAATTTTACCTTTATCAAAACTGTTGATTGAATTCATGACATTTGCTATGTCAGCTTCATTAGACATAATGCTATCCTTCTATATATTATGAAGACATTTTCAATTTGTTTGCACTCTGGGACAACTATCTCTGGCAATTAGGTATAATAAAGTTATTAAGAGGTTGCCACAGGATACATTTGCATATGAAAGGGGACTGGGAGTTTTGCCAGTTTTTGTCACTGGTTTAATAAAAAGAAAGTTTACCAATAATGAAAGTACGTAGAGTGAAGTGGCCTGCCTCTGTGTTTAAGGTGGTGGGTCCCAGAATGCTCTGAAACGGTCCTTGAAGGGATTCCAGTAAAATGACACATACCTTAATGTTGCTTTCATTTTCACAAAATGAGAGGATGTGTGCAAATGACTATATGTCTCAGAGTCTTGTTTTTTAAGTCAGTTTTAAAAAACAAGAAGCTGTTTCTACATGTAGACTGCCACATGCTTCCTTTAATACACATGAAGTAACCTTTTCACCTACTCAAGTAGCTTTACCGGAGATTTCACACAAACCCCAAATGATCCAACTCTCCTTCATTCAGGGGTAGTGTAGAGACATGAACAGGATCCCTTTACTGGCTTCCCAAATGCTAACAATGCCAATGCCAGCAGTGTCAGTGCATTTTGTCCTGTGCAACATTTATGCCATTTTTGCATTGCATAAGAGTCTCTTAATAATAGTAATATTATATGTGAATTATATGTGAATATTCAAGTCAAAAAGGAAAATCGAGCACTACAAAGTAGTTTAATTTTACACTTAACAGTACTTATGACCGAGCTCACTACTAAGTAGAAACTGAGCTTTCATTAAAACTGTTTGAAATGCATTCAAGTTTAAAATGTTTCACTATAAACTCCTCAACTCCATCGAGGACTATGTAACCAACTAATAGGAGATGCTCACATTGAAAGGTAAGGGGAGTAGCTGTGCGCTAAGCAAAAATATGTCCATTTGCCAACCAACCAGAAGCTTCCTGTAGAATAAAAACACACTGTAGGAAAACACTTAAAAAAATAAAACAAATAAAACATGAATCTTACCTTTGTGTCTTTAGCCCATCCCCCAACAAGAGGCCTTATACCTTATGCCCTGAATCTTCACAGATTAAGTCGACGTCACCTGGCAAGTGCCTCAGTGTGAGAGGCTGCAGCAGCAGCTCATAAAGGTGTACATAGGAGTGGAACAACGCTTTGCAATATTTCACTCTATGTCGAGGGTTTCGGACTTTTAATTAATGTATATAAAATTGCGCAAGGAAACCATGGGAAGAGAGAGGAAACGAGGAAATACGTTTTAAGATAAATTAGACATCCTTTCCCCCAAGCGTCATGTGAGCCGACGTCCGTTTCTGATGACAGCTGATCCCAGCTGGATCAAACTAACCCTACTAACTACAATTTGGAAAATGGGTCATTTTAAGCAGAAGAATATATTACACTCCTGGGGCAGGGAATTCCAACCAGTTTTTAAAATGAATCACATATCAGCTCCTTTGACTCCTTCGAGAATTTGAGGGAGAATCTCATCACACATAGAGTGTAACACCTCATTATGTTCCTCTCTGTCCAGCAGTGTTTCTATTCTACAGAAATTAACATAGCTATGTACTTTAACCAGGCACAGCAGTCCAAACTGTCATAATACTGCATCCAAATCCCTCAATAAAGCACATTCATGACAAGTCTGACAACACCAAAAATCATATCAAGGGATGATTTTCAGAAAATTGCCCCAATCCCAGGTCACCTTTTGCATTAATTAGGAGGCTGATATTTATTTAGCCTTAATTGAATATCAATCCTGCATCATCTTTGTTAATCCTGCTCTAGTTCTGTCAGAGGGCAAAGAAAGGAAAAAGCACGGTTGAGGATGCAAAGCCACCAAGAAAAAAGAAAAAAAAAAAAACAGAGCTAGGACTGTTCGCGGATAATCGACACACGCTTCAGCCAATGGCAGTTGAGCAGAGACTGCCCTCCCCCTCCTCTCCCCCCAGTCATGCAGAGTGCTGGTCCCTCTGTGTGCTGTAGTACGTGGAAGAGAGGGAGATCGAATACTGCGCGAGGAGCCAGCCTCTCTCTCTGTGTGTGTGCCGCCAACTACTACTTGCACTGGATTTAAAGCATCTTCAATACAGCCCGCCAGTGGGGATGAAAAGCTATCTAAACTGACATTCAGGGAAAAGGCAGAGAAAGAAAAAAAAGCAAAGTGGGCAGCTCTCTGAAGCCCTGTTGTGGGAAGATACAAAAGAGCATCTCTAAAACAAACGAGCAGATCAGAATCAGCACTGCTTAGGAAGCATGTATAATTCAGTATGTTTCATCATCCTGTCATGGGTGTTTGCTGTGCTTGTGTTCCCAGGTAAGACTTTTTCTATTCCCCTGTGTCTGTCTATCTATGTCCATGTTTACATCTTTCTGTATTCTTGTCTGTGGCTTATCAGCCCCTGTTAACCCAGAGTGGTGCACTGTTGAAACAGCCTTATACTGTTTTCTTTGTTACGCTCTCTGTCATCATCATCTGTCAGAGTTACTCTGTGCGGCTTGTTGGGACATCCAGCGATGAGAAGTTGATTTTTAGTTTATGGGGAAGCTTTCAGTGTTGGTTCAGTCTCCCGAAGAAGGGAGAAAAAGTTCACATCATAGACTTGTCTGCTTGCAAGTCTTTAGGAAAATTACATTGAGTCCTGATGTCAAAGATTTCCCGCAGGAACTTAATCACTTTTTAGTTTAAATTAACTTGAAAATTCAAAGTAGTCTCAGTTTTCTGTTTTTTTGTTTGTCTTTTTTAAAGCTCAGGATTGTCAAGAAAATAACCATTTGTTATTCATGTATGTTAAAATCTATTTTTATTAACTGCCATTTGGAAGAAATATTGATCAGTTAATCCTAACAATGTATGCATGTGTCAATATTATTGAAGGTTCATGTCAATGAACTAGTATGTGTAAGCAATCAAGATATGTTGGTCGGTGAAGTAGGGAGCACAGAAGTGCTTTTTTTGAGGAGTTAGCATAATGCATTGATGCGTGTATATAATGCCAGCATTACCCTTTAACCTTTAGTCCCAATATTCTCACATAAAGTAGTCCTGACAGGAAAACCTGGACTCGGACATGATGAGCAAAAACAGCTCCCCAGTGGTGTCACAGGGGAGCCTGGTGTCCTGAAATTATGTTAAATGAGTCTGACGTCTGTAAATGCAAATATGTGCCCAAAGCACCTGAAGTGAGAGAAATATGTTCTCTCTCCTCACAGGGATTATATGAAAGAGATTATGTCAAGGAGTCTGTCAGGGAAATAATGTGATGCATGGGTGTGTGCATTTACCTTTAATTCTACCAGCTCGGGTTCCAAATCCTACAAACAAGTTATATGAGGGATCTTTAAGCCTGTCTTAACCTTAAAGGGTAACACCACACATTTTACACATTAAAGTGTGTTTACCGGTCTTTGGTTGTACTCCTGCATATGTGAAAAATTAGTGTAAGTCTTTAGTGGCTCCAGAGGAGGCTGCATGTAATCTAATAATTTACCTCCAGTGATGTCACTCAAGTTGCATTGTGGGCAATGTCGGCGCCAGGTTTTGAAAGGGAAGAATGCGTAGAATAAGAAAAACGACAATATCTCTGTTTCTGCTGTATTGATTTTGGTCATTTGTTTTTAAACTGTGTATAATGAGTCCAACAGTGTTACAGGAATGCAATGCTAGACCACTGGAAATCAGATTACATGCAGCTTCCTCTGGAGCCACAAAAGGCTTTATACTACTTTTTAGGCCTGTTCGATTAATCTATTTTAAATCGTAATCGCGATTATTTAGTTAGGACGATGTTAAAAATGTGAAACTCGTGAAATCGATTTTTCACTTTAACTAGGGTAATTACAGTACAGCCCCCGTTCATGTGTCTGGGCTGCGCTGGGTTGCCGTAGTGACTTCCACCTCTGTCCTCCCATCGCGCTCTTCACATTGTAAACAAACAAAAGGAAGAGCAAGTCCGTTGTTTGAAAGTGGTTCGGCTTCGACGCTTCGTATGAAGAGCAAAGTACTCCGCGTATGAAGAGCAAAGTACTCCGCGTTGTAAAATCTGTCTTAAGTCAGTGGCAGTTAAAAGCAGCATGACAAATTTATTTCAACACCTCCAAAAAAACCACCCGTCAGAATGGCAGCAGTGTGTTGCAGAGCGGACCGCACAAGGGAACGTAGATGTGGCTACACCACCACCCACTCCAAAGCAAGTTACTCTGCCAGCTTCATTTTCACGTGGTGTACCATATGAGTGAGGTTTTTCTCTTAATCCCAAAGGGATTGTTTTTTTTTGTTTACAAGAGGTCTACAAGAAGATAGCATGGAGCAAAGCCCGATGGCAAAAGTTAATTAATTGTTCTCTATATTAATCCCTTGAGGGATTTTTTGTTTAATAAGAGCAAGGTTTGCACTCAAATCCCAATGGGGAAATTATTTGCAAAATGTTCAATAAAAAACAGCATATTTGAAATTATTTCTTTGCCTTTTGTCATTTCACAAAATAATCGTAATCGTAATCGAAAATCGGATTTTGAGAGAAGAAAATCGGGATTTTATTTTTTGACAAAATCGAACAGCCCTACTACTTTTTAACGTGTACTCTCCAGGACCTGTAAACACATTTTAACGTGTAAAATAGGTGGCGTTATCCTTCAAATAGGTGGCGTTATCCTTTAATTATGTTGTTAGCAGTAGTATACAAAAGTAACATGTAACAGTAATATGTTACTTTTAGCACTTAAGGATTTCCAATAGGATTTGTGGTAATATTACAATTACTATGACCCGTTACAACTGTTTTTCAACCTGGTCAGACCCACCAGGTCACCAACTACCAATTACAGCTAGTTTAAAGCAGCTTATAATGATATACATGTTTTAACATTTGTCAATATGGACATACTATACATGGTTAGACCAGTTAGATTCTCCACATTTCAATCTTTCAGTTCATTTAACAAAAAACAGAGGAACCAAAGAATGACTCTATCAGATTTGTCAGCATGGTAAGCAGAAGAGATGGAAAAAGGTGGTGACTCTACCTTTCAAGCAGTCCTAATTGTGTCCACTCCTCGATAATTTATATTTCTTCAGTCTATAAGGGTTCGAAAAGGAGGGTTTTCCATCAGATGAAACCAATATGTCAAGTGAAGTCCATTGCTCTCTGTTTGCCAACTTTGTCAAACAAAAACATATACTTTCAACAGGAGATAATATTGTCTATTCCTCCATGCCCAGTATTTTGGGGATTTTGTTTTTTTTCGACAACATGAAAGCGGCCCCACCTTTGTCTGTTTAGTTTATAGCCCAGGACAGCCCCTAGAGTACAGCAAGCGCTCCCAGTTTGGCAGGACAATCGGCTCTTTCATGTATCTTTGCATCATGGTACAACAATGTATTATTTCCTATCAATAAATCCATTACCCACAATTGTATCCAATCATGCCAATGGATGGGTAGTTGAGCCAAGCTATTGCATTGCATCATGGTGTGATGACAGCTTTAGGGCCCGGATCAGAGAGAGCAGTTTTTACAATGAGAGGCGCCTTTTTTCATAAAAGTTGGCCATACATTTTATCTCAGTTTCAGAGTTTGTACTTCCCACAAAACAACCGTGCTGCACGCTATTGGATTCAGTCCACAGTGATAACATTTCGTCCATGGCAGTCATTGTATCTCACATAACCTACCGAGCAGTCTCATACCAGGCTGAATGTAATTTGACAGATTGGGTCTGGTGCCTGACTTGTTGCAGCACTCTTGAATTTGCTGGGTTGCATTATTATAGTTAAATAAACCAATAATGCCTTTCTTCACCTTGTCTATCAATCTCACTTAAGTGTCGTGATTCCATCACACAGACTGTGGAGTCCACTTACCACAGTGTGAGGGTGCTGTGTGTAGGTGTGCAGTAGGTGTTCTCACTCAGGTGAAATTGGAGCTGTGGTAAATACATGTGTACAGTGTTGGCGTTGTCAGTGGGAAACAAAGTCTCTTTTTCTCAAAAAATGTGAAGAATTGCTTTTCTTATCACTTCCTAAGAAAAGTAATTAGTAACACTACGCATTTGTTTGTTTGTTGTTTCTTGTATTGTAACCAGAAATAACTGCATGAGGCTTTCTCTGTTTGGCTGCATTGTAGCCTTGTTGTTGACACTATCAGTGACTGGCGACAAACACACATCACACATGCTCATGTCATTTAATATGAAACCCTTATCAAATCCACAACAGACAGCATTATCAGAAGTCATTTGGCAAATCACAGGCCATGCAAGGCAAACAGTATTTTGGCTAAGACCAGTTGTAAATGTGCTGAAGGTTGGCTGTAAAACAACGAGAAACAGCATGAGAGAGAGTGAAATAAATTTAAAGAAAATATTCATACAGAAAATTGGAAAAATAGAAAGGTGACAATCTGGAGCTGCTCCACTGAGTATGAAATATCTTCATATTGCATATTTTGACATCAGTTCTGTCAGTTGTCTTAGTCTTGGGTGTTGCCCAAGGTCCCCCTGCAGTACATGCAAACCTCAGACTGCATGTGCGCTCAGCATGTTACAAATGTTTGTGCAATTCACCAACTGTTCTGCAAATACATGTATTCATTATTCAGTGTTGAACCTACCTACCCATGCTGATCCAAGTTCAGTTTGAATTGCTCTGTGCAGTTTTATATTTTGGTCTGATACACTGCAATGGACGTGCTAATGTATGCAAACTATTGACACCAAAAAGCTGTGGAGATCATGACAGTTGGAGAAAATGTGTTTTTTTTTTTCATGTGTTTTTTCTATGTGCATGTGGTTACCTGTCAAAAACTAATCATGAGACAGAATGAGCTTTGTATATGTGATGTGATTAGGGTTGGGTACTGTTCACATTTGAACCAATACTGTCACCTGGTACTGGTACCCAACGGTATCTTGAAAATGTAATTTCACTTGTAAAAAATAAGTCACCAAGTACGACTGGCATTGCTTCAAAGAAGCAAGCTGTTCAAATACCTTGAAGCATGCTGGAGAGACTGTTTCTACTCTTTGCACTTTTCTCAACCTGGATAAATGGACTAAAATGAAAAACGTGATGGAATACCAGCACAGTATTGGACTAAAAAGTAACTTTCATGGAAGAAGAAGAAACGTAGTCGTGTCACTACAACAGTGCTGGCAATCTGTAATATTTCAGAGTATGCAATTCACATACTATTGGTTTAATACAAGGGTTTCTGTCACACTATAAAACCTCAAATTCTGCTGTAGCATAGTAAACAGCATGTTGGTAAGGACATGAGTTTTTGGTAATGCCAGTAAAAATGCTAATATAACGTCAACAAAGACAGTAAAAAAAGCCTAGTTATCTTCAAGCACAACTTCTCAAACCGGCTAATTGCATGCATAAAGATGTCGATGAAGATGATGGTGCCTTGTAGTTCATGTAAGAGGGTTCAACTCTCCAAGAACTAGCACAGCTGTGGCTGCACGCATGCTAATGTCAGCTGACTATCAGGCTCAAACATGGTACACTCTTCATCTTTTAGCTATACTTTATGTTTGACCTGGTGTTTCCTCGTGGTCGATATGTGTCCCTGGTCAGCTTTGTGTTTTACATTACAGATACTGCAGTGAGCGTTGGCCCGACTCACTGAAATACCTAACCTGTGTTGCAGGGGTGACGTGTCACTCTCTGCATCTCTCTCTGTAACATTATTCTAAAGATGTGCGTTGAGGTACCAAAATTTGGCACCAGTTAATCTAACTTGAATCAGTATTCAGTAGTAGTGATAGTCGTAGTATCGATGAAATTCGGTTGGTATCTTTAAAAGTACTGAGTTCTGTACGGTACCCAACGCAAGGTGTGATAACCAAGCATTTCTCACTATTCATAGTTCCAGAAGCCTTTAAGGAATAGTTTTCAATTTCAGTTCAATTCCAATTAGCAAGTAGGACAACATTAATAGTCAGTCGCTTCTAAAGCCATTATACATCTCTGTTAAAAAAAAAAAGAAAAAAAAAGTTGTCCATTTTAGTCAAGTTTATTTAACAATATGGGTAAGGCTTGGCCAGGGTTAGGGGAAACATTATTGGGCTGAACAGATTAAAACGTCATGTTTGACAAATGGAAATGACTGTCTCATCCAATTTTATTTCAAAAATGTCCAACTATTCCTTTACAGGTTGCAGAACTTAGCAGCCTATTGAGGACCATGTAAACACAGTTAACATTTCGTTTTAGTCACAATGTTATCGCGTGCTCTTGTGATGTTGCTATTACAGGTATTTGCATCTGGTGATTTTGAATATGGAAAACTGTTAGTACTAAACTGTGTAACACAAAAATCAAGCCTTATCTTCTGTGCTTCTTTCCCTGCTTTATTCAACCAGGAATGGATTTTGCTGAGTCTGCATGTTCATTTTCAGCATTGCTCTGCTTCACGTTCATACACATTCTATACATACCTTCACACCTGGGAGCTGCCACGTGCCATTATACGTACATCTACGGTACTGACTGAGCAGCTGCATCTTATACGTTGCTGCGTTGCTCAAGGGCACCTTGGCAGTAGCTCTTGAAAAAAAGGAGACACTTTGAAGTTCTGGTTCTGAAACTGTATGTGTGTGTCAGAGGTACAAGGAAAGAGCTGATTTTGACATAAAACAGTGCAAACCATTTCCTATGACAATGCATTTGAGAATGCAGGCCTGGGAGTGTGTTAGCTGAATGACATGTCTTGCTGCAACATACACCCTGTTGTTGGCTCTGTTTTTTCTTTTATTTATTTGAATTAATTGGACTGTCACTCCGACTGTATTTTGAGCCTGTAAAAGCTTTGCCTTCATTTTCTGTGTCTGCAAAGAACAGAGGGAAATGACCGTGCACATTTCTGAGTTCAGACGGGTTGAGAAAGTACCACAACACTCATTTGCATCAGCAAATTAAGCTGTCCAAGTCCAGTCCAAGTTTAGATGTTCAAAGTGAATTCCGTATTCTGGCTTGTACAAGAAGGAATCTATCTGCCTAAAGTTAAACATCCTTAAGTGAGCCTGCGTGAATGAACGTACTCTAAGACATTCTCTTTTCCATTAGTCTGGGTAAAGTGTAATTATGAGGATGCTTGATGATCCCCAAGCAGTACTTTGCTGATGTCAGTCCAATTAATAAGAATTGCTGAGTATTGTGTGTATTTTGACACCCTTTGATATTAAATACCATGAAAGCAGCACACATTTCTAAAGAATGTCACATGAAACAGCTTTATCAGCTCATTTAATTTAATTTAACACCATTAAGGAGCACAAGTGCTTTTTGCCTCAAGCAGCTTTAATATTGAAGCTTAAATGCCTTAAGATTTTGGTGTTGTTATTGCGATGAAAAATGAAACTATTTAATTTTGTACACAGCATACAATTAAATGCCACATTCAAACCTACAGTATGTCTGTGTACTTTTGCAATAGCTGCTGGTTTTATATAGCGGGTTAAGTTATTTATGGTATGGACCGAAAGGCAATCAGGGATGAAAGAACATCAGCTGTGACTTATGGTACAAAGGAAGCAACATTTCTCAGTTTACAATGTCATACAGTGATGTTGACTTAATACACCACTGATGACTGCAACTGATCTACTCCATCATTGGTGGCTTCAGGTCACTGTGATGCACATTAACAGTCAAATCATTAAACACTACACTGTAGTGTTGTCAAAAATATTGATTCTTCAATACAATTTGATTCGGAATATTTGAAACAGGTTCAGTATTAATTTGCTGCACGATACATGATCGATACATAGATAGCAGCTGCACTTACTTCTCTCAGTCTTTCTTCTCCTCGATGAGTTGACAAACACAAATCAGGGTTTCTGTCAGTGTATTGCAAAACCAGCGCCCCTCCAGGCCTAAGCATAGATGGATTTTTACCTCTGCCAAGGAAGTTATGTTTTCACCTGTGTCTGTTTGTTTCGCAAAAAATACGCAAAAACTACTAAACAGATTCCCACAAATCTTGGATGGAGGACAGGTCTCAGCCTAGAGTAGACCCTCATTTTTGGTGTCAATAACCCCTGTTAAAAAATAAGAAAAGAAAAAGTAAACAGAATACATAAAATACTTGAATGGCTATAAAAGTAACTCACAAAAGGATAAATGGTCTATAGAAGCATAACATCTAGTGCTTCATTTCATGAGATGATTGGATTAGTCCATTGTTTTTCACTTACAGTCCCTCTCACACATACATTGCAACCCTGAACTTATCTCCACCTACCCGGAGGAGCTGTGTGTGAGAACGCAAATGTCTGAATCAGTTGGCCCAGACATTAAACAGACTTCACCCTGACAGCTCCTTGGTACAAAGTACCTGTAATGTCCAATTGAGCCCATGAGAGAAGAGTGAATTGGAGTGTTGAAGACGTTTCTATCATACCTCACAACACATCCGCATACTTAAATGACTGAATAAGTTCATTGTCAGTCATCCCCTAAAGGACATACATTACCGTTCCCAAAGCAACATGAATGTTGGAGCACACAAGCGACAGGGGTACTGGATCTTCATCATAGACTCACTGGTTAGGTTTAGGAAAACTTTGTGATTTGGCTTAGTATAAATGTTACTTATGCAACTTCAGCAACAAATGTAGCTACGTTATGTATGTAGCTTGAGTTACATAATGTACATGATGTAACAGCGGTCTCCTGGATGAAAGTCCTGTGCTTGTTTTACCCAAACATCTGTCCCAATCCTCCTCCCTTTACAGACTCGTCACTTTATGTACTATCTCGCCTGACTTCCTCCTTTGCTGCCATAATAATTACTTTGGTCAGTAGAGGTCCGCATAACAAAAAACATAAATATGAGTCACAACAAGTTGCTTTCACAGTCAACCTATATGGTCATCTTTCAGATGAGGCCGGTCTGTACCTCGTCCGCAATCTTTGATGTCCTATAAACAAAACGTGGCAATTTCTGCAGCATGTTTTTTGTGTCATGTCCTGCACACTCTACCCCTGTTCCAACACTCACCTGAACTAAATATATTGAGTAGGTTAGAACACGTCTGACATGGACAAGTGTCGAATGTGTGAAAGTTGTAACTGCAGACAATGTCTCAACATGATTCACATGTTCTGTTGCTACAGAAAATATGTAAAGTGTTCTTTAAATTCAAGTCAAGCAGAATGAAATTTTGTGGTCTTATACAGAAAATTTGCATTGTTCCTATGTTGTTTAACATGTATTACAAAGGTAAGGGCAGCACTTTATCTCTGTAAATGACTGTAGTTTAACAAGGTTTTCATAGTTGCTTCTAACCTCCCATAGTTGAGGCAAATCCGCATTAAACGAGACATTGTAATGCATGGTGTGTTTGGACTCTTCAGTAGAATTAATAACAAAAGCAAAAGACTTACACCAGTGTTATCCTCGAAACAAACTGCTGCTCGAGGTAAACTCTTTTCCACACTCTAATTCCTCCTCAATACATGATGCTCCCCTTGAGGCTGCATATTCATCAAAGTGATTGTGGTACGAGATAAAGTTGTGTCCAAAACTCTCTCAACTTTTCTGATCTGTGTGTGACTCATAAGGTAAAGCCCCCTCAGCCTTAGCTGATTGAGCCATTTATCATAATGACACGCCTGCAGCCGACTTTAGACAACATCACAGCTCGCTTCTGCTCATTGATCCCAAAAACTCAAAATGATGAATTGCAATTATCTGAGTCAAATTGGTAGTGAAAATTAAAGCTTAAGTTTATTAGCTGTTGATAATCAGTGTATGTATCCGTTTCTACTTAATATCTATACCATCAATTGTCACTTAGCCTAAATTGTGATTGTAAATCATGCTAACCACAGTGCCCTTCATCTCACAGAAGAATCCAGGGAGCCCTGTTTGAAAACAGTATGAAGCCCAGCACAGTCAAAGTTATTTTTGCTGTTGTTGTTGTTTCCGTGAAATGTATGAAACGTCAACTTTTATGGCCTCATATTACTCACAGTTGACACAACTTATGTCTGTAAAGAAGATGGAAAGTGTGACAATTTATCATGTTGACACCCGTCCTGGAGATCACATCACTCATGCAGTTCTTTCACACATTCATATTTTGTCAGTATGAGTGAAGCAAGGCTCTTCAAACGTGCTAAGCAGTTTTAGCTGTTAACCCCAATGAAAGGCAAAGCTGCATATTTCTTATGTCTGTGTTGTCTTGAAATTCAGTGAAGCGTTACTGCACCTGTCACTCTCACATATATGTAGCTACTTCTATTTAAAGAAAGTTTGCACCTATATTTTACCAGATGAACTCACATTAGATGTTAATTTTCAACCCTAAATCCCAATCTGTTCCTAGTATATGCTTCAAGACTTCAAGGAATGAGTCCAAGACACATAAATCAAAAGAGAGTTTCTTTAGATTTTATTCAAAAACCACTAACAAAGTCAGATGGCACATAATCTACTTGGGATTTGGGAAATTGGAGTGTTGTCTGGAAAGCTTTACAATGGAACAATCATTGACAGTGAGTCACTACTTACACCCAGCCACGGCATTGTAACAATAGCGGACACAGGCTAACATTCATTGGAGGGGATGCGTTTGTGAGAACACTGTCCCTTGGCATCAGTGAACAATCCCCAGCGAGCATTCACTGAACATTGGTGGCTCAATGAGAGCATCACACTCTTTGAATGGATGCAAGTAATAGATTGTCACTGAATAGGCGACGGATGGCACAGGCAAGAACAAGCATTCAAGTGTCATGAGGCTGCAAGGCTTTAATATGAGAAGAGATTGCTAAAGCAGAAACCAATTGGTTTAAAAGGTATTGGAGCTATTGTACGGCAGTGTTCATGGTGCATACAAATGTGCTCAGTGTCATCGAGGGCTGTTTCCATTCAGAGCAAACCTTCATCAACTCTTTTATCTATACTTTTTTTTTCTGAAATGGTTGCTGACTGATAGTAGTCATTGTTAATATGGCTTTAAGAAGACAATTCCATTTTCCCCCCATACTTTACATATAACAATTACATTTTTCAGTGCAGTAAGAAGTGGTTGTTGGTTACATCATTCTAATAATACCATCAGGTCAGTTATGGATTTCATTTATGTGTTTTTATTTCCACGTACTAAAGCAGACTCAATGGTTTTCTCCTGTAATTATTCAAACTCAGTGATGTTGAAGCAGGGCATCAGATAAAGCTTGAAGTCTCCTTCTGATATGGATTCCGTTATATGCTTAATGCTTGTAAAAGAGATTCATTACTGTAATGAACCACTTGGAAAATCTTTGGCCATTGGCTGGTTCCAGTTGTGTGCACTGATTAAGTATTTGTGTTCACTGATCCAGTCTGTTGGGCAGCAGTGTAAAAACAGCTACAGGGACATGTGAGTCAGTATATTAGAGTTACAGCTGATGAAGTCTCTGCTCCTGCGCTAATCAATATTATCATACGGAGAATGGGTCAAACTGCTGGTCGTTTAAGAATTACCACCAACTCTGCAGTTCTCCTCGGCTCCACAGACCTCATTAGTGCCTTTCAGCTCATTGTTTTTCATTTCTCTCACACAACTAACAGTAAATGTTTTGGTTCACTATCAGCACTCTCATCAAGGGTGTTTCCTACTGCAGAAGACAGCTGTACAACAACAACAACAACAACAACACACACACACACACACACACACACACACACACACACAAACTCTCATCTAACTGCAGACCAAGTTTTGACGTCAACCACTTTGTGGTCTACCATATGGAAGCCCTTGGTTTGGCATTATGGCCATTGCTATCTTGTTTTTTTTTTTTTGCCAGAACGTATTTGGATGAGAGTAGAGCAGGAGAGGAAATCCTAATTGGATCTGACTTAGAACCTGAGGACACACTGTGGTAGAAGCGCCATAACCTAAATCATGCCCTTGTCTATTTTACACTAAATGGGACCATAATTAACAAAATGGACACTATTCTGTGTTGAGGACTTCAAATGATTAAGTGATTAAGACCATAAACTTATCAGGAAACTCTTTATTGAGGTAACTAATTAAGTGAGAAGTAGGATCATCTTTTCATCAGCTTACAAACAAGTAAAAAACCAGAAGGACTTGCCCTCTGCTGGCCATTAGAAAGAATGCAGGTTAACGCTCCTTGGAATAGGCTTCAATTTTCAGATACAGTTAGTGGCTAGCCAGTGACCACAGCAGCTAAAGAGGCTTTCTTAGGAGTTTCTGGAGGCCAAACAAGAGCAATGCTGAGTGAATAATTAGTGAATTATTCATTTGGCAGTAGATTGCTAACACATGAGCTACATCATCTTTGCAGAGCCAGAGGCTGTCAAATGTATGTGATTGTGTGTTCTTCGCCTCATTGTGGTGCCCAGGCCAACATAAGCTCACTGACAGTTGTTCAGAACCCCAGCTGTGGTAGCTAATTCTACCCTGATATGTCCAAGGTTCAATATAATTTATTTGTCATTGTACAACACAGCATTGCATAACAAAATGAAAGATATAAGCTCCTTCATGCTATCATATTTTCCTGCGACCAGGCATTAGCCAGGAGCAGCCTTAACGCCAAGCTGGATTAGCATGGCTCCCATCCTGGATCTTTCCTCTCTTTTCTCACTTGGTCTGTCTGTCTAGCTGTTCAGGTTGGATGGTCAAAAGTGCCATGGGAAGTGATTCTCTCAAAGTCTGCTGCTCTTAATCCAAAACCTGTGCGTTCTTCTCCAATACTGGTGATTTTATTTCTGTAATGGATAATATTTGTTTCAGCAATAAAAAAAAAAGATAAATAAATAAATAGAACTGTTAAACAACAAAAATGTAGTGGAATTTGAAGGTGCCACTGGCATCTGTAAGTGCCGCCATTGCCATATGAGGCCATAAGGAGCAACAATGAGGCCATCCCACACTCAAAACCAAACTTGGAGAAGCAACACAGAGGTGAGAATTAAAGCAGCAAAACAGCTCCAACGTAGCTTTGCCATTATCTGGGATCATGAACTATTGTTCCCAGATCATTAAGGGTCAATGCAACTGTTACAGTATTACATGATTTTTATGTGGTGGACTGCGTTAAGTCTATTTATAATAATAATTTTGTGTTGTAGTACTGATCCTGCAGCTGTATGAGGGTTCAGCCCTCTAGATACCGATTTAGATACAAGTTACTCTTGTATGTATACTGTGTGTGTGCCTGTAACAATAGGGTGAAACTGATGTCTTTGAACAAATAAGCTCATGAATATAATGTTGGTCTGAAAGATTATTTGTTCAGATTCTGTACTTTCTGATGTCATATGAGACAAACACGCTGCTCATTTCTGCTGCTGCTGCTGATGCATGTCAAACCCAGCATCCACCTCAGAATCCACCTGCAAGCTCTGTTTCTTCGTGGTTGCCTACAGGGAAGAAGCATTGATCTCTCCCTGCTCTGGTTTTACAATAAGCTTCACAGGGGAGGGATACAAAACACGGACTAAATTTCAATATATTTACATTTATTTGTATTGATCTATCTAGTTTTATACATACATCAATAGATTAAAGGGTAGTTACATTTATTGATAGAAGAGTCACTATATAAAAAAAGCAAACCTATGATGAAGTTGTTCAGTATCTGGAAAAAATAAGATGCATTGATTGATAAAATGCAGAATCTGACACTGGAACATAAGGTTGATTCAGGATATGCGAACGTGGTACATATCAAAAGTTCAAATTGACAGTACATAATTAACACGCCTTGAGCCTTGTCTGCCTTTCACTTATAGCCTCACACATTTGTATGGTTTCTGTTGCACACTTCTGTACCCCTGCCTCTGTCTTCAACCCTAAGTTTCTGATTATAGAGGACACCAACAACTATTAAATTGCATTGCATTTGGTAAAGACATGTGTGCAACCCTCTGGATGTAATCACTTGGATGATCCCTTAACGCAACGTTACATATACATTTGTATTTTAATTCAATTTGGTTACCCTCAGAGTTCCTGAGTGCAACACAACTGTTGTAAATAGAAATCCCAGGTTTCTGAAACATCTTGTCAGATTATGTTCTCACTACAAACAGAACTCGGCATGTCATAACAATGTTATGTCTTAAAAACTAAGCAAACATGCATCCTCAGGTATTTGTTGATGCACTCAGCTGAGAACACTAATAGCACATTGACCTAATGTAACCTGAACTACACGTCACTGGCAAAACCTCTGTTGAAATGGTCTGACTTGGCTTATGAGCAAAACGTAGCGAGTTGACAACTTTGCTAACACAGCCAAACATCCTTGAAATTATCTTTACATACAACTAATTTACAGCAGCAAATACGTTTTGAAAAATAATGTTGACGGAATAACATTTTCCTTTAATATGAGGAAATGCTGTTAATTAATACCTGACCTGACCTAAATGTCTCTGGACATAATCCAGGCAGTGACTATGTCATTCAGCACACTGTTATGGAAACAGTTCAGGGATATACGAACACCGTGACAGCATGAATATGACACGTACATATTACTTTGAGGACAAGAAGTGTCTGTTTGCGCTGCTTCTTAGGGATGGCTCTGCTGTAAGAAGCTTAATGTAAATAAAATGTATTCATTTGTTAATTGAGCCCAAACCTCTGTGTGGCATACAAGGGGAAATGCAGCACTTACAGGCTGGACACTTTGGCTGCTTGTGTGGTGCGTGATGGCTGTGTTGCTGAGCTGCTGGCTCACTTGTGCGTGTGTCCACACAGGCAGCGTTGCTGCTGCAGTGCGGTTCTTCCTGCCCTATCTGTTAACATGTAGCTGGCCTTTGATAATCATCAAATATGATGATGTGATTTTCCTTTACCCCCACTGAACGAGTGGGAAAGCAGGAGGGGGAGAGAGATGGAGGGAGAGAAAGAAAAAGAGAGTGCACAAGAAAAAAGCTGGCCTTCATCTGTTGTGTGTATTCTCTTCATGTCTGTGACATATTCGACAAATACAGACATTAAAACTGCAGCAGAACACAGGTATGATGCCGATATGACTGTCTACAGGTCGATTTCAGGTCTATCTTTGCTGAGAACCCTTCGTGTCTTGCGGTAAAAATAGGCGAAACTCCGAATCTCTAGATGAAGTGCCACGGCAGCCTCGCTCAACAGGCGCGTGAGAGGCGACTCAGCTTCCAGTGTGTCTGCTCTAACCTGTTTACATGGATGCCAAAATGAAAAAGCCAAGTATAGCGCCATGCACACGTGCTGCTCACGCAGCCAGTGTGGCCAGCCTGTTATTGAAGCTTACTGCGCAGTTGTCAAGTCGCTGCCATTGGTGTTTTCTGAAGCGGCTCCTTTAATGAGGTTTTCCCGTCATTTTGAAATGTATCACAGTTTCTACGGTTTAAACTGTTAGCATGGCGAGACATTTCATAATCATTATAGAAGAGCTTTCTATGCACCAATCAGTCACAACATTTTTTTCGTGGAGCAAATCATCATTACATCTGTAGGTGGTCATACTTGCTTGTAAAGTGCAACATCTCTAAAGTTGTAGAATAAAATATCAGTCCCTGCCCATACACACTGCCATACAATAGTTACACAGGTGCGATACCCTGCTTAAGTATCCAGGCCAGTGAGTGTTGGACGTTCCTATTAACACTGTGCTGCAGACTCATAGGCTGCATTTTACAGAAGGAACTCTGCCCACCCATCAAAAGAACTCACTTTTGTTAACTGCCAAGAGTGTGTTTCTGAATCGAGTCACAGTGCGGTCATGGCACTGTTTCACTGTTTATACAAGTGCTGGAAGCAAGTCCCTCAGAATACAGCCATAACCAACAGACTGACACTACAGCGTCCCTGGATTGTGGTTTAAACCCATACTGATAAGAAAAAGCAATAACTATTTTTAATGAATAAGTTAATGTTTGGTGCTATTTCATGTGTCGCCTGCCTATAACTCAGCTCTGTACCAGTGCTGTGTTTGTTTGGATTTGGCAGTGACCTTATAAGCCCTTCCCCAGGGTTACAAAACCCCCAAATTTTGTGATAAGTGACTTCAAGCATTAATGACTCAGGGAACTCTTGAATATTTTTCTAAATTTAAGCTTTCATTGTTGACAGCAAAGTCTCCGTCTAATCAGTGAACTAATTGTTGCAGCTCTAGCTGTCAATCTTAAAAAAAAGTCAATTTATTGTTTCAGTCATTTTTCTGCGTCACGTTACAGCCATGACCCGGCTGCTGGAGCTGATTGTGGCCATTGTAGATAGTATTTGTGGTTCCACCAGCTTTGCTATTCTTGACGGAAGCTGATAGAAGCAGCATCAAGCTGCACGGAGCAGATCGAGCCGGGAATGAAGTCAGACACGGGAAAGGCATAGTGTATCCGGTCAATTCTAAATTAAACAGCCTGTGCAGACTTGGGAGGGACAGCACAACAAAGTCTGGGGTAAAAAGGGAAAATATTAACAAACAACAGAAACAATAAACAAAAAAGATTCATCCTAAATTTCTCTGGTTTGGAGTTTAGTTAAATTATACCAAATATCAGTCTTGTTGTACTGCTAACCATCACTTTATGCTGTATTGGAGCTGTGTTAAGTTAAAGAAGATTCAAACCAAACCTTTTCTGCAGTTGCTGCTTCACAATTTCCCACTGACCAACTGTCATGATGCATTTATTGTGAATAAATTATTGGAAATTAACTGTTTGTCTCCAAGTTAGCTTAGCAGTGCTATTCCTCAATAAAAAACAGGCAGAATTTACCAGATATGTACATATTCTGCATGTTTGTGAAATACTGTTGGGAGGAATAGTACAGTGTACAAATAGCAATAATCTTATCTAGCTACCACATTATGTTGTATGAGTAATGTATGAGTTGATGGCTTAATAATGATGGGTTAAAGGTCAGGAATGAAACAATTTTTTGTGCATTTGCATTTTTCTGTAAAAGAAATAGCAAAATATGAAGCAGAGATGATACAGCAAAGCAACACAGCAGAGGCAGAGCATGTTCTCCTACTGCACAGCAGAGTGTGAGAATCCAAAAGGTCAGGAACATCAACCTTTTCTGAGCTGAACAGAAATGTGAAAGAAAACATCTTTGCTTCAGGATGTTGCCACATAAAAGAGAAATGAGAATAGAAGGATGAAAAAAGAAGTTAAATGCAGAGGAGCAGAAGTCAGTTTGAGTTCAGCTCTAAACTGTTGGTGGCACACAAACTTGAACGGTAGTAGATTAGTAGTAGAAGCTGGAGGTGCTGCTTTAGTCTGTTATAGTTTAAACAACTCAAGCCTGATGAAATGAACTGTACTTGTTTCAATACTGTCACTGTGACCTTGAAAAACATGAGGTTTCTAAAGGTGGGACTTCTTTGCCTTCTCTCATAAACAGCCCTGTACATTCAAACAGTCATGTCATCACAGAGCAGCAAATACCTTTTCCAAAGAAGGTCTCTGATATTCAGGTGCACACAGGCAGGAAGACGAGGCACAGAGGTTAAAAGTAGGAACCATTAGTTGGAAGTGTGAGGTAAGTGCAAAGAGGGCAGCCAGAGCTGATTGTTGAACTAAACCCTGCTTTAGTCCAAGTCCTAAACATAACGCAGGCCAATTTCACTGCAACAAAACATCAATAAATAAATTGTGTTCCCATATCAGACTATAATTTTCAACTGATATCCCAGGGTGAGGGATACCACTGATTTTGCTAAGTGCAGTCAGTCTGATTGCTCTAAACATTTAAATACTGCGGCGCCACTTGTGCCTTATGCTCCATGACTTTCACTGTCCTCACACGGCTTGAGGACAATGTGAATGAAAGATTTAACAAGTATTTCTTAACCTCCACTTCAACATAAACACCTTGTTTTCTGTGCTTCAAAAAATCCTTCTCTTCATCTTCCTCTCAGTTGTGGCCATGAGTCACTGTGAAGAACCACTGATCAGCTGGCTCATTTCCATGCATTAACATTCATAAGGTGCTTTGCATTGACCATTTATGGTTGAATATGGGTGTTAAGGGGGCGGTATATGTGGCAGATCCACATGTGCACATTTCCAAGTTGGAATGGGATTTATCAAAGGTAACTGTGTACTGGCAAGCGTACACATTTTTCTTGGCATTTTTTAATTTGTATGTAGGCAAAGATTTACTGTAGTGTGGATTCTCTGCAGAGTTTTATAAATAAGGCTCCTCATTTGATGTTTTAATTTGATGGCGGTACCATAAGCTTATGATCACAGAAGGCAAAGCACCTGTGACACGACAGCCTGGATTATCTTGCGCTCTATTCTCAAGCTCTGTTTCTGATTCATCCAAAATGCACTCCAGAAATCACAGCGCTGCGTGCAAAGGAGTCGGGACGAAAGAGAGCAAATACCTTTTTCTCATCCAGCGGTAACATGAGGGAGATAAACCTTTGCTAAACTTATGGAAATTATTATAATTTAAACGCATGCACTCAAAGAAAAAAAAATCCTTCAAACACTGACTTTATGTATTGCAATTACATATAGGATAAATATACGTAAGTATATAATTAAATGCAAAGTATTTCCATCATGTTGCGTTTATGTGAATGAATTCAATAACTTAGTCTGCTTAGATTAAGTAGATTACATTTTTCAATTATTATACTTAAAAGTAAAACATTCAATAAATGTTTTAGGGAAATAATTTAATTTAATTTGAATAATTTTTTGAGCGCATGCAATTAATATCAAGCTAGTGGTAGAGACAATTGTAGGTAATCAGACATACCCCCACCACCCCCACCTACCATAAATTATGCTCATGGATGCCCAAAAGCAAATCATAGAAATAGGAATTAGGATTTTTGTCTGCCAAAATGTCAGCTCTGGAAACAGGAGACAGTTCCCACCGCGACTTAACAATCCAGTTATTTCAACCTAAACTGTGATCATTCCCTCGCCCTAAACAAGTTGTTTTTTGTGCCTAAACTTAACAAATTCATAAACATATCTGTGTGAAATTACACAGACCATCACAGTTATTAACATAATGAGGAAATGTTGTTATCCTATCAAGCAATAGTATTTTTTTTTTAAGTATGGGACTAATACAGATGGTTACACAAGCTGGTACCAACATAATTGGCAGAAAACCGAAAGTCTGGAGGTAAAAACCTGGAAGGCCACCAGCCTGAGAGATCCATTCCCTGAGGGGACAAAGAGGAGATGAAAAGAGGCAGCAGGCAGATCAGCAGCAACACTCCACACATCAGAAAGGAAGGTGAAAAACATTCGGGTCCAAAGAAGCCGGAGCAGTTCTCCTTATTGAACAGAGTGTGTGGAGCAAAGCCAGGATATCGCACCCGACAAGAAAAGGTTCAAGCACTCACTTGGCGTCTGAGTGCCAGAAAACGAGCAGGAGCCCTCAAATCTACCTGCTAGAAATAAGAAGCTTTGTGAGTACCGTGAATCAGTGGGAAGCTTTGAGAAGCAGATGCAAAGAAAGCTGCACAAAACTGAGAAAGCTACAGAGTCAAGGGAACTGTGATTAGTATGATGGAGGAAAATGACCCCATTTCAAACTTTAAAGGCTTTTGTTACTTTCTTACTTTCTAACTGTTAAGATTTCCATTAGAGTTTGACTTCCTTCTTCGTGCTTGTGCCGACGCATGCATGTGTGTGTGCTTTTGATGCATGACGCGTGGCTGTATTTGTAGTCTGAGAGCAGGACACTGCTTTCTGTTTGATCATAGATCAGAGGCGCTGTGTGGCCTTCAGAGTTCTGTCTGCCATTATTTATTGATGAAACAACAATTTCAACAAGACCCCATCCACACACACCTCCCCCCTTTACCTCATGAGGGCAGCTCAGATCTTTTACTAACAGTCGAGTCCTGAGCTGAATGTGAAGCCTCCTTGTTCCTCATTCTTCACAATATCATATTTTTGAAGAGCAGTAATTGCTGAACACTGGACACATACAATCTGTGAAATTTAATTAAAAGATATCACGATAAACCTAATCTTTATGTAGATTCTCCATAATTCACAAATATTCAACCATATGTTTCATACTGTACACCCACTGTGAACATAGTAAAGCATTATGATACAGAGGACCTTCTGTTCTCGTTTTAGCCCCATCAGCTGGGCCTGTTTTCTCTTTCAGCTGTCACATCTCATTCGGTGTTATGTTGCCTTTAGCAATGCAGGCACCAGCCCCTCAACACTGTGTCACTGCTATTGGTGCTACTCGGACTTCCACTAGGCAATGATGAGGTCATATTTGTTAAACAGGAACATCTTCCACAGGGCAAAGTCAGAAAGGATGACCCAGTGGATTTAAAGGCTTTGGGACAAGCGTTACTGGTCTTGGTGCACGTAGTCGCTCAGGATTATTTTAGACACAATGAAATGTCGGTTATAGGTTGGATAGAAGGTCATATTGGCCTGTAACAGGGCAACATTTGCAGATATGAAGGTGTACGTATTTGCCTATTTTTAAAGCTTTCACAGTAAGTATTCCATGTACAGTATCAGCACATACAATTTAGATTATTTACTGATTCATGTGTTCAGTGTGTTCATTATACACAAGCATCAAAGACATATCCTGTGAACCAAACAAAACCTAGCCACGGTTTACACCTCGCATTACTTCAGCTTCACAGAGCTCGGCATCCTTTAATCTTGAAGATACATCTCGAATCCCAGACGGTCATTTAACAACGCTTGCCACAAATTTGAAGGTATTTACAAAATACTCTAAGACTTAAATTATCCAGATTAAAAGTGACAATGGAAAATGAAAATTTAGTCCAGCACTCAATGAAAAGATTTCAACTTTTTCCATATATTTTCCAATCCAAACAGACCACACTTGTGGCTAACAATGCCACATCTTCTTGCTTGATTTGAGAAAAAAACTGACATGAGAAAAAAATATAAATGCATTGCTGTGTATGCAAAAACAAAAACTGGAACGTAGCTTGATAACAATCACTGGTTGCCATCACAGAAATTCAGCAAGAAGATATGACTTATCCAACACCTCATCATACCTAAACAACAAAACAGGTCAATCGCCAGTGACTCCCAAAACCACATATACAGTATCACAGTTCCTAAAACAACATGTCTATTGCAATGTACAAAGGAAAGGCGCACCAGACCTTCATCGATTGCTCGCAATTTGGTCATCCATCCATCCATCCATTTTCTTCCGCTTATTATATGTTTCTTCCGGGTCGCGGGGGCAGCTGTCTGATCAGGGACACCCAGACTTCCCTCTCCATGGACACTTCCTCCAGCTCCTCCGGGAGGATCCCAAGGCATTCCCAGGCCAGCCGGGTGACACAGTCACTCCAGCGTGTCCTGGTCTTCCTCAGGGTCTCCTCCTCCCGCTGGGGCACGCCTGGAACACCTCCCAAGGGAGGCGTCCAGGGGGCATCCGATACAGATGGCCGAGCCACCTAAGCTGGCTCCTCTCGATGTGGAGGAGCAGCGGCTCTACTCAGAGCTCCTCCCGTGTGGAGCGCCCCGCCACCCTGCAAAGGAAACTCATTTCGGCCGCTTGTATCCGGGATCTTATTCTTTCAGTCACGACCCAAAGTTCATAACCATAGGTGAGGGTAGGAACGTAGATTGACCGGTAAATTGAGAGCTTCGCCTTTCAGCTCAGCTCTCTCTTCACCACGACAGACCGATACAACGGCCGCAATCCTGCAGCCGCCGCACCGATCCGCCTGTCAATCTCGCGCTCCATCCTTCCCTCACTCGTGAACAAGAACCCAAGATACTTAAACTCCTCCACTTGAGGCAGGAACTCTCCCCCAACCCGGAGGGAGCAAGCCACCTTTTTCCGGTCGAGAACCATGGCCTCTCATCCCAGCTGCTTCACACTCGGCTGCAAACCGCCCCAGGACATGCTGGAGGTCCTGGCTTGAAGGAGCCAACAAGACAACTTCGTCTGTGAAAAGCAGGGATGAAATCGAGTGGCTCCCAAACCAGATCCCCTCCGGCCCATGACTGCGCCTAGAAATTCTGTCCATAAAAATAATGAAAAGAACCGGTGAGAAAGGGCAGCCCTGCCAGAGTCCAACATGCACCGGGAACAGGTCTGACTTACTGCCGGCAATGCTAACCAGGCACCTGCCCCCGGTCGTACAGCCCTTAGCAGAGGGTCCCTGACCCCGTACTCCCAAAGCACCTCCCACAGAATGCCACGAGGGACACGGTCGAATGCTTTCTCCAAGTCCACAAAACACATGTGGACTGGTTGGGCAAACTCCCATGAACCCTCGAGCACCCTGCGGAGGGTATAGAGCTGGTCCAGTGTTCCACGGCCAGGACGAAAACCACATTTTTTCTCCTGAATCCGAGGTTCGACTATCAGCCGAATTGTCCTCTCCAGCACCCTGGAATAGACTTTACCAGGGAGGCTGAGGAGTGTGATCCCCTGATAGTTGGAACACACCCTCCGGTCCCCCTTTTTGAATAGAGGGACCACCACCCCGGTCTGCCAGTCCAGAGGCACTGTCCCCGACTGCCACGTGATGTTGCAGAGACGTGTCAGCCAAGACAGCCCCACAACATCCAGCGACTTGAGGTACTCAGGGCGGATCTCATCCAACCCCGGTGCTTTGCCACCGGGCAGCTTCCGAACTTCGAAGTATTCCTTCCACCGCCTGACGATATCCCCAGTCGAGGTCAACAGCTCCCCACCTCCACCGTAAACAGTGTTGGTGGAGGGCTGCTTCCCCTTCCTGAGGCGCCGGATGGTTTGCCAGAATTTCCTCGAGGCTGACCAGTAGTCCTCCATGGCCTCCCCGAACTTTTCCCAGCCCCGAGCCTTTGCTTCCGCGACTGCCCGCGCTGCAGCACGCTTGGCCTGCCGGTACCCGTCAGCTGCCTCAGGAGTCCCCCGAGCCAACCAGGCTCGATAGGACTCCTTCTTCAGCTTGACAGCATCCCTTACTTTCGGGGATTGCCGCCACGACAGGCACCGGAGACCTTACCGCCACAGCTCCGAACAGCCGCGTCAACAATGGAAGAGGAAAACAAGGTCCATTCGGACTCAATGTCCCCAGCCTCCCTCAGGATCTGGTCAAAGCTCTCCTGGAGGTGGGAGTTGAAGACCTCCCTGACAGAGGGTTCCACCAGACGTTCCCAGCAGCGGATCCAACTCACCACCAGGTGGTGATCAGTTGACAGCTCAGCCCCTCTCTTCACCCAAGTGTCCAAGACATATGGCCGGAAGTCAGATGACACGACCACAAAGTCGATCATTGACCTCCGGCCTAGGGTGTCCTGGTGCCAAGAGCAATGATGGACACCCTTATGCTTGAACATGGTGTTCGTTATGGACAAACTGTGACTAGCACAGAAGTCCAACAACAGAACACCACTCGAGTTCAGATAGGGGAGGCCGTTCCCCCCAATCACACCCCTCCAGGTAACACTGTGACCGCCCACGTGAGCGTTGAAGTCCGCCAGTAGAACGATGGAGTTTAGTCAGGTTTAGAAAAACATTGTGGTTAAGGGTTAATATAACATTGTAACATACCTAATGTACATTCATTACTTCAGTTATAAGTAATGTAATCAGCATGTACTGTACATAACTGCAGTTAAGGACATACCTACATTATCAATGTAACTTCAACTTCAACTTATTATTATGTATTTGACATAACTTAACTAGGTTTGTTAAAGTCTTTGTAAAGCAAATTCAGCCATTTTCTTCTAAACACATTAAATAGGTCATAAATGTATTTCCTTAAAACATGTAAAAAGCCATTCAACCATTTATAATTTAATTATGGAGCTAGGCTGCCAAACTGTGTTTCAAAATGTCTGTGTTCGGGATTTAATGGGCGGGTCAGAAATCATAGCCGCGTTACATAACACGGCTATGATTAGCATAAACCCCGCCCTGCTGCGGAAGCGGTATAAATACGTTCAGCGCATTAGCTTCGGCGGTTTTCCTGCTAGCTCTCGAGTCTTGGATAGCATTGCTTACGATAGTTGGCAGCTAGCTAACCAGTCAACCAGTCAGCTAACCAGCCATGTCTCCTCCACGTAGCTCATACATCTTTCCTGGATGCCACAGTGTGCAGGCCAGGGTAAAGGCTCAGTTAGCTTATTTAAGTCTCCTACCGAGACAACGTAAGGAAACGATGGATCCATGTTGTCAAGAGGAGCTACTGTGGAGAGCTCAAAATCACCACCATGCCGACAGCGGCTGCCACCATCACGGCCACTGGCATTATGTGCCACCACCGACCCTCTCCGTCCCGCCGACAGCGGCTGCCACCATCACGGCCACCGGCATTATGTGCCCGCCACCGATCCTCTCCGTCCCGCCGACAGCGGCTGCCAGGTGCAAATCCTGAAAGTGATTTTACATCGTGCATCCTGTCATGCCCATGTAATGTTAGCAAATGTTATTGCATTTAATCATGACATGATTTGGCCTGATTCCCTGAGCAGAGTCCATCTGACAGCACAATGATAATCCACAGGTAATATTTTATGTGCACCAATATAGCTATGACAAGGAATTATATGTAGACTGGGGTTTAAATTACTGGGAAATAAATTATCATTCTGATGGAGACTGTGAGGAACGAGGCTGAGCGCTATCAGTGTCGGAGTCAGTTTCTGGCTCTGATGGCTCAAACAGGTAGGGCTGGGTCCTTCAGACGATGCTGCTAGCACTAGCTTCCATTGTTGCTGAAGGCTACATCCTTGTGCAGTACACAGAGGGCTCCCCTCCCGTGTGTGGGCGTGGTTCCAGCGCCTCTAACTGACACGCCCCCAGCGTTTCACAGCAGAGAGAAGTGCTTGTTTTTCCATGATTTTAAGACCTAATTTTATATACTTATCGATTTTTTTAACCTTTCAAATTTGGCTCAGTGGTCAATGATACATGTTACTATGGTGTGACAAACTCATTACACAATTTTTTTGCTGCTTTACACGCACTTTAAGGAGTCTCATGGATAAAAACCTTGTACTTGTTTGTCCTGACCGTCCACCCTATCTAACTCCTTACTCCTTACTCTTATTTGGACTTCTTGGACTGTTTTAGTTCTGTGCCGTAAACTGAATACTTATGCTGTCCAGATGGTTACGCAAGTGTTTCAGTGCTCTTATTACATGGCCCTCTGGGTTTTTAAAAAACCATCAAGTAATTATCTTTCAGAAAAACTTTGTTTCTTGTTTCTTTGTTAATTGAATAAACATAATTTAAGCTACTGTAACCAATATTTTTTTTGTATTAAAATAAATGCAAAATAGCTCTGTATTCCAACAGTAATCACTGTTGAGAGTGTTTGGTCATTACCTCATGTCTCTCCTCCTCCTGCTCATGCATAAAAATATAATTCTGATATCCCTGCCTACTTTATCCAATCAGGACAGAGAACTCCATAAAGAGGCAGTCCTGTCTGCTCATGAATGCGCAGCGGGCACGGTCCTCCTGTCTGCTGTTATGTCTGGGGATTACTGCTGCATGTTCATGTGTTGATGTAGAGAGGAGGGATGAGACTGCTAACTGAAAGGCAGACAGAAGGTTTGCTAAAACGACGACCATGCTTCCAGCAGCTTTAATTATTGATTATACTACATTAGAGGCGAGACCAGGACAGCGAGTCTGTAAGCTTCTGTTAACTTTCTTGAATTACAATGTAATGTAATCAGCCAGCTTTAAAGGCGCATAAGCACATCTGTTGCTCTCAAAAATGGCACTTTTAACTTTTTATCTGTGGCTTTGCATGATAAATGGATAACTCCTATCAGTGATATGATAACGACATATACAGCTTTATAATCCTGTTGAGTTTCTTACCTGCAAACGGTGGCAATCACTTCTCAAATAAAACATATGTATGGATTAATTATTTTTAAACCGTTTACTGCATATTATATGTTTGGCATGCAAATAATGGCTTTAAGTGGGTGAGTAAGTTTGGTTTTTATATCATATGCTTTAAAACACTTACTCATGACAACTATGCAAAATGTCACCTTGGTAAAATACATACTGGTGTCAAGCTCAGCACCACTGCTGATGAGAGGTGTTACCATGCAAGCAACCCAACACACTATGTGTTCTTCATGATATTGTGTGAAGACTGAAACAGTTAGGAGCATCGGTAACTGTATGTAATGACCTTTTCAACGCTGCTTGAGCAAAGTTTTGAAGGAGTACATGGTAGTGGGACACAGTTTGCTCAACTTCTCCTTTGCTGTCTGTTCGCATAATGCTGAGACACCCAAACACTGACACGCATGATTTGGGATGTCCCTAAGCATTTTGAGAAGCTTTAAATACCATTTTGGCTAAACAGCAGTGAAAGATGTCTGTGGACATCTGCATGAATTTCCCCAGCTTGAGGTGTTGCTTAATGGAAGATTTATTGTGCTGTATGGATGCTCATGTTCGATACAAATTTACATTTCTGTGTATATTAATTATATCCGTCTTTTGATACCCATTCTAATATGCTTTTTACAAGTTTAAAGTATTGCACTTCCTTGTAAACATTTCAGGAAGAAAAACAATATCTGATGTTACTAGAAACTATTATATTAATAATACATAAAAATGATTTAAGTCAAATAAATAAAATGTCATTTTTGCAGTGTTTGTTTTGACTTGTGTACTTTCTCTTATCATAATTGGGTCATTTTTACAATAATTTTTTTATACCTGACTAATTATATTGGGAGTAGTAATTTGATGCCATCGGGCACTAAACATAGTCTTTAATATAACTTTATGCAATGCCTTTAAATAACTTGCTACTGGGGCAATGGTGTTTTCACATTGTCCAACGTATGCTATCCACATTGTTTTGACAGTCAAAGAGGTCCTCAAGAGAGGATCGTTCAGAGATATTGGCTGTTTGGTACTTGTACATATACATCTTGGATCATTTTTGATTTATTTCTTCTCTATTTGAAAACTGCCTGCTGAGTTGGATCAACCCATCAACTTGGTTGAGATTGCAGGTTCACACAATGTGTTGTTGAAATTTTTGACGGTGTTTTCGTTTTTGCATAATTGTGTCAAATGAATCCTTCATCCATCATCAAGTCTATTCAATGTCATAAAATGGTGGATGTGAAGGAATTCTTAAAAACTGGTCAACTCGTTAATAATGAAGGTTCGGGAGACTTTGATATTTTATACTTAAACATTTACTGAAGCGTGATCGAGGAGAACTAGCTATAAGAATTACAAGTGAGAACACTGTGTAGTGCCAGACCAATTCTGAAAATGATTTCAGCACATCTTTACTCGTCCAGCAAAACGATTCTGTTAATGAGAGTGATGACTTTAAAAATGTGACGGCTAAGAGTGCTCCAATCAAGAGCCAATTCAGGGCCGATTACCGATTGCTTGAGGGAGTTAATACCAATAATCGAGCAAAAGCAAATTTCTTTACTTTATTGTCAACCATAGCTGTTAGTTATTAGTGGCATAATTAAAGCACCATAAAAATGTTGAAGAAATGAATAATTATATAATTTGATGGATTTAAAGAAACGGGTTTAGAACAAAATTAAAATGTATCTGTGAACTATAAAAAGCACAGAATTGAGTAGCACAAAATTTTTGAAAAAATCTGGGTCTCAGTCTTTGTTCTTTGTAGCCTGAAGCCACTATTCCACCTGGTCACAGCCAAATTCAGATCTTCTGTGGGTGCACAGGGGGACACCTGCCTCCCTTGTGATCTGATCATTGTGTTCTTTGAACGCCAGATAACTCACAGGCAAGCCTGCTTGGGGCAAGTGTCATTGAAGATTACTGATAAATACACTGTGTAACTTTACAATTTAGGAAAAGTAATTGTTTCCATTGCGCAGTATAAATTATGAAAAGAGAATTTGGTGGAATGCATTGTGGTTGTGGCTTTTGGGTGGTCCCCCCTACTTATCTGTTCTCCCCCATTGTGCCCCCCACATGAAAATAATCTTGATCCACCCCTGGTCATAGCATGTATCTGGTTACTTTCCTCTCTGACAGCTAGCTGCTGCTGATTCAAGTGAGAAATAACAATAACAAAAGTGTCCATTACATTACAAACTAAGGCTAAGCAACAGCCTACAACATGTGCAGGAACTATTATTGTTATAGTTCGAGACAACAGATGTGATCAGCATATACTGTAAAAAACTGAATGATATACATTAGGTGGACTGATTAGGTACAGTAGCTAGCTAGAATAACCTGCAAAAAATGATGATTTCATCTTATTTGCTTGATTTTTTTGGTGACTTACAGTACAGTGCTGCTTGCAATTGAATGTCTCCTCACTTTTCCATATGATCCCCCATTACATTGCCTTAAATTGCATATGATAAATACCATTTATTGTTTTTTTAATCTGAGCCCCACTTTTCACCACAAAAAAAAAAAAACCCTGAGTTTGATAAAATGTACACTGATGTAAAGTGTCCTCCAAATTATACTCAGCAAAGGTACGTCAGTACATTTATGTAAACTCCGGTGTCACATTAAACTTCAGTTCACTGTTTAACACTTAATGTTCCTCTGAACAGAAACTCTCAGACCTGCTGTGTGTTTAGCTCAGCTGTAAATTATTCGCTTTCTTAACTGCTAGCACCCTTACCTTAACACACTGCACGACTCTGCTACTCATCTTCTGTTAGCAGCTAACCAACTATAATTCTACTCCTGCTGATTTCAGCACGGATTTGCGGTGTCCTGTTGGTTTAACCAGCACAACAGAATTTGTGAGGTCCTGTCAGCAAGCTGTTTGTGACTGAGGGGATAATAGGAGCGGTACCACAGAATAATTCACGTAACATTAGGTCTTGTGCTGAGTAGACAGCCAGTGATTGTAGTGCTGACATATTGCTGTGGTGACAGAGTTAAATATGGTAACAGCATGGAAGAACACGCTCCATTGTTGTCAGCATAGGCAGTAGTAGTCATTTCAGTTTGTCATTTGCTAAGCGATAGTCTCTTCATCCAGTGGTGTCCCGAAGATGTAGCCAGACCACAGCCACCCTGATAAAATCTCTGGCCACCCCACTGCCCCCTCTATCGCGAGTGTAAGAATCTGCAGCCCTCCAGCATGTCATGGCATATGAGCAACGCGTAAAGAAAGTCTTGTGTGCTTATCTGATGGGCATTTATGGAGTCCACCAATCAAACTATTTTGAATGAAAATCAGCAGATAAGGATTGGTGTTGGTTTAAGACAAACTAAATGTATTATCATCAATACTACATCCAAATAGTATTGTAAACAACAGTAGTACAATTTACTATCAAACCAGTTATCAGTCAAATATATACAAATCACTCAAAACCCCTACCAGCCATAGATACATTTTTCACCAAACATCAATTAAAACACTCTCTAATAGCTAAAACATCAACAATTTAACAACAAGTAATATTCAAAGAGAAAGCAACAGCCACATGTTAAATTCCTTGTTGGATTTGTCAGTTGACCTTTATTAAACAAGCTCCTGAATGTGTTATTAATTATAAAACTAGTAGACTTTCTCAATTTATTTGATTTTGGCCTTGAAGACATACAGCCAAAGTAATCATTTTTTGTCTCCATAACAACAATCAAATTCAAATTAATGTCTAAGCTACAGACTAAAATCGAATTCATAAATAAAGCCAGTTTAGGGGGCCTATATTTAGTTCACATATGCAACAGTTTCCGCCTGGGAGGCTGACGCCTCATGCCCTTGTCTTGTGTGCAGAAGTCTTCCAAGTGACTGATGTATCATAAGGGAGACATCAGCTGTCAACCTGGCCTGTCACAGTTGTCAAGGAAGTCAATTCATTAATCATGTTTGACTCCACATGGGAGAGCAGCCTCCATTTGGCTGAGGTCTTAAACACCTGTGGCACCGGGCCAAGCTCTCTGCTGCGAGCTGAAATCACATCTGGAAGTGCTATATGTCAAGAACATGCTTTGATGGGAGCACATTAGAGAGGATTGATGTCCTTCATCTTTCTTTAAGGTTTGATGAGATGAAATTTCACAGGAGTTGTGTATGCATGGCATGAAAAGGCTTTTATCTGTTTGGAATATAGCTGAGGCTAGAGAGGTTGGGGAAGGATACTGAGGACATCTGGAGTGGCTGTAAATAACAGCTCTAGATGTGCTACAATAATGGATCCTGACTGACTGACTTACCATTATCAGCCCTGATTTTACAGTTAACAATGATCTCTGCAATTGCAACCATTATCCCATACTGTTCAAAACTACTGCAGTAAGAAATATTTTTTCTTCATGAAGAAAAAGGCTGATGTTAATGGTTTTGGACAATGATTGTTATTTGATTAGCTCCATGATAATACTATAAATGCATACGATTGAGCACATCTTTTAGTGACAATTTCATATTTGTGTAAAGTCTGACACTAAAGGATTCAGACAGTCAGACACAGACAGTATTGAGATCAAAACAAATTAAAGTTTTGTTGATGAAGGTTCTCGGTCATCCAGGTCATGGTAATTCTAAGTGCTATATCGTAGGCAACTGGACTTGTTTCAGTTTCTTGAAGAGGTTTCAGACTTGAACACTGTGATTTAGTCTATTCAAAACTTTCCCAACTTTCTCTAAAAATCATGTAAAAACTTCTATTTAATTCATGGTAACTTGCAAAATCCTATTGTACTATATTTCCTGCACCCAATGAAAAACAGGCTCAATAGGTATCAAACAAAGGTAGCAGAACCTTACACAGTACAAATATCCAGCTACAGAGTAGAACCACTGAATGTGGTATTACAGCCAGTGAAAAGTAATTAAGATTAATAATTAATTGAGTATAATAATACTTAACCTTTTATAATCTTAATTTCATACTATATGTCTGGAATTGAAAATTAACACTTTCACATAAAAAATCCCACAGAATTAAAACAATCCTTCTTGGGAAAATGTAAAGTCAAAATAAATTGTGTAAAGTGTATTAAGTTCTAAAGCTATATTTAGCTGTGGCACTCACTAGCCCCATGGAAATGCTGGCAGCATAGGACAGAGTGTGTCGGTCTGATGAGTTCACAGTCTAACAACTAAACGGAACAGGGCAACGTTACAGGACCAAACAACAGTAATGAGGTAGCAGGTAGTGTCTTCAGCATCTTATGAGGAAAAAAAATCTGCATTTATACGTGGAAAGTGTCTGTCATCCTGTCTGTCCTACTGCCTCTTCGCCACATTTCTGCCCAAAAAACAGCGTCTGTTCCCGGCAGCGAGAACCAGGCGGCTCCCATAGATGAATGATTCAGAGCAAGAAACTTTAACATCGTGTCTCTGGCAACTTGTATTGAAAAAAATCACCTCGACGGTCAGCCCTCCAGACAGAGACTTCAGTGAACTTTCCCTGGAAAACAGCATCCCTCCTCGCATGTGAGAGCCAGACGTCGCTATTTTCTGATGGTGATTATGTGATTTAATTTAGAGCAAAGAATGTAACTTGTCACTTTCCACAATGCAAAAAATCACCAAATTTAACAAGTTTCAGGCCGACAATACTCATTGCATTCACTACATCAGAATATGTACACATTCAGCCAAAGGGTTCAGCAGAAACAGATGTGTTGCTAATGGACTTTAACTTTCTGTTCTGTTTTCATCAATAACATTCACTAGCCAAAATATGATTATGCAACATGATTCTGAACAGAGTCTACAAAATTAGATCAGTGAGATGTGGGACAGGAAGTTAAAAAGAATAGAGAAGTTGTCTCTGTATAACACAGTCCATACGACCTTGTCACAAGACACCAGGGTTCCTCACAGTCAGGCACCCAAGAGTCAAAGTTCTCAGTTTAAGAATAAGAAAAATCAGGTCAGAAAACACACACTACAAAATTTGGATGTGTATCACGCAAGTGCTGTGAAAGGCGAGATATATAATGTTTGTCAGTGATTGAGAAGTGCATATAGATTCAGGCTACACGTTATGTTATTGGAATACTCAGTTGACTACAAAGAACCGGGAGACATGATGAGCATACTACAAGTAGAAACAGATTCTCTGAGCGCAACAGCATACATTTGTCGCATTGACACTTTTAACATGTAAATAATTTGCATTTTTAATGAGACAGTAGGTTTAAGTCAACTTAAAACAAAGGCAATCATAAAGTGAACAAGTGATTATGGATTAGATAGGAAACACCCAAAGCTATCTAACCTCATTAGATCATTCTTTTGGTCATACATCCAACCGACTTGGGTTATTGCTGCTGTCATTAACACCCACAGGGAGCCTGTAAAACAAAACAAAAACTATTGGGAGCTAAACACTAAGATCTGCATGCTGAGAAGCTCACAATGACAATGCTAACATGATGATGCTAAGCAAGTATAATGCCTACCATCATGATACCGGCTAAACATCAATATGCTAGTGTTATCCTTGTGACCACTTTAGCATGTTGCCATTTTCATTCAGCTTAACGTACCACTATAGCCTCACAGAGCTGCTACTATGGATATAGACTCCTACTCATACATGAAGTAGTCAGTAGTCTCTCATGAAGCTCTAGCTTTGTGGTTGTGTTTTGTTGAGTATGTCATTTACATACTCTTCTCTGAATGGACAGTTATTCTCTGATGGAGCTATCGTACTACACACAAGGAAGTTGTTTGTTTTCTGCAGCAAGGTTCGTTACCCCAATTAGAGAATAGCTTTGTTTTGTCTGTGCAGAATGCAAACTTGAAACTGCTTTAAAACAACAATGATGCCTGAACAGGCAGAACTGATCAGCATTATGATCCTGTGGTCTCACCTGAAGTGATCCCCACTCCTATTTTGGTGCAGAATTGTGGACAACTTAGTTTCTGTGTAAATCAAAAGGCTGGTTGTCACTTGCAATTCATCAGAGAGCAAACATTCCCCTGTATTGCTACTGGCTGCCTATTAAATCTATGTAACTCCACTTCCCATTTCAATGAATAGCAGCATCACTGTCCCAACTTTTGAGTGTATATCTGTGAACGTCCCATTTGTCTTGTTTTGTGCTGTAGTGGCCAAAAATCTATCATTGCAGCTTTAAAACAACATGGATGGGAAAGTGCCTTGCACAATGTGTTGTTCAACTGGGGTCCTATTTAGATGGTAGGGTGTGTCCAAGTCCATTTTGCTAGTTAAACGGTGGGTAATCTGGGCGCAAAGAGGTGGTATTTAGAGTCTGAATTAGTCATGGGTGTGTTTTGGGTGGAACATAAATCAAATCAATCTGAGTGTAGTCTCCCATTCCCTTTAAGAGCCAGGTGCACCAGGGCCTGACACATGTAAACCAGTGACCCTCTGCCCCACTGTTTCAAATCATCTGTCCCATCAACAACTCTGTTTGACTGTATATGAAAAAATACACTGATATTCAACTGAGGAGGAGGAGGAGGAGGAGGAGCGCTGCTGAGCGCCTCTGTGTGTGTGCGCCGATCTAAGTCAGTGGATCAGGCAGGACAGGTCATAAAAAGTATCATCCTGATCAATAATGGTTTGGGATGAGAGGGGAGAAATATGTCCTTAATGAGGAAAATATTAATGACATTACCCTGACTCATTTCCTTTGAAGAGTTTATAACTACAGCTTTTAGTTTTGCTGATTAAATGTGCCACGATATTTGTTACAGTGACATGATTGCGTTCATGAAAATGTTAAAAATAACTTAAAGCAGCCTCTCAAATCAGAGCATATGAACAGTGTAAACCCACCTGTGTAGGCGCATCTAATGCGTCCTCTTAATAGCAGTAAACAGTCTGTGCTTTTGACTTTAGACCAGCTTTTTGTTGTCTATGGCGCAGTCACTTTCTGCTGCCTCAAGATAGCAGTCTGCCATCAACACGCCTGACCACACCTCATTTTAAGACCAACATGCCCAGGGGCGCACAGGTGGGCACCAGAACATTTTTCTATTTACACAACGTGGGCGCTAGCAATGACACTTGAGCTGCGCTGTGTGCCACTTTGCGCCAGGTGTAAGATGAAGCCACTTGTCATAGCATGTGGGCATTGCCTTGCAGATGGTGCAAATCAATATCAAATGAAAACAATTATACAATCAATGATACACCCCTTATGACTTCTTCTCCCATTCCAGTGCACTTAGTAACCAAAATGGGCTTGGAGGGAGAAAACCTTACTGTGCCTTAAGAAAATGATGCTAAATTTATTGTTGATCAGGGATATATTATAACAGCATAGAAATGTAATTTCCTGACATTACTATTTGCTGTGGAAATGTAAGAGTAGACTAAATTAGAAGACAAGCAGTAGACAAGCCTCCGCAAATTCAGTATTCGTTTTATAGATGGAGGGATTCATGCATGAATATGACATACACATATATGAATATATGACGTACCTCATTATTACCACTACGGTTACTATATAAAATGCAAAGAGATTTTCCAGAAATATTTCCTAGTATTAGCCTATTAAAGAATAATTCTTGTTTCAAGAGCTGCTGGTATGGTCAAGTTTTTGTGTAAGAAATATGAAAAATGCTTTTAAAGCATTAATAATCTCAAGTTTGTTTTTTCGCAATTTAGAGCCACCATTCTATTTAAGACTAGGAAAACAGACTTAAAGTGAACTTCAGGGAAAGTGAGAAACGTCATGCTGTCTTACTTGGTGTGCCTTTGGGAGAAGTTTATTGTGTGTATTTATATTTATTTATTTATATGTGTGTGCCTGTGTTTATATGTGCCTGTGTTTATGTGTGCACGTACAAAGAGTTATTGGGTGAGGTTGAGCTCAAAATACAAGGAGACTGGTAGTGTATTACTCAAGGGACTTTGAACCAATTTCACCTTATGTAATATGACTCTGGGGAAATCAGCGCTGTCACACAGTGTTTATGGAAAAGATATGGTGGATACATTTGCAAAAGTGAGGAGAAAAATAATGCAGAGGCAGCATACATGCCAGTTTATGACTGGTTGGCATCAGCAAATGTGTCGGGGGAGTTGAATATAAAATTTGAAAAAAAAAAAGGGAACATGGAGCCGTAAATGAGATGTCTGTTTCCCCAATCCAATAAATATCGTGTAGCGTATTGCCCTCTGCAGACCTCAGATGTATGAATAGTATGAGAAGCACTTATGGCTGCATGTAAGTGAAAAAAAATCTCAACTGGACCAAGAGGACAACCATTACGGTTTTTACCTTGCAGGGAAACATTTGCAAGTCAGAAGGACACTTTATATGTCATTCTTCATGACCTTAAAAACTAAGTATGGCTGCAGTTTGTGAAATAGTTCACTTAGTTGTTTCCTTCGCTCATTTGTCAACATAACATTAACTGTTAAGTTACATGTACATGCAACATGAGCTAACTTTATATGAAATTGATTAGGCTAGGCTACACAGTGTAAAATCACGTTAGGGGGTCGCTTCACCTTAGACAAAAAGTAGTTTGAGTTACTGTGTACTAAGTTACCAACTGTTGTTATGGCAAGCACACAAGGAAAATTACAGTCATTGGTGGCAGGTAATGTTACTGCCGGAGATGGCGCTAGATGTCAATGGGACAGGAGGATGAAGGCCAGAGAGGGAGAAAGCCCCATTTACCAGTAACAGTGGATTGCTGTGGATCCCAGTTTGTCTGATGAAAAGTCCAATGATTTCTTTTTCCGATGTAAAATGGGACTTGACAAAATCAATCCACCTCTACTTTATCTCATCATCCTCAAATGTGATACAGCAGGGGTCTGCTTCGTAATAATAACAGCTGAATTTGGAAAAAGAAGAAGTTGGAAAAGAGGCTGTGACACAAGATAAAAGAGCTGCAGATGTCTCCCATATAAACAGGTAGAATGCTTAAGTATAGCTGAAACGTCTAATGTGTGTAATTGGTAGCTCTGTAGCAGCCTTGTTTCATTTGTATGTGATTTAATCGAAGTAAACGCAACAGACGTTTGTGAATAAAGACACTGTGCTCTGGCGCTTCACTTCTCCAATCAGACGCTGCAGATTTGTCAACATATGTGTCCTGCTGCCTTCAGATGGCTGCAGGGATTTAATGAACTTAAGGAGAAGCTTTTCATTCAGTATATAGCAGCTGTGGACATCAAATACTATAATAATAATTATTTTTTAGATAAACGCAGACAGATTTACTGATGTTCTTGCATTAATTGTTGTTTTTTAATGCAGATTATTGAGAGATGTCTATTCTCAGCACGTCTAAGACACATTTTCCACCAAAATACCAAAACATTTCTTTGCATTGCTTTATTTGAATGAACCTCCCACCTATTTGCACCTCTCCTCCCACCTGTGTGCCATGCACTCTGGCAACGGTTGTTGCACTTTAAGCTACATATACAATTATGTTTAATGCTGGCTCACAGGGTGATGTAACTGCACAATCAGAAACAAGTAACTGAACAGGCAGGGAATGCACAGTTTAGTCCTATTTCTCAATATATTTTATGCTTTATTTTCTAGGCCAGAGGTTATTAGTTCAACTTGGAGCACTTAAACATGATGTGGGAGTAAGCAGAATCCATTAATTTTCATAGTTAGTGGTTTATGTTAGTTGCTGCCATCAATCGAGGCCAATCTTATTGCCGTCATTATCGCTTTTAAAGCAGTGCCCTTGCCATTATCACGTCCTGACAGCTTGGTAATCGAGTCCAGTCTGGCCTCCCTCACTGAGACATGCGTGGAGTTGAGCTGCAAATATAGGCAACCTCAAAAATACTTCTGATGGAAATGATGCCTCTTTGTAAATTGAATACACATAGTGATAATGAAAATCCAGCTGGCCAACAGGGTTTGCATGCATCAATCTTTCTGTTACTTTCTCATCTACCAGTTTAGTTTCATTGGTGTTATCAGTACGGAGTAGCAGTAGGTATTTGCATCATGATTCAGTGCCATGTTCCCTCGGATCAGATTTGTGTGGGTATGTTTGCTCAAAACATGCTCAGTGCTTTGTCTGGAAGTGGTGCATCACATTACCGCTCGTAACAAATGTCACGCTCTAAGATATGAGACATACTGATTTTGAACTGCCCTGACCTCCCTATATAATGATATGGACTTTTCACTTTGTGTACTTTTACTCACTTTCTCCTTTGCAGTTGCAATAATTACTACAATTGCAAGAGGTCGCTGCTTAACAAGAAACACAAATATGGGTCGTAATAAGCTGCTTTCACAGTCGACGGGCTGGACTTTGGCAATATGAAACAGGTTCAGAACAATACTGAAGTAGAAAACTCTCAAATACAATATCCTTGAGGACTAAAGTCATCCTTCTCCATGACATGTGCCTTTCCTTAATGCTATAAAGGAAGCAAATGTCAGTAAAGGAAGATTTTACACATTTTATTTACCACCACATCACTTGTTACAGCAGCTGCCCCTCACTGGCAGAAGACAGAGCAACACTGTTGCAGGCTGTATAATATTGCAGTGCTTCATAGATAGGTGCTTCATCTTAAAAAAAACCCAGCAAACATTTGGGGTTTTAATAAATGTGGATACAATAGCCTAAACATTGAATGTAGACAAGTTGAGATGTCAGCTGCAGTCATCCATCACCGTCCCTTTTATCATTTTACAAAATTGGACTTCAAAATATTTCTTCCAATATCAGTTCCAAACAGTTTCCAAAGCTGCTTTGATATTAGTTTCTACATTCTGTTCATCATGTGGGTTGTCTCAAAGTTTCAACAAAGATAGATGTTTTATCCCTCAGCTTTGTTACTTTTCTAAGCAAAGGCACTATGAATAACTAAAATTGTATAATCAGTTATACCTTTCCCCCTGCGATGTTTTGTTTTTTTACAAGAGAATGTCACAGTGACACTTAAGGGTGGGATTGAGTGATTCGCAAGAGGCAGATGGAGACAATGAGCTGCTGCAGGAGAGGACAAGTGGCACCTGAGACTTGTTAACCCTCTCCTAGATGTACTCATCTTTTCAGCAGAGAAGACAAAGACATATGTGGATGCTTCTTTGAAAACCTACCACCCACACAGATGTGTTCTCAGTTTGTCAACTACAGCAGTGGGATTTCTCCTTGCTGATTTTCTCCTATAGCTGGTGGATCTAATGAAGTGAAAAAGCAACATGTGACAGGGGAAGCTGAGCAAATAGTAAAGGTGACGGGGTAGCAGACAATTTAGCTAGATTAAGTTGGGTAATGGTATAATGCTCATTTAACTAGATAAAAAAACAAAAAAACGGATTATTATCTGGCCTAAAGTAAGTAAGACATAATCTGTTCCTATAATATCACCTCTAACAGAAACTGAGCAAGAGTTTCCCCACGCAGAGCAGGTCCACTGACTGAGAGATGAATGAGCTTTTGTTTGAATTACTGTCATTGTTACCTCAGTTAACAACCATATACTGTAGCATTTCAGTTCTGCACAAAATTTGACCAATACCTCAATTATAGTATAGCCCTCAAGAATGACATAATACAAGTAAATGTATTTGTTCAATCATGATTTAATGTCATTTGATACATTCAGTATTTTTTCAATCCATGTTTGATTGTATTTTCTCTATTCACTCATTCATTGGAGGACATCTTTTTATGTTTAAGGGTAAATAACTGATTCTCCTTGTTAATGAAGGTTCTCAGTCATCCAGGTCATGGTAATTCTAAGTGCTGTATCGTAGGCAACTGGACTTGTTTCAGTTTCTTGAAGACAATTCACCTCTCATCCAAGATGCTTCTTCAGTTGTAACTAACTGGAGGGGAGCTGCAGGCTTTTAAACTATGTGTGGGAGTGTCCTTACAGAGTCGTTAAGGACACTCTGAGCTCTGAGTTTCAGAGTTGACCCAACCGGCCTTCATGTGGGTTGCTAAGGCTAGGTGTGCCCAGGTGTGAATGGTTGTTAAGCTGTCTGGGGAGGGAAATCAGTACTGCATTGTAGGTGGGTGATAAGTAATGTCGTAGGCCACCTCCTCTGTTCAAAGATGGCCGTTCCAGTTTGACATAGATGGATTCTTTTACTCCTCTTTCAGCCATCTGTCTTCTCTGGCCAAGATGTTTACATTGTTGTCCTCAAAGGAATGATTTTTCTCCTTCAGATGTAAGTGGACAGCAGGGTCTTGACCTGAGGAGGAAGCCCTCTTGTGTCATGCCATCCATTTATGAAGGGGTTGTTTTGTCTGCCCACAAAGACAGAGGGGAAGGAGAGGGAACAGAAGCACATCAGGGGAGCACTTGTGGCAACAAAACTGGACCAGTCAAAACCTCTAAAAGATCCAGAGCAGACAGAGAGGAAGAGGCGGAAAAATGTAACAACATCGTCATTCCTTATGTCACAGGAATATGTGAGAAACTCAGGAGGATCTCCCATAAACATATCCTAGTTCACTTCAAACCTACCAACGCACTGAGGCAGATACTTGTCCATCCTAGGGGAAAAACACCCAGCCATAAGCAGAGTAATGTAGTTTATGCTGTTCAACTATCTATTTTAGTGTGTAAATATATATATTGTGTTTCAGAACATGTAATCATTTTGATATTATGAAACTAACCCTGCTTCAAAATCTGCTACAGTACCACAAGTGTATTAATGTTAACCAGTATTTACGTATGATTTGACTTCTATTATCATTTATCATTTTAGATGTACTTCGCTGTTATATAATCCTGTGCCACAGATAAGAAAATGTTCATTTGTTATGTTACTTGTTACTCTTTGTTATTCATCTTACAGACTCTTAGACCATTGGTTCTTATGATTTGTTGCATATATTGAAGACAGAACGAGTGACTTTCCAATTTGCAATCACGTATAATTCAAATATTATATAGAAATCAAATTATTCCCCTTTAAGCAGAGACCAGTTCTCTTTTCGCACGAAGGAATTCATTAACAATCAGTAAAAGAGCACCAAGGATCTGACTCTTGGCTTTTTGCTCGCCATCCTTTTTGGTCTCTCCGTTGTAAAGCCCCCTGCTTGGCCATGCGGCTGACAGGCCTGACCAGGTGTTGCCTTTTGTTTTCACTTTTTACTGAGAGCTGAAGAAAACTCCAGAATGAACTCCTAACTGAAAAGAAAGAGGATTCCTAAAAGCCAAAAGGAAAGCCTGTTATTTACTACATGAATAAACCACAAGTCACTGAACGCATCAAGACTGGAGAACACATGCAGTGTCTCCTCTATGGCCTGAGGTAAGCCTTTCCTGGAAGTTTTCCTCATCATCAGCCCATCCATCACCAAAGAAAAACAGGAAACCACTTTCATGCATTCAATCTGAGAGTTGATGCAGAGCTAATTTAAAAATGTTTATTTTGTTATTATTTATCTTAGTGAAGATTTCCCCTTTTTTGTGTTGTTGAATCATTTTGAAAACGTTAATCCTTTGAGTCATTCTTTTTGGTGGCAATAGTTTAATGACTACATTCACAATTCATTCATGTCTTATAAGTCATCCACGTTCTATATATGTACATATGTACTGTATACAGTTACAGTTGTAACCCCCTGCTAACCAACTGCCTTTTGGCTGCCAGCCGACTGCCAGCCGGTTACCAGTCGGTTCCCCCCCCCCCTAGGGGTTCGCTTAGATTCTACTGTAGACAGCCCATTCATTAAATTGCAGGATGTCACTATGAGATAGTGCTTCCATCACAAAAATCATATACAGCATAGATGCCCTTTAAACCTAGACCATATTCTTCTTCCAAATTACATCTCAGTGGCAAATTTATCACATTTTTTTCCCACTACATTAATTTGAAAGCTTTAATTAGTTTAGTTAGCGTTAGCCCTTCTGGTTACTTTACTTTACTCACTTAATTTATATTTTATATCAATAATCTAAAGTTGTAGCTAGGTTATATTATTACAGGTTAAGCCACCCAGCAGTATATACAGTTATTAAAATTAGTCAGTCCTTTAAATGCTGCAGCCCTAAACTTAGGAACATATTAATGCATCGATAGTTATAATTCTATACGTATATTATTCTGAAATTGACCATTTGTTTATTCAGTTTACTCAGTCATTAAAACAAAGACCTTGTGTTTATTTAGTGTGTTTAAACACATGAAATCAGTCAATGAAGAGCTTTCTGCTCTGGTTAAAATGTCTCTTCCCAACGTACCCCAGTAGCTCAGTTGATAGAGCATGCGACCCATATACAGACACCCTGCAGAGGCCCAGGGTTTGAGCCTGACTAGTGGTCTCTTGCTGTGTCATCACCCTACCTCCCGTCATCTCTCAAGCTGCTTCGCCTAGAGAAGTGAAACATTTCTCCCCCCACTGACTTCTTAGATAGTTTCATCAAAGTTTTTTTAGCCTCCATTATCATAGTACATGAAAACATATGTACACATATGTGTAGAGTACTACAAAGGCAAATGAACAATATTTGATAATGCCCGTGTTGGTATTAGAGCCAATTGTGGGTGAGTGATGGTGGTGCTGGAGTGAGTGTGGATGAGGGGCCCAATGGGAAAATTTGGATGCATATTTAGACCCAAAAAACAACCCAGAGACTAAGAAGATGAACATAAAAGCTAATCTTTTTCGAGTCAACAAACAGGCAGGAAACCAGGCAAAAGGGTGTGAAATAGTGTGCCACATGCTTGGTGGGTGTGTCAGAGATATTAAACAATCAGCAGTAACTGTAAATATATTTTCACTATGTCTTCTCGGGGCTGAATTTGCCCCAGGTAGGTGGGGCAGTCAAGGTACGTGTCGACAGGCGTCGTTTGATGCAAGGCCACATGACACACCCAGCTTTGCACGCCTGACCAAAACAGACCACTTGGGCTGCTGCTTTGGGATTTTAAACCGGACCAGCATGGAAACTCATTTGGAAACTTTCTCTTATAATACAAATAAAGGCTCAGTAAAATGTGTTTCTGAAGACAGTTTATGCGTGAAATAAGTCATACAAGAACACTGTCTGACTTCATTTGAACTCGACAAGTTTTTATAGCTTTTCATGAAATCAGGTGATGTGTTGTATCAGATGCCGCTGATTTGCATAAAGTAACCAGAATTAAACTTTATGCAAATAAGGAGCGAGCACCATGATGCCCTGTCTCTCCAAACACAACACGCCGCTACCAGAATGCATTGCACTGCTTCCTACATAGACAATGAATGGGGGGCGTAAAAACGACAGATCCTGTGGATACCTTTAGATGATGGGGAATGCCAGGAACAGCGTTATTGCAGGTCAGGGGGGAGTGACAGGGTTACAATTTCAGGCTCTTATTATGACAAGCCAGACATACCTACTCGATGCAAAAAAACCCAGGAATGATTAAAGAGAGGGTATGTTTTGTAATTTACTTTGCACAGTCAGGTTAACATCTGAGATAAGGGTTTTTTCACACCTTTAGACAGAGGTGTCAAGTAACGAAGTACAAATACTTCGTTACCTTACTTAAGTAGAAATTTTGGGTATCTATACTTTACTGGAGTAATTATTTTTCAGCCGACTTTTTACTTCTACACCTTACATTTTCACGCAATTATCTGTACTTTCTACTCCTTACATTTTAAAAATAGCCTCGTTACTCATGAAATTTCGCTGTGCCTCTGATGCGCCTCCGGAGAGGCACAGTATTGGCGAACTGAACCAGTGCGGATAAGCCAGTGGCGCGGAGCGGGGCCGTGTCGGTCTGGTGTTCACTGTCTGATAACTGTACAGATCCTTCACTCATCAAAATATAGATAAATGCCCCACAAAGCAACGTTACAGGACCATACAACAGTAACGTAGTAACTGGTGTCTTTGGCAACTTATATGAGGAAAAAAATACCGCAGTTATTCGAGGAGAGGTGTCTGTCCGACCGACTCTTTGTCACTTTGCTGCCCGAAAAACAGCGTCGGTCCCCGGCAAAAAAACTTTAACTCGCCAACTGTTTGTCGCAGTGAAGACTTCAGTGAACTTTCCCCCATAAACAGCCTCCGGCCCTCCCCACAAGTGATAGAGTCAGACAGCGTCCCGTTTACTGATGGCAATTATGTAATTAAGAGAAAAAAGTAACTGTCATTTTCCAGGATGTTTGGTGGGTCAGGATCCCAATCACAACACATTATAACAGCATCCATATGATTATAAACAGTCAGCGGGTACATGTTTAGATTAACAGGAGGACACTGGGGGAAACACTTTGAAAAAAACACACACGTCATCATATGACGTGTACCGTCACGCCTCTATTGGAGCCACGGCACCGGCTTTCTGTGTGAATTACACTCTTTTACACTCTTTTTCGGATGTACTTTAAAAAAAACTGTTTTCTAATGTAACATTAACTTAATATTGGTATTAAAAAATGTTTTAATACATAATCCATGTCTTATTATAAATTAGGATGTTATGGTATCAATCTGAAAGGTAAAACCATCGAATTTTACTCAGTGGCCTTTGTGCCCTGTCATGTGGCCTTGGTGCCACTAAAAAAAAAAAAATTGCCTCGCCCCTAAAATGACAAAATTCCAACCCTGTCTTACACCCTATTGGTTTGTACGCGATCCATCGCCCCTGCACATGACACAAATCACGTCACACTCCAGAAAGGACATAGCAGACTTTGTGTATGTAGCCTAGTACGAAGATGTCCGTGGCAGAGACTCAAGAGAACTCGAGCAAAATGTCACAGATGTTAGTGCTCAGTAGTACACATATATGGTTCTTTAATGTATTTGCATTGTACTAAAATGCGTTCATTTACAATGGGCATATATGAGGCTGAAACAGGTAGCCTAGTGCATCCCAAATTTTTCAACATTAACATTTTAATATCACATTATAGTCATTATGGCCTTTAGAAAAATGTTTTTTTGGGGAGGTGGGGTAGTGCACTATAGGCCCCTGTGGCGCGGCCTAAGCTTTTTTCCCCTTACATTACTTTTACTTTTATACTTTAAGTAGTTTTGAAACCAGTACTATTACACTTTTACTTGAGTTAAAAGCTTGAGTTGATACTTCAACTTCTACAGAAGTATTTTTAAACCCTAGTATCTATACTTCTACCTGAGTAATGAATGTGAATACTTTTGACACCTCTGCCTTTAGAACCTGCTTGGTGCCAGCCCAACAGGAATTTGTTAATGGTTAATTAATTATTGTGGTTAATTTGGTGAAAGAGTGAAATCTGGCGACCACACAGTGCTATCTGCGTCTAGTACAAAAAATACATATTTTTGTCCCATTGCTATCTGTTTCTCATTGTATATGCAGACAAGGTCCAGTGCTTACAAAAAACCAAGGGCAGCCATGGAAAGAAGAAGAGTGAGGACGTTTATTATGCTCAATATGTACACAAATACCGACACTCAATGCCATGAAGAACAGAAAAATCTTTGATCAGCAGCCTCTTTGGATTGCAACAAATTCCCAGCTTGCTGCTCTTCCCAAGGCAGCATCCTTGAGGTCCAGTTGCATTCAGGACTAATAATTCGCAACTAATTTGGGAACTCTTTTTGACACCATGGTTCATAAATAAGCACATCGATTTTGGTAATTCACTATGTGAGCCTATCTGCCACAAAGACATTCCAACACATGGTTAATGTTATGAAACAGTCACAGGTGGTAACTGTTAGGTTAGGTCACACGTGGCTACTTTGTTAGTGGTGGCTGATGTAGTGGTTAGTTACTCTCCAGCAAAAGCTGATAGTTTAGGTTCAAATAAGTATGTGAATTTACAAACCTGGCTTAAATTCCATACGTGACGTAAGCCCGGTGTGTCTCATTCAGACACTGAGGGGTGTAACAAAATGTTGGTACTTGACAACCTGGTAATAAGTATGGTCAGGAATTGCTGTCAGTCTCCAGAATTTGATTTACAGATGTGGGCTGATGATGCAGGACAACATAACTCTAAGATTCCAATGGATGCATGTCCGCTGCATTACGATTCCGGTACGGTTTCGCTCCGTCGTCCGTCATCCGGCAACCCCCACCAGCTGCGTTTTGAGTCCACCACGGCACAGGAGGAGTTCCCGCAATAATCACATAATCACCCGCGACTGCAATTATACATGTGTTATAAACACAACGACACGAAGTGTTCCCGATAAAGGATTAGAAGAAGAGCTTGTATTTGTCTCTTTTTTGAGGTTTTTGTGCTGGCATCAACACGGAGTGTTTTGTTTTGAAAATTAACCAGATGTCATGTTGTTGTTTCATGTCTGACTACCTGTCTGCTCTGTGCTGAATTCGGCTGAATTGCTGCGTCGTGCTCCGGCATCCGTCAGATATAGAAGACCTGCGTATCTGCTCTGGAGGGCTCCGGACTGCCGGAGCTGGGACGCAGCAGACACGCAGCGCAGCGGACCCGGTCGAAGTTAACACATAGACTAGAGTGAAACCGATCAGCTCCGCTGCCGTGGCAGAGCCGTAACGCAGCCGTCCGCACATGTGTACCCAAACTGTTCTAAGACGTGAATGATTTTCTACTTTTACCTTTGCTTTCAATGTAACCTTACTTTTGACAGTGTCTAGGAAATCAGGTAGTTCTCAGCTGCTCACTTGTTGCAAACTTCAACTTAGAAAAAAAAAAAAACTAAAAAAAACTAAATGTGAAGCACACGAGCCATTACATCATGAAGACTGTGATATGGTGGTACTAGCAGATACTTCTGTATCTTTTGCTTGATGGCAGCAGGGCAAACGGACTGTAGCTGGGCTGGGTGTTGTCTTTTAGTATCCTTTGGGCTCTGTAGATGGGTACCAATGCTGTTCTGGACATCTTATTCACCCGGATGATTGCCAGGCAATACTAAAATAATCTATAAAAAATGAACAAATTTGTATTTTTACTGATCTGACTTGTTCATAACTATGAAATGCAGTTTTTAATTATGCCAGCTATCTAGTGCAGTAACGTTAGTACACAATACAGTACTTCATCACGTGAAATGTGGCGAATGGCCATGTTGTTTCTCTCTTTCTCCATTATTAATATGGGCTATGGTTATGACCAATGTCTTATATGTTAAATCTGAATAATGTTAATGTTGATATCTAACATCTTTATAAGAACCCATGGTGACACCTGTGCAACACACACTTTAAATGGCCTAGAATCTCTAGAATCTCTAACCCTTATACAGCTTTATACTTGATTTTAACTCATGAAGTCCTTAAGTGACATATACTAAACATCCTCGTGTGGTGTTCATGTGACAGTCATGTGACTGTGGCAGGATGTGACTTCTCCAAAATGGCGGTGTGACTGGTAAACAAAAGTGAAGGAAGTAGCTAATTTCAAAAAGCTTGTTTTTTGTTACTAAAGGTTTGAACTCATTTAACAATTGTAGTTCTTTAATTGCAGTTCTGTATTACATTAAACCTGTTCTGACCATATTTCTTGAACAAATTAACTTAAAACAAGTTACGAAAATATTGCTGTGATGTATACGTCACATTGGGCTTTTAGCCTTGGAATAGTTATGGAAAACCTGCGGTGACATATTTGTCACAATAACAAAAATGGTAATAAGCAGCTCAATTAATTTCGCTGTTTCAATTATTTTGAATTAATATATGTTCTGTTGTTCAATTTAAAGTACATTTGAACAAAAAATTATGTCAAATTGTTTAGTTATTAATAAAATATATTACGGGAAATAAATTGCATATCTGTAAATAAAACAAACAATTTTTTTCTATCCTATGCTGGTCCCATTTTAATGTAGTTGTTTTATTCTTTTAATTTTTTTAATTTTTTATTGTTTCTTCCATTCAGTATGAACAAGAATACGCAATACACTCTTCAGAGTGCACTGGAGATCATCTTGGGAGATGATAGTGAGTTTGAGGGGTGTGAAGATAGCTTGGATGAAGACCCTGATGACCCTTATTGCACTCCCAACAACAAAGACATGGAGAGTGATGAGTCAAGTGAGAGTGGTGATTCAGACAGTAGTGAATCAAGTGATTTAGATGAAGTACCACAACCAAACATGGACCCAGGGCAGCAAAATACAGTCGTCCAAGGAAAAAAACAAGGAACTGAACAAGGAACCGTCCAAGGAAAAAAACAATTTTCTTGGAGAAAGAAACCTTTTGAAGCCCCTGAGTGCACATTCAAAGGACCAAGTGTCACGCCTCCAGACAATCTTCTTACTGGAGTATTTCAGAAAGTTCATAACACCAGAAATGCTTGAGTTACTGAAGGAACAAACACATTTGTACAGTGTACAAAAATCTGAATATCACAACAATGTTGACACCACTGTTAAAGAACTGGAAATATTGATTGGCCTCTACCTACGCATGCGTCCCTGCCAACTGCGGGGAAATCATGCATACTGGGAAAATGACACAAGGTTCCCTATGGTGGCTGACAACATGTCACGCAACCGTTGTCAGAACCTGCTAACATCTCTGCATTTCACTGACAACACTGATTTGTCAAACAGGCAAGCAGAGGATAAGTGTTGGAAGATCCAACATTTATCTGGATATCACCCCAGAAGAGCACAACTCTATTGATGAGCAAATGGTGTCCTTCAGAGGGACACGCAGCCCAATAAGGCCGTATGTGAAGGGCAAGCCCCACCCTTGGGGATTGAAAGTTTGGGGCCGCTGCTCTTCCTCGGGAATCCCCTGCGATTTTGCAGTCTATGAAGGTGGCACTGGAAAAAAACCTCACTTGGCATGGGAGGTGATGTTGTGGTCAAGCTGTGTGAAACTCTCCCATCAAACCAAAACCACAAAGTATGTGCAGACAATCTTTTTTCTTCAGCACCACTGGTGCTCAAGCTTCTTCAGCAACAGATCTACTTTGTAGGAGCACTGCATAGCCATCGCTTGGCTGGTTGTCAGCTTGAAGATGAGAAAAGTCTTGTCAAGAGAGGCAGAGGATCTGTTGATGCCAGGGTGGAGAAAAAGGAAAGCATGGTCATTGTCAAGTGGTACGACAACAAATCTGTTACCCTGATCTCATCCTACTGTGCAGTTGAGCCTCAGGACAAAGTTCGACACTGGAGCAAATCAGACAAGGCATTTGTGGAGGTCAACAGGCCACACATTGTGAAGGAGTACAACACATTCATGGGGGGGTGGACCTCCTTGATGCATGCGTTGCAAGGCACAACTACCACATGAGGTCACGGAGGTGGTACCTCTTCCTGTTCTGGCAAACCATCATGTAAGGCCTTGTTAATGCATGGTTGATCTACCGCCATGACTGTAAACTACTTGGTGTCCCAAAGCCAATGAAACAAAGGAGCTTCCAGGCAGAGGTTGCCACTAGCCTCATTCTTTGGCAGGCACAAAGAGGCCGCCCATCACTTAACCCCACACCTCCACCACCACTTCCCAAGAGTGTAACAGATGATGTTCGCACTGACCAGGTTGCACACTGGGCTATGAAATGTGACAAGCGTGGCCGCTGCAAATTGTGCAAAATCAATGCAACCACCACCCTCTGCGAGAAATGCGATGTGCGTCTTTGCTTCACAGAGGAAAGAAATTGTTTCAAATCTTACCATTTGGCCTAGGCCAAACTGCAGAAGCTGCGTAACAGATGTAAAAACTGAGAAAAACGGTTGAAACACGATGCTGATAATACAAAAGTTTTGTTTCCCTTCAGCATTTTTGAGTTTTTTTGCACTATATATGTGTTCTGAAGTACATAAGTCGTCATAAGCTTGTTGAGAAGCCTTCCAACGAGGCAGTGTTAATTTTTTTTCATTCAGTTTGTATATTTTGTGACGTAAAAAACAAATCTGAACAAGAATTTGTTGTTAAATTGCACTATGAAAGTCACAATTTTTATATATGTTGAGGAAATGCAAATAAAAATGCAAATTTGTGTTACTAAGCAGAAAAAAACAGACAAGTTGATTCATTTTTAAATAAGGAAAACATTTACCATGAACGCCCAATGTGACAAATATGTAACATCACAGATCTTTGACATTAAGTGATAGTATTTTTAAAAAAACATCAGAAATGTGTTCTACGTGGTCCACTTGGTCTGTGGTTTATCCCCTATAATTTTCCTTTAAGGAGAAATGGGTCTGGGTTCTTATGGGTTAATCCAGCTACCTACAGTATGCTGCTCTCACTTTCAGCAGGCAGCAGGAGCACAGGACCACACAAATCAATAGCTCGATTAATCTATACCTATTTATTTTATGATTGAGCATATGTGCAAAGAATTAATGGGAAATGTATACCCTAAAATAGAAATTTTAGAGTTTAGTTTTAACTCATGTTTTACAAATCTTCTTAGTCTGGACAGAGACTGCTGTGATGATGTCACCCTGTTACAAATCCTGGAGCTGCTCCACAAACAGCAAATAATGAGAAAACTCTGGGGCACATTTTATGAATCACAGCTCAATGCTTTACATAACTCAGACAAAAACAAACCCATGAACCAGAGTCAGCCACTAACTTAATTTCACTTAATCAATGGACTTTTCAATTGGTACCTAAGTCTATAAAAGATTGCTGGTCTGATTTCCATTCAAAGGACACACTGATCTGTCTTTGAACATACAACCTCCCTGTCCATAATAATTGGGCTAGCAGACAGCAAATTCATTGTTAAGGAAGAGTTTAATGCCATGTCTCACAAAGGTCTTTATCTCCTTGATGGAGTGATGTTACAGTTCACTCGGAAGGAGCCGGTAACGAAGAGCACGTGCTGCTCCAAACCATCTGTGTGTCGGTGGGGAGGCAGACGGCTGGGCAGGTGGGCACCAATGCTCAGGGACCCAGGTGCCCTTGAAACCAAGATCCTAGAGTGAGCCTGCAGATTACAGCCACTAATTAGTGAGCAGGCCAGAGTGCAAGCAAACTCCTGTGCCAGGCCCTGGTGCATGTACACATGCAAACACACATACACGCACAACTGAGTCAGACAATTACGTGAGTGTAAGTATATGCATATCTTGCAACACGTGAATGATACTCACCCACCATAGGTGCCAGACTGAAAGTTCTACATAATCATCCATGTCAGATGAATATATAATGTCTGAAAGCCCTGCATTCTGCTGAGATCGCAAGCTTAATTGCTGATTTTGTTTATTTTTCTTATTTATGCATATTGATTACCAGATTTATGATTTCATTAGCTTATCAAGGTTTAAATACTCTCTTCCACGGATACATTTTATTTTAATTAGTTTTTAATTTGGAGGAACAGCCTCAAGCAGTTTGCAGGTTAATAAGATTGTTTTTGTTGTTGCTACAGCAATGAAAACACATGATAGACAGTAATACAAACATTATTGGACTTCAGAACTTACCTTGGCTGAATGTTTCTTTGCAATCAAATGATTTCTTTATTTAATAGTCCAGGTATTCATTAAATATCTTGTTTTCTACTTTATGTTTCAACATAGATTTTTTTTGTCAATGTCAATTTTACACAGTTTTCTATTGAAAGCTTATTTCAGGGGGAATATTTCAGGTTTAGAGACTTTGATTACACTGATGTGTAAGAGAAAAGTCTTGTAAGTTCAGCAGCTTTGGGTGGTTGGAAGAATTGAACCAGAGATGGCAGCCAGGCATGAGAGCTGTGGTTTTCAACCATTTATATCACAGGAAGATTACCTATTTGTCCACAGAGCAATTGGAGACTTTGTGCAACACACCATGATGAGCCGTCCACATTGTAAAGAAAACAGAAAGAGAGTAGGCTGAAGAAACCTGCTAGGTACATTTGGCTTAGCAGGAAATTAACTGTGCTCTCCCAGCCTCACTTTCCCAGTGTCCAAGTTCTGCATGATTGCCAGGCAGGAGGAGGTAGTGGTGGACTGTGTCAAATGCAGCAGACAGGTCAAACAGGATGAGGGCAGAGGATAGCAAGGATAGCGAGGCAGCCTGCAGCGTGGGGAGATTCTGAAACACTGAGAAGTCCAGTCACGGTTCAGTGTGCGAACATGTTGTGAAGGTTTATTTTTCTGGTGATTTCCATTTCTTCATATGCATGTCAGGTCACGTCATGTCAGCAGAGCAACAACAGCGACAACATCGATAAGACTAGCAACTCAAATTGCTCTCGTGTAAGGAGAGAAAAAGGCTCAATCCCATTTCCAATTTCTACCTCTTCCCCTCGTTTGCGAGTGCCCCCTTGCCCCTCAGACAAAGGGTAACAAAGGGTAATGGTTAAAATGGGACAACCCTTCAAGACCCTTTTACATCATTAGTTGCCGTAAACAGCATTTATGTAAATGTGACCAGACATTTCCAATATGCCGTCTTCAGCTGTGGTGATTTATCTTGTATTACTGTGGCAATCCTGCTATTATCACAATGCCATTTGTCATTTTTGTGTAGGAGATTGAAAAGCACTGCTCACAATTCGTTCACAACTTCACGCTATCAATCAAGTCATCAAATGAAGAAGAACACTGCTTCATTACCTGGCCACTATCTAGTGGAGCTTTATAGGCTAACATTAGCAACCCATGCTCCTGCCCTGCCCTGTCTGCACTGAGTACCAAGTGCAGCAACTTTACTGCTGGACTTTAGTTAAATTCCCAGCATCATATGCCATCAAATGCAACACTGAAACATGTCAAAAAGCACAACTGTCATGATTGAATCAACAATAACCATGGGGGTCTCAGTTATTATAAGTCCCACCCAAATTAATAGTTTAGTCTCCCCACACACTTTTACCTATCCACTTGCTGCATTTCTCAGAGCACTGTGTCAGTCTTTCATTACCAAATCTGTTCCACTTGCTTATTAAGAGATTACCTGAAACCATACCACATGCTCACTGGTACCTTGCACCCAGACACATAGCATGCACACATACACACAGCTGAGTTAAGGTGGGTCACAACAAGACAGGAAAGAGGAAAGTAAAATGGGAAATTAGACTAACCCCCAGTTTCCATTGGGCCTTTCGTGGGCACATTACAGCCTCAATATGGTCGCAAGACCTGATCGTGGCCCTTCTAACCATTGCTCATGTTTCCACCTGCTGTGCAACAGCACCTTTCAGCAGCGTCCCAGAGGCTGCTCTCTGCTCAGCTCTGCGGAGAATACGTGCCAAGTCTATTTTTGATGGAAGCAGACCATATCCACGTCAATCTACTCAGAGCAGATCGAGCCAGAAAGGAAGTCAGACAGTGGCATAGTGCATCTGGTCAGTTTTCAAAATGAAACACCTGGTGCCAACTAGGGCTCTACAGTACAACAAAGTCGGAAATATTAACAATAAACACATTTAAAACAGACAAATAATGAGACGATTTAAGTACGTAGCCTACTCAACCACAGTAGAAGCACAAAAATCAAAGCGAAATGATGAAATTAATACAGTCTGAGCAAGTCAACATCAGGCGGGCATGATTTTCAGCTTCTGAAACGCTCCCAGTGGGATGTGAAGTTGTGTGGAGAATGGAACAAAGCAGCAGCTCACACTTTTGTGCCCCCCAAAATGTAGATCAGGAGCCTGTGCCACAAAGCTGTTCTAATAAGACAGAAAAATGTATCAAACCACCTGTTAAAAGGCACCAGAATACATGCGATATCAACAAACTAGTACCAATTGAAAAGGACAATGATACATTGAAACAACCAAGAGTTCTCATAAACTGGTTTGAAGTGTGCCTCTGGAAAAACTTCCATTTGGAGGGCCACGTAGCCCTAACAATTCATCCTACCTCCTCTATCCAAACAATTCACCCTACCCCTCTATTGCAACAATCGACTCTACCCCCTCTATCCTGACAATTCACCCTGCTAAGTAGTAGGGGCAAGTGGTGCATATTACAGCTCATGCTGTATATTTCTAAATACAATGACTGTATTCAGACATCAATAAGTCCAAAGAGAGGGGTAGTTTAGTCAATGCTGTCATTATTTGATTAGCTCTATGTTTACTTGGGGACACATCAAGTGCACTCTTCACAGTGTGCTCATGACAGCAATGTGAGCCACAGCAATTTATTTAAAATGCATAGCAGAAACGATTGGTTTCTCATATTAGATACCATATATTTGTAAGGAATGGAAGCCATCCCTTGTAGAGTCAGTCGCAGCTCTGTGACCAAAATATTCAATCTGCATCATTGTGGACTTGAGGCATTACATTTATTAACTTTAGCTGGCCTCAGTTACAGAAGAAACCCCTCTCAGTAATTGAAAATGGCTTCTTCGTCAGAATATTAATTCACACACAGCAGAACACCCCCAAATAGGAAATGGAGAGAATAGGAGCAGGCTTGAGTTGGGGTTGTAGCTCCATTTATATTCCTTTACAGTTCAGCAGGTCTGGTTAAAGTGCCTTTTAACTCCCCTTGAAGGAATGGGATGTCAATTGTGGGAAGAATTTGCAGGTGACAGCCCTTGACCACCAGTTCGCTCAGTGGTGATACTAATACCTTGGAGTGATTGTGGAGCAGCAGTATCTGCAGTTCTGCTATTTTATCATTAGAATTCTGGCAAAGGGTGACTGGAAATAACAGCTTGAAGCAAGTGAGGAATAATGGAGCACAGGAGGCTTGGGGAAATGTGTCTAAATGTGATGAGCCTAATCAGTATGCAAAAGATCTTCCAGAAGAGAGAAAGTGTTCAAATATTTGTATACACATCAAGCTGTGAGTGAAATACTTGTGTCTATGTTCTAATCTGATTACAGGCCTGCTTAATTATCAGGCTTCCAATCAAGTTTATTTCATATCTCTTTACTTTTGGTATTGGATGCTCTTTTGATCTTCCTCATAAGTGCATTAGTGCCTATAGCTGAAGTAGAGTTTTACTGTCACAGTATTGTAATTTACATCACACCAAGAAGATTCCCCTCTTACCTTAGCCTCCTTTTAACATTTCATTTTCAATTTTCTAAAGATCGCCAGACAGACTGAAAGGGCCAGTGTTGAATAAGAGAAAATGGGGGTGTTATGATTACAACATAGTTAAAATATTAGATGTGATAGTATCATCTAGATGATAAACTCACATCTATATTTTTTTAATAATGATTGAAAGGTCTTCAGATTTTATTTTTTCTATTTTTGCAGTTAATGAAATAACAACACAAGCCCAACACATCCTCATCCTGACCCCCCAAATAACACCGCTCCCAAAACAACATGACTGTTGCACTGTATCAGTGACACCTTAGTCGTACACTCACACTTTGGTTAGGCCTAAACATTTTTCGATTTGGGTTGAAATAACTATGTTACTTATCTAAATTCAGTCATGAATGTACCAACATTATGTACATAACTTTTTTGCCTTAATTTATCATTCTGAAGTAAATCCAGATTGCATTGTGTAATGGCATAGGAAGATGACACGTATAAAGATTAGTTCCCTGTAAACCTCACTTCCACTATGCTATTCAGCCAACCAACAGACTGGATTTTTCCTGCCAAAAACAAATGACAAATTATGGTACAAAGGAAGGGCATCTGCCATTCTAACCCTTACCCAACCAAAACAGGAAGAGGCATCGTTTCACCCGTTCGCTATATATCCCCAGGTAACGGTGGAAACACTGGAATAGCTGTGAAAACTCTACACTGCAAAAGAAAAAGGACCCAGCTGAAGGAGGAGGCAAAGAAGGTGAAGAGGGAGAGTGATAGAAAGTGAGGTAAAACAAGCGTGATTGATTGAGTGGGTGAGCATTCACTAGATGGTGTGACGGTGTTGTGTCACAGTCTAGTCTCTCACTGATATGGCTTCCCCATTCTTTCTACTAGATCAGTTATTGACAAAATCTGTCTACTTATAAGAACAACCAGGTGTTTTACTCTGCCTTTTTATAGCCCTGAGATAGGGTTTTCTAGAGCTCTATTCGCATGGGACTAGTATTACCTGTGGACCTCCAGTAATTTGTAATAATTGCAGAGGAGGTCTGTGAAAACAAAACAAATAAGAAATGGAAGGTACTAAATGTGAAGGCTGACAGGAGATTATTAGCATGTTGTGGCAAGTAAAAAGAGAGCAACATAAAAAACAAATCCGGCAAAAGTAGTTCGAGGCAAATGAGTTTTAAGGAGTAGCTTACAAGTCAGTGTATCCTGCATAATTTCAATTCCATTTCCAACTTCCAGTTGGTCGGGTTGTAGATGTGAGTTACAGCAGCAGTCAAATTGAGGTTTTGGCTCTAACCCTCTGACACTGCCTGTCTTCGCTCATCAAAGCTCTAAATCAGTCATCAGTGGATATTCTGATCAAAGACCACCGTTTTTTTTACCCTAAAGTTTTCACCACATCACCAAAGGGGCATTTACTGCTTTTGCTGTTTTGAGGCCATTACATGGTGGATCTGGACTGTTGCAGTCTCTGCTATGTAACATGTCACAGACAATATTTGCTCTACCCTTTCTGTTACTGTATGTCTGGCATTCAATAATTGATTTTCTCTTCTGTGACTGACACATGTATTTATTTTTTGCTTTCATACCATCCAGGTTTCACTTGTTACTTATTAAACATAGTAGATTGGGAAAAGAGCAGTACGTGACACACACCTGGTAGACGCTCATGCACTGGCCAGAATGACAATGGATCTTCTCTGGCCACTGTGATTCGTCTGCTTGGGCTGCTTTGTTTTAGTTTGGTTTTTTTTTCGCTGGCAAACGGAGCCATCCCTGTTAAAGTCAAAAGTCTGTCCCAGATTGAGTGAGCCAATGATAAAGTTACATCATCAGAACAACTGTACACTCTGATATACAACTCATCAATGCCAAGGAAGAATTGGAAGTAATTGTAAACTCATATCTATTCATCAACATACTTTATCACGTTTATACAATCCATGTAAAGGGAGAGGTCAGGTATTTGGAACGACAAATGTATTCTAGTGAAACAAAAGTTGATACTGTAAACAATTTGGTTCTGCTGGTGAAGTATTATTTACTCCAATTCAGATTTTTGTGATTTCCTTGTGTGTTTTGAGGCATTTTAAATGAACTGGCTGTTCTGACTGTAAAAATTTATTCATAAACTTTATTTCTTAATTAAAATATTTGCTTCCATCTTGTTTTGTGGCCGTCATGTTCTCAGCTGGGAAAGTCAAGTCAAAGGTTTTGTCAAGTCAAGTTCTTAGTTAAAGCAAGTCAACAGCAGCAACAACAAAAAACACTTACTCTTATTTATTACTGAATTTCTTCTTCTCAATCAAAAAATATAACCTATAACCTCCCATTCACTTTAAACAGTGAAATACTGATAGACAAAATAAATACAACTGAACTGAAAACATTTCATGAACTCAGGCAAGTCAGGCAAACTCAAGCTATGTCAAGTCATGAGTCTTTAACTTCCAAATCGAGTCTCAGGTCATTCAACTTGAGTCCAAGTCACAATGATTAATCACATTGCCACATCTCTGGTGCCTAGTATTAACAATTGTGAGGTGCGTTAACACACACTGTGATGAGAACTTACATCAGGGACACTGCGTCAAGCCTAAACAGCAAGGTTGCAGTCAGTCCTCAGTTACATAAGTGAACATTGACTGCAGAGTTCAGCCATTATACTAGGTTTCTACCTAGTCTTGTTCATAGTGAGGAAAAACTGTGCAGGAAATAAATCATGATCTTCACCTTTTCAATAATGCTAAACAAATATGTAAGTATTAGTCCAGCAAAGCCATTTAAAGGCTCTCTTCTCTTTCAATGAAAAGGTCATGTCCTAGTGCTCTACGCAACTCCAGTGTAACTACTGCAACACCTAAACTGGGAAATATGGAACATATGAATGCAGATGGCATTCTAGGCTGTTGTGTTGGCTATTTTGTTGCATTGGGTTTTTTGTCTCTGTGTCTCTTCCATGCAGCAGAATGGTATGAAAGGGTCACTTGGTGGGCCATCAGTATAAAAGATGGACCCCAAGGTTCCACCTGGGATCATTATACAGCAGCTTTTTTCATTTAGACATGACCTTGCCTTTTCCTGCTTTGCTCCGTCTGTATCTTTCAATCTTGGGTTTTTGATCATATTGATGGAAGGTTTGACACCTCTTAGGCATCAACTTTTTCCAAGAAAATCCTTACATGAACTGTTCTCTTGTCAGCCCCCATCAGGAGAGTCACAGAAATCTTCCTAAAGCTAACAAATATCCCCTCTCAAACTCCCCCAAGCATGTCGGCAGAAGTATAAACGCTCCATTTCTACGGCTCATTTCTTCTATTTTTCAGCAGTCTGATGCCGGCTGCTTCCTGCTGAACTCCAAACATTCAGCGCTGGGAAAATGGCTCAGAGCAAAGTCTTAGTGGTTTTGATAGGAGGTATCAACTGATTTTGTCTGACCCAGTTTGATACCCGGACATTGTGTTGGTCTACTAATGATACAGAAACAGTAAACGGTCGAATGAGATGTCAACCTGTCAGGCATCTAACTCCATTTTTATGCAGTACACACTGGTTTACAGGAACAGAAAGGCAACAGTGATGTTTGCATATACACAAGATACCTCCTCTGTGTATCAGTGCAATCTCTCCTGTTATTTTCCCAGCAGTAACACAAACAACAAGTTACACATTCTGCATGCTTGAGAGCAGCAATTCATCACTGCAGAATCAGATAGAATGCTAACTGGGAAAGTGTGTGTTTTAGAGTATATTTATCATGTTATGTGTGATGTCTAGTAACTTGACAGCACTGCCAAGATACTTACAATCGCAACAATCATTTATCCGTCATTTGTACAGTGGTGAATACTGGTTTGAGATCAGCTGGAGTGTGTGTGTTAAAACTGTTTAATGTTTGGATCAAGTTCAAACACTACTCAAATCCCCTTCTGATGAGCTGCGATTCAATCCAGTCTTCATAAAGACCGTATTTCTGTCTTCCAAAGGGGTGAGGCTTTGACCTAAATGCTAATGTTGGGATGTTAGCATGCTGATATTTAGATATATATTTACAATGTTCACCATTCAAGTGAATGATGGTAATGTGATTGCCTTTACAGGCATGTCATAAACGAACATAGTTCTTGAGATATTTCAGTCACACCTACAAAAACGTCAACCTCATCATGGCGCTACAGGAAAAGTCAGTGGATCAGTGAGGTCAGGAGGATTCATCCTCTAGGGGTCATAAATGTAAAATGTGATGGCATTCAACTCAGTGCGTGTTGAGAAGATCTAACTTGGACTGACAGACTAATGTACAAACATTACTTTCCCTAGAAAATGCTTACCTTGTGAGACAGTTGGACTTGCAAGATCACGTGATCTTGCAAAGTCTAAAGAGGTAAGTGTAGCTGCTATGGCATCAGTTCTATCCGAACTAGAGAGTACATTTCAGTAAGAGAAGAGCAAAACATGACACCAAAGGCTTCCCCCAGGCTTCAGTAAGAGTTTGATTTCCCAACCAGTTCTGCTGGTAGAAGTCCTCTCCAGTTGATCTTGTTGGTTGAAGTTAGCCTTTGATAGACAGATGGTTCATCCAATCACCCAGTAAAGTATAGTCACCAAGTATTTTTTAAAAGTGCCTGCCCTTTTCCAGACATTTTCCAGAGACAACTTCCCAGTTGTTTCTGTATAATAAACCATTTGGCGCATCAGTTTTAAAAAAAAAAAAACGCTGCTAGCATGGCAAAAAATCTGTTAGTAGCTGGACACTGCACCTGATAAGGCTGTTTTGATAGACAAAGAAGGAAAGTAAATAGATTGTTGGGAGAAAATAGAGGGAAGTTTGGCAGTTATTGTTACTGAGCTACCACATAGCTTGCCAGTGAGCAGTTCACCAACAAGCTCTGGGAGTCAGTATGTCACCCCATCCGGTCCCCACCTACTGTATGTTAGGTAAAGTAACTCCTTATCAAGCTATTTAAAAATCAGCTGTTTCTGATAGAACTTTATTTGTGGATGTATCTCTGATATCAGCAATGGGGTTGTCCTTGAGAACAACACCTAAATTCAAACCATTGCCAAACTTTCAGAATAGCAAATACTTTCTAGAAGAGGAAAAAAGTGCTATAAATCCTAAAATGATGTATACTTTCATCACCACCTTTAATTATACTGTCGAACCAGCAGCAGTCATTTAACCATTGGGACTTAATTTGTATATCAGCTTTCAGTAAATATTCACAATGACAAGTGGTGCACTCTGCTCTTCTAATTCTACAGCAAATCAAGAGTCCATCAGCAATCAGCAATAATTGCTGTGTAGACTTGAGTTTGTTTCCAATTGCTGCTCCTCACAACTGCAGATAAGAGACATCTCAGTGAATTTCCATTTTAGAGCATGCATAGATTGCTGGATTGCCTAATTTAACTTGGAGTGAAACCATGCCTCTAATCAGTGTCTTGCAGAAACAGCTGTGTTAGTACAGGTGGGAAGATTTAGTTTTGCTTGTGGCAAACAATGTGCAATCGATAGTTTATTCTTGTATGATGAATGAGATCAGTCAAAGCAGAGCAGGGTTTACGCATTGCATATTCTTAACCATTCCTTGTGTTCATTGTAATTAAATGGTGCGACGGAACTTTTTAACAGAAATTTCATGACAACACAAACTGTCAACTGAAATCTCTGTAAGGGAAGTAAATGTTTTACAAGTTGTATATTTCTCAAACATACATCATGTTGCTATTACAAACTAGAAAATTCACCTATAGATATCGTTGAGCTATTTCTGTGGTTAATGTTGATGTATTTTAATTCTACCTTTTCGATTGGTTAACCCTTTTTTCACATGCAGGATGCACGGGTGTAATTTACAACCTGCCTGCTGTCAAAATATCTGCTGTGAGAAAGATCTATCCTGCCTTAGAATCTGTGATAGCTGATTAGGCTACTACTTACTACACTAACCCTAACCCTGGCAGACATGAGGACACCAACATGATTCCAGATCGATTTGAATATTTCTCTTATAGGACTATAGCATATAAGCACACAGCATTTTAGCTAATTACATTCAGAACTATGCATACAACATGTAAAATGATTCAACATTATATACTGTAAATTTTTTAAAGACTTTTATGTTAAATTGTGAAAATTTTGCTTTCAGCTCGGTTCAATAATCAGACTGAGCATGCATTTAGTGTCACTTTATTAATCTAGCCGGATATTGTGTTCAAGTGGCCGATTTTGAGGTTGAAAGGGAGAGTTACTGTGTTAAGTTTGCTACTGTGACAGAGTTGCTCTTGCAGAGTTGCAATAATAATGTATACAGCCACTAGAGGTCGCTGCCAAACAAGTAACATAAACCTGAGTCATATTAAGCTGCTTTCTCAGTCAACGTACATTGTCGAACTACAAATAAAAAAAAAACTACACACCAAATGGGTTTTCATGTTTAATTGTTTTACAACCTTGAATCAAAATAGGTTTAAAGAAGCTTATTGATACTGATTAAAGAAAAAAAACAAACCTTTACTATCATGGTGAGAGCACATATCAAATAAAATGAGCATTCACTTTCGTCAAATTCAGTTATTATGCTTTTTGTTATAGTCTACTAAAACAATGAACATCTTAGTCTTGATTTAGTCAACATTCAAAAGATTAGTTATTAAAAATATGAAGAACCTTTGACATTGTCTAGTTATTGCTTTTGGCTAAAAGAACTGTTACGGAGATGTTTACAGTTCTGTTATTTTTAGGCCTGAGTGGTTGTGTTGTAACAGATAGTTATAGAATGTGTTACACTGGTATTTATTAGTGTTATTGTAGTTTGTACACTACCATTTATATAAATTTAGACTGAAAATATTCGCAATGTTAAACCCCCATGTGCACGTTGTCCCGTAATTTCCCAGCACTGCCTTAACTCAGTGGACCTAAGTTTGTATTAGCAAAAAAGTTATATCATATTATTAAACATCCCATCCTTAACATTTTCTGTTTCAGTGTGGAGCGCCTTGAGGTGTACCTTCAGGCTTGTAGTATCCTCTCCTCAAAATATTGTTATTTTATTGTGTAATGTCACAAACTCACTTTTTATCTCCGCTGCATTATATATGAAGTGGCTCCAAATGTCAACTTGGTTTTTCCGACCAAGTCCTTCTGTTGTCACCATGTACTTTTCCCATCACTGTCTGACGTTGGCATTCTCATACAACTGGAGGGTGCAGTTTGCTCCAGGCTTTCACACTACTGATGGTGCATTGCTGGTGTGCAGTCACAGATGATTCAGGGGTGCATGAAGAGAAATGTACAGCCATCCAATGACAGCAATAAAACACAGTTATTTCATCACCTCTTTCCCCAATGATACTGTATGAAGATTTAGTCATAATTATTGTTAATTGAACCCTGTTTTGTCTCATCATCCTGATCACATTGTCATGAAAAAAATAGGTTCTTAACAAAACCAATTTTGTTGTTTGTTTTTGTTAATGATTTTATCACTACTTGGGGTATAGTTTATATATAGTTAAAATAGAGTATGTATTTGCTGGAATCACAAAGTGACAAAGATTTGACTTTGATAAAAAAAATATTGGAAAATTATATATTCACAGAAGGAGGAAGAAAATATAGTTTAAAAAAATGGCAATTTAATTTTAGTGGTAGTTTTTATAGAAAAAGGTGACTCCTGCTTCTTTTTTGTCCACCAACCTTTACAGCCTTTACTTTTCATTATCTCCATCACTTTTGTGTTATCTCAAATGCCATGACAGCAGTTTCTTAGTACGTTTAAAACAATTCCTTTAAGTTACCCATGTGTCCCTCTGTGATCCCATGTGTTTTCTTGTTGAAACAGATCACGGATTGATTTGTCACTGAGTGCCCATCAGATAAAGGGCACGGGGTCATCTGGTACCGGTCACTTCACAAATAGTCACACATCCTTATGATTACTCAACCATGCTGCTATGCTTTCAAGTGAACCTATCATTTTAAAACTAGAGATAGTTTGTGGTATTTTGCAGGGTCAAAAAACAATTCAACATGAATGTTATTTAGAGTTTAGACTGTATGTTTTTTTTTAAATTTCATTTCTTGAAGGAAAGCCAATATTGGACGTACATTCATCAAATATCAGATGGACAGTTATATGACTTCATGTCAAAGGTAATGTAGCCCCATGCAAGCAGGATATTTTAGAAGGCAGTTGTAGCAGACATCGACATTGCAGAGCAACTTAAAAGCAGTTAAAAATGTGTATCTTTTCACTTACAGCCAAAATCTTATAATGCAGCTTCACACCTCCAGTGATCAGTATTTATCATTTTATTGTAAGACTGAATCTATTTTCTATTGATTATCAGGAGCTTCTTTTTTTACAGCAATGTTTTGGTGATATGGGCTGCAAATTCCACTCTCATAAATACCAATCAATTTCACATTGAAGCAGGCAGCTTTTTCAGTAAACAAGGCTCACATACACTCATAATACACTACCTGCCAACAATTAGTGACTATCGGGTGAAGAAAGTCAAACAAGACAAACAAGCTTCATATACTTTTGTCAAGGGAGCTGAGGGTCCAAAACATGTTCTCATTTCCAGGTTGTCAAATACCAACTTTGTTTTACAGCACCTCGCACACATCTCATGTAATGCACAAGGTACCCTTCAGCAAAGAAAGCTGGAAAGCCTTTCTAGTATGTGGTTAACAGTGTGAATGGCTACACCTTGGTCAGCTTTTGTCACCAAAACTATTTGGTTAGATTGGGGTTCATTTTACATTATGTACGTGGCATAATTTACATAGGTACGTTATGTGATTCATTGCACGTACATACGCAACATATGTTGTGTAAACTTACACACATAGGTTAAAAAAGGTCAGCTTGGACTTACAGTTCCACATGCATAGGACATAAACAGCAGACTCCTGTTTTACCCACCTGTCTCCCTGACCTTCTCCCTACTCTTTATTGCTTTGTAAACTACAATATTGTTTTAGTGCGGATGTACCTCATACAGATGCTTAAAGAATACTATGTACATCTGTATGAGATGCCAGGGGGTGTAACAAAACAAAACAATAAAGACTAGTTGGGTTACTAGTTTATTGAGGAGTGAAAAGTACTTCATAGACTTGTGGTAACCTAAGAACTCTGTTGGGTGTGACTCTCCTGAGCTAACAAAGAATGTTCTAAAATAAGATACATAAACATATTGTTTCCCATTCATCAACCTTCCTAAATTACAATTAAAACCCACTGTCAGCAAATTCTCTCTCTCTATCTCTGAACTTGTAGTTCACTGTAAGAGTAATGTTACCTGTTTTGAAGTTTAGCTCAATTATTAAATCCCACTGCATCCGAACCGGGTGCCACTCTGTCCCTTTGAAGCAAGGCCTTTTAATGAATACCTCCTACATACGTATCACTTTCATGCCTGGGTGGTAATTACCTTCTTCTCAACCCAAAAATTAATTACATACCCATAAATTGGCAATTTACCCACCGAGGCAATGCTTACATCTGTTATAATATGATTCCTCAATCAAAAGATGGATGGTACCTCAAGCATCTGCCAAACCATGCTCCTTCCTTCACTTTCCCTGAAGGTCAGGCTGCCTACAGGCTGCCAGCATAGGCTAACACAACCCAATGGTCTCAGGTGTGTTCTCGGAGCTGTAATCTGTTCTCCCTTGTTTGGATGACACAGGGGAACAGTCAACGGAACAAGCAATGCATGAAAACAATCACATACATGTCATCCCTCTTCTTTAAAAAAATTCTACAGTGGAAAAGACAACTGGGTGACAGCTGCCCCTACATTAAAAGAGGCCACTGATTTTACACATTAAGACCAGTTTTGTCATCAGGTGAAGTGAGACACATCACATCACATAACTGTGAAAACAGTTATGTGATGTCTTCTGTGGTTCTGGAGGAACTTTGTCAAGTCTGAGAAACCCTGATGATGTCAGTGTTCTCTTGGCTTGGGTTTGGGGCACTGTAGACTGGCCAATAGAGGGAGCTAGATCCTCGACCTTAATTGGTAAAAATTTAATTACTAACTAAAAGGTTTTTTTGCCATATAGACCACTTAATCTTAAACCACTTAAACATTAAAACGTGGATTAACTTCAGACCTATTTGTCAACCTGACTTTAGCAGCAAGCGCAGTCGACCTCCATCATCAGGTTTTTACATATTGTAATGTTGACTGGAGCTGGAGGGACAATGTACTTTGTGGACGTAATGTTGTAGAGAGGAGAGGGGGTAAGAAGAGATAGAACTGGAGTCTTTGGTGAGTTCTAGATTCTGAGAGTTAACCTTAATTTAAACATAGGCACAAAGTACACATCCTCCTCGTGTGCTGTTGCACACTAACGTTAGCTTATGGCTAATGTACAATAAGGTAATCTGTCTGTTTGGGGCAGATAAGCACTGACTGAGTACCACAAAAACAACAAATGATCCAGTGGTCAGTCTCACTGTGATGGCGGTGAATACACCATTAAACAACCACCACTGGAGAATATACCTGACTTGACTCAGGCACAAATGTTCAAGAGAAGGAAATATTTTAAAGTTTTTTACATGTTAAGTATAGTCTCCTTGGCCGACTTGCCTATCCCAGAGTTAGCAACAGGCAACCCGATGAAACACACTGTAACCTTTTTTTGATCATTGTTTGAAACATTTGATAATGTAAGGTCAAACTAAACAAAATATATGACAAAGGTCTAGAATTCCCACTGTTATACTACATACAAGACAAATCGGATGCTAAGCCTACAATGGATTCATTCAAAACATACCTTTTTTTATTCAGTCACTTAGGTTGTCTGCATAAATCAGCTAGTGACTACAGACACACAGCCAGGATCCTTCCCTCCCTAGATTACTGTGTAGGTGGTATGCATGATTGTTACAAAAACATCCTTCCTTGTGCAGTTTCAAGGCTCAGTGTTCTCAGTATCAGAGCTGTTTTCTGACTTCCTAATTAAATCTTATGTCTGACTCTCATTGAGCAGAAACCAAAAATGGGTTTCTTCTTGTTGAATAATGTTACTGTCAGCTGCGTCAGCAGTGCTTCAAAATGCCATATTTGTGAGACTGGCTTGCTGGGAAACTTAGCTGTTTTGTGATGAGAAAATAGATACTGAAATCAATCAATCAATGTAACCCTGGTAAATCATTGGCCCCAGTAGCTTACTTTATCTTACTGTATAGTATGGTGAGTAATATTAGGCTTCTGTAGCATAAAATACATGTTGGTTTGTCATTTTAAATGATATATAAGCATGACTGTTCTGATGGATGTAGCATGCACAAACAGCAGGTGTAGACATGTATTTGTAGTAGGTCTCACACCATGCATCCCCAATCCTGCATCCTCCATGTATCGGCCTCCTGAGGTATCATGTGCACACCAGGCAGGTATCAAATAGAAAAGGCAGGGGCACACTTGAAGGACATGGCACAAGCACAGTAAGGGAGTGCTGTCTTATTTATAGCTACATGCTGATGGCTCGTGCCAGTGCTGCTCCGGAGTTCTTCATAACAAAGCGGGATTAGTTGGTTAGCGAGAAGATTTTAAGCTCAGCCTACTGGTAAACTATGAACCATACAACATGATAAGCTGCTAGCTGACCTGCCCTGGAGCAGTACTAAAAGAATGTCATCTAAATCAGCAGACAGCTTTGTGGGGAAATTGCATCACCTCTTTTCTGCAGACTATGTGTACATACACAGTAACAAGAAACAGGAAGAAAAAGGGAAAACTAAGTGATGGTTTGCACTTGTTTCAACTCAACTCCAATTGAGTCTTTACTGTGTTTTGCTGTCATTTACTATCAAGGTAGTTTCTCTACTCTCTCTGTTTACCCTGAGCACACATTGGGCGGGGTTCTTTGTACACACCAAGCAAGGCGGAGGAGAGACAGGTGAGGTTAAGATGTTACTATAATAGACAACAGCTAATTACGTTACATCTCAATAGTTTTTTCTGTCTATTCTTCTGTTTAAGTTGCAGGATGAATTTGGAGGCAGTCAAGAAGTTTTCTCAGCAAAAACAGCCAGGTTCAGGTCAGAGTGAGGCATGATGTTACCTGATTGCACTGCCCACAGTAACCCAATATTCAATCAGAATAATGTTAGAAATTGATATAGATTGTCCCCCTTCTTCCTACTTCTAATTATAATATATATATACTTGTGCTGTTAAATGTGCCCTTTTGATTGACAGCACAAAAAAGGAGAGAGGGGTAGAGAAAGACAGACAGCAAAAAGTCAAGCAAGTAGTCAACACCACAGTTATAATACCAAATCAGCTACTATTTGCTGACTATTTGAGATTTCACATGCTAAGCCTTGTATTGACAGAGGCTACAGTTATCACATGCAGATTCTTCCCAAGCTCTTCTTACATGTCTTTGTGTCATAACTACTCTTTTTATGTAATTTTCTAGCTGCCTAGATGCAATATGTTTGTGTATGACTGAGCACGTTTACATGCACACTAATAAACCAATCATTATCTGATTTAGAGAGTTACCAGATTATTCAAGTGGTCATGTAAACAGCATAATGCGATATGGTTTATCGGATAAAAACCGTTATCGGATTATGAGAAATCCGATCAACACACCTAGTTTTTTCCCCAATATTCCGTTTTATTTGGTGCATGTATACTGTATACCTCCCAGACCATACACTGTTTGACATGGACCTTTCTGTATTTGCTGAGCTTAGTAGTCTCTTAACCCCTCAAAAATGCTGGTAACAAAGAAAACAGCAATGGAAAAGGAGGGCCTCAGCCTGCAGATTCTGGCCTGGAGGAAAAGGCTCCTGGCTCTGGGATTCAACAGCAGCTTCAAAAAGGACCAACATCACCACCAGCAGGAGCAAAAGGAAAAAATGTAACAAATGATAAAAGAAATCACAACTCATACTGAACACGCACTGACAGACCTATTTCACGAACAACAAAAAGCAGTTGTCAAACATGGATGAGCTGCTTGAATATCTGCGAACACAGTTTAATGCGTCCCTTGGCTGGAGGTTAAATCACCATCGTACCGACCTGCTGAAAGATCTTCACTCTGTTCTCGCCCCTATTGTCTGATGCCGTGACTCACCTGCAGGAGGAGCTTTCCCACTGTAAAAACACAATACATACACTGACAGAGGAAATTAAAACAGCTAAAGTTACCACCACCTTTGGCCATGCAAGTGTTCAAACCCACTCTGAGGTTTTACAGAAAGAAAAGCCCTTCTCATTTCAAACTGCCCCAGATTACAATCCACCGTACAGCCTGACATGGCAGTGGACAATATTGGGTCACCTGGAGAATCCACCATTCATGGGGATTAAAGAGCAGGTTCCTGGGAAAGCCCTGTTATACGTTATTTTCCAACATTTGGGAGACTGAATGATACACCAGACCCACTCCAATACCTGGAAAGGTGTGAAGATTTCTTTGGTCTCAATCCGCTCACAGCTGAGGAGCTCATTGCCACCCTGTTGGATGTGGGCCGCCATAAAATCCATAGTTGGAAGGAATTCCATGACCATATCCGTGCTGCCTTCCTGTCAGAGGACTACTAAGATGAACTGGCAGAGAGTGAAAGCATCAGAGATTTTCCCTACATGTATCAGTCACTATGCAAGCGCTGGAAACCAAACATTGAAAAAGAGATAATAAAGTTGATTTTGAAAAACATTAACCCCCAAGTGGCCAGTCAGCTGAGAAGTAGCAGAGTTACCTCTGCCGGTGGACATGTCTGCCTTGGTTAGCAACTGGAGAAGGACCAAGAGAACCAGCTGCAGTATGAACAGAGAAAGAACATTAGCCTGTTGCCTCTGAATCTGATGCACTATCTCCTAGCAAAGAAAATCCTGTCCGACCAAGCCAACCTAGCCTTCACCGACCCCCCCAAGTGTACTGTTGGCACTGCAAGGGCAGTCATGCACCAGCTTCCTGTCCACAGTGGAACTCCAGCAGGGCTTCTGCTCCAAGAGGGATACCTCTAAAATCACCAAGTCACCGATGAGGACATTTGGAAAGCCCAGCAGGAGGATTCTGTTATCTAGAGCCTGTATGATAAAATCATGGAAACAGGAGAAGTGATTTAAAACCTTACTACCAGGCTTACTGTTTTGAAGGACAAAGTATTCAGAGTGGTACAATTGCCTTCCAAAACCCTGTACCAGGTATACATTCCTTCTTCACTCCGCCAACAGCTTCTCCATTATCATGATCCTCTATCTGGCCATTTTGCGAGATACAAAACATATAAAAGGTTACAAGCCCTTGTGTATTGCCTAAGATGTGCCTGGATGTGAGAGAATATGTGCGATGTTGCCATGTTTGCCAGCTCTACAAACGTGAGACCTGGAAACCCCCTGGAAAACTTCAACAAACTTTGGTACATGGACCTTGGGATGCTAGGAATTGACGTAATGGGACGCTTTCCACAAAGCTCCAATGGCAACCTCTACCTCATTGTCTTTGTGGACTATTACACAAGATGGGTTGAGATGTGTCCCCTTCGCAAAGCAACAGCAGAGACAGTATCCCAGATTCTAATAAGAGAGATTCTGACTCACTGAGGAGTTCCAACTTTCATCCTCTCAGACCAAGGTTCCCAGTTTGTGTCATCTGTCTTTGAGGAAACCTGCAGGTGGTGGAACCTTAGCAGGATGGCACCTCTCCCTACCATCCTCAAACTAATCTTACCTTAACTAACAGAGAGGATTAGCTGCAATGTTACAGCCATGATTGCTTCATTTGTGGGGGAAAACCACAAGAGCTGGGGCAAATACTTACCGAAAGTCCACAGCAGTAACACCTGTAGTGCTCAACCTCAGACCACCTTTTAAAGGCCCCTTGGATGCTGAGCTAAACCCAGAGCTACGTGATCCTGACACACCTGCATACACTACAGCTAACCAGATAGCAGAGCTCAAGAAAATGGTAAGCGGCAACCTGAAAAAAGCTAAATGAAGACGAAAACAGAACTATGACAAGGGGAGAAGAGATGGGAATTTTTCATACAAAGATCGTGTCTGGATCCGTACTCACCCTTATTTAAAAGCTAATAAATCCTTTTCAGCCAAACTTGCGCCATGTTGGAAAGATCCATATCGTGTCACCAGGAAGGTCTGTCCCTTAAACTTTGAGGTGGCTTGGAAGACAATGGAGAAGACCTTCGTGGTGTGAATGTGGCCCAACTCAAGCCGTGCTATCTCACAGCTGAGGAGATGGACAGGGAACAGCGTCAATGGATCCTTGAAATTCTAGAAGAGGTAAGCGACGAGGAAGATTTCCCTGGATTTCCTGCCTCAAGTATGGAGGAGGATAGCATTATTAAAAAGAAAACAAAATATGCCTCTCCTAAGTTCACACATTGGAAGGAAGGAGTGTGACAACCTGGATTGTATTTGCTTGAAAATAAAGTCCAATTCAGTTCAGCACTTAATTTTGCTGAAGTGCTGGACTGAATTGGACTTTATTTTCTTTTTTCTCTGGAAATGGACCTAAAAGTAACAAAGAAAACCCAAAGTGGAATTTTGAGATTTTGAGAAAGGCTTGTGGGTATTTCAGCGAATGTGGTGGGGAATGTGGAAAACTACAAACTAAACAAAAACCTTGACTGACAAATCTTAAATGCCAGGAGAGAGACCTGGCTGGCACCCAAACCAAATATAAATATGAAACCCAAATATAAAAATTGAAACTCAGTAAGTCAAACTGTCACATTCTTTTACATCTGTGTGTGTGTAAAAACATAAAAGTAATCCGATGTTGTTAAAACCCCTAGCGGATGCAGATGCCGAGTGGAAGAAGAGCATTATTTTGCAAACCCAACAAATCCCACATAAGGACAGGCCCGACCGGCAGCGACGCCGCGATGAATGACGTCATGGTGACAGGAAGTTTTGAAAAAAGAAAATAAAACAGCTTTACAACATGTACTTGGAAAGAAATCCAACTAATTGACTGAATCATGTAAACCGTTGTTTTTTTCCATTATCGCATTACTAAAGTGCATGTAAACACATCAAATCAGATTATTATCATAACCTGATTATTCCCAGTTATCACATTATTGTGGTCATGTAAACGTGGTCATTGTCAGTGCAAAGAGAGAGTGAGTAGGAAAGAGAAAGAGACAAGGAAGAACGAGGCGAGATAGGGAGGGATAGGGAAGATTGTTCGTTTGTTTGTTTGTGAATTTAATCCACAGTAGAATTTTACATGTGGGATCTGAGCACCCCTTTAGGTCTGATCCTAGAATCGCCCCTGTGCTCCATGCTGTTTTGTATGTTGTCATGCTCCACAAACCAAATGTTGGGTGCTGCAAATTTAACTTAAAGTTGAATATAGAGGGATTAACAGTAAACCACAAAGCTCTAACACATCATATTGTAGAATTTTAAAGCTAGCAACCATTTGGCTAAAGCATCAGCTGAAAGACAGGGTGGCATGTTCTTTCAACAGTAAATGCAGTTTTAAGGCTGTTACCAGATGTTCTGTCTTTTAACTTGTGGAATCTTTTTAACCTTTTTAAAGTGCTACCACGTACATCTTCATCTTCAAATCTTTTCCCCAAAGGTTTTTAACGATTTACCACTACTTTTAAGCACTCACAGTTTGTCTGGTTACATGTGTTCTGGTTCCTTATATCTGTTGAATCCTAATCTCTTTCTATAAGCAGTGGCATTTTAACTAAAGACACATATAGAAAAACCTTTACAAATCTGGTGGTTGAGTGAGTGTGTGACTTATGATGAAATCACAGCTTGAGTAGAATGTGCAAGTTGTATTTGAAAGTGTGTGAGTGACTTATTATGAAATCACAGCTTGAGTAGAATGTGCAAGTTGTATTTGAAAGTGTGTGAGTGACTTATTATGAAATCACAGCTTGAGTAGAATGTGCAAGTTGTATTTGAAAGTGTGTGAGTAACATGTATCAGTCCTGGGACAGAGGAAGTCTCTTTGCTGGGTCAACATCTTTTTCATATTCTAGCAGGCCTAAACATTTTGTGAGCTATTGCATCTTATTATTCTATAAACAGCTGGTTATAGTGTTTTGGCTACAAGATAACAGTGAAAATCTAAACGTCACAGAGACATACAGTTAAGTCCTGAGGTACTGTTTGTGCTGGCAGACTGTCAGGGCACTGTGACACTTCAAACTCATTCAGCCAGAATGAGGCATTGTGGTGATTAGCTGCAGGGTAATACAGTGGTGTGGGAGTGTCGATGCTGAGGGCCATCCATGGCCCATTTGTGTGACATAATGTTGTGAACTTTGACCTTTCTGATCCAGAATGTGGCATCCAAGCATCTCAAAGCAGTTTGCCACCTAAAATTAAACAGGAAAGGAAAAATACAAAAAGTACATTTACTTGAAAAAACAACTAGGTGACATATCAGTACACATTTTAAACTGGTGCTCAAGACCAAATAAACGAATACAATTCAAACATTACGTTACAGACTAAAAAGTCCATCATGTTCCCTCTGTAGCCATGCTACTAGCACAGCCGTGACTGACCCAAACATTGTCAACAGAGTGTGACGAAACAACAGTGTTGACATTAAGTCGAAGACGTCTATGTTCTGTGTTGCAGACATGTTTACTGAATTTAGCATGCTAACCAGCTAGCCCCGGCCTGTCCTGTGTAATACCACTTGACAAGAGGCAAGTTTCAGCTGGGAGATGAATGCCAGTGGCGAGTTTCCAACGTTGCACAAGCTCTGTTAGCTTTAATCTAATACCTGAACAAAATGAACACCCAAAATACCAAGTAAGAAAATACAACCATACACTTCCTGAATTCAAGTTTCTATATTCTGAACTAAGACTAGCTTAACTGCCTCGTTAACTCATCATAAAAAACGTAAATAAAACTCAACATAAGCTAAATAAAACTCACCAAAACAATCTTGGTTTGTCTTTGTTGAAATAAATCCTCAATTCACAGTCAGCTGTGAAAAATTCCAGCTGTACACACTGTTTAAGCCAGCTGCTCATGCCTGACTCTCTCTCTCTCCTCTCCTGTCCCCACCTGCCGTGTCTTCTCCTCCAGTCATAGTCCTGATTGGAGCTGCTGTAACAGCTCCATACCGTATCCTCTCTTCAAACTAGCATCTGTTGGTCACAGAATCTGTGTTCTGTCCCAGTCTGTGTCTAGTTGTGCCCACTCTCAGGCTGCCAAACCTTGTTGAGCCGAGCCCTGTTGCCCGTGGTGATTCCAGCTGTAATCTGAGTTCTCAGTCCAGGCAAACTTTAGCATTTTAGAATGGCTAACTGAGCCATGAGCCAATTAGCTAATGGTACCTAAAAATGGCCAAGGATAGCTAGCAAAGAGCAGCAGTTGTTGGTCAGTCTATACCCACTATGATTTCTGGAGCTACTCTCGAATTATAATGGTATTTTTATAAATTACACCTTTAAAAATGGTGGACAAGGCAAAATTGAGGAAATACACATGGAACATTAAATTACACTCCATTGTGTTTTTGGTCATTAATGCTGCTAGTCTAGTCTAGATTGCCAGCTTATGTGACTTCTGCTGTCTCCACCCTCTATTTTCATTCTGCAACTGTCTAATTTGATTCAGAAAGTCGTGTCGTAGTAAAACCTAACATCTGCTTCTAATGCCCACAGCTCCGCTCCATAAAATGTAACCCTTTACATTAGTTTCCTTGTCTGTGCTGTTACAACATCAGCCATCCATTTATTTCCAGGCAACACAGTTTGGAACTCATTTAGAGTCTCCCTGGAGTCTCTTCAGGACAGTTGCCACAGTTTGCAGATGCCTTTTTCTGTACTGATCCTTGTGCTAAATACATCAAAGACAAATGTCATGTAGTTCAGAAGGGAAGCAGTCGCCTGGTTTGCTGCTGCAGGCAAGTGGAATGAGTTGCAACACTCGTCTGCCTTTGTGGACCTCATTACAGACATGAGTACAGACAAATGAAATCCTCTCTTTTAGCTCAGTTCTAATTTTAATAACTGTCATGAATGATTCCTGCAGTGATATTCCCCATATACGACCTTCTCTTAATCTATTTTCGATGTCTTGTCAGTCACAGTGTTTATGTGGCTGTTTCTACTTTTCATATGTTAACCATTTATCACTGTCAGTCATTCCTGCTGTATGTTTGGGCTCTGCACATCGTCGTCATGTCTCCTCCACACTTACTGTCTTTTGTGCTTTGATCCTTTTAACTGCTGTTAGGTGTATTTAAACAAAGAGAATCATGTTGTTGGTGATGAAAGTAAAATCATTTAAAATAAGTGTGAGGTTTGGTAAAAATGGCCAGTCTGTGTTTTGGTGTTTTTGCTCCTTTTCTCCACTCTCTGTTGATTTCATACTCTTTCTCTTGTCAACCCATGAAGCCATTCTACTTGTCAAAAGGCATGATGTCATGTTGATAAAAATAACATGTTGGTATCTAACAGGAAAGCATTGGGGCTTTTGATTTTAACCCTTGTGTGGTGTTCATATTTTTGTTATTCAGTGTTCCTGGGTCTGGTGGACAATGTTGCAACCTTGTGCGGGAACGGCAGGGGCAGAAACACAACACACACACACACACACACACACACACACACACACGCGCGCGCGCGCGCCCTGGGTTCAGTGGACCCGAACATCCTGTATGTAATGTAAATGTGTAGGTGGGGTGTACAGTGTGTGGTCATTGAAAATGTGTTCTGATATATGTTTTTCACAGGAAATGAGCCAAGGCCAATGAGTCTGAGTGTGAAAAAATAATTAATCTTATCACTTTCTTTTGATAAAGAATGAAAACGGGTCCCACAGACCCGAACACCATAGTAGGGTTAATGCTGGCATTTTCTTTTTATCTCTCATCCAATACAATCCCTTGATAATATTTTTTACCAGTGCGGATTGTGGATACAATTTATTCCATTCTTGAAAAAAAAAAGAGGAAAAACCCCACACAAGCAAACAAACACACTTAGTGAAATCACTGGTTAGACGTATTAAATTAAACCTTGTATAATTGGCTTACCCTGCTTTGAAAAGGATAGAAATCTTGAGCGTGCTACAGGCGATTGCCTCTCATGCTGCAGTTGAGCTGCTTGTTCCCTCCTCTCTTGCATCAATGTTTGCTCATCAAGCACTTGTGTACATACTTAGCATTTTGACTTTTTAGCAAGTGCGTCTGCTATTTGAAGGTTTTCTTGCTATGAAAATGATTTTGGCAGCTGAGTCAAAGAATAGGGTTATTTTCTTTTCTGTTGAGCTGTACATGCAGCCAGTTAGGCTTTTTAAATAGCTTGAGTAACACTGACATCTGCTGGGACAGTATTTTGTAGATGAAAGAAGGGCTCACAGTTTAAAACCTGTAAGATGTGAACAAATACTGAGTTGACAATCTAATGCAAGTTTAAATGACCTATGTTTTATCCAAAGAACAATTTTTTGGACGCCTGACTCTCCTGTATTTATTACTTTATTTCTTTACCAGTCTGCATCAAGTGCCATACATCACCATACAGGAGAACCTTAAGTTTCAGTCTGGCTCATTTAAGGTCCCAATTTTACACTTGCTTTGCCTGAAAATGGATTAATTTACTAGAACATTATAAAAAAGGCTAAATCTGATGTCTTTCTTTACTGTAAACCATGACAGAACCTTTTGGAATTTTCTATATTCATTTTTGTCTACATCTGACCTTTCTTAAGCAAGTTACAGGTGTAATCCTGATCACGTAGATGTGTCCTAAATAGAAAAGTTGTTAAATCGCAACAGAGGAATTTGAAGCAAAAGTGACTTTTTTCAGAGAAATATATCATCCACTGAAAATGAACAACAAAGCTTGGCAACAACCATTGCCTGTTGGCTCAGAGGAAGAAACTACATGGTTTTCCTTGACAAATCAATGCTGCAGAATGTGATGGCATAAACACATTGACTGTGGAGCAAACAAGGCATGTGTGATACCTCTGAAAAACTAAGAAACCCTTACTTACTGTACATACATTTTTAAAGCATTAGCAGTTCAAAAGTCATTACACGTTTTCGAACAATAGCTATTTTTACCGCTGGCGACAGCCAAGGTCTTTGAGGAGTGAATTGAGCTGCTTGGAAATGAATCAAACATGGTGTTGATTTGAGACATGTCTGAGCCTGTCCTGTATCATATGATATGGTGTGATGCTCCATCAATCAGCATAGCACTGTGTCAGACAGGGACTTCATGACTACATCAGTATGCTTGAAGTAGCTGCAACTGTTTGATGACAGTAATATTCTTACAGTTTTTAAGCATTCAGTCTGTCATTCCTCCAAACTAATTGCACTTATTTCTCCATCTTCTTTTTTAGGTAAGAAAATCTTTACGTGTCTTCATTGCAGAACGGTACTGTAAGATCAACTCTCTGATAAGCATTTCAAAATCACTCGTAAACCATTAATGTAAATGAGTCCATATGTTTCGTGTGTGTGTGTGTGTGTGTGTGTGTGTGTGTGTGTGTGTGCGTGTGTGTGTGTGTGTGTGTCTGAGTCAGCCTGTCTCTGTTGATATTCATCTTGCTAATTTACAATTCATTTACTCCTGCAAAGACTCTCAATTTGTCCTGACCTTAGTTGTTGCCCAGAGACTTGGACAGAATGAGTTTATATTCATGCTTTTGGTCTCAGAAAGAGACATACCATTTTGTGCCTATTTGTGCTTGTGCGTGCTTTTGCATGTTTGTGTATGTGAGTGATCAGGTGCCATTAGGACATAATTAGGTCCAAATTGCTGTTTGTTACTTCCTGAATGCTAATGGCCCCTCTCCTCACAGCTCAGAACGCGTGAAATGCCGCTCGATTAACCGAGCCTGAGTGATCACAGCTGAAGATCGACTTCAGTGTGATTCATCTGAAATCTGAGTTTATGGAGAATGACTACTGTGTGTGCTACAGACTGAATCATGCTGCCTGCACTGTCAGGCTGGCAAAGACCATGTCATACAATCTTCTTTCAACAAGGCAATTCATTTTTTCTCTGTCTTACTGGCCCCCGAAAAGAACAGCAGATGAATCCCGCCTCCCTCTCCGTGATGGTATTTTGATTTCAGTTTCCCATTTCCAGTTTATCACAGTTTGATAAGGTCACCTCACGCTGTCACCTGCAGTATCCAACTCCATTTACTCAAGCGCCCTGAAATGCTATTATCAATATGAAATATTGTCCAGACAGACTGCAGCTCTTCCAGCGAGGAAAACATCAATGTTTACTGTTCAGAAATCAAGCCCTTGCCCCAGGTGCCAGCCACTATCTATCTTCTCTGAGGAAAAAAAAAAATCTCCAACAGGGATTACTAATCCCCCGCTTGTTTGTAGTGCTGCTGCAATTCAGCAAAACAAGATTATCCCAGTCGCTGCTTACAATTTGGACCTCCCGATGAAATGATATAAGCAAAGAAATATTTATTTTGTTGAATAAACTGCCTAATCCATTCCAATAGACTGCACTTGTTTTAGTAATTGCATGGTAATGGCTTTTCTCTATGCAAACCTCCTAGACTGTCAATACATGAATGGGAGTACGACTTCCCAGCTGTGAAATATTATGATCAGGATGACCCAGATTCCTTCCCCCTGCCTCTAATGAGGTGCTCAGTCGTGTTGTGGAAGAATTTCTACATTTATTTTTTCTATTTGTGTCTGCCTGTAAAGACAGCTTTTATACAGTGTAGATTAGATGTAATGCTCTTACGGAAACAAGCATGTGTAAACAGGGTTTAGTTCAGTTGGTGGAATATTGAAAAGCCAAATTAAATGATTTGTGTTTTGAGTGATTAATTATTTCAATGGAATTCTTTTGAGATAGGTGTAACCGTCCTTATTGAGATGCAGGATTAAGTTTTCTAAGCCTTCAGCTAAAGCCATTTGAGAATGACAATGTGAATTCACTTAGTGAAAATACTTAACATGCATGGCAGTCTGTGAAACATCTGCAAGTCTCACAGGACTGACTACAAGGAAGAGAGCAATGTTTCCAAGCTGGAAGGAGAAGACTACCACCATACATAACCAATCAATTTCATCTCACCTGTGAACTAGCCTCAGCACATCCAGTGCAAAAACGGCTACTTAATAGCTGATGCTGACAGACGGTCAGTGTATTGGACGGCTGTTGCTGCAAATTAGACAGAGGGATACTTATCCCCAGGAGTCATTCCCAGCTGCTCTTATTGGACCTGGGATTGTACTTTGGACTTTTTAGGGTGTCACTCTGCATCACCTTAGTATAGATCAATGTCCAGAACCTCATTGGTATGGGTGGTAAAGCTCTTGATATTTTGAACATAGAATTTGTAATTTCTTCATTTAAACTTCGAAAAACGTGTCCTCTGAGTGGCAATCTGTGGTACAGCACAGAACACACAGACATATCAAACACACATCAGATACGTATACGAAAAGAACAATAGCTGAAGATCATCTGTAGCAGCCATCATCAGTGTCATCGCAGTCCAGGCAGACATCTACAAGTGAAGTAGCATCGAGAACTGGGAGTTGTTGCCTTATTGCTAAACAGCCACCATTGCTGATGAAAATATATCGTATTGACTCAAGCAGAAATATTCACGGGCGAAGTCATGTTTTGAAAGAAAAAATTGCTGACTTATCATCTGAAGCTTCCCTGGAAGTTACAGCATCTCTTCAGATGCACTTTTGAAATATTTTGTTCCCACGCCTGCAAATCCTCGGCCACCTGTAGACACCTCCACCTCAGCCCAGTGATGCAGCATCAGCTTCTACTGTCCGTCCATGTCGGAACAGCCCAGTGATATAGCATCAAGCACTCCTGTCCCCTGCATCTCACAAGAGCCCGGCGATGTGCCATCAAGTACACCTGTGTGTATGTAAACATTAGCCTTGAAAGTAGTGTAGAGGTGCCACAAAGCAAAAAGATACCAGATTGTGGAGGTGGGTTGGGTTTGATTTTAGACAGATATTCAGATTTTGGTTGTAAACAAATTGTACAACTGCTAAACAAATTAAATGGTAAACAAATTATATGGAGTAACATCATTATTGAATGTCATGCCATTCAATAGTGTGGAACTGTTAGTTATTCAGGGCACAAATGTGCACAGATTATAATTATATAATTAAAAAGACATACTGATACGGGGGGTTTGCAGAAAAGGCTGAAGAAAATAATAAGATGATAGATTTAAAACTGGATGGGAAGCATACTGAGAGTCTAAAGGGGTAATGATGCGTTATCACTTTGCAACGTGTTGTTTAAAGATAGTTGAAAATATCAGATTGGAGGGAAGGATGCCTGATTGTTGAGACTCAAATATCATGTGACAAAAATTAGAGTCACTACAGATAGCTGAATCCTAACTCTTTGGTATTCAGTTTATCCAAATACATTGTCACTAAATAGTGTCAGGAGTGGTTTCTTTTTATTCCTTAAATTATTGCTAAGACTGGACTTTTCAAACAATGTTGCAATAATTAAAGCACTTAATAAATGCTAGGACTGGGAAACAAAATCAAACATCACAATTTTTTGACTAAATAGCTTGATATCTTGGACTATATTATAGGGATGAGTACTTTTACAAAGCATTAAAACAATTAGATTTTTCAGAAATGTAATGTGGTAAAGTAATGTGGACATAATGAAGCAGGTAATAGAAACTACAAGAAGAACAGTCTGTAAAGTAGAAAATGATATTACTTTACTGTAATGCAGCCTTTAAAACCAGGAAAAGACAACACTTATGTCATATCACAATATAATTATGGCCAAAATCTAAGATGAAGTATAGTCTCATTTCATGATAACAATATAATATGGATATATTGCCCAGCTCTATTGATTGACTATCATGGCTTCTGCAAAAACCTCAAAGACTTGATATCATACAACCAATGGCTTTTAGATACTGTGTATTGACTACATATGTTGGTTGGAAGATGAGCCTGGAGCTTATCCAGCAAGATACAGATGTGTGCATTCACAGTGAAAGAATACAGATACAATCATTCCAGACTATGAATGAAAAATGATAAAGTCTGACATCTTAGCAGACAGAAGCACTGGCTGTCTTGTGCATACGAATGCTTAAATACAGAATAACAATCAAGCACAGATTCTATGTACGTACACATATATATGTGAGCCCTTCATGTGTGCAAATCAAGGCTAATCCCCACATGGTACTGCATCAGTGACCTTAGTACAGTTGCCCATATAGTACAGATGTCACGGCTGCAACACAGTAAAGCTTTGTGTTGTAGCTTCAGGCTGCATGTGTCCCCTGATGCAACAATGAGTCGCAGCATCGACATGTTTGTGTAGTTTGTGAGTGTGTGGACAGAGATGAGCACAAGTGAGAAAGTAATGATACAGATTGCATGTGTGTGCGTGTGTGTGTGTGCAGGACTGTTGTTGGCTTGCAGGACTTGTCTCTTTCCTCTTCTTCATCCCCTTTGTAGATCACAAAGAGGATCAGTGTGACAGTCAGTACAATAGTGGACCAGATACAGCCGAATCAGCTGAGCTTTTATACCAGCACTGAGGAAAAGTTGCTTGTCACAATATATCAATGAGCACGGCTGCAAATTTCCATAATACATTACTGTATGAACAAAGCAAGACCTCTTCCAACGATTCTGTGTTTATATTTTCATCAAATGAACACTGGTCCGCAGATCTCTGAGGTCATTTCTTTTTTCATGCACCTCATGATTAAGGCATTGTTTGAGTGTGGCAGGATACAGATGATAGTATAGGGTGACATTATAAATATATCTATGCTTGGTTTATGGAAATTATGGTTCCAAACACAGACTAGTTGCCAGGATGAACTGTTGGCAGGTAACGTTTCTGCAAACTACTGATAAATTCACATTTTTCCTTGTCACCGGCTTTGTGCCATATTGACATGTCTACAAAATGCGTCATATCATGTTCACATTACATGTTTATGTACTGACTTTCATATCAGGAGATGGAGGGGATCATGGTGGAGAAGGCTGCCAAGTCAGTGACCGCAGTTCACAACTGTCGTAACAGTTTTAACATTTGTATTTGAGAAACCACTGGATATATATATTGGCAAGGGTCATTGGCATTTCAACATTTGTAACCATTACACCACAAGATATTTTTAAGGAGAACTAGTGACAATTCAACGACCATGTATGTAGAAGAAGAAGAAGAAGAAGAAGAATACTTTATTTATCCCCAAAGGGCAATTCAGTTTCTACAGTAGATGTCACCGTCATAAAAAACATTCATACAACATAAATCATACATACTGTCTACTGTATGTGGCGATACAGACAGGTTTTTCAGGTCAAAACATGATCTTTCCCCCACCCTAACCATGCAGGTTTTGAGCCTAAACCTAACCAGACCATAAGCACTGTGTTGTCAACATAACATTGAAAATTTAACCTAAAGGAAAATAAAGTTTCATCCACGGTTTGCAGAACATTTTCAACATCTATTCTTTTCTGGGGATTGAGTTGCCAAACACATATTATGCATTGAAATATTATATGTGTGTGTGTGTGTCTGCGTGTGTGTGTGTGTCTGTGTGTGTGTGTATGTGTGTGTGTGAATCCGTGCCCTCAAAAGGCTGATCTTCGGGTCCTCAGTTATGGTTATGGTAAAGGCTAGTGTTAGGGTTAGGCAGGTTAAGATTAGGGTAAGTGTCATTTCTCAGGCAGATGGACGCAAGTCCATGTGTACCCCAAAATGACATAAGTCAATATGTGTCTCTGTCTGTGTGTGTGTGTGTGTGAGAGAGAGAGAGAGAGAGAGAGAGAGAAATAGGGAACACGTTTCCAGCAGGATTTCATATAGACGAGGCAAATATCAAGAGATGTTATATGCGCAGAGAAATAACTAATCAATTCCAGGATATATACGATATGTTTACATCACAGTATGAATACAAAGCTTTGAGTTCAATATCATCATATACAACCGAAATATGTTTGGTTTGACTTTAAAAAATAGTCTAGTAACCTGTGAGGATGTAATATAAAATGTTATTATTTAGATACATAAAAAAAAAACAGACAAGATTAAAATGCAGTTTCTGAGAGGTGATGTCTAGTGAATATAACACATGAGTCATTCGTCAAAGCAGTCTGGAAATGACTCACTGAGCAAAAACCTCTGAGACGTGAGACTGCCCAGCTTACAATTACAACTGCAAGACTGTAGTCAAATACAGATGCAGGACATATTTTTTTAGAATGTCATAGAAATGCCTGTAGAAAACTAAAACCATATATTTTAAAAGAGCATACTGTATGCAGCCTATCTATATCCCTGCTAGAAAGTCAACAGCCTGAAGGTTATGATAATGGAACACTCCTTGTCTGCACTGAGTCTGTGTGCCACTGGGGGGCAAAGTAGCACTATCAACATTTAGCAGCAGTGACCTATTTTCTAAATGCTGTGTTCGTCTCATGCATTTGTTGTTGCCCCTTTGAAATGAAAATATGTATGTGAGCATAAACATATAATGCATTACCATATCAATTGGCAGTGCTGAATGCTGTGTCACTGCAGCAAAGGCCAAACATATCATTAACAAGCCGCGGACATCAAATGACGACACCTAATTTTTCCTCTCTTGTCATTAGAGAGACACAGAGAGGCAGCGCAAGATGGGGAGATGTGGGAGGCAATAAGATCGAAGCTTTCAAAAATGCTCATACCTGATGATTATCCTCAGTAAACTGTCATATGTTTGCCTGGGTGACAGCTGCTGCTGCTGCTGCTGCTGCACACTTTTATTTATTTACCAGCCCGCCAACATTTCAGTGAGGGCTTGTTGGTTGACTTAACAGGATTTAAGACTACAGCAACATGGCCATAAATAATCCACCTCAAGTATCCTCTTATACTTCAAAGAGATCCGGGCTGAAGATTAGCATTTTGCTCTCACCATGGGGGAACCGGCTAAAAATAGTTGTGTATATAAAGCATTCTTTGGTTTGGGGTACAGGGTGGTTGGCCTTGTCTGGGTGTTCACAAGTGCATCAGGTGGATGGCTGTGCATCTCCTCCCAGCCTGCTGTCGATTTATTCTGCATCCAATAACTGCTGGTGTCCTCAGGCGAAGGGCTGATGAACCCCCAGCACCCCTGAGAGGTTAATTGAAATGGGTTCCAGTGTTGCAATAAGGGGAAGTCATGATGACAAACCAGTTGCAAAATAGCAGCAAACCCAGATGAGGAAAATAATGTATTTGTACAAGTGCAGCTCAGTTAGAGACAATAAAAAGGAACATGACAGATACATATACACAAACCTTTCTCTTCAAATTGAACCCACACAAAACATTCATAATTTTCTAAATCCTTTTCTTTTACTCGCAGTACATAGCTGAAAGTTGTCATAGCATGCACACAGTGTTAGTGCACCCAGCCAGGCCTGTTTCAGGGAAAGATTGTTCTGCTTATCACCGTTTTCTAAGCACCCAAGGCTGCGGCATCTTTTGTTTGTATTGAGAGGCAGCACTGAAAAAGGATACAAATCTAACAGAAATTATTAATGTAGTTTCAGGACCATACAGGCACAAAACCAGACAGCCACACAAAGGAAACCAACAGTGCAAGAATTAATAATCAATATTTAAATCTAAGAAAAGAACACTTAAAAGCAAAGTGCCAAGTTTGTATTGAGAAAGATGAGAATGTGTTGAATGAAAAAAGCAGCCAACAGTAATATCTATATATCTGTACAGTTCCCAAACAAGTTTAAAACCTTCATGGTGATTTTTATTTCGCAAAGTGTGCTAATTGCATGTATCTCTGACATTCTATCTAAAATGAATTAATAACTTGAGGTTTTCAAGGACAAAATAAAATAATAAAAACAATATATATATAAAACCAAAAAACAAAATGTGCAGGCATAACATAAATTATTCTGTTTTTCAAATATTCAACATCTCTGCTGGCTGAAGACTGTGTTTTTTTCTGGAGGATGTCTACAGTATGCGTGTTTGTGTGTGTGTGTGTGTGTGTGTGTGTGTGTGTGTGTGTGTGTGTGTGTGTGAGTGTGTGTGTCTCTGTGTGTGTTACTTTGCTTGATTGTCACATTTAAACGTTGCAGATGAGGGACAGCTAGCTTCTTCTCTCCTTAAGTCTTATGATTTATGTCAGTCTGATTTGAGTTCTTTTGGTCAGCTCAGGTTCAGTTGTCTCAGATTGTATTAAGTAGTATTTGCATTTCTTTAAGCTCATGATGTCTGAACGGAAAGCATGTTGTGCTACCATGACAACTGGTAAATATGACCTGTCGTCTAGCAACAGCATAATAGCAGATTTAATAGACCTCTCATAATTGAGGTTGAAGGATATTTTTTTTGTCATTTTATATGCTAGGTTTATAAGGGCTATACAATCATACATATGGATACAAGCATTTATATTGTTTTTGAAGTCCAGCAGTGAAGTTGCTGCACTTGGTACCGCTCCTCTAATATCAGTACAAACTGGAAGAGCACAGGTTTTTATTGTTAGCCTGTAAAGCATCACTAGTGGTCAGGTAATGAAACAGCGTTGTTTTGTTATTTGATGACTTGATTGACAGCATGAAGTTATGAACGAAATGCAAGCATATTGAAACATTAGAAATGTACGGTTGCATCTGTTTACATTAATGCAATCAGCGGCTATTGATGACGTATGAGGGTCTCAAGGGTTGTCCCATTTCATACGGGGAGATTTCAACCACTACCCCCAGTAACTCTGTTCTTAGGGGCATGGAGTCCCATGAAAACAAAAGGTAAAACTTGGAAAAGGGTCAACTAAAGCTTGCCGAAATAATAGACGGATGAGGTTGACTTGACATGATAAAAACTAACATGCACAACTGACAAAGGACTAAGGCAAGGAATAAATTTTAAAAATCACAAAAAAAAACTAACACTACATTTGTTAGACTTCTCATACATGTTCCTTTTTTAATTAGTACAATCTTGCATATTAAAAATTGACAGTGAACAAAATCTGTTGATGAAGTGTGCAATCTGTATTAAAAGCTCCATTTCCACGGTGCAGATATGAGCCGAGAGCAGGCTTTTCTCTTTGCTCTGTGACAGTACCACAGCTAATGAAAAGACTGTGCGAGTTAAGCAACACTTGGACGACCACATTCATATTCATTAATGCAAAATTGAATGTTAATACAAACACTGGGAGTGTAAACAAAGATCATTTACAAATTGAGTATACCAGCAAGTGAACATCACACACACACATACACACACACACACAAACACATTCCCAAAAAGTATTGTGGGGGTGTTGAGCGTTTTAATAATATATTTCCAAACATCAGCAAGTGATTCATAATTTAACTCAGTGGTAGGTAGTGTCTCTGCCAAAAAAAAACCCAAAACCTGTGTAAGTTTTCACATGCACAGCAGGTTACAGAGAACCAAATGTTATTAAAAGTTGAGTCATTTGGGGTAAGTGGAAGGCTTGTGTCTATCCATACTGCTGAGATAAGAAACTTGAGGGACTTCCCAAGGCCTACTTTGCTTCATGTCTGGGTGAAGGGAGGAAGAGAATAAGAAGAAGAAAAGCACAGCAGCTGCCAAGCAGACTGCATGAGGTGGTGTCTGATTCAGGCAACAGAATCTTTGCTTGATACACAAAGCCCATGATGTCTGGGGCTTTTAGAGGTCTGCGATCTTTCTGCCTTGTTTTGTGAGCTTGTGTCTGCTGTAATGACACACTGCAATGTACCAACATATCCAGGAGTCAAAAGATATTCTTTTTAGACAGTCTGTCGGAAATACCTGCACTCCACCAACTTATTTAAATCTTAAAGACACCAAAAGAGGCATTTTCCGAGGTAAAGCTGGCTTACATGTACAGACAGCCTGGCTAGGAAATGAAAGAGCCTCTGAAGTAAAGGTTTACTGATTTGAATTGTTCGTCCTGCCACTTCTACATCAGTGATAATAAGCTGGAATATGTGCTATTTGATGCTTGCATCCCTGCTGGCTTTGGAAATATTGAGTGTACCAAAGATGATGTTATCTGGCTCCAATCACAGTCAGAGGCCTCACTATCTAGAGAGTGGCAGATGTACAGTATGAAGTGAGTAAAAGACCTTAAATGGAGGTTTAAAGCTTGAGCTGCAGCCAAATACAGAAAATAATATATTACATTTTACAATTAAACCATTTATCTGGCACCCTTTAACACAGAGCCATTTGCATTTTGCTTAGCAGATTGAACACAGGAACAGACAAATAAACTAAATTCTTTCCTAAACATTTTGATGGTTTAATCAAAGGTTACCTGTGCCTGTGTTGGAGTGCACAGAGACACACAGACCCAATGACCCCTGGCCCTAAGGAGGAAGGATGTCAAAAAAGACAAGAAACAGAACTAAAAAATCCAGCCACGTCCGTCCAACTTTGGAAGAGTAATGACTTTGTTTACTTTTAAGACAGAGACTACACAGAGATGGGCCATTACACCTCTCTAGGGCCATAAATTGTGGGGCATGACAACATTCCTTTTGCCCTGCTCCTCTCCTCATATATATATATATATATATATATATATATATATATATATAATCCCCTGGTTATATAATCCCCATCTCACCCTGGTGGGGTGGTATCTGTGTGTCATCCTCAAGCTCGGGTCCTCTACCAGAGGCCTGGGAGTTTGAGGGTTCTGCGCAGTATCTTGGCTGTTCCTAGGACTGCGCTCTTCTGGACTGAGGCTTCAGATGTTGTTCCTGGGATCTGTTGGAGCCACTCTCCCAGTTTGGGGGTTACTGCCCCGAGTGCCCCCACTACCACGGGGACCACGCTAGCCTTGACCTTCCACATCTGTTCCAGCTGCTCTTTCAACCCTTGGTACTTCTCGATTTTCTCGCGTTCCTTCTTCCTGATGTTGGCGTCAGCTGGGACCGCCACATCTATCACCACCACCCTCTTCTGCTCTTTGTCCACCACCACTATGTCCGGTTGGTTAGCCAGGAGCTGTTTGTCAGTCTGGAAGCTGAAGTCCCACAGAACATTGGCCCTGTTGTTCTCAGCCACCTTCTGTAGTATGGTCCATTGGGATTTGGGTATATCTATTCCATACTGGTTGCAGATGTTCCTGTGTACTATCCCGGCCACTTGGTTGTGCCTCTCCATGTACGCTGATCCAGCTAGCATCTTACACCCTGCTACTATGTGCTGGACTGTTCTTAAATATATATATATATATATATATATATATATATATATATATTTAAGAACCTTATCATGTTGATATCTTAGACTTTCTAACTTTGTTTTAAAATCTGCTAATTTACAGGATACCACACTGAGTTTTGGTAATAACTTTATACACAATTGTATAAGGAAATGCCAGTACCACATTGTATTTGATGTTAACCAGTATGATTTACTTATAATTTGAGTTCTATTATCATTTATTATTTAAGATGTGCCCCACTGTTATATAATTAATTAATTCTTATTATGTTGCATGTATTGATGACCGAATGAGTAAGTTTCCAATTTGCAAGTGTGTATAGTTCAAATATTATTTAGAAATCAAATTACTTCCCTTTAAATAGAGGCCACTTTTCTTTCCACACAAAGGAATAAATTAGTGATCATGACCTTATTGTAAAACACAACCCTTGACTGTCAAACTTGACAACACGTGCCTCCAGCTCTTTGGGCTCATCCTCTTGTCCCTTCTGCTTCTTGTCCTGACTCTTGGCTTTTCATCATCCTTTTGGAATCTACACGGTGAAGCCCCCCCTGCTTGGCCATGTGGCCAACAGGCATTTACAGGTGCTGGCTTTGACTTTTGCCGAGAGCTAAACAAAGCTCTAGAATGAAATCTGAACTGAGAGGAAAGACTGCAAAGATTCCTAAAAGCCATAAGCAAAGCCCACCATTTGCTATATGAATAATCATTCATTTTGTAATCCCCCTTTTTTAATGTGGTTAACTTTTTGACTTTTTAAGTCTTTTTGACTCCATGCATCCAAACTCTGCAGCCTGTCACTGAACGCAACAAGACTGGAGAATCCATGCTGTGTGTCTCCTCTGTAGTCTCAGATAGGCCTTGTCTGAGCCTGGATTCATCACCCTGAAGATGCTTGACTGAACCTATTGCACAGCGGTTATCATCTGGCTATCTCTGACAGTCTCGAGCCATCTGCTTGACATGCTCTGCACTTTCCACTCTAATTGTATATATGTATACTGTAGTGGCCCTTATTCTTCATCCGTCCTTGGTAGTTTGAATATTGAATTAAGTTGCTGCATTTGTTTTCCTTTATTACAGAGATGGAGGTCAATGTAATCACAATTTACAACTTTAAGACATCAGGCTGATTCTTTTGGTGTGATTCATTTTCCTCCTAATTAATGAATTAATTAATCAATCAATGGAGGTGGTGCCCCTTCTGAGGAGTACTTATTAATGTGTCATATGTGTGGTGAGAATGCTACAGTGATTACACAGAAAAAGGTATGAGGCACCAGTTGGGGGCAGATGGGCAGTAAATATGAGCAAGGGCAGGGGAGAGTGACAGATAGAGAAACAGAGATGGTAAGTTTAAAATAACTAACACCAACTGCTGCTAGTCTACTACCTGCTCAGCACAGGTGGACAGAATGTTGAATACTATTGATTGTCTGTGATGATGTTATTTAATTAATTACCTAAGAAAACACGTTTTGGAACAGACCTGTGAGAAGTAGCTCTTCTCAGATTGCCTGGCAGCTGACACCAGCTTTTATATACCTGTGAACTGCTACTTGGTTTTATATGAGGACTGTGAGCTAAAATGCATTGGCGCCAAGCCCATTTATGAAAGGCTTTTTAATTTTTGCAAAGCAGTGTGCCTTGGTATTGTCTGATGATGACTTATTGATCACAAAGCAAAGTACAAAAGCTTGCTCTTTTTTGATTCATGATGTGTCCTTGAATCAAAGGACAACTGTTTTTTGCATTTGCCCTTTAGATAGACACATTTGTGGCTAGAACATAGTGGAGCATTCGACTACTAAGATAACAGCTAGATAGCAATTGGTAGAGACCATAATAAAAAAGTGAACCAGGGCAAACACTTACTGGTAGACATGGACATGATTACAAATTGTGTTGTTCCGCATCTGCTGTATCGGTATCTGTCCCACCAACTAAATCATATGCATCTGTCTATCTGTATAGAATAGAATAGAATAGAATAGAGTATGCCTTTATTGTCACTATACACATGTACAATGAAATTGAAATGAAATTGTGTATCATTATGTATCTATATCGGAAAAGGCAGGACTTAAACTGTAAGTCTGCTTGAACCAGAAGTAGTGGTGCTTGCCGGAGGTTTTAAATTTAAGCCTGAAATTGGTATGTGTTCTTCAGAAGTCTCTATATTTATTATTTATCAGAAACCTTTTTACAGAACAGCCTCAGCTTCAGATCAATGTTTCTGATCACAAGAGTAAGAGTACTCTTCTGTAAACTATTTACAGAAGCTTTGTACTCATAAAAATACTCGTAAATTATCTGTGGCAGATACTCGTTTCAGCCAAGTACTCACTCAAACCTAGTATCTGCTAAACATGTCAACACAGCTATTTTCTAACATATTTGCCATACACCTTAAAAATTGACAATATGTCAATTTAGTGTTTCAATATCTAATAACAGAATTGGTTGGTTAGTCAGGCCCTTACGCTTTTACATAATGTTTAAAAAATATTTTGTGCCAAGGACAGCTGACAAGGTTCCTTGTTACTAGTTGGTGACTTGTCAAAGATGGCAGCTTGGTCACTGGTCTTAAGCTTCAAACAATGACGCTGTACACCTCTAGCTTCGGTTTTGGATGTGGTGGTTTCACAGTCAAGTTAGCAGTCATACATAATATGCAACTTCAGGTTAGACTTTCAAAATAAAGCTTGCTGACAAACATTTCACATATTATGACTTTTGGACTGTTACTAACATTGTCAAACTTTGTCTCACAGGGAAAAGTATTCAGTATGGCCCACCCAACCACCCCTACCACTCCTTGACTTGGACTCCTTGATGCTAGAGGGGTAACCACAGTGTCATTTGACGTGTTGAGGCTGGTTTTTAGTTGGAACATTATGTAATATTACCAGCAGAATTTGCTGTCATTACCTTTTATGAATTTTAAGTATAACATCACATTAGCAACAAGTACATTTTTTTTTAAAAATTCATTCCAGGTCCAAATTACATGAAAAAAGAAGAAAAAAGAAACTGCATATGGACTCTTACCTGAAGTTCTCCATTCACTGTCAGATTCAGACCGATACATTCCTTATATGGAATCAACTTTCTTTGGGACATTGTGCTGATGGAAAAATTAAAAACAATAAAACTATCTTGACTATCTCTAAATATAGCCATGTCATCCATGACACATTCATATGTTTTTGTTTTTTAAAAACATTGTTACTCTGTAGCTATTAGATATGAGCTAGCTGTAGATATTTCAAGAACCTTTTCTTTTCACCCTAGAGTTCCTACCATCATCGAGTTCACAGAACCTTCAAAAGCACCACAAGAAGTCTCCCATATTTATAGCACAATGTTTTTACTTTAGGGAATTAAGTAATCCTTGTTTGCTTTTGTGACATGTTTATTTATTTGTTTGACTAGCTAAACAATTCCTCCCTGGTGCCAAGCAGGTGTTCTGTGGCACCAGCATACTTGAGGGAACACACTAAATGAAGATATCTGTTGTGGTCTGTGTACCGATGAGGAACCAGCAAATAATGCCATCCACCATCACTCACTGCCTTGAAACTAGTGTGCAAGCATATTTCAGCACTGTGGCTTTGGCGGCTCGGTCTGTCAGCTCCCTTATCTCAAAATAAAGGTCCCTCACACCCTCTGTATACAAGAAATTCAAACTGGAGGCCAAAACATGGAGCCAGTCCATAATGTTTGCCTATTAGAAAAGCTGGTTCAGGCTTGTATTCACCTGTCAAAAGTGGGCTGAGGCGTTTAAATCATCAGCCGTATGCAGAGGAAGATAATGTGGAAGTTCAGAGACTGCCGAACAAATTATTTCTGAGGATTAGCTTCCCGACTGTCATCTCTGCCTTGCTCAGCCTGGCATTCAGAGGCTTGCTGACTCCCCGGACAAACAGCAACCTCTGACTTTGAAAGAGTTAGCCATAGCTCTCTTCCTGCCATAAATCTGTTCATTTTCTGTCAGCAGACTGCTATGAAAAATAAGGGAATAATCTGCATCTGCATCTGCCTGCTGATGGATTTTTCTTTTTTCATTTGCACAATCTCTACAATTAAAGCTCCTACTGCTAAGAGCTGCTTAAATAGGTTAGGGCAGTATACAAAGCACTATGAGTTTACTTACTGCAGCAGGAAAAAATATCCCCAAATGCACAGGACAAATGCAACATCCTTTTGAGTATATTTGTAAAAACATATTCAATTACCTGCCAAATCAAAATGCTAACATGTTGGCACTTAATGTCTTTGCAAACCACAGAGAGATCCACATTTGTATGTGCCATAGGCTACTGTAGTTACATTTCTCTAAAACATGTTATATCACCTGGGCTGGGTGGTGGTACATTTATAGGGGACAAGGCTGCCAAGCTGGTGCAGTTTGAGACTGCATTTTTTACATTAGTAAGCGTGAAACCACTGGATATTGTTAAGGTAACCTGTTTTCTGGTGAAAACAAAACATATTTCTGATGAGAACTTGGGCAGTAACACCTACTTCTTCAATCCCTCTCAGCACCAAAACAGAAGCTACAGTGTTTTTCTGTCAAAGTTTAATTTGTGTAAAAGTGTGTGTAAAAGTCTGTGTGTGCAAGCAATAAGCGGTTTTGTAAGCAAGATTGCTCCCTTAAGCAAAATCTCTGCTGACCTGCAACTCAGCTCCTGAGTTATCTGTGAGACATGTACTGTAAAGCAAGATTAAGGCTTCATAAGAGTCACTCCATCTTGGCTATTTGTTTAGAATAAATTGCTACCCAATAGTAGCTCAGGGGATTCACTTCATGCACCAATAGTGGTCCATCAAGCACTCAGCCAGGCTCCAGACAGCTGTAGATATCAGAGATGGAGGAGGAAGAGGAGATAATTTGTATGACTTCAGCTGACATAACTACCGCTGACAGATAATGTGGGAATAAATGCTACCTCTGCTTTCAGCAACATGTATACATTTTACGGTGCTCCACATATCTTAGCTGGAACCCATATTTATGGTGGTGGATGCAAATGGCAGTGGCACCCAAAATTGCTCCTGTCAAATGGATATGTGTTGTGTTTTTAATATCATAGGACAGGAAAGGCTGTTTATTATCCACAGGAGGGATCAAAAAAGAAAAAACAAGTAAGGTCCTGCAATGATTTTACCTAATGAAAGTGAGCATGTCATGTGGAGACACCTACGCGCCCACACCTACACACAATTAATATTTCGGCAGCTCTCACATTGCTGCGATTCACATGCCAATCAGCCACCGCTGGGCAATTAGACGGGAGGCAGAACGACCCAGCCAAAGCTAATCTGATGGGAGAGGAAGGCGCTAGAGCCCAAGATGGAGATGGATGGTGGGAGAGAAGGGGTTGGTGGGGAAGCTGGAGATGGGTGGGGGTGGGGGTGGGGGGTAGATACATACAATGGGCGAGATAGATACAGAGAGAAAGAGATGGATAGTTGGAGGGAGGAAAATTGTCAGAGACAGTGCTTTATATATAGCAAGCTGAGACAATATAGACTCTTCATCTCTTCATCTGGCTCCTGGCAGATGTTTAAAGAGCTTGCAGAGGAAAGATCGGTGCTTCCATAATAATGAGACTTACAAGTATTATCACATTGAGCTGATTAAGCCAAGAGCTATATTTGCTCCCACCACCATGAAAATAATTCTCTAGATTGCTTTTCTTTCCATCCCCTGCCTTTCTTTGTATTCACTCATCATTAATTACTATCTAATAAAAAACAGAGAGGCCATAGAAAATTCCCAAAAGCAAAACAGTTGAACAAGGGGAGAGCTACTTCTTCCAACAAACAGACCTTTGTTTGAAATGTGACACGAAGATATTTCTCAATGGAGAGGAATGCTTTTCCATCACATTTTGTAATTAGCATTTTAGTTTTTCGGCAAAGTGATTGCTATTTAAATAATGTACCATACTCATAATGGGAATAAATGTTGGCCTGTTTCATTGTCCAAATCCTTTCATGTGACTAAGCACAGTATGATCACAGAGAATAATTGTGACAGTAAATTAAGCTGTGTTTTTTATTGACTAGTATCTATAAACAGCAGAGCAATTACGCATTAAAGAAACCCCACTCACAAATAACAATTTAAGCCACACTGCATACTCATTCACCAGAATAAATGTTGGCAGTGAACATTTCTGCAAATCATGGATAATGTTGAAACTCTACATTTCTGTTAGGGCTGAGTATTTTTGCTGGACCCAAATGCAGAGATTGGAGACAGAGATCCGTAAAAAGGTGTTTATAACAAAACCAAGATGCAGGGAGCGAGGAGGGTAGGCAGGCTGGATGGAGTGGTCTGGTGGCAGCAAGAAGGGATCCCAGAAGAGCAGATGAAGCTGTGGGCCGAGCAGAGAGACGCTGGAGGATCTGCAGTAATGACTAAAGCAAAAAACGTAGCTGGCAGTCACTAGAAACACTGAGAAAAAACACTGAGGTTTAAGAGAGCGCCGGTATAATCACCGAACGTGACGGAACAATCTGGCACTGGAGTGGTGAAGAGACCAGGGTAATGTAGCCGGAGGTGATGATCTGATGAATTGTAGGTGCGTCTCTCTGCTGCAGCATGAACCAGTAGCCATGCCCATGAACACAGACACACACATAGGGAAAGAGCAGGTGAGGGAAAAAGGAGGGGGGGGGGGGGGGGGGGGGGGATAGGTAGGCAAAAACACAACAACACAAATACAACACAAAAACCCCTGACTGTCACGGCCAAAAGCATGATACATTTCCTTATGTTGCAACTTTACATTCCTTCAGGTTCAAAAGGTTCAAAGGTTCATTTACTATTCATTTTACAACGCCAATGTTGGAGAATGAAAATGCAAGTAATCCCTTTATGCTACATGGGGAAAACATATGGTGTTGAGTTCAAAAGTCTTGTGGTATGGCAGCAGATACTTCTGTATCTTTTGCCAGATGACAGACTGTGGCTGGAGTGGGTGTTTTTTGTATCCTTCGGGCTCTGTGCAGACACTTCACAAAGCTTTGTCTATGCATTTTGGCCTTCCGTACACACGTAAACATCATCTGAAAAGGGACCTTTGGGGAAACTCCTTCCTGACTGAAGATAATAAGAAACTCTGTTGTCTTTGTGTACGTATGGACGGGCAGAACAGAGATTCTTGGAAACCCTAACCCGTGTTTATCAGTGTATGTAGCGTCATTGGCACATGTGAACTCAAATACTCCAATATCATAACATATAGTCTGAGTTTGTACATTGACAGAATGGATTTTATATTGTTTATATTTGGAAAGACACAAACATACAATGATAACACAATGATGGAAAAGAGAGATAAAAAGGCTGCTTACAATGTTAGCTTTTAAATTAACATTTTCCCCAAAGCTTCTGTGAGGAGCAGTCACCTTCCATGACTCCTTCATAGTATCTTCTCTAACTAAGCATCTGACAGGAGTATACAATCTGATGATGGTGGTGTCGTCCGCATACTTCACAACAAAGTTCTCTGGATATCTGAGAGTGCAGCCTTGGGTGTACAGTGTGAACAGTAGGGGGTTGAGCACACAGCCCTGGGGGGCTCAGGTGTTGTTTTTCTATTTTATGTTGTGACAACACTGAACATATGGTCTGGTTAGGTTTAGGCACTAAAACTGGGTTAGAGTTAGGACACGATCATGTTCTGTCCTAATATACCTGCTTTGGTTGCCACGGCTAGACATTGTCCTGAGGTCTCCTTAAAATAGTGGTCACATACTCACAAATGTTGAAACATCTTGTCACCTGTAACCACCACCATCTCCTCCACCTCCTGATATGACAGTCAGGTCATAAACATGTAACGTGATATGACACGTTTGGTAGAAATGCCAATATGGTACGTAGCCTATCTACACATGTGTAAGTATCAGTGGTTTGCAGAAACGCAGAGTGCAGAAACTGCCAACATTTTGTTCTAGTGACTGGGCTGGCATACTGCTCCCAATGACATAATTCACACTACAGCTTTTCTTATTAAACTACTGAGTAGGTAGTAAAAGCAATTTACTGACCAGGAGCTTAATTCATACTATCTAGTTAACTTAATAGTTATTAACTTAACAAATAATTGTAAATTCTATCTTCCTGGTTTCAGCTAATATTTATTTTGCTACCTGCTGAGCCTGTGTCCAGGTGTCGCTACAAATAATTCTTAGCCAATATTTTAATCAGCTTGAAGTACCAGATGGATTTACTGCATCAAAGCAATCATACTGTATTAGCTTGTTGAAAATTCAAATTGCAATAAAACTTTCCTGTTTTGCCATCTGCCATCCAGGTTTGACAAAAAAATGAAAGAAGTATTGATTTTTTAAGTGCATACATAATGTAATACAGCATTTACATTTGCAAGTTTAGTCATTGTTGTTTTTTTCCCCCAGTTTCTATGAAGTCTATCTCTTCCAACCTTCAACAGTAGAGATGAACAGAATTCCATTTGTGGTAATCAGAAAGAAAATCAATTTAAAAGATGAAAAATTACATTAAAAATTCTAAAGCAACATCTACAGACATTTACTGTATGATCACAATATAACTGACAACAGTGTTTTGGTAAATATTCATTTATAAGTAGATCTACTGAAATACTTGCTTTTGATTTCTTTTATACATGCTAGTGGCTGCGGCTCTAAGAATGGTAATGTCGCTGTCAGTAGGTTGGTCGGGACTTTGGTCCACATTGAGAGATTGCAAAAACTGTAAGCTACAAAGCTCACTTTTCCATCTAGCACCATCATAAGGTTACAATGTCAGTTTGTCTCATGCTTAACTTTTTGACCACATACCTGAAAACTATGCTCTTTAAAGAGAGAGAAGACATGGTGCAAATATGCCAACTTCAAACATCAGACATAAATGTCAAAGGCTTCAGCTCTGGAACAGACTTGTGAAGATTTCTGATCAGAGATACGCCTAAAAGATCTGGCATGGTCATTACTGTGTACTGGGTCATCCTGTGTAATCCTTCTATCTGAATGATTTGTCAGTCATTTTCCAGACCAGGTTACTTTGTGATATTCAGGAGATAAGGAGCATGTTTCTCATGTATTGAGATATATGGTCTGTTGATATATGGCATAAGTACAATTTAAACAAAAGACAAAGATCCTTATGTGCAGATACATTCAGAAATACACCATCAGCCCTCAAGACCAGCAGGTTTAATGGCACATCAGAGGAGGACGTGTGTTGTATGAGTTAGGTGACCTTGAGAATGAGGTTCATTTTATGTTTTGTTGTCTTGTCTAGGAGGACGTATGGGATGTACTTTTTACTAAAATGTCCTCCATTTATGCTGATTTCTTTTGAAAATAAAAAAACTGAGTTGTGCTTCAGGAAGGGAACCTTTTGTGTTGCTGATTTTTGTTTGCCTGGGGGAGAAGGCAGATTTTTTTTTAAAGGCCAAGCTGCAAAATAACCCTGTAATTTTGTAATGAAATGACATTTTCATGTTGTGTGCATGACATGAAAACGAAAAAAGAATCGAACAATCAATTAAAACTATACCGCAATAGTTTCATATTCAGTCATGAAACAAGTTGGACTGTCCAACAGTCTCCCCTAGAGCATATCAAAGTGGATGATATTATGTAAACACATATGGTATGGGGAATATATTTCAAGTACAATGCCTGATCATACACAATACATCTGGTGCTGCAGTGGTTCCTTCGACAGCAGAAATGCATTGCTTATCTGTAAATAAAAGTGTATACTATTTACTACAAAACAAAACCTAAGCTGAACGTATCTACGGTGGGACTCCCAATCACATCTTGCAAGTATAAATCCAGTTTAAGGTTGTGTTCAGAAAAAAAACAGTACCTGAATAAAAAAATGCCAGCTTATTCATTCATCCTTCCAAAGTATGACTACATATTTATAAATATAGATGTTGAAGGTGTGCGGGCAGCCCTTTAAGATTAAGTCATGGTTGAGGGCTTGATGATAATATGAGGTGGTGGGGAGGAGGGGCCTCACTCTATCAGCTGCAGCTCTTTAGGTGCAGCACTGAGTGAGAAGCTATTTGGACAGGGCTTAAGTGGAAGACTTTCATGCATTTCTCAAGTTAAATTAACTCCTCTCTTCTCACATGACATGCTCTGTTTCCTGCACAACAAGCAATGACCTTCATTATCTTGAAAGCTGTAATTAGGCAACTTAAAAGCACCATTTATCTATTCTAAGTTGCCCTAGTCAGATGCTTGTCCTGATTGATAACTCATTGGCTCTCCTCTCAAAGAACAGGAATATAATGTGGCACATATTTGGGTGTATAATTAGCTGACATGACTTATTTTTCCAAATATCACACAGTTTTTCCACACAAAATTTGCTTCAGTTTTGGCTGCATGCTTAGCAGGACTTGCAACAGAGCCAGAGTGAATATTTAAAATAGACCGTGCCCTGGTACTCTTTGCACAGTCAGTGCAGTGGGTTTTATTTTGGCAAGTTATTCACTTGCTGTAGCTTTGAATAAAGATCAGCAGCCTGGCTTGGGAGCTGAGGGGGCAGGTTTTGACCTCTGGGCCCTTTAGGTACTACAGCAGAGGGACAAAGCCTTTTTTGGTTAGCCCCATGACCCAGGCAGAGTCTCATCCACTTCCACTTGCACCAAGAGAGGTTAATCGACTCTTGAAAAAAACATTCCAAGTGGAGAAGAGTAGCGTGGGTAGCTGTACTTAAATAACCAATGACCCTGGCAGATTCTAAATTAGCTATGTGCTGTATCATGGGTTTTGTAAACACAGGGCAGGTTAGGGAACTGTTCAGATCTACCCTTGTTTAAATTATTCTGAGTTTATGTGCTCATGACACTTTATTCTAATGTGGGCACATTGAAATAATTTTTGTTCATGCTAATGTCTGAATCATAGTCCCAGCTGTAGGGGAGAGCCACGTGAAATGTAATGTGTTACAGTTGTATCACGTGTGTTTTCTTTCGTCATCATGTTGGCATGTGGCCAGCACAGTATGAAACAGCCCTGAAAAATATCAAGAGGATTTGTCCCCTCTGCAGGGAATGGTGGCTGGAAAACTAGTTCAGCACAAACTGAGCAAAGAATACTATGATTTAGGTGTATTTTTTGAATATAGAGTTGTGTTCGTATTAGAGATGCCAGTTTTGGTTAATTTTGCTTTCAATAGCCTGACACCCATAAATAAGAAAAGAATGTAAAATTACAAGAGGCAGTTTCCTTTTAGACCAATTCTCTAATGACTCAATGACCTCCAGTGCACTGTGTCAGCTTCTTCTGTGCCTGATGGAGAAGCTCTGATTGAGGAGTACATTAGTCTCACATATCTGGACCTATTTTCACACTTGGTTTTGTTGCCGTTCCAGCGCTGGAGGAACACACTGGACCGCATTTCCCAGTCAGCACTGATGAAGATACGGGCAGTTGTGAAGTTAGCTTTCATGTGTGAAAGCTATCCAGCAGTCACTTTTCAGCGTTAGCTTGTCTGCCTTGGCTAGCTTGTTCTCCTTTTCTCAAAGTGCTTTTCATGTGTTTGGGAACAGTAGCTCTCGATGGCATAACTTACTTGGGTGACAGTCTCGAGGTACCAATCTAGCTCTTTGAATCCCTCTCTCCGTCCACACTGATTGGCAGCGTATCTCCAGCACATCACACTTTCTCCCCGGCTAGCAGCGATGTGATCTTTGGCTGTGAGCCATCCTTACACATGGCAGCAGGGTGCTATATACTACAACTAAACTGAAGAATAAAATCACACATTTTAACTTACATTTGACTTTGTGGAGAAAATGTTCCCACACTGACCTTCTTTAAGTGCTCTTCACTTTTTACCTAAGACTGCTCTTGCGAAAGCCGTTAACAGAAAATGTGTCAAAACAAATAACCTAATAAACCAACCTGGTCTAACTGGTCCAAAGTATTGGTACCGTTGACATCCCTGGTTTGTATGTACGGAGTTGTTTGCATATTACATATAATATTACACAAGGGCCTCCCCAAAATGCATGCAGCATATTGACCTAGGCTATACTGTGTTTTCAGTTAAATGTCATTTAATTATAAATCAGTTTAGGATTGTTGATCAATTGAATTTGCCAAATTTGTATGTGCCAATCAATGTACTTGCCCACAAGGAAGGACACAAATGCAATGACTGTTACATTATCTGCTCACATCCTCCACATGCTTGTGTTTTTCTTGCCGGTAAACATACAAACCTCCATCTCCGGAGGGTGTGTTTGCTGACGAGAAGAACACAAAGTCATCGTGGCCCACTGACCTCCCTCCCTCTCTCTGGTTCTTCAGTGGGACTACCAGGGTGCCCAGGGGGGTGTGGCACTGGAGTTCAGCCGAGAACAGGCCCTCAGCCATTGGGCGCAGGTCCCACCGATCTCCCTTTCTCTTGTTGTCCAGCGGACTAGCGTTAGAAGGGCCATGAAAGAACCTGTCATTACATTAATATTTCTTAACTGCACGTTGAATGACTTGTGTGAATAGGTTGTGCTTGTGTTTTTCTCATGGTTAGTTTGTAAACACAACCAGCCAGTGGCTGAGTTAATGCAGCAGATTATGACCCAGTTGCCCCCACCCAGAGGGTGACCGGGAGAAGGGCCTAGGAGATCGATGTGTTTACCTGCAAAGCTACAGCTTTATTAACTGCTGTAAAGACCTACTGTGCAAGTCAGTAAAGCCATAATAACTTAAAATAAAGAAATTCTGAACATAAAATCCAAAGTACGAAAAACAAAGCGTTTTTTTTAATCACATTCATAAACAAATAATGAAATAACAAATCAGTTTTTCATATTTTGATTTTGATTCTCAATTGAATATCAAATGAACGGACCATTGCTGTTTTTGTGTTACAATCTCCTCTTATAAGCACCTCCATTCATTTAATTTGGCAAGAGAGTGGTCAAGGCTACCTGTCTGTCAACCCACGTACCTGCATGCCTTCGCGCACTCTGCACTTTGCGCTTATTGCATATGACGCATTGCTAAAGCTTTTAGCCAGCTAGTGGCACAAGAATGACAGAGAAAGTGCAGCCAAAATTTCCCAATACTAACATGCTAGCTTGACAGCAGTGAGCGAGAACGATATGTTGCTCTCACAGTAAACAGCCGCTGAGCCTGCTGTTCAGGAGCTAACTCAACTGAGCCAAAGAGTGCGCAGCAGCAGTAATCACAAACTGTCTTGCACAAAGCACACAGCCTCTGAGCCACTGCAGCAGAAACAGCCTGCTTCAGCGACTTAGATTTTGTGCCGCACAGCCTTTTGCAGCTACTTTTCTTGTGTTTGTATGAATGTGGCATTTTGACATTCAACAGAGTTGTTAATTTATGTATTTATTAGATTTAGCGGTAAAGGCAGCTAGCTGGCCGCTAACACATGTCCCTGGCCAGCAAGAGCTACGGGGCATGTTGGTGTTGGCACGTTCATCTCTTTCGGAGGCTGTGAAGTGAGGCCTCAGGGAGGGATTGTTTTTTGGTTGGATACTTTCAAAATTTAGCTTGCTCTTGCTGGTTAACCTTACCAACCCCAGCTTTAAAAAACTTAAAGTGGTTTGTGATAACACAGACACATGGAGCTACTTTGCCTGAAAATGTTTGAAAAAGATTGAAGAGTGAAAATATTACAAGGGACCCTCCCCTACAGTTCTATTACAAATACAAATGAAACAGTAAAGTGCTATTTAATATATAACTAGTTTGGTGCTATGAAGCCACATATAGGCACAGGATGAGGGATTCTGTCCATTCCATTGAGAACTGTGGGAAGTCAATGGCAATAGAGGATAGTGTTTATTGTAACAGAATCACTGCAAACCATGACTTATCTTGCGCAGACGCTTGTGTTCCCTGTGAGGCAGTGAGTAGGGATATGCGAGCAAACCTGAGGCTTACAGGCAGGACTGAGCTGTGGATGTGTGATTTCAGCAAGCTGAGGTTTGCTCTCCTCTCTGCCCCTCCTTGTCAGAGCCCAATCCTTGATCCCAATACAAACAATTTTGCATTTTCTCAAGCAAAAGGTTCAATAAGCTTTTGATGCAAGCGCTGGCGACACATGAGACCTGGCATGACACAAATACATCTAATTATATCTTTTATTGCAATTTCAGGTTGTAAAATGGCTTATGTTTGAATTACCTGTGCACTCTGGAGTGAAACAGACCTTAATATCTAACTGTGACAGGACGAGAATGTTAAGCAAATTTTTTTTGCTGTGTGCTCACACATTTTACTGTGAAAAAATGTCCAGATCACAGCTTTAAAGAGTGAACTAAACACTCAGATTTTCCATCAAGAACTGGAGGGACACAGGCAATGTCCCCAATGGCATAAGCTCCCTGCTCTGTAAACCATCCCCATCATGAAAATGGGATAAATAAGGAAGGTGATAAAGAAAAAACACTTTATAACAGCCTGACTGACTCTGGATTTTGAGGGTGTCAATATCGATATTCTTTATAAAAGCAAATATATGTAATGGAGGCAGGATATTTTATATTCCAAGAAATGTTTATTGTGCAAAATGACATCAGTGCACTGGAACAGTTCTTAAACTTCACTGGGAATATAAAAATGATACATTTGATAAAGTTTTCTTCTGCATTATAATACGGCAAAAATTGAACAGCAATACACTTCATATTACACAATAAATTGTCTTAACTTTCTGTAACGCTACCATTCTCACACTATGGTGTGTGTTTGAGGGCTAGTGGTACTTGGAGAAATCCCAGAAAAGTGTTGTGTAAAAGACAGTTCAAAGTTAATTTGAAACCATATAATACAATAAAAAATACTACTGAATTTGAAATTATGATACTTAGAGGTGCAATATGTAGAATTTTAGATGGAAAACATTAGAATATTAAGTTAAAGTTTCAACGCAATGTGTATTAATTACAATTTTGACATTTTGACAGCTATGAAATGTGTTGCAGAGATTTCTACTGACATTAGCATGCTAAAGAGCTAGCCCAACCCCTTCTGGTGCAAAGCTCATGTGTGAGTGGTGTAGGTCAGCAGTCCCCTGATGCTTCCAGCTCTCAGTCTGGACTGCTAGCTACACAGCTAACTGAGCTAGCTATTGGTAGCTTAGGTTAGCAGCAATTAGCAGTTATTGTGGTGATATGCTGCCCTCTATTTGCTTTGAGAATGATTTTAACAGGACGTCAACTCTTAAATATTGCAACATTAGCCTGAAATGTAATTAAAAGTACTGTCTTGTCATGTAATGTTTTTCTTTCAGCCTGCTAAGTAGTCACGTTCATGCACGTTGTCAATGCATGTGTCATCCATGATTATTTACAAGCTAAACTCAAACTGGGGTGGCAGGACAGTAAACAGAGGTCAAATGAAAGGTTAAAAAGCTCTATCATTTAAGAAGTGCAGAGCTGGAGGAGAATGTTTCAAGCAGCCCTGTTGAAACTGGAGTTGACAGCAGTGAACCAAATACGAGTGCCAGTGGCTACTCGAACGGTGCCGCTGAAGTGTTCACAGCACCTGCTAATGTTAGCAGCAAACAGCGTGAAATAGTAAGGAGATATGACTCGACATCAGTTATAATGATGGTACTTGAGAGCCTAATGTAATCGAGGTGGTGCACAGTGTAAAAAGATTTAAGAAACACAGACACAAGGATTTACTTCTGACAGTAATGCTGCTGCACATACTTTTTGTATGCAAACATTACAAACTAAGTTGTAATGATGACTCTAATATCCTACATCAGGGCTGCATGCATACAGCTTTTAAACAGAAAAGCTTCTTCCCATTGTCTCTAAGGCTGCCGCACTGCAGCTGACCTTGACCTTCCTTAGTCGACACTCTATAGATGAATTACAGATGCACTGAAACTTTTTTCTGATGTGAGAATCTCCATTTCAAGTCAAAATTGAATCAGTATCCGTATTAGCTGTTCTACATTGGTGTCTTGAAAGTATGCAATGTTTATATAAGTGACATGTACTTCACTATATGTGAAGACTTTAACGAAAGCTACCATCAGAATGCATAGCTTTGACACTGATAATGGATGAAACCTACAATCAAGGATAAGTACATTCACTTAGAGGAGGTAGAACCTTACATTCCATGATGAGTGGTTTCCCTTTCAGAGTTGTGCAAATGTCCTTCAGCCAAGACGAACACAGGGATAATACACATGGCTCAGAATTGAGGTTGCAAGTGAGTGTAGTAATTATTTTATTTATTAATTTTTTATTTAAGTACAGTTAAAGGCTATTTCAGATACATTATATGATCTAATTTGTGTAGCTTTACACACTGTACTCAGCACAGGGCCAAGAAACCCATGCAGTCAGACACTTACTCCTCGATTCCACAGAGTGGGTCTCCATTACCTGGCGTGTGCAACGCTGTTTTGTTCGGTCCTCAAGTGTGGCTTCATATTCGACCAGGAGCATTTCAGAAGCTGGAACAGGAGCATTGTCTAGAACCGCTGTGATCAGTTCTGGCAACTGTATCGCAGCCGTATCACATCCATAACACGAGGCAGATGGGCCCGGTGGAATCTGGGGGTTAGACAGGGTTTAGACAACCCCAAAGTTAAACAAACTTATTTGTAAGAGAAAATCATGGCAGACATTTTTTTCCTTTTAGCAAGATTTTTTGTGTGCTCAATACTAATACAGACAAAGAGGTTTAGATTATGCGGCTCAACTGTTGGTTCGTTTACGAACGGTCTGGTCACAACAAGTCCTTCAAAGCAACATTATGTAGAAATTGGCATTTAGTGTGATTTGGCACCCTCTAACACTTCAACACCACTGTCATAAATATAAATCACAGGTCTGTAACAATTTGTCAGACTTAATGTTTACTACAAACAAAAGTCATTACACCACAGCAGTGTTTTGTCTTGACAACTTGTATCTCAAATAAACATGTATGTAACGCTTTGATACTTCCATCGCACTGACGTAACACTGAAGAAACAAGTGATGGGGGCAGAGTGGCTGTGACAGAAACACCATTCACTGTGCCATCACAATGATTTTGAAGCTGTTGTTTAAAGGTAAAAAGTTACATACTGTATGTTGCTTTAAATTAAAGAAGAAAATATGATGTTTGTCATTGCTCCAAAACTACATAAATCAGTGTTTTCTAATCTGATTCAGCTATGATTAAGGTTTGGTTAGGTTTAGGTACAAGAATGAATCGGTGGGGTTTGGATCACAGTCAAGGTTCAAAGAGACCAACGTTGAATGCCAGTTGGAAAGAGGATGCAAACAGCGGTCTCTGCATGGATGTACTAGATGAGCTTATATGGCGCAGTTCCTCAGCCTTGCAGCCAATTCGTCGAACTGGTCACCAGTGGAGTCACTTAAAAAATCCCCTAAAATCCAAAAAGCATTTTCCACGTAGACCACCATTGTGAAAGAGATGTCTGTTCAACCGCAAACAAGGTTATTACTCTTTTTAGTTTTTATCCATGACGTTTTTATATTGGTGAAACTTTCCCAGAGGCTAGACAAGCAATCTTAAAGTGTGTGGTATTATACTAATGCAAGCGAAACGTGGGGGGAGCCAGCAAGAGAAACACTGATTAGTATGTGCAGTGGGCCACTCCAAGTATGGATGCAAACTCTGAAGCTAGCTACCATTTTGGCTTATGTGCTCAGCAAGAAATGTTTAATTTCACCCGCTGGCTGCCTTCTTTAAGGGTCCACACACACCAAGTCAACATCAAAGAACTAGCGGCGACAAAGGCTGAAGGTCGGCTTAAGGTTGCGTTGCCTCTCATCGACTGTATCTCAGCCAAAAAGCTGCACTTGAGCACATCGCAGAGACCACTGCCCATGGCCATCTAGCTTGTATGTGCATCTGTGAGAGATAATAACTCTCCATTCCATTTGCTTCCAACAGCCATAATTCCTACAGCAACTAGCGACCATCGTCACTTGGATGTACACATATAGTATTGGGTATTCGAAAAGACTAATGTGGTCGGTTTTACTGGAGGACTGTCTAATCTGGCTGCCAATCACTTATACCATTGGACTTTACTGTAGAGATGTTGCTGTGTTCTCAGTATTCTAGTAACTGATAGAAATGCTAGAATACTTGAGTGATCCTTATTCCAAACACATTTTCAAACAAAGCCTCCGCTACCTGTGCTTATCTTAGCTCTGAATGTAACCTATGTAAGTGACTTAAAGGTGCTATTTGTAAGAATTTTTTTTTTTTTCTTAAGTTTCATTCCTAACTTGTCAAATAATAGCACTCTGGGTCTCCCAACTCGTCAAAAACAGACGCTTTGGGATGGCGGCTGAGCCATCCTGTAATTCCACAGCGTTATTATTTGACGATTTGGGAAAATCAACCTTTCTTACAAATAGGACCTTTAAGCAGACGATTAAACACTTTTATAACCAAGAGAACTTGTAGAGGAATTAAATATTAAAACAAACCTGATACAAAAGGCAAGTGTGTACTTTTCATGCGGCTCCACATCTGAACAAAGTCTGTTCTTGACTTTATTTGTTCTCTTTTGACTGGTGTAATTTACACAATCAAAACCACATTACAGAGTGTTTGTGAATTAGTTTATAAACGATGTTCCTGATTTCCACTGCAAAATAATAGTAGACCACATCATATTGTACCTCTGAGTAATTCTCAGTTCTCAAAGGAACAGTGCTAGTTTTTCAGCAAAATGCATGTATTTTTGATTAGTTTAAGTGGCAAACACTCAATCCATTTCACAAATGAATGCGGCAGGGAATCGATGACCCCAGATGGAAATATAAGAGGCCTAGGCTTATTACAAAGCATCCTCTGTGCCTGTCTTTAGAAAGACATCAACAACCCAAATAATGGAGCTGAGTGTGTACTGAACTACTGTAAAGGACATCAGTAAACATGGTAGATAATAAGTGCTCTGCACAGATGTAAGTGAAACTCTGGTTAGTGTTAAATTAGCTTTAACGAAGTAGATGAAAGATACCGATTTTTGATTATGTTGTTTACATATCTTATAAATGGTTATCTTGATGCTATTGCACTCGTGAAAAAATGCATTCTACAATGTGTAGAGCTTTGTGGTGTTGAGGTTTTTAGATCACCACCTTTTTATCATTCTCACCAAATATATGAAACAAAGACCTGCAGGCGAAGGTCTACATCAGTGACCTGTTACACCACAATTGCACATGCAACCTGCAATTTGCAACATGAGATGTTTTTCTTTGCATTGATTTTGACACATTTCACTGATCAAAACAAATCATACTGCCATGCACAAGCATGTGAGCGACAGTATGACATACAAATGTATCAACAATTTGTTGATCATCTGTAAAATGTGAAAATGCCATGATTTGTGAAGCCCCCTGCAGCCCATAAGGCTAAGTGACGATAGATAATGGATAATGGATGGTCTTGGTTTGAATAAAGGTGTATTTCGATCTGATGTCTGATACCATGTACAGTAAAGGTGGGCTAGCTGTACATGTGAGTGGGTCATTCTCTTAATGTGCTGGTTTTGTGACCAACTAAAATCTACTGAACATTGCAAATGCCAGAAATAAAAACAAATCAAACCAAGAAATAAAGTGCTGTCCAGCTTACAGAAAACATATTAGCACGGCACAGACGTGTAAAACAATGCTGTATCATTTATATTGTGTTTTTCACTTTATTTTTATCTCAACCTATGACTCATGACTGGCTCTAGAAAACCTTGTGAACGCTGGTCTAAAGTATGTGTGAGGTGCACACATTCTCACAGCACCTTCTTGTGGCACATCAGAAATATAGACAGGATATAGCTGTGTATCTTCCACCGAGGGATGTTTTTAAGCAGCTTCTCTCATCTCCTGGCTGACCGGGACAGCTGCTAACATGACGACACGAAGATTACTGTCTGTGCAACACTGAAAATGAGGTGGGAGAGGATGAAAGGAGGAGTAGCTGTGGGAGTTTAAGGTTGCTACCTGGGTGTGTAATGACATGAAAAAATCTCTTAAACTACTTCTATAACCTAACTTTATAGACTTAATCTAAAACTAAGAGCATTTATATTAATGTATGTGATGTTTTTGCAATTTATTTTAATATTTTACAATTATATTTAGCAACCTCTCCTAATGCAATAAATACAAATGAAATATGCTATAATACAATACAACTTTATTGTCAGTTTACAATGAAATATATTTTGCATCCTAAGGTAAGTTCTGATCAAGAAGTTGACACACATTCCTACAGTAGATGTACAAAGCATATCAAACAGTCTGATTAAATGACTTTAAAACACATCACATATTATCCTCAGACTCAGATCTTAGTAAGCAGCACACTGATGTTAAATCAGCAACAGGCAAGACTGTTGTGTTTAAATGGAAGGACTATAAAGTGAGACTCTACCTACTGGGTTGGGGGTAAGTGGATACCTCTGAAAAAAACATGCTCAAAAAAATAATTATGATCATAAGGGTTTAGTTTGTAAACAGCTGTCAGCACACTGATCTCCAATTTGTATCCAAACAGACACATGAGTAGCACACACTCCATCCAGATATATTCATAATCAATAACTCATTTTTCAGACATATGTGCATAGCACACAAAAGGAAAGTGCCAAAATCTGCCCTGCACACAGCTGTTGTGTTTACTGTTGCTGGTTTTCATGTTCACCAACATGAAGCAGGAAGAGTTCAGTGTGTCAGTGTGTCGGTGTGACCCTGTATATTTGGTTAGGTTATCATTTATTGATCCCAGTTGGGAAATAAATTTCCTGCATTTAACCCATCTTAAGTATTAGGTGCAGTGCCAGTTCATTGGCCCAAAGAAGATAATTAACCCAACATACAGTACATGTTTTTGATGGCGGGGGGGAAACAAGGCAACCGAGAGAAAAACCCACAAAAACATATTGGGAACATGTAAACTCTAGACAGAAAAAGGCCCTGCCCTGGCCAAGAGTCAAGTCCATGACCTTTATAATGTGAGGCAACAGTGCTAGCCACTGAGGCACTGTGCTGCCCTTGGGAAAAATTTGCTTTTTCTTCAATAGTATTAGGCAGGACAAATTTCTGCAGTTCATATATTGGGTGGGATGTGAGCCCCTCCCTCAATCCCACACTTTTGTTACTCGCTTGGAAATCAACTTTAAGGGGCCACAAAAATTACCGAATACACCAAATGTCATGGCAATCTGGGTAGCAGTTGATCAGATATCTTTATATGGACCCGAGTGATAGACAGACGATCAGATACTTCAGGCAAATATAGTTAATAATTCACTCTCCATGATATCATATGCCGCCTATTTATCTGAGAAGCATTTAATTATATGTTTGATAATTAAATGCTTCTCAGACTTTCTGGTTTTGTGAGAAAAATTCTTTGGATTATAGTTTGTACAATTACCTGACAGACAGCCTCTTTGGTGAACAACTTATTCACATGAATGCTAGCATCTCTTTGTTGATACAGAAGGTCTGAGGTCTCATATCTATGCTGGTTTCAGCTCTGACATGGACCCGATCTACACGTTGTACTGCCTGCACAGCAAGCTGTAGCCCTCCCTGGAAATCCCAAGAAACTGTCCAATTCTAGTAACTTGTGATAAAGCAGCAAAGACAGGGTTCAAATATTAGATCTATGTCTGAGATATGAATAGCTTGAAACTGGAGAGATGTGGCTGAGCCATGGTGCCTGAAATCACATTGTATCAAAAGAAAAGAAAAAAGTTGGGGGAAAAAAAGGAAAAAAAAAAACAGACTGCCTGACCTGATTTTTAGAACAACAAATAACAAAGGCAATATTTCCACGCTCTACTTGCTGAATCCTTCATGCTGACAGGTAGATCTAGTGTGAGTGTGTGAGTATGATTTATGGGGTTCTCTACTGGCCCATCTCTAATGGTGGATGCTCCTGCCTGCAGGTTGCAGAGTGATTACTGTCCACTAATTCTTCATGGCGAGCGGGGTAGAAAAATGACAGTGAAAGCTGTGTAAAATGGCTAATCGATACTGTATTTATGCCCAGTGAGGAGACAGCATTGCTCACTTGCCAGCACAACAGGGCTTCCATCGATACATCCCAGTAGATTTCAGAGGGAAGATAATGAACCTTTCTTTATTTAGAGCAACCAAAACAGAGTAGTCGATAGTTATGGTGGAAAACTCAGAGTCTTGAGAAGTGCTTTTAAATAATTATCACCTTTCAGACAATCTGTCGAGTGCCACTCCTTCTGATTCAAAGAGCCACTCGACCAAAACAAACCATGTTCATAGACTCTCTTTCTCTTCAGATCCTTGTTCACGTTGTGCATTAATATGAGCTTCACCTTCTTTCGGGCTGCATTTCATTTCTCCAAAATACTGCCACTCATTTTAAATTTGGGTCATTTCATAAAATGAAAAAGGTTTGTTTCACTACAGCATTCATACAAAAGAAAAATCTCAACAGGTGACTAGTGACTTAAATATGTTGTATCATTACATACGTCATTATTGTTATGCTGTTATTATGTCAGCTGTCACTATTATCAAGCTAAATACAAATACAAAACTAGTGTATATATATAATATGATTTGACGAACAAAAATATGCATAATCATATATTTATGTTTAGATGGGAAATAGGTAAACATTCATATTACAAATTAGAATCAGGCTGATCTTGGGGCAGCTACGCCTCAGGAGGTAGAGCAATTGTTCACCAGTCGGAGGACGGGTGGTTCGATTCTAAAATGGCCTTGTACAAGACACTGAACCCCATGTTGCTCCCGATGGCTCTTCCATTGGTGTGTGACTGTGTATGAATGATTATCGGTCCTGATGAGCAGATGGCACCTTACATGGTAGCCTCTGCAACATGTGTATGAATGTGTGTTTGAATGGGTCATAGCGGACTTGTGTTGCAAAGCACTTCGGTCAGTAAGCCTAGAAAAGCGCTAATCAAAGGCAGTTGATTTACCAGCCTGTATATTTATTGATTATATTTTTTGTCACAACAGCCATCTATGAAAAGTCTGACCAGACAGACCAACTTTCAACCTGAATAAGTGGAGCAAGCAGAAAAGCCAAAATAGAACCCGATAGGACCCAATTTACATGTTGTACTGCCTGCACAGCAAGCTGCAGCCCTCCTTGGAAATCCCAAGAAACTGTCCAATTCTATAAACTTGTGATAAAATATATCAAAGACATGGTTCAAATATTAGATCTATGTCATAGCTTGAAACTGGAGAGAACTGGCTGAGCCATGGTGCCTGCAATCAAAAGAAAAAACAGAGACTGCCTGACCTGATTTTTAGAACAACAGAGGCATAAAGCAAAGGCAATACATCCACCTGCTGAATCCTTCATGATGACAGGTAGATCTCGGGTGCATGATTTATTGGGTTCCATACAAAATGTCATAGGTACTCAATTCCTGTGTAAGATGTGAAAATATTCCAGCTCGAGATGCCTTTTTTTGCCTGCTGCTGATGCCTGACTGTCTTGCTCCTCTCCTGATGCATGCCTCTTCTGTCCCTGCCTGCTGAGTCCCCGAAGTCATAGTCCTAGTCAGAGCCCCTGTAAATCAACTTCGTACTGTCTCAAAACTGACCTCCATAGGTCTTGGAGGCTGTTTTCCCAGTCAGGTATTCAGCTGTTTTCACTCAGGCTGCTAATTCTGGTTGAGTGGAACCCTGTTGCACATGGCTTCATGGCTAACTGAGCCATGAACTAATTAGCTAGTTAATTGCTAAATAGCTAGCAAGTGAGAAGCAGCAGTTATCAGTTACTCTGGTGACTTGTTGCCCCCTATATTTTTTGAGCTACCTCCGAATTCTGACGATATTTTTAATGTCACATGATTTAATGTCAATTAAAATGACCAAAATTTAATCAGTAACATGTTGCTATCAATGGATATCAGGGGTGCTTAGCTCAACTTAAAAAGCTGTGAGGGTATGTCGGGGTAACAGTATGCTCAGAGTAGGTATGGGACATACCATTCAACAAATAAGTCATTGCGGTGCCGGTTGCACATTCAAACTTCACTCCTCTTATTTCTATTTTTTATTGCTGAAAGACACGGTCCAAATGACAGAAACTCTCAGCGCTGTAAGAGGAAACAGGTTTTTTGTATGAAGAGCAGCAGACTCACTGACTCTGATCACTGATCACAATCACCTATCACAATTTGCACCATCTTACTACCCAGCCATACCAACCCTGAAAAACGCTGTTGCAAGTGACGCAACCAACCGGCCAGACTAAGAGTCATTAGCCATGCAAATCCAGTTTGTTTTTATTTATGGCTCCTCCTAGCTAATGTCTGATTGCAGAAAAATGAAATGGACAAATGGGACTCAGGTTGGCCAAGCAACAGAAAACTAGTGTCCACGTCTATATAGGTGCCTGAGGTACCGTGTTCCGGGCTGACAGATAGCAGGAACTCTGTATTTATGTCACTGGTTCTTCGTGCTCATAGTTGGACAATTTTTGTCAAACTTTAAAGGTGTGAAGATGCCGATCATATATTATTATCATCTTGTTGCTACTGATTACATTCACTCAGATAGATGGATAGATAATTTCATATATGTTTCGATGAAGGGACAACAACTTAAAGGATAACTACCGTTTTTTACAACCTGGACCTTTTTTCTAGCAAAAGATATGGTCATTTACTCACCCAGATAACTTTGGTGTTATTTGGCGTCGTTCGGACGAAATTAGATCCAGTGTAGCGCCGGTATATCCATATAATGCGAGTAACGGGGCATCGACACACAGCCTCTATATAACACATTATCTGCCACGAAACTAGTTAATTTCACTGACCTCGAAGATGTCGTCTCTGAGCTGCGCGCGCACCCGCGACAGCCCGGCTTGTTTACCTGTAGCTGCTACTGCTAGTTTGACCCCGGATGTTGATAACGGACGAGCCCGGACTCAGAGGGGAATAGCACTAGCATATCGTAACAAAATATTAGTGAAATGAACTAGTTTCGTGGCAGATAATGCGTTATATAGAGGCTGTGTGTCGCTGCCCCGTCACTCGCATTATATGGATATATCGGCGCTACACTGGATCTAATTTCGTCGGAACGATGCCAAATGACACCAAAGTTATCTGGGTGAGTAAATGACCATATATTTTGCTAGAAAAAAGGTCCAGGTTGTAAAAAACGGTAGTTATCCTTTAATTGTGTTGTTCAACCCTGTGTTGTACAAGGACAAATAAAATGCCTTGATGGGGCCAGAACATGAGCAGTCAGAGGATCAGAGAGCTTATTTACAAGACCAACAGATTACTAAATTATTCCAAACCATTTCTTTTTTTTTTGGGGGGGGGGGTGTCATCAAAGTGAGAAAGAGCTCACCTGAAATGTCAGTAATAATCTTCTTCACACAGTAAAACTGTGGGGTGTCAGTCTCTAATGGATTTTTACAATAGGATGTTCTGGTATTAATTTCACCTTTGCTCTCATTACATCTTCCAAAAATACATTTATCTAATCTGTCAGGGGTCCCTCATACACGTTTTTGTTTTGTTCTTATTCTATGTTCCCAGATCATAGCAGATAACTTCAATGTTCAATGTTGTTAGAAATAGTAGAACAACAGGATTCATTTTCATACTGACCACAGTATGGTCAACTGTGTCAAATGTCATTGTTGCCAAAAGTAGCATCAGTAGCCCTCATCCCTATCCTAATGTGCTGAGACTGATGCAGGTAGATACCAATGAATCTCTTCGAGTAAAATGTAGGACTGGATGTGTTGAATACCACAGAAGAGGAAATCCCTGACCGACCAAATGATTAGTAACCACTGTGATGAATGAGAGAAAATTCACTGCAAGCTATCATGGTTCATCTCAAATGAGCTGATGATGCAGATCTGCTCATTGTGCAGTGGACCACAGTTGTGTTTGAACAGTGTGCGTAGGGCTTCTGGCCTGCTATGTAAACACATTGGGCTAATTAGATGTTGAAGTGAAGTAATAATTGCTAAAGATAGCTCTCACAGTGTGCATAAAGTTCACATTGTAGAGTGTGAGACAAGCTAACCTGACACTAAGTAAGGCCAAGAAAGTCTAAACTAGGACCAGAAAATATATTATATATTATATAATAATAATAATAATAATAATAATAATAATAATAATAATAACAATAATAATAATAATAATAAGTTTGATTGTTTAAATGATTATTTGTTTTCCTTCACATACTAAATTAGGTTATTTCGTAGTTTTTTGTTGTTTTTTTGCCTTTTGTTAATTTTTTTCAGATAGATGCAATCGACAGGAAATGTGAGCAAATTATGTCCAACGGCAAGATATCTCTCAGAAGCAATGTTTACATAAAATGTTGCATTGTACTGCTGCTGTCTGGCAATACAAAAGTATCAGCTGCTGTGACATTAGACTACAGAGCAGCTGTTTTCCTCAGGGTGGATTCCACCATAAATAAAAGTTTATTGTGATCACTTATAATGTATTTACCTATTGATATGTTTTTGTTTTGTGAGTAAGATAAAGGCACTTGCAGTTTGTTGTATAAGCCTATGTTATAAAATGATAAGTAAATCAACCTAGTGCCTTATACCTTGAGGTTAGGCCAACAAGCTGGTTGGCACATGAGTCACTCCTTCATATCAGTTGTTTAGGGGTGGCAGTGGCTCAGTCAGTAGAGACTTGGCTTGGGGACCGGAGGGTGGCCGGTTGAAGTCCAGCTACAGACCACAATATGGAAGTGGACTGGTAGCTGAAGAGGTGCCAGTTCACGTCCTGGGTTACTGCCAAGGTGTCCTTGAGCAAGGCACCGAAACCCCTCATGTGCTCCCTGGGTTCTTCTTCTTCTTCTTCTTTAGGAACAATTAAGGCATTGCTCCACCAATGTGACAGTTACACTACTGTCTGTGTAAATTGAAAGCAAAAAATATATCCCTATGCATTTGTTTTTATCTACCCACTGTATTGAACTCACATCTACCAAGTAAGAACCCAACATGACTTATGTGCACCTTGACACCCCTACCTCATCTATGTACATGTCCTTATACTGTATATTAGCATCAGAAAGAAATGTCTAGAAAGACAGTAAATAAATCTCCCTCCTTTCTCTTCCCCTCTTTCTTTCTCCCACTCTCTTACTTACTATGTACAGACATAAAGAAGGAGAATAGTGTATGAAATTGCTGTGTTTTACAGTGTATATTGCAGAAACTCCACATGAACATAACTGAGGTGGAAAAGGGAAGCAGTTTGCAAAAAATACTCATAATATGTCTAGAGGCATGAAAAAAAAAAGAAATGATATTTTCAGGGTTTGTGGAAGGTAAGGAGAAATCTTAGGAAGGCTGTTTAAGTGTGGTGACACCCCTTGGGAAGAAGCTGTTGAAGTGACAGCTGGCTTTAGTCATGATGGACTGGTACTGTGTCTTAAAGGAGCATTTGTTGTGAGAAGATGGTTGCCTGCTGTGCAGTTGGTAGTAACGCTTCATGCATTTTTCTTTCACCCCTGTGTCATGCAGCTCTTTCATGCAGGGAAGCTGAGAGTCATCGCTCACCTAGGTAGCAGAGCATATAACACAATAGAATAGAGGGAGAGTTATAATAAACAATTAGAGAAAATGTAAAGAAAGGTTATCCTGTTGGATGATTAGTCTATGGCATGTCAAATTAAACTGTGACGTCATTGGTTTGAGTTTTCTCCTCTTCCACTTTGTATTCTCTTTCCTTATATTTCTATTTATCTCAAAAAATAAAAAAAACAGACAGAAAGAAACGACATTTTATAAAAAAAAAAAAAAAAAACACAATTACTGATAGGTTTCATTAACTCTTGCATTGGGACAAGTCTTAAGTATCATGATAAAGCAAGACATGCTTAATTATTTTCATTGAGAACCGACAGCAATGCGTCCATTCATGAACATCATTTAATTTACTGTAATCCCGAGTTAACCTTTGTGTTGTCATAAGGGCCAAAAATGACCTGCCACTATGTTAAACAGTAGTGAAAACCCTCTAAATGACCTTCTTTCAACTTGAAATTTGATGACTTTTCCTAAAATGACCCAAACATGCGAAAAAGTGAAGCACTGACTTTGTTAATGTTCACAGGAAAGCTGTAAACCACCAGGGTACAACAATATTGTCCTCGGGTCATTTTTGACCTGGTAGTTACGAAATCATTTACACCCCACAAACATACACGTGTGCACACACGCATATACAGACAATAAGAAATTGAAAATATGTTTGCTGATAACTGACTTCAAAAACTAAAACGTTCTTGTGCATAGACAGCATCTCCACAGACAAAACTAGAGACCATCTTGCAATGGGATCACACAAGCTACAATGCGGTCAACATGCTGATGTTCCAACTCATCAGTACTCAGGAGTAGCCTAATTGATAGATTATTACATGCTGTGACACCTTGGCTGGTAATGTTTTCACCTTGTGAGTCTGTGTGTCTCAACATGGCGAATCCTTAAGACACTTACCTGGGAATTCCACTGGTTGCATGTACATTTCGGAACGGCTTCGCTATGGATTTGCTCCGTGCTGCGTCATCCATCAACCCCCAACGGCTGTGTTTTGAGTGCAGCATGGTGCAGCACTGCTGGAGTTGTGAGACCTAGGAGTTCTCACAATAATTAGAGAATCACGCGCAACTGCAGTTATACATATGTGTTATAAATACAACAACAAACAGACAAAAGGTTAGTGTTCCAAACCGAAGGATCAGAAGAAGTGCTTGGATTTGTCTCTTTCTTTAAATTTTTGTGCTGGTGTCAACACCGAGTATTTATTATGAAAATTAACCAGATGTTATATTGTCGTTTCGGTGTGTGACTTCCTGTCTGCTCTGTGCTGAATTCGGTTAAAATGATGCGCCGTGCCACGGCATCCGGCAGAAATAGAAGTCTTACGTATTTGTTACGGAAGGGTCCGGACTGCTGGTACTGCAACGGAGTAGATACGCAATGCAGTGGAGCCAGTGGAAGTACACACATAGACTAGAGTGAAACCTATCAGCTCTGCTGCCATTGCGGATCGGAGACAGACCAAACACGGATCTGGTGGAATTTAAGGGTTATTGTGGAGGAAATTATCACAGAAGTTGTTTTGAGTCTGTCTGCCTGTCTGTCTGGAAACATTTTGTCACAGTGATAGCATCCCAACCATGCAAGATACAGTCAACATTTTACAGGTGTGTAGTTGAGATCAAAATGAAGGCCTATTTAGAAGATGGCTTTGGTTCACCCAATGACTATTGAGTTTTAATGTAATAATTTAAGTACTCATGGGTCATAATGTAACTTGTTGAAGGGCACAGCTGTTGTGATCCTAGTGGAAACAATGCTGTCCAGGCTAATGTGGCAGGTAGTTATCAGATAAAATAAACATTTCCCAGTGGGGTTCTCTCTTAGCTGAAGCCAGGACTGCACGTTTATAAGAACTTATCACTATATTGTTTCCCCTCAATAAAATGCACTGAAAAATGCTGCTTTATTTTAGGGGTTTAGCAAAGTCGGTGGGAACACTAACCTTGTGTCTGTTTGTTGTTGTCTTTATAACACAGACATGTATAATTGCGATTGCTTGTGATTCTGTAATTGCCACGGGAACTTGTTGGTCTCGCTACTCCAGCTGTCCATCAGTGCTGTGCCGAGCTACACTCAATACGCAACCAGTGGGTGTTGACAGACAAGGGAGCACGGAGCAAAACTGCAGCGCAGCCGTTCTGCAACGCGCATTCAACCAGTGGAATTCTGGAGTAAGGAGGATTTTAAAATGCATGGAGTACAGGAGACAGAATCAGTCCTCCTCCTTTGGGAGGTAGCATCATTTCTCATTGATCAGTGGGAGCACCATGCATACAAGCTACCCAGCGCAACTACTGACAGTCCTATCTTTCTACATGGAGTTTGCCTTTGATAGTGATCAATAATAAAGATCATGACAAAAATTCTGTTTGACTGCATATGAGCAAAATGCTCTGTCTAACTGCAGGAGGAGGAGTGCTGCGGTGTATCTCCATGTGCGTAATGTGTTGTGTGGATCAGGCCAGGTCATAAAAATGATCATTCTGATTAATAGGGGATGGGGTGTGAAGTGTGAAATAATTAATCTTTATGAAGTAACATATTAATTATATAACCTGCAATGGACCTTAGCAGCAGAAACATTAAGTGTACCCCCCCCCCCCCTACAATGTGCGCCTTTACGCAGGAGACATAGTATAGTTTAACTTCATTGATTATTTAAATCTCCCAACTCCTTAGCTCCATCACTGCTGTTTCCAGAGGAGAGTGTCATCTTTACTCTCATGTTTATAACTACAGCAATAAGACCGTCGGTCCATCGGTATTCCCCTACAATACTTTTTTCCTTCCATTTCTTCTGAGATGCGTAATTATGGATCAAACACATTAACCTCTTCGGCCTCTCTCCTGGTCTTCTGCTGCTCCTGTCAGGTTCACTCATCCTCTGAAGCCACTCTTTGCTGTCAGAGTGTTTCTGGGCTCGTTAGGTAAAGCCTACATGCCAGCTGTCCGCTGCTACCGGGCTGCCCCGCCACTGCGCCGCCACCAAGCCTTTCTGCTGTACCCAACAAGCCCAGAGACACTGCAGCTGCGACAGTGTGTTTACTGGTGGGGCAATGGCTCATAATCAGCCTTAGCTCCACTACTGGCTGTTTTTCATAAATCAACCGCAGGAAAATCACAAGAACAACCCATTAATACCAGACAGCCACTGAACATACAGTTAGGAAATAGCACGCTAGCTAATTCCCATCTCTTTTGTGGTGTGATCAACAGTCATCGTGGACCGCAACTCCCTCCCTTCCTCTAGTTGTGCAGCGGGATTGCGCAGGCACCCAGGGGCTTGGGCATGGGTCCCACCGATCTCCTTCTCTCTTGTCCAGTGGACTGCCAGGGCCATGAAAATCTCTGTCAGCGTAACTTAGTAATTACAATTTCTTGTCTTTTTTGTGGTGTGATTAAATAGTAAATTCATTATAGCCCACTTAGCTCCCTCCCTCCCTCTGGCTGTACAGCAGGACTATCACCCAGGGGTCTGGACATGGGAGGACAGCCGAGATTTGGCACTCGGCCACAGGATCCACTGATCTCCCTCCTGTTGTCCAGCCTACCAGGGCCATGAAAATCTCTGTTATTATAACATGTTATCACGTTTTAATGTAATTGTTTGTTTTTTTTTGTCAAATGCCGAAAATAAGGTGAAATAAGGTGTTTTCATCTGTGAAGATTATCTTGCTGAACAAAACGATTAAGTAACATAAACTTGTGTTTGCCACGGAGCTTATTTTTGCCAGTTTTCCGAAGTCCAATTCAAAAATTCCATAGGCTTTTTGTTGAGGGAACCTGGGCGATGCTAACTTTCGGGTTAGCCTACAAAAATACGTTATCGATACACCATTTTATAGCCCGTAATATGCAGTAAGAAGAAAAAACCTAAGTCGACCTAACCTTCTTTTAGCCACCCTGTTTGCTAGCAGCAGTCTATTAACCGCATAGACACAAACGCAATGTTTTGTGAAGTCTGACATAAAAAATGCTACCTACTCTACTCCCATGTCACCTATCCCTGCAAAGTGGATGGAAATCTGGAGTGTGTGAGGCGTGTTATTCCTTGAACTAGAACTATGATTAAGGCTGAATTTATCTGGTGGGTGATTTTTACTTTTTCCTCTTTGTGAGTGAATTAATTAAATCTGACCTGTGTGACTGTTAAATATGTATGAAATTTGCAATTCGAGTTCATGTGTATTTTACAATTAATGAAAATGGTGTGCGTAAACAAGTGTGTGATGAATGACACCCCACCCGCCTGTATTTTCCAAGTGCGGTGGCAGTGAAGATGAAAGAGAAAGAAAGTGAGTTGTTTTTTTTTTCCAACAACTAACGTAATTAGTTCTGAAATTATCTTGATAGTCATTTCTGTTTCTTTTCAAGTTAATTTAATGAAGACTGCTGAAACACACAAGAAAATAGTTACAAAAACATTTTAATTGGAGCAGTTTGAAGTTACTATATGTAAATGCAGAGAAAGGGAATAATCCTTTTTTTTGTGGCCTATTCTGGTCAGGTCTTCCTGTGGTTTTGTGTTGGGATTCAACATCTTTTGAGAAGTGTGGATATATATATATATATATATACATATATATATATATATATATATATATATATATATATATATTTGTATATATATATATAATGGCAGAATACTAAAGGATACATTTCACATAGTGCATATTTTCATTTCTTTCACTAGACTGACACTAGGACAAAGAAATCCAAGTCATTGTTTATTATGTTGGAGTTATCTTTGTTGTTCTGTTAATTGTTAATAACAATTGATATTGGGAGTATTTCCTGTTAGAGGTATATATTTTTTTAAAGAGGTTGAAATGTATTTGGATGAATACATTGAGGTTAAAAGGTGTGTTGCTGATATTTAAGTGGGCCCATTGCGAAAAAAAAACAGAAATGTATCTGTGTATTGTAAACCTAAGAAAACACCAAAATATGATACATTTGGCCTCTAAATACATCCATCACTACGTAACTGACCTGTTGTCTACTTAAATGAGTTTTTACACTGAGTATAAGCAATAAGGGAAGTGATACATTGTTGATGCTGCCATATGTTTCATAAAACATTAATACATTTAACAGTTTGTAGAATGTGGTCTGCATGGGGGGAGAAATAAGCCTTGTAAACCCTACTTGAAGAGCCATACCCCTGTTAGTTTGGGGAGTTAGGGAGAACTTATTTTAGGTTCACCATTACTACAGCTTCTAGGTACTTTGTCCGGTACTGGCAGAGAGCTCCACGCAGCTCTGTCAGGGGAGCAGAAACAGGAGAGAGTTTCAGTGTCTCTGAGATTGCATCAATTGTTCATTATGAGTCAAACCTCACCACCTTTGCACCTGTTAGTATCATGTGCTTGACACACAGAAAACAGAGTGATTGGACAGCTCAGTTCAACACCTGATGGGTGAGCCATGTTCCAGCTAGACAGAAGAGGATCCATCATGCTCTCCAAGGGCTGGGTTCCCACTAGTGGTATACCAGGCAGGGCTAGACAATGGGCTTAAGGCTAATTTATGCTCAACATTAGAAAAATATTCATATGTTGCATTCATTCTGGCTGTATTTGTGTACATTTTCCAAAATCTTATGGATGCAGATAAAACGGAGTACAAACTAGAAATTATGGGTGGCAGTGTAGCCACTTGTTCAAGCTGGACAACCATAGTACACAACTAAGAAGTTTGAACAATGGCGGAAATCTGAGAGTACTGAAAATGACATTCATTGTCAAGTTGTCATTGGTAAAAGGAGTGGAATGAATTTTCTGGCCACATCTTGCAATGTATTTAATGGCCTTCAGTGGCCTCACAGACAACCTCCAAGTACAACACTGTCTCAGCTTTGACTCTTTCTTTACACATTAACACAACCTCCTCCACCATCATATGCTTGTTATTATCATCAGTAACCAATGATTCTTAAGTGGACGTATTGCTTAACATCGATGCTATCGTAAAGGAGGCATGGAATGTAGTGTTTACATTGTGAATGAGCATGAATGAGCATTTGGCTGTCAGCCTGCTCCAAACACCAGCAGCATACACTGCCACTATTTAACACTAGAGAACACACTTACAGCTCTTCATTTCTCTCAGACTCTCAACAACACTCAGAACAGGTCAGGGTAAAACAAGCTGTTTTTTCATCTAGGTGTAAACGAGAGACGGGGCAACTTTTGCAACTTATTAGTCCGTGATAATAAAGGAAATGTGTTTTTGCTCTGTCTAGAATATGGAAGGGTCCATGCCAGAGTTAATGTCAGTTGTTGGCTCTTAATATGGCACAGTTCACCTTTCTGTTATACATACTATGCATAAATACCATGCTTTGTGGTGAGATCCACTTGTCTATGTTTTAAGAGCAGTGTGATGAAGGAACAGCAGGAGAGTCAGTCATTCATATGTATAATCAGGAGAATAGAGTTTGATGTTATGCATGTAAGGCAGTGCTCATACCAGTACTTCTCTACTGAAGCAGATATTTCATGACAAGAGTCTCACACTCAATTTATTTTGGTGAATTTAGTTACAGTATATAGATAGAGGACAATGTTTCAACAAACATGGTCATACTGTAGCTTTATGATATATATTGCTGCCTATTGACTAGGTGTAGCCAATAACGCCAGTAGAAGCATAAGGCAAATGGGATATCACTATCAGACATTTGTGCTGTGTTACAGTATAAGCTGTAAATGCTGAAGAAAGGGCTTTTTTCCTGGTTGATACAATAAGTGCATTCAACCATTGGTCAGAAGGCGTTTGTAATTGTAATAGTTTGCGCTTATCCGAGAGGCAGGTGAAAGCCAGTCTGAAGAACTAATTGACCGGAAAGATTTGATAAATGGTATTATGTAGCACAGTTTACTTTCTGTAGCAACCCAGAGGAAAGAAATGAGAGAGAAGTTGAAGGTACAGTTCTCTCTTTTTCCTCTTTGAAAAACTGTTTATGAAACACTGCCAAGCGATTAACCCATCATTGAAATTTTGTCATGTTTTCAGAAAAAAAAAAAATTTAATTGTTTTGTATTTGTCATGCAATACAATTATGGATATATGCTGTGTATAAAGTTAAACTGGAAGCTGTCACCCAGAAACAAATACGCCACCCAATTAAACAAAATGCGTAACACATCATTAATACATGGTAAATTCATAGTTAATTAATCTTCAGTTAATAATTATTTCACTGTTAACAATGAAATGCTTTATAAACCATTTATTAAATAATTGTAAAAGTTTATAAACAACAATCAATAAATTAAGTATGGTATTTATTTACATCAGATCATGATACATAAACATCAGTTGCTCTTTTACAATAAACTATTGATTTATACATGGTTTACAAACCATTTTTATTGTACACAGTGAAATAACTATCAACTAAAGTTCAATTAAGTCTAAGTTTACCATTTATTAATGATGGTTATTATAAAGTGAAAAGCATCATGTAATTTAGATCTCACCACTAAATCTTTTAATCTTGATGCATGAACTTCATCCTCTACCTAGTTACAAATTTGAGTGATGTCACATTGAGTCCGAGTAAGTGTTGACTCTAAAAGGGTTGGTAGATGTTTGACATCTATAGTGACCTATTACTAGACTGCATTAGTCTGCAGTGCCCTTCATAAAAGCCAATATGTATTTTCTAGATCTTTGAGCTTATTAGATGATAGGTGTGTACCAAAGTTTATTGTTATGATTGGTACCGTCGCTCTCAGATAGAGTAATAGAGACTATGTGGGTGTCAGAACTATTATTCACACTCTCAAAGGCCTCACAGTCTGTCCTGCTGATTCAGTGTGTGACTTTGGTTCCACCCACAAACTGTGATTCAAGTAGGCTTCACTGCTCACAGTTACTGTCTATATTATAAAACCACGAGGACAGTTGCATGGCCACAGTTGCTGAAGGACGATAGGGTAAATGGCAAATGTTGGCATGCTAACTCTTGGTAGTTTTGAATACATTTCTGATGTTACAGTTTATGACAATAGTGAGTGTGGATATCTTATAATGTGGTCTTTGGTCATGTACGCTGAATCATAGAATTGAAAGGAGAAGTAAAAAACATTGATTATCTTGTTAAAATGCAATATTCTGCTGAGAAACCTTGGCTCCCAACATTCAGGTGGGAGGCAACTTGACACCACCACCCAGGCCTGGAATCATTTTAGGAGCAATGCCACTGAAGTTGTCTGACAGCATGAAAATTGCGGTTTAAAAAGCAACACAACTCCAAATCACAAGGTTCTAGATTTGTATCTATTATTACTATTACTATTACTATTTTCAAACATAGCTTTTCCTGCAGTTCATACCAAGCTAGAAATCAAATCAACCACTTGTTATGTGCGCAGCTTGTTACTTGATGTTATCCAGGAACAAATCAGAATCTCAACAAAAGACGAAGGTGCCGTATTGACATTAAAGAGGCAGAGGAGATAATGGCGAAATAATGTTGGGGCAGTGCCAGCAGGGCATCAAGGCCACTGTGGTCACAGGGCATGTTATTTTTTGAGGTGGAAAAGGCCAAACTGAGGGGGCCAAGTAGTACTAGCCTCTTAGCAGCAGCACACAGTGCAGTGGCCCACCCAGCAGAGCAATGCACCCTGCAAAAAATACAAAACTAATTCTAACTACAAAAACTGCTCACGGAACTTCCAAGGATCTTGACAGAGAGCATGATACGTCGTTGTGTGACATTTGCCACCAGGGCAGTGGATTCTTTGAGTCCTGTTGGTTGAGAGGTGAGGCCTCCATGGATCAGACTTGTACTTGATACTGATACTTGATCAGATTGGGGTCTGGGGAATTGGGAGGCCAGGTTGACGCCTTGGGCTCTTTGTCACGTTCCTCAGCTCATTCTTGACCAGTTTCTGCAGTGTGAAGGGATCATTGTCCTGCTGGAGGGTCACTGCAATCGGGGAGAGCAATTGTTTAAAGAGGATGTACTGCAAAAGTGTTTGGGTGTCAAGTGGCGACCACGTGATTGCCAGGTCCCAGCAGAACATTGCATTGTAATGACATAATAAATGTTATTCACTTCACCTGTTAGTCCGTTTAATGTTGTGGCTGATTTGTGTGTATATGTTTACTATGACTGGTATCTACTCAAGTACATAGGGTGCAGTCTTGTGTATAGCTTGGCTGAGTCTACCACTGAGAATTTATTATATGTATATATTTTTTTATTTTTTTTTACCAGCGCATCAAATATGGCATCCTGATCAGTGGCCATAGGCTTCTAAGTTTGACACTGTAGGTCCCCTTCTATCATTGTTTCTTGTGCCGCTCTAGTGCAGCAGTATATATTTGTAACCAAGAGTCAAGAGTGATTTCTTTATAATTTGTGTACTGTAAGTCAGAGTGTGGAAAGGATGTAACTTAAGTTACCGAGGTTGCGTAACTGAATGTAATACCAATATTTTCCTAAACCTAACCAAGTAGTTGTTGTGCCTAAAGCTAACCTTTTATTTTGAAAAAGTCACTGGACATTGTATATTACATGTAATTGCTAACTCGACTGCAGCGACCTTGACATACAATACTGACACTAGAGGGGTAGGAAGGCCATCGTAGCTTGAAGCCTAAGGCCACTGACCAAGCTGCCAGTTTATAAACTGCCTATAAAATGTTTTTTTTAACAAACTGTAACATAGTTGTAAGCAGATATAAAGACATTTTATCAACGTGTGTCCAAATAGTTTATGAATGCTTGATGACACAATATGACAATGTTTTTATCACATATAATCAGATGTCTTGGGTATTTTTAAAAACTTCTATAAAATAGTTTACTATTTCTCATCATACAGCAATTCAGAATAAAAATATTAATTTAATTACTATCACTTTACTTTTTATTAAATAGACATTTGGATGCATATTGTCATGCTTTGTTTATCTAACAAAAAAAATATATAAATTTTCTTAAGAACATGACCTGGGTCAACTGCTAAAATGATGATTACAGCTGAAGGGCAAATCAGTGGTCTGATTAGGGAGAAAACAATGATCCAACTAAGCTTCACCTTGTGTTAAAACATGTTCGTCTTTTTATTTTCCACCTTAACAGAGCCCTTGATTGCTCCTGTGTTATTTTCTGCTCGTAGACAAATATTCATGGACTTCATGTGGGGTGATTATTAGGAAAACTGTATTTGTGTGAGCACAAGTTTGTGATTATGATTTTAAATAAAACTAGCCAATCAAAATCTCCCCCCTAATGTATTTAAATTGTAAAAATGGTGATTCTAATCACGTTAGTCAAAATGTTTAATTTGTCGAGTCAAGACCTTTGCAAACGACTCTTATGTATCCACACATTAATGTTATACTATTAGGCCTAATCGCTTGCATTTTACATCCTAGGGTCACACAGTGATCTGACTCCATGTACACAGCAGCATAATCCTACACCCATCCCCCGGCAGTCTTGTAAATTCTGGACAAGTGTATTTTTAAATGGCAAGAAGGCTATCTGTGTTCTTAAGCCATAACTAATTCACACCAACGCCTACAAACACTCAGAAATAATCCTGCTATCTTCCTATGCAGTCCAGAACCTTTGATGAAAGTCAGTGGAGATCAAGGGGATCTGTCAAGTGCTTTCCAATTTCCCCAACCTAATATAACAGAGAGCCATCCTTCAAAGGAGCACTCTCGTGGTACTATATTCTCCAAGTTCTTCCTCAATAGTTTTACATCAACGGCACAGATTTCTGCCATATGGCGGGGTTTTGCCTTTACCCCATGGCAGCTTTGTCCTTTGGGTAGAATTCCAGTTCTGAGGTAGGCAGCACATCCGCACACAGCTTTGGCAGTGCTTCATAAAAATCCCCATGACTTTTATGTCAATAACGTGCCAAGAAATTGTTCATGGAACAAAATTAAGTGTCATGACAGTTTATAACTGCCAACATTGTGTGTAACAACAGAGCTGACTCTTGGGAAGTGCGAGATGGTAATCAGGAGTAATCTTCCATAGAATTGCCACATTGGCCTTTTATAACATAATGGATTACCCACTGCTTATATTTTTAACTCTTCAAGTCATATTTTTAAAATAACATGCTCGTAATTTTTTCCTTTTTCCCTTGGAGACACCTATTGAGCCCTCACTTGCTATTTTCAGTGATGACATAACCAGGAAAAAACATCTACAAAACAAGTGTCCTAACTGCATGCAATGCAAGTAGCATCTGCGACAAAATCAGCTTGATTTTATTGTTTCCTGTTGAACAGTCTGAATCGGCTGCGTGTTAAGTGGTGCACTGTTTGGAGCCCCCTGTTTCTAATTTCACTCCGGTCACCTGCGTTTGTAAGCATGACATGGAAAAGGTAGGTTGTCTGCCGGAAAATGGTGGATTGCCCCCTCCAGATGTGGGGAGAGCTTCTGCCCCAAGCATAGGATTTCAAGTATCTCGGGGTATTGATCACGAGTGATGGGATAATGGAGAGGCAGATGGACAGGAGGTTTGGTGCGGCAATCACAGTACTGCAGGTGCTGCTCTGGACCGTCGTAGTGAAGAGGGAGCTGAGCCAGAAGGCGAAGCTCTCAATACCAGTCTATCTACGTTCTGACCCTTACCTATGGCCACGAGCTATGTAGTAACCGAAAGAGCGAGATTGCAGATACAAGCGGCAGAAAGGAGTTTCCTCCGTAGGGTGGCTGTGCTCAGCCTCAGAGATGGGTGAGGAGTTCCGTCATCCGGAGCTCGGAGTAGAGCCCCTGCTCCTTCTGATCCAAATGAGCAGCGATGATGAATGGATCCTGGGCGCCTTCCTTGGGAGGTGTACTGGGCATGACCAACTAGGATGAGACCCCGGGGCAGACCCAGAACTCGCTGGAGGGACTATATGTCATCTGGCCTGGGAATGCCTCGGAATCCCCCAGGAGTAGCTGGAAAGTGTTGATGGGGAAAAGGAGGTCTGGAATACCCTTCTAAGGCTGCTGTATCCGCAACCTGGATGGATGGATGGATAGACGGATGGTTAACATTAATAATATTATATTATAATATTGGCTATTTTAGTAAACTCACCAAACTTTTACACAAGTGATTAAGTCTCTAATCTGATCATCAGTGCACAGCTGATGGGTATGTGGTTTGTTTACACTTCATAACAGAATGCATATTTAAACAAATTAAAGAACAAAGTGTCAGTTCAGCCTCACTTAATTTTCACCCTGGCTTAAACATACTAAGAAAAAAGTGGTTGCATGGATACACGTGGGGAAATCAAATATTCTTTGCACTTTGTTTAACCTGATATGTTGATTTATTTTCTAGATGACAAAAAGAGCTCATTAGGAGATAGATTACTATGGGAATTAAAAGTCCAGAGTGCAACTAAACCTCATATTCTGAATAATGACAAGTAGAAACAGGATGCAAAGGTGTCTTATGCAGTATCATTATGAGGGGGAGACAGTTATTATCATTACTTTCAAAGTTCTTTTAACATTCAGGGGAAATACCTGCACTCAAGTGGTAATGCACATAGGTGTAAATATTTGTTATTACTGTATGCATGTTGCTTATGAGATAGGGACAACTGTGGCTCAGCAGGTACAGCAGGTCATTGATTGCAGGGTGGGTTTGACCACCAACTCCACATGTCAAAGTGTCCTTGAGTGAAACACTGAGCCCCCAATCAGGAGGCAAATGGTAAACTGCAAAGTAATGGTAGTTTTTATTTTCAGACCACTTCTGAACTTATAAACATTAGTTATTTTAAATTGAAGTCTTTTGACTTTAAATGATGAGCTGAATGAAAGTAATGTACAGTTCAATCAACTCATAAAAATTAGTTTCTAAAGAAACATGATCAGCATATTGGCAGACTTCTGAGCATGCATTGTTTGAGAAGCAAAACTCTCCTGAGACCCTTCTTTTTTTATATAGTTTTAGGAAAACATGTTATGGAAACTTGCTGCATGTCTTAAATACATTTCGAGAGAAGTCATGGTTTGGTTCCTTTTTTTCACTAACGAAAAAACTAACATGCTAAAGGTTAGTATTGAATTCAGTCTTTACTTTATCAAACTTTTACACTTTTTATCAAATCATCGTGAGTTGGTTAACATAATGTCTTTATGCAAATGCTGGAACAAGCAGCTGCTGTTGTTTCTTGTGGGAAATGAAGAATTGACAATTGTACTCTTCAATTGTAATGATTGTCAGTGTCGCTGAACAATCGTTGATTCAACTTAATATCTGTATATATATGTATGTATTTTCAAGTTCAGTTAACTTTAAAGGGTTTTTCACAAAGACAGAAAACTTAAAGGAAGATCTTAAACAAACTATTCAACCTTAATTAAGTTAACTCATAAATTGAAGGCAGAAACTGAACTGAGACTTTAAAGTTGAAACAGCCCAAAATGATTTACAGTTTAAAGTGCTTTGAAAGGGAACTATTTGAATGCAGTCCAGTCACCAGGATTTCACAGTTTCACATATCTGCTATCATAAAATCCTGTACTTCGCTAACTTGCTTTGGCAGCACAATCAAACTGCATCAAAGTTCACTTTGAAGTGGACCAAGAAACTCCATTTCATCCTTTTCACACCAGCCTTAACAAACCAAGACACCATCCCCTTAAAGTGCTCTGTAAGGGAGTGGTGTCATCTAAATCACGAATTTAGCTTAGCTTCTTACCGAATATCAAACTGATTTGTTAGTTTTTGTCTAAAGTTTACCAGATCTGTTCTGTGATATGAATACAAAGAGTCAAGACAATTTATTGTGTGAAACCATCTAATTGTGTACTGCTGCCTGCGGTCTTCCTGTGTGCCTTCTTGGCCCTCTTTGTGTCCTCTGCAGTGTAACAAGGTATGCAGCTGCAGCTGCAGTTCCCAGAGCATTGTTACATACACCACCTTCTTCATCAGCAACAAGACATCAGCAAATGTGCTAGCATTTATCTTTTAATCAACCATATACAGTGTATGTATATATATATATATATATATATATATATATATATGTATGTGTGTATATATATATATATATATATATATATATATATACATACAATTGCAATCAAAATTATTCAACCCCCACTACAAATTAGGTTTATTGGCAAAATGTACAAACTAGCAGCTGTTTGCAATAAACAAATCAAACAAGAACAATTTAAATAGCTCAACACAACTAATATTACAAGTGGTTTCTCCAAATTCAACACAAAATGCCACTTTTAATGACTACTGCAGTCTGAAAATTATTCAACCCCTTCATGACAAGCATCTTTAGTACTTAGTAGAGCACCCTTTTGCTTTTTATGACCTGCTGCAAACGTGATGCGTAGCCAGAAACCAGCTTCTGGCAGTGTTCCTAAGGAATCTTAGCCCATTCCTCACGGGCAAAGGCCTTCAGTTCACTAATATTCTTGGGTTTGCGTTCTGCAACCGCCTTTTTCAAATCCCACCAGAGATTTTCAATGGGGTTCAAGTCAGGCGACTATGATGGCCACTCTAGTATCATCCAGGACTTCTTCTGAAACCAAGCCTTGGTGGACTTTGAGGTATGCTTGGAATCATTGTCCTGTTGGAAGTTCCAATGACGCCCAAGCTTCAGCCTCCTCACAGATGGCATGACATTTTCTCCCAGGATTTCCTGATACTTGATTGAATCCATCTTGCCCTCCACATGCTGCAGGTTTCCAGTGCCAGAGGAAGCGAAGCAGCCCCAGAGCATCACTGAGCCACCACCATGCTTCACTGTAGGCAGGGTGTTCTTTTCAGCGTATGCTTCATTCTTCCTCCTCCAGACATACCGCTCATCCATAGGCCCGAAAAATTCCAGTTTTGTTTAATCGCTCCACAGAACAGAATCCCAAAACCTCTTTGGCTTATTTATATAGTTTTGAGCAAATTGGAGCAGACTTTTCTTGTGCTTTTGGGTCAGTAGTGGTGTACGTCTTGGAGTTCAGGCATGGAGCCCTTCAGCGTTTAGTATGCACTTTACTGTGGAAACTGAAACCTCAGTGCCTGCTGCCACCAAGCCTTGCTGCAGGTCTTTTGCAGTCAGTCGAGGGTTTTTGATCACCTCCTCAGGACTCTGGTGGCAGCCATTGATAGCTTCCTCTTTCTGACACGTCCAGTTAGTGTAGCCACTGTTCCTTTAGCTTTAAACTTGCAAACTATGCTTCCAACTGTATCTCTAGGAACATTCAGTGCCTTTGCTATCTTTTAGTATCCTTTTCCTTGTTTGTGCAAGGCAATGATCTCTTCTCTGAATGTTTTGGACAATTCTCTTGACTTAGCCATATTTCTAACATGCAATAAAACGCCAGTGTCAACAGTCCAGGTGTGCTTGAGACCACGCCTGATTTGCAAATGTGTGCTCTTATGAGGAATTCTATTCAGGGGGTTGAACATTTTTGAGACTGCAGTAGTCATTGAAAGTAGGATTTAGAGTTGAATTTGGATAAAATTTGTGATATTAGTTTTGTTTAACTATTTAAACTGTTCTTGTGTAATTTGTTTATTGCAAACACCTGAAAAATGTTTAATTTTGACAATAAACCTAAAATGCAATGGGGGTTGAATAATTTTGAATGCAACTATATATATACATATATATATGTTTAAATGTTTTATACACTCATACACATGAAAACTTATTGACAGGCAGGTATTTTGAAGCAGCATTGTCATAATTTCCTTGCCTCACTGGTCAATGATTATGACTCAATCTAACTATAATAACCCCAATTAATACAGTAGCTGATCATATAATTTTCTAGCTAATTAGAGTACAGATATTACACTGACCTGTGCTTAAGTGAAAAAATTTACAAAAAGCTTATCTTTTCTCATGGGCCTATGTATTGTGTGTTCCTGTAGATACCCCAGCACGTCCACACATTCAGAGAGAAACCTTGACAGCAGTGTGTTCACCATTGACATCATGGCTTCTCTCTATATACTCGTTGTGTCTATTCCTTAAAATACAAATTCAACAGGGTTCATGTTACAGTTTGAATGCTGAGGCACTATCATGATTATAAAGATAGTTCATCAGTGTAGATCCTCTGATCTAAATAGTGATCTAGATTTTGTGGGCTTTAATTAAATTCAGTTCAATTGACTGGTAGCATCTAGTTAATGACCAATTTACAGTTGACCGAATCAGCATAACAAGACAACATCAACAAGATAATTGCTGGAAACGCACAGGGGTCAGATGTTTGGCTTTTACTCCAACCCAATAAATAAATAATTTTGGCAAAGCAAGTTACATCAAGTCATGGGTATGTTGAAATGTTAATTTTGTTTATTAATTAATTCATGCTAGAATATCATATTATAAACATAATGTACATAATGTCAGTAAAAATAATGCAGTTTAATTGCACCTGCTTGACCTTGCGTCATTGAACACATGCCGTTCACGTTTGTAAACATGATGGAGGCAGATGACTAACAGGCTGACCAGAATGGATGCTTGTGTATTGCGTGGCGGCTGCGTTGCTGAGCTGCTGCTCACTCACATGTTTGTGTACACACAGGCAAAGTTGCTGCTGCAGCGCAGCTCCTGCCCGCCCTATCTCCTTACGTGGAGTTTGCCTTTGATAATTATCAATAAATATGATGAGGTGATTTTCCTTTACCTCTGTTGAAAGAGCGAGAAAACGGGAGGGGGAAATGATGTTGAAATGTCTATTTTTGCAGAGAACCGCATGCATGTAGCGTGCAAAATAGGCGAGACTCCAAATCCCTAGATGAAGCGACGAAGCAACCACGCTTGACACACGCATGAGAAGCACGTCTCCTGCATCCAGTGTGACTGCTCTAACCTGTTCACATGGACACCAAAATGAAAAAGCCAGAGGTAGTGCCACACACCAGCACTGCACGCGCATCCAGTGTGGATTCATGGAGATTCAGTATTTACTGAATGGAAAAGTCCCACTCCAGCCAGTTTTCCCTCCTGTCTAATGGTTAACATTCTTTCTCAGATGGAGAACAGGGAGTGGTTAACTGTTGCATGTTGTACCAAAACTACTGCTGTTTCAACATGATTAGCATCATTAGCGTGGAGAGCAATAGCACGGATATTAGCATGGATACAAATAACATGGGTATTTGCAGTGATAGTGATAGCTGTCACTCAAACATGAGGTCTTCTTGTGTATTAAAGAGCTGCAGAGTTTATTAATGTTTAAACTGTAACCTGTCCTGTATATTTACTGCCACAAGACAACTTCACTGCTAAACTTTCCATCTGCTCTGAGCTCAGTCACCGACTGTTGGTCTCCAGTCACTCACTACAAACTTCCCTATTCTTAAAGGAGCCATGCCACTCTCATAACAAGCTTGGTAGTGTAGTCTCCCTGGGGCACTCATGGACCTTTGGGTTTTGTGAGGACTTGTGGGGTCTGTGCCAGCTCAGGTGCGGGCTGTTGTCAGGGCAGGTAGGGGATGTACAGGATGCTTCTTGCTCGGATTGTTGGACCTGTGTCGTTGTCTGTGGTGGAGAGGGTGGTGTTGCACTTGGTATGGGTTGCTGGACGGGGGCGCTCTGGCTGGTGGTGTCAGGCTTTTTGACCCCCCCATACCGTGAATTATTTCTTATTAATTACAGCGTTTTTATAAGTATTTAGTGAAAGTGTATTCTCCCTCTATTCTATAAATGGAGGGCTTGACTGCCCTAATTGAAACCCTACGTTTCTTTATGTTATTTATTTTTTATTTTTTAATCTGTGTCGTGATAATGCTGTGCTTATGTTCTATTTAGGTCTAGGCACAATAACCCACTTGGTTATGGTTAGGATAAGATCATGTTTTTTAAAATGCCTGTTTTAGTCAACATTAAACACAGCAGGAAATTGTCCTACAATTCTTAGAATTATACAAATTCTTGTCAGAAATATCCTGTTTGTCGCCAAGGACAAGATCATACTTTATATAACTACGTTCAGTCACTTACATCATCATAAGTTATGTTACATCAGTAGGTCAACGTGCACAAATCACTCTGAAGGACAAATGCAGTGTACGACACATTCAACCACCCCGACCACCCCCTGACCTGGAATCACGCTTTATAGTACTGCACTACAGGGGTGATTCAAGAAGTAACACGAGAGTGGTACCTACAGTGTCACACTTACACTGTCCAGGCTGCTGTTTGAGATGCACTGGGAGTGAGAAGGGGCTGGAAAGACAATATCTGCAGCAGACAACAAGAGGTTTTGGAGAACGGGAGAGATAAATAGGGGTGCATACTAAGTTTCTTCCATTTTGTGGCTGCAGTATTGGTATGACAAGTTGTATTGCCTACAGACTTAACAGTCTTTTAGATTTATTTTATTCATTCAGTTTGAATGGATAATTATTTACATATATAGAAATGATGGTAGTGTGGTACTGGACTGAAATATTCTTAAGGTAATGCTCTCTGCTGTACATGAATCAGCAAAAGGAGAAACGAAGGCAGCAGGTGCCATTCGATGACTAAGTGAAGCAAAACGATCAGAAATCAATCAAAGTGTATCTGACGGATCTATAAAAGCAAGTCAGTGTTGGCTGATGAAGTACAGTTAATGAACTATTAGGGTAATCAAAAAAGTTGAACAGCCAAGCGGTCTAGCCTTGGTTCATGCTTGGTTTCCTTCTCTGATTAACATTGAAAGCCGAGAGGAGTATGATGGATTGTCCTTGATTCTCAGCCTTTGAAAGTCTTGAATGTGTTTAACCTGTGCTGATACTGTACACTGAACAAGTGGATTAAATGCATAGCATAATGACAGTCATCTAGAGTACAAACACCCAAGATTTTATATTTATTAAAAACTTAATTAAGCTTTGCATTACATTCGTCAGTTGGGGTTTTCAGTTCAACCAACAAAAGCAGGTCGAGCAAATAATAGGCTAGAGCTCACTGCCCTGTCACAAACTAGTCTGTCGTTTTAGAATGTTGCATCTGTAACACCTGCCATCAGAAATCTTTTGGGTTACTCTGACAAATCCAACAACACGGGCACATGGACAGCTCATTTCCTGTTTAGTTTAGGTTCAGTTAGCAGAAGCGCAGTGCTATTGAGCCACATGGCGTCTCAGTTAGGGATTGAAATGCAGGAAGCTAGAATCTAAAGTGCTTTTGTTCATGTACTGTACAATTATAAAAACGTGCGAGCCTGTGATGTTGAATTTCAATTATAAATAAATTCCTGCTTGCTCAACAGCAAAAGTCAGAGTTCAGTTTGTACTTTTGGTTTTGGGGTCAAGGTTCAGCCCGTTGTCACTCCGAACGCATCAACTAAAGCAGCCTGGTCAGCGGCCCTATGCTTCTAAGTTTGACCTGTAGCTGCCCCTCTCGCATCACTTCTTGAAGCGCCCCTCTATTGTAGTAATAAAAAGGCAGAGAAAAGTCAGAGTCAGTCAGTGGTTGGGGCACAGTGGACTTTCGCTCCAGAGGCTGCAATCCATGTCCCATTTGTGACCCATAGTCATTTGTGATTTGTTTTTAATTTATGTAACGTAATTAAGTACATAATAGACACATACATTACACAATGTGCATTACATTTCCTTTGACAAGGTTAATAACGAGCAACAAGCTTTATTTTGTAAGCCTAACTGGATATTGAATATTATGTATTATTGCTAACTTGACCACGGAGCACATGCAAGTTTGGTACAACTGAAAATATGTACCAGAAAGTCCCTAATGCATAAGACTAGGTTTCTTTTCAACTTGCAGTAGTGTAATTCTAGTGTTGTTCTGTCCCACCTTAGATAGTTCTTACAGCCTGCAGTGCATTAGGCAGTAAACAGTGAACATACACTCTCACATAAGTCAATTTTTTTACGCAGGTCTGATAAAGACAATATAGAATCTGTCTGCTTTCACATCAGGAGGCTGCTGACAAACAGCGGGGATAACATGGGTTCCAGGTTTTCTTTGTTTAAAGCTCTGGTGATGCACATCTGGATGATGCCGCCTGATATGCGCCAGCATTTTCAATGTCTTTCTACACACATTAAGGTTGGGAAAGTTTCTGGTTTTGCCAGTCTGGTCCATTGTACAAGTTTAAACCTCTGACTGAATCGCTAATTTTCAGGGAAATGTGATTAGGGCTAGATATGGAATTATCTGTGAAGGAAATGAGCTGAAACGATAAATACCAGTGTTATTGTTGACCAAATTTAAATTTGTCAATATCAAGATGTATGTTCCATCAAACAATCATTACAAAGATTTTTTTTTTCATGAGATAATAATAAATAAAAAAAATCCAAAATTTAACATATACCCCTAAGCAACACAGACTCACAGGCAGTTGGTGCAGTCTTGATTTACCACATTCACAACCTTAACTAAGGGCTTCTGAGTTATAACCTATGTCATCTACAACAATATAATATTATAATTTAGATACTGAGTGCTTGATTTTGCGAAAAGTTACAGTGATCTTAATTGAAATCATGAATATGGTGAACATTGCTTTAAATTAATAGTGATAGGGTTATTTTCCCCATCTTCATGAATTCCCTGTTAAAGTAATTTAATCAAGTACAGTTATCTAGTGTTAACTGGGTATGGCCTCAACATTATCTGTATTTTATATCGATATGAACTGGGTATATTCTAGCAGTTTTTCAGGGACATCCCTTTGACCTCTGCTACTCTATGTTGATCATTATTTTGTGACATTTTATACACTAAATGGTGAGCAATGAAAATGAGAGAAACCACTGGTTGTAGTGCTGTCTGTAGTGAACTGACCTTTCATTCTTAAGCCTCCTTCTCTTACCTCTAGGTTACTGTTGCCACCATATCAACCTGTGCAGTGATACTATGCCAGGTTGCATAATGGATTGATTTTTCTTTTATGCAGGTCTGCGGCAAATGACATTCAGGATCCGTCACCTAATGTGATTCCCTCAGACGCAGCTTATTTAGGTAATAGCCTAAATAAGAGTGCAGGTGCTTTTTTACAAATGAAATATGCTTCACTTACCCTCATCAAGAGCGTCAGTGATAAAACTCTAATTTAGAGTAAAACATAATAGCAATTCCATTGAGGAATGATGGCCTATAAAAATACCACTTTACTACTAAACCTTTCCTTATCAGTAACCAGAAACGTCTGCTGCTTTTATGAAGCTCTTTTATTTTGTTTCATTCTGTTCTGATATAAAGGAGCAGAAAAACTGTATGAAAAGATACATCAGTCTAAATCAATGCAAATATGTCCTTCAAAACTAGGCTTAAAACTGACTGAAATGAAAAAAGGTCAACACCTTTTCAATGTGTCCACTAACTCTGTTATCATTGACTTGACTTCATAATTTAGTGCATAATAAAGTTAATTTTAAATCAATAATTTAAAAGTATTTAAATATCTATTCAAATAATAGACATTGAGAAGAAAAATAGGGAACTCCATGTTTTTTTGGTCATATCCTCTCCTAACGGACTTGATCCATATGAGGCTGCGTATAGTTTTGAGTCATTAATCATTTATGAGATGTCCTTTTCCGAATATTCTTATTTCATTTTCAGTGACCGCTGCAATATTCTGTGAAGAGCTGTCCACTTTGTAAAAATTATGGTCCAATCTGGCTTTTGCTGTATCTCACAATGCTGCCTGAAAATGTGTGCAAGTGGAAGATCAAAGAAACTGCTGTACATATAGCATGATATACACAGATCTATATTGAGTCTTTTCATTTTCACTCTCAAGGACACAAATACGGCTTTCATGAGGGATTCACGGTAGATGAGTCTAAATTCTCTTAGGCTGTACTGTAGCTCACAAAGGGAATGGCAATACCCTGAACCAGGAGAAAGCGAAAAACACAAGTCCTTGATTTTGAACAAGATGCTAATTGGATCAGACAAGATCATTGGCAACCAGTTTAGCCTTGGCTGTATTAGCCAAGGTCATTCCACCAGAGACATCCCAGACTCCATCTAACGACCGACCTGCCTTTTCATTTGTATTTTGCAAATGCCATGTTGCCTCTACAACATCTGCGACCTACTATACCTGTCTGAGACTTTATTGAAATGATAGAGCATTTCAGTCCGACACCTTAACAGCAACAATTCATCAGTGTTGGCTAAACCTTTAAGTGCCATTCACTTCCTGACAAATGAGGCATAGAAATAGGTGTAGGGTTTAATTTCCTTCTCCAGTGCCATGCAATTAGGGTAATATCAGTATGATGAATGTGATCACATTTTTCTATTTATCTGCTTAACTCCAGTGTTCCTTACTGTATATGGTCAAATAAGGCAGGATATGCAGTTACAATTTGCTTTGCTTTAATCTCAATTTATTTTCAACTACATATAATATAGTTAGGAGTAGAGTAAGTACTAGGGGAGTAGTAGATGTAAGTACTCAAAAAGGTGACATGCAAAGGCACGGTGTATGCCTCACGGTGTGCCATTTCAGCCCTACATAAAAACTAAACCACTAAATATGCTAAAAATGAAACTGCAAAAAAGTAGTTTGACTACCCAGCCAAATGCATTATGGGTAGAACAGTGGTTATGTTCTTGTTAAATTTTTCATTCTTTAACTCATTTTAATGGATTAAAAATGATAACCAGTGATCTGACCTGACCTCAAAATGCAGACAATTCACTCTGCCTTTATATTACCTCAAACAGATATTCAATAATCTAGATTTATTTAATTCTCATCATACAACACGTTGTATAATTGTATCCTTTGGGCTCTGTGCAGACACCTCATGTCACCGATATTATTGATGTAGCACAAAGGCAAAGTGCGTTAACTATAATCTTCGTGGCAAAGACAGTGTACCTTTCGGCTGTTGCTCTCATTATATGATCATACACTCCATCATTTTCCGTCTCCAACCCAACTGCCAGAATACATGTTGATAATGTTCATTTTTGCAACTGCGAACATTTTTTGGAGACTGGGATGTCATCTTTGTAAGCAAAGCTCAAATATAATTTAAAGATACTTGATTACATTGGAAAAGTCCTAAAACTGTAAAAATAATAATAATAAAAATAAAATAAAATAAAAAAATACTTCAATATCTAGGGCAAGGCAGCTGATTACTGATGAGCAATTTTAAACATTTTTCCAAGAAAAAAATGTCTGGGCCACATGCTTTCTCAGCAGATTCCTTTTGGCTCTGTGTTCTCTCTGCTAATAGCAACGCTGAACAACTGCACTTCGGGTTTGAGCATGAAAATTGATATTCATATCGATTATATCGGTCAAAACTGCACTCTTTGATGTGATATTTTATGTCACATTCAAAATTAGAAAATGTAGACAGTGTCTTGTGTCCAGATTTGCCAGTGGTTGCTCAGATGTGGTCATTATTATGCTGTGTATGTTATCAGGAAAAAAAAAACATTACTGTACAGGGGACTGCATGATCTATGTGACCTCTGTGGTTTCCCGAAAGACAGAGGTCAAAAGTGAGGCTTGGCAGGGTTTCACACACTGTCCCATTCCATCTGCGCTGCCACTGTTTATGCAGTCCACGTTACCAAGCCAGGGATATGAAGTCCTAGCATCTTTTGCTGGCTTTGGTAAGAGCAAATTACAGGTGTGGTCAATGATAAGAACACTGTCACCGTTACATTTCTTCAGGGACTCAAAGTGAATTTAGAGTGATTTTATTACACATAGACTTTTAAATGTTGACAGATTTCACCAGTGGTACTTTAAAATCCTAAATCCTGCCATCCCCCGAACATAAATCTGCATTAGTAGCATGTTGTCCTGGAAACGTGTTTAAACTCTTACTCATTTTTCTGCTAAGGAGTAGATGTTGATCCATAAGCACCTGTAATGGTAAATCAAATGACAACATGCTTGAGTAGTCTGTCACAAAATACTGGGCTTGATTGACTCTGACCCCTAGCTTTTTTACATGAGCAACTTGTCAGTTTGTCCAGTTGTTGATAAGAGACAGAAAATCCCCCCTCTCTTAGAACGCCAGCATCACTCCCTATTTTCGCTGAGCCCTACAAACTGTCAGTAGATAGCGGCATTTCAAATGACAGCCGCTTATCTGAGCAAGCTCTGGTGCATTTGCCAAGGGTGGAATTGGTGATACACCAACCACATTACTGTTGGAAGTTCAGCATCCTTTACTCAGTCTTAAGGCAGTCTTTCAGTCTAGACCTTTTATTTTATCCCAATGAAGGTCGTGTGACCAGTGCAGTATCTTCACCTAATAGGCATTACTGTATCCATCCCAATAGCAAAAGATGCTGGTTGAAGATCAAACGTGTTTTAAAAGTTAAAAGATTGAAGAGGGAAAAAAAGGTTGACAGTGCATTTTAATTGCTAATAGGAAACAATGTTTTCTTTTATCTAACTGTCCTATTAAGTGACTCCACTTTTAATTAAATTGAAATGTTCCACTGGACCGTCGATATGAATGGCACGCCTATTTACATGAAATTAGCATACATCTTGTGATACTGCAAAACACTGGGGGAAAAAAAAAGAAAAAATAATTACATCCAATTAATGTCAGTGAGGGCTAATTTAACAACTCTTCCTGACAGCCTGTTCTTTGTACTTACTCATCTGTAACATGAAGAACTAATTACAGGTGATTCAGATCGTAAATTAAATTAAAAACATTTATTCCTTCCAAATGATATGCAACAGCACCTAATTAACACTGTACTTTAATGAATAATATTGCAAAGATAAAAACATCTTTTTTCTCATTCTTGTAGATATAGTGTTAATGTTGAAAAGGCTTCCCCCCACATTCTCTGGAGCTGTTTTGGGCAGACTGAAATTGTTTATAGATTTAAAGAATGGCATATTGTGACCTTGATATGTCAACAGTAGATATTCAGGGATGAGAAGGCACATAATATACTTTTTAAAGAGTGTTGTTCTATGGATGATGCTCAAAGGGCTGTACTTAGTCTTGGCATGCCAATGTACTGTAAATTGACAAGCACTCCCATTGCATGGTAAATAAAAAAGATCAACATGTACAATAATTCTTCCAATCTATAAATATTGAATGACAAAAAAGCTACAAGTCAAAGCTGACTTCAGTAGTAAAATCAGGGGAGGGTCGTCTGGGTGAGGCAAACTTTATGACAGTGAGGGATTATGGCTCCACAAGTCCTTCCTGCTGTGACATTAGTCATCATTGCCAGTTCAGTCATTTCAGGGTTAGGCCGGCTGGATATTCATCATCAGTTGACTGGAGAGGCTCTTGTTGAATGAAGTAGGATAGGGATATTTATGGACAAAGGAAGCAAATATCCCAGCTGCCAGTGGTTGGAAGCACCAGTGTTGAGTTAGATCATTGGTGACCTGACTTATTTATGGCTGGTGGCTTCTTGAATTCGTGTCAAAAGACATACTGTACTGTCAAGGACTCTATGTCTGTAAGAGAAATATATATTTATGAAATTATATTTGGAGAGTTATAATACACTGTGGGCCGGATCAACTAAGATCCCAAATTGCTTGTACTAATCTGCGTGCGCAATCTAGAAATGTGCGTGTGGGGTTGAACCACGGTTTGCGGCCAATTTACTAAGAGTGATTGCGGTAATGACAACAGGTGCAAACGTGTTGGAGACACGCCTATTTAAATGAGGGTTTAGCGTGTTTCATGGTTTTCAGCATGGCGAGTTTGAGAGAGCGAGAGCGTAAAGTGAAATTCGACCCTTTGGAATTAGAAGTGTTGGTAGAGGAAGCGAATAAACATTTCAATGAGCTGCAGCAAAGGAATCTGACGGTCGCGCAAAGGAACACCGTGTGGGAGAAAATCGGTGAAAAAGTTAATGCTGTTGGAAAAAACAGGCAAACAGTGGATGAAGTGAAGAGGAGATACCAAGACATCAGAAGAAGAACAAAAGAAAAATTGGCGTATAATAATATAAATATAATAATAATAGTAAACTTGCAAGGAGTTTTGTTATTGCAGGTACTGCGTGACTCCTTCTCGTAGCTGGCTCCAAATCCGCTCTGAGTTCCTCCAACAGCTCCAAAATGGCAAGGCTGGATAGGCGATATGTTCTAATGATCGTTTCCTCATTCATCCCAAAAATGTTCACACGAGGGTGAAAAATGCGTTCTCGGCATCTCCTCCTTGCAGCAATAACAGCAGCCATGTGTGCGCAATTATGCATACAAACCGTTTGCACCTCCATTTGAGACGTGTTAAATATAGACGCAGTTTCTATGAGCAAAATTGCTTTCGGGTTTGATAAATCACTTTGCGTGTGCTAAATTAATATATTTACATTTTCTCCACCCACAACACGCACAATTGCGTGTAAACGCCCCATGTTGCATATTCATTGCTGCAAACGTACTAACTGAATGCAGACGCGCTATTTTGCACCTTTGACAGACGCAACCCTTTTTGCGCACTGTTAGTAAATCAGTTTGTACATTTTTTGCGTGTGCAAGGAGTTTGCACACGTTTTAATACACACAAACGTTTAGTAGATCTGGCCCTGTACGTATGTCTTTAACAAGAGACCCCATCTGCCCCCATTCCTCCCAATCCATCCTCCAATGAAAACCAGTCATGACTTGGTACTGCAGTGAGTATGTTTAAGTCGACTTACAAATAGGATCTGAAAATATGTTCATGGTTGGGGTTCAAATGAAATGTATTGTCTTTACTTTACTTTACTGTCATCTATAGTTGTTAGTTATCAGTGGTATAGTCAAATCATGATTAAAATGTTGAGGAAACAAATGATAATAATTTAGATTTTAATCAAAATGAAAAGTTATCCGTAGTGTTGTAGTGATCAGGATCGGTCTTGGTCTCGAGACCGGTCTCAAGACCATTTTTTGAGGTTCTTGGTCTTGTCTTGGAATCGAGGGCATTTTTACTCGGTCTTGTCTCAGTCTCTGACAAGACCACCGCTGATAGGCTTTTTGTCCATGCCTTACTGATAAGAGTGAAAAAGGACCCTCTCAAAAACAGCTAATAACTTCAAATCATTGGTAGTGTATAGATTTCACCCAGCTAAAAAAAAAAGGAAACTCACATTTTGATGTTTTGTTATGATTTTCCTTTGATATATATGGTCTTGGTCTTGTCTCGGTCTCGACCTCCAAATGTCTTGGCCTTGTCTCGGTCTCGGTACTCTCTGGTCTCGGTAATGTCTTGGTCTCGGTTGGTGCGGTCTTGACTACAACACTAGTTATCTGTTAAAAGAGAGCGAATAGGACCCATAATTTAGTAACAAAGAATTTAGTAATACAATTTCACTCTGACAGAAGATTGATAAAATGTACATTGATGTAAAGTAAGTATCTGTTACTCCTAATTCAAGGTACTTTTAACTCCAAACTGTACTCAGCTAAAATACTTCAGTATATTTATTTAGTGTAAACGTGTTGTAATGTCACATTAACCTGGGTCAGCACCGGCATTTGCCACCAGGCTGCTCATTGAGGGGCAGCCGGTCCTTCGGCCATTCAGCCTTTCCGCTTTCTCTCACCCAGAGATACCGAGACACAGGTCCTGATCCCCATTATTAACACCGCCACTAAGCACCGAAGGAGAAGCAGGAAAATGCAATGCTTCCAAGTAGACCATTCACAGTCGTTATGGTCCGTGTTGCAGCAACATGCAGTTACATTTTGGGGGGATGCATGTCAGGCTATGACGTAGGCAATGGCGTAGGGCATGCACCTACACAGAGGCTACGCTGTAGGTACGGTGTCAATTCAACACAGAAGCATAAATCAAGCTTAACACTTCATGTTCCGCTGAACTGAAACTTTCAGTCCTGCATTGTGGTCAATGTAAGCTGTTAGCTCCATCAGCTGTAAGCTGTTAGCTGAGTCAGCTGTTAGCTCTCATGCTTTAGGGCTCGGAACAAAAGGAGCTGCGTTATGCCCCCATTCAGGAATGACAGAAATTGTACTTATAAGGAACAGACAAACCAAAACGATAAATTGAACTAAGTACATACTGACTATAACAGAGCATGTTTACTCCTGCTGTTACCATAGTTATCTCTCTCTCCACAGTGCTGTATCAGCACTAGTTACAATCACTGGCTGGCTTCTCAGCATGAGACCTAATGTTACGAGAAATGTTCAACGGTACCGGCCCACCTATTCCCTCAGTCACAAATGGTTTGCTGGCAGGACCTTGCTAATATGCTGCGCCGGTTCAACCAAGAGGGCACTGAAAATTTAGATTGATAATGTCAGGAGGAGAGCTAATTAGCTGTTAGCAGTCATTGAGCAGTTGAGTCCTGCATTTTAGTGAATGAATGGTCACTTACGATGCAATAATGGACACAACTGCTAATTGCTAACAACCAAGTGTTATGTTGTTATATGTATGTTTAATTCCCATATAACCGGTAATATAACCAAAGCTCTTTATTCTGTTAGTTTTGCCTAGTAATTACCCAATTCCTTCATATCATTACCAAATTAAGGGCCTGTGAATTAAAGCGCTACCCAACAAAAATGTATGATTATATGAAAATTATGATTTTCCAGGAACAACACAAACATGTTGTTATCAGACTGTGCTCTTATCACAGCCATTAGTCATGTTGGCCAAATGGACAGCATTTACGTTGTGCTTTTATCCAAAGTGCAAGCAGACAGCAGGCTCTACCTTTTGGGACACAGTTCAGAGTTGAAACAGACTTGAAACTTTGAACCAGAGTGCCTTGAACACTGCTTTTTAGGGAATGACACTCTGACTGATTGATAATTCACGTGATGTCCAAAACATACCTATGACTAATGGAGAGACTACATACCATAACAACGTCTGTAAATAAGAACCACCAGTATACACGGATCAGCCACAAAATTACAACCACTCACAGATGATTGATTTGAATAACATAGATCAGTTTGTTGCAATGCAATGTGCTTCTGGGAAACCCTGGGGTCTGAAATTCATGTGGATGCTACTTTACACCCACCCAAACTCCGTTGCAGATCAAGTACAACCCCTCATGGCATTGGCAGTCCTCCATGGCAGTGTTTGGGTGGGTGGTGCATTTACACGAGTTTCAGGACCCAAGGTTTTCCAGCAGAACATTGAATTGTATCTAGATGATGAATGTTTTTCACCTTACCTGTCAGTGGTTTTTATGTTGTGGCTTACAGGTGTATAACCTGCAGTCTATTTTGGGTAGTCTTCCACCAGTAAAAAGGTTTCCTATTAAAGACTGTTTTATTTAAATGCAACAGAAGCTATTCATTTATAAACAAGTATATTCAAGTTATTCCAGAACTACTTCAACTTATTGTTCTCTGAATCCATCAAAACACACATAATATATCTGAAACAGTGTATAGGGTTAGTGGTAGGCTAATAGTTGTGCTGGTTTGTGAACCCTAAATATATTAACAGTTAGGCCTAGGCTAAGAGTTTCAATTAACTTTTTTAAAATAACTAGGCCAAACTTTTACATTTTTGTTAAGGTGTAGCAGTATAACTCTTCGTCAGAGCTGTCACTGTGAGCAAAGATTGCATCAAAGTCACTGTATGGCTCACTAAGCACAATATACTTGGAGTCTGTATCAGTCCCAGTGCCAGAGTTTAACAGAGCATCATCCTCTGCTCCATCCAGTCGGATTGAAATGGAGGTCAACACAATAAACTCTGTAGGAATGTCTTCCCATCTGTCTTTGATCCACCTCTACACAGTGGCCAGTGTAGGTCTCTTCAGATTCCCATTAGGCGTAAAAGAGTGATCACCTGAAAGTCAGCCCCCCCCCCCCTATTCCGCCTAACCCAGTTTTTAAAAGGCTTGTTCACTCAGATGTCCAGAGGCTGCAAAATCCCGGTCATCCCACCAGGAATGATGGCCATGTCTGTTTTCAAACACTTCTGCTGTTCGTGCACAGAGGAGTGTAAGTGACCCCTGAATGCATCCATCACCAACATCACCTTTTTCTTGAATGGGGTACCTGGCCTTCTGCCCCAGACTGTTTTAATCCAGTCGATCATGCCCCTCTCCTCCATCCAACCCTTTTCGTGCACTGCAACGGAGACACCAGCTTGCATGCACTCTTCAGCGACAGTTTTCCTTTTGAAGATGACCAGTGGCTGCAGTTTTTTGCCATCTGCACAACATGACAGGACTATGGTGAAATGAGATTACTTGTGTCCCGACATTTTAATCTTCACTATTTTCTCTTTTATTAACAGTACGATTTTCTTGTATGTTATTGTAGTTATATAAATGTAACTTTTTCATGCTGTTAGATTACTGTCAGTGTGTGTAGTAATCCGAGAGCAAACTTTGCTTTGCCACAGTGAAAATGTTGTTTTTGTGATTAAACATATTGAAGCAGAATATTTTGTAAAAACATATTGTGGATTTTGGAAATGATTACATCGATATTTTTTCCATACATTTCAGCTTTTGGAATTGTTAACACTATGAAGTTACCTCACATGAAGTCTGCAGATATATAGTAGCCTACCTAAATCTGTCCGTTGAAAATATTTTTCTTCAGCAGGTATTTTAGTTATAACAACCACACAAGCATTTCTGTGTTTATATGTGCAGTATTTATTCAGTTTGGGAAATCCCATGACCTCTGGAGTATTCAAGGCGGACTCAACAGGGACTAGATATCATCATTGCTTCACCAAAAATTGCTCTAATGTGCCTTCAGCATTTGCAGAAATACAGAAAAAATGAGCAAATGTTTTTGTCTTTGTTTGGTTTTGTGTAGGACCACGTGTAATCCAAACATTTCCAATAATTTCAGAGCACTTAAAAAGGCCAAAAGTCAAAATATAACAAAAAAAGCTTGATTTATTCATTTCGAAATATTGTACTTAATATTGTCACTATTTGTTGGCGTTTAGCCTTTCTAAAATAATATGTTCACTGTGGCGGAAAAATTGTCTGCACGCACCTGACAGCGTGGTCTAGCAGTAATCTAACAGCATTAGAAATTACATTTATATAACTACAAAAACAAACAAGAAAACCGCTCTTACACTACAATAGTTTGTCCCGGTACCAAAGCAGATAAAGTCAACCGCTCAGACGAGTGCTGCACACGCAATTTTTTCCTTCCTGTTAAATCATTGATTCCCCAGCCATATTATTTTTGCATATTATCTGCATTTAATATGCTCTGTGTGGGAATCACACTCTCTCACATACGTAAAATACTGTATTCCCATGATACAGTAAGAACAGCTGATTTCATGCTGAAGTAATGCTTCAGCCCCCCATCATCACTGCTCCACCTGCTGGATAGATTGCAACTGGTTTCCACACATGGCGCTTAGGGGAGTTACAATTCGGCCCCACGCTCACTACGTCATAGTGGGGGATCTCATTCCAGTCCCGGACTCCGAGCACAGACCTGTCACGGACCGATTAGAGCCCTGTCACGGAGGAACGGGGAGTATTGAGAGGCTTCATCTGTAGCTGTTTTCTGTTTGTCCATGGCCTCAATATGAGCTTTGACTTGACTCCAGTCACACTAACTTCTCCCTGAAGTTAAACTGTCTTTGTTTCTGTGCAGCTATATAGCTTTTTCTAAAGGTTTTCTCAGTTTTCGCCATGTTGAGTTTATAACAGTACAAACTCTACAATGAAAATTCAACTAACTGATCCACCTCATAGACCTATAATAAAGCTGTATCCAGATCCAACCTATCTCTGCATTTTATTGGTGTATAGGATGCACAGTTTATACACCAATCTGCCACACAAAGACAACAAAAAGCCCATGACGGAAAGAAAAGGGCGGAACCTAACTGCGAGGGTAGTGCAGCACCCGGACAATTCACTAGCGTGCCCATGCTGGAGATATCTTGAAGTTCATGTTTAAAAAAGGAATCGGTTAAAAGCATTTATTTTATTTAATGATGAATAATTACCTTTTTGAGACAAACCTGAAGTAGGCCACATGTTGGTGAATACACACAAATGTGATTGTGATTTTGGTTATATAAATAGAATTTGTTTTGATTTGATTTAGGTCATTTATTTTAATTTCCAGTTGTGTTTCATATTATATTTCAGCAGATTAAGGACACCAGTGAATGGTTTGGCACACAGAATACTGGAGCGCAAAGTGCATCCTTTTCATTTGAATCCAACATCCAAGAACTGGATTTGAATTTAACTGTGAGATGGCCAAAGATTCACATCCCTACGTCCAGAGGTCAGTTGACCATGCCTTGCCAGGTCAGAGCTGTCTTGACTGCACAAGGGGAACCTGCACAATATTTAAAAATAAATTAATAAATAAATACAAATCTTATTAAAATATTAAATCTTTTTCTTTCTTTTTTTTTTTTTTTTTTTTACCAGTTTTCACAGTACAACTCCCTGCTCCTAATGCATTACTTTGTGGCCAACTAATGCACAATTTAACAAGCAAAAGCAAGGTGGACACCTAAACACACCATAGACTTTAAGGCCCAGAAGGTTAAATCAGATATTTAAATGGCAGACATTTGGAACTTTGATTCTTGGTATTGACGTGGAACCTGATCCAAAATTAAATTGTCTTTGGAACACATCCCCAAATCTGTTATTGTACCAACTAATTCATGGCAGAAAACATAACATTGTGTTCAAAATCTGTGCTCCGTGGACACGGCATAAAATCATTTATAACAGGTGTATCAAAATGACTGGGACATTTTCAAGCTCTATAAGGAATAAATGTGTTATACTTACTAAAAGAATTAGACAATGGGTTAGAATATAAGAATTTAGAAAAAAAGACAGTATTGCAACAACAGTATTGAGTGAGAAAGGATTAAAAAACAAAACAGATATTTTAGTTCCTAGTTAAAACTCTGTCAATGTGAGCCTCCTTCCAAATGGAGACTTTTATAGACTTGCAATTATGTATGTGATAATGTGAGAGTCACACCTCAGCTGATGAACTCACTTTCTTTTACACTTAAATTTACCCGGATATGTTTCTTAGTAGTCTGAAGATACAGCTGAGGTATTTTTAAACATAGAACTGCAGACATTACAAAATCGTATCATGTATCACCAGGCAACATCATAACAATATTTGAAGTCAGTGTTATAACATCAGATTATTGCACATACGGCTGTTCAAGCAAGTAGTACTGACAGCTCACTGTGTGGTCATTTATCAAGTTGCATTTGGAGAGCTATCTAACCCTTTGAAAGAGGTCTAGATGAGTTCAAACAGCCTTTGCAATCAGTTTACCCAGAGTCCCTCAATATTTAACTGATATAATGGTAACAAAGTGCTATGCCCCGAGGAATGCACGAGGACTCAACATTTCTTTGGGATGACACACAACTCCTCCTGGAACACATGTGGCCTCAGTAAGCTACTAGGGATGAGTGAGTCATTATTAACTGTATCTCTATCTGTCCAACCAACTAAATTATCTGTTTGGGCAGGGTTCAAACAAACCAGAAGTGGTCCCAATTGTAATATTATATTCATAGCTCAAAATATTAGTATTAATATGGCATTAATAAAAGTTATTATACAGACTACTGTTAATTCGACCAGCGATATAACCTCATATTCAGTGCAATAACACAGTGGAACCTCTTGCTGATCAGGCAAAAGTGGGTCTATTAAATCACATATTAATTCAGGGGAAATAATTGATTGTAATTTAAGTAAAGCATAAGAAAAAAATGAAATGCGTTCAGTGACTGAACTGTAAAATGACTTCATAGTCAAACATGTGTTCACTAATCTAAAGACATGACAACAACAAGACACAAACCAAGCTACGGTGACAAGACACTAAACAAGACAATGAGGTTGGGGGGTTTGAGACCAGGTGTAAATGGAGCTGTGTTCAGCAACACAATAGAACCCTGAATGGAAGAACCTGAAAACAGGTTGCCTGCATTGTTTAAAGCTGAGTGTATTGAGAGTAACCGGAAAGAAAGCAGGAAATCTAAGTCTGAACTCAGTATTTCTTATCCTATAGTCTACACTTATTGAACCTGTAAACCATCTACCATATTATTTAACCCTTTAAGTTTTTTATACCTGATGAGGCTGCAGGGGAAACATTAATTCAGATCTGAAATGTTAAGAGTGGCAACTCATAAGCATGACATACATCCATGTATTAATACATTGATATATTTGGCACAGTGAAATGAAACAGAGAATTAAAATCAACACACTATATGTTCCTTCTTCTCTTGGATGAGAAAGGCTGTGTGTGTTAACAGACAGACATGTAGATTAGCATCTACACAGGCCAAGGCACCCTGGGGTCCAAGGTCCTGTGGTCCTGAGAGAGCAGTTCACACGTCTTTGTTAACTCTGGGCCATGTCTGAAGAGGTGGAATTGGGTTAGGGTTAGGAGATGATGTCCTGGTGTGTTTGGAGACATTGTATGACACTCAGGGGGGTGTTCTGAAGACATGGCTGAGAGGTTTTCCAGTCCGATCCAAATAAAAGCAGGGTTGGTAATCCTGCAGGACTATTATTTATTAGAAAACTATTTACAGAACAGCCTCAGGATTGAGCCATTTTTCATCTCAAGTGTAAAATAACTTTTAATGTTTTTATACTTGTTTCAGTCAAATACTCATTCAACCCTTTTCACTGCAATGGGAACATTGCTTGACATTCCTCAAATCCTGACAAAGCATTAGATAATTCTCTTAACTGACTATACCAACATACATATATAAGTTTAATACTTAGTGCCAGAAATTATTCTAATTTAATACATTTAAAATAAATTCCCATTTCAGAAATGTGTTTTTTAGCCAGGCTAGTAATGTGACTCAAGTGAAGATAGTGTTTGTCCGCCACCTTAGTAGACAATGAAATACTACAATGAAATAAATGCTACAAGTTTTGTGCAAACTTCCATTGTTACCACAAGATCAAACTATAACACGGGTGGGTTTTATCTTGCACCAGCATTGTGCTGTATTGGTTCATGACCAAATATCTTAAAAACTAATTCCCTTAGCTTGAGCTGTATTTTGTGTTTAGTGTTAATTAGCACCCTGACATGCTAGGTGACCATTATGCCTATCAGCATCTTGCGAGCATGCTGATAATACCCTTTAGCTTACCTAGTACATGTACTAGCCTCACAGAGCCTCTTGTGTGGAAGCCCATAGGAGAAAAATGATCATGTAAACTTTAAATTGAAAAGGCAGTTCCACAATAGCATTCTAATTTTCCACAGATGAATTTGTTACTTTAATGAAAATGAAAATGAAAATGCAATAATCCACTTTGCATTTTTATTTCATATCCAAAATAAAAATGTAAAAGCTGTTTGACATTTTATTGTATTGCATTTACATTTACATGTCCTCACAGTCTTTGAGGGACAAAATGAAAATGCTGTGTTGAATTTAGAATTTGAAAATGAAAATGATAATGAATTTTGACATTTCACTGTCAAAGACTCAAATTTATAATGCAGTATGAACAATGCAGCCTAATTTCAAATTGGTTAAGCATTATTTAAGTCACAATTTAAACGAAAATGCAATTATCTGACAATTAGATCTGGCTTATCTGGCTATGCCACAATATTTATCTGAAATTCTTATTCATCCATTTCACAGAGCATATGTTCATTATTGATTGTCATATCTCTATCATCTACTGGATGAATTGACACAAACTGTTGTACAGACATTCATAGTTTACAGGCTGTATGTTTTCCATCTTGTTAATTAGCATACCAGCAGCTGTAAATAAGTATTGCCATTTTTGATCCATGCAGGCTTGTTTGCTGGTTAAAAGTTCAACTATAATCACTTCAGCGTGTTTAAAATGATTAAATATTGAGACATGATGATTAATTTATTGATTAAATCAGTTTTAATTAATGGTTCTGTTTAATAATACACTATATGTCTGAGCTGTCAGGGAGCTTTACATGTATTTTTAAATGAGGGCCAAAACAAAATCTTAATTAGTCATTATTGTGGTACATTGCAGTCATCACCCGGCTGTAACGCCACTGCATATTTTTGAATAGTCCCTTGTATGTGTCATGTAAAACCAGCTTTTAAATCGTCCATGGTGACAATGGAGAAGAATCTTCATTTTTTATCACATGACAAACAATTTACAATGTAGTGAAATTGGTTCTTTGCATTTAACCCATCCCGGAGGAACTGTGGGCAGCCAACGCCAGCGGACAACAATAACTCCAGAGCTAGGCCAGTGTCAAGGGTCAAGGGTACTGACTGGAGAATTAACCTAATGTACCTAATAACTAAAGCAAAACTCCTGTAAAACAGTGTTCCTTTGTGTTGTCCTTTCAGTGCACACAGAGCACATTAGGGTCTATTGGTGCATGTGTGATGGAACCAGTAGAAGGTTTGGATAGGCTTGGTCAATAAAATGATAGCAATATTCATCAACAATAGACATGCCATCAAAAGCAATAGGAAAATGGTTTCAGAAAATGCTCGATGACGTACAGTATGCATTAAATACAAACCAATAGAAAAGAATATAATGGATATCCCTGGCTCATAAACAGTCTGTCATATCCCTTGATAATAGAGCGTGCTATGAGTGACATGCGAACAGCCAATCATTTCACAGACAAATCCCACGTGTGCTCCCTCCCTGGCTCATTTAAACAGCCTATTAAATCCCTAGGTGTTATGTGTGACACACAAACAGTCAATCATGCAACAGGTAAGTATTTCATTTATTATGGATCCGACCGCTCTTCTCACAGTTCTGGCCCTAATCTACCTGTAAATCTGCTAATTCACTCTGGTAATGTCTGCTTTTTTTGTGTGTGTGGCCTGATACGGCACTTCATGAGCCGTAGTTTTGCTGGTAAACGCACCTCTGGAGCCACTCTTTGCTGCCGGAGTGTCTCTGGGCCTGTTTGCTCTACCTGCGAGCCCAGAGAAACTGCAGTTTTGACAGCCAAAGTGGTTGGTGTGTTAATCAGGGCAACCACAACTTATAATCAGCGGTATCAGCTCTACCGCTGGTTGATTGTTTCACAAGACAAGTGGGAGAAAAACACAAGCGCAACACATTAACAGCAGAGTGAGAGTTGAGAATGAGTGATGATGGAGAGGAAATTGTAAATAAAAATAATAATAAACAAAGGACAGGTTAGCTCGCCTGTATGGAAGTATTTTTACTTATTTTAATGTCATTTTATTTGCGCGTTTTTCATTGTCGTGACCTTGATAAAGTGGTTGAAATCAAAATAAGAGGTTAAATTCAGATTTTTTTTGCTTGACCTTTCAAAATTATGAAAATAGTAAAGGTTATTAAAATTGATCAATAGTTACCGATATCGACCGCTATGAAACTCTACTATCGGGATAGACTTTTCAGCCATGTCGTCCAGGCCTAGCTTTGATCAAGAGCCTATAGTGCTGAACTCCTGATCATATTATTATGGGTTTGTGCAACACTGTTGCGTTTCCTTTTTAAAACAATTTTAAGCACCACAATTTAACTGTCTGTATGCCACTTCCGGAGGCTTTGTGCAGAGGGGCCAAGAGCAGAAGAATGGTTTATTTGTCTTCTCTTTAGCTTTAGATAAGGATAATAAATCCATCCTTCAAGCCTTTTCAATCATCTTTGTTACTAAAAATGGAAGACACCCTGTCGCTTTCTTAGCTCTGTAATACCATTCAGTGCAAACACATTGGCCCTGAAATCAGACATCTGTGACGCAGGGAAGATTTTCGGCCTTCAAAAGCAATTTTCACAGTATTAAATAAACCGCTGAATGTGTTTATAATGTTTGATTTAAATGGAAGGTTAAAACTAGTTCAATGTGGGGTGCCCCGGAAGCTCAGTTGGCAGAGCGTGCACCCCATTTATAGAGGCTGTGTCCTCCAATCCGACCCGTGGCTCTTTGCTGCATGTCACCCCCCCTGTCATCCTGTTTCCTGTCACTCTTCAGCTGTACTTTCCAGTGAAGCCATGACGAAGTCCAACTAATAATAATAATAATAATAATAATAAATATAACTAGTTTAATGTAGCTTAATCAACCAGGAGAAAATATTTCACCACTGATTAATTTTTAGAATAGTCTAACCTTTTTTAATAGAATAAATTTAACACTAAATGCGACTCTTTATGCATTTATAGACATAAGGAAGATATCTTGATCCTGTGAAGAACCTGCTCTGCCCCGGGAGAAAATGGGACAGGGAGATAATGAATATTGAATGAGCATATCTACTTCATGCAATCATCCCCATTGACCAAATCCCATTGGCACACAAATCATCTGTGTGGTTATGCTGAGTTAATTAAGATCTAGTGTGTGGAATTAATCAAGTCATGCCATTGCAAATGTCTTCAATCACCGGACCTGCACTGTCTTGTCTCTGAGTACTTTTACTACTGTAAGAAGAGTAATGATGAAGATGACGTAATAATAAAGAAAATCCCAAAAAACATGTCAAATCCACCTGACGCGGAGACGGAGAAGAAAATGCTTTTGCCCTTTTGAATTCAAAACTGACCAATAGGGATACCAAGTGGAGATTGTAAAGACTGTTATGTACTTCTGCGTTGCTGTTTGTGTGAGTGGAATATCATTTGGGCTTTTATCTGGGGAAATACTGTACCCTCTCAGGCTTCTTGGACTTCCACAGATAAGAAAAATGAGTGAGATTACTACTCATTTTTCTTCTCAATGCCAACATTTTCCTTTCCATTGCCAGTTGTAATTGTGCCCTCCAGACTTTTATACAGTGAGCGCAGAAATTGGTTGGCTAAAGAAAACCGCCCTGGCTGAATCAAAATGCCCAAATGAGCCATTTTTGGGTATTGCTGTGACACAAGCAGACAAGCAATCACCTTTTATTCATATAAGTTAATTAAATATGGAAATTGGGAAAAAGCAGGAACATGATCTCAGTTCTTACTGGAGGTCTCAATTTCTATATGTAATTACTTAACCTGTTTTATTGTAAGTAATTCTTTATCATTTGTCAACTTTGAAAACACAATTATCCATGTAGGACAGAGACACTGCAGCTCAGGCAGTCCTTTCTCACCATTCTTTTTTTTAGAAACTCATTTTTATGACAGTGGGAAAGAGATGACATGATATGAAACATATCAGCCTGTCTGTTGCATCTGGTATTGCGTGTGTGTCTCTGAAAGGGGCCGTTTGGTCTGTCGACACAAACATGACTTGCAAAATTAACTTGCACATTAACACAAAATTAAGGTCAGTCAACTGTGTGTTTAGGGTAAACACACAGTTGATAAACGAGTTCACTAACTTGAATCGAAATTGTGTTTACATGTGTGTATAAAGGCCTTCAATCACTAGGGACGTGACGAAAAGGCATCACAAATATCTGAAATACTCACCTGAGAATATGTCACATTAAAACATTTAACAACAACAGCAATGGGCCTGTCATTGTCAGAAAAACAAACTTACAGCTAAAAAATGAAAGCAGCTTATTTTGAACCATACATTTGTTGTTAGGCGAAGACCTCAAGCGACTGTAGGAATTATTATAGCTGCAAAGAAAGACTTGAGGAGAAGGAGAATAAAGAGTGAAAAGTCTGGAGGAGGTCGGGGATGGACAGTCAGGTTAAACAAGCACAAGACTTTCAAGTAGGAGAGTGCTGTTCTATGTGAAAGCAGTCAATGGGGAGTTCTTTTAACTTACTAATGCAGTTAAGTAACGTCACATACATAAGGTAACAAGGAGAGGACGCATCCACTGGGTTCATTTTTATTAAGTATCTAAGTAGTGATGGACTTGAGGAGAGTACAGATAGTTGTAACAGCTTCAGTTCCCCCTCTGTACATCTTTAATATGTAGGAGTCTGTCCAGGGAGCAATCAAGGTCACTCATCTTTGTCACATTGTCTTTATAACTTTGTGTCCTTTGTCATATAATACAGGGTGATTAGTAATCATTAACAATCAGCTGGTCTGCCATGGCCATGAACATGATTGGTTGATGCCTTCATTTGTGGTGTGAAAAATCTGAAAAATCGACCTTGTTCAGAACAAAAACAACAGTTCGAAAAAAAATATTGATGTAGGAATTAATGGCACAAAAAACATGCCCCTGGTGTGTAAAGATCTTAAAACTCTGCCTTTATTCATTTTGACAAATTATCAAGATAGAATCAGGAGAGAAAAAAACAAACTGAATGACTGTTTTTATTATGGACAAAATTGTTTTCCTGACCTGGTCGAATGAGAATAAAGCGCTGTACTTTTTAGATTGATTTTAAAATACACTGTAGGGTTTGGTGAAATGCACGTCCTCCAAAAAGATCATCACAGCCAATGTTTTTGTCGTTATGATTTGGAACTCAAAAACACACACAGGTCAGCGCAAACAGAGCTGCTGAGCCATGGACCTGCATGAACTTGGCGTGCAAGGCCCTGACCATTGGCATGCATTTGTGCACACAGCTATTCGTAGTTCAAGGTCAAGCTTTATCGCATTGTACAGTTTAATACAAATGCAGTTTGAATTTCCATACTAATTAACAGGCAAACAGAAAACATTTATTTAAGTAAGGACTTTTTTTTTTTAGCTGAAAAAAATGTGTGTGCACTTACACATTTCTGCTTTAAGATGTTCGAAAAAACTAAAATTTCAAACCCAAAGAAATTTACTTTCACTTAAAAAAGTCGTCACATTGTGTCTTTTGTTTTTGTTTTGTTTTGTTTTGAACGAGAGATCCAGAGTAGCAGAAATTACATTTTGTTCATTTAAGCATCATTGGCAACATAATGAACACTCAGCAGCTTATAAGCTAATATTCAAGTGCATTTAAAGTCTCCCCCTAAAAGAAAAGCTGCAATATTGCAACAAACTAGTGTCGTGAAATTGACCTTTATTTCCTTTATGGCAGCAAACTTAGCATTAAGATCTGCCTAATCCGACTACTGGATACAGTTTTTTTTTCTATGGATACAGTAGAATCACAAGTCCAATACTCCGCCCTGAGGCATTGGTGTGTGGACATAGACTTTAATTGCTTTCTGTTTTAAAAAGTTTCCCTCACCCACACAATCATTAAGACAGTCAGTTGCATTCTCGTCTTCAAAATTCCTCCTTTTCTCAGCCTCTGACTCAAGCTTGCACAAGCGCTTGAGCTCTTGCACAAAGACAAGGCAGGATGACCTTAACCCACTATCAGATACAAAGGCATCCAAGCTTATATGTTTTTCAAGTCCAACTGAGCATCTTTTTCAGTGTGCAACTTTCTGTATGTTTGTGTCTGCATTTTTATTTAATTTCATTGTCCAGCAGGTGGTAGACTGTGCTGTGCTAAGTATCCCTTAGAATTAAAGCAATCTGCTGATTACAAAATCACCTTTGTCATCTAGTTATGGTCAAACTCCATGGACATTAACCTGTGTTTATTATTGTGGATTTCTTCTTTGGTTTACAGTCAAAAGTCAAGCTGTTCACTTTGTTGTTGAAGTAATCTATTATACCTGTACTGCATATCCTGAGCTAAATTTTAAATCTACTACGGTCAATTTTACATAAATTGGCAATTTGTCTTTATTCAAGGACTTGAATTGTATTGTGTCCAACTCACATAAACTGACATCATGATGTTATCTGGACTATCTGGTTTTATAAAGTGAATCAATAATATAAGCAGCAGTGTGTGAAATACCCGTCAATATTCGGGGGGGTCTCCATCTCCCGATTGTTGCGCAATACCGATCTAAATGTTCTCAATATGCAGTAGGCCTTTAACTTTACAATATTTCATGGATGCAGGCCAAGACAATCAGTCTATAGCCTACATGACAACACATACGCACAGACTTAACAATTTTTGATAATCCGATATGCTATAGTATTCGTAAAGCATCACTGACATAGGAGGTTGCATTGGCTAAAGTTGTTTGGATGCACGTTGTTTTATAACAAGGAGAGGCAAAGCTGTGCATTACAATGCAGACACGACAATAACTGGCACCAATCTGGCGCACTTACATGAGCAATCACCTGAATGAACGCCAGGTATAGCCTGTCGGAGACTTGCACGCAATCAGTGCACTTGTAAATGAGAGCCTGCAGTATGACCGATCGTGTGACATTATTTAACCATCCATCTACAGCGAATACATCAGACAGATACATCATTGAACACGTAGCCTACATAAAGCACATTCGCCTAACCGTGCAGGCAGGCCATGTCTCAAATTGAAAAAAGCACCACGGCGGGTGCTGGCAGACAGACAGCCTACAACCAGCCAAACAGCACCACGGCGGGTGCTGACAGACAGACAGCCTACAACCAGCCAAACAGCACCACGGCGGGTGCTCTCTCTGAGACCACAACCAGCCACCAGGCCTACATAACCTGCGGTCTCTCCATTCCCACCTGCTTCTAGTCCAACCAGCCGCAGGTCACCTGTGCTAGCAGCAGCAGCAGCTAACGTTACCTCAGCACCTGCTGCGTCTTCGGAGCACTCGGCCTCAACTTCACGTTGTTCTTCTGGGGAGTCACTGGGTGGAGAGGGTCCTCTGTTCTGGTACCGAGTGGGCCCACTGTGCTAGCTGCACCAGCGTCGTCTTTCGGTGCCTCTTCATCTCTGAGTGCCGCCTTTTTGGATGTGAACCCGAAGTGTGTGAGTGATACACTCTGGTTTAGCTTTAGCTTGCTCGCCATGTTCAGTGTGACTTCTCAACGTTACTCTTTCTTCTGTTTGGCGCACATGGCTAATTTGCATACGTGCGCAGGACCGGCTGCTCCGCTTGGAAACAAATAGAACATATTTGTGAATACATGTTTTGGATTCTGAATACTGGACATGGTGAGCTTAAACACATTTTAGTGACCTTTAGTGACAATAGAATATTTTATTTTTTATTTTTTTGACAAAATTTGAGACCCCCTTCAAATGGGAGCCCCCCGGACCCCCGTATGTCGCACACTGCTAAGCAGCCTTGGACTAACTGCATCTACCACATGTTTCTGTCTTTCTGCATATCTTTGCAACAAATGCAGAATCTCCTATGCATTATCTTTCTTTTAAAACGTTTTTGCCTTTATAAGATCATTGTATAGATGGAGATAGGAGATGGTGAGGTGGACTTAGGGTTATGAAAAGCAACAAAGGATTCGAACCAGGTGTTGTGATCTTCTGAACATTCAAAAGTCTCATTTACACATTTGCTCAATTTGAGTGTGACTCAGGCAACTGTGAATTGCAAATAAAGGCCGCCATTAACATTGCGAATATGTAGAGTTCTACTGGGTCTAGTTGCTTATGGCTACAAAGGGCGACAGCTGAACACAAATAGAAAACCCTTTTCAGCACTGACAAGTCTAGTTAAGGCTTTAACCCTTTGATGTGCATCATCAGTGACTGACCTAGTTTTTATTGTGTATAACTTTGGAGTTGAATAATTTCATCATTCAGTTATTCCGGTATTACTAACATTAACTTGCTATTGATCATCACAATTCCTTATTTTCATTTTCCCCTTTCTTACTTTTTTAATGCAAATAATTTTTGTAACACCCTTCTAATCATTTCCAATGTCAAAATGTTGGTGGGCATTGCAGCAGGCACTCCATCACAAGATGGTGTCTAATTTTCCAATTGTTTTATATAAGAAAATGTTTCATATCTTGTGGTTCAAATGACTGCTGTAATAACTATTCTAACAAAACTATTATTATTGTATTATGATAATTGTTATTAATATTAAAAGTATCACATTTGCATACCTGGGTTGTGTTTGTTGTGTAAAATTGATGTAGTATGACAAAAGTGATATTTGTTCATGAGGTAAGAAAGGAGAGGTGAAAATAATTTGTGCTTATCAAAAACAAGATATTTAATGGGAACATTAATTGATATGGGTCTTCTTTTTTTTTCCTTTTTTTTTACCAATGTTGTGCATTAAAAAGCATTTACATAGCTTGTGCATCAAAGGGTTACCAAACGAAACAAATGCTCAAATGGGTACACACACTATATTAGCACATTCCAACCTTTAGGGCAACTGGAGCTGCACTGTAAAGTAATTCGTCATTGGTATCACTTCCTGATTGACTCTTGCTGATGTGGAAATTGGAAGATAAACTACCTGGAATTGTGTGTAACCTCTCTTTAAATATTCCCTCATCATGTAGATATTTTCCCAACTTTCCCAAACTGCCATCCATATGTCAGTGTCAAATATGATCTGAATGGTTGATTCATTCTATCCCAAGTTATTAGTTCCATTTGACTAATATTAGAATGGAAATTGCTCAGTCAGATGCATTCACCTTGAAGTGAGCAGAATCCATCTCTGGGATGGCAGTTTCTGCCTAAATAAGCATTACTGGGAGCTGCTCCTCTTACTTCAGATTGGACACTGTTATTGTCGGCATCTAAATTGTTTATAACCTTAGGGTTAAAGACGGCTGTATTTGCATACATACAAATGAACAATTTAATGCTGATGAAACTGACGTTAGGGCTGAAATGGCAGCCACTCTTTTGTCTGAGATAACCACAGTCTCTATCACTGAGAATCACAATGGGACTCTGTTGATGAATACTGTTACCAATGTGGCTTCTTACTAATGAAAGTTTGTGTAAATGACCCATAATATTGGATTTCTTTAAGAAGTTGCTACTGTTTGTGAAGGAAAGATGTAGTAATTGTTGAAAAAGCTGATGTGAAAGTGTTTTTGTTGTAAACATAACTAAATACTGCCAGATAATTTCGCTCTTCATTAGTCTTATCTCTTTGTCCCAAAAACTGATTAGGCTTTCCCCCTAGGTAACTGTTGAAATGCTATCTCAAAGCCACCATTATCCAAACCATTTACAGAGCAACAATCCTAGATTTGATTCTATCCAGACTGTGCTATGGTAGGGTCTAAAGTCTGAGACCACTTTAAAAAAATCTCAAGTATCATCACGTCAACCTAAAAATAATCAGAAAGTTTAAGGATTCTTAAAGTAAGTGAAAGTGTCTGAGGTCAAATTGTTATTCCATGCAAAGATGGGGCTTTCTCAGCATCAAATAGCTAGACGCAAGTTAAGGGGGCAGTGCATGAAACTCTAAAATTGGATTTGCAGAAACTGGCTCAGTTGTAACCAAAGCACAAGCAGGCTGACCAAAAGTGACCACAGAAGATCAATTCATCAAGCTTAGTTCCATGTGAGATAGAAACGCATCACCATCACAGATACAGAATTTGCTAAATAAACAATGTAAAACTCCAATCAGCAAAAGCCCTATCAAAAGAAGGCTGTTTTGTAGTGGTCGCAGAGGACTAGTAGCAGTTTTTGAACCACTTCTCAGGAGAGGAAACAAGGCCAAACACTTGAGGTGGGCTAAGAAATCCAGCACTTCACAGTGGATGACTTGGAAAGTCCTTTTTACTGACGAATCCATGTTTGAGTAGATGGGGTGTTTTGTTGGACACCTGCACAGAATTGACTCACCCTGACTGAGGAGAAGTACCATTCCACTTCACCGGCTCCCTCTGGGTTGCACCTTTGTGGAGATGGATTCATACTACTGCCAAATTATGAACCCAAACACACCTCAAAGCTTTTTCAATAACTATGTGAAGAACTAAAGACCAAAGAAGACCAAGGAGTCCTGATTCTCATGGACATTTCTCCACAGTCACCTGACCTCAACCCCATTGAACATTTTTGGGGGCAGATGAAGACTGAGAAGGCCAATCATTCTTAGACATCACAAGAAGCTTTTATGGAACACTGTCAGATAATGCTGGGATTACATGAGTCATCAGGTTTTCCACAAACTTGTGGAGTCCATGCCAGCTTGAGTGCATGCTGTCATACAAAAGGGAACATGCCAAATTCTAAGATATTTTGAAATTCATGGACATTTTTCAAACATTCAGCTTTTTACTCAAATGATTAAACTTGTATTATCATCTGTAATGAAAAAAGACAAAATAATTATATTCAAAACAATGCAAAATAGAGGTATTTTATTTTATATAAACTACAACAACTTTCATATGAACCAACATTGATACAAAGTTTAAATGCAAAGTTTAAATACTAAGATAAAATGTTCAAGAGATAAAATCTGTTCCCTTTTGAACTCAGAGTGCAAATATGTTATTATGGCTGAAGAAACACACAGTGAGTCCTTGTTGATGTCTTTCATATTTTCCAGGCTCTCATAAAAGCTGGATGCTTTAATGCAGGAGGATTCCGCTTCGACCTTCAAGCTGCTTTTATGTCCATTACTTGTAGTCAATAGAGTTTCTAAAATGGTTGGAATGTTGAGAGATTGAATGAAAAAAAAAGTTTTATAAATTGAACACGCAGTTCCATATCAATGCTGTGCCTTTGTGTGCACACTTTTAATTTGGACACACTCGCACAAGAAAGTCAGACAGAGGTCAGTGGACGAGCCTCTGAGCGTATCAGCATATCTGCTGGGGGCACAGAGAATATTACACCTATTGATAACACAGGATGTTTGAACATCCAAATCATTTAAAATTACCAGCTTCTTAAATAATTCATGCCCTCACGCCGTGCATACAATGTGTGACTTTGCAACACATCAGGCAACATTGGCAGAGCGAGAACTGGGGAGGGCTGGGAGTGGATCAGATGTGACAAAGACCAGCACAGCTCCTTGAAAGCAATGCAAGACCAACCTTACATTTTTAAGGCTGGCCACAGACGTAAACAGCCTTTTGTTCAGCATGCTGTGACTGCAGCTGAGGCATCTGATTAAAGCTGTCTGATAAGTCAAGACTGAGGCAGATGCAGTTATCTGAGATCAAAGTTGGAATCATGTGCAGCTCTCCATGCCAGGAGCACTTAAGCTCCTACACAGTATAAAGCAGCTCTGAATCAAGGTGCTATTTGATTAAAAAAACATTTTCCTCAGTCAACAGAAGCGATTGGTCTGTTCTCAAAGAGAAAACCCAGCCGGTCATGCACTTCAGGTGTTAAAGCAGCTATAAGGAACTTTTATTTGTTGTTGATTATAGCAGCCCCTGTGGACAAAAGCTGTATGAGCACCACCGTCTCCAGTGACAGCATTTTGGAAGCAAGTGACTTAAAGATGGAACATATTTCCATACTGTTTTCTTTTTTTCAACACATCTGTTTGCAGGATGCATGGAGACTAGGGGTGGAGCCGAACCCGAATACGGTATTCGGAAAGGCACAAATAACGTGTTTTTTACAAATACTTATTTCGAACAAATACTTTAAAAAATATTTGTATTCGGGAACAAGAAAACATATCAAAAAGCTACGTTTCCTCATGAGACCGCAGTACATGCCCGGATGAGTGAGTGAGTGACGTTCAGGAGTCGGAGGTGGGGGGGTGGAAACACCGCTATTCCGACCCCCCCGGCCCCGCAGCTGTCCATGGTGCTGCTGAACCAGGTGACGTTGTTTACACTCTGCGTTGTGGCTTGTCTGTGAAACGCGCGCTGCTCAGGGACTGGGCAGATCTGTCCCACTTGCTTTGTCCCTCACTCCGTTGGGAGATCTTCCACAGAGTAAAAGAAATACACATTGTTTCTCTCCCCCGCTCCGCTCGAGCGTGGCTGAACGCGGCTTGAGCCCACTTCACGGGCGCGAGGCTGCTGCAGCCGGCGACCCTGCTGACAGCAGACCGGGGGAGAAAAAAAATTCTTTGCTCGGTGCTTTGGTTGGGTTTTAGGCAATGAAGAAAGGAGTTGGTTAAGTTTAGTAAAAAGACCAGGTAGAGGCCAGGAGCATAATGACCGTTAGCTATAGGCTACTATGTCATATTATTTACAGATCAAGTTTAGTTCTTGGAGCTCTGTGCATTAGAAAGAACAGTTCTTTTAAGTATTATTTGTTTTTATTCTGTCTGTTCAACGTCCTCCAACAAGGACGGGTGGTGGTGGGGTTCATAATGTTCACAATGATATTTTATTAGTTGTTGGTTTAACCATGGATGAGGTAATGGCTGTTATGTTATTTTCTTTTCAATGACATTCCTTGTTACATGTTCATTACTGGAGTTATGGAAAAACATCAACCAATATTGCATATCCATAATTATTATAATGGTTAATTTAAGAAAACTTTCACTATAACGAAAATTAGAAGTGCAACTCAAAAAAATTATATATTTTTACGCCTATTTTGAATTTTACTCGAATACAAATACAAATACAAATACTTTTCCCCCCTCAACAAATACAAATACAGATACAAATATCGGCTGCTCTGCACACCCCTAATGGAGACGATGTAATGTATCTAGTTGTGGCAATGTAAGATTAATAACTGTGATATGACGATAGTGAAATAAATTGGTGTCATTCATATACCTAGGTTCCATGTAATCCTACCGGGAACAGATCCAGTTGCTTTGCAGGCTAATAGTAATTTTGGTGAGCTAAAGCAAAATTTATCAACACTCTGTCTGGCAATACAGAGGTGTCCTGGCGATGAGACTCCTCAATTCAATTCAATTCCAATTATTCCAAAATAATTCATCCTCAGCACCTCACCATAAAAAATTGTTTCAATGTTCAGAAGCCAACCCAGTGACAGTCGTTAAGAATATTCTTTTAGTGCATTTAAATAACAAAGCAGTTATTTGTTCCTGATTGATCTGCAATCCTGGTCTCCAAATTGTTTGGAAGTAACCACGAAGTCCTACGATCAGACAAATTCACAGGAGTAATTATTGGGTGACTTGACAGATGCTTCAGGTACTGCTTACTGACAACAACAAAAAAGTGCTCATGTTTTGTCTGTTTTCTGAAATTAGTACAGGTAATTATCTTTAGTTGTGATTTGGTGATTAATGTGTTTTTCTTTGAAATGACAAATAATTGAGGGCAGAAATAGGAGGAATAAAGAACACAGTGCAGTTCTATTTAATGGTAATGGGATATTTTCACATTTTGATGTATTTTGTATTGACAATTGTAATTGCTACCCTTACATACCTCAACCCTGTCAACACATTCTCACTTCCAACTCATCAAATATGACAGCTTGGTCAGGTGCCTTAAGCTTCAAACTACCCCGCAAGTGTCAGTTTTGGATGTGAATGGTTTTATGGTCAAGTTAGCGATGATACGTAATAAACACCGTGTGGATAGACATTCAAAACAATACTGACTGAAAAACAGTTCACATGTTATGAAATATTATGACTTTCGAAATGTAATAATGTCACTGTTTTGTTAGATTTCAGCACAAAAAATACTTGGTTACATTTAGGAAAAGGTCATATTTTGGGTTAAAATGAATACATCAAGCACGTTACATCAATTGAGTAAGTTAACTTAGTTACGTAACATACTACTTCAAAACAAAAGAATCTTGACTCTTGGTCATACATGGGACACAAACCCCAGAATAACAGCGTATGATCCATTCAATCATACTGAACAACCCCCAACTTGGTTTTTTCTTGCTCTTTATACTACTGCAGGGGGGCACTGCATGAAGTGAAGCTAAAGGTGCACCTACAATGTCAGACTTAGAAGCGTAGAGCCACTGACCAGGCTGCTGTATTTGACGAGTTGGGAGTGAGAGACAGGACTGACCTGTCTCCTGCTATTACATTTATTTAGACACATACATTTATTTAATAGTCAACAAATATTGTGCTTGCCAAGGCTCTTTTTTCACTATTTCAATATAACCAAGGCCGCCATCAGCGGTGCCATGATGTTCTCACACATATCATACTGCATCACTTTCTGGTCAAAAGCCTTACAATACACTGTAAAACCCATTATTATATAACCAGACACTAAAATTCATGGACAAATAACCAATGAGGTGGCAGAAACATGTTATGTTGAGCTCCAAAAGCTTCATAAGCTATTCCAAACTGAAGCATATTTTTAAATGGCTTTGTTGCAAAAGGTATTTTGGACAAACTTAAAAAAAAACAAAACTAAAGAATAATTTTCATTTGCTTCAGCTAAATTAATTCTCATATTGTAATTTTGATTCGATTGAAAGTTAAAGTTTGATTTAATATCTCTCAAAAACTGTCTCTGGCCAAAGACAAAGATTTACGTTTACACAAAGTAAAAAAGATGATTCATTATAAAACCCACAAGCCATCTTTTTGACCTTGTTACAACTGTTATTTTTTCCTTTTCATTGGAAAACCTGGCATTATAAGTAAGGCTTTTGCATTTGAACAAACTAATTGCAACACTAGTTTTGTTGCAGGCAATATCATTCACTTTTCTTCAGTTAAAATTCTGATTCAGGACAAACTGTGCCTTCATCGATAGGTTCTCCTTAGTCACAAGTAAAAACATTACTTTCTAGGTAAATATAATTTTCTTAAAAGTTGCACAAATGATATAATCAATAAATAGATTATTTGCTATATTAATATAAAACATTTTTGTTCCAGCTAATCTTTCCTTAGCATAAATACAGACAGGAAAAAGACCTTGATGTTTATTGTGATGTCCTTTTTAAAATATGTATCACCTTAGAGTAAGAGGAGAGTCAGCACATGGGTCTCAAGAAACAGTACCTGTCTCATTGTAATGCGCAAAACCTCATTTGGACAATCAGTCTCCTTTGATAAAAGAGCACAACATTGCAACTGTCTACCCACTCAGTTGAAAATGCGACACAATTTTAATGTTTTTAATAGAGGTGTTAAATCATGCCAAAAAGAGAAGCAGCTTGTTCCCACAGCTAATACCCCTGCAGACACACATACTGCTGTATTTCATGTATTTGTATCTATTTGCTATTTTTCTTTTCTTTTTTCTATTTCAACTTCCAGAAAAGCCTCCTGTGCGTAATCATATGTTGTAGTTCCAGTGCACTTTCTATGCCTATGTCAGATGAAATAAACTTAACTGAGAGGGGATGTTTTACTGCAAATGCATATATGACAGGGAAAATAAAGATGCTGTCAAGCTAAATTTGTCAAACATGTCAGTACAAACATATTGAGACTTGCCAGTCTCATGGTAGGTTTAAATGATTCCTTATTATCAAGTTGATATGAACCTTGAGTCGGCACTGCATCTCTCACAGACATATTTGCTATGAAAAATTAGCTGTATGTAAATATAATTTTCAATAGAATGGGTATGAAGGGTGCCAGTGTAAAACAAGCAAACACAGAATATATTTAAAATCCCTCTCAAATAGTTCGAGGTTTTCTACATGGAAAAATCTCTATATGGCTTTAAAATGGCTTGGATGTGATGCTACAACTTTGCCTAATTAAGTAAGTAGGGTTCAACTGATATGCAAATTAACACCCTAGCCCCACCCACCATTACACAGCAGCTGGAATGTACCTGCATTTTTAGAAGGTAGAGAACCTCCGAATGCCATTTACAGATAATTAGCTTCATCTGCACACCTGACTTCTTCTGAATACAGCTCGTTTCCCAGCAACTCTAAGTTAATTAGATTAAATTGCCCCACCGTGCATTGACGTGATTGGTTCCTAGGTTTTCTAAGTTTGTGACAAATGAGACCCTGGCTGTCTGAATCAGTTTTTTTAGACTGTCCTTGGTACACTGCAGTTCTAAAGCAGAAATGCTCAGCCATGGCATTGACTGGATATTTTGATCATGATATGTCTTGTATAATATAAAAAACACACAAGTGCTGTATCGCAGGCTACGATACAATCCTACGATACAGCACTTAGAATTACCATGACCTGGATGACAGACAATCTTCACCAACAATTAAAGAGGATGGTCTAGACCTGCTCCAATTTGAAAGAGTCATGAGTGTCGATTTTTGTTGTGAATTGGCGCTATATAAATAGAGATTGAGTCATTTGGTTGATTGATTGATTGATTGATTGAACAACACTGGTACCCACTGGATGCAGTGATATCAGTGGGATGAGGTGTCTGTACAGAGCCCAAATATATTAAAAGAAAACACCCACCTCAGCCACAGTCTGTTCGCTAGTGTCTAGCAAAAGATACAGAAGTATCTGCTGCCATACCACCAGACTACAGAGCAGCTTCTTTCCTCAGGTGGTGCACTCCACATTTTCTTGTGTAGCATAAAGGGACCACAGCTTGCTTTTTGTTGTACAACCCTGTTTTGTAGAAAGACAACTAAATGAACCTTGAAATAGTCAACAGATTCCATGCATTGTCCCACCAATTTCAACACAATTCTGACTCACAGGCTGTTACTCACTTCAGTGATTTCAGCATGTTTGTCATTAATGCTCTAACTTTAACAAAACAACTATCTAAATCAAACATAACCCCGGACGGAGTGTTAAAAAAGAAGCTCCTTTACTTGATTACTCTACTTTTAAACACCAGCTAACACAAAATAATATTATGTATTAGATTCCTGCTTTACCACTTACAAGTTCTTTCTCATTTCAAAAGATTTCCCCAAACTCTGCTAGACTGACCTGAGGATGTCAGCCACTTATGAATAAGTTACATAACATTAGTGTTCGTGTGCCAGTGGAATCTGAGCTTCTGCAGATGACTGAATCCATTGAGTGAGCGCTCTTTATTCAGTCTACCCATGTTTTTGCTTGGGTATTAGCTTGCTTTGGTCAGAGGCCGGTCCATTGTCTGGTAGCTTTGCCCATCCTTGCATGATATGAATGAAGATTAGCATGGATTGTTTGAATAAACCACCCAGAGTCTGGTGTTAATGTGCCGCAGCAGGAAATTATGTGAATGTCACTGCATGTATAAGTGAAATAAATGAGAAACACAATCTTCCGGGAAGAGCTGGACTGTACACGGCTGCAACCAATCAAAAAGACCTTGATTCAAGTGAAATGGCTTTGTTCATTTGAGCATGTTAAAATCAATACACTCACCTCCTATTTTAGTGCATGGGTAGTTGATCTAGGCTACGTAGTTTCGCCTTTTTCTTTTGCTCTCCGCCTATACTTGTTTGTGTGATACATCAAGAGTGATTCATGTGGGCTGTGCAACAAACAATGCCATTCTAATTTGTCATTTCTGCATGCTTGGCATCCTCGCCTGTGCTGGAACTTTGTCAAGGTCATTAGGTGCACCTGACCCACTGTAAGGCAGAACAATGAGGGTCAGAAACATAATGCACATGACATGGATTGAAATGGATTGCAGTTTTATTTTATCCTCTAAACACCACTGTGCAGAGCTGATTGCAGAAAATACTGCATATATGTAACCCTTCCCCCTTTCTCTTGATGCTGTCATTATTCAACCCATTTAACCTTTTTATTATCATAGTGAACTGATATAAGAAGCCACCAAGGTGTTAAAAAGGACATCACATGACTAAAAGTGTTGCAGCTTTAATTGACTGAGGGGGGTATCTGTGAACAAGCTCCTCAGTCCACCCCCTCCCTGTACCCTAGACTCTAATTAAGACCACATATCTTAGATTTTGCTGAAGTCAGGGAGGGGTTTTAATTTAAAAACCATTAAGACGTTCACATTGTTAGGATTGTGTTGCAGCCCAGGCAGATAATTTTAATTAAGTCTTATCTTTGCCCAATTTCTTCACCACAAGACAACATCATAATTCCTCAATAACAACCTTTGAATACACTAAACAACAGTTTGGTAAATGGAATGAGCTGCTCATGTTACAACAAGAGTTGACCTGTGAATCTCAGGCTTTTACCTAACACGATGACTAAGACGTTTATCCAACCCAACCAGAGATAAAAAGAATAAATAATGCATAAAGCATTGTATGTTTCTGCAAACTGCTGATAAGTTGAAACTTTACATTTCTTTATGTTATTTTACACCTCTTGGTTAGGGTTAGGAAACACCTCTTAGTTAGGGTGTCCACAAACATGTCCTGACTCAGATGTCCTGACCACGAATATGTATATGATATGAGTAATGCTTACAAATGTCTCAGTGCAGTCACTGGCTTGCCAACCTTCTCGCCTGTTACAAAACTACCATCCCCTCCACCTCCTGATATGAAAGCCAGGTCAAAAACATTTAATGTGAACATGATATGACACGTCATCTAGAAATGCCAGCGTGATATGTAGCCTAGGGCATGCACAAATGTGAGCGTATCAGTGGTTTGCAGAAGCGTTAACTGACAGCCATTTATTCAGGTGATTGGGGTGGTTAGTCTGAACATCATCTGGAATTTACATTGAATGTATGGTGTTAAGCTACTGCCATGAAATGGTGAAAACTAAAGAAATGGGATGTACACATTGGACAATGTGGATAGAACAGTTTTATTGTAAATGGTATCTCACGGTTCACTTCCATTGTGCTAAGGCTTCCATCTTCTACTGTTGAGACTACTTAACGAAAGGCAATAAAATCTTGAGAAAGCTTCACACCTGTTTAAAGACATAATTGTCTTGTTGGCCCTCTATCTTGTTGTGCACTTGGTGTTTATTGTAAAGAGGAAGGCGTGTACTGTGAAGTCAATTGTATGTGAGACAATATTGATGAACACACAACAGAATGCAGACTGTAGCTTACAAATACAAGCAGTCAGTGCTTTCACTCTTGCACAAACACTTGATACCAGACAAGAACATTGCCATGTGTCACTTATATCTATCCCAGTGATGGCATCCAAAGCTATTAGTGCATTGTCATTTGTTGTCCCCCATCCCAATATCTCAACAGCATGCCAAATTGATGTTAAGGTAAAGAAATTATCTTGTTTAGTCGCCTCATGAGACTCAAAAGCTGTCATAGTAATTCTGAGTGTTAGATGCACAGCAAAGTGCCACTCTCATCCCTAGAGGCCAGCAGCCCCTCCATGCATACAGATATGGAAGGGGAGAAACAGTGCTGGAGCACATTAGTAAACAAAGTCAATGTGCTTTAGTGAAGTTCAGACTCTCATTAATTTTAAACCTTTCCTTAAAAGTTACTCTCCTTCTCAGCCTATCCATCAAACAAGCACATGAACATACAAGTTTAGGAAAAATTACCCATCATCCACCTACTTAGTTTGTATAAAATGACACAGCAAGGCCTGAGGACTCCCAGCAATTTTTAATAGGGTTTAGAAATCATCATAACAGATATTTAATTGTTTACCACAATGGGGCACAATGATAAAATGTATCCATTCTGATCAAAGGTTTCTAGTTTCTGGACATACAGATGATGAAATATACAGGTGAAGGAAACATTGATTTTTAGGCTGAATTAACCTGTTAGCCGATCTTGGGAACAAATTAGCTTCTTTCCACCCCAAAAATGTACAATTTGTACAAAAATGTACAATTTGTACATTTTTCTGATGCTGGAATACCACGTTGCCCCTGGTTTGCTGTGCTTTACTGAACACAGATTAAATTAGGACGATTCATCATGTAAGCAAGTAATGAGGGTACTGAAATTGTATTGTTACATATTCCCTGGCGCCTCTAGGGCCCTAGGATTGGTTGGTAACGTAGCCTTGGTTGTAGCCTGCACACAGTGGACATTTAACACACTGACCTCCACTGAAAACTGTTTTATTACATGTAGCCCTGGAGCTTAAGGATGGATTTTTTTGTAGTTCTGTGTCATACAACGAGAAAAAATTCTTGAGGAAGATGGTAAATATATTCCCTGTCATTCATCTCACCATAAGGGGTTCTTGACCCATTTTTATGTCATGGTCGCATAAACACAGGCTGGGCCTCTATCTTAAATCACTCAAGAGCACAACAACAAAAAACATGTTTTGACCGCTACAGTACTTACTGAGATACGAGCGGTGAGTCTGAAACCTATTATTAGCCTCAGCTCTCTGAGTCACTCTCTGATTGACATTGTTTCAAGTGAATTAAATTATTCTGAAATGTAACAATTCCTCAATTTCTTCTTAAATGTGGTGCGGATATATTTTGGCTCAGATGAAAAAAAAAAAATCTTTTAACCGTCTTCAACGCACATGATTTTAAAAAATGTCCTGGAGGATTAGTATGAGGCCTGATTAGATAATGACGGGTCGACAGAATTTGCATAGCAGCTCATCAAACAATTAGAAAATACTCAGCATAAAACACACAACATCAACCGCACAACAGTCTTCCAAATGCATCACATCCACAGCTGGAACACCATTTCAAATGAACAGTGCCAATTTTACATTTACTCTAGAAAACATCAGTGCATGTGATCAGCCCGGTGATAAAAAATATCCCAACATCATTGATGTAAATATGATAAAAAATAAACAACTTATTGAGAAGTTGGGAAAAATCAACTTTTCTTACTTTAACTTTGTAACAGTTATTTCTATATGTTTATCCATCTACATTTTAAAATAAGAAAAAAATATTGATTTGATTTTTTGTTCTTTTAAAATCTCACACAATTAATTCAACATTTCACACAATTAAAATCTAATACTACCCCTGTCAATCCCCTCCACAGTGCTGCCACAAATCTGTCCAATAATTTGCAATGATCTATCAAACCATAGGCTATTCTAGTTGTGTAAGCTTGCTAGCTAGATACAATAGCTGCATTTTACTATATAATGAACAATTTCAGCAGTTTTCTTGCACGTGGTAGGCTGTCACTTAGCCCTAATTCACAGTATACTGTACATATCGGCTGTCAGCAGCAGCCAGTTTCAGCTGCAGGTGCCGATGGAGAGCAAAATGTTCTCGTTTGTTCGTTAACTTTTCTTGGTGCAAGCTATTTTTTCAAAACATTCCCAAAAAACATGCTTTTAAAAGGTGATGGGGACAAAATTGGCCATTTCAAAAAGTGTCAATGAAACCAATGCCTCCAGGCCCTGTGGTACTCCCACTGGTCACCAGCTTTAAGAGCCACTTCTTTACAAGTGATAGCAATTAGTATGAGAGTGTATACGTCTCAGCATATCTGTGTGTAGCTCTCTGTGCACACTGGAAACTAAATCAACACGTATGAACCTCTCACAATTTCATGATTTATTATTTGCCATGTTAATAAAAAAAGAGTGTCTCCTATAAACCCAAATATGGGCCCACTGGAGGTCCCCGGGCCCCGGAATTTAAATCCTGTTAATATGAGAACACTGAGGGCTGCAGACCATATGGTCCTCATGATACAGGCAAGTGATGCTACCTGCGATTAAGAGAGAGAGAGGGGTAGAGACAGAGAGAGAGAGGGGGGGGGAGAGAGAGAGGGAGGGAGAGATAGTACTTCAGGAGCTGTAGCCTACTTATCGAAAAAATAGCCTACAGAAGCGAATTCAGCTGTTTGCATTCAGTGTACAGAGCTTGACTCAGTCTCAGCCTCACAAGAAAAAGAGAGAACACCGAGTGAGAGGGGGGAAAAAAACACACACATACAAGGAGACTTGGCTGATGCATCTCTCCGAGAGCATCCATTTCACGGCGATTACAGTTCGCAGCGGAGGAGACGGTGCGCATTCCTCTCAGAAACACGGTGCTTCTCTCTCCTCCGAACTCAGCTTCCTAGAGCGGCTGGCGGGCGGAAAGATACTTTTTTGCGTTTATCGACACTGACAGTATTTCATAACAAGCCTGTTTACTTGGAGCAAAACCAGGTCGTCCGCAGCTCCAGTCGCCGACATCACATCTTGTTTGTGGAGTGGAATTTCTGCGATCCGCAGCTCAAGACGCAAAAAAAGGAATATCCGACGGTTCAAGTTTTCCTGGAAGTTGCGCAGTGACAGAAAAACATGGGCATCTGTGGCTATTTAGCGGTGCCTGGGAAATGCCTTGTGGTCCTCGGACTTAAATTGTTATTCCTTGTACCTGCAGGAGTTCCGGCCAGGAGCGGGGACTCTGTATTAAAGGACAACATCACCGTCAGACAGGGGGACAGCGCCGTCTTAAAGTAAGTCTGTGACTACATTTCATTATGCCATCACTAATATCATCTCCTCTTGTGATCGTCAGGGATCGACTCGTGTTTGTGTCGGTCCAAACAGCTGACCAAGTGCAGCGGTCCAGGAGTTACTAAAGGTCATCGTAACCGATTTAAAAACAACAGTTGTAACTACTGATCGTGCATGCGTGTCATTCCCAAGTTACGGTGTAATGTGTGAGCCTCTCCCGCCCGTTGCCCTTGAATGTTATTGATTCGGTTGGTTAATGTCTTGTTGAGGATGCACAGAGCTGAGATAGTCAGATTCAGCACTGGGAGGGGTTGTGTATTGATTTGAGCGTGTGATACAAATGCAATTATGACTCGAATTTTCAAGGCTGTGTTCTTTTCGTTACACTTTGTGAAATGTTTTGGAAGATTGGACAGGGTCTATTTCTGGCAGTTTTTTTTTTTTTCAATCAAAAAATCAGTATTATTTCTATAATCCTCTCATGTGGACTCGATTAAGTGGCCTTATGACATTCACTCACAAATTTCTGATGTCCACTTCTACCACGGGCTTGCTGCATAGGATTTACTGTGTGTCTTTATCACATGTAATGGTGTTTTCTTATCTTCTCTCTCCTCACTCTGATAGTCCTCTTTATTGGTGCCTATAAACTGTACTGTGGGTTTGCTGTAGGTCTTTGTTTAAGAATAGACCAGGTGTGGTGTTAAAAGTCAGAATCTCTGTGAAAGGATGTGAGATGGGGCCCCGCTCCACCAACCCACCCACACAAATACACACACACACACACACACACACACACACACAGTCTTACACTGTACAAACATAGTGCTTTCTTACCAAATATATACATAAACTATGATCATTTGACTGTAGTATGCCTGGAAAAGGCTTGAATAGCAAAATATGTTAACAAAATAGCCCATACATCCTTTAGATGTAGGCCCTACCTGGTTATCCTTGAGGGTCACAGGGGGCTGAATCCTCCCTGACAGCGGACGAGAGTACACCCTGGACAGGCCGTGAATCACAGGGCTAACATAACATAATCTTTTGTTATAATAAAAAAAACAAAGAAACAAAACAGATACAAACCGTTGTGATCAGCAACAAAAGTACTGAGAATCAATTAAGGAAAAACAAAATCAGTGCATACATGGAATAGAAAAAAAGCATTACAGATGGAAAAGAGGAAGTAAAAACAATGTAAGTAGTTAAATTGTAAGCAGGATTGAGAGGTTAAATAAACATGTGGAGCAATGGTTTTCAACATATGCTACACAGGTACACACATCTGCGTGGTGAAACAGATGTTAAGTGTTGATTGCTTATTACACGTTAAAATGAAGAATTTCAAATGATGCAAGGCAGAAATTTAATGCAAATTTGACTGTGGTACTAATGTGAATGTGGCTAATGCCTAAAAAAGGCTGCACGTTCAGTACCTCAAGCTGTCAGTGCAGGGCAGTGCAGTTCAGCTGGCTTCAAGCTGGCTGAGATATGAGGTATTTGGACAAGAACTATTATGCAGTCTGATGACTGTTGACACAGACGAGCAGCTAAACAGCCTGCTTTTGCACCTTGGGTAGATGAGGTGGAAGTTGATCATGCGCCGTAGCTGCACCAGCTCACCACAGAGAGGGTGGACTCCTCTTCTCCTGCCAGGCCTTTTCAGCAGTTTGTTAATCTTGCCTTCATTTTCAGTTGTTAAATACTGTATTACCCCTTTTACACTGGACAAAAAACCCCACTGATGCCCACTAACATCTGGCCTCATGTCTCTTATGTGAATGTGTGCAATTGGCATTCACTATTAGATCAAATGACGCTGCAGTAGTCAGGGGTGTCTGTCGGCTCTAGCTCTGATTGGCTCTAATAGAAACACAATGCTGAATTTTGCTCCTTGTCAGGTGTGATGTTATGATGTGTGTTGAAGTTAAGGCTGCTGGCTTCTTAATACTTTTCCATCTGTCTCTGTCAAGCAGCAAGTGTGAAGAGAGCCTAAAGTAAAAGTATAAAAAAGTAACCACCGTAATATTGTCCATACCGGATCCTTGCTAGCCACTGCCATCTTCATCGCACAACAAATAAAAAAACAAACAAACGTGCTTCTAATTGTGTAAAAGTCTAACGTTTTCTGTGTGTAATCTGATGAGGTATATGTTCTGCTGCTTTCTACTGTTCCCTGCTTTTCCGGCACATTTATGATGACAAATGTGACACACAAAGAAAAGAAAATGTGTGTTGGCCTTCAGTGACTAATAGAACATGTTGGTTGGATCCACTGAAACCAACCATTTCACTTCCCTCAACCTGGATAGTGACAGACTGAAATCCTCTTCTTGCTCCTTTGTCACGCTGATGTTGAGCTGAAAATGGTCGCCCCTGTAGCAGCAGACAGGAGTCTTTTGGCAGACTCATGTTCTCCTCTTCTTGCCCTAACCTATGCCCCTCACAAAAGAGGACTCATCAAATAACTTGTGGAGCTGCCATGACCCTGACTTGAATCTTAAAAGGAGAGGTGTAGAGAATGAACTCGAAAGCCAACAATACAGTCACCCGGGGCGTCCCTGCGCTGCTCCGCAGTGTATCCAATACACTGCCCTGGAGGAAGATGAGCTGCTGCCTGTCAGTGAGCTAGTCAGTCCATAATCCAGGAAACCATGCTATCCACCTGTATCGCTTTGAGCTTCTCCCCAAGCAGGAGGGGCTGGATGGTGTTGAAAGCACCAGAGGAATCAAAGGACATCATTCTCATCCTGCTTCCCAGCTTCTGCGGGTGGGAATAAGGCCTGTGGAGCTGGTATATGATAGCATTGTCTGTACAATTGACAACTAACTGGTACATGCCTGGAGCACCCTGAGGCTGGCGCTGTCAGGACCCACTGCCTTGCTTGTGAGGAGCCTCTCTAACCCCCCCATCATCCAAGTGGCAGTAATGCAGAGGCAGGGAAAGACAGCTGGCTGGTGAGGATGGGACTCAGGGAGGTGGGCCAGCAGCAGGAGGCCTTGGAGAGGGCGGCAGTGGTGTTGACCTCTGACAATGGGTAGACTAGACTAGAAATTAATAGGTGCTGCTTTGTTTTTGATGCAGCTTTGATTTAATACATTTCTGCCAGCATACAAAGATATTTCCATACAAATTATAGAGTCTGGTACCTGCATTATTCCACATAAACCCAGCTCTAATAAATGTAATATTGTCATTTAGGAAATGAGATTACTCTGAAGGTAAACAAACAGCATACGTGTTGACTTACAAAAAGAGATTTAAACAGCGACTCATTCATTCCAGCTTGGCAATGAATGCTTTTCTAGTTCAGATCACCAGCGCTGTGAGCCGATTCACCAAGGGTTAAGTGGGATCTTACCAATAGGTTTTAAATGAAAGATTGCTGCATCTGCCTCATTTATTCTCCCTGGGAAAACTCATCGGTCGATATTTTATTTCTACAGGGTTGTATGTTTAAGACAGTCAAGGCCAACACAAAGCAGCATCGTCACGTAAAGAAAGCCACTGTCAACAGGAACTTAAGCAGATGTGAGTGGCAGAATACTCATTCAACACATCTTTAGCATCAACATTAAACTGTTTTGAGACATGGAGATCACCAGAGAAAATAAAATGTAGAGTGACACATGTAAGAGGAAAAGTTGATGCCGATTTGTCTTCAGAATTCCCAGGTAGTGGTAATTTAATCTATATCCTAGCCATCCATGATTCTTTGTGAATTACTGCTAATTGTTTTTAATCTTGACAGTATAGAACCATTAACAATGTTAGCTTACAATAAACTAAAAAAAGTGAGCCTCTGCTCCAGAGTTAACACAGGACTTTTTTGACGGCCCATCTGGCTGCTAATATCACAGAATTCTGACCATAAAAACAACTAGTGGACATCTGGACAGGTCTTAAGTAGCCACATACTGTATAATGTACATCTAAACAGCATCAAAACACATAAACTCTATGATTTTCCACCTGCCGTCTTTATTTTATATTTTGAATATTTTGTCAATTCCTTTCACTTTTAAACACCCACACATGATGGTGTGCGAGGTGCGGCTGTGGTGAGTGCGTTATATAGGCCGGTACTGACTGTTAGGCAATGGTGAAGCGCACAAAAGCACTGCCCACCTTCAATCACCACCCATAACCTGTTGGGCTGTTCAGACAGTGTATGCTGCACCCCGGCTGGCTCGCAATCTGTAGATTTCATTTTGGCATCTGTTTCTTCATATGCCACAAGCAAATCTGGAAAGAACACATGCTGATAATCTATAAGAAATAGTGTCACTGCTGTTTGTGATTGTTATTATTTTAATTATGTATTGTTTTTTTCCCTCCAAAAATTAAGGCAACGACAGTTCATAACGCCCTGTACACATTGCATTTAGGCCTTCCGTACACACATATACGGCATTTCAGGTCACTGAAAATAGAGCTTTTGGAAAACTCCTGCCAGAGTGAAGATAACGGCATTTTCAGTTTTTATGTGTGGACTGGAAAGCCAGGTTTTCAGGACTGGAAAGCTGTTTTTTTTTGGCTTGTCTCCTTTGTTTGACGTAAGGGACAGCCGCTCAGTGTGGGTGCAATCCCCTCGGTATTCCCCCACCGGTGCTGGCTGACCCCCGCCAGGCGCATTTTCTCCGTGGCGGTGCACCACAACCGGCTCTGGGTTTGCTTGGGAAGGCTTGGGGCAGAGGTGGCTTGTGGTTCCAGCTGTGAGTTTTACAGTGACCCCCGCCCGGACCTTGCCTTTTCCCAGGGCCGTCGCTGCGCCCTTTTACTGGGCCCACGGCATCCGTCAGTGCATCAGTTCAGTGCATCATTGCTTTGGCATGCGCTTGACATCGCTGGACAGCCTGCGTTTGCTTTTTCTTGTGGACACAATTTTTTTGAAACTGGAGGAAAAAAAAAAGTTTTTAAAAATACCCATGTATGTGTGGAGTAAAAAAAAAAAAGTAATTATGTATATCGACAGATATGAAACTTCACTTCCAGGCCTACATATGACAGTTGGTAGCAGCCAAATAAAAACTCTACTGCAGGCATGGCTGCTTTTTCCTGCCTTGGCTTGAGCACATGGAGGTTCTCTGTCTCTCACCCTCCATTCACAAACACATGTACAGTACAGTAGCATTTGTGGCATTAATTATCCTTTTTTTCCTGCTAATGGCTTTAAAAGTAATGTTGATAAAATCAGCAAACTATGGTGTGAAAATACTACCAAAATCATTTTATAAATGGAAATTTAAATTAAAAGCACACAGTCTAATTTGCTGTTGATCAACCTTTACCTTTTATGATTAGTGCCACATTTTTTCTTCTTCAGCTTTTATTCTTTTTACAAATGTAAAGGAATTTGTTTTATTCAATACATGAAGAATATGTAATAACATCCAAAGCAGTCACTGAGAAATCAGTACAATTTAAAGGTTGTGCAAAATCTTTCAGGTCATAGGATTGTTTGTTTATAAGGAATGCTTTCTCAAATTAATATTATTTGGGAGGGCTACATATTTTTTCTCACTATTGTATTTATTTAGTTTGTTTTGCAGATTTTTGCCTCTCAAACTGGAATGCGAGTTTACACAGCAGTCCTTGTCATTGCTAACTGTGGTTGACGTGTGAAGGGCAAACCCCTCTTTGACACCTGCATGTGATGAGTTTCAGTGGCAGGACAAAGCACACGGTTGATTCACGTGATCCCCCTCCTGGTCCACCCCTCACCATACAGATGCCCTTGCCGACCAGAGTCACAAGTGCAATGACAAGGACGCTGCCTTTGCTTCTCACCTGTGATCATGGCCAGTTGGGTTTATTGGAACAGTGGAGGCGTGAAGTGTCTCCAGAACATTCAACAATGTCATTTTGTAACAGCACATGGGGTGGTACAGTATATCTTTCCACTAAAAATTTGCTTGGATGTTCTCATCCACCTACTGTAAGTTGAGCCACTTCAACTGAATAGGAATTGTTCATGTGTCAGGGCCACGACACACCAGACGGATGGTTGGCCGTCGGGCTGTCTTGAGGCCGTCGGTGAGCTTATGTGGTCCTAGTTTTTGTACTGTGTCCTGCACCACCGGCACTAGTCGACCCTTGTCGGTGGCTTTTTGGCCGATTGAGCCTGTCACTTTGGTATCCATGATTTCACCCATTTAGTGCAGTTTCTCCTTATTTTTCGCCTCCGCCTCTTTGCCAGTGCCATTTCATACTTTTAATCAGACATTCTTGATAAGAAGTGTCTATATAAGTGAGAGTTGTGTAACAATGATAGGCGAACGCTGCTTTATCATTACAACATTTTGTATATCAGCAGTCTTGAGTCTTCCGGCTTTTTTGGAATGATGATTACAGACTACCTGCACTTTTTTGTATGGAGAGTTATTTCTCTCACAAGGGTTTGTGGTTATACCACTTCTCTTTGCTGTGACTTGTCTGCAGTGTCAGTGGATGACATTAAAGTCATGAATGCATTCCATGGACTGATCTGCTGTGCTTGGTAACCACAGTCTGCCTGCACAGGCCATGCCTTTTGTTCCTCTGAACTGAGCAAGCCGCTACTAGCATCAAGAGAGAGTGGTACAGGACCTAGACAAAAGTCTTTTCATTCAGCTTTGGGTGACAGCACTTCAGCTTGCATTCTGTGTGGCACTGATCAGAGACTGAAGTGAAGCCTAGTCGGAGCAGGTGGTAAATCCTGCTTTCCCTATAACTGTTGTCCTAAAGGAGAGCTAGGCCTACCCCTCAGACTTAATGACAGCTGTCTTATAGATAACCCCCCCACTCACAATGAGGAGTAGTACAGAAGGCTGTGTCACAGCTGTTCTGTTGCTGATACGTGTTTTAGGACAGGTCTGACAATGTCAACTGAGGGCCACTGCTTTCCCTCAGTGTCACTGGCTCCACTGCTGTGTCTCTGACAGGTCCTTTATAATTTGGCTCCTGTGGCTCTTCTCCCAGGTGGACAGATTAGCACCAGAGATGGTTGAGGAAATGTGCGGCTGACCCTTGGCACAATCCCTGTCTTAGCCTTGTAAGCCAGAGTATGGAGAGCCGACGATGGTAGGCATGTCAGAGTAAAGGTGCAGGCACACCAGAATTGACGCCTCTCTTCTGAAGAAGGGTGTGAGTGGAAATGCTTCCTGTGCCAATACAACTTTTTCTAGCAGTAGGAAATAGGAAACTGTAAGTGTCCAGCTCTGTGTTGGGTAATGTGGTAATGGCAAAGAAGCATGTTTGAGGACAGACTGTTGCAGCAAATATAGGGTCTGCACCTTATGGACATGTTAGGAGGTGCCTAATAAAAGTGCAAGTAGGACCCAAATGGCATTCTTTGGCAGTGTATGTATGAGCAGTCTTTTTGATTCCAGTAAACCTTATTGACAGTTGATATTAAATGAAGCTCTAGTGAAAGTTCAGACAGGAAGAGTATTGTTTCGCTTGTCAGTCCTTAGTTTATTACTCTTCTTACTCATGCTCACTCATAATTGCCTGTCATTATCTGGGACTGTTAATTGATATCAGCTGCTCAAATCAGCCGGTCACATCTGTCCAAAAGCACATCAACACACCTTCGCAGTTAGCATATCATCTTGCTGCTGTCTTTTTTAAATCAACTCCCAGTCTTGCAGATTCACCAGCTTCACCAGCTTCATCGTTTCATCAACCCATTTGTGTCAGAGGAGTCATCAGCCACCACCTCCACCAGTGTCTGGACTCTGTGGGGGGATCTTTCTTGCTGCTGCTCAGGGCAGACGCCCATCAATCACAAAATCTCCCTGTAGAGTCTATGCGCCAAAGACTTTGTGACAAGACTCGTTATCACATATCATCTGCCGTAATAAACATTTTCTTTACTTCATTCACTAGTCTCTCCTGATTGAACTTTAGTTCAACCCCATTACTCAGATTTAGATTTCAAGGCTCCAGTAACAGTGATGGATATTTTGGCTTAAAGAAAACTTCATCTGTTCGTCTTTGGTTTTGAGAAGACTCAAGACCGATATTTAACTTGATATGCTGAATAATGAAGGAAAATCAATTGAAAATGATCAAATAAAAAGGCAAATGGTAACACACTTTAAATACCTAGTGAATGAATCAATTAGTCGGATCAAGAGAAAAATAATTGTCATTTTTTTGAAGAAAGAACTTATTTAATATTAGGATTTGCTACTTTTCTCTTTTATATCATTGTAAACTGAATCTATGTGTCTTTATTGCATTTTAAGATGTAATCTTTGGCTTTGGGAACCTGTGATGAGCAATTTTTTTTTCTTTACTATTTTCTGACATTTTATCTACTAAAAGATTGATTGATTACTTGTGACAGTAATTGACAGATGAGTTGATAATGTTAATAATCATCAGTTGCTGCCCTAACAAACTTTTATTTGGGCCAAAATCAATCAGATTTGTCTCCAACACACATTAATCTTCAGTTCACACTATATGATGTAGCATCATGTTTCATGCAGTTATAGCCACACTGCACAATACAAAGAATTTTGTCTCTGTTGTTGATGAAGGTTCAAAACTTCGTACTTTTTTTCTAAATGCAATATGTTTGCTTGTTTCCACACAGACTTTTTAGAGTGAGACACTTGCAAGGAGTAACCAGCTAGAATGTTCATTATGCCACGTATGTAAGTCTGTGACAGATATAATGACAGTGTGAGCAGCTTAAAATGGTTTATTTGTCCATTTTGTGTAGAGACAGGGCAGAATGAAACAATAGGTGTGTATATACAGTGATCAACACAAGGTGTGGTTACTGTCCAGTACTGTAGGCTACAACCCTGGCACAGGGAAAAGAAACAGCTCACATTAGTGGGTGTTTGAATGGAATAGGCTAATAAAGTATGTATATAAATAAGTAAGACTGAACTACAATCTGCATTGATCAATAATGTGTACTCCTGACATTTTCAGCTTAAATCAGGAGCTACACTTGTCAGTGTACACATTCTGGCATGGCACTGCTAATCTAATAAACAGTAATCTATAAATAAAAAGAGGAAACAAACTGGGTGGGCGGGGGAATACTGGGTTAAGAATTATCTCATTATTTCGTGATACAAAGCTTGTTTTCTTAAGACAAGATACATCTTTATTATCTCAAGATAACATAATAAAGAACTTGTGATCTCTAGATAACAGCATAAATAAAAATGTCACCTTTGGCCATTGAGGGCTTCTGCAATTTTTGATGCAAATCATGCAAAGTCAGAGATATCATTAGTTTTTTCTGATTTAGCATTTTTCTTATAAATTGCATATGAAGAGGTCACAATATTGTAGCTTTCACAAGACAATAAATGCAAAATGCGAAATTTACTGGAACTATGTAGACATCAGATCATTCAGTTTCACCAACAAACACGTCTACGTGACCGAACGTGAAGAAAAATCATTTTAACATTTTGTTCATTTTGGACGCTGAGTGCCTAATATGCATTAGTGAAGAGTATTTGTATTGAGATATCAAATAAATACATATTTTTATTTGAAACCACTTACACCATAGAGGCCTACATAACTTCATCACGCAATTCCCAGCCTAGTGATTGTCATATCTCACTCAAAAATAATTAGAAATACATGCCTCTAATGAGCAGGTGGGTATTACTTCCAGCTTTCCATTTTGTATAATCATCTCTCAGTGCTTATTACACATAGTTCCTTGAAACATTGGGTGGAGATATGCTCGGTGTGCTGATTGAATGGCTGGCTTCCAGTCAAAAGAAATGAAACAAAGGCTTACCCTTAATTGTAGTCTTTTCAGAAAGCTGTGCAGAACCATAACGCTGTCAGTTGTTCAATAGAGAATTTCATTAAATCTGTGAGGCTTTCACTGATTTCCAACAACACACCAAGGATAAGTGTTTCATTTTTCTTTTAACAATACTCTGCAACTTTCTTTACTACTTTGATGTTTCTGAAAAGATCAACCTGAAGGGATAAATATGTTAACCCTAAGATATATGAATTAAAATACTGAGTAACTGTAGGAGATTACTCTGACTCTATGTTCTTTCCCTCATTCTTTTGCTTTTGCTCAGATCAGCACTCACATGTAACACCAGGGTTTTTTGTTGAAAAGATGAAAGTTTTAGAGTTTATGAGCAACATTAAATAATTCAGTGAGCTACTGCTTTCAGTGACTAGGCTTCCACAGGTCTGTGCATCTAGACTGGAGAGTTTCAGAGTTTTGAATAGTATGCTTCAAACGGGCATGACTTCTCTGCAACAATGAAAACATCCCTTCAACTATGCAGAATTATTTGAAGCGGGGTCAAAAAAATTTCAATTGTGCATATGTTTTCCTGTTTTTCTCAGTTAGGCATAATGATTGCAGTACAGTTAACTAGCTCCTGTCTTTCTGTTTGAACATTTTTCAGACATTGACCTGAAACACTGCAATACATCCTGACTACAGTAATAGGTTCGTTGCAACTAAAAGTGATATTGTATCAGGGGCAGACAAGGGCTTCTTGCAAAGGGAAGCCTAAGGGGATGATAATGGGAATGGACATGGTGAGCTTAGTTCCTTTTATCATGATGTTATGATGATGTATTATTTTAACAATACTGTTCAGAAACCCTCCAAGTCATGACAAACAAGCCCAGGTTTTTAACTCTCTGCTCAAGGCAGTTTTTCTACTGTCTAATACAAATACAATCAAAAGTATATGGTAATAAAAAAGTACACAAAAACTATTCCCTTGCTAACTGGAAATCCATGGTTAGGTTTTATAGCAGTTGTTTTCAAATTTAGGAAATTATTTGTTAGAAAAAAAAAATCTGCTTATCTTTGTCATGGGACTTGTCATGTCAGCAAACGCAAAGGTTACATAGCTCAGTTCTCCAATGCGAGGAAGTGATACTGTAAGTTTAATTTATTTATATGATATGAATGAAAGTTTAACTGGTATAATGTGACTCAGCTAATCATGAATTTGTATAAGTCTTACCTCGCACCAAGTACCTTACCAATATCACTGATGCTGAGTAGATGCGTACCAATGATGTTCTGTGCGGTGTTAACCACCCGCTGCAGAGCCCTCCTGTCCTGGGCTGTGTCCAATGCCACTTTGTCATTTTTCCAGTCAGGATGGTTTCTTGTGTAAAAAAAAAAAAAAAGAAGAAAAAAAACTTGGCACAGGGATTTTGCCTGTGCATAAAGTCACATCCTTTGGACTATCGCCAAAGAAACCAACATCTTTAAGACAAAGAATCTTTATTCAGGTCACATATCATACAATGTACAACAGGTACTCTGCATTTAACCCATCCCGAAGGAGCAGTGGGCAACAGTTGTGTTGGACCACTCCAGATCTGAGCCACTGAAGGAGAATAAACCTTTTTAGCGGTGGGGGTAACTGGATGAAACCCATGCAAGCTCCACATAGAAAGGTCCATAGATTTGAACCCAGCACCATCTTGCTGTGAGGCAAGAGTGCAAACCACTTTGCCACCATGCTGCCCATATTGGTTCTATAAGCAACCAAGAGAAACGAGGAAGGTCTTATTTTACAAGACACATTACAATACGCTCACATATGGCCAATAAAAAAGTGATTAATACATGTAAATTGATACAAATTGATACATAGAGCCTCTTTAAGAAACATAGTAATTTCTATGCTGGATTGCCTGCAATATATCTTTAGTGCTGTTGGTGTTGCAGTCCTAATCCAATCGCTGCTGATGTCTTGGCTTTGCCTCCTTGATACAAGCTTCCAGTCTTGCTCTGGCAGTGTTGTATGATCCTGCCACCTGACCAAAAGGCAGCCCTTACCAGCTCATTCATCCAGGCTTTCTGGTTGGGGAATGATTTTATTGTCGCATTTGCTGATGTCACTGTTGATGTACAGTATATGTCCAGATGTCCAGATTGATGTGATTCTCTTGCCACCCATCATGTTCCAGTCCTGTAGAGCTGTATAGCTTCATCTGCCCCCACTTTAACCTACCCTTTTAGCTGATAGAAAGTGATGTTTAGTGTGACGTGAAAAATGAGAAAGTGCCACCTTAATGCTTTTTAAAGAGCTTTCTGGGAATAAGAGAGAGGCAAAATAACTGATTTGAGCACTGGAGCACGGGAGCTCAGCAAATCTGTGGATTTTGCCAACCTTGTTGTTAGATCTCAGAGTCAATTGCTACACTCTAATTTGCCCTCACGTGTGCAGTGAAATGCATTTTAGAGCCTAGTGGTCCAAAAGGAGAGCTGCTTCCTTTACTGGACTTTACTTTACTGGACAGTAAAGTAAAGTCCAGTAAAGAAATGATCAGAATTTGATTGAGTTTGTCTAGCTGATCATGATCCATTGAAAAATTTCTTGAGCAGCCCCAATACAGATTGCACTGGCTTGGGCCTTCTAAAATGATGAGCCCTGACATTTGTATCGACTGGCATGAAACCACATAAAAGCCTTATTGTACATAACCCATATTATTTATTTATTATTAGTAACGTCATCCAGTACAACTACTTTGATATGTTTGGTCTCAGAAGTAGATGGAGAGAAAACCTCTCTCTCTGCCTCATCACTGAAAATACATTTGATTTTCAAGACCAAAAACAGATAAATATTTTTGACATAGTAGATCCTGATCTGAAAAAAGTCAGCCACCAGCTTTATACCATTCAGATAGACCAGAGAATTACCTGTATATTCAGCAAAGTGAAGTGCAAGTTGAAGGCCTTTTTTCTGTCACCTCTCAGCATTGAGTGGAGTGGTTAAATATGATGTTATAGACCGAGGAGTGACGCTGTTGTCAAACCTTTTGAAAAGATTTGTTTAGTTCTCTCGATCATAGTGATCACAGTATGTTCAAATGTCATCAACATTCATAAGTAATGTCAGCAGTATTAAAGCAGTTATGTATGCTACTCCAACAATAGACCCACTGGATACAGTACCTGAGGATGGGGGTTAGGTTGCCATGTCCTGTTCTCCAGGAGGCCACCAGGGTTGTATCAGTTTTTTTTTTTAGCATTCCCTAGACATCCATCTTACACAGGTTGGATTTCAGCATCTTTGTGTTGTCGTAAATCACTGAGATAGTCATTAATTTTTAATATCCAAGAACCTATGTGCCGTGCTGCGGTCCGACTAGATCCTCGACTTCTGAGAGCCAGCCACATCCATTACAGCCTGTCTTTGCTGTCCCCTCCCTGTGCATGTTTGGCTGCACTTTTCTGATATCATTAATACTCATCAGCAACACCTTACATTCATGCCACATTCTGCCAGGCAATTTACGCTCTACTACTTTCACTCTCCTACCTACTTTTCTCCTTCCTCTTTTTAGCACATTCTCATCCCTCTTACTCATCTACCTCTACACTTAGAGCCAAGCACTCACGCTACATGGACAACAAGCTCTAAAAGATTCCTAAAGCTGAGACCACACATTATGATTGTTTAGCCGATTATAGTTATGATTTGGGCCCCACGACTGATCATACACTGAGTCTGTTTCAGTCTGATCTACTGTTAACAGTTGGGAAATAACATAATAGTTTGAAGGATTCAAAGTAATTCAAGTAATTGTTATGAACTGACTGCCTGGTGTTCTAATTGACATGTTTGATATTTAAAACTGAAATCACAATTGTTATGTCACATTTTGAGAGAGAGTATTTACTAATTATTATACTTCAGTCCCCTCCAGATCTTTCTTCACAGCTTACAGTTTTTGTTGCTCATCCAAATTTAGCTTATTGCCTTCATCTCTTTGCCTTTTCCACACAAGTTTTGATATATGTTCATGTCTGTGTCTGTATAAGAACAAGAAAAAAATATTAACAAGATTTAGATGGGTTTGCTTAGTCAGTTTTTCCCACTGAATGACCATGTAACCACTGCAGAGGGGAGGGGTTCAATTGGTTATATTGGACTTGAGCCACCATCCAAAAGGTGTTTTGCAACCACTAAATGACATTCATTCTACTTTTCTTCTCTGTGTATATACAGTATCTGCTCTGTGAACATGATACTGTTGCCCAGAAAACTATTTTGTTTTCACAACATCACAACAACAGCTCATTGTTGCTGCTAGTGATGTGACTCTAATCATTCAGACAGATATGCAGTTAAACCTTCACACCATGGTATAAAGTGTATGTAAGCCTAGTTTCCGAGGTTAGTTATTTAAAAGGAGCAATATGTAAGAATTTGCCACCTGTTGAATTCATACACCAAAAATGGGGCAGCATATCACCAGTGTAACTGCTAACTGCTGCTAACTGTGGCTGCCTATCAGTTAGCTCAGTCAGCTGTAGCTAGATGTTCTAAAAGCTGACTCCAGTATGCCCACACTGTGAGCTCGCACCGCAAGCACAGCAGCCTTGAACCACTGGGGCTAGCTGGTTAGCATGCTAACTTCTGTAGATGTCTACAATACATAGATGTCTTTGACAGAACATCAAAACTAATATTTCTTTACATTCTGTTGATAATTTTAATTCTTTGCAGAACGTTTTAAAATTCAAGATTCAAGATTCTTACTCACTGCACCTTTAAGGATTCAAGAAACCTGAGGTATAAAAAGCTACAGATAATAACCAAAGCCAACTAAATTAGCCCTAAAGTTTTTGCTGATAACGAAGACAAATGGGTTACATTTGCATAGCATACAGACATAGCACGACTAACCCTCCAATCAACTGCAGCGGTGTTTAACGGAACATTAGACCTAAATAGTATATAGTTTCGATCTCAAAGTTACAGTAATCAGATTACAAAGCTTGTATTTGTCAGTATTTTCTGCTTTTGCATGTGCTTGAAAGCAACCAAAATCACATCCATTTGACCTTCAAAACCTTGAATCCCTGATGATTGTTAAACTATTGTTGGTGCTTATGAGTTAAATTACAACATGATAAGCAACATCTATATATCCTCATAATGGTATCCTCATAATGGTATGTCCCTGACTGCCTGTCTGTCTGCCAGTAAATACAATAACTATGTTTCATAGAAACATACGGTTCTCAACAGAATAGAAAATCTGGTTAGGCTGAAGCACTAAGCTAAATATATTTGCAAAATAATGACCGAAAATAATGTTACCTCCTTAAGGATGTGAGACTGGAAGTTAATTTAAATTTTTCCCATGTGATATGTGAAGATAAGTATGTTGAGATCTGTTAATCAGACAGTAACTTAGCTTAATTACTGACCTCCCCAGCATAAATGTTTGTGTTTAATATATCATGGTGATTAGGTGGGACATTAGGGAGCTCATGTGTTCTTGTTTCCTGTTGTAATGGCTGTTCCATTTGTCCATTTACTGCCACAGTTGTCTCTGTTTCAAGAACATGATGCTGAAAAAGTAGGGCATCTTCTCCAGAAGTGGTCAAGGTTCTTCTCGGAAAATTTTACATTTTATGTCTTTTTTTTATATTTTACATTTAAGCTTTAGCTTTCAGTCAGCAGCACGTTTATAAGCTTTCAAGTCAGATAAATCTGGGGTATATCAGATTTGCGGCTAAAGATTAAACCAAAACAGTGAAAATAACTACTACTTACTGGAGTCACTAGAGTATTGCAGTTTTCCTCTCATTTTAGGGCACTTGTTGCCAAACCTTGGCAATGGGGGAATAACACTTTGATCACTGCAGGCCTTCACATTTAAGTACTGCCATATGAGTTGATGCACTGTTGGTGGGCATTAGATCAGTCCTTGAAATCTTGTATGCTATGTTCTTCGTCCGTTCCACTTGTGATTTCCCTCATTTCAGAAATGAGATGTCTCTGACCATCTGTCAACGCAAAGTACTGGCCTCCCGTGACCAGACAAATCATTCCTAATCCTCCCGCTTCTCCTCAGGTTCTGGATCCCAGCCGTCGGTCCTGTAACGAAATAGATCCCCCTAATGAAGGAATATGGCACAGAAAAGTGCCTCCCGTTGAGTCTGTTCCCTGGCCAATGCTGCCTCAAGGATAGTGCAGCTGAGCTATACTTAGAATCAAGGATGGTGTTGACGTAATATTTTTTCTCTTTCATTGTTTTCAAAACCCTCTGTGAGGGCAGGGCGGTGATGAGACTTTACTAATCCTAATGGAGCAATCTCAACATAAACCAAGCAGCTACAGTCGTCAGTTGGTAGCAGAATGCTGTAAATATGGCTGTTAAATGGGTCTTGGCAGCCAGCTTCAGCTCACAAGCTGATCACAATGTGAAAGCCTTCCCATGAACATGTCTATCATGTACCAGGCAGTGCATTACAGTGATTATGTTTAGATTAGCAAGTTGTTTATTGCTCTCTGAGATGATTTGCTGTGCCCCCATCTGCCTTCAGTATTAATCACATATCCATGAAAACTGCATGAGAGTTACTCATTCTACTGTAGATATACTAAGACAGGCATACTGTAAACTGGACAGGCTAAGTCCACTTTCTTAGCATGCAACTTGTAAAATAAATTTTAATTAGCCTTTATATGAGAAATTTGTATGGTATATGCCATAATTAATTAACATTATCAACAGAGTGGGAAGAAACAACAGTGTTGTGAAACGTTATGTGAAAGATGTCTATGTATTGTGTTGCGGAGCTGGTCCCGGCCTGTCCTGTCTCGCAATACCCTTAGCAAGAGATAATAGTCTAATGGCCCCTGTAGTTTCAGCTGCTCTATATAAACCAGTTGCTCGCATTATAAATAAGAACAAACAAAATAAACTCTTACTCTGCTGATTAATACATGTGCTCTTAGGAATCTTCAGGTGTACTCAGCTTATTCCATCTTGTGAAGGGCTCTTTGCTTGGGTAAGATATAGACTTGATTTAAAAAAAAAAAATATGGAAAATGGAAGTCTCCTTCAAAAACAATCCAAGGCACACTGTAGGATTTGTGCAAAATTAAAATGCCTTTACTTTTACATGGCAATATGTATTAAAATGACCAGCGCGTTGTGAACAACATAGGTCTTCACCAGGGTCTTTGTCAGCAGTAGTTTACACACCAAGGTTCTATTGCACTAATGAGTTTAGTGGGAAAATGGCTCCCTCTCACTGTGTAACCCTATTTGTCAAAAAACAAGGAAGTGAGGTGGGGATAGAGAAGGGGAGGGGAGGGGAGGGGGATGGAAGGGAGAAGAGAGGAGAGATATCAAGGAGGAAGTCAATGATTAAAAGGAATTATAATGTGGCTTCTAGGTCACTCCTTTCTCTGTGTAGACATGATGCAATTTAATAATTACCCCACGTTTTCTATTCATGACATGGTCTTTCAGTCTTCTTTTTGTTCGTCTTACATAGAAACATCCACAAGGGCACTCCAGTCTATAAACAATACGTGTGATGTTGCAATTTGCAAGTGTCTCATTAAATATGTTTATGATGTGTTCACATCTTGAAAATAATTGATTTTCAAATCGTTATCACAATGATTGCAATTCCCACATTTAAAAGTTACAAGGGGCTTTTGTAGCAAGGTTGTCCATGTAGGAGGGGGAAGGTAGCTTCGTACCACCTTGTCTCTCAGGGTTGGTGCTCGTCTGAATGAGAACATAGGTGGTTCTAATAATCATCGGGTACTTCTCATGTCTCTCATTTGTTGTTTCCTCGCCCCTCAACCCTCGCCTGAACTGGAAGGTGTTCCTGTCTGCCATCTTGCAGGCCATCCCAAAGCTCTTATTTGTTCCCAGAGGAGCGAGCAGCGCTCCTCTGGGAACAGCGCTTCCGTGATCTTCGAGTTCACGGAAGTCTTTTTATCGACCAACACACCCCTTTAGTTATGATTGGACGCTGCAGCGGCTTGGACTGATCTGATACCTCACAACATCACTGGAGTTTTGTAGACAGATAAGAGATTAAACTCAAGTGTCTCACCATCAAGTTTTATATGCAGCTTGTTATTCATGCACAGATGTTCGTTCAACAAGTCACAGAGAATGAATGCACTTCTTGGGTGTTTAAGAAATAGGTGGAGATCCTTCAGAATAAAAGCAGGAGCGCAGAGAGGACTTGTTTAGTTCGCTCCCAGAACCAAATAAACTCCTTTGTACCAGACTCTGTAACTCTCCAGTGATCTTTGAGCCTATTTCTTGACTCCTCCCTACATTGAAGACTACTATTTGGTAAAGTATTTGACCAAGTACCAGGACCCATCTGGCCCATTCCTGGTCCCTTGGGACTCAACACAGGTGCGTCATATCCCGACTAATGAGTGATTAAAATTGCGATTAATAAAATAGAAACTGAGCTTGCACAAAAAGCAAAATGAGATAGCAAAGCAGATGCAGTTCTAGCTGTGAGCGTTTCTCCAGAGATGAGCTTTTTTGTTTTTCAAAAAAGGGATCATCCAGCAAAACTGTTTGCTGTCTGCTGTAAAAAGCACAGGATTGGTTATAATGTAGGGCACAGACCTATATTCCCTATAACTTTAATCACCTAAATGTCTGTACTGTTTACACTTTAAACTGCAAAGACACATGTTTGCTTTTATCACGGTGGTGATGTGCGGTTCAGAGGTATATCCATGGACACCGCGGAAAATCTGTGGATTGGGCGGTCCAGGTCATAAAAATAAACATTGTGATTGATATCTGATGGGCTGCTGGTGGGTGTAATAATACATGTCATCAGTGAGGAAAATATTACATTTACCTGCACTATAAGAAACAATACAAGTGCGTCTCTCCATTTACAGAGCTGTGTGCAATTACTCCTGCGGTACATCAGTTTAACTTTATTGATTATTTAAATTTCTCAACAATTATTAGTTTGTGTTATTATTTAAAAAAATGTATAGATAATGTCATTTCTGGCACAAATTCATCAAAAGTCTGTACAGCTGTAAAAGCTTATCCAGCTGTGATTAGCTACATCGTAATCACAAAACGGATGTCGCTTCATGTGACACTTCAGAGGAAAGGAGATCTCATTCCTCTTAAAACATATTTCCTCATTTCCTCTCCCCTCGCACGGTTGCACCTCTCCACAAATCCTCGGCGGGAGGGACTAGGACGCAGGGAAAGACGCAAGTGAGGGAAATGTAGATGCAATCAAGAGAAATGAGAAGTACCCACTGACTTCCTCCTATACCCATCACTCCTCTATCCTCCCTCCCCCCCCCCCCCCCCCCCCCCCCCCAAAAAGAAGCATACCTCTGACATCTATTTTCCTTACTAAACATAAAAATTTAACTGTACACTTTCTGAATTTAAAGTTTCTCTCTTTTACCAACTAAGATTAGGTTAAATTGCCTCATTAACTCACCAACACACTCTTGTTTTGTCTTTCCACAATCACCTCTGGGTTGGTCTTGATAAATCCTAAATTCACAGAGTTAGATGTAAATACATTCCAGCTCTAGACTCTGTTTTCAGCTGCTGCTGATGTCTGACTCTCTATCTCCTGTGCTGCTGCACACCTCTCCTGTCCCTGCCTGCCGTGTCTTGTCATCCCTGAAGTCACAGCCTTGGTCAGAGCCGCTGTAAACCACCTCCGCACTGTATCTCCTGTCTTCAAACTGAACTCCAGTGGTTCAGTCCCAGTTTGGTGTTAAGCTTTGTTCAATCTCACATCAGGTGGCCAAATCAAGTTGAGCTGGGCCCCGACCCCTGTGTGACACCCCCTGTGATCCAAGGTCCCGGTCCAGAGAAACCTTCGAGGCCCTAGCTTCACGGCTAACTGAGCCATGAGCTCATTAGCTATTTTTGGAGCTACTTTCAAGTTCAGGCCATGTTTTAAAAACTTAAACCTTAAAATATTGAAAGGTGCCTGACAGATGTCTGTCATATGTTAAAGTCTACAACATCCATTCAAATGAATGGATGGCATTTAAAAATCATGGGCATCCATCTTGAGAAATACAGCATCCCAATGTAACACTCCCTGTCTGTCTGATTGATGTCACATATTAATGCACATGTGATTTGTGTGGCTGGTTTAGGTACATTGAAATCAATAAGTGCCCTTGATTTATTATTGCAACCAAATTTCACTGTCTGAGGACATGAAGGAAGGAGGGAATTTGTCTCAGTGTGCCAGCTGATGGTGCTCATTAATATGGATAAAACTGACTAGGCGTCATCTGGGAAGAATGTCATACCACATTAAACAAATAAGTGGCTGAAACCACTGGCTGTAATTAATTGATTTACTTCACATTGATCTCCCCCTTTCTCCACCGTTAATCACATTTGGGAATCACGTTCATGTTCTAAATTTGTGCAATTATGAAATATCAAATATTCTAGTTAATCGGGCTTTTTGTCGTATGTTCTATGTTTGCATCATTCAATGTATTTGTTTCATGTTAAAAAAAGGTGGAAAACATTAGAATATTTCACCAGTTTGGTTAATGTAAAATGACACATTCCTAGGGAATTGAATAAAACTTAGGAATATGATGCGTTTTCAAAAGTTAGATACCAAATGACAAAAGTTTGATCTTTGTTTTTATCTTTATCCAAACTAAGGATGCTTTCACTGTTCCAGCCGCACAACAGCTTTTAATACCCTGCTTCATTTTCACTCAGTTAAACACATTCACACTCGGGAGCTGCCCTGTGCAACCGCAATCTTCTACTGTCGGCCACTGAGCAGCTCTGGTGGAGCAGTCTGTAGTTCACTTCTTTGGTCAAGGGCATATTAACAGTGATTGTCAGGGGAGAGGAGGGTTTTTATGTGAGCTTTTGTGATCATCAGTTCCTGTACAACATTTCAAGTATTTCAGGGAGACCTATGTGAGAAAAGATGAATGAATTGATGAATGCAGTGCAAAGAAAACATCACAAAACTAATCGGTGTCTTGGCAGAATGGAGGTCTCAGACTAAATCAGCCAGTTAAATGTGTGCATTGTTAAAAAGAGAGCTGAATCCACATCAGTGCTAATTTGTTTTTAAAGCAAACTGTCAGTTAAAGTGACAGCTGCTGATCCATGTGGATACTCTAGTACTGTTTTCCAACTCAGTGTGCTACCATTTAGTCATAAGACCAATTTTCAAACCCATGGAGTACTGCCACCTTGTCACCCAGAGAAAATCTGTGGCGCTATTGCTTAGATGATAAATGGAGGTCCGACAGGAGGAAAAACCAAGAAACTATTGTAAAACATTTCTGACATACACTATTTAACTTTGGAAAATCAATAAAGGCAATTTAACAGAAGGCTTTTCTTGTTTATCAGAAATGGTCCACCATAGCCAGGCCTGATTATTTTTTCTCCCTCTCTGTTTCTCTTTTTGGAAGAGTCTTAGCTCATAAAAGTAAAAGGGATGACCTTTCTCCTGGGTACTCACCATCATCTATGTCCAAATAAACAACTTCCTTTGACTGGCACACTGGGAGGCTGTTTCACAGTCACAGAGAATTCTAATGCAAACTGTGCATACTGCACAGTGATCAACAGCTTGGGCTGTTATATCAGAAGTGCCATGGAGCAGCTAAAAATGTATAACTGCTAGATAATGCGAAGACTGTAAAAAAAATCATATCAAATGTCTTTTATAATGAGATCACAATGCAGTTGGTCATCGTACGACATTGATATTCATATGAAGCAGTAACATCATACATTAAATAACAGGCAATTATTCATTTTGGTATAACATTTTTACTTGGGTTGCACAGTTCTTGCTGAATCGCAATGAGAACTGAGATGACAGTTCTCACACATGATTCTTATTTTTTCATCAAAAACATTTATTGCACTTTTTTTACACTCAAGTGAAAAAAAAGGCTTTCTACTGGGCTTTCAACATCTGTGATAACACATACAGTAGCAGAGTGCTGGACTTAAAAATAACATAAATTAAATTGGACTGGGAACTTGAAGGATACAGCAATGCACTGTACAGTAGTGCTGTACATTTTCCTCTATAATACCAATTTTTTAATGCTCAAATTTAGCCTATTTTCAATATTTACTATGTACCTATACACCGTATACACAGGCTTATGCTTTGCCAATGCCACAGCATGTAGCTGTTATACATTCTGTCCATGAGAGGGCATTCACTCAATACCAAAAAACTTTAAACTGATAGCATTCATGCAAAATACTTTAGGTAGACACTGGTAAGTCCCATGATGAGGAGGAGAGAGGCATCGCTTCTGACTGTGTAACTTTAGAGGTTATCACATTGAACTGAGATTGAGTTTAGGCCAGAAACTATCAAAGCACAGACAGAAAAGTCTGTTTGTGGGAACACTGAATGTTGCTGCTGACTGTTTTCCTTTTATCACTCTACACGTTGAAAGGCTGTTGTTAGCTCAGCCAACACTCAGTTTACTTAACTTAGCGTTACCTTAGCTATCTAGCTAATGCCAATGAAAACCCATGTTCAGCACTTTGTTATGTCACAGCACAAGTGCTTCATCCCAGCTATAGTAACAGTGGCTGACAGTGGAGCACTGTGACTGAGGATGACAAATGAGAGAGATGATTGAGTTGTATGCGTAAATGTTGAATTAATAGCGTGTTTTGCTTCACACTGTGTAAGTTTGATTGATAAAGCAGCTAGGATTGTTGAACAAGTCAACACATCAATGCAGCTTCACCTGAATGCATAGCGAAATAGGAGCAAGTGAATTGCCGTCATTTAGAAATGAGATTGCATACACATAGATGTATGAATCAAGATCATGATTTTTGCTAGCCCTATTTTTTACTGATGCTGTGATTGCAGTATATTAAATTCAATTGAATAACTAAATATATTCTTTGATATGAAAATTAAATATAAACTAAAATATTCCAAATAATTGTGTTGTTGGACACGGGCTGTGCATGGGGATGCAGTGGCCGGCAGAACCTCCAAAGTATGCTACATTATTGTTTTTTGAAACGTAATTTTTTCATCTTTATTGCTGAAACACATACTGACTGGGGCAGAAATACTGTCATGACCATTTGCGAGGAAAGCGGGTGTTATGGATTAAGAACAGCAGACTTTGAGACCATCATGACCCACGGTGCCTTTGGACCAACCAACCTGACCGGCTGGACCACCCCAGGGAGGAAGACAGTGGGAATTAGAGCCATGCTAATCCATCTTGGTTAAGGCTGCTCCTGGCTAATGTCTAGTCACAGGAAAGGAAAATGGACAAATAGGACTCAGGGTGGCCATAAATTGAGAAATCAGAGACTGCACATCTTCACAGACACCTGTCTCTACCATAGCATCTCGGATCAAGCTGTGGCACTTGATGTGCTTGAAGGACTACAGCTGGACAAAGGAGTGGTTATTGTCACCATTATATTGCTGCTCTTTACATAGGCCCTGACACAAATTTAGAAAATGAAGTACATGCATGTCTTTCTCTGGAGTTGTCTACTTCAGCTTTCATATCAAATGCTTGTTGGATTGTTCTTGTTATGGATCCACCAGTTCCAGTTCATACCAATGCCTAAAGCCAGTGCATCTGCAAACACCATGTACTAATCAATTACTAGTGATCTTTTAAAAAAAAAAAAAGTTATTTAAATGAATCAGTAAAATTTTGTGGTTCTAGTCAGTTAATACATTTGTTTTGTGATAATGCTTAAGTTAAATGCCTACCACATCTTCACCTGAGTGCAAGCATATTTGTGTCTCAACATTTTTTATCATACTATTTTCAATTATTATGTAGTTAAGCATTGTTACACAGGAGGGTGTGCTATCATCTTCATCACCAGTTATTACTACATTATTCATCAACACAGTGTTAGAAGTTACTAAATAACCTGCAAGGCATCACAATGATACGGATGTGTGAGACGACTGTGTGCTTCATTACTATGTGCAGTGCTGCTTATGTTCACTCCATTCACACCAGTGTTATATGTAAGTGAAGCTGAAGTAGCGGCTCCACAGCACTCAAGAGAGAATATAATGTATAATTGAGGAGGTCAGTGTTGAGTTTGACCCACATATTTCGATCCCTGTCTTTGGATTCCTTTATAGAGGGAGAACTAGACTTTGCAGAATGCATTTTATAGAGCTATGTGATTCACTACTATAGTAGGGTCTGGTAATAAGCAGTTTTATCACTCACCATTAAACCCAACAGGAAAGCATTTACATACATCTGTTATTTTTTATTTATTTAATTTTATTAGAAAAGAGGATGGAATGGATGGTGGTGGTTTATTTTAAAGATGACCTAAAGGCCTTTACCTTTAGGGAGTGTAAAAATAAAGGTCCTAGTAAATATATTTGATACTTTCATAAATGTTATGTATTTTCAAACTACCATTTTGTGATGGAAAATACAATCTGAAGATAGGTACACCATGTTATCCGACAAGTAGAATTGAGCCACTTTTCACTAGCTTGCTGACACCTTTGGTTGTTATTCTGCTTGCTGTTATTTCCTTCGTCCTACCAGCACGTCCTGATGCACCTCGATGTGATTAACCTTTTGTAGTTTTTCAGTGTGTAGGAGGACGATAACCTGGTCTAAATAATAAGCCCATAAGCTTGACAGGATCTAATTAATTTCTCTCTGTAAGCTACTTTATAACCTTTACCGTTCACACTCTTACTGTCTTGGCAGTCAGACTACGGCCTAATGGTTGGCTTGAAGTGCAGTGAGCCATAAGGAAGATATAGACTATAATGATCGCTCGGTAAAAAATATGAAGTTGAGGGTTGAAGACAAGCTATAAAAAGCACACTTTTCACCTCAATGTGATAAAAAGCAGAAAGGTTACATTGATCAACTGTTTAATAAAAAAGGTATTTAATGTCCAGAGTCTCAGAGAAAAAAAATACTGTACAAGAAAATGCCAGAAAATAAGCTGTGGTTTTCTCAGGCTTTTTACATCTATGTAATATTTATAAATATACAACAAGATTCTATTTACATGTTATTTCAGCCTTCATCCCTGTCTTCTTATTTATGAAATGGATCGCTGAATTCAGCTTGCAACGCATGTGTATTTTGAGTAGTGTGTACCTACACAGAGAAGCAATAAAGATAAAATAAAACAAGTCCATGTCCTCTATATCTACACTCATTTTGCCATGTATACAGGGTTTATAGTGTCATAATGCTCTCCTTGAACATTTGGTCCATATTTATGAAAGCCACTGAGCACACACCTAAAACTCCCTGAAGTGTACACAGCATGTTGTTGAACATGAAATCAGGAAGCAGAAGCAACAGATATGTTTTTGATGTGTGGTACGATCCAGCTTATCAGCCTTCCAGCTTATCAGCCTCTTGCTGAGGACTCCGGGGGACACGTCTCAAGCCTGATTTTTTTTAATCAAATGAATCACACTGTTCAATGTTCCTATTATTTCTCTCTCTTTTTTTCTTTTGAATTAAGCTTTCTCTTGTATGACCTTTTCTCTGTGCTTCGTTTTTATTCAGTAGATTCCAGTTGCAGGTATTTCAGTGGGTCTCAGTTATCTCAGGCTGTTGAAAACAAAAATCTGTCCACACGTTCCAAAAAAAACATCTCTTTACACAACACTTAAACAAGCATGCCGGGCCTGTAGCTGGCAACAAAGTTTACACTGATCATGACAAAGACCAGAGAAGACCACTCTGGGCTGCGTAAGAGCATGAATGTATAATAGACCTGGATACAGAGATGCCGCTCAGCCAAGCAAAAAGTTCTTCTGCAGCCCAAAAAGCTATATCTCCATTATAAAAGAGATGTCTGCAAAACTGTTGGCATTTTAAACTAGAATGGCGCATACCCAGATTTTTATTTGGATAAAAATAAAAAAGTGAGAATAAATTTGTACTCACTCATAGATACCAGCCACCTAAATACACCTGATTTTTCCATCAAGATCAATGCAGTATTCTCCAGAAATGAATGAAAATGCCAAAAATGCCATATCTCGCAATGTTAAAGAGAGTGAGAATTTTTTTTCTGGATCTGTCCATTTATCCAGATGTGCACCAATGGAGTAAATGGGGTACTGTTCTGGGCCAAACGCCCTAATGTGACTGGAGCCTGGTGCAGTTCATTTGAAGCACTGAGTTTGTTACCCTGTCACGCAGTTGTTATCCTAATTACAGACACGTCAGCGTATGATCATGAAATTGCATTGTTCTACGCAAATTTAAATAATAATAAAAGAAATTAAAAAAACATACTGTATATTTCATATAAGTGGTTACACACATACTCACACACATACATTAAACAGTAACTACTGATGTGACAGAGCCCGACCCGAACCCAGACATGATTGTCCTGACAAGCCGGGCTGGGTTACTCCAGGAGCTGATCCTTTCTCTGATGATAGACACTGATGTTTTTAATTGCTCCAGTTTGCTAGTTTCAGTCAGGAATACAACACCAGGATTTTATACTCTTGTAATTTCACTTGGGTTGTCTTTTTCATTATTTGACAAAGTCTGTAAACATATCCACTGTCTGCTTTTCAGGGGTTCTTTCAGGCTATTTCCCACTAGAGCAGCCATTGCTGATACTGAGTGACAAAAATGCTTCACTCCCTCAAAAGAATGAAAAGACACCAGATGCTCCCTTATAACCAGTGAAGTATCTGAGAGACACATGGAGGGGAGCTGATTCTGTCAAGAATAGCAGAAATAGAAGATAGAAATGTGAGCTGACATGACGGCCACAGCATGTGTCTTAAGTTAACTCACCTGACAAGCACAGGTGGCTAACTTTTAACTCAATGAAGCAGAGAGAGCAGAGAGGGTTAAACTGAAGCAGCTTGAAGAAGGTCAGCCACGGCCTCTGTCACGATCACTGACCAAAAGCCTAACAGAGGAAAGAACAAAGCTAAACAAAGCAGACATACCTCTGTATGTGAAGAGAAGGGATATCTCTGTCGGGACTAGTTTTGACCCATTAAATGCACCAACTGAGCCGTGCCAGTGTTTCAGTTTATTCCAAATGAGTTTTTCATTTACTTGATAAATGGGAAGAAGAGAATCTGAATAGGTGTGGCAGGTGACAGATGATACTCAGTGACTAGATCTGAGCACAATTTGCAGGAAATTTTCTTTTCAAATTGTAATTGACAGGTATGGAAGTGGGGCAAATAATATTGGATACAGGAAAGTACCACACGCTAGCCAGACAATTATGGGCGACTCCTGAATGATTTAACCTACTGTTGCCAGGTGGCTTCCAACCACAAAATTAACACCTTCCTCAGCACAAAAATTAGTTTAAACTCAAATTATGAAACAGTGACAGGATTACCTTGATGTCATTTTTTCCAAGACACAATTTTGCCTGCTCTCCAAATTTGATTTAGACCTTGGTTGGACCATCTCAAAAAGGTCATGCTGATGTTTACATGGGTCTAATACATTTTTAGCCCGAGTGCAGGAAATCACATTTTAAGCCAACATATTGCCAAAGCTAGGCCTCATTTATCAGTGTGCATCTAAATCTATTCGCAACCACTGTGAGTGCATGTGTGTTACATTAATTGACATCCTACCAGCACGTGTCAAGATTTGACTAAGAAAGTAGATGGCGGAGTGATAAGTTTACAGAGCTTCACCAAGTAAACTGAGAGAAAGAACGTTTTTTTTTGTTTGTTTGTTTGTTTGTTTGCTTTTTTATTATTATTATTTTACCACTATGATTCACGGGTAGTCTTCACACTTTAAGGAATAGGCAATTTGCATATCAAATAGTGCAAAAAGGCAAGACCTAAGTACTATGGAAAATCATACTGTAACAGCTACAGCAACACCTAAAGAAATATAGTGATTTAAATCATTGGTCAGATGAAAGGCCAGGTTAGATTGTCAAATTGTCTTGTGGTTGAAGTGTCAAAGAGTCGTTTTATGTCTCCCCTGCATTGCCAACTGCATTTGTCTCCACAGAAAAAAAGAAAAAGGCTGACAGCACATGTTGAGCCATCATCAATTTCAGTACATTAAAAACAAACTTCCACAGACTTACCACTTGTTTGACATGCATTCTTTGTTTTTGTTGACTGGATATAGTTGATCAGTAACCAATAGCTAATAACTCTTTGTGGCATTTTTTTTACCTTCATAGGAGGAAATTAACTCGCCAAAAACAATCAATCAACAATCGTGTCAAGTTAGTCAGATTCAAACCCGGTATCTGTTTTCTATTAGGTATCCACAGTGACAACTGAGCAGCCATGCTGCCAATGTTGGTAATTGACTAATCAATATGGTTCACTGCCAGTTTGATCCTGTCAGTGACTTACTACACAAAGGGACATAAAAAAGTTTGTAAACCATGCAAATACTTATTATCTTCTTCACTGATTCGATTGTTGTTTTTATTTTGCTCCTTCAATGAAATATCCAGCATTTATAAACCAGGAAATGCACACAACACACACAACATTAGCATTACTTTTTTGCTCTGTGATATTTTCATCTTACCATTAGAATTATGCAATTAATAGTCATCAACTTACTTTAGGAATACCATATGAGCATAATGTATATATTGGCATACATTAGAAATTCTCTGCATTCATCTTATGATGGTTTTAGAATTCCAGCGGTAAAGGATCAGCAATGAAAGTGAAGTAATTAGCAATTTCCATCTGTCATGTCACCTGAGGAAACATCCCTTCTGTACATGTTTAAAGAGGCGAGGATAAATCAAACAAGCATCTCGGCTATGATTCAAATGTTTTCGGAAACTAAGCAAGCCCTGCTTTTAACCTAGCTTTTCATCTGATAAAAAGGTAGATCTGCCCAGCAGCACATAATGGGTCTCCAGACTTTTGGAAAGACGGATTAAAAATTAAGCACTGAACTTCAACATCATTATTCCATCATTATTATTTGTTCCTTTCAGGAGAAAAACCAACGCATATGCCTCTAATAATAATCTCACCAGGAGGGGATAATTATGACACATGGCCCACTTATCTCAGACAACATCGTGTTAAAGCTTCAAAATGAAACAGCAGCACATTCCTGAAGCAGCAGCTGAATGGCATTCCCCTCTATCCTGGAAAATGTAACCGCATGGCAAAAACAGGAATCTCAATAAAGGGGCTTGATGTCATGAATATTGAGGTTGCAGACATCTGACCTTCCTCTGGCTGTCCAGTGTCCCTTACTTGGCATTGAAAATAATGAGAACCATGAAAAGCAGATTGTTGACAGTGACCCCTTTGACTCTGCACTAAATTTATAGCTGCTAAGTGGAGACAGCACTCATGGCTTCTGTGGGGGTCAAAGCTATCATGACCATAAAGCTTTAATTACAGGGCTCGGAACTGCCAAGTGAACACTATCATGTGTTGTCATATATGGGTTATGGTCAAGTGCATCTACAGTACAGAGAGATATGCAGTACAGTGCATCTAGCTGTATTTTGTGTACAGTATACCTTTACAGTATTTAACGCAGCTTGGTCACCAGAATAAAATGTTAGCAGTTAACATTTTAAACACCATAGATATGTTCTAATTTGTCCATGTCATAGAATACATACTATATTGACATGTGCACAAAATGTGTCATAACAAGTTCACATTACATGTTATTACCTGACCTTCATGTCAGAAGACGGTGGTGGAGTTACAGGTGACCAGGCTGGCAAGCCAGTGATGACAGTTTGAGTCCCCATTTCAACATTTGTGTGAATCTACTGGATATTTTTTGACAAGTGACCCCAGGGTTTCAACATTAATAAGCATGACACCACTAGATATTTTTAAGGAGACTTCGGGACAATTTCCAGCCATGTTTGTGGCGACAAAACTGGGTATTTTTAACAAGACCTTAGGACATCTCCAGACACATAACCAAAACAGGTATTTTAAGCCAAAACATGATCTTTTCTTAACCCTAACCAAGTGGGTTTTGTGCTTAAACCTAACCAGCACAGCATTCTGAAAAGAGGTAAATTAGAAATTGAACCTAAAAGAATGTAAAGTTGCAACATAAAGAAACGTCAAGTTGTAAATTCATGGTTTTGCAGAAACGTGCCTCGCCAACTTTAATCTGCCGATTGGGTTGATTAAATGGCAGACATACTGTACAACACATGGGTGTTTGAACCAGGAAGCCAACATTTATGCATATTCTCCATATACATGTACTCTATGTACAAATATAACAAGCTCCCTTTTTTTTACTCTTTAAAGGAACTATGCTGATCTTACCTCCCTAACCCTAATTATATCATGTCACCGCCAGAACGAATGCCTCCAACAAAGAGTCTTTTATGGTGCTGCACTGGTGAAAGGTCTGCAGTTTTACCATATAAAAACAACGTTAGTTTAGTTATTCCTGCTAATCTGACTCATGAAAACATTATAAAAATCTGTTGGCTTGCAGGTCATGCTCAACATCTCATGTAGTATCACCTTTTCAAGTGGTTTGTACCGAGACAGCCATTGTACTGCCTAAAATGATCATTTCAAAACATTTCCCAGCTGCTGTGGGTTCATCCACTGGGTCAAAACATTTTTCCACAATGTGGGACCCTTGAGTGATTTGGTTTTGATATGTATGCGCATATCTATGCATTTATTATTATTTACTAAAAAGTATCTAGAAATAAGCAGCAATTGTGTCTTAAGTAAGGTAAGATGAGGAAGTGAAAATCACTGAGCTAGTGTCACTGATAGAATACTTAAAGAGGTTCATGGCAACATGTTTGGCTTTTAGTAAACATCATTCTCATTTTATAGAAGTGAAAGTGATGCAGGGCCAAAGCAAGGTTACCTTGGGGTTGTACAACATAATGTGCTTCATGCTATGTGACTCTGTTTATTGCTTTAAGATGTTTCTAAACTGAATGAATCATTACACAGCACTTAATGGATTAGTGCAGTCAGGCCACTAGTTGCGGTACTTTGCGTACAAAGGACAGACGACTCTATATCAGTACAAGAGTGTGTATGTGGGTTTAAAGTTAGAATAGTTAATCAACCTAAAAACTAAAAACACTGAACTTAAAATGATGAATTTAGTCTTCTGTTAGTCATATTTTACTGATCATATCATGTAGGGCAAATGATCATTTTGGAGAAACTGTAGTGTTTTTAAAAAGGAACTAAAAACAATGAATCAATCATCCAAACATGCCAATTATTATTCTGTTATCAACCAATAATTTTAGCTCTAATGTCATACAATGTAATACGTACCATATCATTCCATCCACATATGTTCTAAATAGCCTGCATGGATGTGGGGCAAAACTAAAGCCTGTATTTCTCTCCAGCAATTTTCAGTTTTATTTAAGCAAGAACAGCAATGAGCTACTGTACTTCATAAACAAGCAGCCCAACATCATTTTTTTGGTAAACTGCCACAGGGTTGAACTTTTAAGTGACCACCCCCAACTTGTGTGTGTCAGCATGAACCATTACTGGAGCCAGTCCCACTGTGTGCTGCCGTTATATTACACAGTGTAGCTTTAGTTTTATTTCTTCACCTGATGGTGTTCCTGTCCATCCCTAAGACACAGTGCGAGAGCACATAAAACCAGCACATTTTGTTTAGAAATAACCACACGGGAAACACATTGTTGGGTTTTATCATTTTTTAATGCTATTCCATCAGCGGTGCATGAAGATGCAGCGGTTGGTAACTCCTCCAAATTAAGCTACATTTTTGTTTTTTAACCTTGATTTCATTGGTTTTGTTGCTGAAACACTACTAACAAACATAACTGTTTGTGGTAGAAATACTGTCATCATCATTGGAGAAGAAAGTGGGTGTTTTGAACTAAGAGCAGCAGACTTTGAGACCATCACTGCCCTCTGCATATTTCGGCCATCCAAATTGACCAGCTGGGCCACCCCAGGGAGGAAGAGAGTCGAAATAAGAGCCATGCTAATCCAGCTTGGTTTAAGGCTACGCCTGGCTAATGTCTGGTCACAGTAAAAGGAAAGGGACAAAATGAGACACAGGCTGGCCAAACAACATGAAATCAGAGGCTGTTGTGCCCACAGAGACCTGTCTCCACCACAACATCTCGGATCAAGCCGACAGAGCGCAGGACTATAGCTGGAAGATGAGAGGTGGACTAACATCGATGCTTGGTACTCACACACATTGAAAGTTGATGGACTTTTGACATAACGATACTAACTACATTATCATCACCACCTCGGTGCTGCTGTTTACACACACCCTGACGCAGATTCAAAAGATGCAGATGTGTTTATACATATTTGTATATTGATAACTGTATACAGTATATGTTCTGTAATTTGTGTAGCATGAAGGTATTTACAAACTTTCATTTCGTCATACAACCGTGTTGTGTAATGAGGAATAAATTACCTTGTAACTTATATAAATATAAGTATATAATAGCTAATCTCAATTTTTGAAGGAGGCACACATAGTATGGTGAATTTCTGATGTACAAAATGCTCTGGCAAGGTGACCAAATAGATTAATAACTAAAGAGGTACAAAAGTGCTTAAATTAATCATTGGCTAGGCCTTGTTTGTGCCCTCGTGGATATAGAGCTTGCATTGGAGGAAAATCTATAGCTGTGAGGGAGCACAGGGTCAATGATGTTGTTCTCCACAAAGTGCATTGCACTCATTTGTCTGCCTCACTGGTGGCACATTTGCCCAGCAAATAAAATAGAATGCTTCCTGCATGGTAGTACATCTGATAAAATTAGCTCTGGAACAAGGGCAGGGCCACCTTCGTAAGCCTTGATAGTGGTCTGTCTTTCAGGTGCCCTTTCAAACTTTTTGGGACACCCGGCACCCTGCTCTAAATCCATACGCTTGTCTTGGGTGAAATGAGCCGTGTCACTTTGGATCGGTGCATCACTATCAGCCCCAAGTTAGAGAACAGCCTCATGCTTCTTCAAAAAGTTTGCAAAGCCTCTCAAGTTTGATATATTATCTGAAGACTAGAAGGAGAAAGAGTTTTTTAAACATGAGATGTCATGATAAGTCTGATCATGCTGCTCTGTTATTCACAATTTATTTCGGAAAAAAGAAACAGTTTGCTTTACAGGGCTGTTAGATTGTTAGATTGAAAGTAATTATATTTCTTTGAAGAACAGATAGCAGTTTTGTATGTAATGGAAAGATAGAGGCCTTTATAAAATAAAATTGGTAGAACAGAGAAATGTGGCATAGCGTAATAAATCTTAGCTTACTTATTATTCTCTCTGTGACATTCTTTTAATATCCCTGTAGTTAACTTCAGACTGTATTTGCAGCTTACAGAAAGGTCACAATTTTTCAAGCATGTGGCCTCAGCAGTTCCTCGAGAGTAATGCATATCCAAATCACTGAGCGTGCTCTGATTGATTGGTATACAGAGATCTTCAATCTAAATAGGGATTGGAGTGGAGGCTACAAGAGATTACTCTGTTTGAGAGGCAGAAAATCTTATGCAGTATAAATAATCTCTTTATCAAGGATGGATTTCAACCATCAGAGGACGGGCCAGTTTCACAAAGTTAAAGCCAAAGATTGGTTGGGAAATCTCAGAGCAATATCTGAAGGTAGAGCAGTCTAATGTAGAATCTAATCCATTCAGTCCCATACAGCATTTCAAACAACATATTAAAGCTGCACTTTGATTAAGGCTGACAAGTTCAGTGTGCTGCATATTTTGACATAACACATTTCAAAATGCAACATGAAAGAATATTCCAATCTAATAGACGTTTCCTATTTCCATGTATTTTGTTTTTCCATTTACAGTATTATAGATATACACAAATCAGAGGAAGTGGTTGAAGTAGAAGAGTCATCATTACTGTGACGGTGTCGGCCTTCAATACCAGGGCATTTGAATGCAAGCTGTACTATAAAATGACATTTTTTCTGCTTTTACTCTCTATGTGATGTACTTTTAACGATGTCTCAAACATCAGGGAGAACCTGTTTGGTTCTGAGCTGCTCCAACAGTCATCGGGCAACTTTGAATAAAACTGAATGTGAAACACACACATCTTTACTTCATGAAGACACCATAAACTTTATGTAGATTCCTCAGGCATGCTGAGGACCAAGCAACCAATTCGCTGTTGCTGCAAACCACACGTGTTCAAATTTTTACTTGTCATATACTGTATATGCCTTATTAACATGTGTTCAAAACCATATCACATTTACATGATACGTTTATGATATGGGCGACAAGACTGCCAAGACAGTGACCGCAATTTGAGTCCATGTTTATAAGTATGACTCAGTTGGACATCTTTGACCAGGGACCATGGCATTTCAACATTTGTAAACGTGACACCACTATATATTTTTTAGAGACCTCGGGACGATTCCCAGCAGTGTTTGGGGCAAACAAAACAGGTATTTAAACCAAAACATGATATTTTCCTAATGTTAACCAAGTGGTTTTTGTGCCTAAACCCAACCAGAGCATAAGCACAGCACTGTGATAAAAGTATACCTATAGCTGCAACATAAAGAAACATAACATTTTAACCTATCTGTAATTTTGCAAAAATGTACTTTGCAATCATTATTGATTAATTGATTAATTCATATACAATGCCATACAACTGCTGGTCTATCAAGGTTGACACTATGTGTCCTCATACATGTACCCTCAGTGTTTCCCACACATACATTTTACTTGGGCGGGCCTAAGTATATTTAGCAACCCATTTTGTGCATCTTATATATCTACTTTTTATTGTTTTCGTCCAAGATTGCCACCAGCATAGTGGACAATCTGCCTTCGCACTTCCCCTCCTGTCGACTGTCACTCACAACTATGATATTACACTCCTCCTGTAAACACACTGATTGTGATGTGACCTTTCATATTTAATGTAGGCCTACTTATGCCTTTGTTTTGTACAAACTTGTAGGTGCACCCAGTTATTGTGATACTGTTTGGTGCACATTGCTGACAAGTAGCATTGCAGGATTTCAGATTTTTCAAACTCAAACAAATTATCTCTTACTTTCTTCCCCAATTGACCAGTTAAAAGTGTTTACTAACTTTAGAATGCCATGTTCTCAATATCCGATTTTCCAACAGAGGTGGAAAGTTATGTTCCATGTACACACAAACAAGTGACAATGCCAAATTGATCTGCTTATCATCCAATCTTTTAATTAAAAGCAATTTGTTATGTGTATAAACAATTTCCAATCAGAGCATCTGTTAAGATGTTTGAAGATGACACTGGCGAAAAAGCAAGTGCCTTTGTCTGCAGTCAGTTTCTCCACTAGTAGCTCCTGAACAAATTGAATGAATTAGTACATTGGTGGTAATTTATAAAAGGCGAGGATAAGGGAGATAAAGATAGATACAGATTTGATAAATAAGACAGATAAGAGCAATGGATAAGGAGAAGATTAATAGTATTTATGTATCGAGAAGGTAAGTGTGGTTCTTATCTGAGCAATGCAGGGTTTTAAAGTAATCAACAAGGATTCACAGCGAGTAAAATTAAAGGGCTTTATCTGCATGAAATGGTGCAGATTTAATTGGGATAAATAGTGTGCTGATGAGCAAAGAACAGTTCAGTAAGTGAGAATTAGTCAGTAAATAAATTCAGGATGAAAGTACTGCCCAGAGTCAATGTGCTTGCAGCATAAGTTTGTGTCAATTCCTCAAATTGTTTAACATTTTAAATATTTTTGGCACCTTCTGTGACCAGACTGAAGCTGTTGGATGTGGAAACCACATGCCAATTTCTTCTTTTTTTATTTTGAATGTTCCTGCAGTTGGGCTTGTTCATTTCAGCTAACTTATTGGTTTGTTTGAAACCCATTTCCACACTTGGAATGGATGTGCTTGGTAGCAGATGCCTCAATTTCAGACCACAGCAGAAGTACACACATGTACACACACAGACACACATGTTGGACTGGAACTGTGCCTCCATCAGCTTTTTCTTGTCTGACGTACAGATATCGATTTACAGGCCAATTATGAGCTGCCACCTCTGGAGTTTTATAGAAACATGATAAACATCATCATTCTCTTTGTACAGCCTTCAAAAGGTGGCAGATGGTTCATAGCTATTTAATCAATTGGGATTCAATGGCCCAATACACTGCACGTAATGGTGCTTATGCTATTTTGGCCTACTGTGGTGTGAGTTCATGCTGTTAAAGTCAATTCTGTGCACCTGCTCGTTTAGCATTATCCAAAACCTTTTTCTATTAATCTAAATTATGAAGCAGTCTGTATAGTTTGTTAAGTGGCTTTGGTTATCAACATGTTTCCCGAGTTGAAATTGTGATTGGGAAGTATGTGATTGATCTCTAAAGGCTACTCCTTATCGTACAAAACCCAGCTATAGGCACAGCCATTTGTCCAATTGAGCACTTACAGAATTATTAGGGATTGGTCTCATTGCCAACAATATAATCTAAGTTTTACAGGCAAAATGTTACATTACTGTGTGCTTAGCCACAAGCGTGGGAAGCTTTGTTATTAGATAAGAGGCCTGTTCGGAGAGGAATGGAAACAAAGGAGCCGGATAAAGAGGGTTTAATCATATTGAAAACTGTCTACAATAATAAAAAAATTTTTAATAAAGGCAGAAAAGTAGAGTAAAGGTAGGTAGTTTTAGTGATAGTGGGAAAGCCCAAAAAAGTGTATGTTGTGATAAAGGCCATAAAGATGGTTTGAAAAGTTTGTATACTGCGTCTTATTTCACTGACTTTATCAGGCAAATGTGGCCATTGTTCGAAAATGGAACTACACTACACTAAAACTACAGCCACACTAGCAGCTATGTGAGGCTTTGGCACAGAAGTGCTTAGATTTACTGTATTAATTGGGTTTCTTCAAATCCACAATTACATCTGATTTTTTTGTTTTTGTTTTTGTTTTTTGTTTTTAGTACTAGCAGCTCATTAGATCATCATCAGCTTCTTTCTTAGTACTAACTATTGCATCTAGACTTGTAAAGATGAGCAGATCATTGTATTTATGCCCTGTGAGAAAAAACGGGTATTTCACAACAACAGTTAGACGTTATCTTCCTGATTTTTTCCAGATTAGAATTATGGAAGCTCAAATAATATTCACAAAAAATAAGTCTAGGGTTAAACAAACCACCACCGCCCTTCAGTGGTTAATAAACAAAGGTTGTTACAAAGTTTGGTTTTTCAAATCTGTCGGTAAATAGTTTCCCCTAACAAATCAATAAAGGATTTCTGAAAAAGGAAATAAACCCAACATTTCCTCACTATCATACAGTCAAATCAACACCTCTCTCAAACACTTTTTAACCTTCATTAAGGGAGGGTTTATAGTATGACTGCTGGACTGTGTATCGGACTGCATTAGTTTTAATTGCATTTTGGTGTCTTGTGATGCCCTAACGTTTGGTCTACTGCCACCATCATTAGGAATTATCCTCTGGGGACCATTAACATCTGCACAAAATTTCACAGCAAGCCATCCAGTCATTAAGATATTTCAGTCTGGACCAAAGTTTTTGAACTTACATGCTAATATTGCCATCCCTAGATAAAAATATGTTGGACATAACTAGAGAAATATTATTAGACTAGTCATTAAGATAAACAAGATAAGCGGTTTTAAATCTCTAATGTTTTCATGGTAAAGGTTTTGCCATGTTTTGATATGATACTTCATTTTAAAATATGTCTCCTTGCCCACTGAGATTTAACTCAAATAGTTACTTTATTTATATTACCTCTGGGTGGTACTTCCTCTGAACCAGCCCTTGAAATGCGTTTATTAGCTAAAGTTTTGCTTGTATGGATCAAGATTTCTGGAATTCATTACAGTGCAAAGATGTTGTACGGGGTTTGAGGCTCAAGGGGGATTTATTTGTCGTTATATGACATAGGGTTGCATAGCAAAATGAAAGTTTGTAAACTCTGTCATGCTACGCAAACATAAAACATGTAAACAGGTAGTGCATCTTTTAAATTTGTGTGGGGCTGAATGTAAAAACAGCAGCGCCAAGATGGTGATGATACTATGGTTGGCATTTTCATATCAAAAGTTGGACTCTCTCCTCAGTCCACCTCTCCTCATCCCACCGTAGTCCTGCACTCCATCAGCTTGGAACACGGTCCGGCAATCGAGTGCAACAGCTTGATCTGGGATGTTGTGGTGGAGACTTGTCCCTTTAAAGATGTGGGCACAACAGTCTGTGATTTCCTGTTGTTTGGCCTACTTGTCCATTTAATTTTCTTGGGACCACACATAAACCAGGACCATCCTTAAATCCACGCTGCATTAGCATGGCTCCCATTCTGGATATCTCCCCACTCCTCCCTGGGGCGGTTCGACTGGTTAGGTTGTATGGTTGAAAGATGCCCTAGGCAGTGATTTGTCTCCAAGAACGCTGCTCTTATTCCAAAACCGGCACTTTCTTCTCCAATGCTGATGAATGTATTGCTGTAATAATTGTTTCAGCGATAAAGTCGAAAATAAATGCCAATTCATCTGCATGTGCTACAGTTGCAATAGTGGCCACCGTGCAGTTGTAATAAATATTGGATGACAATAACTGCACAATAATTTTAAATTATGTTATGTGTAATTCATTATGATGATGGTTATGATGATGATGATGGTGATACAGGCTTCTTTGAGATGAACTGTGCCTCAGATGGAGAGCAGACAAGATTGGCAGCAGCAGCAGAGGGTGGAGTCAAAAAGCAAGAGTCAAGTAGGTTTTACAGCAGCCATTAGTCTGAACAGGAAGTCACAGAAACACTCACATCCTGTTAGATCTGCTTCCAATCTCTTGGAATGTCTTTGATTGAAATGTTATACATGTTATACGGCTCATGGTTCAACCTCACCTTTACATGAATTCTCATGTAAATCAGCATCATATTAGTCGGCTGGGATGACATGTCATAAATAAAAAACATTAATAATGAAACCCAGAGAAAATAAAGACAAGAAGGTAACTTACACTACTGATCTGTCAGATATAAAGACAGTCAGGGCTTCAAATCTGTGGACTATAGATGTTATTTTAAGTGTCCTCACATCCCACTTACCAAAAGTTTGTGTTCCTAAATACTTCAATAATCAAATCAGTTCAATGTCAATATTCACTAGGCTGAGACTAGCTATGATTTTATGTTTTCACATAGCCACGTTTTCTTTCAACAGAGTAAACCTTCAAAATCCCACAAAAAAACTCAAAATGTTTCCAATTCAGCAAAAAATAAAAGTTTATATAAAACATCACATTGTTGAGTCAACATCTAAGCCAATCAGCTGTTAGATCAAGCAATAGCCATTTGTTTTCCCATCATGTCCTGGGTTTTGCAGTCAGTGGAGAGAAAAGTGCAGCACCTGGCTTCAAAAACTGCGGCTGCCTTCATCTCATGAGATCATCGTTGTCCACGTGTGAATGACATCAGAGCAAGTCGGACACAAATCTTGTTCCGCGATCGCCGGTTATCGATTCTGCACAGGCCTGGCTCATCTCAAACAAGGCTATTTATGATTGATGTACATGATGTAGGACTGAGCAAGCTGTAGCTCAGATCATTTGATCATCATCAGCTTCTTTCTTTTCTTTTTACAAGTGATCAAAAGAAGTCCACAACCAGATGGCCTGAGGTTGTCTTTTATATATTTTTTTCAGTTTTCAGTTGATTATCCTCTGATCACATATGGGGGGACCCTAAAGCATCATGATTTTCAAAGAATGATCTAATGTTACAATTGTCAAATTGAAGAGTCAGTCATGAATCAAAGATCATGTATCTCACAGTGCAAAGTAAAAGATTGATTAAGGTTATCAAGTGTATCTTCATATTTTACCTACGTATTTCTTTTGTTTACTTATTTATTTATGCAGAAAATGGTCCGGCATGTTATCCAGTCTATGTTCTGCTAAAAACCATAGCCTCTTTTTGTCTGTCTGTCTGCCTCTACAACTGTTTGTTGTATGCTTTCATTGGTATACTTTGCATTTTTAATTATTCAGTCCCATCTGAATGACACACAGGCTTGCAACAGTTTTAGTACTCTAATTCACAGAAAATGCCCTATCGTTAACTTTATCAATACTTACTGTATATTGATAATGCTGGCTTCAGAAAAAAATGGGCTCCGTACTATTTTTTAATTGGGCGAAAATGTGTGTCTATGCATACCACTGGACGGAGTGTAGAGACTGATAGTTCTCCTCCCCACCCACAGTAGCTCCTCTGGATTAACAACCTCCAGAATAATTGAAGAAGCCACTCACTAGGAGGCAGTCAGCTTTCTGTTAGAGATCTCCTCATTAAAGACACTGCAGTTTTGGCTGCAGCAGGTCTGGCAACAAAGTGGCAGTGAATAGAGATACACAGAGAGAAGCTACTGTAGCATGTGGAGGCATCAAAGTTAATGGATGATGGAAGACGAAAACATGAGATTGGCTGCAAGACCTCAACATGTGTGCTCTCTCACAGCCTTAAAACATGCTTTTGAACTAGAAAAGAGTGGCCTTACTTTGTGAAAATAATGACACTTAGTTGTGTTAAGGCTGCCTAATGGACTACAAAGTGGATCCTTTCGCCATAAAAAGTGGGGTGTCTTAATTTAGACTCCATATTTCTGTATTACAAAACTATCTTTTGTAAGCGAGCCAACTTTCAACTGAGGACACAGCTCTATAAGCAGTGAAGCATAATATTTCTCCTGCATCTTGCGCCAGTATCAAAGGCTTTCATTGGTAGCCAAACACAGGAAACCACCTACAGTAGTGAAACAGTAGAGAAAGAGGGGGCTGTATGGGTAGTGATTTGTCTTGCTATCAGGTTAATGGAAGAGCTTGGTGCTTATGTCTTGCCTGGGAGTGGCCCCATGGGAATTAATAGGTAGGCTGTAGAGGTGCACTTATGTTTTAGCTGGTAAGTTGTAGGTTCATTAACGTTAAAAAATGTTTTTGAATGGAATTGAGAGAAACTTTTAAAAGTTCAAAGGTTCACCTGTCCCTCGGCCGACAAGTGACAATAGAACAAGGAGTATCAAAAGTATGTGTTGTACACTAGAAGTGCCAGAATTCCATAACTACTAGAACTGTTGTGAGTGGTCATTCTGACCCCTAGATACCAAACTCTTGATAAATACCCAATAAAGAGAGCAATGTTTTTATTGTGTTAGGATGTCTTTTAAAAAGTCAATACAGGTGTATCAACTAATATCCCCCTCACAAACACACACTATAAATTACATAGTATGTATGTGCCATTACTACTATGTAGTCATATTTTTTGTATGCTATGTTCTCTGTCACTTTGGAAAGTTTTAACATTATTAAGGTACTGGATTTTTTTTTTAAATTGTGCAACAATTCAAACAAAACTATTTTTGGAAACTTTTCTATTTGTAGAAACATAAGTCAAAGTATTTGGTGTCAAAATGTAAGAGCTATAACACACAATTTCAGGAAGTTATGATCACTGAAAGGGAAAGTGTTACAACCATCCCAGGTCTCCCCTACTTTATACCCCCCAAGAAGCAACACAGGACAGTGGAGCTGAGCTCACCCGCATCAGCCTTGAACCTACTGGATGATCCATCTCTGATGAAAGAGGTCGTTCTCTAAAGATAGACAATCATAGTCGCCAAGCAATCCAGATATATCTCTCATCACTTGAAAAAGTATCAACCTAATCATGGCAAAATCTGTCCAGTTAATCCGACCACCTTTAGACAAAATGGGTAAAAATGATCACATTTTCGTTGCATTTTCGTTCGTAAAAAGAAGAAGTAGAAGAACATTTGCATCACATATCATACAATATACAACATGTTGAAACTGGTACTCTGCATTTAGCCAATCCCGAGGGAGCAGTAGACAGCGAACAGTGCCCGAGGACCAACTCCAGATTTGAGCCAGTGTCTTGGTCAAGGGCACTGACTGTAAATATAAATATTTATATAAAAAAAACATTTTAAATAAAAATGCAGACACTTTTAGGAAAAGTCAGTTACCAGTCAAAATGACCCACATCTAATTTTGTTTCAAATTTTATCTCAGTATGTCATGAATTGACAAACAATGCTAACACAACAGTTGTACTAAGTATGTTTATTGTTATTTATTGTTATTTTATTATTATTCTTTTTTACGTCTCTGATATTTGCTTTTTAATGCCACTTTTTAAACAACTGCATAAATATAACCCAAATTAACAAACATTTGTCGTGCACTCTAATGCATCGGACATATCAGGTGAATGAGCCAATCTCTCAAAGTATAGAAGCAATCACAATGTTTGTTTACAATAACTTCTGGGTAGAAAACCCCTGACTCAACCACTAGATTATTCACATTAAAATTTTATTTCTTCATTATGTTGAATGTCGATGTTATGCACATTTAATGCTGTCATGTCTCAGTGGTAACATAACTTTAATTTATGCTAGGTTGCAAATCTAATTGAACTGTTAGGCCTCAGACAAAGAAAATTACAGCTGGAGTTTACCCAAAACCGAGCTGAGATGTCACTGTTGCTAGGTAGATATCAACGATGCTACAGTAGCAAAGCAACGCAGTATATAACATAATTGCAGCAAAAACTTCAGTTAGGTCAAACCTTCATGTTTAAGTAATTATCAGGAAACAGAAAAATTCAAGTTTGACAATTTCACATAACCTCCACAGTGCAATCAACTGCCAGTTGTCTACCTAGAAGTAATTGTTGTTGCATCACGGTGATTCAGTCAATATGGGTCCGCACCTTGGCAGCCTCTGCTATACGTGCATGAATGCGGTATGTTTTGTCAAGTAATATGAGTTGTCAGAAGACTAGAAAACTCTATATAAATGTAGTCAATTGACCATTTGCCATAATACAGCTAGATGAATTCATTTCATTTTCCAAAGTGCTCTGTTTACACTGAGCAACTTCTGTCCTGTATTAATACAGGGGATTGTGATCTGTAGTTTCTCTCATAACCATACTGACTTTGCTGTCCAAGTCCCTCCTGACTGATCTGCTGCTGCTCTTCTTGGGATACACTACTCCACCGGAGCCACTCTTCATTGCACTCTTCAGTAGCAAAACCCGCCTTGCTGAAACTAAGTAACAATTCCAGCGTCCAAGCTCAGTGCGTCTGAGGGGCAGTCCGCACAGAGAAACAGCTGCAAGCTCGCTCGGCTAGCTGAAGAGGACAGTGTGTTTTCTGGGGAAAGAAGGGCTGGCAATCCGCTGTATCACATGTAATACCAGCCAGCCACAACAAAAACACAGACACAGCCAGAAAATGTTTGATTAGCCTGAGTGCAGTCAGAAACAGTACAGCTGAAATCCTCCATGCTGAAATCTCTGTCAGAAACTTAAATGCTGCTGTGATTAATTGTTTTACTGTAAGCTACTGATGAGGTAACACCCAATGGCAGCGGAGCCATCGGGTGCCCCCTTTTTAATTTTAACTTGTTTTTATTGTAAATTCTGTTACATTCATGATTCTTGACTTTTGCATTACTTTTTCTTTTTTCTCTTACAATGTGTATTGCACCACAGTGCCCAGGCAAATGCCTTGTGTAAAACCTACTTGGAAACAAACCAATTTCTGATTCTGGTTTTGCTGTACTAATTACTTGTCAGTCAAACATTTTTCACTTGATCTTCAGTTAAGTGTTAATGAGGCTCTATAGCTGGTCTCTCTGTTCACTGCTCATGCTAATGATGCTGTTTTTTTCTTTATTTCAAGCAAACCACAAATTTGCCCAGGCACCGGCTGTTTAGGACACAACATTAAAATAACAGCTTTCACCAATTTGATGTAATATAGGTTAACTCACAATGCTTTATCAACTGAAAATACTGAGCAAAATGGATGCTAATCTATATGCATTCTACATTGGGCCTGTTGTGAAAAAACAACCACAGCTGTGCTGCACTGGGTCTACAACTGGGTCTATTCAGCAACTTCACTGACACAATCAGACACACTAAACTCTTGACAGTGCCCACAGCCAAATACACAAATGATCTAGTTATGTGTGTGAGTCAGAGGACTTGAAGTCTCAAAGAGACTTGACTTGCAGTTACACACTTAAAGAAGAAGTGACACGTTAGTCATTGCACAGATCATGTAGACATCTCTATATATTGCTGTAAAGAGGGCATATGTGCAAATAGTCAATATGTGTATACAAGAATAGGGAGAATATGCTTTGCCATTGCTTTTTTTGCCAACAACAACATAACACTTCTTGCAGGGCTCTTTTGTTACTACAATCCTCCATTTCTGAGCAATGAAGGCTGTTGATGATGGTGGCTGTTGTAGGTCTCTTGTGTAGCCAGTGAAGGAGCCAAATGTTCCTATACAGACTGGGATGAAAATGGAAAGCACCTTGGCTGAGCAGTCGTTAAGTCATTAGAACTGATACACATCCCTATGAAGTCTATAGTATTAGTGTGTATGGCAAACTAAAGCTGTTAAAGTGGTGATCTACATTTTTCTTGCTGCTTTAAAAAGCATTTCTGTCCTTTTCATACCAAATCTAATTTAAGGTATATGCAAAGTTACAATAGAAAACATAACAGGCTTGCTTTATGACATTATGATAAAATATGACATTTATACATCAAGATATCAATTATGTTTTAGTGTACAATAGAAGGATGGCATTACAGCCATGGAATACTAGCGTGCATAATTAATTCCATGTTACATTGAATGATTACACAAATTCTCTTTAACAAATATGTACGGTCTGATGGAAATTCATTCTGTCATTTAATCTGCTGTTGCTGATCCTCCAGTGGAATGAGACAAAATGATGTGAACATACAGAACGACACAAAGGCTCGCCTGCATTGCCCTCACTCTGCCAGGCTTCCCCTCATCAATCTTACTGTGGAAGGCTCATAGGGAGCCAGCTGGGCTTGTTTTGAGGCTGTGATGCTTGACAGCTTAAATAGAACAGCAGGCATGATGTCCACTCAGTGACAGAATAAACAACGGGTTCAGACAAGTCTCAGTCTTACCTGTGTGATTGCAAAAGCTGAGTGCCAGGCCTGGTATTAACTTATAGTCCAAGGTTGAATGGTTCTTTGATTGAGCAGAGGTCGGCAGAGGTGACAGGAGATATGGAGGCGAGAGGGGTAATGGCCGTTTCTCTCTCCTCCTCTGTCACTTTTCTGTGATGGTGTTTTACTTTGGATGTGTTGACAGCTTACAAATCTGGGTAGGTAAGAGCTGTTTTATTATCACCTGTACCTGCGTCAGATATCAAGTGTGAGGTCAGCAGTTCATCAGGATAATGATTTTTCTTGTGGTATTAGTTTTCATATTAGAAGGATGTAGGTAAGTTATTGTACTTAAACTTGCAAGGGACATTTTTTTGTTTCCAACATATCACTCTGAAGTAAATACTGTGTAATAAACATTAAAACAAACACCAGCCGCATCTGCCATTGTGCAACCAGAACAGGAAGAGGCGTTTTCACAGGTTGCTATCCCTGGGAAAGGTGGAACAACTGGGAAAACTGTGGAAATTCTACACTGCAAAAGCAAAGATGCAAAGAAGTCACCATATTAAAAGACACTGTAGCATTAAAATGATCTTGAAACTGCTATATAAGGTAAACAAGTTACATAATGTTGCTTTAAATAACAAAACTTCTAACCATTTATCAATACAAATTGGTGTTTTACTCTGCCTTTTCATAGCACTCAGATCTGTGTTGTTGGATCAAATTGGCATTCTTACAGTTGTTTTTTGCTTTGACTGGTATCATTTATTCATGAAGCAACTTAATCAAGTAAATGCTACTAACACCCACTTATTATTGTTTAGACCACTTAGCTAACACTTCTGAAACCTTGAAAGAGCTGTCAGTGCATCAGTTATTATAATGCTTTGTTACTTACGATAGTTCCAACGAGCACCAGTGTCAGCCATGATCGCTTGCAAAAGTAACCTCTCCAGTGACCTTCCCAGAAAACTTGTGGATGTACATTGTTGGAAATACACAAGCACTCAGTGTGCACCGTTAGAAATTAATACTTCCCTTCTGTCTTTCCCTCAGCAAAGGGAAAAGGGTATAAAAATTAAAGTGACGGACAAGTCTCCAGCCAGATGCTCAACAGACTGAGGCTCACACATGGTGAACTCAGCAGCAGCCGCTAATCCAAACCTTAACCGAGCCCAGAGGAGGAGCTGCTCCCGAAATCCCACAGCAGAGCAGAATAGACTTTGCTGAGAGGCGAATGGCTGCTGCAGATTTCTTATTATTCCATTTGAAGACGGGTTAAGTATATCCTTTTATCAAGCCACCATTGTACATGTCAATGTAGAATTTTAGGCTGTGAGTAACATTCCCTGGCTAATACAAGGCTGGGAATTTCAATCGTACCCCACCAATCCAGGAGTTTGCCTGTGCTCTGAGAGAGAGAGCACAACATGATGATGGATAACAAGAATCCAGGGGAGGGTGGAGTGAGCGTCAGGTGCACTATTTTCTCCGACATTGTTATTGCACAATGATAAGCTGTTACACAGGGCAAAGGGGACTTTGACTGCAGGCAGAATCTAGGCCATGTGTAGGAATAATCTTCAATTTGTAGCCTCCCAGATTGCCCATGGGAAGCAGGAAATAGTTGCTCTATCCTCCTATTATGGCCTGGCTTGTAATTAAAGGCAAACGGGATGCTGGATTGCACACTCGGGCTGGCTGAAATCCTCCTAAATGCACTTTTGCAGGTGTAGTGTGTGTGTGTGTGTGTGTGTGTGTGTGTGTGTGTGTGTGTGACAAACAGAGCACAAGAGAGACTGATGAATACGTGTGCATGTATGTGATGTGTTCATGCCTGCAGCCTGCAGTTTAAAGGATTTCTGTGTGTGCACGTTTTTACGTCCAGTCTATAGGGAGGAAACCATTGTGTGCTGGGAGAGCTTGTCTGTGCCAGGGTGTATTCAAAAGTTGATTATGTTTTTGGCTCCGTATTGCTGACAATTATGAAGTCGTTCTGCTTTGGAGGAAATTCTACTAGAAAGCCAATGTGTTCACTTTCACTGTGCAGAGAATCTGCCAGTTTTACTCCAATAGCCAAACAGAGAAAAGGCTTTTTCTGTGGTGCTGGGAAGCATCACAAATATACATGACATGCAGACGAGCGCTCTGAAAGACACATCAGGAATACATTCTCCATTGTGCATATATTTTCACATTTTTCCCAGACAGCAGCATTGAACATTTAGCCTTGGTTGATGGCCCTGGAGCTTTGAGTTGTCAGGATCAAACATGCCAAACGTCCCAATTATATAAACAAGAATGGTGGAACAAAAGGGAAGATGGGGCTTTTCAGTCCAAAACAGCTCTTTGTTTTTGGGCTGTCTGAAAATCAGCAACAAGGAAATCCATTGCGCTAGAATAAATGTGAAGTCTGAATGTTATTTGGAACAAATCATTTATGCCAGTCTTCAGTCCAGCACAATGTTATGGCCTCAGTCAGAACCAATAACATTGCTGAATTTATATAGGACTAAAGATAATAAATACTTTATTGCGGTATTATGCTGCTGAAGCATCTGTAATACTCACAGAGACTGTTCACACTGTGGTTGACTAACATTGCATTGCGTCACATTTAAAAGGTCAACTTTCAGTCATCAGTGCGCGGGGTGTTTCACATCCTCCCTTAATGTCATTTGGTTTGCTCACTGCTTTTCCCTTCAGAGCCCTGACACACCAAGCCAACATCAGAGAACCTACGCTGACAAAAAACGACAGCTGCCTGCTTTCATGGCCTCTGTTACAAGTTGCACATGAACACAATACATGTATGCACATTCTGCGCCTGTATGGGAGGAAAGAAATGTGTATTTTTGTCATGAGATAAACAAAACTAACAAGACAACTATTTTTACATCTCTGCCAATGGCATTCATTATCCAAATGTGCCTAGAACACGGATTGGAAATAAGAAAAAAATAAATAAAGAAGAATAAAATACATTTAAAAAGAAAAAGAATCAGAGAAACTGAGTTGTGAAGGCCATTTAAGTGGCTGTAGAGTCTGTTGAATAGACTGCCTCCCTTATCAATTCAACATTATGAATTTGCTGAATAAACCTAAAACTACACAGTCTACTGGCATGTTGGTGGTAGCCCTTCAACCATGAAATAAATTACATTAAATTCAAATTAAATTAAGAAAAGTCTTAAGATTAAAACAAACATGATTTTTAATTTTTATTCTTTTTCAGATTATCACAATTTGCCACAGATATCACCTAAAATATCACCCCGACTCATGGCCATATCTGTTTACAAATAATGTGGAAAAAACGTTTTTCTTAAAGATCCTAAATGTATCTCTATTCTTCAAAGTAATCCAGCTGATTGCTGTTTGCACAGTGTGCACAGGACCTGCTAGTACCAAAGTAGCAAGATTTTTCACGATGCAGATTTTCAAAATGTGAAAAAAATAGGCTGCAGGCTAAAAATATGGATGTGTACATAGTTTGAAGTTAAATATTGAGACATTCAGTGAGATTAATCTTTTATTAGTTTTCCCTCATTTCCATTAGTTGTACAGCTGTATCATAGGCAACTGGACGTGTTTCAGTTTGTTGAAGACATTTCACCTCTCATCTAAGAGGCTTCTTCAGTTTTAACTAACTGGAGAGGAGTTGCAGGCTGTTAAACTCTGTGTGGGAGTGTCCTTACAGAGTTGTTAAGGACACGTGTGAGCTCTGAGTTTCAGAGTTGTTAGGGCCACTTGTGGTTCGTTGACCCAACCGACCTTCATGTGGGTTGCTAGGGCTAGGTGAGCCGAGGTGTGAATGGTTGTTGAGCTGTCTGATCAGTCGTTCCAGTTTGACAAAGATGGACATAGAGGACAACAATGTAAACATCTTGGCTAGAGAAGACAGATGGTTTGGAAGAGTAAAGGAATCCATCTATGTCAAACTGGAACTGCCGTCTTTGGATGTTTTCTTCAATGTTGCAACTTCAGTTTGTGATACAGTATAGGCAGAACATTCACACTCTTGTAATGGCATAGTGTGATGTGTTATCGACATTACTGAAATAAGTGCTAGCTTGTTTGAACTATTTGTAACAGCAGCTTTAATTGGGCTCTGGCTTCATGGCGTGCAACCTCACTTTGCCATGACATAATTTATAATTTGGATTTCTTAATTGTCTCCAATTTAATTCTACCACTTGAACGCAATTTCATACGTCCACCTCTGAAAGCACATAAGGGCATCTTTAATATTGATGGCTCATATTAGAGTATCCGTCAGTATCAGTGTTGTGCAGCAGCTCCAGTAGCAAAATGCAAGCAGTGTGGGTTAAAGTGAAGAAGGGAAGGCTTTATTGATTGCTATCCGTGTGCTCTTGTTTTGTTCACTGAGTGGATTCACATTGCCAATCCACAGCTGGAACGCCTGGTTTGCACAGGAGCTGTCCTTGATCAAGAAAGTGTTTGATAGCTACTCAGCAAGTGTTTGGAAACTGTCTTGCTGCATGTGGAGGAGGTTGCTTGTACTTTGCTGTTTACGATGTGTGTATGTGTGTAAAGGAGGAGAGATAACGGTAGGGAAAATGAGAAGGGTGCTTTGACAGCGCGCTCGTTCAATGCAGGGATACGCTGCTGTCTTGTGCTTATTTGTTTTACACTGTAAAATGGAGCGTTGTCAAGTTTATGACTTAGAAACGGCCTTTTCCCGGACAACACTGAATGAACTGACATCTATGGGCTTTTTGCCCAATGAAAACCATTTTAAAGGAAATAAAACATATGGTTAGCTGTCACACATGAGTGTTCAGGCTTTTGAGTGGGCAATGGGTCTATAGTGACTGTACATTCTTTCGAACCAATTATATGCTAAAAACTCTTTCCTTACTGCAAAGCTATGGCAAGTTATTCTAGCATAATTTTTTTTTATATTTGTTGTAAAAATCTCTTAAAATCCTGACAGCAATCAATAAATCAAATGCTCTGACAAATAATTAAAGAAAAAAAAACAATATCTATGGCTATCGCAGGCCTCTAATAAGCCCATCCAATTGTCTCATTCTACCGTATGAAAATATTGGACACGCTGCCTGTGGTTAGCAATGACAACGATGTGCTGCGCTCACAATACACTAGTTGACAACTAGCTAATTCTGTAGCACTAAGCACACAGCCCCTGAGCCCAACAAAAGGGCCGCTGCAGCAAAACCACACTCCTTTAGCGGCTAACGTTAGGACAGAGCACACAGTCCCTGAGTAAAGACCAGAGCCGATGTTGTGGCAGCAGCCTTCTTCAGTGGCTGATGTTGGCACAAAGCACACACCGACAGGTGTAAGGAATTTTCAGACTGATGTATGTTCATGATGTCTGTTTGCTTCTGTTTACATGATTGTGGCATTTAACAGTTGTTGGTTAACAGGGTTGTTTGTTTATGTATATATTAGCCCAAAAATAGCTAAGAGAGCTAATGGCTAGTGGCCTAGTGGCTAAAACATCTCTCAGCTGGCCAGCGGGATCTAAGGGGCAGTCGGCGTCGATGTAGTGAGGTAGTGCCCCTTCATGTGTTTCAGAGGGAGGCATGAAAGGAAGGGGGTTGGATTTTTTCAGTTGGACACATTCAAATTGTCACTTACTCTTTCTGGTTTCTACAGTCTTACCAACTCCAGCTTTAAGTAAGTTTGCTTGGGATGTTCAGTTAGTTGAAATTTATTGGTAACTGACACCAGGAAACTGTTATCAGGGTCACAATCTCAACTGAAACTCAGTCCGGTATTATTAGAGGAAAGGCATTTACTGAACCCCTCTGGTCCATCAGACCAGTGAAGTTAGTTTTGACATGCTTTTGAACAACGAATGTCAATTGGAGTTAGTTCACCCAAGGTCATTTGGACACAGCCTCCGCTGTCTTAAACTAAGACTACACACACAAGACTTTCAGATAATGAGACTTGGAAACATCGCTCATCTCGAAACTGTCTCTCTGAAGTCTTCAATTATGATGATGGTGGTGTGATGTTTTGCCAGCAATGAGTGAAACTCCAATTCTATGTGCAGTATTGCTCGCCACCAATTAAAGTAACAAGTAATTTTATTTTTGTTATGTCTGCAAAAATCCAAGCCCTTCGACATCACTCAATAGCTTGTCATGTCACTGTGTGCGTGGGTGGAATGGGGAGCCTAATGGGTCACGCTGTGAGTTTCTTGGCAATTAGCCCGTCGTTCATAGATTGATTTGTCTGTAAAATGGAGGTCATGTTGTGAAGCGTCAGGACGTCTCGGCCCCGGAGCCTGGATACCGGAGCATATATCGTGGTCTGTGCTCTGGCAGCCACAGTTATTCTTTGATGGGTTATTAGCTGTCTGCCTCTTATCCCCTGGTGTGTATGTGTCTGCATATGCATGTCTGAAATATCTTGTTACTTCCCTTCTCCCCTTGTTACACCCAAACACAAATGAAGCTGCCTGATGTACTGTACAGAAAATTTATGCTTTTTTCCATTGAACACAAATTGTTCTTTAATCTCCTGTCACCAATCTACTATATAAACTGCCAGCTAAATGTCCTGATATTCTTAAGAAATACACACACTGTATTTCTTTCTTTTAAAGTGACACTGTTTGATCATTTACATTACTCCTGAAATAGATTCAAAAGATTATCTTCATACCATTCTTGGAGTATCACCTTTGGGAATAAAAAGATGCTTTGAAAAATCAAAAATAATATATATATATTTTAACCTTTGAAGTATTAGATCTGCTATTATCTCTAGTAAATTCATTGCGAAACCTTTTCAGTATCCTCCTAATTCCTGTATAAAAGACAGGTCACGCGTTAGATTGAGGGGCAGAGTGAGCTATTTTCTGTTGTTTGTGGCTTCAGATGGAGAGCTGAGAAATTAGTGAGGTGTTAAGATCCTGATTGGCAGCAGCCGCAGTCTCTTCTTGAAACAAGCATCTGGTGAAACGTTGGACTTGAAACAGCCCAAGAAAGCAGATGAATCAGACAAGAAACCATCCAACTGAGTGGAGGCTGCCAACGTCTAACCAGAGCACAGACAGCCTGTAAATCCCTCCCCAGACCTGCCTGCCTGTACTACTCCCTCTCCTGTTAATTTCAAATTAATTACTCATACTCATGGCATATGGTGATAGAGTGTTTTTTCATTATCACCTCTGAAGGTGCACTTGCCACTGTTTAGGCGCGATGTCTAGGTGTATCGGCCCTCACCTGATTAATGTTCAGGGCCGCTGCAGTATGCAGATAGCAGCGTCTGGGTTGGGGAGAGAAATACCTGCACACTGCATCTAGTGTATAGTCCAAGATAGAACAAGATGAACAGAGCAACTTTCTCATGATGGATCATGGCTATCTTGCAGTCGATGGATCTACCTGCAGAACATATCAACCTGCCGTCACTTTCTCCCAGTGATTGTGGAAATGAAAACTGTGGCACAAGCCGGGCCGCTGACGCCCTCGGGCTGGGATTTGCTGCAAGTTATCAGACGCTGTCCGTAGTAATTCAGATTGATGAAAGATAAGGCAAACTGATTGTATGGGATGATGGACAGCTGTATCACAGATAAATCTGGCTATCTCCGACCCAGCCGAATTGACAATTGTGAGCATGGAGCGACTTCTATTTCAGACTCTGGTAGTTATTCTGCCGTCATGCATGTTAGTGAGATGTCAACTGAGAGGTGAAACTCCCAGTGCTACGCCATGCAAGCAAGGATGTGTGAAATGATGAGAAAATTTCCAGACCAAATAACAAAATTGATATAAGTCTGAGCAACACAGAGGTCTGCTCCACTTCATGAATATGCCTGCAAAACCACTGCACTAGTTCTAAAGCACAGTCTTGCAAGGATGCATGATAGATCTGATGAAAGGGGAGCTGTGGATATCTTGATAATTTCCAAACACTTTTAGTGTTTGTTCTAATTTTTACATTTAGGAGTATTTTTGTTATTATTCCCATCGACCAATTCTTCAAGGAGCCTCATTTTGGACCTCAATATGTTGTTTTTTTCTGACATATAAATAGACTTTAATTGAACATATTCAGAGAGAATGTCAGATGAATTATTATTACCTTTATGCAAGCAAAAGCATAATTACCTGCTCTTTTTCACTGCCAGAATGAGGATAAAGCAGATAAGGGCGGACTTGTATTTGCATTATGCATGCATACAGGCATTTTAATATACATTAACAACAGTAGCAACACGACATCTAAATAATTGCAAACCTGAAGAGCTGCAAGTGACATTTACTTTAAAATCATTTGCCTGCTTGCAGCAGGTTATTCCCACACCAGTGGCAGTGAGTCACTAACACTAAAATACTTGACCGAGGCAAAATAACTACTGGAGTCTGAGATAGAAACTGCTCAAGGCTAAAAACTGTCAATTCAACTGGGACACCATACAGGTCACTGGGACTTGGAGGTCAGTGTCAGTGCCAAGTGAAGCTGAGGATCGATGTACAGTATATCACTGTTCCCAGAACAACACAACCGTCACTGTGTACCAGCGACAGGGGTAAGGTGTAGAAAAAAAAACTGTGTTTGAGTTAAGATAACCACGTTAATTCTGTAACTTCAGTTACAAACATGCCTACACTGCATAATGGCGTTATATGAGTCATTATTTAACAATGTTGGTAATTAAATTAATTCATTGTTGACTTCTGGTTTCACATCAGAAGTCAACCATCTCCAACCTTCTCTCAACTTTCTTGCTCTTTCTACGACCTCTCCTCTCTTCCTCCTTTGCTGCCATAATAATTACTACAGTTTGTTAGATTTTGCTGCCCAGAAAGAAACAAGAAAGGACCGGCTGTGTTGACAACCCATTTTACCTCCTTAACCTCCCATTCACCAACATTACCGGACCAATAAAGACTAGCAAAGGGCTATACTTTATATATTATATAATAATCTTATGCAATAATAATAATAACAATAATAGGTATTATTATTATTATTATTATTATTGTTTACTCACTGTTACTCACTGTTGTCCACCTGACATTGAGCCACTCTCTAGAGTAGAGATGGAAACTGCAGCTGCAGAGTTTGGTTTTAGAATGAACTACGCCGACCATGTTCATTGTGATAACGGAATATGTCACCCAGTGCAACAGTATTGCTCCTTTATGGGTTTTTAATTGTTTCAGGGCAATAACGGAGTGGCAGTGTGGCACAGAGACATAAGGCTCTGGCTGCACACAATATAATACTTGTTAGTTGGATAAATTCATTATTGTTTTATTCAGTCTCTTCAGGGGAAGTTGTTGATTAAAATTAAGCAGATAAAACAAAGCCGTATATTGCATCTATTGTCTCTTTAGAAAGTTGTTAGGCCTGTGTACATACATATGGAGATATGTGTTTTGCATGGGGAGGACATGTCTTGTTGTTTATCTAAGAGCCACCGCTTGTACTGAGCATACCCATTCAAGCAAATCTGAGCTCATTGGCTGAAAGCGACTATGAATAATAAGTAGCTGGCACACATGTGGATGACCCACTTGCTGCTAACAGCCCAGTCAACAACGAAGCTATTAATTGTATTTATCAGAAAGTCACATGTAAATCCTGACTACAATTACCCCAATGCCATTATCACATAGCAACAGATTGTTTATAGCTCTTACTGTACTGAGGTAAAACAATTTTGATTAACAGCAAGCATGGTCAAGCTTTACATAGTGTGTATATATATAGTGTGAGTGATTTGATTAATGAGGTTGTTTTTTTTTTTTAAATTGGGACAAGGTATTGTTTCGATTCTTTTGAGCCATAACAGATTATTTTTTCATATCTTTGTTACAACATTTACTCCAGTTTTTATATGTGGTGATGGTGAATGATGATGCTTTCAGGTACCTCTTGCCCTCTTTTTCCTGCTTCTTCTGGATGCTTGAGGTTGTGTTAAACCTTGCTAAGGAGGCCTCTGGGGTGATTCAGATTGCAGTTGCGTGTATGTGGCAGATTATGTTCTGTGATAGTGCCCTGTGGTGTGCACGTGTATCTCTGCTCTTCCATCTCATCTTCTCCACCACCTTGAGGAATTTGATATTAGCTACCTCATGATGCACCAACTCTCAGCAGCTTGTTTTAAGGGCGTTGAGTCCAAAGATTTGAGCCTGAAGCAGCGGTTTAATGTTGGCCTTAAGTGGCACCACACGCTTCAGAGCTCTTCATTTATTTATGTTTTACATCTAAATCAACATGCAGTTTGATAGTGCAGTTGGCACCTCATGCTGCTTGACTTGAATACTCTGTGGTCTACCAATAACACTTCCTGTTTCACAAATGATGTCCTGAGTGGTCATTCATACTGCTGTGTGATTCAAAAGGATAACTGAAAACGGACGCTTTTACACATCTGTGTATACCTAATGCAACGGTATTCTCTTAATCCAAGATACATGTCATGTGTACAACATTTTTCCTGGCTGGGTGAATGCCTCTAGAGGATAGACACAGAATGCTGCTCAATTATTAATGGTGTTCCATCACCAAACCAACAAGCCAGATAATAAGAGAAACCATATTTAAATTAGCATCTGCGGCATAAAGAATAGCTGGCTGTATGAGTGATCAGCAAAAGTGAAAACAAAGGCTTTTGTCTTGTCTGTGAAATTGGATCAAAGGCACATGTGTCACATTCAGCTCTGATCGGATCTCTCAGGATGAGAACAGTAAGAATTGCAGCAGTATCAGCACTGCAGGCATCGCTGTGAAAGTGACAATGACCTCCAAATAATGAAGGACAAAATGTTTAAATGACGTTGCAAGCTGTTTAACACGTAAGAACAACACTTCTAATCAGTGGAGATCTACGGATTATTTCCCATTGATTTAATTATTTACAGACTTGAAATGCAAAAATAATTTGTTTGTTTTCTTTTGTTTGTTTTAGGTATTTTCATTTAAGCCTTTGGAGTAAGGCAATTTGTCTTGTCTTATTTCCATTTTAACCTTCATCTTTACAATTAAAGCTTTCAGTATGAGCATTTCCATTCAAGCTTGTGCATTTTAAATTTCACTTATTTTTCATTTACTCAGTTTAGATTTTGAAATGACAATTTTACATTTTAAATTTGCTTGTAAAAGCTAATGTATTGTTGTCTCAAAATGTACAAAGAATGACATTTAACTTGAGTGGTGGGAATATTTTATTGGATATTATTAGACTCAATAGGCAATTACCAAATGAAACTTTTAAAATAGAAAAAAGGAACTTGTAAAATTGTATACATTTTTAAATAGCAATTTATGGTGGTTAACTATATTTAAAAAATTCAATGAGGAATATTATTCCAAAGTTGGACTGATTATAGATTTAAGATTTAAGAAATTGGTGCAAATGTAAATAGTTTTAAAAAATGACATCAATCATGTTGGGATAGTTTTAAATTTTGAGGTAATAAAAAAATTTGGGAGTAATTTCAAAGAAATATCAAATATGTTCGGTAATTACCGCCTTCTTACCAGGAAATCTGTCGACCTGTAAAATGAAGTGTTATCCAAAAGACCTGTGACAGCGAGCATTTCCATCACACCATATAACACACAAAAAAAGGTAGAAACTGGTTGACAGATATGGAATGAAAAAAAACGTGGGAAATGTCATTTATTTGGTCGGATGGAGGAATCTTTTTTTTTCTGAATTCATTATGCAAAAGTTTTCTCGGATTAAAATATGGTTAGAGCTCCTCTGATGCCCACTACTCCTACAATTTTTCAATATGCCATTGTCATATGCATTTCAAACGGCTGTGCAGAGGTTCTGAAAAGGACAGTTCCCTTTTTCTTCAGAACACATCATCATCCACAAACTGACATAGTACACACACTTCCATGCGCTGTAGAATGAGGGACCAGCTGTTTCACATTCCTATCCACCTGCGATTTCCCTCTGAGTTGTTTTGACTGGCAGGCATTTGTGAGCCGCGCAGACAAATCAAATATCTCGCGGAGGTCTCTATCAAAATGCGAGATGTTCTGTGATGTGGCAAATCATCCCATTTCACAAAGGAAGCATTAGAATCATTTGTCGACACATGCACGTTCTCAGTGAAAGGCCCTTTCTTGTTCTCATCATTGACAGGATGAGTGAAAGGAAGATGTGGTAGTTTATCTCTATCCTACACCCACCCGACAAGTCAATCATCCACTTGTGTGCTGTCATACCGGGATGGAAGGTTCAGCTCTACTCATCTACTGTGGCAAAAGTATGATAAAAATAGTGTGCTGTTAATGCAGCACTTACACATGTTCTTAATTGCTTTGTACAAACAATCAAGGCCAAGCACAAACAAAATATATTATGAGACATGACTTATAGTGTGGCCTTTATCAGAAGGAACTATCACATAAGGATGTTTCAAAGTGAAAAAACATAATACACTCAAAAAAATAATAATTTGCCCAAAACAGTGACTTTCAGTATTTTTGATTACATGTACATTTAAAAAAAATCAAACCTAATTCTCTCACGATTTCAGTGTAAAGAGTCACATTAAATGTAAAATGTTTCTACCATGTCGCGGTAATGGGAATAAATTGCTAGTGTGATTTTTTACAGGAGACTGAATAACTAATTTGAAATGCAGTACTTTTCTGAATAATACTCAATAAACACTTGAAAAACCCATTATGTTTATGTGCAGTGTTGGGGGTAACACGCTACAAAAGTAATGTTACTGTTTACTGTTCCCACTACGTGTTATATACATCCAGTATGTTAACGTAGATAAACAGCCAGCCAAACTCGGTTTTCACGAGCCAGGAAGCGAGCGCCTTGCTCCTTTATTACAGTTTCCATTTATGACAGGTGAAAGACTTTGAGTAAAACTGTTATAGAAACAAAAAGAGAGAGAAAACATCTCTTATTAGCCTAAAACCTGTTACTGAGTGACTAAAACACAGGTAGCGATAAGTGCTAATGTTAGCCATTAAGATAACAACAGGCGCTAATGTCATATGCAAATATGAAAGGTAAACGTCATTGATATGCTAATGTGGTAACACAAGGCTTGAAATGCTATTAGCATGCTAACACAGTCAAACAATAGGCTAAAACGCTTCTAGATTAGCGTTAATGCTAGCAAAGTCAGTTAGCTACAATCAAAACAGATAGCAAAAAACTAACTTTTACTCTGTACAGAAAACACATCTAAGACACTTAAACTTGTGCTTTAAGGTAAAACAACCAAAACTTACAGCCATTGCTTTCGAAGGTGTCTAGATGAAGTTTAAGAAGGAAAACCTCCATCATGTTCATCAGAGATTCACTTGTTTACAACAACTCGTCTCTATCCCATAATGCATAGCGTATCTCTTACAAGCCTTCAAAATAAGAGTAGATCATGAAATAATGCAAAGCAATGTAATATTATCACTTTTTTAGCTGTGAATAGTATTTTTTTAACATTACATGAATTATGAACTCCCTTTTTTAATGAAATAAATTAAAGGGCAAATCACAACTTTTACCAGAGGGCAGAATACTGTTATTACAGTTACGATGTCCAATAACGTGTTGCTACCTGAAATGAAGTGTTTAAAGATGTTTTTCAACCTGGGGTCCGTTTCACAAAGCAGGTTCAACAAACTCTGAGTCTAACCTTGAACTCTGAGTTGATCTACTCTGAGATAGAAAACGCTGAGTTTTCGGTTCCAGAACAGCTGATTTGAGTTAGTTTGATCAACTCGGAGTAGTTTCACCTGGAGTTAAGCGCGTACGCCACAAGTCTAAAAAGACAGCGTCAATGGAGCCCCGATTCGACGAGTCACCATGGCAACGGAGAAGAGGAGGGCTACGTTTTTTTTATTAATGCGCTCATACGGTGAGTTTGAGCACGTTTTTAGAAGGAAGTGTAAGCAGCTTAAGATGAAACATAAAAACATTGTTCAAACAGGTGAGACCTCAGCATAATCTCACGGGGTTCCTCATTTTGATCATGTTTTACATTGTAAAGTAAATATTAAGTGGCTGTTTGACTGTACAGTTGTTTTATCCCCAACATAATGCTGTTTTCACACACATAATTGTCTTCTCATCTATATCATGTTCTGTTAAAGAATTAAGCCTATTTAAACTAACACAGACTTCTACTCAGCCAACAGAAAGAAAGCAGATGCCCGTAAAACGGGTGGTGGCCCAGCACCGCCACCTCTAACAGAGGCAGAGGAGCTGGCCCTAAGCCTGGAGGGAGCTCATCCTCTGAGCTCACCCCCCAAGACACAAGTGCTTTAATAAAATGTAATATGCCTAGAACTATCTATATATTTTAAGCCTATTCATAAAAATATTTATTTCCCTTTCATGACTTTTTTTTACTTTTGTAAAGTGCTCTGCATCTCCGACGTTGTATAAAAAACTCCCATTTGCAAAAAAGCGCAGCGCAACACACAATATCTGCTGGGATGTGAGAGCATGACTTCGGTTGGTAATGTTGGAAATGTAAGGACGGATTAGGTTGTGTATGTAAATGATGGACTTTGACGTGAAACGGACCGCTCAAAAAGATAATTGTCTGGAAATGCAAGAACATCTATGCGCGGTCTGATAATCATCTCCCGACGAGTATTTAGTTCTCTGCGCAGTAATGCTGCACCTTCATCCACGGGATCATTATCAAAAGGACACGCCATGGTAGTGAAAATAGTCGCCACCTAATACAACTTCTAATGTAGGCCTACTGACTGATTTTTGCAATGATTTTCTCAAAAAACAGACGGCAGAACTATATTACGCCAAAACTCGCCTGCTGACTGAATGAATGAGGAAATCAAATACCGTGTGTGGCTGAAAGAGGGCGGAGACAGAGAGAAACTCAAGGTTTGTTGAGAAAAACCTGGTCCCGACCAGGTTAGGTTCATAGAGCATGTTACCATGGTAACTGACCGAGAGCTTAAGTTACCTCTCTCTGTGAAACAGGCTAGAGTTACCCCTCCTTCTCTGGTTTGAGTTACCTCCCTTTGTGAAACGGAAAACTCAGAGTTTCCCTCATTTCAGGGTTAGCAGACTCAGAGTTTTCACTAAACCTGCTTTGTGAAACGGACCCCTGGTTGCGGCAACCCATTTAAGCAACTCCAAAACAGCTCACAACTATATAAATGTTTTAACTTATGTCTATATGGACATGCTAAACATGGTTACATTCTCCACAATTCAGTTAAGTTCATTTTACAGAAACCATAAGAACCAAAAAAAATGTAATTCAGCTTTGAAGGCATGGTAAGAAAAAAAGAGAAAAAAGTCTGAATTGTGTCAGCTCCTGGGTAATTGATTTTCCATTTGTCCGTAAAGGTCCACTGAAAGCCAGTGTTTTTCCAGTTGTTTTCTAAATGCAGCTGAATGTAGAACAAAAGAAAAATGATGATAAACACTATGTTTTTAATGACAGTAGTTTTTTAGTCAACAGAGACCAGGTTAATCCAAGGCTGTAGTTGCCAAACAATATTACCCTCTTCCATTTTATAATGCCTAGTCGTACTTCTGCAGTTACTTTGGTGAAAATAATCAGTTACACAGTACTCTTCACAGACAGTAATATTGTAAAGTTATTACTTTCAAATGATAGTAACTCCATCCGGATGGTTTTTGAAGCCCCACTCCAGTGTGTTTTGGTATTATAACGATCTTTCCTTTTTGGCTTAAACCTAAAAAAAAATAAGCTGATGCTAAAATGGAATGGGACTTTTAGGTCATCCAACAAGCTTATCACAAGAGTGCCGTGGCTCCTTTATGAACAGGGTAGTTTGTACTGAGTGAGTGGAGATGGACGGTCGGTGGCTGAGCTCAGAGCAGACAGCTGTTAGCCACCAGAGCAGACAGAGAGTTTGGCAGTGAAGTTGTCTAGTGGCAGTAAATGTACAGTACAGGTTACAGTTTAACCATGAATAAACTCTTTAATACACAGAAGGACCTCACATTTGAGTGATAGCTATTGCTAGGTCAAGGGACGTAATAGCGCGATTATGTGTGATAAATGCTTTATTTTTTTCTATGTTTAATTAATCTAAATCAATGCTTTATATTGACAGCCCTAGTAATAACTTAATAGCACAAAGTTTCTGAATAATTCTGCTCAAATTTAATGCAATCGAGCTATTATATTTATTCACATTCGCTCAACATGATCGTAAAATTAGAACTGGAAAATTAGTATATTATAGTATGTAAAGACACTGTTCAAGGCAAATATAATTATTATCGTTATTTTAGTATAGTTATATGTGACACAAAGAAGCATGAGGGTGTAATTTGGCAGGAATACTGGATAAAAAATCTCCTTACACAGGCTTCTATGTGCTACACTTTCTTAAAACTATTCGTAACACTTTGCTTCTGCAGGTGTGAAAGGTATTTCAGTTGTTATGTGAAGGGATGACAGCTTAGCTTTCAATAATAGAGGTGAGCAGGTGTTGACCCTGTTGACAAAGACACTGTTGTGAGGAGTAATTACAGTGTTTAAAGGATAAAAAAGATGACCCAAGAAACATCTGTAAACCATCCTTTCTTGACACACAGGCAGAACATAATGACTCGGCCCCGTAGCAAAATAACACCAAGACAGTAGTTCATGAAGAAATAACTAAATAATGTTTAGGATAAGCAACTGAAAAAACACAGCTTAGGGGCTACAGACTTTAGCAGTCAGTGATCACTTAATTTAGTCCATGTGCAGAGCATAACATCTACAGTACACTGCCACATTGAGAGATTTTAATTATTATCGGTGCCAACAAAGCTAAAAATAACACTATGGTACTGTAAGGTGATCTTGTGATGCATATTTTAATATAGAGCACGTTATAAGTATATATATATATATAATGTATATAAGTTTATCAACATAAGAAAGGACAGCCTTTGTATGCTATGTAATCTGTGTCCATGTGGGAATATTTACTACTGGGATTAAGCTACGGACAGTTTACTGGCATCGACTACTGAGTAATGTCCCACCACAACATTGTGATTTAAAAGCCCCCCACAGCAGCATAAAACAGTGGTGTGTTCCATCAGAGATGCTGTAAGGCAGGAGCTGTTGGCATATGTGACATGTCTGAGGGAACATGAAACAGCGTTTTTTCGCAGCTCAGTGAACTTACTTCTTACTTTCTTCATGTTCTGTTTATTGTTTTCTCATCAAACCAGCTCAGTTAGGCAAACCCAAGACACTCAGATACATTGTTGGCAGCGGTGTTTCTTTTCTGCTGGCTGCTGTTAATGTTTCTCTCAACCATGCCATTGTTATTTACATCTCTTAGCTTAGCTAGCCAACTCACTTTGTTTTAAACTGCTGAGGCTAAACACACATTACAGACATGTGGTGACGAAGACCCTTTTAATATTCTGGCCTTTTGTCGGTATCACATCAAATGCCATTTTTTCCACTAACACTTTCTGCCACGCTGGTTTGCTTTTTCCATCAACAGTTTTACTGTACCGAGTTGAGCTAAGCCGGTGATGAACCTGTTAGTTACTGCTGCTGAAAACGCAGCGTTCACTGCGATGCTGCTTATTAATAAAAGCTTTTAAATCACTAAATAATGGGGGGCTTTTATTGTGAAGTTATAGAAAATTTAAACGTGTTTGTAACTGAATTAGTGGAGCCACTTTGTTAGCGGTGGTTTTTCAATAGTACTGCGGGGATCAGGACAAGCACGTCATTGGTTTAAGACACACCTTCAATTGTGCTGCATGGCTTGTCAGTGGGTGCATTTACATGCAGCATAGTATTTCATTTAATATTGGTTTAAAAGCCCAAACTGAATAAAAATGCTCCATATAAACACCTCAAGCAGGCCCACACTGAACAAAATTTCAGTAAGTTTCAGAGGAGTAGGTTCAACCTTTTTATAATCTGATCTGAATAAAAATTGTCCCATGCAAAATAACGTCACCTGCCTGTTTTCTGAAATGGGCACGTAAGAGGTCGACAAAGAAAATGAAAATGAAGGAAGCCAGGTTGGATGTAACATCATGTTTGTGCATGTCACACAGTTGTTGCAAACACCAGCCTCATTAATTCCATTCCATGTAACAGATGACTTGAAATCTTCAATCAGAATGATATCAATTGGAATGAAGAAATGTGTCATACTTGGCCCAGGTAACTTGAGCAAACAGACCTTCTCCACAGGCACACCACACTAACCATCATGGCATGAAAATTTGGAGGGAATAAACAAAATGTGCTGCAAAATTTGTGAGAGGACAGGAAGGAACAGTCATAGCGGATCATAGCGTTTTGTGTGTTTTTTGTGTTATTGTTGTTTAAATGTAGACTATATGGCTATAAAACATATGTCCGGTAGCTTTCCTATATGGCTGGTTATAATAACAGCCAAATTGGCTGTCAAAATAAAAGAAAAAAAAGTCTAGCATAAACTCTGAGGCTGGGTGGGGTCAGATGGACAGTGGGAAACAGCAGTGACTACAGCGTGTGTCGTTTCTCCCAACGATGTCATCGTCCATCACGATGTTTCACTATTATCATCATGTGTCAATTCAGTCGACATCAACCGGCCCAAAATAGGACTGACACTATTTCACTTCAATGAAGAGAAAGAGATTGTCCTTTAAGAAATGTCAAACAAATTACAGACTTTTAAACTTCATTCATTCAATCTTCCAAGAAATTTCAGTCACATTCATAACTGGTAAAAACCAAAGTGACTAGTGTGCTCATGACAGCTGAACTATGTATCAATGACCTTTTTGAGCATTTTGTGCAGCGTAACATTCAGAGGAAAGGTAGTCGACTTTGTACATGATATAACCTTCTCCGGTTTATGCGGTGAAGTGGGTGCAGAACAGCTTAAATCAGCAGAACTCCAAGACAGAACACAGTGGTCCCAGGCTATTTTTATGAAACTCGCCAGGAACTGTGCACTTCTCCAGGGAGGTTTGGCTATGATTGCTGGCAAGACTAACAAAAGACTGCAATGATAGAACCGTGAGAGATGACACATTTTTCAAAATAATGTCCTTCTAAATTGAACTCTTGATCTGGAGGGGCTTTTGGTTCAGGCCGCATGAAGGACATGTGGTTCCAGGGCCGGATCTGGCACCCCTTAAACTTTCAGCCAACTCACAGCCGAGTTTTCTGAGCTGTCAATTCCTTTTGATCCGCTGCTTCTTCTGCTTCAGAACTTATCTGTCCCAACACACAAATTAAACACTCTTCCCACTCGCTCTGTGCCAGTGCTCTGTACATCAGTGAACAAGTACGCACAGCAATAACTCATTTGCAGGTATCATATTTGTAAATAGAGATGCATAATCAAATATTCTCATGGACTACTGGAGATGGAAGTGTTTATCCGACAGTGGGTTTAATTGTAGCCCCGGTCTTGAGCTGATTAACACTTCAAATTTATGACTGGAGCATCTGTGTTTACTACTGTACAGTATGTATAAAGAGAGAGGATGCAGGTGGATCCACTCATGGTGCTGATTAATCCTTAAACTGTGTGTAAATGTGAAAGTATATTAACTCTCCAATATACCAAGCCCAGTGGACATTCACATCACGTCTTGCATGGTATCGAGCAGTACACATCCAGAAATGTCCTTGTGCAATTGAGCTCAGCCTGTGGACATCTTGTGGTTTACTTCAGCAAAAGTTGAGGCTAAAATGGACAACAATTTGTGAACAAGACTGTGTGTGATCACACTCTGTTGTATAGATGGTGTTCCCACAGATGTAAAATGTCTCTAATGTATGGAGGCAGATTCAAACACACTTCCATTAATCCAATAAATAATTATAATTCAAAGGTATTTATTTAAAGAGAAACAAAGGATATTTAACATGCCTAATTGTCCACCACAGGTTTATTTGCCAGACTACCTTTTACATAAGCTGCAAGATAGCAAGCAGCTGGCACTGAGGGTGTGTTTGTGTTCGATCTGAGCAAAGTTACACTCACTAGATACTCCTACTCCTTATCCTGCAGTGTCTTTTCTTTTCCCATGTCTTGTCTTTACGTTCATGAAGTAAAGTAACATTATTTCGCCTTAATTCAGCAGTCAAATAAGATGTATAGTACATTACAGTGGAGTTCAGGACCTGCGTGGCTCATTATGGCAGGCGAGAGTGAAGTTAAATCCAGGTTTTAATCCCAAAAGGTTTAAATCCTGGTGTTTTCCTCAGAAGCTCAGGGCTCCAGCTGTCTCCTGGAAATCTCGCCGGCTCAAGTTGCAGTCTACCAGTTAACGAGTGTTAGAGTGTCGAGTCACTCATTAATCCAAAACACCGTCCTCTGTCCCTCCACACCGGTCTTTTAATCCAATTAACCGCACAGAGCAACAAAGAGATCAGTGACTGAAATTAGCTGGGGTGAAGCCGAGCAGACAGCTCGTAGCTAGCTGTCACTCTAAGCGGCCATGCCCCTTATTATGCATAACTTTAAGCCTTTACGTATTTAGTTTTATAAAAATTCATCCCCGTACAGTTTTCATTAAGGGATACACCAGGTATAGATACCAAAACTGTTTTTCGTCAGCCAGGTTGTAAACATTGGCTTCAGTTATAAGAGCTAAAGATTCTCACTTGGCTGCAACTGCTGATTATTTCCATCAATTAACCTACTAATTATTTTCTTGATTAATTGATGAATTGTGTGGTCTAAAAAAAAAAGGAAAAAAAATCAAAAGCCTAGAGATTAAAATAAAGATATTCTGTTTATTATTGATGTAACACAAGTAAAAGCACCATGTTCTCACTTTGCATGTAATAGATAATAATAAATGAACAATAGTTCATTATCAAATCAGTTACTGATTCATTTTCTTCTGATTTTCTATCAATATATTTTGTTACAATATATAATATTTTATTCCTGTAGGCATTGCTGCCTTTTAACAAGTGTTGTGTGTGTGTATCTACAGCCTGATATATCTTCTTAGTCTGTGCCATACAGCTCCACTGTTGACCAAAAACTATTTAAAACACATCAATGAGGCGCAGTGTTGCACAGGGTGGCATGTTCGTTTATTTCCATGAACACCCACTGTAGTTTATTTTTGAATCAATCCCACATACACTGCTGCTGAAAATAGTCCCCCAATAAATGCAGCTTCATCTTCTCATTTGCTAAATGCCATTATATTCAGTAGTTTTTGGAAAGTAATTTTGAAAAATGAAAGAAAATGCATGTATCAGTGACAAGTTTACATCTAGCATGTTGGCTCAGTGGTTAGCCACACAGCAAAAGAAGTCAGGGGTTTGGTTCTCTGCTGGGGCAAGGCCTCTCTGTGTGGAGTGTGCATGTTCTCCTCATGCTGCATGGGTTTCCTGTGGGTGCTCCATTCCCCCCCACCTTTAAAAATATATTAGGTTCACTCTCCTGTCAGAGACCCTGACCAAGGCACTAAAATAGAGCTGGAGTTGCTCCCTGGGCGTGTACAGTGGCTGCCCACTGCTCCTCGGGGATAGTTAAATGCAGAGAACAAGTTTCACTGCATTTTACTCCATAACGTTGTACCAACTGCATCAATAGTATTTTATTTTATTGCCAGCACCAAAAAAATGTTTTTTTTTGTCCACAACTAATTAAAATACCACAAACACTGTCACATGATAGTGAAACTGCTGTATTTGTGACTGAACTGAGTTGTATCTGTACACCATCATGGTTATACAAATCAACAGTACATAAGCTGTTTTCATCACTTGCATCAGAAAAGCTGGTACGATCTCCAATGTTCGTGACCGCTTTTGAAACACGTCTCATGAAACATTTATTTGAAACACATGAAGTGACAAAATGCATCTAAGAAAAACAACTCATGAAAAATTATTCTACAGGACTTATTGTGTAAACTTTGTTTTTCTGATAATATGCTTCAGGCACTCTTTGGAGGATTATTCTGAATTCCTTTGAAGTGCCATTAGACATTCAAGATTCAAGATGTTTGCAGCGTGTCTGTTTTATGTCTTAAGTCCAATGATTCCTAGTAAGAACATGCTGTACACCTTAACATCTCTGGGAAACGGGTTGAGGACAAATTTAGCATGGACCACCTGCTGTGTAGGAGCCAGGGTGCCAGTTAGAGATAAGGTCAGACAAAAATAACTTTTTTTTTAAGTACACCAAAGTGTGTTATACTGAAATTGGAGGTGTTGCCTCCGTCAAATTTTAAAAGTTCCTGAAAGCCAACATTATGCCATCTTCAAGCAGATTGGGCAGATGTGCAGCAGCAGAAGGACAGAATGTAACAGCTACTAACACTTTCATCTTCTGACATACCCAAATGACACGATGTGTAAACTTGTTTGTTTTTGAGCATTAGGTTTAGGGAAAGTGGATGGATTTGGTAAAAACTACTTCAGTACAGTAAGGTTGGACAAACTTTGTCATAGTAGTTACAATAGTAAACATATGGATAAGGTTAGGTAAGGATTGTGCTCAATTTAAAAAAAAAATAGCACAGCTGACTTGTGGTTGGAAACAAATAGCAATCTCCAGTGTGTAAGCAACAAGGTGCAGAGCCCAGGATACTGGGCTGGATCAGGTTATAATAATGGAAAACTCACAGGGATCAAAGGGTGGACAGGTAAGCTATGGAAGTCAAATCGCCTGGAAAGGTCAGTCACAGGAGTTTGATCTGAAACGGGAGCTATTAATCAGGGTCCAGTGTTTTTACTGTTTTTCATTTGAACATACTGTACATGCTGCGTTTGTTCATCATAAGTGACCACTGTGAATTCATAGTGAAAAAACATGGACACATTAAAGTGGGTTTAAAATTGACTGTTACAGTTAATATAATGCACTGTAACTTTGTGGGGTTTTAGAAAAGTGCTTGACCTCCTGACAGCTATATTTTTCTTAAAGCCAAGTGTTTCTTATTATTACACACAAAGGTATTATATTTATGAGATTTAATTTTGTAGTAAATCCTGTCCTGAGTTATGTTGGTAATAATATAGTTTACAATTAGCATAGGGAGGAAAAGAAAAATACCTTATTGAAGGTCATGTGAAAATGTCCCATTAATGGGACCCAAATGCAAGACACATAAGCCGGCAGGTAATGAACAATAAAGCTGAATTCTAGATCCAAAAAATACAAAACACAAAGGTGAACCATAAAGTTTTAAACAAGGAACAGCAAAGTATCAAATCAAAAGGCAATTGTACCAACCAGGAATGACATGAATGAAAAGGCAGGAATACACGATAGGAAACAAGGGAACAGACTTGAGGAAACTCAATGGGCAAACTGACAAAGACAGCAGGAAGCACAGACTATATACTCAGGCTGGCACAAGGCTGATTAACTCAAAAAAAGGGCGGGAAATCACACAAAGGGAGGAAATGAAAAGTTAGACATAACACATGAGAGCAAAATTTTAAAATAAAACAGGAAATAACAAAACCACAAACTCAAACAAATATATATATTATAGATTTTTGTTTCTGAATCATATTGATTTTATTCATGATAACATTTTTTTTTTTTTTTTAACTGCTTCTATTTTTTGGAGATATTTTTTAGAGAAACAAAAACAAAAAGCCTTGTTCCAACACAAAATGGTCATGATATATTCAAAAACCAAACCGAACTGAAAGCAGAAATTAATCATATCATTTTACAAATGACTTGTTTGCCATGGTTAATTTAAGTGCACTTTGAATCATCAGATTCACTATGAAACTCAAAGTAATGGATGACACTGATTCTAAGGAAAATATTATTCTCTGTGTGAATGGCTCATATCCACAAAGGAAATCAAAGATACATGTTAAACACAGTAACCCATTTGAGAATATTGGTTGATGTGACTTAGGCATAATATTTTATATTTAATATCATTACACATCAATAGTAACATTATGACCAATATCTTTATTGGTCTGTTTTATTTTTTTATTTATTTTGCAATTTCACATTCTGAAAAAAAACCAAAAAAACAGTTGGAAGCGATTTTGTCTCATTTTTGTGACAAGTCGATTGGGAAATTTTTAAACATGCAACAACAGTAATAATATGACAGCAGCTCTCAGAGCATGGGGTTTTACCACAATCAGACAAGGTACAAACACCATAATGTGGGCTTCTGGTTGGAAAGTGCATTTTTTCCAGCAAGTGACATACCAGTTTACTCTCACCTTGGCCAGCTGCCTTGCAACACATGACAAGAGCACATTTGTAGGAAAGTGGCTGCTTAATATTGCAGCAGTGCACTACTGTTTTATGTTCCTGCTGGCCGGTAATGGAAAGCAAAGCCTCAGTTTGATTTTGTTGCTCTGGGTTGTGATGTGAGGCATTACAGTGTTTTCTGATATGCAATGTTCTGAGGAGAAAATTGATTCCATGTAGTGATTTTGAAAGGGTATTATCACTATGCCTTGGTTATGCTATCATCACATCTCAAACACAGCATTATTTCTTTGTCAGTGTATCAGCCTGTAGGCATGTTATGAGGAAATGTAACCTTATGAAGCATTTCATTATAAACACCTGAGGAATGCATCATGGTCACATCAAAAAATGTTATAAGTGATGTGCTCTTTAAGAGTGTAATGAGCTATACAGTCATGGCAAAGTCATTTTAAAACCTTGTTTTAACATTTAAAAAGTTGTGCTATGCTGTGTCAGTGAAAAGGCAATTTTGAGAGATACTGTGCTTGTGGATTATACTTGTGCATATAGAGTTATTGGTTATTATTATCAAATCCAATGTTATTTGACCCCGACAGGTATATGGTTTCAATGCGTATTTAGCTGTTTTAGGTCTGCAAATAATCATTATTTTCACTGTCAGTTAACCTGTGGATCAATTTATCAATTACTCAAGTGGGTTGTGTGGTCTATAAAATGTCAGAATATTGAGCTGTATTTTCTTAAGCCCGAGATGAAGTCCTTAAATGTCTTCATTTCTCCACAACCCAAAGGTATTCAGTTTACTGTCATGGAGGAGTAAAGACACCAGGAGATATTCACATTTAAAAAGCTGAAATCAGAGAATTGTGAAAACTAATTGATTAATCATTGCAGCTCTATTTTTATAAGAGTCAACAGTGACCCTATAGGCTCTGTGCTGCAGTTCTCAGTCACAGCAATGCTACAGGCTAAATTATCACAATGACAATGCTAACATGCTAATGTATAGCAGGTAATGTTTACGACTTTCACCCTCTTGGTTTAACATGCTAGCATGCTAACATTTGCTAACATTTGGAATTTAGTAATAAACCACAGTATTTGGTTACCACAGTAACCACAGAGAAATGAATGGAAATGACCTGACCATGCTGCTTGTTTGATGGGTGAAGGGTTGGGCTGTCTATCCCATGGTTGTTGTGATCTTGCAGTCTGGACCAAAGTGGTGGACCGACTGACAAACCAACTGACAGGGCCATCCATAAAACAATGTTGCTAGCATGACTATAAAGAAACAGCTTTTTCTGTTATATATATTCAGGTGAGGTTTGTGCAGCAGGGTCTTTGCCATCATGACCCATCTGCTGGTTGCATCTGGCTCTCCAACAGGACAGTTTGTGCTCCCCATCTGAATAGCAGGAATATTGGGTCAGGTGTATAAGTTTGTCCAAACTAGTATGGCCCAAGGGCCCAGATGCCATCGTCGCAAACCATCGTCATGGTAATATCTCAATAATTATTATTACACATCAGAAGGATGATAAATGATTAACCTGTTGAGCTCATATTAAAACTAACTTGTTTTACATTTCAGGATATTTTTTTAGAATATTATTACCAGGGAAGTAATGGTTTTAGTGAAAATAAAGAGTGATAAAATTCATCCCTCATGAATGATAAAAATTAAGTTTATAAATGTACCTCTGCGTGACAATTTACTTAACACAGTGTAGTCTCAAGCATGCATGAGGTACGCACATTCTCACTGCATTTTCTTCCTTTATAAATACCAGTTTATGCATGGAAAAAAGGTGTACACATCGTTTATACATCCGACCCAGGGTTTGTGCCTAGCATGCCAAGTTGATCCTAGTCATGGCTAGTTATCCTAGTACCTTCCTCACTGTCTGCACTTCAGTGCTGGCGGCACGCTTGTGACATTCAGTCTTATTCATGTATACCAGTTGGGGTAAGTCGCTTGTTGTGTGGTATTGTTGTCTTCAAAATCATCTGCAAAGCAAAAAGACTTAGTTTTTTCTTCTTGTTGTTTTTTTGGGATTTACTATTTTGCCATCAGTGCCTAAGAAGTCTAGGTGCTTAGAGAGAGAGACCTGCAACATTATTACAATATTGTTATCACAACAGAGATTCTTTTAACGTGGTAAGTTGGTTTTGTGAATTAACAACAATGTTTTGGGATATAACAAGTGAAAATACTGAATAATTTAAGTGAATAATTTGGTATCTAGTACCAATGAGAAAATATTTAATACTTGCAATATGCTGCCGCACTGGAGTGATTTTGAACATGATAAATGTGTCTGTGCTTCTGAGAAACATTCATTAGAATAAACACAATAGTCCTGACTGAAGACAGATAAATGAAGATTGTTTGTGAGCAGCTTTCTTTGTTCCTGGTTTTAGCAACACTAGGTGAGGCTTGTTTTCATTTCTTGACGAATGTCAGTTTGAGCTTAAATGATTCTGATTGCATATCTACCTTTAATAACAGCCAGTACCGCTGCTTTATAATCTGATGTCACAAATTAATACAGGACAAATTACCATTCTATTTTCTCATTTTGTTCCTATCTGTATCATTTTATTTTTCCCACCAGAGCAATAACCCACTGCAGGCACACATTTGTGAAGGTTACAGTAGCTCAGGGAACATGTCTAAAAATTGGCATGGTGGAATCGATTCACAGTTTTAGTGACTATGTTGATTCAAATGAGAACAAACTGATGCCTCTGTCACTCCTGCTTAGCATTTAAATGCAGATAGCGTAATGATGTTGGAATGGGAAAGAGACTCTGTTATAGGATCTCTTATTTTCAATGTAAGAACAGCACTGGTGAAATACGGCACCAGTTTGAGGTGTCAGTCATCAAATAAAATTATTTCTGAATCTTTGCTTTCTTAGAATATCAAGTTATGGACAAATTGTATGATACTGTAACAGCAGCAATTACTATGGAGTCAACATTCTCTACATCTAAGGATGCTGTGAAGGGTCCATTTTAAAAACCTTTATTAACCTTTCATCTATGTAATATTTAAGACAATAGAAGTGGAATAAAATATTTAAAAAAAAAGATTTCAAGATATAATGTGACACAATTCTGCATTAAAAAATGAAAACAACTAGTAACAGTAACAGTGTGTTTCAAAAAATTCTAAAACAAAATGAGACTGAACATCATTTTTATAAAACTTTAAGTCTGTAAACATTTGTGCCCTGAGTCGCGTCAGATAGATTTTCAACAGCAATGGTGATTGTTTAATGGTGTGTTCACCAACTGAGACGCAAATTTTCACCTTGGATTACTCTCACGAGTTTGACTGCAGGATCATTTGTGTTTATTTGCATTACTCCTGTGTGTGTTTATTCACTTCCTACAAAGCAGATTACTTTACTGTACATTAGCTGCAAACAAGCGACAAATGGCATGTACCAAGGGTGTGTGTGTCCGTGTGGTCAACCCCTCACTCAACTCAGCACTCACCAGAGACTCAGATTCACTCTTCTTTTTTCCCCTCTCCTCTCTGTAATGTTACGGGTAAGGTACATTTCCCCTCCAGCTCCAGTCGGCAGTCAACATTACTAGACGTAAAGACCTGACATTGGAGGTCACCTCCATGGATCGCTGCTGCAGTCAAGTTGAGTCAAGTGGAGATAAATCCCAAAAGTTAAAAAGTAATCTCTGAGCTTTCCTCTTGTCAGTAAATGGCTTCGGATCAGAGCAGAATCTGATGTAACTCTGAGTGTTTACTCCTCCAGGAGATCTGGCTTTGCACCGAATCTCTCAACAGCTAAATCCAAATGTTCATCTGTGGACTGGGCCCCCTTGGTCTTCAGTCGTACATACAGTGACATGTTCACTGTCATCAAGTCGAGTCTGCGAGGGCGTGAGATTGCAAGGCGAACATAAGCTGCTGACAGATAGGCCTAAAGACTACAATGATAAAATGCATTTTGATTGCCTCTATAGCTTGCACTTCTACATAATCTTTTTCATGATGTGGTTAAATAATATTTCTTGCCTACATGATTCAACATTTTAATGATGTAAATGTTTTACACATTCACAGTAAGTTCATAGTTCAAGTTCATATTGCAATGAATTGTCTGCACCCCAAGTGGACAGAAAGTTTGCCTAATGCCCCCTGTGGACTGGATAAATTGTGGGTTTGGACAGCCCTCAGCACTCGCAGACTTTCCGCGAATGCCCCTGCAAAGTCTGTGAGTCTGTAACAGCGTTGAGGTCCGGATATTTGGATGCAAGAGCTGGCCAGCTACAGTATTAGCAGCTGAGTAGCGGTTCTGCCCCACTGCTCTGCCCGGCTGTCCCCGTACAACACTCGTTGTCTTTTGTTTTTGTGACACGATGTTGGGTTTTGTAAATTTTACTGTAAAAGGGCACATAGAACATAACTTAAGAGCATAACCTCCTTGATGGAGGACATAACAAGTCAAATGTGTTACACAAAATTATATACAGTATTATGTATAATTATAAAGCAAACCAGACTCAGTCCAGTTCACATGTGGGAAGAAAGCTCACTGAAACATTAGACACTGGCAATTACAACTGAATCAGCTTTCTGTGGCAACAATGCATGTCACCTGAAGTGGAACTGTTTACATGCCAGCCACCCATTATGAGCTACACCAATGCTTTGTTGTTTGTTTACCACCACATTATCGCATACACTCAGTGTCCACCATCTATTTACATTCAAGCAGCATGGCTAACTGTGATTACATCTAGAAAATGTTCTGAACGCCCAACAGCATTTTTCAAGTTGCAAGCAGCGATACAGAGGAAAGTGAGACACAAGAAACATATTATTATTATTACACAACACAGGCGTGTAGTTCTTACACATTCATGGTTTTTACCTTCATTTGAAAGAACAGGATGATTGATATTTAACAGTTATTTACACATTTTTCCACTTGCTTTAGAATGTTTTACACATCTGTACAACAAACTTGAACGCTAGTATACTGCGTGTCAAAGGATCCACAGCAGCTGAACAGGCAAGAAAACTGAACTTGAGCATGAAAATTGTTAGAGGAGAAAGAGAGAGCGAGACAGCGAGAGCCTGTGAGAGAGAGATGGGGCCCATGACCAGGTTGTCATGGAGACTCTACCTGACCTAATTAGACTATAATCAGTATAATCTGGACCTGGTCCGACTATGGTCCTGGGTCATGTCTCCCCCTTACTCAGAACCAAGTGGATCTGTAAAGACCTCTTATCTGCTTGTTATCATTAGCATGGACAGTCTGCTGTGTAGTTCCGTCAGTTCACTGCCAGAGAATTACACTGAATAACATTATATGTTCAAATTAAGTTTGTCTTTCGTGTCTCCCTGCTTACTCTCACCAGCCCACATCCTTCGAATAAATGTTGCCAATGTACATTTCCTTATGTTGCTCATGTAACTTTTCTTTCTTCTCTTTATTTAGGTTCAGTTTTCAATGTTATGTTTGTTACAACGCTGTGCTTATGGTCTATTTGGTTTAGGTACAAACAATTGGTTAGGGTTTGCGAAAGATAATGTTTTGGCTTAATATATCTGTCTGCCACGATCATGGTTGGTAATTGTCCCGTGGTCTCTTTAAAAATATCCAGTAGTTTCACACTTACAAATGTAACTGCTTTGGCAGCCTACTTACCTGTAACTCCACCACCATCGCTTCCACCTCCTGAAAGGTGATAAGGTACAAGGTAATTTATTCCTCATTATACAACACAGGTTTGCAAAATGAAATTAAAGTTTGTAAATTCCTTCATGATACACAAATAACAGAACGTATATACAGTTATTTATATACAAATATGCAGAACATGTAGTGCGTCTTTTGAATCTGCGTCAGGGTGTATGTAAGGAGCAGCAACAACGTGGTGATGGTAATGTGGTCGGCATCATTATATCAAAAGTTCGACATTTGGGAAACACTGTCCATCAACTTTGAGTGTGTGTTAGCACCAAGCATCGATGTTAGTCCACCTATCCTCATCTACTTTAGTCCTGTGCTCTGTCAGCTCAGAACACCTGGCCTCCACCTGTCGAGTGCAACAGCTTGATCTGAGATGTTGTGGTGGAGACAGGTGCCAGTGGGCACAACAGTCTCTGATTTCATGATGTTTTGCCAGCCTGAGTCCCATTTTGTACATTTCCTGTGACCAGACATTAGCCAGGAGTAGCATTAAACCAAGATGGATTAGCATGGCTCTTATTCCAACTCTCTTCATTACTGAGGTGGACCAAATGGTCAGGTTGGATGGTTGAAAAACACTCTGGGTCTCTGCTATTAATCCAAAACACCTGCTTTCTTCTCCCATGCTGATGACAGTGTTTCTGCGATGGGCAGTATGTGTTTCAGCAATAAAGCTGACGATCAAAAACACAAAAATGTCGCATAATTTGGAGGAGCTAATGGCTGCTGCATCTTCATGTGCCACCATTGCCACAGCAATAATAAAAATATAATGCCGACGAGATATGAAACAAAATATACAAATGTCAATATGGTACTTAGCCTATGACATGTACAAATGTGACCATATCAGTGGTTTGCAGAAACGTTAACTGCCAATGTTTTATTCTGGCAACTGACCTGCTCTCTCTCTGTCTCTCTCTCCCATTGTCACATTACAATCAGTTGATAAAATTGACTACGTATTTTCATTTTGTATTACCTACCGATTATTTTTATCATGCCTAAATAATGCAGGTAGTGGTGTTGCTGCTACGTCTTCAATACCACATCCTGGAATTGACCTGTACAGCCTTTTCACACCTGGTTCAGTTCAAAAGGCACAGTTACCTAATCCTAAAGCCAACATTTAAACCTACAGTGTAAAATATTCTTATCCCTTCTTGAAGTCAGGGTTGGTAAATTATTTTAGAAGCATTTTGTGTCATATTTATAGAAAATCATCCCAACAGTAATCAAATAATCAAATAATCGGCCTGGATAAATACTAAAGCTAAACAGGCTAATCAAAAAAAAATGGCAGAGAAAGTGCAGCCAAAATGCTCCAATACTAACATGCTAACTTAATAGTGGTGAGTTCCGACAATAGCCATGTTTGATGTTTACACTGATTATGGTAATGTAATATTAGGTGTTTTCTTACATGTGTATGATGACAACAATGTGATGTGATCACAGTTCACAGCCCCTGGGCCTGTTGTTCAGCAGAGACCAGAGTTAGAGCAAACACACACCCACAACAAAGGATGCACTGGATAGCCTTTTGGGACTGATATATGTTCGTGGCAGCTTCTTTGTTCATGCTCAAATGATTGCTGCATTTAATAGAGTTGTTTAGTTATGTATTCATTAGATAAGGTAAGGGAAGAGAGCTTGTGAGACAAAGTGAACTAGCCACTTACACACATCTCTTCGGCAGTCTGTGTCGGTGTAGACAGGCAGTACTGTTGACTACCACTTAACATTGTGAAAAAGTTGTGTGTTTTTTTGTTAAATTAAGGAAAAGATCATACTTTGGGTTGAAATAACTAAGTTCAGTCATGGCACTTACGTAACGTACCTAAAAGTAAGTTACTTTACTTAAGTGATGTAATCACATCACATTACATAACTTACATCATTTACATATGTAAGCTTATTTACGTGACATTTCAAGTCAATCTACGAGTGTCATCCAGTGTATGATCCATTGAACCACCACCACCATCCCCTGACTTGGACTCTTCTTGCTCTAGTTGCTCCGCACTAGAGGAGCGCTCTAAGAAGTGACACTAAATGAATACATCTACAGTATCAGACTTAAAGGCATAGTTTCAGAACTGAGCTTGCCCTCGCTGGTGTCTACATTAATACCAACCCCAGCTGCTGACCTACTGTTCTCAGACGATTCTTATGAACTGCCTTGAGATAAGAAAGCATTCCACTTTTTCAAAATTGTAGAGTGACATCCCATCAATTTCCCTCATGGGATCATTAAAGTTTCATCTGGTCTTATCCAACCAAATGGAAGTGATTAATGAGAATAAAAACTTGTTGAATGTTGTGATCTTTTGACCTTGATGAATGATGAACTCATGGAAATCATGCAAGCAGTTCTCGGTCATCTGGATCAGCTACACAGCCACATGTATTTCATTACATTTTATTTAATGAAATATAACAAAGATTAAGCCCAAGGCAGCACCAATGGATGGCCAAGAAAGAAAGAAAGAAAGAACCTGACATGACAGATGGGTTTGCCTTTTCAACTGCATACTGTACATGCTCTTTACAAGTGTATGTATTCAGCAAATGGCACCACTTATTTTTTTAATGTTGTGAGTTCTTTGAACACGTGTCTCTAAGGTTGTAATCCGAATCTCTCACAAGGGCCTGTTCTCTGTCCAACACATTGTTTGAACAGGAACGTGCACTGGGTGGAGTGAACTAAGCATATGTAGATATGCTTGATTCAGTCCATCCAGTGTTGTATGACATCTGGTTATTGTGTTTGTTTTGTTCACATTCATGTCACATATTTGATTAATCTGGCAGTCAGATGAGCTTATGATTCCGGCAGTTTTCCCACCAGTGAAGTGTTAACATGCTATTAATACTAAATAGCTTGATAAAGTGGTTTTATGATTTTGCAACTGTGTGTAAATGCTGCTAACAATCTATTGTTCTTCCTTTCTTGTTTGCTTCCATAAATTAATTTACTCAAGTAATGTACTTAAGTTATGTACAAGTACCTCAAAATTGTATTTCCATTTTCTTGCTACTTTATGTTTCTACTCCACTATTTTTGTGGCAAATATTGTACTTTTTACCCACTACATTAATTTAATAACCTTAGTTACTACTTACTTTGTGGATTGCATGCTGCATCAAAGCTAAAGTAACTCATTTTTAATTAAATTTATTTTATAAAATAAATTTAATTAGGAGGTAGTGAAGTAGTATAAAAACGTAAATGATATAAAAAACGTAAATGATCTATCTACTTAAATATATTTAAGTATCAAAAGTAATTTTCTGGCAATAAGTGTACTTAAGTATAAAAAGTACAAGTAAGAGTAAATTATAATAATTTTGCTTTTTGCAAAATATGCAATCAGATTTCAAAAAACATTGATTCCAATAATAAAATGATGATTATTAGGTATGATAAGGTCTACTTTCTATACTTAAGTACACTTACTGCCAGAAAATTACTTTTGATACTTAAATATATTTAAGTAGATAGATCATTTATGTTTTTTACTCACTACGTGTTTTGATGACTTTTACTTTTACTACAGTAATATTTTTTAATTTTACTTGAATGTCAATTTATAACACTTGCAGCAGTTCTGCATCAGCTGATTGACAGCAGGGTTATGATTTAGTCCTTCACTGTTCCATTCCGCGTTCTGAGTTGCTTGCTCATGAATTGGCTTATTTGGGGCTGGAGACACAGTGATAGAAAATGTAATACCAACAGTGTCTGTGCCATTTGTCTACCTTCAGTATGAGTTGCATGTGTTTGTTCCTGAGTGACATCACTTATAAACCAGATTAGTTTTTTTGTTGCTTCAAGCTGTTTTTTAAAAGAAACAACACTAATGGTGTAATGATTGCACACTAGCCATTATCAAACTGACACTGCGCACTTAAAGCTGTCTCTGCCTACACCCACCATTGTAATGATGAAGAATCCTTGACATGAGCTCCGAGGCTGCCCACCAGTTATCTGTTTCTCATGATTAATTGTGACAAGGCAAGAGCATCCATTTGGTGTACATACTAGCCAGTACCCATGACCTTGAATAGATGAATACTGAGCGAATAATTATGAATAATTTATGGTAATAATTTGTTGTATTATAGAATGCCTTGTGCTCATAGAGCATTAGCACTTAAAGTGTTTCCACCATATGCAGCTGTCCTGGTGGTTCTGGTGAGTCGTTTTATCAAACAAAGTTTTTCAGGAAGGTGAAGGACGATTTAAAAGGTGAGCCATGATCTATGCAAATATGCACAACATGACAGCAGAGTAGTGGTTCGATTGTTTCAACTAATTTAAACATTCTGCCAGACTCTGTTGCACATAGTGTCCTCCATTGGATGCACGCTGACAAAAGGGACCAGTATTATTTGTTTTAATATTAGTTGCATGTGACGCAAATGAACCTGTGTTTATCACGCTTGATGGAAACAGATGGCAGCCATCCACAGGTAGAAATGTGTTCAAACTGGTTTGTTATTAAAAATGCAATACATTAATACACAAATGCCTACTTTCAATAATAATAATATTTTTTTTGTTTGTTTGCTTTTTTTAAATCTCATACATTTGGAGCCCAGTGGTGGTGGGAAGTATTCAGATCTTTGCATGGTATGTCAATACTGTGTTCACAACATCATACTGCCCTCACAAATCAGTTATTGCAGGTTTAAATAAGGTGACCATACTGTGTTACTCGGCAGATGCTAACTTCACTTTTAATTATGTATATTTTCTTCTTTTTCCCAGCAATATTTATCGTTTAGACTCATTTGAAGATTCCAGAGCTAAATGGTAAATGGACTGCATTTATATGCCAATTTTCTAGTCTTATCAACAACTCAAAGCGCTTTACAATGCAAGTCACCATTATCCCATTCACACACACATCCATAATCTGGTCACAGAGGGTACCATGCAAGGTGCCACCTGCTCATCAGGAGCAATAACCACTAATCAGGATTGAGCCACACTGGGAGTAATCTGGGGTTCAGCGTCTTGAGTATGGTGGCTCACGGGCGTGTCAAGCGTCATCTACATATTATGAGTCTTGGCTATTTTTACCGCGACATGCTAGCTTCTCATCAAAAATAGACCTGAAAATGACCTGTAGGCAGTCATATCGACATCATGTTTCCCGACAGGTTTAATGAATGTATCTGTAGAATCTGACACAGACATCAAGAGAATACAACAGGTGAAGGACAGTACTTTTCCAGCGCTCTCTTTTTCTTTCTCTCCCTCCTCCTCCCCCCTCTTTCAGCGAAGGTACAGGAAAATCATGTCATCATATTTATTGATGATTATCAAAGCCAAACTCCATCTAAAAAGATAGGGCTTGCAGTAGCTGCGCTGCTGTCATGCACTAAACACTACGGGTGAGTTAAAAAATCTATTCACATAAGAATCGTGATTCTTATCTCCCATGATTTAGGATCTATTCACAAATGTCGAAAATGTATTTTCTGAATGTTTATTAGTAGCATGATGTTGACGGAACAAAAAAGGCGGAACTAAGCTGCAAGGGTAGTGCAGCACCCATACTATTTACAACGTGCACACTCTAGTGCTCACGGTCCATGGGCCACACAGCACAGAGATCTGGGTATTTTCAAAATGCCACTGAGCATCTTTCATAAGAATGAATGGGTCCCCATCTCTCACACTGTGTCCAGACTTAATGTAACATCCTTGGATTTATCTTGAAGTTCATCTTCAAACGAGGCAGTGGTTGTGCCATTTCTTCTTTTTAATGAATGAATAATTACCTTTGCGAGACAAATATTAAGCAGGCCACATATTTGTGATTACTTTTATGCTGTCATTACACGTAACGACATAATGTTATCAGAGTGGCGCAGCGGTCAGCAGTAACAAATAAGACCAGCTGACAACCACTAAGAAACTCACTGTGGTGAAGAAAATAACTGCTCAGTCTGTTTTTCCTCAAAAAAACCCTGCTTCTGCTGAGTGTCTTGTGCAAAGATGGACCCCCCGGAGCTAACAGTGCAGCAGAGAGGCTGCTCTCACAGCTGGACTTATATGTTAATAACACAGCACAGCACACCCCCTTATTTTGTTATCCTCATATACACATGCATGCTTTAAATTAATTATTTCATTAATTATTGCTGTTAACTTTTTAAAATTAAAAGGCTGCAGATTAAAAGGATTCATTTCCAATTGTGTTTCATTTTGTATTTTAGCAGATTAAGGACCCAATAAATGGTTTAGCACACACTAAAGAGGAGCAAAAGACTAAAAAATAGTCCCCCCATTTCCATTCATTCAATCGAAATCAATTATGAATTGAATCGGACCCCCAATAATTGAAATCAAAAATTGAATCAGGAGACTGCCAAAGATTCACACCCCTAGTAACTAAGGATGTGTGTTCCACCTGCCCCAGATCACCACTGATCCAAGGACAGTCCCTGAATGAAAATACTCAAGTTAAGTTTAAGTACCTCAATTTTGTGCATAAGTAGACTATCTGAGTAAATGTACTTACTTTCCATAACTTTGGCTATAACCTCATAGTGAGCAGCATCTTCACCACTTGTTCCTTTAGACGAGAATTCAATAACATTCAAGAACATTGTACAAAAGAGTAGCTCAGTCCAATTGATGAAGGTGTTAATATCCTACAAAATGCTAATTATTTTATTTATCCTTGTTATATATCAAGTATCTGTTATGTTTGATGCTTTATAGCTGTTTAATGTCATGTCACATCTTGTACAGTTTTTCTTGATTTGGACTGACATGGTGGTTAACGCAGGGAGCTGTTCAGTGTCGTCATGGAGTACAGGTATTGGAAGGAAGGTTACAGTGTAATTGTCATAAAATGTTAAGGGATGCAAACACCACTATCATGAAAAACATAATTGAGAGTTATCACCAATACCAAAATTGAAATGGCTGTGTCATTGTTTTCAGAATTACACAAGAACACCCTTTCTAAAGATAAACTAACAATTGACACTTCCCCCCGAACAGACCTAATGGCCAAACTACCAGCAACTGACAAATGCCCCCCTTAGTTCCTCAGAAGTAAGTCTACTTTACCATCACACTGCACCGCTAACTTTGATCTCAATACCAACTGAAAAAATCTGCTAAAATTCTGCAGAGGTGTTGTCTGTATTTTGCGGCCGCAGATTCCATGTGGGCCTGGAAGGTACGCTGTAATAACAGAAGAGGCACTACTACGTAATTATGTCACACCTTGTTCTCTTGTCGATACATGTGTGTCAGTACATACTGTAGGCCACCACTGCATTGAAATTAGAAAAAAATATTCTTTATGTCACAGGCCTTAATCAAAAAGCATTAAAAAAATAATTTTCTAACTTTTACACCCTGTTGTAACTCAAAATATCTTGTGGTATCTAAAAGTTGAACTGTCTTATTGAAAAGCAATCTACATCTGACCCATGTACTGTTTCAAAATACATTTAAAAAAATGATGTGTTAGCTGTCAAAGCCAATTGTTGTGAATTTTTATCCTAAAAAGAGAATTAGCTGTTAATAGAGCAACAAGGTCAACAGTAGCTCAGCACTGAGTAACATATTCTGTACTTAAAATGTCAGTCACACATGTCCTGTGGGGAGTATTTCTCCACTATTTCTGATTCACGTCCCGACTTTGATGGAGCACTGTGATAGAACTGGATTCCCATATGGCTGTCTCCTCTGACCCTGCAGTGGCAGTAGGAAATGACAGTATGAGTAATACTATTCATCCAGTGAGGTCCATTGGATTGAAGGCTAGGCATTGTGTGGTGAGAAAACAATAATCTGTCTTTAATATGAATCCTTTGTCACCCGGTCTGTCCCAGGGACTGTGCAGGATGAACTCGCCATGTCATAACCTTCTCTTTTCAGACACATTTTCCCAATGGAGTTCCAGAGAATGCTAAAGATATGCATTTGTAGGACTTGGCTGAGATTCATGGTACATGGAAATTTTTACAGGTGCTGGCATTTTGGGCAATGTAGCGTGGTGATCATTAAGGAGTGCATTCATTTTAGGTTTTGCAGTTGGTGTCTCTTCTAGCGCTGTTAAGCATCATTTTGAACACTGCAGAGTGAAATTGTGAAAGTGTATTGCTGGCACGCAAGAAAAAAAACCCACTATCACATTATAATTTGAACATTTATATTGTAATAACATGAAAAGTTTCAGATTATAATGTGATAATTTATATTGCTATTATGTCTCATTGACATGATTTGATTAAGTTCTACTTCATGCTTGGGTTGACACATGGTGAGATTTTGCTGTTAATGAGCACAGTGGATGACATTGTGATCAGTATGTGTACAGTAAGGAGGATTTTAAAATGCATTGGGTTGTACAGAGAAAAGAATCAGTCCTTCTTCTGGAGGTAGCGTCATTTCTCATTGATCAGCTGGAGGCATCATGGACACCCTTCACCCAGCACAGCTACTGACAGTCCTATCTTTCTACATGGAATTTGACTATGATAGTGATCGATAATCAATAAAGATGATGACAACAACTCTGTTTGGCTGTATATGAGCGAAATGCTCAATTTTACTGGAGGAGGAGGAGCACTGCGTTGTGTCTCTGATCTCAGACCGCTGAGCAGGCAGGCCAGGTCATATTGGTGTGTTCAGACCAAATACAAAGCACACACGCAAAATTAGTGCAAGTTGACAATATTTAACTCAAGTGAGACTTTCGTGTAATGCTGTGTCTTGAGAGCCTACCAGCATTGACATTCACACTGACGTCATGGCATTAACATCGCTGATGTCCGAACATTCATGAACAACAATGGAGGACGCTAATCGTGGCTGTTCACGGACACCCAGAGCTGTATGATAACACATCTACTCGTACAAAGACAGGACAAAAACTACCTAACTAACTAGACTACCTGGTAAGTTATGGAAATACGTCTCAGCACAGCATAGACCTGATCGATTTGAACTCCATTCAGGACACAAGCATTCTAAAAGTTGAATTCACCTGACAAAGCATAAATTCAGGCTTTTTACAAGGTGGCATTGATGTTGTTATTTCAGCATTCTTTTGATCCATTTATTGAATATCAGACCACAATTAAATCACTCTGTTTTGAGTTTCATGAGTTCCATTTCATGCATGCGTTCAAGTGTTTTAACGTGCGATGCGGTTATCTTTTCCAAGCTGCACTTCATAAACACAGTTACCCGTAAGTGTAACATTATACATGAGTTGTATTTTTTTTTTTTTTTTGTATATTGACCATGATTCTATTTGTAAAAGCAATAAAAGGGGAAAACATCCAATAACGTAAAAGTATGAAACTAGCTGATAGCTGTTCCTGTATGTCTTTTTTTTTCCTTTTTTGCCTTGTCATGACCATAGTTCCACTTCATAGTTCAACTTGTGAACATTGATATGTCTCTCTGATATGGGGGGGGGGGAGGCTGTGTTACTCGTGGGGCCTTGGACCAGAGTATGTCATGGACCTATAATTAGTGGACACAGCCCAGTTCGGCCACAACAAAAACTGGGGGGGCTGGGAGTACGTGTGTGTGTGTTCAGCAAAGGGTGGGGCTTGATTGACTGATGCTTTGCTGAATCAACTGCGCAAAACGTTAGAGATTTTCAGTGCTATTATGAGAAGGGAAAAATATTTCCGGTTCAATATGAGACTACGGTGCAGAACTAGACTATGGTGGGCAGCCAGGAGTCTAGTTAATTAATAGGAAACACTGCACCTTATGATATGTATACATATCACCACATACGCATTAACCAGTTTAGGATCTTTGACATGTTGGAGTACAGCTACACATCTAGAATACATATTTTAGACCAAGTTGTTGCAGTTGAAGCTTTGCTCAAAGCATCAAATTCCTGAAGATATTTTTATCTTCACGGGGCATCTTATGAAATCCCCTGCACAGTGTATTTTTAGGATGCAAAGTAACAACACAGAGCATCAGTTAGAGTTTGAAACAATTCTGCAGAGAGAAATATGGGAATATGACATACAGTGATGCTAAAGTTGTGAGTTAGTCCACAAGCTGAAAGTGAAACAAAAGAAAAACCGCTCTACTGCAGTGTGTATTCTAAGTGAATAACCTTCATTGATGGAGAACTCTGAGGATTTATTCTTTGGAACTCAATAAATTAAATAGTGATGATTTAACATTTAACTCCATCCAAAGACTGACCGTGACATACACTGACTGAAAAACATGAAAGGACTAAAACACACATTCTTACTTTTCTTTTCTCCTGGATCAAACACCTCATCACCATTGTGTTATTGTTAATGTGCACCATCATGCTCACAATGACAAAGACTTATCTTGGCCATTATCTTAGTAGCATAGTAGAATACTCACATTTGCTAATCAATACTGAATACAAAATGCAGCGGATGTTGGGAATGATGGAAGTGTCATCGGTTTGGTATGTATTTGTTTTTGTAGTATTACATTTTGACCTGTTTCTGACACTAGTTGAAAGTCAGAGGATAGTGGCCGTACACTTCTAAGTTTGACGCTATAGGTACCCCTGTAGCATCACTTCTTGAAGCATCCCTCTAGTGCATTTATTTAAGTTATGTTACTTAAGTAAGTTAACATAATGTAAATGACGTAACTTGTGTTATGTAAGTGACATAGTTACGTCACTTACCTTACATGCGTTATGAGACTAAATGTAGATATTTTTACCCAAAGTATGATCTTTTCCTAAACCTAACCAATTATTTTTTGTGCCAGAAAGTAAGGAATCTACCACTTTCTGACAACCCAAATAACAGTCCAAAAGCTGCAATGCCCAATATAATAATATATCAAGTGTTTGTCAGCAAGCTTTAGTTTGAAAGTCTATCTGGACATTGCGTACATGTTATTTTTGCTGACTTGATCATGGAGCCCTTTACTGTAAAACTAACACAAAAGGTGTAGGTAGAGCATCATAGTTTGGGAGTGAGAACGTGTTGATGTATCTGTACCAGATTTGATGACAACCCATCTCATAGTTGTCAGGATGTTTAACTAAAAATCCAAAATGTCAAAATCATGTTTGCACTTCAGGAGAAATAAAAAGAGCACCAACATATGTTCAAAAGTCCACAGTGTGATGAGAATTTTGTGCTATATCTAGAAGAATGTGAATTGATGTTACACAGCCCTTTTTTAGAGTGAACTGTGAACTGTGACTTGTGACCTCTTTTATGGCCTTGCCTTGAAACTTGTTCTATGACCTAAGTAAGGAATCACAGACACTAAAAATTAACATTCTTCTCTCTGTAAAAGGACTTGAATAAGCATCTGATATAGTGATAACACACCCAGAGTGAGAGAGAGAGAGATAAATACCCTGACTCCCTCTTTAGACAGCGAGTCTTCACTTTGTAACTGACCTGCGTGTTGCTCTGTGAATGCTCCTCTTGTACAAGATTAAAACCCTTGTTTGAACTTTGAGCTGACTCCGATCTCCTCCCTTCAGTTCTAAATGTATGCAGAATTATTTTAACACACAGCAGTGCATTCAATAGGTCTTGAGATAATTAAGGCTGCACCATTGTGCTGGACTAACCAATATTGCCAAAGAGCAGGCCATGGCTTCGAACAAAACAAACAACCAAACAAAACAATAACAACAACAAAATCACAACACCAACCCATTTTGGCATTTTGACATTTTGACTGTGAGCTGAGTGTTACGGCAGGACAGTTTTTGACAGTGCCACCCACTGTTGGCCTCTCTCCAAGTACTGGATCTCACAATTGCAGCCAATTTGAAAGCTGTCTGCTGTCTGATGTTCAGGTTGGAGACCTAATGTGCCATCTTTTCAGCAAGGTGTCGTAGTTGGTGAAAATCCTGTCGAAACTATAACCTAAATACCTCACATGAAGGTGTCCATTACAAACGGTGCACTATATTGTATTTCTTAAAAAAACTCTGCAATTACAAAATAATCATTTGATTCTGGTTAGTATTTTAATTATGAAAGCTTTCGATATCTTGTGATTTAACACTTTGATTCACTACTTTGGTGAGCCCTCTTGTGCTCAATTTGCTTTTTATTCTTAATACTTTCCATTAGCAGAAGTAGATGGGGCTCCAGCCAGGCATTGTGTCTGCATTACATTCTGGTCTCCTGAATGTCATGTCAGTAAAGAAGTTGGTATCTGTTCCTTTTCTATGATTGATTTGTCTCTTTATCCCAGGTGAACTGTGCTGCTATTGTAGCTGAGCAGCAGATACCTGTATGTGGCACTGTCAATATTTGTTTTATATTTAAACAACTAAATAGACCCAGGAGTATAAAGTGGTACCACATGTGCTTTTAAAAGGACATTTTTCCAAAAGAACATAAAAAAATCCATTCAGAAATTCCAGTGTACTGTGATTTAGTAAGGTCTAGAGATGTCTGCATTTTCCTCTGTCAGAAGTGTTCACAGGTTACTCACCATGACCAGCAGACCTTGCTGTGAACAATTTGTGCATTCTGCACAGACAAAGGCGAGTAACATAACCATGTTACAAATTTAAGGAAGATTCCATTGCTGCTGAATTTTTCAAATGAATTTTTGTTGTTTGTGAGCACCAAAAACAAGCTCCATTGTCGGGGTTGACAGGACACAGATCCATAGTTTGACAAATCACACTAAAGCTATCTGGATATAGAGATATCCCTCAAGGTCAATATCCCCTTCAAAGGTCGAAGACACCCTGGAAGGCCGGTGTTCTGAATCCCAGTACCAGCTGGAAGGAATAATTTTCCACTGGAAAAAGAAAAGAAATTTCCTCATGCTCTTTTTACCAGAGTGGCTACTGACAAGGTGCCCTTGAGCACTTAACCTCTGGCAGCTCCACAGGAGTTACTCAGTTGCCAGCTGAGGACAGAACTGAAGAGCTTGTGGTGTCAATGTGAACACCATTATGAATATGAAGCAGGGCAATGCTGAACACGGCATCGACTCTCAACAAAACTTCTCCTCACCATGTTGTGAGTAACTACAGAGGAAGATTAAGACATTGAACAGAAAAGCTTCCTCCTGTTGCACCATCACCGGCAGCCTTTTCTCCTTTGCAGCGACTTGATATGCATCCAACTCAAACCCTACAGTACCACCACAGCGCCTGCCAGGGAAAAAGCAGGAGAGGAAGATAACCTTTTATATTTACATTTTATGACCTATTTTATTCATATACTGAGGAAATACTTAGGTGAGAGCTTTTTTCAGCATTTGCAGTGTATGCAGAGGTTTCCAACTATGTTGTCCTAGCCTTAATATTAACTTCATATTTTTATCTGTTTGTTGCCAGGATTTGCTACTAGAGCATTTCTCTCCCGAATGAATAACCCCTGTGAAAAATTGGTTCCTGTGTATTTCTTCGAGGAAAAGTGGAGATAGACGTAAAATATAGTAATATCCGGTGCCAGGGCGTAGGGTTGCTTTGAACATTGTTCGAGACATTTTTTTCATTATTAACGGCCAGTATCAGCATTGGTGTGTGCACTTCATGCCCTATCTCCCTTTTTCTATGTCATACATGTGTACACACACACGCACACGCACACACACACACACACACACACACACACACACACACAATATATATTATTCTGCAAAATGTAAGATATAACACCTGGCAGAGCCTTGTACAGTATTTATTGTGCACATTTATGACTGTATGCCCCACAACCTCCTGAAATTGCAGTGATTCACAATTTTTGAAAAGGCTATTTTATGGACTGCTCTTTTTTATCCCACCATCAGTTTGGAATCCTTTCGCTACAAGGGACAAACTAGCAGAGGACATTTCCAGAAATCATCTTGACTAAAACAATGCTTTCCTAGTTATAAAAGAGTGCAGAAATGTTCTTCTCTTTATCCAATCAGGACAGGGAGCTCCATAAAAAGGTGGTCCTGTCTGCTCGTGAAAGCACAGAGAGCAGAATCCTCCTGTTTGCTGCTATGCAGATTACTGCTGCGCATTCATGTGGCGACGTAGAGGATTGCCAACTGCAAAATGGACTGGAAGTTTGCTAAAATGACAAAAACACCTAAGGCGTCTTTAATCCATTTTCAATATGTTATGATCCACTAAAGTAAGTAATTATAAGTGATGAATAAATACTCGTTTTTGTTTCTCTCACCATCATCTTGACTGTAAGCCTGGTGGAGAGTGAAGGTTATGGACAGCAGAGGACTGACTGTGAGATGTCATTAAAAGTATTGACACGCTGATGTTGATGTTTTCGCTGTTATGGAAGTTCAAAATGTTTTTCTTTTTTTTTTAAATAAAAAACATTACATATTCCGTGACAGAGCAAATTCCTCTGACCACCTCTGCCATGACACCGCAGTGAATTAGGTTCAACCCATTTATTCATGCAGTGGGTCATGGTGCCCTTCTCCCTTCTAGTTCAATATGTACAGTCGTGGTCAAAAGTTTACATACACTTGTAAAGAAAATGTATATCAGTTCCAATGATTTCTACAGCTCTCATGTTTCTGTGATGGAATGAGTGGAACACAAACTACTTTTTCACCAAAAACATTCATGAGGTTTGGTTCAATAATGAATTTATTATAGGTCTTTTGAAAATGTGAAAAATATACATAGAACAAATTGAATGACCAATTTTGGTGATTATAGAAAGTTGTGTGAATCAAATGTTCTTTGTAGCATGGCCTCTTAACTTCTTCTGAGTGATTCTGATTGATAACAGCTGGTGACTTTTCTAGACCCATTTTAATAGGGCTTGTTTGATACAGCCATTAGACTCAGCCACAAACACTACAATGGGAAAGTTTAATGAGCTCAGTATTGATCAAAAAGAGCCCGTTACTGATTTGAGTCAGTCAGGAAAGTTACTTGGAGCCATTTAAAAGCAGTTACAGGTCCCGAGATCAACTGTTTGTAAGTATAAAGTGCATGGCACAGTTGTGTCACTGCCACGATCAGGAAGAAATCTCAAACTATCACCTGCTGCTGAGAGAAAACTGGTCAGGATGGTCAAGAGTCAACCAAAAACCACCAAAAAGCAAGTCTGCAATGAATAAGAAGCTGCTGGAAGACAGGTGTCAGTGTCCACAGTCAGCTGAGAGGCTGCCATGCAAGAAAGAAGCTCTTGCTCCAGATTCAGTATCTTAAAAGTTGACTGAAGTTTGCTGCTGATCACATGGACAAAGAAAAAACCTTCTGGAGGAAAACTCTGTGGTCAGATGAAACAAAAATTAAGTTGTTTAGTCATAATGAGCAGCAATATGTTTGGATGAGAGAGGGTGAGGCCTTTAACCCGAAGAACACCATAACTACTCTCAAGCATGGTGCTGGTAATATTATGCTGTGGGGCTGTTTTGCTGCCAGTGGATCTGGTGCTCTAAAGAAAGCAAATTGAAATCCAAATTCTTCAGGAAAACCTAAAATCATGAGAAGAAGATTGGGTCTCGGATGCAGTTGGGTGTTCTGACAGGACAATGCACACATCAAAAGTGGTAAATGAATGGCTAAATCAGCCTAGAATTTAGATTTTGGAATGATCTTCCCAAAGTCCTGACTTGAACCCCATCGAGAACATGTGGACTGTGCTGAAGAAACAGGTTCATCCCAGAACGCTAATGAAGTAAGCTGAACTTCACCTCATTGAGGTGAAAATGGCCAAGAGACATTTAACCAAATATTACAATTACTGTATGTATATTTTTGATCCAGCAGATTTGGTCACATTTTCAGAAGACCTATAATAAATTCATTATTGAACCAAACTTCATGACTGTTTTTGTGACAAAGTAGTTTGTGTTCCACTCATTCATCACAGAAAAATGAGAGTTGTAGAAATCATTGGAAGTGAAGACTGACATGATATACATGTTCTTTACAAGTGTATGTACACTTTTGCATGCCTTGTATCACATGGATTTGTTTTCTGATTTTAAACAACCATTTCACATTTCATCTTATCAATCAGTAAACTGATATGTAACGTTTACATATGATGCATTCTCAATATAAACTTTAATGAACACATAACCAGTGAATGGTATGCTACTCTTCTTGTGTCTAAACTAATTTGTAACGTCCATCTCTCATTCACCTGAGATTCTTAAGTCTTCTGCTCCATCTGCCTGTGTGTCACTGTGCTTGTAAAGCTGTTGCCACCAGGGCTTTTTTTTTGCGTGGCATCCAAAAAAACTAATCCCTTGGGCATGCTATGGCCAATTTGCATATAAATAAAGTATATTTAAGTATATTTGATATATATATATCAAAGATATAAATATATCAAACAAATATATCAAATATGATCATTAGCATGACTGATTTGAATATTCCCATTTTGGCACACAACAAAATGAAACACTCCCCTCCGACACAAGTAACCAGCTAAGAGGAAACACCTTCAGATGTGAAAGACAAGACAAATTAAAAATTCAGTGGATCAGCAGGTCAACAGCAGGATCAGTACACTCGCAGCATGCAATGCCATGAGTAACAGCAGATTTTTATGATAACAGCATCCAACCATCCGACAAGATTGCATAGTAAAGATGTTATACCTTGATAATATGTTGCGTGTTGAAGGTGGGCTGGTTCGCACAAACTGACTGCTGAAGAGTCTGTTGCCTTCAGTTCATCTAATGTGGCTTTCTGCTCTTGTACTATTTATTCCCACAAAATGTAAAACTAATTCCTAAGAAGCACTAACAAAAGCTGTTGTTTTATACAGAAACTTGTGGCAGAAAACAGCAATGGTGTGTGCTGACACAATAATGACACATAATGGATTTCCAGAAGTGGTGTTACAATAAAAGTCTCAATATAATCCCCCTAGGAAAATCTTTTATTGTGAAACAAGCAACAGGAAATGCTCATTTCTAATAAGTAATGACTAGAGACAGTCCCAACACTAGACTAATACCTAGAGGAGTATTCTGACTGGTGAAAATTAACAAACTACCTTTTGATGGAATTGCCCTATAATTGACTTGAAAACGATCATCAGGTTGATCACAATCGATGGCTCTCTACACCATTGTCATTAGCTGACAGTAAAGAGTACATCGAGTCTTTGGTTGTTCCATAATTTTTTAATTGAAGATGAATATTGGACCAGGACTGAACAACCTTCTTGTGTCAAAGGTTTCTGAAAAATGTGGTTTGAAAAGGGAGGCAGGGAAGCAAACTAAAGCATTGGCATCACCGCATGCAGTCAGCGAAGACTTCTCAGTAAACCAGCTCCCTTCTTCTGACTTGATGTCCAGTTGACCAAGTCCAAGCTATCCCAATGAGCCACTCGCTCTATGCTGCCAACCGTTGGTGAGGATGTGTAACTCAAAATGCTGTTTGAGAAGCGGAAAAATGCATCAAACAAGCCCCATCTCTTGTATTGCAAAGGAGCGAACTATGCATAAAACTTAAAATGAGACTCAACATGAGACTCAATAAAGATTTTTGTGTCCTGAGCCGGAAATACATCACCTATCACTAACATTAGACAACCGAGAATATATTAAATCGACAATTTTTTTGTACATTTTACTCACTATCTATGTAATATTGACATTGCTCATGAACATTTTTTTTCATAAGTAATTTCTTATTCTTATGTTTCTTATTCTATCTGTGCAACATGAATGAGTCCTAAAACAGGGATTTAAGTTAGCATTTGTGCCCTTTCGGTTCCCTCATCTCAAAGTCAATGTTTTTTTTAATGGGTTTTTGGCTAACTGCCTGCAAAAAGGTCTGTGACAAACACAAGTTTAGGAGATTTTCATGTTTTGGTTTACAGCATACAATACATCAGTAAATACCACACGTGAATTAAAAAGTGTTTACGTGTCTAAAAAAAGGCAGTTGCTAACAAGTGGCTAAAATAGACTACAGGGGTTGTCGGAGCATTAAAGTCCTCACACCTACATCACTGGTCTGTCTATAAAGGCCGACTAGTTGCAAACTATTCTTTCTCTCAACTTTAAAATTTGTAGATTGATGAACTTCAAAGAGTGTATAGTACAGTGCTGTTAGATGCTTAGTGGAGGTAGTTGTAGTTCGTTTATAGCCTAATGTTAGCTTTTTACGTCTGGCCATTACATTAATGTGTAACGCCCTGTTCATTTATTTATATCGGTTTATTACATTTATTTCAGTTGGTAAAGTGTTCTGATGTGGGCCCTTTAAATGTATTGCTGCTGTTAATATTTGTATGGTTAATGTGGTGAATGATACCAAAAATGTCCTGTGTTTTGAAAGGCCTTTGAACGCCTCAGGTTTCTCTTATTTGGGTTCTCATTTGTTTGGGCAGGTGTCAATCATGTTTCTCTGTTCTTGGGAATTAACCTGTCGGATTGTTAGAGGGGCGGGACTTGAAAAAAAGCGAGGGGAAGAAAAAGAGCTGCGGAGAGAAGCAGAAAGACCTTAAGTCCGAGCAAACTTTCAAATAACTTTATGAAAAAGTATTATTTACCGTTATCAACCGGGAGTTTATGTGAGTGTTTGCATATTTTGTTAAGAGTGTAACTTAGCGTGTTGTAGAAGTGAGCGCTCGTTACTGGCGCAAGCTGACGACCATGATGGGACTGTTGCTAGTGGTTAGCATCGCCAATTGCTAATCAGGAGAGGCAGTGGACGAGGTTGGACATTGGACGTTGCCACGTGCTGCTGCAGGATGGAGGAGGCTTGCAGGACCAAGCCTCGGGTCGGGACAGGACTAAGCCTCGGGAGGGGGTCTCTGGACGTGTCGCTGCCTCTGGGAAGAGATTTTTGGAGGAAATTGCAGGATAGCTTTTCCGTGGTTCAGGTGTGAGTATCCTGACCTGCTGTTTCAAGTGGATTTCTATATGAGCTCCAGAATGCCGCCATCACTGGTACCAACTGAAACACTACAAAAACCTCGGGCCGGGGTATTAGTATTTTTAAGATTTCTAATGTGAGTGTATTTCTTGGTAATGAGGAGATTCAAAACAAAGGAAAACGATATGAGCCACAAGGTTTAGACATTAAAACTGTTTAATATTACTAAATCCTTGTTTGAAGGTGTTTTTCATGCTGATGTTTATATTGAATACGATCTATAGTTACGGTTCAAGTAAACTGCATGGGAAAATGAATGCTCAATAACAGTGTAGTTGCAATTAGTAAACTAACCAGGCGTCTCTGCAATTTAGCCACTCATTTTCAAGGTGTATTAATTATTGTAACATCCCAAATTATACATTTCAGTAGCTCTCACCAATTCACTCCCATGCAGTCTGATACACAAAAGGGGTATTCATGAAAATCATAAAACAGAGTTGAGTGATGCTTCGAACATCATAAAAGTGGTGTTCATCGATGAAGATTATCTTGCTGAACAAATCGTATGAACAAAACATATCATAATCTTGTGTTATTTCACACAATAATCCAAAATCCAGTGGAAAAAAGCCATATGCTCTTTGACAAGGGTACCAGGACGAAGGTTACCTTTTCATACATCTATACCCAAATCATTTCATTATATGTGTAAATTAAAATTAAAAAAAGAAAACAAAAACAGAAGCCCTGAGACCGAAGCCATGTGTTTGACAGCCTGACAGGTTTTTTAAATAAGGCTTTGTTTATCCCATGTGAAATGTGCATAGTCCAAAGTAAAAAGGCCAAAGTTTAATAAACATTTCTGACCTTTAGATTTTTAATGTTTAATTCCCTCTTTAAGACCATTAATGCTCCTCAAAAAGACATGCTTGCGCTAACCTTCTTTTGGGTTATCTGACCTAAAGTTCCCTTTCAGGTTTTACAAATAATGACTCTAATATTAAACGTCATTTTTTGATCATTGTTGTGGGAGAGTGTATACTGTATATACAGATGATAAATTACAACTCAATTGGCATAATAAATATTGGTAATGTATGTTTTTGCAAACCACGAACAACTTTATGTTTCTTTAGGTTCAATTTTATTTTATATGTTGTTACAACACTGCACTGTACTTACTGTCTGGTTAGTTTTAGGCCCAAAAAACACTTGGTTAGGGTTTTGGCTTGAAATACCCGTATTCGTCACCATAAACACAGCTGACATTTGTTCCGAGGTTTTCACACTCACAAATGTTGAAACACAGTGTCGAATGGCAGTCACTGGCTTGGCAGTCTTCTCGCCTTTGACTACACCGCCCTCCCCTCCACCTCCCGATATGAAAGTCAGGTCATTAACATGTAATGTGAACGTGAAATGACAGGCTTAATAGAAATGTCCATACATGACACCTACAAATGTGAATGTTTGTGGTTTCAGAAACAATACCAACATTTTATTCAATTAACTGAATTGTACTTCTCCCCAAATAATGAAATACTTGAATGTAGTGATTACCTGAATGCAACCGACACCTTTAACATGTCCCTGATTATTGTTTCTTTTCCTCTTCATTGTCTGATAGATAATGTCTCCTGTTTGATTTACTGGTGGTCAGTGCTTGTAGTCTGCAGGCTCATCCCTTCAAATTCCCATCATACCTTTGTATCATTGGCATTCAGTATCAGACACAGACTGCACATGTTATTGTTGGCCAGAGTGTGTTCATCTCTGAATCTGAAATTTACATGTGAATATTGGGTGTGTGAATGAATGGGTGTGTGAAGAGCCCTAATTGACGTGCTACATATGTATATGGGCTGTGTGACATACATTGTGCCAGGACCTGCAGCCCAATCTGATTAGGCTTTCTGCACTGGATTTGTCTACCTGCATCCATGAGCTTACTGAAACTTCAGGTTATTTGGGGTTTAAAAAACTGATTTCACAGTTGCAAACTCATGCCATTTTTTTAAGATCCATTAATCAAAAAAGAAATTGGCACACAACGTAAAATGTCTTCCCACTCTTTTCTGATTCAATCAATAAAATGTTTTGCCAAATTCTAATTTAAAGTGATGTAAATGCCCATTGCATTCTGAGTTTTGCTTAATGTTGAGTTTAGATTCTATTATTCCCCTGTAGAAAAAAAGACTGCCTTGTATTTGTATTAATATATCTAACGCTGATGTAACCTGTCTATATGAATCAGATATGGTAATGAATGTGCACAGTATATGACAATATGTTACTGACGTCACATGGGTATTCAGGAATCATTGTGGGCATGTCTAAACTAGTATGATAATGATTGTGTTATTGTTGGAAAAACCTTTCATATTTCATTCATTCACATTACTATTTGAGTAATATGCAAACACATTCTTTTCAATAATTGTGTTTTCTTTTTTTAAAAAATGATTAATTGTTATCTCAACTAATCAAAATGTAGGCTCTTGTTCTAATTGGATCCAGTTCCTGCTGGGAAGAGTGTCCATATAAGTTCAGCTCTGACCTGATCAAATGTTTTAACAATACAATTAACAATACATTGATATGTTATTGTTATGTCGCTATGAAACTATATATGGTTTTAGATTTTGGATATTGTTATATTATGATTATGACATAAGTGTTGTCTTGAGATTATTTTCTGAATTTACCAGACTGTTCTGCTTGTTCTAATACTTAGTCATTCTATCCACGTTACTGATAATTATTTATAAAATATCTCATTGCGTAATTTTCATCTCCACTAAGGAGGTTTTGTTTTCACCCTGTTGGTTGGTTGGATTGTCAGCAGAATGACATACCAACTACTGAAAAGATTTCCAGGAAACTTGGATGGAGGATAGGCCTCGGCCCAGAATAGACGGCATTAACTTTTGGTGTGGATCCGGATAAATGGATCTTAAACATTGCGAAATGGGCCGTTTTTCTGATATTTTCATAAATTTTTTCAGGGAATAATGCGTAGAACTTGATGGAAAAAAAAACTGCCATATTTAGGTGGCTGGTTTCTGTGAGAAAGTACAAAAGGGGACAGTTGTGCCTTTTCCACCATAGCCCAACAGTCCCCTTTTTGTACTAGGTGCCATTGTAGTTTATGAAAGTACCAATGATTACTATAATTTTGTTACAATATTGGCATTGAGGTATTTGGTCAAAAATATAGTAATATTTGATTTTGTCTCCCAGTCATAACATTTATGAAGTGCATTTGAGGAGATATAAAAATGAATTGAGATTTATATTGTGTATCATGATAGCCTAAAAATACTGCAGTATGATTTAATGGCCAAACTGGCGAGGCCTAGTTGGTGTAAGGTGTAGAGGATGATCAACCAAGTTAGTTTTACTTTCAGAAACAGAGAACCTTTTTTTAGCTCGTATTTGTATTGTATTGTAGTATCAAGTGTCATTTTGCTTGAACATGAATAAGAGCATTTCACCGTGCTGTGTTTTTTTTTTTTAACCTGTTTGCCTCGATCTCTTGGTATTAAGGTGGCACTGTCAGCATGCACATTATCTGTGCTCCTTAGATTTGTGGTACTGCTGACACACCCTGATATTAAGTTATGTGTAGTGCTTGTACTGTGAATACATTTGCTACTCATAAAAGAGACCTGTCATGTCTTGACTGATGTGATCTAAAGGATAAGGCGTGTGTCATCACTGTGTGTGTACAAGACAGTGATGAATTTGTCTGATGACAACTTCTCAAGGAGCACTCATGTTGTCATCTCTTACTAACAAGATTTCGTTATATATTTTTTAAACTGATACATAACCTAAGTTTGATCTACAGATTATTTTACTCACATTTGAATTTTCTTCCTACTACTCACTTTTTTTTATATGTGCACTGTAAAAAAATGAAATGTTTAGAAAAGACAAGCTCTCAAGGCAGGAAACTTTAATAAAAATAACTTTATAAAATAAGGTTTAGCAATTACAAATCATTTCCTCAAGCAGTTATAATCATTAGTGTTATGATAACAATGTATAAAATAACAATGGGACACCAATATTAGTATTGCAAGGGGTTGCTTGTATGAATGTACAAAGACTATTCTGCAGAGTCTGCAGCTCTGGAGCTTTACAGACCTTTATAGTGAGTTTTAGCTCATTTTTCAGCTGTCCTGTCCACAACTGTTTTATTTTACTCTCACTGCTATCATGGAATCTTGTTTGGCCACAAGAGACAGATGTTTTCAGGGAAAAAGTCCACCCACTTTACATTACCTGCTCTGCACCAAAAACCAGACAACAGTCAGAGACTAGCTGGTGAACAGAGTGGAGTATTTAACAGCTAAGAGCCACAAATTTGCCTCGGGAATTGAAACTACAAACAGAGCTAAAATAGAGTTAAAATGTGACACATATGGGGGATGTTTGAAATAAATACCTTCCCTATCATTTTAAAGGTTTTCTGAAGAAGCTCAACCCAAATACGATGAATACTAACCAAGTATGATAATAGTTTTTTTTTCAACAACATAATTTGATGATTGGACAGGTTTGAAAGTAAAAGTACAAGTAAAGAAACACATTCACAAAACTGCCTTACTTAGTACTGAGCCACAGCTGCAGACCCTTAGTCTTAACAACCTGTAGTTCATAGAAGCTATAGAAGCTAGGGTTTTTACAGTGCACTCTGTTTAAAATGGCCTCCTCATAAAAATCCAACAAACAATTTCAGTTTCACCTTCTAAAGAGCACTTTTACCTTTCATAGCACCTCATCAGACACAGCTGGATGTCAAAATGCCCCCATATTTAAATAGTCTTTGAGTGAAGTTTTGTTAGAGGTTTTATTGAGCAGAGATGCTGAAGGGCTGAATCTCTAATGTTAGTTTTGTATTTTCTTTCAGATGCAATGTGGACAGCAAAGTATCACGTGTGGCGTGGCTCAATCGCACCACCATTCTATTTGCAGGAAGTGAGAAGTGGTCTCTGGACCCTCGCGTCATCCTGATGGAAAACACAGCAGTCACAGAGTACAGCATCAAGATCCAAAATGTTGACGTCCACGACGAAGGGCCCTATGTCTGCTCTATACTCACAAACAAGAAACCAAAATCCACAAAAGTGCATCTCATCGTTCAAGGTAAGACCCGTCAGTGATTCTATTCAGCTGCAACAAATAACCAGATGTGTCAAATAAGTGATGCTGAATAAACAGTGACGTGTGTTTGTTGTGTTGCAGTACGGGTGTTCATTTGTACGAATGGAGAATTGTGAAGCCAAGTTGTTTTTTTTCTAGATTTCACTAGTGCAAGTCATTAGTTATATCACATAAATCTTCCCTGTTTTAGGATGGTGTGATTTGATGGAATTCAGGAAGCATAAGACCTGGTGATGTAACCAGGATTCAATCTCAATTTAATTTGAGATTGCTGATAGATATTGATTTAGGACACAGTGTGCTGAAAAATTTACCCGCTCAGTTTCATTGCAAAGTCCTGCTAAATCAACTGTCAAAACTGGAACAACTCTTATGATGAAATCTATTGCCTTGGTGAGCTTCCACAAACAATTAGCACCAATGCCCCGAGCCTGCATTTGAGGTGTAGATCATGAAGCTGGACCAAATTGACATGTAATTAAGACTGAGATGAAGTAGTTGTATCACATACCTCCCATAGAATCATAAAGATAATACAATACATCAAGAAAAAGGCTGCTGACAGCCTGTGGATGCACATCGCACCATTTGAGATTTTAAAATGAGTTAAGAAAAAAATAACAATTTCTTTGTTTCTTTGTTGAATAGATTCACTTTCATAAAATCATAATTAACATTGAGTGATTCTCACCCTGTTTAATTCATAATGATATCTCATTAACTTTTAATTGATGCAGAGAAGCATCAGGCCATTGTTTTAATCAAACAATAGACAAGCATATTCTCACACAGACAAGGAATTACATCTCCAATTATACTTTCCCATGGACTTTATCTGTCGCTTTTCCTGACCTTGAATAACCCAACCATCTGAATGCTGCAAGCTCACACTTGAAACTAAAAGCTGCTATGAGATCCACAGAAAAGGCAAAGCTGGGTTTTTGATATACCAATAAAACACTGGTGGTGGTGCTTTGTGTTTTTACACCCAAGGAGGGATGCACCTGCTTCTACAATCACTACACCTGTGAGAGCAGCATCTGTCAGTGGTACAAGGGTGGCAAACGACAAGCCAGCTCATACCAAAATTCTCCATGTAAAGTAAGAATGCAAATTTCAAGAATGACAAAGTGATTTTATTTATTTTTTTCCTTCATAAAGCATTTTAAATCTACAGCTCTGGGCTCTGATAAATGAATAACCCAAGTCAATTTGGTATTTTAGAAGCAGATTATTAGAGCCAGACAGACAAATCAGTCAGGCTGTACAGATTATGATGGAAAAATAATGTATCCATGTAAAATTGTGGTGCTGTGACTCTCTTTTGTCAACCAATGGCAGACAAGTTCAAAATATTAAATGCTGTAGTTGGTACCAGTAGACATGAAATAGGTTGAAATAGATGACCCTGGCACAATATTAGTTACGAACAACACCAACAAAAGTTGCAAAGCTGTAATTGGTTAGTTGTAATGGTAGTCCTACAACAAATCGTATTGTCATGTTCCTGGAACAACACCAACAGCGATGTCAGTGGCATTATTTTATATCTGTGGATGGCAGAGAGGGAAGCTTGTTGGTTTCATGGCAGCGGCCCTGGCACTTGCCACCGCGTGATCTTCATCTTCCACGTTGTCGGTTAATGTGCTTGATTGTAAACATTGTTAAAGCAAATTTACCGGTAATCTTTTAATCATTGACACCCCTAATAGCATAGACACAGACAGAAGAAGAAGAAACCATCAATAATTATTTCCTACATCAGTATTAACGACACAACATATATTTACTTGTCCTATAAAGATAAAACATGAAATGAGACAGATTGGATGTTTTTGAAGATATATTTTAGCTCCTGCTAATATAGATGGCAAAGCCAGCTGTAAAATCTATTGCTCAACTCTCTCAGCTCTTATGTTTTGGATTAAAATCTCCTTCAGATGGGGTTTAAGATGTCGTGTCCTCCGGCAGGAAAAACAATTGGAAGATATATAAGAGAGGGTTTTTTACAATGCAAGTTAAGACTTTCAGACTGCCTTTTTATGCTGTATTTCTGTCTGGTTTCTGTAAGTGAGATTAATGCACAATGAACGTTGCCATGCAGTGAAGTACACTCTGATATTTATGTAGGCAATCCCACTGTTTATTTGGGTAGAGGGACAGACATGCAGGGAACTAGCATGGCCCAGTATTTCCCCCATGCTGGCACTTTTTAGGCCCAGCAGTGGTGTAATGTTGCTTTGGCCTGATTACACACATGCCAGTACCCAAGAAGATGAATACAGTTCTAACTTATGATTGCTGGCGCTTGTTAAACTTTGTGATAGTTTTTTGTTATGGGAACATTTTGTAGGAGGGGGTACAGATACAGATTCCTGTCACACCCTCAAACCGAGTTACAAATGGATGAATACAGTACAGTACAGCCACCTTTATGGCAAAGACAGATCAGGAAGTCCATGGGGGATGTTAGCAGTGGCTTTCGTCCCCACAGGCGCTCTCCTTTCTAGAACCTCAGAAATGGAGATTGGTGTTGAACCTGTACACAGAGAAGGACTCTGGAGGGTAACATCAATCAGCCCAGTGACCTTGTCAGCTGATACCCTTAGGAATATAGGGCATCTGCTTCCATGGTGACTGCACACGGGGAGTGGACTGACTGCAGTTAAGCCACACTACAAGAAAGAATAATATCTTAGAGTGCTTTGTAATGCATAGTGTATCTATCCCAAGGACTAGAGAACTAGCCAAGGACTTGGAGTCAACATCAAGTGGTAGTTACACTCTGATCCCAACTCTAAAGACTTCAGTTCTTCTTCTTTAATGAGCAAAGAGCCTTGCTGTTTCCTTCGTATCGACTATCCCTGAAACACCATGACACAGCAGCATAGACATCAATTCAACTTCTTCTTGAATTAGGACACTTGGAGACAGTGTCAATATATATGGTCTATGCAGAATATTAAATATTGTAATACATTATCAATATAATGCTTCCTTTAAAAAGTATATCCACTCCACGGTTTTGCTGCTGCAGTCTTCCATGGTCTAACGTGACCAGTAGCTTATGGTCGCTAATCAACACATCCTCATACCTAAAAGTCTGAATAGGTTGATTGCATGCAACTCCCTAAACAACATTTATCTCATGGCCATTGTCAGAGACAGGCAAACTGTCACAGATTGATTAGTTTAAAAAATACTTGGTTAAGTTCTGGAAAACATTATGGTTTGTGTTAAGATAACGATGTAATACTTATATAACTTAAATAATGAACGCACCTATTTTAGGTAAGTGACATTACTTCTGCTCTGTATGTGACAACACTGTAGTACGATAAAATAACTCATCATTTTGCTTTCACACTGGACATGAACCTCCACTCCACTAGCACTTTATACTACTTGTCGCACTTCCTCCCTTTGTTGCAATAATAATTATTATAGCCACTAGGGGTCGCCGCATGAAACTTCAGTATGGGTTATGGGTTATTAACCTGTCGGCCTATTTGGTTGTTTTTAGTGATGAGGACAGGCTATGGCAAATTCAATGCGTCATTAACCTGGTATTGCCACATTTGGCCAATTGATCTCTAAACGTCACAGCCTACCTTTAAATACCTGTGTTGAATTTGGTGTTTTCATATTGTACTGTCATCCTTAGATAAAACAATTGTGTAAAAAATGTGATCATTTTCCAAACCTTTTTGACATATACACTAGGGGTGTCACGATTTCGATTTTTTATCGAAATAGATCGAAATTACGTCATGGTCTCGCATCGAAGTCAGAGAGAGGATCGACGATCCCCCCCCCCCAGCTAAGCCAGTAGCTATTAGCTAGAGCCAGTCAAACGATAGCATGGTGTTACACCATTCCTGTTCGGCTCCCGGACCGTGGTCGGGAAGCACAGGGGAGATGATTTCCTCCAGGGCTGAAGTTTCTGTTTACCTTCGGGGTGAACCCCCTTTCACGTGTTAAGCTGGTGGGGAAATAATAACAGGGAGCTTTGCTGTATCTTGAGGAGCCGTCGCCTTTATTCAGCCAAACTGCAGCCTATATTGTTCACTTTATTGCTGTCGCTACTGCTGCTACTCCTTTCGCTTCTCCTTCCTCTCCCATTCATTCACTGTCCGCACGTACGCACGCTCCCTCACTCTCGCTCGCCCACTCAAACCTTACACACCTTGTATATGTTCAACTGTTCGGAAATAGTTTGTTAAGACACTTAACTGTTCAGAGAAGACTATGGACATGGCTGTTTTATTTTTTGTTTGTTTTGTTGTGAACTTGAATGTCATCTTCTGTGAATAAGACTGCAGTTACAACAGAGAAACTAGATGGCAGGTTATTTCAAGTTTCCAATTGACTGAAGATAGAAGTTATTGTTACATTATGTTGTTAATAAATGTTTTAAATTTGACAATGTAGTGTGGAACATTGCTAACAAAGGTCAGATATTATATTGCATAAAAGTCTAGTCTAAAAATGGCAGCAACCTGTGCTTTAAAAAACATAAATGTAAAAATGGAGAATCAAATCGAACCGTGACCTTAGAATCGAAAACTGAATCGAATCGAGGATTTGGAGAATCGTGACACCCCTAATATACACAATTGAAAACAGTACAGATACAATATATTTAATATTTTACCTCATCAGCTTCATTGTTTTCTGTAAATATATGCTTATTTTGAATTTGATGGCAGCAAAGCATTTCAAACAAGTCGGGACAGGGGCAACAAAAGACTGGAAAAGCAGTGGGATGCTCCAAACAAAACCTTTTTGAAATATTCCACATGTTCATTGGTTACAGGTGATAGGGTATGAAAGGGGCTTCCTTGAAAGGCTCAGTGGTTCACCACGTTATGATTGTATAAAGGATATTACTACAGGGGCTCTGGAATAGTTCATAAAACTGTCCGTACACACAATTTGTTTGTCAAGATTGTATTCTATTTTTATTTACATTTTACACAACATCCCGACTTTTTGGAACCAGGGTTTCATTACATTTCTTCAGATTTGAAAGCCTGTAACATATATGTCTTTGTAGCTACAACTTTATTCTGGCTTACTGTTGCTGTGACATCAGTGCAGAAACAAACCTTGTTATTGTTACAATATTTGCTAGAAATAACTCGTTGAAATCCCTCAAGATGTCAACAGCACAAGTCAACATCTTCTGCCAGCAGACAGTCACATTTTTGGTTGTCATTTTATTTTTGCCCCTTGCCTTTTCACACCTCAGCTGGCTTGTAACAACTGAACTTGTCCCCCTTCCTTCAGTGCATACTGGTTCAAACTCTGAGCACAGCAGGTGCACGCAGTGTTCTCCCCATGCGGTCTGCTCTGTGTCTCTGTCTCATCCATCGGCCTGTAATGCCTTTCATGAAGAGAAACAGAGCAGGCCATTGGGATGGGCCAAGTATTTTGCCTTCAGTTGTGGATTTATCCCAACTTTTGTTGTCCGTATGAAACCAGTTACTATTTAATACAGCTTGTCTTCTACCACTTTTCTGATGTTTAGTGAGCTTCCAGCAGTCTTGCCTCCCAGCAGAAAAGGGCTTTTTTTGTGTCTGATCTCTCACAGTCTAATCACATGCAAGTCAGGTGTGAGGAGATGTGAAGTTCCTTGGGGAAATATGGAATAACCTGTAAAAAAGTGTCTATAGTCCTAAGAAGGTGCTCACTGAGTGCATGCAGGAATAAGCTCGAACTTACCACAGGCCTGAAAAGATTTTGTTAGCGAAGAAATGGCTAAATAAAAGTTCAGCTACATTTTTAGTTTTGCTTCATTTTCCAGTATATTGCACATTCTAGGACTACTTTCAAAGCAGTTTCCAAGCCATACTCGAGATGACTCAGCCTTTGTGGCTACTTCTCCACAATGTTTAAGTCTCAGTGTACTCAGCCCTAAGGCTATGAAGGTGTTACGCTTACAGCATGCCCCAAAATATTTAGTTTCGGGAGGTGCTTCCCCTGGGTTATTTTTGTAAGCCCAGACAACCACAGGCTGTATTATAGAAAGTGAAATTATATTTGTTGTTACACAAGCCAGTGTAGAAAATTAACATTCACCCAGTTAGTTCCATTTGTGATCTTTGTGTGAAAGCATGGATGTATGTTTGTGTTCAACCTTCCGAAGTTTTGCAGCAGTTGAGCCCAAACCCAAGGGATGAATAGTGTTGGGGTAATTGCTCAAGAAAAGGAATGAACTACATGTTACTTTAAAAAATAAAAAATAAATTAAAAGAAAAAGTAATGCAACTTATTTACTCGATATAGGAAGTAATTTGTCACATTACTCATATCTTATAAGGTCTTTTTTATGGACCAAGATCAATGTTTTTGATCACAAAAGTGAGATAACTTTTAACAGTTTTTAATTAACTTGAATTAGAATTTCCCTTCATCACCAGTACAGATGCTGACACGTTGTACCAAACATACTTGAAATTGAGGTTTTTCAATTAAACTGTAAGACGTATGTTAAAATTATAATAATTGAATTATAATGTTCATAATTAATAAATATCCCATTTGTAAACTCATTTGACATGAGGCCAATTCCCAAAATACACTCATGAATTTACAGATTAGTTACTCTACAGACAATCATACAATCGGGAGTTATTGATTATATCATCGATGCTGGACTTTAGTCTGAGCCAAAGTCAGGCAAAAACTGTTAAAGCTGTTTTTTGTGGCATCATCTAGTGCACTCAGTATATTGTTGTGGATTTTCTTGTGTCATTTAAATTTGCATTTCTTTATTTTTGTAAGCTTACATAGAAAATCCCTAAATGCATGTAACAATTGCTAAATTAATCACTGTCATGCAAAATAAAAGTGTGATGTTTGATTTAGAAAGTCCAGCTTCAGATCTTTGATGCTGTTGATTGCATGTTGCAACTCTGAACCTCCAAGCAAACAGTATTATTATCCTTCTTTGAGATGCTGTTTTAGTCTCTGCTGTCACATTCATCAAGCACATTGTGACTGGCACAGGTTTTTAAAAGATATAAATACATATCAGATATTGAGGGTTGCTGGTAGAACACAACAAAATACCGCAGTCCCCCAATCAGTATTCTACTTCTTCTAACCTTTTTTTCCAAATAGTGTGCTGTGCCTATATGAAGAAAAAAACACCAAGAGAACTTTTCACCGGAATCTATCCCGAAGAATTGTAATGAATGCATGAAGTATATTGAGTGGTCAGCACTAAAAAGGAAAACGTTTCTTGGTTTAACACTGTACACTGTACAGTAGTCATTAACATAAGTCTGTTGTCTGAGTTAATGATCCAGAAACTGAGTGTTCACACCAGTGTATATAAATGTGATGTAATGTTATCAATATGGCCTATATTGTCAATAAGTTGTTGTTTGTCCTTTGCTCATTTGGCAGAGATTCTGCCATCACCAAGAAGATTAAACCTACCTTTCAGCTGAAATATTTCATGAGATTTTATGAATTATAATGACAGATATAATTAATTAACAGTTTAGATAATTAAATAATTGATAGACATGATGATGAAACAGTTATGGCTTTGTTAAATAAATAAAATCCCTCATGGGCACCACCTTTATATTTATCTCCATGGTTACAGTCACCACAAACCATCCAAAATTAGCTGCTCTGGAAAAACACTGTCACTGGTGCCAATCTTGATCTTGCTCCCTCAGTCAATATCAATCAATAGAGACAGGTGAAATTTGTTCTGGAGGAATTTGGCACTGGACAGAGCCTGGGGTATTACCAGTGTTGTTGTACAGCATTTTTGTACTTGTTGACTGTTAGTTATTTAAAAACAAAGGCATGTTGTTTCTTCTATGTATTTAGAGTGTAGTTGTTCAGTAAATTGTCACGGAATCAGTTCTTTATTCTTAACTGCATATAAAACAAATGGATAGTTTAAATTGGATGCTGCATTAAACAAAGCATTTAGTAAAGGCATTTAATAAGACACAGATTTCCACCACTCATGCCTCTGTAATAGTGTATGTTAATTAACCTCGTCCTCTTTTGTCATTTAAGTGTTGTGTATTACTGGTACACAGGTACAAAGGGAAATTAAAGTGCAATGAATTGTTACATTAAGTTCCACCAATTTAACATGTTTTACCAGTATATATATATGTGTTTCTAAATGTTTACTATGAATGACACACTATACACTATAATTCAGTTGTAATTCATAGAACATCTAATTGTTTCTTTCAGCTCGTATGACAGGATTAGGCCACCTGTCTATCTACCTTTCCACCTACCTGTCTGTGTGCAATCTGCCCGTGCACTCTTGCGTATGACCGGAGACTTCCACAGGACTAGACAGATATATTCCCAAAGCTGTTAGCAAGCTACTGACATAAGAATGTCAGAGAAAGTGCAGCCAAAATTTCCCATTACTAACATACTATCTTGACAGCAGTGTGAGTACTAACAATAGCCGTGTTCGTTGTTTAAATTCATTATAATAATGTTAGATGTTTTCTTACGTGTGAATAACACATCTGGTAGTAGGATATGGTTAGCAATAAAAATGATGTGCTGTGCTTACAGTACACAGCCCCTGAGCATGTTGTTCAACAACTGGCTAACTCAGTACAAAGCACACACCTACAGCAGTAAGGAGTAGTTGAGCCAGGTAGGTTTTGTAGAGTGAGTAACATTTGTGACGGCTTGTGTTTATACTGTATAATTGTGTCCTTTATAGAGTTGTTAAGAGTAAGGGTGCTCCGATTGATCGGACACCGATCGTTATTGGCCGATATACATGATAAAAAGTTTGATCGGTGGCGTCTATGAAGCCCGAGCAGAAGAGCCGATCAGATAAACATAGGAGACGTTTATTCATGCACCGCTAAAATGACACAGCCACACACACCACAGGACTCTTCTGCTCACCAGCTGCTAACAGCTAACTAGCGCTCCTTCTCCATAATTCATAACATTTATTTATATGACCTGAAGGCATGATAACTTGCATTAAAATGAATTGAGGCTTTATGTTGATGATGACCTGCAACTCCATGGCTGTTTGACCGCTGTCATACGCAGTCCTCTTAATGAAATGATGCTGAATTAGACCCAGCGGCAGGTGTAATGGGAAGGGGGGAGCATCAGATTTTTGGGGAGGGCACATTAAATCGGTACTTTGAATTGCAAATTAAATTAAATCTAGACCTACTCCATATTTTGTCTGTATAGCCTACAGCTAAACAGTTATATAACTGCAATAAAAAAAATATTTATTTATTTAAAGTGATGTTTCTGCAAATTTTTAAAACGTATGTTACCATGAGTTAACACTTTTTTCCTGAAAGGCCACAATATAAAAAGAAGTATGCTGCAAATGAAATATTTAATGGGATTTTGACACAGCTACATATCTGCAGAGATCCGCTTAAAACAAATAAAACATACCTGTTTCACATCAATGTGTCAAGCTAAATTTACACAGTCAATCCCAGAATAATTCTGACTAGGAATGCACCATAACTATCGGCCCCATAACAGGACATTTTAATTAGTATTTATAGATAATGAAATTATTGCCGATACATGCTGCATAAAAGTTTGTTCACTATCTGCCACGAAGAAGAAGAGAGGGGGAGGAGCAGTAGAATGGTTGATGCTAGAATGGATGGAGCGGAGGGACAGGGGAGGGACACTACTTTATTTGATAACTTTAGTTACTAGTTACATTGCAGATTCAGATTAAACAGTATTGATGGGTTATTACTTGCGACATGTAACATGCGTTTAACAAATTTCTTCTTATTAGCAAACATTTTATTCAAGTTGAATGCGAATGAGTAAATGGATAAGAGAAAATGGACATGAATGCTTCCATCCTCTACCGTTACATGAATATTAGGAGTTGGTTCATTGAGATAGGCAGTAGGTGACTTCAATCTTCAGTTGTGTGCGATTATGCCATTGCAGAGGAAGAGGGCGCAACAAGACGACATAGGTAAATGAGCGCTCTTCAAACCTCAAACTGAAAAAACAATGTAGAAAACAAAATTTAAATATGGCATACGCTCCATACAGCCTGATGTTCTAGTTTGCTACTATTTTTTATTTTTTTTTGGCTTGATTAACTCGCTAAGTCTGTTTTCATTGCACATTGTCCCATTTTGCTTTTATCAGTTGCATTTCATGAGGTCTTGAGTTGTAAACATTCACGATGACAGATGTCAGAATTAATTTACAGAGCATAAGTTCGACAGTGTATTTTAACACCAAGTATTTGTTGACAGAGAGATTAACACATTTCACTCAAACCAGAATTACATAAACTCCAAGAGACAAACTGGATTTGCTTCTGTCTGTCTACATTGCATAATTACAATTTAAACCAAAAGAAATAAACAATAGGAACCAATATAGTGTATAGCTTTTCATAAACTGCAATATAATGCCTTTGTGAGCTAGGCAAAGATTTAAACAAATTCATGCATCTTAAATGATGTATGAGGAAAAAGGCATCTCCATTACTGTCTTTGTATTTATTTGTGAATACATATCCAGTACTTGTCTATATAAAATGTTACAGCAACATCACCAGAAGCACTCCAGTACTTAAATGCTGATGAAATAAATCAACGTTTTTTTTTTCACTTGTAGTTTCACCCCATGATAATTATGGAGTGCATTTTTTCACACACATATCTCACACATCTTCTTGATAGATGAAATATCAAGTGAGTGAAAGGTGCACACAGTTTACTCAGTAATTCTTCATGGAATGTGATTTAACACACACTCCTGTATATCCCCTCACCTTCTCACATACAATCAGGAATTATCTGAAGTGGTTTAAGTTCAAGTTCTTTGTTGTCAATGGGCAGTTTGGACCTGCTGATATATAGTATGTGAACAGCATACAGTATGTGAGGTTGGTTTACTTGAAATTCACTTTATCAGTTAGAAAAAGGTACAGACGAAGAGAAAAAAAAACATTCACCAGGTCACATGCATATGTGATGGGGATGATGCACCATGCACACAAAAAAATATTGTGTCCATGTCCAATTTCAGTGTCCACTATGTTCCCGCGGCTCATGGTTAACACATGACAGTTCTAAGAAATCCCTCTGAAGGAAGAAAGGACTGATGGCAGACAGCCCCAACAGTAAGAGCGACAGAAGTGTGTGAGGTCTGAGTTCCAACATCTTTCAGGGAAGAATCACTTTGGTGAAAGGTAGACTCCTACTTTGTTGGGCTCAGAATCCTTTGATGCTTTGGCAGTAGGGAAAAGACTTAGCACAGTCAACTGCTACCTTCACGAGAAATGCCATTACAGGGTGAATTGTTAAGAAGTGGAGACGGTGCACAGGCTTGTGGGCAAGTGCAACTGAACAGGCACCATACTGAAACTCACCAGGGTGACATCCTTTATATCCATCTCTGCAAAGCTAAAATACTCTGAATATTTGCCAGTTGGCCTTGCATGCTATACCAAAGTACCACTGGGGAATTCCCAGTGGTTAGTGCTTTTGGCTCACGGCAAGAAGGTCCTGGGTTTGAGACCAGGGTCTGATACCCTGCCCTAGCAGGGTTTTTCTGTTTCACCCTATGCCTGCATGGGTTGCCTCCGGGGACTCCGGCTTCCTCCTATAGTCCAAAGACATGCAAGTTAAGTTAATTGGATACCTTGAAAAAAGCCCTGCGATGAACTGGTGACTTGTACAGGGTGTACCCTGCCACTTGTCCAATGTCAGCTGAGATTGGCTCCAGTCCTTGTGGCCCTGTAAAGGATAAGAGGTTACAGATGATGAATAAAAAAGTGATACCAGGACAAATATTATCACTTTTATGTGGTGTATGATGAGTAATAGAAGTTGTCGGACAGACAACAGTAGAATAAATGCTGCTAATATTGATTATGGACTGGATTACATGTAATTAATTTTCAGGACCATTATTTTGGCAGTGCCCCATCTGCAGTAGGACAGAATGGAGCAGACTGATCAGTACGTTTCTGTTTCATACTGTCAGCCCGTGTCCAATGTTAGGTTTACGTTTGCCGGTATATGTTGTCTTTTTCCCAGTATCACGTGTAATTGTCTGGCAGATAAAAATATCAATGGACAAAATGTCCGGTGAGAAATATACACAATAAATTCATTAAAAGCATATTAAAGAAACACTAGGTAGTTTGGACTCATTACTACCCCCAGCTGGTTGAGAAGCGCAATTATCTGTTTCCAGTGTCGTAAATACTGTTGCTGTATGAGCATCCCTGGGGAAAATGAATACACGTGAATTTATTGACGGAGCCGGCGAATCACGAAATCGTCTGAAAAAACCTCAATTGAGTGCCAACAACAAGCTAGATGACGATGTGTTTGGTGTAATAACTACAACCAACTCGGTACAAGAACAGTAAGTAGCATGCTAACGTTACCGATAACAACAATAGCCTAACGTTACCTCCCGACCACACTGTTCAACATCTACGTTGATTATCTGCATGAACTAAGGAATCTGCAACTTTTCAAGACAAGACATTCATTGTATTTTAAGCTGGGCATACACTGTGCGATATTTTAAATCCTTTGATTCAGCTCCATCTCAAACTGCACGACTAGATCGCTGAGTTCAAAAGTTCGCAGCCCACGAACCATGTTCTCACACTATATGACCCGATGCTCTGATGCGACTTGACTGCTCACACTATACGTCCATACACCACACTTCGGACTTTTGTATCCGGAACTGCAACGTCAAAAAGAAGTAGAAGAAGAAGAGAACACACACGAAGTGACAACAGCAGAGGCTAAAAACATTAGCTCCTCATCTCCTCACAGCGTTGCAGCTGAGCGCTGTGTGTGTGTGACGGGAGGTTGAGGCAAATCGGCTCGTGGCACTGCTTCTACTGTGTGATACCTTCAGGAGGAGCGACCAGGATTTCAAACAAGTCTGATTTTCTTGCGACCACACGATTTGTGATCGGGAGCTCGTCGTGAGGTATTAATCTCTCCTCGTTACCCCATGTAAACTACACGAAGCACGATACACGATTGAGCCGAAATTCGGCCCGATTAAAAAAATAGTTGCACGAGTGGCAAATCGGCTCAAAATGGGCCGACAATCGCACAGTCTATACCCGGCTTTAGTAAGTTAGTCATCGTTTACAGTCACTACATGAAAACGTGCAAGCTATCGAAACGGAGAGCATTAGATTATCTCCTGGCTTATTACGGTTATAAACTGTGGACAAATAGTGCCCCAATGAACACCACATAACAACAAATCAACTCGAAGTAAAAATCGGTAAGATAATAAATATGTATATATGTAATATATGACTTACAAATCCAGTAGCATCAAGGCTAGGTCGCCATCAGTCTTGAAACCCATTTCTTACTCAGCTTGCGCCACCTAGTCCAATATTTATCCGTGTCCTATCACTTTATCTTTTTCTTTTCTTCGCCTCCTCAGACAATACCTTCTTGGCTATTTTAGCTGGCTCGGCCATGGCATTGGTTTACGAAAAATCCAAGTAGCTGCTGGCTAAATCCACCGATGAATAAACGTTTGATGTATGCCGTAAAGCAGGTCGCACTAGACGCCTTTATGTCAGATAGGTTCCTACCCGCTCTGGGAAGTTACACAGTGCGGTTGCTGCCGGTGCGACCCCCCTCAGGCTGCAGAGACGTCACCATTCATCCTATTAACCGTTTTTCTACCACTTAACTAAGTTTAGAAACATTATTTTAAGGTCGAAAAACTACCTAGTGTTGCTTTAAATAAGCGATTGCTGGGTGACCTATATGATAATTTGCCAAGACAACTTAATTATAAACGTATATTATGTAAAAGTTTCTTTTTACCACCACTGTTAAGACAGCGAGGGATTTACTGAGTGTTCAGTCACGTCCCGCATTTACCGCGCAAGCTTCATCTCAGCCAGCACGCTGCCTCCAATCTCTTCCAGAAAAATACATACGGTGACGTACAGTGTTTGTGTTTTACTGCTGTTTAAATGTACACTATGGCTATTTAAAACATCTGTCTGGTAGTTGTTTTTTATGGACGGAATTCTGAAACATCAACAGCCAAATTGAATGTAAGAAAATTGTGTAGCATAAACTCTGAATGGCAGATTAAACATTAAAATGATGTAACCTTTCTCACATTGTTACCTGAAACTAACAGAATTGTCATATTTTCATCGCATTTTCTATTGTTTTTCACTGTATTGATGTTCAGCTGGCTCTTTTTTTATCACATATTTTTGTCTTTTTTACAATTGAAATGGTTGTCTGACTGGAGAATTGGCACCACTTACTGTTTATCTTGATGAAACATCTTTGAATAATTACTTAACAGTGGGAGATACAAAAAAGCATTCAATTGCATTTTCCTATGCCAATTTAGTCAAATTTGTTTCAAAATTTGAAATATTTTTGGATGGGTACCTAGCTCCTGTCTCTCTCCACATTTTCTGTCTGCAAATTCAATACTCTCCAATCAAGACACATTTTTAAAATCATCCGAATAAAACCTCTGTTTGCTGGTCTCACAGGAAAGTCCACAGTAAAATAGAACTAAAATAATATATAATTATATAATAGTGAAAGAATCAGTTTTGATCTTTCTACAAGATGATCAATAGTGCTCCTTCATCAGTTAATAATTGAATAACTCACACAGCACTATGACACCACCCAAAGTTATTTTATGTGGGGACAATTTATAATTCACAGCTAGAAAGGCCTACCTTTGATCAGGCAAGCAATTCAGACCTACATAGAAAACCATTGGTAACGGTGGTTAGCATGTTGAAGTAGTATACACTGATCAGCCACGACATTAAAATCATTGACAGGTGAATTGATTAACAATCAATCAACTCATACAATGTTGTCCAGGGAAACCTTGGGTCCTTGCGTTTATGTGGATGCCACTTGATATGGATCGGCCATAAAAAAACAGTTGTAGACCATGTAAACAACCTTCTGGCAACAGCAGCAGGACAATGTGCCTTGCCACACTACAAAAACCTCTCAGAAATGACCCAAGGAATGTGACAAAGAACCCAAGGCATTGATCTGATCCCCAAATTCCCCAGATCCAATCTGACATGCATCTGCGGGATGTGCAGGAACAGGTCCAATCCATGAAGAACCCACAGAACCCGAAGGATCCACTGCGAAAGTCCCAATGCCAGACACCACAGAAGTCTTTTGTCTCCGCCTCAATGTGTCATAGCTGTTTCACAAGGGGAACCTGCACGATTTAAAGCTGGTGGTTTTAATGTTGTGGCTGATGTTGCAGTGTATATCATGTCAACGAATTGGCCATAACCATTTTAACTGATCTAAGCTGAATCCCACTGAAATGTTGTGAAGTGGACTGGTTTTGAAACATTTTTTGTAAAGTATACACAGTTGTGGTTAAAACTTTACATACACTTATAAAGAAAACATTCATGAAGTTTGGTTCAATAATGAATTTATTATAGGTCTTCTGAAAATGTGACCAAATCTCCTGGGTCAAAAGTATACATACACTAATTCTAATATTTTGTTAAATGTCCCTTGGCCATTTTTTACCGGTCATATTTACGTTTGTTTTGGTGACAAGCCTCGTACATTTTCACTTGATATGGATAGATCTAACAGCCTTCACTTGTCACAAAAAAACGCGACCGCAGCCAGGGACCACAGCCGGCTAACTGTTGGCTGGATTGATATCTCCACAACTGTGCCACTGATATGATAACACACACACACATCAAGTCAAGTCATGTCATACAGCTTCATTACAAAAAACTGACCTGTATTTCTAAGATAGGCATAGGAACCCAGTTGAATTGAGTGGGGTGTACAACAAACCCATTTGTGTTGTGTCCAGTACATTACCCATGTTGAAACAGTTGAAGCAGCGTGATTCCACAAGACTGGTCAGACTTGGATATGAATTTCATGTGAAACTTTCCGTAATGAACAATTGTTTCTAAAGAAAAAGCTGCAAAACTCAGAACAAAGATCCATAAACCACACACACACACACACACACACACACACACATTCCACATTCACTCTTTGAGGGCACAAAGGAGGGAGCAGGAGAAACAGTTTCACCATATACACTGGGTGAGCAGCTTTCACAGTCAAAGAATGTGACTTCATGTCCTTATGTATTCTGATTGTAACATTCAAACTCCACTTTCAGTGTCAGCACTTTGGCCTTGTTCATGTATAGTTTGAGTGCAAAGAGATGAGGCCTTGCCATATACATTATGCATTGCACGTACTGTATAGTGGTTATACAGTTTAATGCACTTTAAGTGTCCTAATGCCCTGAGTCCTAATAAGAATTCACAGGATGCACTGTTTACATAGTTAGATAGAGTGCTCAAAGAAACCAGGCAGCTTGCTTGAGGAACCTGTCTTAACTTTAGGGGAAAAAAATAGGTGTTTTCTTGAAATATACAAATCCTTATGTTTTATTCTACTAGAAATTTGACAGTTATTATTCCAAAGGTGCCAAGAGTAGTGATAGGAGACTTTCTGGTTTAACTAACTCTGTATGGCTTCCGATACAAGTTGAGATGAAGGAGGCGGTGAATGGTGACTGTGTTGATCTGTGTAGCCTCAGGGGTAGACGATAAGGGAAATTTGCCACTTTTGAAGATCACTGGCCCCACCATTGTAACCACTGGCCCAGGAATCGATCCCCTTAACAACGAAAAAGAACAATTTGATGACTAACATTTATTTTAATACTGCAGTACTGAGGTACAAAAGTGCAAACAGTGCTGCATTACTCAAGCAAAATCAGTTCTTCCTCCATCTCCTCCTCAGCTGGTTGATTTTTGCGCCCCCTCCATGTTACAGGGCGTTTTACTTGACACATGCTAAAAAAATAAGATAAGATTTACAGCCTCACCCCACACTAGAGCTGCACGATTCTGGAAAAAATGTGAATCACGATTTTTTTGCTTAGAATTGATATCACGATTCTCTGGCACGATTTTTTTCACAAAATGTTTCTTGCACTGATGAACTTTAATAAAACAAAAAAAACATTGCTTTGGCAGAGGCATAGTAGTAGTTCTATCATTGGAAGAGAAATGGTTTTTGCAAAAGTAAAAAAAAAAAATTGAGACATGCGGCTGATAACAACTTCCCCTTATCATCATATGCACATCAAACAGTCTGATTTCCTTAGAACTTAGAGCATATGGCCCTGAACATAGCACTTCAGAATTGAACGCTCAACTCTTGAATCTTTCATTATGTTCTCTACAAGGAAATTAAAAAAAAAAATGGACTTAATACCTCATCAACTTATTAGCCTTTTTAAAATTATTATTATTATTACCATAATTTTTGTTGTGGTGATACAAATACAATACAGTTTATTATTGTTTTTGTTGTTGTGACTTTATAAAGGAGTGAAATCAGGCGCTATAAAATGAACCGTCAGGCTCAAATACGGCTCCATGATCCGACTGGACCATAAATCAGACTTGATCAAAAAATGATCGCTTTCCCGCAATTCTGCCTCGACCACTGCCCGCTGCTTATTGTACATGTCAGGGAGCGCAACGTTTGAAAAGTAGTTGTGGGAGGGCATCGAGTACCATTGGTCGAGAGTGTTTATCATCTTCCAAAATCCCTCATGTTGTACAGTGTTTATTGGGGCCATATCTTTGGCTAGGTGATATGCGATAGCTGCTGTGATCTCCTTATGTCTACTGGAGTTTGGTGGGTATGGCGTTGCATTGTACAAGGTTCCGGTTATTGACATCTGTGTTTGTTTCTTGCCTTGTACGGCTTCATCATGCTGTACTTTGTGGTGACGTTTAAGGTGATTGTAGAGATGTGTGGTGTTGCCGTGCGGTGCTGCAACGACGGCAAAACACACTTTACAATGCACCTCACACTGTTTGTCATCGTCTGGCTTAAATCCAAAATACTTCCACACCACCGAATGCAAACCTTTTTTGGGAACGAGGTCGGTTCGGGTGGGTGGGTGACTCTCGCCACTACCACTTGGGTTTTCGTCGCCATCCATTCAACCCTCCTTACCGCAGACTTTCCTGCGCTTTAACTCTCACTCTTTCCAAACACTCAACTGCAACCAGGCTTCCTCCACTGAATCACGTGTTGTAAAGACGCTTTACCATAGGTTGAGGGAGGAGGCAGTGGCAGTGCTGCGTTTGGGGGCGCTCGAAAAAATCCGGGAGGAAAATAGGAGCATTTGTTTATGATGCAGCTCGACATATAAAATGCTTCAGAATCGCCGTGTGTAGAAATGACATTGTGTGTATGTGTGAATCGAGATTGCGATTTTTTAACGATTAATCGTGAAGCCCTACCCCACACCATGTTCTCTATTGCAGACATCGAGTTTAAATGTTTGACCAACAGTGTTTTACAGGAGGACGATCTGAACAGCTGTTCTATTCACACTTAAAATGTTTTTTGTCTTTTCAATGTAATGTTCAATCTATGAAATCAATCTGTGCCTTTTTTTTGCCAAGCTTCTCTCAAGTTTTACTCTTTCAAATTATCAACCATCTACAGAACTTTTCAGTACGCTATTTTCTACTTCTTCTTCTCATCATCATTATTACTAATTATTATTATTAATAATATTGTTTAAAGTGAGCCTCTTATCGTTTAACAGAAAAATACATCATACAAACAGCAACTTTTGCAGCATTGTCAGTCTGATGGCGAGTTATCACTTCCTGTCATCACTAACATGCTGTTAATAATCAAAGAAGCTCTGAGGCTTTGTTCTATATGTTATAATACAAGATTTAAGCATTGAGCTACAATCAGGCAACATTCATGATTCTGTACAGTCAAACTAACCAAAAATGTCTTATTGATCATCATTATAAAGTTTCAGGGTGGTCCTTTAACCATGGTAACTCACGGTGCCAGAGGGGAGGGAGAGACGCTGAATGAAGCCGTTTACACAGATACACTGCAGACAAAGTCCAGACTATAGTTGTTATTTCACACATGTAGCACACAACAGGAGACTCTCTGTGTCAGACGAGTTCTCACGTGCTGACTAAACTCAGGTGATAACGTAGCAGCGCGACGAGTCCTTGCTAGCTAAGCAGCTAAACTTTAGCGCCGCTCTGTGTTGAGATCCCGCCCTGTGTGGGTCACTACACTGTCATTGGTCAGGCGCGCACACGCTGTTAACGATACCATTGGCTGTAGAGTGTGACAATCTGTCAATAAACATCAGCCAACAGTTCTCCTCCGATCTGCATTGATCTCACAGGTCGCCTCTGTGAAGTTTGAATGACGGAAATCCGTCGTAGCGACGGAGAACTTTAATCCATGCTGGCCCTACCGGGCCAGTGCTTGGAGCGTTCTGGTGGCCCTGACGGTTTTAAAAGTACGTCCGGGCCACCGGGCCATTTATATTGTCGACCCCTGAGCCTTCTCAGCAGTGTTAATTTTGTCAGACGAGACGAGACAAAAAATATTCGTCAACAATGTTTTTTTTCATGACGAAAACGAGACGAAGACGAGATGAAATCAATGCCCTTAAACACTGACTGTGACGAAATTTACATGCATTTTTTGTTGACGAAAAAAGACGAGACGAAATCTACTTAATCAAATAAAACGTAATAAAATATCTCTCTTTTATCGTCACAGACTTTTAAATTACAATCCAAAAAGTGCCTTCACTGGATGCGCGTCAGTTTTTTCCTCCTCCTGCGCTGCTGCCAGGTGTGTGTGTGTGTGTGTGTGTGTGTGTGTGTGTGTGTGTGTGTGTGTGTGTGTGTGTGTGTGTGTGTGTGTGTGTGTGTGTGTGTGTGTGTGTGTGTGTGACGCGCGCGCGAGGAGCACACAAAACACCGGTGCTCTGTGCTAAGTGCAGCGAGTACAAACAGAGCTTCTCTGGTGAAACGTGCTACAGAGTAATTTCATGTGTTAACCCGTGTTTCAATAAATGTATTCCTGCCTGATAAAACTTATTATTCCTGAGATGTCGTAGCTTCATCTGGGTCGATTTACCTGCTTAAAAAAATAAAATTTGGTGGGATCTTTGGCAACCTATTACCTATCTTACTTCAGACATCACGTCAGCAGTGTTTTTGGTTCACATTGGTGTGGCACGGGCCGACACAAAGCAGCAACACGTGTCTTTGCAGCTGCTCCTCTAGCAACGTAGCATTCCTAATCATTCAACATGTGGAGCTACTTCATCAGGTAATAATGACATAAATCTTGTGAGATGAGTGAGAAAAAGACTAAAATTAATCTATTGGTTTGACTAGATTAATTGTGATTAACATTACTGTCAATCTGCTTTCAAAGACTAAAAAAAGACCGATGACTAAAACTATACTAAAATACTTTGGATTTTCTTTGACTAAAACTAGACTAAAATGCCAAGACTTTTCATCGACTAAAATGTGACTAAACAAAAAAGAATACAAGCTGACTAAATATGACTAAAACTAATAAGGGCATTTGACACAAAACTAAGACTAAAACTAAATTGAAAAATAGCCGACAAAATTAACACTGCTTCTCAGGAGTGCCTCTACACATTGCCAACATAGGTCCAGACCGTGGAGCATCTGCGTTGTTGGTGCTTCACTTACTTGCTCTGGTGGGGAGCCCTTTGATACAAACTGCATGTCTGTTTGAGGGCATCGGTTTTAGAGAAACTTTTACAACATATGGCATATCCTGAACAGAATGCCAGTGCACTGTGATATGCTAGAAGGCAAGAGTAATTTAATTCAATTATAAAATACCCTAAACGGACTACAGGATTATCCTCTTTAGTTTCGTCAAGTGTAATGATGTGGCTCTGTGTTTTTCTGATTAGGGCCTAGGCCTTTCTCTGCCATAAAGAGAAGGAGAAAAGAAAGGAGCATTGGTCCTTTCAATTCAATGCACACTGGTCTAATAAGCTTCAGGGCTCATTATAGAGTAGAGAGAGGCTTCTCCCTTTCTCGCAAAACGCAAGTAATGAGGCATTTGAAATATTCCACAACATTAGGATAACTGAAATTGGAGAGCAGGCCCTATAAGCTATGCTTGTGTAACACATTTAAACATGCTCGTTCTTTCCCGAGGCTGGTAGGGATTTCACTTTCAGTGTCTCACCTACTGAGCTTGGTGTCTGTTTGGCCTGAGCTGCTCTGTTTTCATTTTCCTGTTTTTGTACGATGGCCGTGTTCACATGATGAGCACATGCAGAGATGTGAAACCAGCTTTCTTGGCTTTCATTCAAATATACTCTTTGATGTTTTATATTCAACAGAACTCTGTGTACTATTAATGATTTGCTTTGAGACATTTTTACATCCCATCCTGCAGATTGTATTACCCTGAGGCCTAATTTTGGGATATGTAAGCATCCCAATCACTCCACCTGATTTTACTGAGATGTTTTCATTAGATGAAAGAGCATCAAAACTGAACAATGATACACTCATCTGGTGGGTAGTCAGTCTGTTTAGTCTTAAAAGTAAGCCCTGTTTGAGCTGATGGGGCCCATTGCTAAGAAGATTATCTCCTGTTTTTGAGGCATGAAGCAGCTTAGCCATACACCCCTCTGGACAGGAAGCCAGTCTGTTGCAGCAGCTCAACCCACATCTATCTTTAAACAGAAAATGTCAAGCAAAGAAGGTTTCCCCCATTTTTATCCTTTAGTATGACCGAACCCAAAGTCTCAAGCATTCGCAGATCTAGTTTTGTTGTTGATCTACCTCTGAAAAATCACCTGTCAGTTGGTACACCATGCTGGGTGGTAAATCTTTCTGTTGTTTCTTTTAGACTTCAATTTCCTGTACAGGCTGTATTTAAGGCCTTTAATAGTTAATTTTATGATTATTAACCCTCAAAGACCTAGAACAATTTTGGGGACACCTGACTCTTCTGTAGTATTTTTTGTCCAACCCTGTTAAACAATCTGCATCAAGTGCCACACATCATTTGATGCAGGAGAACCTTAAAGGATATGTTCACACAAAAATGAAAATTCTGTCATTATCTACTTACTACTAGATTAATAAAGTAAAAAGAAACATAACATGGCTCCAGACAGCTCTTCTGTCATAATCCAAGTCCCTGGAAGCCCTGATATTCTAAATTGATCTTTGAAAATAATTTTTAAGGCAAAATATACACTGTAGCTGCGAAGCTTAAAGTATTAGCACATACTTGAGGATGTAAATAACTTCTTTTAAAATCAATTTGGGATCTTGGGGCTTCTGACTTGAATTGTACCGGACAAACTGTAAGGAGCCATTTTATTTTATTTTATTTCCTTTATTTATTACATGTCCCATCTACTTAAGTTGTTTATGAGAATGCAGTAATAGGATCAGAACAATTTTAGAACAATAGCTATCTTTAGCCACTGGCGGCTGTTGACGTTTTTGAGGGATTAATATCACTAAGCATGTACCCACACACATAGGTGACTTTAGTCGATTATCACATTTGTGCGATTCAATAGCCAGGATCCTTGTTGTAGATCAAGGTTATGGTTATGGTACAAAATAAGGGTGTTATCATCATTCAGATAGGCTTAAACCACACAAAGATGCTTTTGGTCGCAGCTATGTGCCTGAACACAAGTGAAACACAAGCTGTGACTTAATCTTAGCAGACAGCTATATTGCTTAAAATAGATGTGTATCTTTCCTGTCAGAAGTGTGTGAGTCGATCAACTGAAAAATGTGCCTTAAATATCTCCTGTTAAGACATTTGGGTCATCATCACTAACATGGACCCAATCCCTTTGCTTATTACACTAGTTACTTAGCAGTGTTAGCTGTGGCTGCAATATTTCAGACTAGTGCCAAAACCATAAGTCATGTAATTAATTAGTCGGTAAGTTGATAAATCTGCAACTATTATGATAACCAAGTGGTCATTTAAGTCTTAAACTAATCAAGTAATCTTGGTGCCTTTATTTTTAAAATATAAAAGTAGTTTCATGTTTGTTATTGGTAACTTGACCACAGAAGAGACAGTGTTAATTTCAGGTTAGGCCAAACGCAACAATGGCATGGTGAACCCGGCGTGTCTATTACATGGTTTAATGTGATATCAGGTTGATTTTTATGCTAGTGATACCACAGGAGAACTGGTAAAATTCACCTCAAACATCCATCCTTTTCTTCAACTCCCAGCACTGAGGCTTTGAAATTGAAGAGAGTTGTTAGCTGAAGCTAGGAACCATTCGACTGCTTTGACACATCACTTAATGCCTCAGGTTTGCCTTAAGCCTTTGAGAAGGATTGCTTGCTGAAGCCAGAATCTGACACCTTATGTCTGCCCGGTGTCTAACATGAAGGCCCTAGCATATTCCTATTTTTGGTTACTTGGGATGTTGATCCATTGTAGAAATCATCCTCACTGTAAACCTGTGGTTATACAAAATCGACTGTAAGCCTCTCTTGATACAAACCTAGAATGTAAAAGTAATATCATATGATATATCCTATTCCCATCCCATTGATTCATTCCATTTTTGGGACCTCAGTTGTACTTATCATGCCAAGAGGAAAGCTTCTATTACTGCCTGAAAAGGTGTATTTTTAATATAATTCAATTCAATTCAATTGAGACTTGAATTACATGAAGGATCATTTGCATGACCTTCATGGCCTGTAACAAGAGCAAACAACACATTTGTGAATCCTAACTCATATCCCATGCAGGGGATTAAACCTGATACTTTGCACATATCTTGGGTATACACTCATCCTCTTACCTTGTTGTGTGATCCTGGGCTTCCTTCTCCTGTGACCTGTCAATGACATCCTCCTCGTGGGCGATTGAGTAGATCTTGGTGGTGCCCCTTTTGATACTATGCTTAGATGAGCAGGAAGTGACCAAAATAAAGGTACAGTATCACCTTACACTGTACCTAACAAGGGGAATGGCCTCCTTGGCTTTATAATTGCTTCAGTTCTCCTCTTTTTTTTCATTTCCAAAAACTCCAGTTATTTAAAGTTGGGAAGGAGGTGGATATCTCCACTTGGTTCACTTCACTTTGTTTGTAATTGGGGAGGCAAAAGAGGCATTTGCTGAAGTTTGTTAAAAAGGCATGAATTTCTTCAGCTGTCTGGTGAGATTAGAACATAATGAGGGAACAGCATTTTTATGGTGTACTACTGCAGCAGTGTGAAACATCCTTACTTTTCTTGGCCTTTATATAGCCACGCATTGTAATTATTTCAGCTGCTGTACCGACTGCCAGGAAGTAGTTTCCCAAGTCATTTCAGATACATAACTCCTACTGGAAGCAGACACTGTGCATTGAAAGCGCACAAAGTCAGATCCAGAATACATTTTTCTACAGACCAAAAATTTGGTTTCTAAAAAGGTTGAGAATAAAGAACAATAGCTTTTATTTGAATTGTTGTTGCTGCACCATGTCTCCACCTGCTTGAATAAACTCTAGATTGCATTTTAAGTGCTCTGGTCTCTTGGTGCACTGCAGGATGCATTACATTTTAATTTGGCAAAAACTTTAAAGTCTGTTGTGTGAAAACATGACTGCAGGCATGAAAGGCCAGCAGACACGGATGAGGAGTGGAAGAGACTTTGGACAAGAAGGAGAAGCCAGGAAAAAAATTAAAGAAAATTCTATCTCAATGGTGGTTACTCTGCCTCTTCCCAAAGTGCACATTTATACATATAACCAGTCATTTAATTTGTAGGCTGACTAGGCATGTTGTAAATATAAGCCATGCTGCATGAGAATCAAATGATGTACTCTTCTGCATGTAAAATCAACCTGATATTGCTTTTACCAGTGACCAGTGACAAGTCATGATTAGTTTCTAGATGGAATTTTAAAGTATAGCATTTGGTTGCAGTTTGACAAACACAACACATGGAATATCAACAACATCATAAACCAACAGCTACCTTCCCTGGACGACATCTTCACCTCTCGTTGCCTGCAGAAAATTCACAACACCCTAACGGACTCATTCCACTCTGCCCATCACCTGTTTGAACTGTTGCCCTCGGGTAAACGCTACAGGTCCATCAAAACACACACCACACGGTTCATCAACAGTTTCTACCCCAAAGCCATCACCATACTGAGCTCAGAACTAAAAACACGACCCCCAAACATATGTCAACACTAATATGCAATAACTTATTATCACACAATGCACTTTTACCATCATGGAACACATGATTTGCATACACTGGCATGAATGTGAGTATGAATGAGGACAATCATCTATCTATCTATCTATCTATCTATCTATCTATCTATCTATCTATCTAACATTTCTTCTTGTGAAGAATACACTGTGCAGCATGTCTCCTGTAGGAAACTGATTTTTTTGGAGTCCCAGTTGTACAGCACCTTCTGTGTTTTGTGACACTGAAGCTTTCAGTTTCTTAAATAACATGAGAACATCAGCACTTTTGTTATTCTCAAACATTTTGACATGAGTGAATTCCATTGGTGCATGGAAAACAGGATGTGTGTGAAATGGAAAAGTGTGAGTTGTCAGAAAGTATATTAAGTATTGTATTTATCATTATTATCCAGTTGTGTTCTGCAGACCAAACCCGGGTCTTTTGTTTAATAAAGACCTTGAAGCCTCTTCTCCAGCTCATCTTTTTCTATTAAAGTGTCATAGGCAGCAATATAAAGCCCAATTTAGAAACGTGTCTGTCCTGCAAGGGTTTGACTTTTGAAAACTTTATCCCATCTAAATGCCAAACATTGTCTCTATATGTGAGAAAATACAACAAGGAATAAAAATATAAAATGTATCAAGTTGGAGTTGTAAGGAGTCGGCTGGGGTGCATTGCAGGTGTACATAGTGCAGAACTATCACACCAGAGTTGAGGCAACACATACACTTTGGTTAAAGATGTAATTGATTACATTCAGCCACTAAATGTGGCATTCCATCTCCCCTCTCCCATTGCTGTTGTTCAGATCATCTGCCCCCTCACGTGGTTGCCAGTCGTAGCTAATGTTGCTAACACTAACATCACTAATCCTAGCTGACACTAATGATTACATCACTTACTAGGGCAGTGTAGTATTCTGGGCACATACTGTAGGGAATCAGCCTTTTTAAACATTTTTCCCCTGTTGATGCTGACGAATCAACGTTGATATACTATTGGCTGACAAACCTTACATGAAGCTGGAACCAAATGTCAGAATTCTTACATTAAATAAACAAATCAATCATTTTGGACCTGAAAAACACTGTAAAAATATGAATTCACAATCATAATAATGTTTTTAAGGAAAAGAGATTTCAGCAACTTTCAGCAAGCTCTGTAGATGTACTATTTTTCTTTCAAGATTATTTGTCCACGTAAAAATGTTATCAATATGACCTAAAAAGATTGAGATTAAGGAAAGATTGGGATTTCAGTTATATGTTGATAAAAAATGTCTCAAGTCACTGCTGACTTTTTCTGTATGGAAGCTAAGGGTGTCACGATTTCGGTTTTAAATCGAAATCGATCAAAATTAATTCACAATCTCGAACTTCGAATTAAAAAATTGAATCGTCGATGCTGCCACGCCCCCATGTCACGTCAGGTCGGCTTGCCAAGGGGAAAAAACACGTGTTGAAGTGCTGCGAGTCAACCTCCTCTAACTTAGCTACTAGCTAAGCCAGCAGCTATTAGCTACAGCCAGTCAAACGATAGCATGGTGTTACACCATTCCTGTTCGGCTCCCGGACCGTGGCCGGGAAGCACAGGGGAGATGATTTCCTCCAGGGCCGAAGTTTCTGTTTACTTCGGGGTGAACCCCCTTTCACGTGTTAAGCTGGTCGGGAAATAATACCAGGGAGCTTTGCTGTATCTTGAGGAGCCGTCGCCTTTATTCACAGCCAAACTGCAGCCTATATTGTACACTTTATTGCTGTCGCTACTGCTGCTACTCCTTTCGCTTCTCCTTCCCCTCCCATTCATTCACTCTCCGCACGTACGCACGCTCCCTCACTCTCACTCGCCCACTCACACCTTACCGCCTTGTATATGTTCAACTGTGCGGAAATAGTTTGACACTTAATTGTTCAGAGAAGACTATGGACATGGCTGTTTTATTCTTTTGTTTGTTTTGTTGTTAACTTGAATGTCATCTTCTGTGAAGAAGACTGCAGTTACAAAAGAGAAACTAGATGGCAGGTTATTTTGTTTAAGTTTCCAATTGACTGAAGATAGAAGTTATTGTTACATTATGTTGTTAATAAATGTTTTAAATTTGACAATGTAGTGTGGTACATTGCTAACAAAGGTCAGATATTATATTGCATAAAAGTCTAGTCTAAAAATGGCATAGCAACCTGTGCTTTAAAAAAAATAAATGTAAAAATCGAGAATCGAATCGGACTATGACCTCAGAATCGAAAATTGAATCGAATCGAGGATTTGGAGAATCGTGACACCCCTAAGGGAAGCCGACCATGATCTTCCCCTAATCTTAACCAAGTGCTGCCAGTCCATAACATAACCATAATAAAGTATTGAATAATGAATAATGCTGAAGTCACTGTGAGTGGATAGTGTATTGCAAGACTGTCTATTTTGGTGGAAAAGAAATACAATAGGCTATGTTGTCAGTGACCATTTCACTGATCAACTTTTTTGACAGTTTGTGTGAATGTGTGTCAAAGTTTCAACATGTACAATGTTGTTTTAAGAGAGGCTTTCAAATTCATTAGGCTTCTGTAATCTCATTTAAACCACAAGCATAGGTCTACTGACACTGACCACAGGGTACTTTGCAAAAAGTGATGTGTTCTGTTGGACAGTACACCATAGAGCTCTTGCAATCACATATTAATTAGTAAAATGTTATTTGATAATCAACTATTTCGTCCATCATTTGAAATGGTGTTAGTTGTTACCATTTTTCCCCCCACTAAATAATATATTTTCATAACCAGTTTCCTCCTTTAAACACTGTTTTCAGCATACTAATTCAGTTGGCACACACAGACTGACTACAGACACCATTTTCAAAGGCTTTTATTGTGAGCTGGGTTAGCATGACTGATGTATGTGGAGGGAGATAGGCAAAGGAAGAATATTCATACGGAATTTCTTTGTGTGATGTTGTCAGCTCTTTTCTGCATGTGAAAAGTATGTTTTGGCCTTTTTATGGTTAATTTAATAGCAACTGGTTGGATTTAAAAAAAATATATACTCATGGGTTGAAGATGCATAAGCCAGGAAATGCATAAGAGGCTAGCGCTAGTCAGCTCATCAATAAAGTGAACACATGGCAGAAATTCTGGACCTGTAAACACAAGGAATTAAAGATATCTCAGCCAGCATGTGTGTGGTGCTTTTCTCATGCTGATCACAAGGTAATATGTTTACGCAGAGCATCATAGTCTGCCATTTGGTTTCACTTCAGGGCTGCTGTCATTACTTTGGACTGGATCCTGGAACATAAGATGCAATGGGTCCCACATGAAAAGCTGCCTTTGAACTGAGAAAGCTTGGAAGTTTGAAGGCAGGTGTCACCGCTTGAGCATTCTACCAGCCAGTGGGAGAACTAACCTAGTTTATTTCCACCTCACCAAAGCATGAGCAGCCCCCCAACCCCCAAAGTGTTGTATCACTCTTCCCATTCTGGAATGTTTAGATCTCTTTCTTGATGCTTCTCCTGGAGTTGGCTGTGTCTCTGAATTAACAATAACCACTGACAAGAACACTGAATGTTACCCAGATATCTGTCACAGATGTCTGTTGTTCTGGCAGATTAGAAATCTCACTGACAGCGACTCCTTTGATGTTTCAGATGCATGGTAATTTGTTATGAAAGAAGAGTTAGCATCTATTATAGATTTGGTGAATGTTGGCACAGGGGCAGAGGCTTTGATGTTGGGAGATGTCAAAGGTTCAGGCTCATCCTAAAACAATTCTGAGCAAAGCTTCATTTCATTTCTTAATCTTTTCATTATATCAAGTAAGTAAATTACATTTTGGTCAAATGTTCTTCTCAGTTTTTCATATAAGCAATAACCACATGTATGCTGTGTGGTTCAGAGTGTATACTATTCTTCCATATACTCTTAAAGAACTCATTTTTTGCTTTTTAGGTTTTCCCCTTTCCTTTAGTCTATTATCTTTTGGTTCATGTAAACCAAAAGGTATATAATAGACTCATCTACAAAGTTATGAGGCCAAAGTCCATGCTGAAGAGGTATTCTCTCCTTCAGAAACCACTGCTCCTGAACTTTCTGAAACACCTTGTTTGTAGTCCAGCCTTTACTTTTTTTCTTCTTAAGAACATCGCTACGTATCACAGCACAACCTGCAGTTAGGAGAGTGTCCTGCCCACCACACTGTCTGCCAATATTATCTGGGGAAGATACAAGCAATCTCTCTGTTGTTGGCTGCATGAACCAATACAAAAGTCTTCATCTACTATTACCATTTGAGGAAGTCAAAACCCAGTGGCTTTACCTTGGATGGAGATGTGATGGAAATTTCCCCACATCAACATGAACACTCTGGTGTGTGCTAGGCCTAACAATTTCAGTTTGAGAGCTAGTGCAAACCGAAGAGCTATGCACAGGAGCTGTTCTGTTGTTGGTGGCAGGAACAACACAGTTATTCTTATACTTCCACCATTTAGGTTGTCAATGGAAATGTCTCCACAACATCAAGAAAACTATTGCTTTACTGTTTGTTTTTTAGCCCAGTCTGTTGATCGAGGCGTAAGCATGTTGCTCGGCTAACATTCTATTCCCAGTCTGGGGCAATGTTGGAATGATGTTGGAATATTGAGAGACAGTCAAGAGAAAATGTGTGAGTGTTGAGCCTCAAGAAGTAGGTTGGATGTGATGTAGCCACATGTGAAATGGAACTAGTCAAACCGCAGGAGTTAATTTGCTTGGAAACTATGTGTAACTTTAATATGCACACAGTAATTAGCTTGCTAACACCTTATAAAGACTGTTACAAAGCTGTACCGTTAGTCCATGCTGGCCAGTGAGGCTAATATCGATCCTATTCTTTCTCTAACATGTGGAGTGAAGTTTTTGGTTTTGAAGTTGTTCTCGTGGTAATACTGTAAAAGTAGCCAGCTGGAAGCTGAAAACACCAGCAGAGCTGACAGGAAACATTGTGACTGGTGTGTGTTCAGGCCTATGTGGCTAACCAATCAGAGCAGATTGGGCTTGTCAGGAGGGGGGGCCTTAAGGGGGACTAAATCAAAGTGTTTTTAATTAAAACATATATTAAACATGTTGATCTATTCTAGTAGCTGCTAAATACAAGTATGAGCCTGACAATGAGCATAATACATCCTCTTTCAGATTTATAGAATTAAAGGTAAACTGGTGTTTATTTTAATGTGTTGCTTGGTTAATGCATACCAACATGGTGGCAATAGGACCCATGGGAATCTGAAAAAAAGGGAGTCGGCTCATTGACCTACCTGGTCTTCTTTGTCACACATTCATCTGAGCAAAAAGCAGACTGTATGGACTAAAAAATATCTCCTAAAACAAGGAGATAAAGTGATTATAAAATAAAATGCAGTATCTGAAACAATAGGAAAAAATGAGGGATGCACCGATGCATTGGCTGAACATCGGTATCGGCCGATGTTTGCCTCGTTAACTGCCATCGACCATTGGCAAATAAAAATGACATTCGCCGATGGCCGTGGCCGATGATTATATCTTGATTTAAAGCTCTGGTCTACGATCTGGAAAAGGTTTGAAAAAAGCATTTCCCCCCACACACACACCCCTCCCCTCTGTGCTCCTTAACCCCTCCCCTCCGAGCTCGTATCGCTCTCCCCTCGGAGCCTCCCGCGACACACCCCCTCCCGCAACAAGAGCAACAAGCCGGCCGGCAGAAACCAAATACAGCCCAGCTTTGAATGCTGAGTAACGATGTCGGATTCACAGGTAAAGTTATTACAATGCACGTTGAAACTCACGTAAATCTTGTAAGTCATTACAATGTCCACAGCTAAGCTCCACAGCCAAGCTAGCGCAACGTCATTAGCATGCTACAGCTACATTACCTTACAGCTGTGTAATTAGTTATTTCTTATCAACAGCTAAGTTAGCCACTTCTAAAAGTTATTGAGGGCCAAGAGACTAACAGATGCTGCCGTCAGCTTTCATCACAACGATCGCTTCCACATTGTGGCTGAAAAATAAACCTTCATGATCCTCGGACCAGCTGTGTCCCAGCTGTTGTCTGAGTAGCACCAGACCGCGACACAAACGTGCCTGTAAACAGTAATCTCTTGGTTATGACAGATAAGACACACAAATACACACATCGTAACGCGTATATGATAATCCATCATATTGATTTAACAAAGGCTTCCTTGAAAACAAATGGACAAGACCGGGAGGAGGGTTAGCAAAACAGTTGAGTAGTGACCGGGCGAGAGGTTGTTATGGAGAAATAAATCCGGACAAATAAAATAAAAATCTGGAAATAAATCCGAAACCCCTCCGCTTCGCGTTAGGGTTTGATTCATCCATTCATTCATCTTACTTGCATTACTTGCTGCTTCATTTAGCTGCCACAAGCAAATAAATAGGCTGATTTGGTGTAAAAATGATAGCAATGCTAGCTTGTTGTTAGCTTACAATGCTAGCATAGAGGCTAACGTCTCCGTCAAACAAGTAAACAAGTGTTGACAATACTGCAGAGACAGAAACTGTCTCGACACCGACTAATAACACAGAAACAAACTAACGGCAGCTTTCACAGTCATAAGCCAGCATCGGCATGAAAGTTATCTGTGTCACAACATCCACAATAAAGACAAAAGATTACCTGCTCAACAGAAACTCCGCTGTATCAGCATCGCTGGACAGTGGTCTGGCTAGTTTTGGCTGCATGGCACGCACACTTCAACTAGCAATCCATGACAGTGTTTTTTTTGTTTCATAAATTGGTCTGATTGGATTTGTGCTCATTCAAGGATAGTGTGATGAAGAGCTGAAAGACTTGTATGTTTCCGTGGCACAAAAAAAGGAATAAATAACAAAAAGAAAAAACATCGGCATCGGCCAAGTTGTTATGTTAAACATCGGTATCGGTATCGGCCCAGAATTTCACAATCGGTTCATCCCTAGAAAAAATTAAGAATGTCATTTAAAAAAGGCCTGGAGATTGCACCGATGTATGTAAAAGACTGTTGTTCATAAACAAAAGCTGCAAATGCGTACAACGTTTGGTTATATACATGAGCTATAGCAACTCGGTAAAGAGCCTAGATTCAGCATCAGGGGAGACAAAGCATTAAGAGGTCTGTTTTCCACTGCTTATTCAGCAAGTTAATCATGGTCAGTCAAACATCCAAAAGTAATGTTTTCAAGCTCTCCCTTGGGGATCCCAGTGGTCTGGGAAAATCACAACAGTCCGACGACGGACACTGCATTTACAATAAACTGCTTCATTTAGCAAGTGCAGGAAGCAGCCAGGAGGCTGGCAGTATGAGACCCCTGCCTTAACTGCTTTAATTCGCAAAGTGACTTACTCATACCCCAAGAGGAAAAATCCATCATTTCCAGCAGACCGTCATGGCTTCTGACTAGATCGTCTTAACTTTTACCCCAAAAACCTTCTCAGGGGATGACATTTTGTATTTATTGTTTTTAGTATGGTATGGTGATGTCAGTCTGCAGGCAGGATGGCCGTGTCCCAAGGACAAAAGATGGAATGGCACGACATTTTGTACAGGCATTCGTGGTCATTTGTGGTTCAGAGAGATACGTCTCAGACTGTTGGATGCTGACATCCATGGTCTGTGTTGACTTTTGTGATAGCCGCATCCAGCGTCACTATCAGTTTGAAATCAGTTTATCAGATTTCTTTACAGTGACTACTAAAGCCTCACAGATACCCTAACATGGCTCTATACTCTTACATCTTGTTATTATTTCACCAAATTTCTACATTTTATGTACAAATGATTATCCGGCAGCTGTCACTATCTAAAATTAAAGCAGAAATTCCAAGAAAAGTAGTAATAATTGTCTTATTCTGGATTTTGGCCACTGATTTGAAATTGAAAAATTTCTCTCTCATCCACTAATACATACAAGGTTACGAAAGTAACAAAGTGCATTTGCTTAAAATAGTGTTGCTGAGTAGAAATTTTAGGGTGAGTTTTACTTCAGGGGCAAATACTAACATTCCAACACATCCTCATATCTAAACAACTGAACAAGTGACTCCCAAAAAGATATATTTCACCACTGCAGCATATCAGCGATTGGCATTTCGGACCTTTGTTGTACACTTGATGTTTGGTTAGGTTTAGGCAACAAAACTACTTGCTTAGGTTTAGGAAAATGTCATGGTTTGATGGATTTTATGTTTGAGTTACGTACGTAACTGCAGTTACATTATCTACCTGACATAACTCCACTACGTTAGTAATTTAAAATAATATTTACTTGTGGTCTCACGCTGGACATGGATAGCAGTCTCCTGGGTGAAAGACCTTTGTTTGTTTGAACCTACCCTTCTCCTCCATATGTGGACTTTCACGCTCTTTATAATACTTTACCTTACTTTCTCATTTGCTGCCTATTAGAGGTCAATGTCTAGAGGGGGCTGTAATAATGTAATATATGGACTGTAATAAGTTGCTTTCACAGTTGACCTATTTGGTCATTTTTTTGATGAGGACGGGCTGTGTCATTCTCACCTCACTATATTCATTAACCAAGATCATACTGGGTCACGGTGTGAACTTCACCCTTGTGTCCTTTAACTTTCCTTTTCTATAGGCACCATTTAGGCACTTAGAGGCTATACATACAACAGACTACTAATTATAAACATTTAACCATTCATCATCTACAAAACACACTCAATTAACCAAAAACAACCAACAATAAATTAAAAATGGCTATAAATTCTACGGAAAGGGCAACACACATAACTCCAGAAATCACATAGCATAATGCTTCTTCAAAAATCAACAGCAGAATGGAGCAACACCGGTGCAGTCAACAAATGAATGTTTGACCAATATAAACACCACTGTGCGTCTTAAACACAAACACTCAAATTTTAAAGCAAAGAGAGCCTTGTGCTCCACAAAGTCTTGGCCTAGGTCCAACTTCTTTCTCGTTAATTGCCAGTGCATAATAGACCCTATCCACTCAGCCACACTTTTTCTATCATGCTATTTAAATAATGTATTTTTACAACCATACCCCTTGGGCCATTCATTACATTCATTTGACAACTGTAGCCAAGATTGTGCAAAACTTTACATACATATGATCATCTTATGCATGTAATGCTGTGTACATGTTAATGCAGTAATGTGATTTAAATTATATAACGCCCTGAAAAGGGTCATAAAATTAATACTTTTCTTTATTTATGTATTCATTTGCTAAAGTCGAATTTGCTGTAAATACGTGTACTGTTATTTCTTACGTGAAGGCAGGACTTGTAGTAGTGTATTTCTACACTTTGTTATTGCTATCTTAGCTTAAGTAAAGTATCAGAATACCTCTTTCACCAGTTGCTCTAGGGAGGGAGGACTCCCAGGGGGAAAAGCAGGATTTTATTGCAAAGCCTAGTTTGCAAAAATGTCATATTTTGAATTGTCCTGACCCTTCATACCCAGTTTCTTGAAATCTTTTATTTCATTCCCCATTGCATTGTCTGTGTGGAGAATTGCCATAAATGTATAATTCATATTCTGACAGACAACAATATACGGTATAGTAACAATGCTTACTATACCATTATGTTCTTGCAGATAACTACACATTTTTGCACTTCTGCCCTGAATCTCCTGTGAATTAAGCACATTTACCAGCACAATGATGGTTGACATTAGAAAAAAAAATATTATTACAAAGAAATACAATGACATCAGTCGAGCCCTGACGTTAAATAAACATCCAGAGAAAGCATCCTTTTCCTCTTTGGGCAGCCTCTTCATTCCATTTTCTAATTAATTACTGGCTGCAACACCTCGGCTGTGCCGACATGAAGAGTGACGTGTCCCCAGGCCCCCAGTCACATCCACTAGCAGCCCTGGTGGCAGGGGAGCTGTGTTTTTAATCACCTGGCCACTGGCATTATCAAGCCGGAGGAGCCATCAGCTGCTCTGCACACAGATGCTTGTTCATTCATCTCTGCCAGAGGTCAGTGTGGCTGAGGAAGTGGTGCCTGCTGCGTCCTCAAACCACCGCGCTTCACCTCTACCTATTTAGAGCATCTTAAAGGTGCCACATGTTGCATTTGACCCTCAGTGAATCATTACCACATTAGTTCTGTGGCGTTGGTCCAATTGCTGTAAACAGAAGACGATTGCGGGGAAGCCTTGTCACTGCATTTTTTCACCATGAGGGTTTGGTAAGAGTTCAAATTGGATCACTTTGCAGTTATCCTAAGGGGCTTGGTTCTTGGAAAATATTAGAAGCTGTTTTAATGTAGCACATAATACACAACATTACTCCTGTTAAATTATTCAAAGCATCATGAAGTTTAGGTTAAGTGACCTTTTGGCTATTAAGGGATTACATTTTGCTATTACCCAACTAAATTTGTTAACAGACAAACAGGAAAAAGCAGTTTTCTTAACAACAGGACCCTAAAAGATTTGGATTATTTTCACCAAAACACGGCCGATCTAAAGTGGCGAGGACATGGAAAACCTTACTGTTGTCTTTGTCCTAATATCTCACCACCTCACTCTACTGTCAGCAGAGATCCTAAACCCTGTAATTCCTTTATGCGTGGGCTTAGATTCAACTGAGGGCCCAGACACCTCCAAAGTCAGACTTCCTTTGGCTGTTTTAGTGGTGTAAGCCAACATAGCTGGAAGACAATGGCTGATATACAACAGCATATGGAGAAAAAACTCTATGTGATATAACATTGCTGTTGGAATCTGCCATTCAGGCCTACACAACAACTGTTAGCACATAACATTACATTAGCTACTTTCATTAACCACATAAGACATGAATTGCTCTCCTCCTGTCCATGGTGTGATTTTTTTTTTTTTATTGGTATGTACTCAAAATACCGTCAATAGAATTTCTTCAGATCAGAATTTGTCCGGAGAAGAAATGTTCTTCTTCATTGACAAGACCACAATTTGTTCAAAGAGGAGTCTAATAGAGAAAAAAACAAAATATTTAAATCATTCTCATGTTTCCTAGAGAATTTTTTTTTCTATCAAAAATGCTCACGTAGGTTTACTCTGCATTACATACTGCTCCATTTCTATTTGATCATATTAAAAATGCAGGCCAGATAATGTTTCCAACAGCGTTTTTCCGACACATTTTAGGCACCGCACACAAATAAGGACACTGTATGCTTGGTGAATGCACCAGTGGCTTTCTAGGTTTGTTGTATATTGTTTCCACACAGTTAGGAGAAAATGATGGGGGCAGATGGCTCTGTAACATCAGTCCGTCTTTATAGAACACCAACAAAAAGCTTTGTGCTACATCATGTGTTATTTGTTAAACTGTTGACCTTTTGTCAACTTTCACCACTTTGCCTCAAAAGAAGCAGGGCACTGCACTTTTCCAAAGTGTTCGCAGTGAACATTCTGTATCCACTTCTTGGAAACTTCCTATTGACTGTTCATGTAGAAAAGATGCTGAGAGTTTGCAAAAAGGGAGACAACTTAGTCTAACATTTGAAAGCTTGCTTTGTAATGACTTGCCCGTTACTCGTTGTTTTAGGTACTTTGGTAAATTAAACATAACCAAGGGGCCTGCTAGTAAATGTTTAGTTACTAGATAGAAGGAAAGAGAAGGAAGGCAAAGCAATACAAGAGCCTAAAAACCTAAAAAAAACCCACAATTACTTAAAATCTTGTATTTTTCATGCCCCAGTGCTTTTACTTATCACCTTGCTGCAGTGATGAGGATGGGTGTGTCAGTACAATGTGCCATCACATCACAGTTGAAGTTATAGGTGTAACAGAGCACATTTCTGACCACACCCATCAGTGATGTTGGCTGTGATGTGGGAAGAGAGGGGGGGCACCACAGAATGAACAACTGGTTTTATGTTTCACTCTTACACATTTGTCTTCTCAAATCTGTCATCAATTGAAGGCTCAAAGAGTGGCCTCACCCAGTGCTACTATAATGGAGCTTTTCTCCTATACTTTTTGGCATGCTGAGTCATACCATGCCACTAAGTTACTGCTGGTAACTCCTCATTTTTCTGTTACATAATAAAAGCTTATTAATACTAAGGGGACTTTTATTGTGAAGGATTTATAGTAAATTGAATGTGTTATTATCAAATAATTGGATTTTTGTTAAGGTGCGTTCACACCGGACCTTTTATTTTTGTCGCTGTCGCTCATGTCGCTCCAAAAAAATCGCTCGGTTGCTCAGCTGCAGTCGCTCGTCGGCACAATTCAACAGATCGCTCTGATAACGTCATTCAAGCGATTCCAGTGAATTTCACGTCGCTCGGAGGCGCTCATTTCTTCCCGTTTTCAACGGTATACGCGGCTGACAACGGCCCAGTTTGACGAGCTGTTGGCGAGAATCGGAGGCAGGAATTGCCCGGTTGGACACCAACTACAGGCGCTCCATCCCAGCTGAGGAGCGCCTGGCCATTTGTCTCCGGTGTGTGTGTGGGTGTGTTTGTGTGTGTCAACGTAAAGCCGGCTTTGCTCTTCCGGACCGGTGGAGTTGTATTACGTTTACATGGTTTCAGTAGTTGTCATAATTAGGCCTACATATAGATTACGGCAGCCAGTCAGCGCTGAGCGACAAGCGACTGACGGCCAGAGAGTTGGGGTTTCTCAACTCGAGCGACAGAGCGTTTTTTCGCTCCGTCGCTCGGACGCTGTCGCTCAGAGCCCCAGCGACATTTCGCCTGAGCGATTAATCGCTCAGTCGCTCGTTTGCATTAACTTAATATGTAAACTTGTCGCCAGCGACAAAAATAAAAGGTCCGGTGTGAACGCACCTTTAGCAGTTTTTCTTCAATAATACTAGGAGGCAGACATTCTTTTGACCACTACTGAAGACCAGAGCATCATTACTCAAAGAGTGTTGTTAGGGGAATGCAACAACCTGCCACGCTAGGCTGACGTGTCAAGTCAACCTGAGCCAAAACAAGTGTATAGAAAAACCCCATTACTTTTCACAGTCTGGACTAACTAGAATGCAGGAAAATGTCATATTAATGTTGCAAGAACCGGGACTTTCAATTTCTCTTTTGTGGCTGCAAACACAACATGCATGATCCAGTAACCATTATATTACTGTATAACTGTCCCCACTCTTTATGGTTGGCTACAGCATGCACTTTTACTCTCAAACAAGTGTGTGTTGCAAGACCCAACTTTGTATAGGACACCTGAGAGAAATGTTTTAAATTCTCTTTTGCAGCTTCTAAATGAATCTTTGTTGTTTGAAGTTTAGTTTCTCTCCTGCGTCCCTTTTTATTTGCACTTTCAGAAATCTTTTTCGGGAGTCGTGTTGAGTTATTGCTGGTGAAAACCCAATATTTCCTGACTTTGCTGCTTCAAGATAAAAGCTTTTAAATAAGTTAATAACTAGGGCCCGACCGATATGGATTTATGGGGCCGATACCGATTATTAGGTGGAAAAAAATCCGATAACCGATTAATCGGCCGATTTTTTTTTCTTTTTATAAAGTTTTAAAATGTTATTATTTTAAGTAATATATCTGCGTATTTACTTACTTTTTTTTAACAAATGGCTGCTTTTCAGCCTTTCAGACACTTTTACAAAGAATTAAAGGCAGAAAAATAATTTCAAATCCTTTTTATTGCTGAGTCAAGCAGCATATTAACATGACAACCATCCAACATTAGGCCTACAACAAGGCACCATTAGCTTTAAAAAAATAATAACAGTAAGACATAAATATGCATTGTTTAAAAGAATCTGTTTAGTTATGTGGGCCATTTTCAAACTCATAGCCTACATTAAGCATTTTTCTTAGTTGTGTTTAAATAATATGGCTTACACTACACCCCTGGCTATTTATTTTAACTCTAATAAAGATGATAAACTAATTCTTCTCTGCTTATTATTCAGACTGTAGCGGGTGTGAGTGTGAGTCTAATTTGTCAACCTCCCGCACTCACACACTCGTCATCCTCCAAAATAAATAGCCTAAATAAAAATAAAAAAACCTAACTCATGTACATCATAACGTTTAAAAAAAAAAAAACAGTCAGGAACACTGGGTATACTGTAGGCTACTGCTCTTCACGCCGACAGGAAGACCGACTGATCATCTCAGTAATATACCACGGATTTATCATGAATCAAACTCGGACCAGAAAAGCGTTTTCAACTACTCGCCCCCCCTCCCTCCCCCCCGCCGGTCGGTGCCTCCCCGTCTTAACTCACGTTACTCATTTTGCTGTAATGTACGTAATGTACGTAATGTGTACTGTTATGTTTATTCTACCGTTACTGGCATGGCTAATATGTGTAGCAAGGCTAATAGCAGATGGCTAATGCTAACTTTAGCTTGCATATTACATAGTGCTTAAACGTTAACTCGGCGTGATCGAGACCAACACAGCGGGGAACATCGTGAAGTGGGTTGAATTGAAACCTGTTGACTTATTGTTTATTTCACAAACTTGTTTATTTACCGTTGAGGCGGACCACTCTCCTCCGTGTGTCCCTGCCGCTGCCTGCTCCAGATCAGTCACTCTGCTGTGCTGTGCATTCTTTTCAAATGGGGGAACATTTTCAAAGTAAAACCAAGTCTTATTCCCTGCATTTTATTTCTGAAAATATCGGCGACAGTCGGCGAGTTTTGGCCGATTACCGATTAGTCTCAAACGGGCTATAATCGGCCGATTTAATAATAACAAGGGGTGTCACGATTTTGATTTTTTATCGAAATCGATCGAAATTACATCATGGTCTCGAGCATCGAAGTCAAAGAGAGGATTGACGATCCCTCCCCCCCCCTACGCAGTACGCACGCGACGCAGCACATTGTACCAGACGCCGCTAGTTAGCTAACCTGCAGACCACAGTGTGTAAGATATGCTATGTGCGTGTACCATACCCGGCCACGGGAAACACTACGAACATGGCAGTACACAAAAAAACACACGTGTTGAAGTGCTGCGAGTCAACCTCCTCTAACTTAGCTACTAGCTAAGCCAGCAGCTATTAGCTACAGCCAGTCAAACGATAGCATGGTGTTACATCATTCCTGTTCGGCTCCCGGACCGTGGTCGGGAAGCACAGGGGAGATGATTTCTTCCAGGGCCGAACTTTATGTTTACCTTCGGGGTGAACCCCCTTTCACGTGTTAAGCTGGTGGGGAAATAATACCAGGGAGCTTTGCTGTATCTGAGGAGCCGTCGCCTTTATTCAGCCAAACTGCAGCCTATATTGAACACTTTATTGCTGCTGTCGCTGCTGCTGCTACTGCTTTCGCTTCTCCTTCCCCTCCCATTCATTCACTGTCCGCACGTACGCACGCTCCCTCACTCTCGCTCGCCCACTCACACCTTACGCACCTTGTATATGTCCAACTGTTCGGAAATAGTTTAAGACACTTCATTGTTCAGAGAAGACTATGGACATGGCTGTTTATTTTTTTGTTTGTTTTGTTGTGAACTTGAATGTCATCTTCTGTGAAGAAGACTGCAGTTACAAAAGAGAAACTAGATGGCAGGTTATTTTGTTTAAGTTTCCAATTGACTGAAGATGTAAGTTATTGTTACATTATGTTGTTAATAAATGTTTTAAATTTGACAATGTAGTGTGGTACATTGCTAACAAAGGTCAGATATATTGCATAAAAGTCTAGTCTAAAAATGGCAGCAACCTGTGCTTTAAAAAAAATAAATGTAAAAATCGAGAATCGAACCGAACCGTGACCTTAGAATCGAAAATTGAATCGAATCGAGGATTTGGAGAATCATGACACCCCTAATAATAACGGATTAGCAGAGCTTTATTGCTGGCTTCCCTTCAATGATACTGCAGGGAGGTACACAAAGCAGATCGAGCCAGGCAGGAAGTCAGAGACAGGAGAAACATAGTGTTGGTCAATTTTCAAATTAAAACATCTTGTGCAGACTGAGCGATCTACAGCACAATGAAGTCGTAAATAACAATAAACACAATTAAAACAAAAATAAAAGCTGTATCTCCATAGCCAAGGTAGAAGCACACAAATGAATGAAACACTATGAAATAAACACAATCTGAGCAAATCAGCAACTCAACAATATCAGGGAGGCACAATACTCTGCCAAAAGTTAAGTGACCTCTGCCCCATGGATGTTACAAAAAATCAGTTTTGCATAAAAATATTCTACAACTGTTTATGTTATCCCTTCTTTAACTTTAACCAAATCAATTTCCAACAGTTTACAGATAAAAGAAAGAGGGAAAAAAGTGAATTTCTTTCATTAGTGAAGAAGAAGAAGGTTGATGATAACCAGTTCGCAGTTTGGGTTTGTGTACTTTGTATTTACAATTTATGTGCAGCACAACACACGATTTTATAGATGCTGTTTCTAAAACCATGTATTTGCTTCTGTCCAGCAGGTTTATTTGCTGGGATGAAGGCAATGTAGTCTCCTTGCATTAAAAGTGGTTACTATTAACTCAGCAAATCAGCTCTTATGGAATAATTGTTGTGTGTAATTGTCTTTCCCATAAAACATTTTATGTTGTGATCACTTCTTTTTGTGTAATCCAGTTTAATGAATAGGTACATCGCCACTGTGTAAATGTCTTGAGAAGAAATAGTGCAGTAGTTATAAGTAATTGCACTTAGGACTGAATACGATTTCATTTTAGCTAAAAAAATAAATACAGTTATGATGCTGCCAGGGGAAGGAAACACAGTGGAATAAATATAAAACTTGGGATAGGGCTTAATCAGTTTAGCTAAATGATGTGAGTGAGTGGTATCACACTGGTTATTAATATTCCATAAACTAGGTTCCATGACAACAGCAAGCTTTTGTGTGGTATTTAGAGAACCAGGCTGCACACTCAGTGTCCTTAATCAACCATTTGGGCTGGCTGTAACAATGCATGCTAATTAAATCGGTAAATTCAAAGGTCAATGGGATGCAAAGTAGCATGCCACTCCAGCTTTGATCCCCTGGCACAGACCGCACATTATGGCAATGTTATTCATTACTGTTAATTTATACTGATATGAAAATGTGAAAAAATTCAGACTTCCTGCTGTATTTTTTTTTTCTATGATTATTTAATTATATTTGACATATTACTTGAGTTATATTACTGTGTTTTACCATGTGGTTTATATTATTCAAAAACAGATTAATTTAGAAAATGAGCTTTGTTAATCACATTAAATGCAATGTAATCTGAAACTAAAACTCTAACGTTCTAATTACAGAGTTATGCGACCAATTGACAACAAGAGAACAGTAGCTTATTAGTCCTGAAGGAAACCTTGACAACATCAGATTTAATCTGTAATTGGAAATTACAGATTAAATCTGAAATATTCCATTTAGGAAAGGTAGGTTTACGGTGAACGTACAGACGAGTAGTAGTGCTCATTGATTTTGTGCATAAAGCAGTTCAAGCCAGTACCTTACCTTCTGCTGATAGTGTGTGGCAGGAATGAGTCCTAAGTAAGTTAGCATTTTTGCACTTCCCGTTCCCTCATGGGTTTTTTGGAATGGGTATGGGTAGTATCAGAAGACTAGGCCACCGGGGGCCTGGGCCTAAATGCCAGTAAAGAGTCACAACACAAGGATGAATTTGCAAAACCATGCATTTATTGAGCGCATTTACTGCAGTTCAGATATAGAGTATAAAAATTTGCCCAAGGGAACTAAAATAATGTAAGTACGCACATAAAATAAACCCTTTAAAGTCTTTAGAGTCCAGCTTTTCTTTGTTAAGTTGGTGGATTGATTGTTGGGGCAAATCTGTGTGTACATTTTTAACCTTCCTTGGACAGATAAAGATACACACCATGAAGTAGCGAAGGAAGTCCATTCTTAGAAGATAACAGTCTTTACAATCCCTCTCAAGGACCTGTAGGTTGGCTCACCATCCGGTTAACTCGAATCTGTCTTCTTCAATGGGTGTGTTGATTGAGAAATCCACCTTTTACCAAAACCTGACTCCTGAACAGTTTGAATATCTGCACCCTCATGCAGGACAGTGGAGTTGAATGTAAACCCACATGTACGTTCACAGCATACATAGTGTCTGGGCAATATCTCCAAAGCATGAGCAGCAAGATGGCCGACAGCAAAAAGACAGACCCTAGATCAGCCAGCAAAGAAACGCTGGGAGCCTCACCTGATTGGTTAGACTATGATACAGCAGCATAAAATTAGCCCATCTTAGTGTCAATCAAAATAACTGGTGTCAATACAATACCTAGCCTTGGCTACATTAGCCTACTAAAATATGTAATCCCTGCAGCACACTTTTGCTTTTTTGGCAGTGTTGTGTGTGTGTGTGAGAGAGAGAGAGAGAGAGAGAGAGAGAGAGAGAGAGGCAACCCAAGGGTCAAAATAAGATTTCTTTTATTAAACAGTTGTTTATTTTTTTATTAACAAACAAACCTAACCTTTCTTTTTGATAGGTAAAACTACAGTAAAATATGATACTGAACTACAATGAACTAGAAAAGCAAATTAGACTTTTACTCAATGGAAGTCTGTCTCATCCATTGCGCCAATGTTTTTACAGTTCAAGATAACTTCTGACCCTAGATTTGAGGCGACAATCTCACAGGATACACTTAATCAAGAGCTCAGACTCACACACATGCACAGATTAAGCTGGTCCAGTCAGAGAGATGGGACTACAGTATGTCTTACTCCAAATCAGACTGATGCTTGTCTAATGAGCAGTGTGGCAAGGACACATGATTAAGAAAATTAATCATGCATAACACCACGGCGAGCAAGAGAATTGTCTAATTTGTCAGCTAATTTCATGCCAAGAGTCCCTAACCTGGGGTTATTTTTAACCTCATCACTGTTCTGATTATGTGGAATAGTGAGCCCTTTGCTCACATGTCTTTAATTAAGCTAAAAATGTCAATCATGATTTTCTGTTCTCCCCTCAGTACCTGCCAGGATCACTAACATATCGAAGAACATCACAGTGAATGAGGGCAGCAACGTCAATCTTATGTGCCTGGCGGTTGGTCGACCCGAAGCCAACGTAATGTGGAAGCATCACTCACCAAGAGGTAATCCATAAGTTTTTTTTTTCAGTAATTAATTTATTATTTTATTCTTAAAGTTGTCTTTTATGTTAAGACTATAGATAGAGAAGTGTCCCATCTAGAAGTTTTGGTGTTTAGGTTTGTATAAGCAGAGAAATAAGATGAAGAGCAAAATCCTGTAGATTTGTTGACTGAGGATTTCTTTGTGCACTTAGTTACTATAAACAGGATTGCAATCTCTGATTACTTTTAGGGGGCACAAATGTGACTAGCTGTCAAGTGCAGCTTGGATTTGTGAGTCAGTAAGGAAGGCACATAATCAGATGTTAATGCAAAAATAACACTGTAAGATGCACCTTACTGCCACCATTGCTGCTGCACCTTCAGTCAGTCAATCAGTAGCCTTCACTTTGATCACTTTTATTGCTGTTTTTATACCTTTTGCGTTGTTGCTATTTATGTTTACACTTACTGTATTTGCACAACCACAATACACCCTTGTTGCCTTCACATTCTGTAATTACATTTGTGTCTCATGTACGTACAGTACATGTATAGATAGTATATACACACGCACCTTATCCCTGCTGTCCTATATTTTTATTCTGCATAGTTGTTGATTTTTTGATTGATGTAGTATTATTATTATTATTATTATTATTATTGTTGTTGTTATTATTATTATCATATACATTTTATTTACTAATTACTATTTACCATTTATATAGTGCAGTCTCTAAGCAGGAGAATTTCAGATAAGTGTACTTGTACAATCGGATAACTATAACTTAACAAATATTTTATTGTGTGCATTATGATGCAATCACTCGATAAAATCATTGCCTCAACTCTGTAATATGGATTTTTTTATAAAGTTTCCATCATTTTCTTTTGCAACTGTCAAAGGTAATTCAGAAATTCCACAAAACAAATGTGTCAGGCAAAGCTGCAACAGCATTACCTCAGTGTAAAGGTGACTGAACCGGCCCTCCTACACACACGGCCTGATGTCAACATTCCCACACAATACACACCTCCAACACTTGCTTCACATGAATATTCGCCTACGTGCAGAACAGCCATTTACCAGTGCGATGTGAATCTGTAGCTTTCGTGTTAACATACTGTAGCCACAAGAGGATTTATGATGAATAATGTCAAGCTTTAATCTATTGACAAAGACCTTGCTTTCTTTTTAACTTGGTGGATTGAAGGGCTTGAAGCTACACAACCTGTGGCCTGACAGGACTCAAATACAATCAAGCATGATTTGGCTGAAGGCCACAGTCGGTTTGGTCAGTTCTGTTGTGTTGGCACCTCACAGTCTGAAGGAGAGGAAAGAAGCTTTGTGTGTGTGCATGCATGTGTGTTCTGTGTTCTAATTGCGTCGGCTCTGTGCTTCCCACTGAGCATTCAGCGGTGTGAGTCATGTGCAGCTTCTCTATAGGATCAGATGTTCAGCCTCCAACATGACATGAATTCTTACAGCCCAGCTGTTCCTCTCCCTCCCTATTATCTAGAGCCAGCAGAATCTGGTTCTCGCAGCCCAGTGGCCCTCTACCACCTCAGCCATCCACATTTCCATCACTTCCATTACTGGTTCCTCTGTATTTACTCTGAATATCATGATTTCACACAAATGATTTGTTTGAAGTGTGACTTGTAATCACATTCAAAAGGGGCAACTTTAATGACTGACACAAACCCACCAGACAGATGGTGCCATTTACACTGACTGTATACTTAGTAACACCCCTTTTGGTCTAAGTTTAATTTTATGTTTCTGATATAGAGAGAATTTGGATTTTTATTAAAACCGCAAGCTGCCTCAAGATGTGTGAGAGGCCTGGATTATGGTACTGTTTTTTTTAAAGCAAGCACAAAACAATCACTGCTAGTTTGCTCATGTCTCAATGGCTAGCAGATCTAATGTTACATTGTTATTGCTGATTTTTGCCCAGATTTCATTGTTTCAGTGCTGCATTTTCCCCTTTTGGTGGCATATGATGCCCAAAATCCGGCAGTGAAATTGCTGCACTTGGTATTGTTCCTCTAATATCAGTGCAGACTGGCACAGCATGAGTTGTTAATGTTAGCCAGAGGTGGGGAGAGTAGCCAAAAACTGTACTCAGGTAAAAGTACTGTTACTTTTCATAAACAGTTACTCAAGCAGTGGTCATCAAATTAACTACTTGAGCAAAAGTACAAAAGTACTAACTGAAACAGTTATTTGAGTAGTGAGTAACTTAAAAAAAAAAAAGGAGAAAAACGTTTGTCTTTTCCCCAAGTCTTATTTTAATCCAACACATTTATGGAGTTATGCACGTAGCACAGTAGGCTATACCATTACAATTACCATATTATACTATTACAGTAAGTCGATTACCAAGATGCAGGGTGGAGAATAAAGTGGAAAGTATGATATGAAACATGAGTCAAAAAATGTATTCGTTCATCATCTGTAAACGCTTATCCTTTGCAGAATTGCGGGGGGGGAGGGCGAGCAAAAAATGACTTCTGGTAAAAAACAAAACTAACTAACCAATCCAGTAAAGTAATCAACAGTAGCCTGACTACTCATTGGTTTGTCAGACAATTTCCACCATAAATAGGCAGAAAACTGCCTTGAATAGACTATCCCCTGTATTTCACCATGTCAGCATAACTGAGGGAATGATTTAATACAGTAACTTGTTTATATGTTTGAAAACTGCTCAGTAAGTAGCTGCAGCTACAGTGAGGACTAAACTGTGTCCATGTTTCAGAGTAACTCTGAATGTTTGTCAAAGTTACTGATTAAATGCCTTTTTAAAATGCTGCAGAGAATATTGTACAACTTGTATTGCGATCTATCAACACCATAATAAACTTGTATTTGTAATGTAAATGTAAATGTATTTTTTGTTGACAGTCATTATTTACCACCTAAGTAAAGGATTATTAGCAAAAGTCTTTCACATCTTCATAGTCAGGATTCTAAATGAATCAGTTTTAACACTTCTAAATGCAAGTAGTTTTATTATTAACCACTGAAATTACATAAAACGTTTGTGAAAGAACATGTTAAATGTATTTATACAATAGGAGCCTCAGTACTAAAATCACCAAAACTCTCCTTAAAAATAAAACACCTGAATCATAAAAATCATCAAATGAAAATTGTGTATATGCACAAAGGAGCAGCTTACACATAAGTCATAGTTTTGACTTATGTGTAGGGTTGTCACGATACTAAAATTTTCAACTCGATACCGATACTCAGGAAAATATTCGATACTCGATACCATTTTCGATACCACAAGGATAAAAAAAAAAGACCACAAAATTTAAAAGAAATATTATATAATATTACTATTTTAATATTATATTAACAAGAAAAATGCAAAAATAACCTCTGTTACAACATGTAACAATTAACAGAACCACACGTTAAATATTCTGGGGACTTGGCATCATATTTTCGTTGTTGGTCAAACACAGATACAGTAGGTCACACACAGGTAGAGTTGGCTGTGTGTGTTGCTGTTTGGTTGCAGGTCGACTTTTCTCTGCTTCATTCTGGGACTTTAACAGAGAAAATAACACTTTTCAGTCACCAACATCTATGTAAACTTAGTATACTGACACTGTGTCTATTAACGTAATATGGGCATGCCTGATTTATTTATTTTTTTTTTTCGTTGTTTCTAATCATTAACGTGATGTCAGCCTTTAATCGCTAGCTGCGGCTAATGGCTAATAATAACACGGCCAACATTAATGCGGGCCACCGGCCACGATAACATCGGTAATAAGTTTGAAACGAAAGACACTAACTTGTCGAAATTCACTGTGAAGGCCAGGAAGTATTACTTGACTTGGTCGCCACCGCCTTTGTAGCAGTGTTTGCACACAGGCTTATCTACGTCCTTCGGCTTTCCGTGTTCGTTAGACTCGAAGGCAAAATACCTCCAAACACTTTTCCCTCTTTCATTTTCAACCAAAACTGGTTGATTTGGCCCTCCTGCAGCAGCACTGGCCATGCTCTGTTGTTATTATGCACGTCACGGTGAGGGGGAGGGTGCCGCTGCTGTGCGTGTGAAGGCAGAGAGGGAGAAGGACGCATCGTCGACGGCTCGGCGTCGGGGAGGGGAGGGGTGCCGGGGGGGGGGTAAAAGTATCGATACTTTTGAAAATGAGTATCGTATCCGGATACAACATTTTAGTATCGATACTTTTTTGAATTTCGATACTTTTGACAACCCTACTTATGTGTAAGCTGTTCAGATCATGTCCTCCATTGAGGTGAAGGACTTCTGGTATACTTAAGTGCCAGCTAATAATGGAGCTTTCAGGTTACAGTGGACATCCAGATGCTTTGTCTTGTGGATACCAAGACTTTCATGATGTTGTTGGCTGCTGTTATGTCTTCAGGTTGTCACTTGACTGAGGATTGACACCTGACTAGGGATGGGTACCTTTCACATTTGAACCGATACGGTACCGACACTCGGTACCTGCGAATCGGTACCGGTATATATCGGTACCTGTTTTCGGTACTTTTTTGCGTATATGTGTGGTAATTAAAGTTATTTTGTATATTAAAATTTTTTTTTAAACTTCTGAATTTTTAATATTTATTTCTCAATAACATCAAGGAACTCCAACATAAAACTTAAGAGAACTTGAGAAAAATGTATGTGGGGGAAAGTAAATAACTTAAAAATAAATAGTGAAAATAAATGACTCTATAACATTTTTCACATTAGAAACTAAAACAAACCACCCATTCAAGAACTATACCACACATCTTTAACATTTCTTTTTAAGGAACACGAGCATATCTACTTTATCTGGCAAGAGCCGAGCCCGTTCCATGCTGACTGTGTCCCCAGCTGTGTCTCCTTAGCCTTTGTGAATGGAGTCACCGTTGCAGCTCTCACTGTAACTGAGGGGCGGGTAGAGAATAGGGCAGACGGACCTGTAGATCAGCATAAGAGTGTAACATTACGTTACGTGGAACCGAGCCGATCATAACAACAAATGCTAATCAAATTGCAAAGTCACTTTAGCTCATTATTTAGCCTACCTGGAGCCGACGAACTTGATGATGATGCCTCGCTAATTGAGTCGTGATCGTAGGCGTCGTCATCGATTTTTGGCGGCGGATCTTCTCCCGTGATGCTGGCTGCAGGTGATGAGCCACCGGCTGCTACGGTGCCTGCTGTGGGAGTCGTAGTGGCCTGCGTTTTAAAGCTCTCGAAAACGATGCTCTTCTGCGTCCACTGCCGTCGCCGCGACTTCCGCTCTAACTGACGCCCGTGCGTTCAGGTACCGAAATGTGGTACCGATTGACGTGAATCAATACTCGGTACTTCGGGGGGAATTCGGTCGGTACCAACAAAAGTCTGAATTCGGTACCCATCCCTACACCTGACAAGCAATAACTTCATCCTCTGTGTCTGCCACACCTAAACTTCATCACATCACTTCAAACCTACTCATTTTCAAACTCTTCCTATTCCTTTATAAATTCACATAGAAACTCATTAATTAATTTGACTTTCTTAACATTCATACTTTTTACACAGTCACAGTTCAAAAATACATTATTTTTACATTGGTGTGTATGGGACGGACTGTTGACAGTCTGAGTGGAGTCAACTGACTGAGTGGAGAGGAGCTTACATTCATTTAAAACTCACACCCATTCCCACAATGTTCACTCCACCGACGGATTTAAACATCGGCTTGTGGAAAAAATTGTGCTGGCCTCAACCATATAGCTCTAGAAGCAATCCAACTAATACTTTTGGCTTGGTGGGCTTTTAAATGACAGGAGTGCAAACCTAAAACCTCTATAATGGCAACTGATAACAATTTGGCAAGGACAGCGACAGATTTGTCAATGAGTAGCGGTTTGACACACACACACACACAGTATTTTTTCTTTGTATCCCTTATTTCTTTACTTTTCCAACATTTTATACTAAATTTAATTTATTATCTGCTCATTCATTCTTAAAGCCAGAAACTCCATTTAAATATCAATGTTCCCCATCTTTAATATATTATGAAATGTGTTCAACTTTTGAGTCCCATTCATAGTAATTGACTCTTTCTCGCAAATTCAAGCCAACAATACACATTAGGTCCCAGCCTTTAATATATTTTGAATCCTTAATTCTTATCCCACTATCATCACTCTTCATACTCTTCAGATGTGACTTTAAATATACTAAAGCCCGAAATTCAGTTTTGTCATATATTCTTGGCATTATTTAAACTTTTTACAGCCATTTTTGCGTCAGCTTTTAAACAGCTATCATTCACAACGGCAAGTCCTTCAGAATTTGCCTCCTCTAGTATTATTACTATACACTACTACTAATGAAGTTTCTTGTTACATTCTTTCTTTCACATTATGATTTGGCAAATAAATCAGGAAAATCTTGTATAAAACAGATCATGTCTCTTCCGTCAAAAAGTAAATATAAATAGTGTCCACATGTTACAGTGTCCTTAAAGTTCAATCATTCCAGTACAGATGTCTCAGTTCCCATCACAATCAGGTGTGAGCCTCCCATATCCAGGTCTGTCCAATCACATGAAGACAATAAGACAACAGAAGTGGTTAAATGATTTATTTAGTAGACAATGCTGTGCCTTTGATGTTTCATCATTGTATATTAAATACAGTTTGTGTTACTTCTTTACTGAGACCTGAAGAAGACCACAATGATAAAACATTATATCAGCCATGTCCACATGAAGAAAAGCTTTTTTGTGTGCATGATTTGGTCTCTACTTTTCTGTAGTTAAATGCATGGCACTCTGTGCTCATTAGCTTTAATATTTACATTAGGGCAGAAAGCAGGAACAATAGCAGTAGTTTTGAAGCACGATATACTGTGTGTATATATTATTAAACTTATTACCACAACAGACACACTTACAGATATCTGTCAGCAATGGGTTGTCTAATGTTCTACTGATTTCATACAACTGCAGTCCACTGCGCTGTACACTGTTAATTCATCTGTAAATATTGAGGTGTGACTGGTAGGATCAATTACAGACCACCAGCAGACCTGGGACCAGCTGACCACCTGCTGCTTAACGGAATGTGCATGACACAAAGAATTAAATTACAAAAGTAGCATCACCGGACAGATGTTTAAAATAGACCTATAGTGTACATTTTAAAAGCATTCAAACACAGAACACACAAACTCCATGATCCTCTGTATTTACCACCTGCCCTCTTACAAATGGTGCAGATAATGTTGTCTATTTCTTCCAACTTTTTACGCCACAATAGTGTGCATGGTGAGCCCGTGGTTAGTGCTTGAATGCAGTGGCGAAAAGCACTGAAGCACTGGCCGCCTCCTGTCAGCGCCCAGAAGTAGTTGGGGTGTACAGACAGAGAGTGCTGCAGACCAGCGCAGAAGTACTGGCCAGCTCGCAATCTGTATCTATCATTTCAGCGTCTGTCTGTGATCTTCGTTTAACATATTTATTCCTGAGCTGGGCACACAAACACATACACAGCATCTAAAGGCTATATGTTATAAATTCATGAAATTTATATTAAAGATCAGTTCTATCTGTGATTAGAAGAGAGTAGAGGAGGAGCAGAATTGACCAGCGCAGAGAAATGCCTGCACGCCGCCTATCTAGTGGGGCTCTGTGCTAAAGTTATCAGGTCAAATTATTACATTTATGAGTAGTGCAGTAGTGCCTTTCGCTGAAGAGTTGAGTCTCGTGTCCACATAGGATATTTATTTTTCACACAGAAATCACTGGCAGCGTGCTGGCTGGGATTAAGTGTTTGTGCTGTGGGAGAAAAAAAAACTGCACATGATTAAAAACGCAGTGAAGCTCTCACTGTCACTGTGGCGAAACCTTAGAGTTGCATGATATAAATTTAGATTTAATTAAGCTGTATTGTCAAAATATCTTATAGGTCATACCAAATTAGCTTATTCAATATCCTGTTAATTAATTTATTTATTTTGCATATTTCTCACCGGATGTTTGGCTGTTGATAATTTCATCTGCTGGACCCGATACCGGCAAAACGCCAGCATTTACCGTAGAGTAAACCTTGGTGTGACGGTCTTGACGGGTTGTCCCTTTTCATGGGAGAAAATTTTAACCACTGCCCCTTGTAATTCTGTTCTGAGGGGCAACATGCTCATATCCTCTCGTTTATTGCAAGCTCAGCTTCGGAATCTGTTCAAGAAGCAATAAATATACAGAATGATCTTACCATAGACACTGACACTATTCTCTTTAACAAGATGAAAATCATGTAAAATTTGACAATAGGATGTCATGTGGTTTGAAACTGTGCCCGTAGTAGAAATGCAGGAAGTCACTCCTCAGTACCAAGAGCTGGGCTGATGCATAGCAGCAAGAGTAGTGGCAAATGAAGCAATAGAACCACACTTGAAAAGTAATATACAGGCTTCTGTAGCAAGGGAGCCTGGTAGGTTGGGTGTGTGTGTGTGTGTGTGTGTGTGTGTGTGTTTTGTTGTTGTCAAGATAATGGGTTATCTTACTTGACATTTCTCTGAGTTGCACTAATGAAAAGAGACACTATGTGGGGAGATGTTTGGGCAGCCAAAGAAATTCTTGCTGGCAGTCAGAATCTTAAATGTTTTTCCTGCAGAGTGGCATTTTCCCGACTAGCTCCTCACCGTTTGCTTTTCATGTTTGTCACCAGCGATAATGGACTGTTCCCTCAGAGGATAGTGTTTGTGTCTGTTAGTACCACACTAAAGTGAGCAGCTTTCTCCCTGAGTTAAACTGCATTTCTACACAGTCTCAAATCTGCAATGTGGCCGCCTTGCCATTTGATAGTTGTTTTTCCATGGCATATCATTTAACATTTTCACACTCACATGGTGTCAGGAACATGAGCAAATGTGCTGTAGCAGCTGATGATGCAGAGAGATGCCTCACCTTTCCCTATGAAAATGACAAGTGGCATGAGAAAATTGGCTCTGGTGAACACCGAAGAGGTACTGAATACTGACACAATATTAAAGTTGCACAGCCTAATTCAAGGCTTGAGTTTTGGTGAACTAAATCTAAAGTTGTTGTCAGACTCCCTGTCTACTGTTTGATATTAATTCTGTTACCACTGAACTGTTGAATGGGGGAAGACTGATATACTCTCTTCAGTACATGCCAATAAATCCCCCAATACAGATGGTGACTGGTAAGAGTTGTGTGTGAGTAGCAGCCTCTGTGGTTGTTTACTTAATGTCAATTTCAGTCTCACCTTTATTTTTTGCACTACAAGACCCAGTCCCCATTTCAACTCAGTGGGGACCACATAAATGATGCAGCAGTGTCCACTGAATCTCTGGCTGCTAGCCACTAAAAGGATTAGAAGATATATGGCTGTGGGAAAACAGTTTATTCAAGGGACAATGCAGTATGGATCTTTCCGACCCATTAGGGCTCATTAAAGTTCATAAGTTGTGAATGTACACACTTTCAGATGTCTGTTTCTGCCTTTTCTTTTTATATGACTACAGATAGAAAGATAACTGTAATGTGTGCCATCCTTTAGAAGTGGTGTGACTGAGCTACTGACTGAGTTACTGTTATTGGCTGTCAGGTAAAGTCTAAAGTTGCCAGTTGTTCCTCTTATATGTATTGTCACAACAGAAATGACACTATTATGTGTTTGAGTCATGTTTTCATGTTAAATGAATACATGTTCTTCTTTCAATCTTGCATATTCAAAATAATGTGTGTATAGTAATTAGCATCATCAAATGTATTTATAATGAAATGTAGTGCTGCTGATTTTCTATTTTAGCAATGCTTGCTGCATGGCACTTGGGATAGCAAAGTCGATCCGCCATCTTATCCAAACAGAAATGTCTTGACTAGTATAGGATGCATTGGCATGAATTTCGGGACAACAACTCGATCTCTTAAAGGTATAGTTGGTAATCCTGTTCAGAAACACTTTTTGTTATACTGGGTGAAATGGTCTCCCCATCCTGAGAGTAGTCCATACATGATGTGTTCAGAAAAAGGAACGAAATAAATCAGACCTCTGTGGCAGCTGCAGGCCTGTAAAAACTCTGACCAATCCCTCCCTCTCGGTCCGAGTTGAAAGAACCAATCAGATGCCTTCATGTCTCGTCCTGCCTGCACCCCCCTCTGTCCCCCCCTCCTCCCTGCGCGCACTCATCACGTGTCACCGTTGCCGGATATATTCAGCACACTCCATATGGAGTTAGCAGGAGATACACTCCAGGTCAGAAGGTGGCGGTAATGCACACCTAACAGTTGTTTGCCAACAGCCATAAAACAACAGAAGAAGAGTTAGCACAGTTAGCAAGAGAACGACGGCAGAGAAAATGCAGCTAAAGTAGCACTTCCAGAAGTGATGCAGAGGTTGCTGTCTTTCTGTTGGACAGGTAATTATTTGTTTTGCTTCGGGGGATTTGTTATTTACATGAAATATGTAACGTTAGCCAACTTGGCTACTTTTGTAGCTTGTATTAGCCCAATGCTAACGGCTCTCCTCTGCCCTGCTGACGGACTGTCTGATGCGCGTTCAAATTTGTGGGGGCGGGGCATTGGACGGAGCACTGACGGGAGGGGGAGAAGGGGATGGAGCTTAGACGAGGTGCCACTTTCAAATCTTGCTAGCTCTCCAACATTACCAACTATACCTTTAACTTTTCAAGTAGCGCCATCATAATGTCACAATTGCATGTATGTATGAAGTGTGCTTAACGATGAGTTAAGGGGGAAATTAGCATTGACATTGTAGAGTTTATTTTGTTTACTCATTAGACTATGTGAACTCACCCCAGCATAGTGCATACTCTCAGCTTAAACTATGGGGGACTATCACACCATTGCCTCTCGCGATACAATATGGTACTACAAGACAGGCAAGCCAGGGCTAGCTGGTTAGCATGTTAACTTCAGTAGACATCTCTGCAACACAGTACATAGACGTCTTTGACATAACGTTAGTACTGTTGTTTCTTGACTTTCTGTTTGTAATTTGAGTTCCTTTTTTGAATGTCTTGAAAAAAAAAAATCTGACCATATCTTATAAATTGCCCTTTTAACCAAAACCATGATCTTCCCCTAACCTTCACCAGTGCTTTTCATACCTAAACCTAACCATACAATAATCTAGGGATGTGAACCCAAGTCTCGGTTCCTTCACTTTGCAGTGGCGAACTGTGACTATTAGAGCTGGGACTTCAGCTAAGCCAAAACTTAGCAGACACACCAAGAAAGCAGCAACAGGGCAAAATATTTTGCCAGGGATGGGCGGCAGGATGCCAGTTAGCTTGTGGCAACTGTAGGTGTAGTTGTTGCAAGTTAAACCCAGTAGTAGTTTTTCTCGAGCTTAATGAGACAACCGATACTTGTATTGAGTGGTAGATAACTGCCATTTAATCTGTCAGTGCACCATCCATTTGAATAAGTTATATGAGTAGGCGTGTTTTGATAATATGAGCTGTAATACAGTGAATCATTTTGAGTTTCTTTAATTCTTATTTCTCTGTTTCAGAACCACACACAGTCATATGTAGCATTTATCTCCAGTAATATTATTTATGTCTACCAACATACAGTAGCTCTGTACTGTGTTGCTCTACTGGAAGGTGCTTGGTGAAGGTGGGCTAAGTTTGTTAGGTTGGTAAGGCTAACAAATCCATCATTAGCCCAGGCAGATGACTAGTCAGTTGAAAAAAGAAGATAATTCTGGTGGTACAGCCTATTAGTTTTCTTACAACCAGTCATCCACAGACATCGTTGATAATTGTCAATCTTGAAATGCCTTTCAACACTTTTCCTTTTTTATTTCAATTCTGGTGCTGGAGTTAGTCCTTTATTTTGTTGTATTAATTGCTTCTCTGTGATAGCCTGCCTTGAGAAAAACAATGCTATCAAGCTAGCCACATCGGTCTTGTCTGCCATAGCTGCAGACATGATACAATAGCTTCACTGCGTTGACTACTAGTTACGCTACAAGCAAGACAGCGCTGGCCTAGGGTAATTATTTTTGGTCCCACCCACTATAAATCAAAATGTGATTGGTTAATTCACCTGTCACTTACTAAACAAGCACATTCTGCTATGGCCTCAGTCCAGGGAATGGAGTCCTAACCAATGAGTGAGCCAGCACTAACCTTTTCTCTGCCTGGAGATAACAGCAGATAGATCTGATTGATTTCAGAACAGTAACCCTTTCATTTCTGAAGCAATTTCGATAGAAAATTAGGCCAAATTAGAATTAGAAGAGAGTAATTATTAAATTAAGAAATGAATGTAACATATGAAATGCTGACATGTTTGGGCCTTCTTTGAGGGCCTAGAAGGCCCCAAGGGTTCCCCTCTGGCACTTTGTATCCCCAACATTCACCACAACAGCCTCCCTTTAATTAGTGTGGTTCAAAAATGTAGTGCTAACTTCACAGGAAACAACATAATTCAAGCAGCAATTATGTTTCATGCAGAACGTTTATGGCAAAAATAAATAAATGTGGACAATGTTTGGATGGTTTTATTGAAACTGTTTAAAACAAGTAAGTTTTTTCTTCCAAAAAGCTGGCTTTATTTTTTATCTTTCAGTCATTAATATTTTTCAGTTTCATATTCTGAGTCCTGACAAGTAAATTGTGAGGCAAAAAGCTTATATGACATGTGAAGGCCAATCATTTGAAAAATTGGCAGTGTTGAGCGTGATTGACAGAACAACCGCGGCACAGACAGATGTTGACAACTTGTGATTAGTCTCCCGATGAGTGCCATTCACAGAATTATACAGCAGGAATGAATTGCATGCTACTGCAGTGATGTTGCCTTCCAAAAAGAACAATGCTCCGGCAATGCCTGCTGACAGTGTTGAAGCAGTTATCACTGGGAGAAGAAAAAGCATGTGTGCAGGTGTGCCTAAGAAAAGAAATGGAAGAGAAATTATCCAGTGAAAAATTGCATTTCATGACACTTCACAACGTGCCTCCCACACCGCAAAGGCAGCCTTACATGTATTCTGTCTTTTGTGACGGGGAATAAAAGACACAGACCTGTTTGATTTGGAGTTCCAATATTCATCAAAATTGGAGGAGTAGTGATTTCTAAGTCTGTTTCAAACAGCTTTAATATCACAGTATCAATGCATACACACAAGCTAATAAGAGTATTGAGGCTGGCAGATAAAGTTTGTAGAGGAAAATAGACTCATAGCTGTGTATGGTTTACCTACTAAAGAGTTCATTACACTGACAAGACCCATCACATAGAAATAATGTTAAAGATAAAATAACAGACATAGCCTAAATAGTGCACAGTGTGCACAGGAAATAATGAATGCCTTTGACTCATTGACTCCCCTTTGCTGACACATGCACATGCAAATGGTTGTGTGCAGTTGGCAACAGGACTATATGTGAAATTGTAGCCTATGATAAGTGCTTCCAGATTAAAAAATGACTATTGTTTCATTTGGTTTAGCATTTGAGAATTTTTGCTTTAATTGTTATGCAATTAAACATTTTTTAAATAATAACAGTATTTACTCAAAAGAGTACAGTTTACCTTAAAGCCAATGCATAGCCACATTTTCTCAGTACCCTAAAAGCTGATTAACCTGTGGGGCTGATCTCACAGGGTAATCAGGAGTAAATGCAGGCAGCCTGCAGGAAGTTGCCAAATGAAGGCTTTAGGCCCCCGACATTGCCCCAGCATTTAGACTCATATGATATTTAAGCCTTGACAAGGTCGGCCACAATCAATAAGCGTCTGTGGCCCTCGTTGTTGCGGTCTGTCCCGCATCGTTGGCACTATTCAGCCCTTGTTGGTGACTTTTTGGTCGACTGAGCTAGCAGTCAGCAGCAAGAGAAATCACTCTAATGGGCTGTTTAGCTAAGTGAATGTGTCCAAAGGAAGAAAAAATGTCGCTGTAGTATCCATGATAAAACCCATTTGGCGCAGTTTCTCCTTATTTTTCGCCTTTGCCTCTTTGCCAGTGCCATTTGCAACTTTTAATCAGACATATTCTCAATAAGAACGTTTGCATTAGTATGAGAAAGTGGTAAGAAAATTATAGGCTAACATTGCTATATCATTACAAAGGTTCCAGAGTTTTCATGTTTTCCTTTATGAATGACGATTATATACTACCTGTACCTGGTACTATGGAGAGTTATTTCCTCTCACACATGCACAGAACGTACAGTACAAGCTAGTTGTATTCTTTGCAGTGTGTTCAAGTGCAGCTTCTTGGACGAGACACAGGCAATGTGAGGCAACGAAACAGTTGGCCACTGTCACCACTGGTTCTTTGATGTTGGTTTTGTGTCTGGGCCATTACTTTGAAAGGCAACATGAAGATTTGCATTGGTACCAGTGATATATCATGTTGGCTGGACTCTTAGTTTTGAACAATCTTCATGTCCAGATTGCATATAGGATGGTTGCATGGAGATCCTCTATAGCTCTAACTGACTAACAGTTAGGGATTTTTACTTGGCTAAATAGTTGAGGACAACATGGACAACTAAGTGGTAGTGTACTGATGCCAACAGAGAAGCCGGATGGAGCGGACTTGGTGTTAATGCAGACATGCAGCACAAAGGCATTACAAACCACTAATAAAACATTAATTTTAATTGACAATTAGTTGACTGTTGACATTGCACAATAAATAATAATAGCAAAACAAGTATAACAATAAATACAAGCATAAAAAACAAACAATAGTACAACATTTCATGGATTTCAAGCAGTGAAAGTTGTTTTACAAACAACAAGCGAATAGCCTTTTCATGTTATACTGATATCTTGTTGCCAACCCCCTGCATGCAGGTATTTCTGGTTAGTTTCTTTTGGCCATCCAACCCCTTCTTTGCAGCCACTCCAATGCAAACTGCAGACCCTCTCCTGGTATTAAATCTTGTTCTTAATTCCTCCAACCTCTTATTTATGAACCTCTACTTTTGAAAGCCTTCCTTGCGACGACTGTTGCACCTGACAGAAGACAGAGAAGAACATTCAAGGACATTCACACAGAGGAGGCGGCCTCCCCTCTATCCTGTCTGTCCAAAGTAAAAACATTACAACGCCTCAGCTATGTGCTGACATCAACAGTGGTGGCCAGTGGGGTAAAAAACAAGCCTCATTTCAGCAGCCTTTGCTCAGTTGGCTGTAGCAATCCACGGATACATCCAACAATGTATGAGAGCCCCAGGGCAGTTAGCCTGCTGTTCATCAATCTAAAGCAGATGACAGGCATGGCGGCACCATGAGAATGGAAATGCAGTGAAAAGGTAACCATTCAAGGAAAAACCTTGCCTGTGTCCTACCCTCCAGGTCACTGCAGAAGCAGCCAGGATGTTTCCTGTATGACATCTTGCTACTGCATTCTTATGCACTAACCAGTGAAAAAGAGGCTCTGGATATTTGGATATAACACTTGATGCCCAATGATGCCTCTTATGGAAGTAAAAAAAATGTCTTCCTTCCATAAGAGGCAATACTGTTATTATTTGAAATATGTTGTCTCCAGCACAGTTTTTTTTATCAGGACAGTATATCGTTACATAGTGTTTCATGGTGGACATGAATGTTATCCATGCCCATGCATGCTGGAGCTCAGAGGAGTGAATCCATGTGGCAAGAGTTCAGCATACTGTCCCATCCATCCAAAGCCAACCCTCACAAGGACCTTCAAAATCAAAGAAAAAACTAACCAACCCAATGGCTGATTCCTCCCCATGTCTGTCTAGGGGAAAACACAAAACAAAAGAACAAAAACAAAACAGTAAATACATCCAAAAACTGAAAAAAAGAATCACAACTCTGCGAGATGGAATGTTTAAAGAGTCTAGAAGCAACACTTCTTCCTTAGCAGACGGTCTTCTCTTGATCCACCAACCGAGATTAATGTCAGCTACTAAAATATTGAGCATAGTCCCATAATCCCACTTGTTACAGGTTGATACAGTGGACACCAACAGACTAAACGTTCGTACTAGCTGAGTTGAATGAGGTACATGGAAAAACTCCTTTTGCAGTCATGCAGTTACTAAACGGAGCCCTCACTTTGTCCACTCCTGTGCTCCAGTTAATTCTGGTCTGCTATACTTATTCCACTAGCAATTGCCACTTTACCATTCTTCACCCCCTTTGTTCTTCTTAATCCCCCACAATTGGCTGAACTTATTTTACCCTCTGGCCCCACCATTGGCTGTAACTTTATCATAATACTACAGATTCAACTTAAAAGTCCTGCCACTTGTGTGTGTGTGTGTGTGTGTGTGTGTGTGTGTGTGTGTGTGTGTGTGTGTGTGTTTTTGGGGAAACAAAACCCAATCTCAATGGTTTTACAATAATAACACAGCAGAGCACACCCCCCTATTTTGTTATCCACATACATATATGCATGCTTTCAAATTATTAATTCATTAATAAATGCAGTTAACTTTTTAAAATAAAAAGGCTACAGATTATCTTAATTTCCAGTTGTGTTTCATATTGTATTTCAGCACATTAAGGACACCAGTGAATGGTTTGCCACTCAAAGCTCACGCCCCTAATGCACACACACCTTTTATATTCAGGGATTGTCATGTCCAATCAGAATTGTTGGGCTGTTTAATCATGCATGTGCCAAGGCAGCATAAGCAGTAATCAAAACCAAATGTATTAGTGAGGAAGGGCTCATTCTTTGCAGACGATGGCACCGATCCAATCAGTCAGATCAGTATGAGCCAAACTGTAATGATCCATATTCAATTCTTTTTTTTTTTTATGTAGATGTCTTGATAAAATTCACTGATGCAACCTGGTGCTTAATGTCTTACTTATCTCAATGAGTTTCACAGAGTAAGGTAGTTGTCATACAGGTATCACATTTTAGAAAAGATGGCAGTGGTACCAGATCAGTTTAATTAGCGGTGTATACTGTAGGTAACAGAATCAGTCATTTTGGCTGCATTACTCACTGAATTTCAGAAAATGCTATTTTCACCACAAGTTAATTAGACAACACAACTTAGGGGCAGCAGTAGCTCAGGAGTTAGAGCGGGTCGTCTACTAATCGGAAGGTTACTGGTTCGAATCCCGGCTCCCCTCAGCTACATGTCGAAGTGTCCTTGAGCAAGATACTGAACCCCAAATTGCTCCTGGTGAGCAGTTGGGGCCTTGCATGGCAGCCTCTGCCATCAGTGTATGAATGTGTGTGTGAATGGGTGAATGTGGCAAGTATTGTAAAGCGCTTTGAGCTTTTAGTAGACTGGAAAAGCGTTATAGAAATGCAAGACTGTTTGTTTGTTCTCTTTTTTTGATTTTTTTTCATGGAAATAGTTTAGTCCAGAAAGTATGCTTTAAACTTTTAAACTTACTGGATGCAGGTAAATAATTCCTTGAAGCTAATAAATTATTTTGCTTAAAAATGCAGTTGAGCAGACTATTTTCAGTGTTGTGTAGTGTCTGCAGGTACCATTTTTAGGCTGCATACATTTCAACAACATTCACCAATAATGCAGGAACATCTTTGAATAGCCTGAGAGGCAAAACCCAGGCAAAGGATCTCTGCCAAATACTTGCTGCACCCCATGTTGCACATTGTTTTGAGCACAGTAGCAGCTCAAGCAACTTAGAAGAGTATTTATTTAACTCCTCTCCCATCTGGATTATGGTAGCTGGACAGTAATGTTCAGAGAGGCTTTAGAAAGAAAATAAAAAAAGGATTTTGAAAAGTGTTATTAACAGGGCTTTGGTGGAGCCAGACCTGCTACGGAGGTGCAGGGGAACACAAGAAGATGTATGTCCGTTGAAAGAAATTGAATCAATGAGCTTATCCCTTTATCATTCATCATCATCATCATTAGAGGACGGGCATTGTTTCAGGGGAGTAGAGCTAAATTTTCCTAAACAGCTGTGCGTAAAAGGTGTGTACACCACCTTCATTTTCAACTTCAAGCTATTTTGATTTGGACATAACTTTACAGCATGGTATCTTATAAAGAAATTCCTTACAAAACAGAGCCAAGTTTTTCTGCAGCAACTAAGATGTCAGCATCAACAAATATCAAATGTCAGCTATCGTAAGAAATGTCACCAAGGACAAACCCTCAATTCTCAGGGAGCAATTTTTGCGCTGTAATAGACGCCAATCAATAGATTTTGAGTTGCCCATTATTATCCATAAGAGGCTGGAGAAGCTTGATGTACCCTTTCAGGACTATCATAAAATAAGCAAACAAAGATGAAAGACAAAAATAAGGAGTGCCAGCCAGAGTGCTGCAGCCAGTTGCACCAGCTATGCACAAGTTCTGTCTTAAGTTACAGTGTAAAGTCTACACTAAATGATGAGTTAAAACTAGTTAGTTTCATACTAAAGCTATGGTTGTTTGATTGCACCACAGAGTGGTAAGGTACATCTTAACTTCTCTGGTGTAACGTCCAAACTAACCAAAATATTGTCACAGGAAATGACATTTCACTTCCTGTGGTCAATCAGTTAAAGGGCAAACAGCTGAAAATGACTCATTCCGCTAACTATCTTAAATCAACAAACAACAAAAGGTATGTGAAATAGGACAAAGCATAATGATACGGTGACAACCATCCCCCAACCTTAATCTACCGCTAATAACAGTGACTTCTAAAATAACAACAGTGACATTGTGAAACCATCAATTACAACATATGGTAATATAGCGATGCTCTGTTATTGGGCAGTTGAAGTTGTAAGAATATAACAAGCACATAATGAGGCTTCACTTTCAAACTGATATGAATTAGTTTAATTAGCTAGTTGATAATGAAAAAAATATCTAACCCCATATATTTGCTTGCCAACACTGTAAATTGTCAAATTTAGATGCAAAACCAGCCAGTAAAATATGCTCCTCATCCTTCAAGTTATCCTATGATGTGCCATACCTCTGCTTTTTTACGGTAACTTATGCCTACGATGAAACTATTTCAGTTGGTGCAACCCTTCACATGTCAGTACAGCCTAAACTCTGTGCTAAGTTGGAAATTACGTTGAAACTATAGGCTAAGTTTGAACTTTAGCAAAGCTGGCAGGCCCTATTTAAATATATTCACACTTTCACATATACATATACTAAAAAGAACTGTACTATCTGTAAACATATTTAAAAAATAATGAAATAATTTTAAATAATGTTACTATCTTTCTAGAAAATATATCACAGAAAAATGTACTTCAAGTTAAAGTTATGTGTAAATTATAAAGGCACTTACTTAAAATTTGTTTTTTTTTGTTTTTCATATTTGTTGTACATTTTATAATGTATGCTTAAAATGGTCATTTAACAAAACAGTGAAAGCATATCTTTTAAAAACGAATTTCAATATCCTGAGCTTATCATTTATTTTAAGTTACATCTGAGTGTAATTTATAAGCGCACTTCTCATTTAGGCTACCTTTAAAAATTATACTATATTGCAAATACTACTAATAATTTAGTGTGAAAAGTATACTTATGTTAATGTCATCTGTAACGAAATGTCAGTATGCTTTCTTAAAGTGTACTTTAAAGAAATTACAGGTGACTACATTACAGGTGTAGTTTACTCGACCTCAAACGAGGCACCTTAATGTCCATTCATTTCAAGTTGTACTTACAGTAAGTTTAATTTTGAAAAGGATAGTATATTGCAGATATGGAAGTTAGTTGACCTCCCCCAAATATGATTATCTTATAATTATACTAAATTGCATGTAGGTAAATTTGTTTACTTTTGAAAGGTATAATTAGTCCTTTGTAATACAGGCTACGCTTTATTAAAGGTCATTGATAACATTTTTGTGTAGACAAATCTTTTCTCTTTTTAATACAGCTACAGAGTTTGTAGTAAGGTGCAGAATACATATGTATAATGTCTTTTCCTTAAAAACATTATTATGATTGTGAATTCATATTTTTTAAATGTTGGGTCCAATTATTATTTTGTTTATCTCTGTAAGAATGCTGACAGTTGGCTCCAGCTTCTAACAAAGTTTGTCAGCCAATAGTATAACACTGTTGAAATCACGTGGTATCCATGTTTTGTCAGCATCAAGAGTCTTGGTAATTGCCAGTTTGTGGAAAAAACAAAAAACAAAACGTAACAAAGGCTGATTTCTACAGTTTGTATTCAGCATACTGTACTGCCAGCTGGCATTAGGGACGTTAGCATTAGCTAGCAATAGCAACATTAGTGTTAGCTTACTAGCATTAGCAGCATTAGTTTAATAAAACTGGCAACCATTTGAGGGGGCAGACGATTCCAACAATAGTGGTGTTGTGATGTGAATGCAATGGAAGGAGGTAGATGGAATGCCACATTCAAATCAAATCAAATCAAATCAAATTTTATTTGTATAGCCCAAATTCACAAATCACAGTTTGCCTCAGAGGGCTTTACAATCTGTACAGAGACGACACCCTCTGTCCTTCGACCCTCGATTCGAGTGAGGAAAAACTTGCCCCAAAAAAGGCCCTTTTAACAGGGAAAAAATGCGGAAGAAACCTCAGGGAGAGCCACAGAGGAGGGATCCCTCTCCCAGGACGGACAGACGTGCAATAGATGTCGCATGTACAGAGCAGATCAACGAGATCACAATGTATTCAATTATAAGCGATGGTTGACAGGAGTGAAAGTACACAAAGATGTATTACAGCAATAATGATGAAATGCACATGGAAATGTGATTACTAGTGATAACAGTAGTAATGATCAATGGCCAGGATGGTATGTAGCAATGCAGTACGATAATAGTAGTGGAACGTATGTAACAGAGATGTGACTAATATTAGCGACAGTAGTGGTGGGTGTCAGGCAGGGTCATGGCAGTAGGTGCATCCACGATCAGGCAGGGCCATAGCAGTAGGCGCATCCACGATCAGGCAAGGCCATAGCAGTGGGCGCATCCACGATCAGGCAGGGCCATAGCAGTGGGCGCATCCACGATCCACGACCCGGGCGCGGCCAGGATCCAAGGGAGCCTGTAGGACTAGAAAGCACAAGGACTCCGGGGAAGAAGCAAGTCAGTGACATGCAGAGATGGGGCATGTATACAGGCATAATGTATACAGATGGAGAGGAGAGGAGAGGGGAGGAGAGAGAAGCTCAGTGTGTCATTGTCCCCCGGACTAGGCCTATAGCAGCATAACTAAGAGCTCGTCCAGGACAGGCCTGGGCCTGTCCTGGACCAGCCCTAACTATAAGCTCTATCGAAGAGGAAGGTCTTAAGTCTACTCTTAAAGGTAGAGAGGGTGTCCGCCTCCCGGACCAAAACAGGAAGATGGTTCCACAGAAGAGGAGCTTGATAACTGAAGGCTCTGGCTCCCATTCTACTTTTGGAGACTTTAGGAACTACAAGTAATCCTGCGTTCTGGGAGCGTAATGCTCTAGTTGGGTGATAGGGTAATATGAGCTCCTGGAGATATGATGGTGCCTGACCATTAACAGCTTTGTAAGTGAGGAGAAGGATTTTAAACTCTATTCTTGATTTTACAGGGAGCCAGTGCAGAGAGGCCAGTACAGGAGTAATATGATCTCTTTTCTTAGTTCCTGTCAGTACACGTGCTGCAGCATTCTGGACCAGCTGGAGACTCTTTAGAGACTTGTTAGGGCAGCCTGATAATAGAGAATTACAATAGTCCAGTCTGGAAGTAACAAATGCATGGACTAGCTTTTCTGCGTCTTTTTGAGACAGGATGGGCCTGATTTTTGCAATGTTACGTAGATGAAAAAATGCAGACCTTGAAATTTGTTTTATGTGGGAGTTGAAGGACATATCTTGATCAAAGATAACTCCCAGATTCCTGACGGTGGTGCTGGAGGCCAAGTTAATGCCATCCAAACTCGCTATATCATTAGATAATGCATCTCTAAGGTGTTTAGGACCAAGTACTATAACTTCGGTTTTATCTGAGTTTAACAGCAGAAAATTGCAGGTCATCCAGGTCTTAATGTCCTTGAGACATGCATGGAGTTTAGTAAGCTGATTAGTTTCATTTGGCTTTATTGATAGGTATAACTGTGTATCATCTGCATAACAATGAAAGTTTATGGAGTGTTTCCGAATTATATTTCCTAGAGGGAGCATATATAAGGTGAATAGTATGGGTCCAAGCACGGAGCCTTGAGGAACACCATGACTAACCTTGGTATACAGGGATGACTCATCATTAACATGTACAAACTGAAATCGATCCGATAAATAGGACTTAAACCAGTTTAATGCGGGTCCTTTAATGCCAATTAAGTGTTCCAGTCTCTGTAGTAGAATGTGATGATCAATGGTATCAAATGCAGCACTAAGATCTAGTAAGACCAGGACAGAGACAAGTCCTTTGTCAGAAGCGATTAGGAGGTCATTTGTAACTTTCACCAGTGCCGTCTCTGTGCTATGATGTGCTCTAAAACCTGATTGAAAATCCTCATATAAACTATTTTTATGAAGAAAGTCACATAGCTGGTTGGCGACTGCTTTCTCAAGGATCTTGGAGAGGAAAGGGAGGTTGGATATAGGTCTATAGTTGGCTAAAGTTTCTGGATCAAGATTAGGCTTTTTAAGGAGCGGTCTAATTACAGCTAGTTTAAAGGATTGTGGTACGTATCCTGTTAATAGAGACAGGTTGATCATTTCTAGTAAAGATGTGCTAATTAAAGGTAAAGTTTCTTTCAGCAACCTAGTTGGGATGGGGTCTAGGAGACAAGTTGTTGGTCTAGATGAAGAAACCATCGAAGTTAGTTGGTGGAGGTCAATGGGAGAGAAGCAGTCTAAATATAAGTCAGAATTTAGAACTGTTTCTGAGGTTCCTGTGTTTAAAGATACAATAGTGCCAGTTGAGGGCAAGCGATGATGGATTTTGTCTCTAATAATTAAAATTTTATCATTGAAGAAGCTCATGAAGTCATTACTACTGAGCGTTGTAGGAATACATGGTTCAGTAGAGCTGTGACTTTCTGTCAGCCTGGCTACAGTGCTGAAAAGAAACCTGGTGTTGTTTTTGTTTTCCTCTATTAATGACGAGTAATAGCTTGCTCTGGCATTGCGGAGGGCCTTCCTATATGTTTTAAGGCTATCTTTCCAGGCTAAGCGGGATTCTTCCAAGTTGGTGGAACGCCATTTCCTTTCAAATTTCCGTGATGTTTGCTTCAATTTGCGGGTATCCGAGTTATACCAGGGTGCTAACCTCCTGTGCTTTATAGGTTTCCTTTTCAGGGGGGCAATAGAGTCCAGTGTTGTTCGCAATGAGCCTGCAGTGCTATCAACAAGATGATCGATTTGTGAGGAACTGAGGTTAGTGGAGGAGTCCTCTATTATATTGAGACATGGCATTGAGTTTAGTGCCAGCGGTATAATTTCCTTAAATTTAGCTACAGCACTATCAGATAGACATCTAGTGAAGGAGTTTTTGCCTAATGGTGTGTAGTCCAGTAATAGAACTTCAAAAGTTATTAAGTGATGGTCTGATAAAAGAGGATTCTGTGGAGAAACTGTTAGATTTTCAATCTCGATACCATAAGCTAGAACAAGGTCAAGGGTGTGGTCAAAACAGTGAGTTGGTTTATGTACACACTGAGAGAAGCCAATAGATTCTAATAATGAGATAAATGCAGTACTAAGGCTATCATTAACGACATCCACATGAATATTAAAATCACCTACAATAATTACTTTATCTGATTTGAGGACTAGACTTGATAAAAACTCAGAGAATTCAGATAAAAATTCTGAGTAAGGACCAGGTGCTCGATACACTACAACAAATAGAACTGGCTGTAAAGTTTTCCACGTTGGATGTGAAAGACTCAGAACAAGGCTTTCAAATGAGTTATAATTTAATTTAGGTTTAGGAATGATTGACAGACTTAAGTCATAAATAGCTGCAACACCACCTCCTCGGCCGGAGCCTCGAGGAATGTGAGTATTAATGTGACTGGGTGGAGTGGATTCATTCAGGCTGACATATTCTTCAGGATGCAGCCAAGTTTCAGTAAGACAGAATAAATCAATATTACAGTCTGAAATTAAGTCATTTACTAATACAGCTTTCGATGACAGGGATCTGATATTTAGGAGTCCGCATTTAATTCTCTTGTCTTGTTTTGAGATTGCAGAGTTGCTGTTAATTTTTATTAGATTTTCATGCACAACTCCTCTTCTGTGGACTTTTGATTTGATTAATTTAATTAATTTAGGTGGTCGGGGGGCAGACACAGTCTCAATAAAGTTTTGGGTGTGCAACTGATCTAATGGAAGCTCAGAGAAGCGTGTAAGACTGCAGCTCTGCCTCCTGGTCTCAACTCTGGGTTGTCAGGCTGGTTGTTGGCTAATGAAATGGGTTAAATTTCTAGAGATGAGAGCCGCTCCGTCCAAAGTGGGATGGATGCCGTCTCTCCTAATGAGACCAGGTTTTCCCCAGAAAGTCCGCCAATTATCAACAAAGCCCACATCGTTTGCTGGACACCACCTCGACAGCCAGCGGTTGAATGATGACATGCGGCTGAACATGTCATCACTGGTTAGGTTTGGCAGGGGCCCAGAGAAAACTACGGAGTCCGACATTGTTTTGGCATAGTTACACACCGACTCAACATTAATCTTAGTGACTTCCGACTGGCGTCGCCGGCAGTCATTACCGCCGACATGTATTATGATCTTACTATATTTACGTTTAGCTTTAGCCAGCAGTTTCAAGTTTGATTCGATGTCGCCCGCTCTGGCCCCTGGGATGCATTTCACTATGGTCGCTGGTGCCGCTAACTTCACGTTTCGTACTATGGAGCTGCCAATAACCAGAGTTTGTTTCTCAGCGGGTGTGTCGCTGAGTGGGGAAAATTTGTTTGAAACGTGAAGCGGCTGGTGGTGTAACGTGGGCTTTGGTTTGGTATTATGCTTCCTTCGTTCAGTCACCCAGCCGCCCTGCTGTCAGGGCCTGAATGTTATCAATTACACCTTTAAAGTCTAGTATAATTTCAATTCATTATAAGTGTATTTTTTATGTGAAATGTGTCTATTCCAGCTGCTTCATGACACAAGTGCACATGTTTGCACACACACGCACACGCACACACATGCACATGCACATGCACATGCACACGCACACACACACAGGATATAGATTATGGTTGAAATTTGGTCTGCTGCTTAATGACACGTGCAAATGAGACACGGGCGTATGTTGAACTGTGTACGCATTAAGCACTTATAATTTAATTGGATTATGAAGAATATGTCTTTTACTTAAAGTTAAGTCAAGTATCATGGTTCTACAATAATTGAAACATTTTGATTTATTACAATTTTTGTTTGCTTTTTTAACACTAGAACATGGGAAAAAGTTAATCATACACTTGTAGAGACCATATATCAACCATCCTATTTCCAATAACAATATACATCACATCTCGCATTTTTTAACTATGTGGTGAACCAGAAAACAAACAAAATATAAAACTTAATGGTAATACTCTTGAGTTTAATCTGTTGTCTGTCTTCACTCCGGTTTTGAATCTCCAGTGATGGTTTTATGTATAAGATCAGTCCGATCCGCTACAGTGTCCATTCAATAACAGATATCCACTAAGGGGGTAGGGCTGGGCGATAAATCGGCAAAATCGATTAATTCGAGTTTTTGGTTTAGGACGATTTAAAAAAATGAAAATCGAGTTTTTATTTAACTTGCTCCGCCGCCGCTCCTCATGGGCTCCCGTAGTTCATAGTGGCTCCGCCCCCCGCATTGACTTTCCACTGAGAAACAAAACAAAAACATGCAGCGAGCTCGTCCCTAAAACGGCACCGTCTCGTTAGTGGCTTGGTTGTGTAGCGTCGGACCTCGAACAAACCACGGTCCGCTGCAAAGTTTGTTCAAAGGCTGTTGTGACTAAAGACAGCAGACCGACATTTATTTCAGCATCTCAAACAGACGCATGTATCACAGTGGAACACTTGTTGTTCACTACGAGATGAGCAGACGGCAACAGCCAACAAACACCCGCTATGAAGCAGCTAACATTAGCGGAATCATGTAATCATTGTGTCCCGTATGAGAAGAAAGGGTCCCGGTGGACAGCTGTTACGGATGCAGTCACGTTGGATATCGTTAAAGACATGCTGCCCGTATATACAGTGGAAAAGCCGGAGGTTCATCCACATGCTGAAAATGTTCGACCCCAGGTTTGCGCTACGAAACCACAACGGGTCATGATGCCTCGAGCCAGAGGAAGCAGACAGGCTCGTCTTCCTGACCAAAAATGTTATAAAGACAACAAGCATACACCTCATGTCCTGTACATCTACCAACATGTCATGTTTACTGTGCAGCATGCAGATGTTTCATTTAGTTTAAATATCTTCAGGGATATAAAATAATATTTGGAAACAAAAGGTACCTTTTGCAAAATAAAGTATTCAATAAAAGTTATGTTAACACATTATCCATACCAATATGGAAACTGATCTGTTTTTATAATAGCAATCTGACATGTTAAATTTATGTTTACAAAAGCATTTTATCAAAAAGGGACACATTCTTTTCAAAAGGATGCACTTTCATTTATTTTTTCAAGTGAGTTTGAAGCTGCACTCTTCACAATGGCAGGGCAAATTTGTTTGGAATCATAGCATTAAAATAAATGCAATGCTTCTAATAATTTCTTTGTAATTTGAAATTTGTTCTTGAGAAGGATAAAAAAAAAAAAAAATCGCTTAAAATCGTAAATCGAGTTTGGTGTGAAAAAATCGGAGATTAAATTTTTTGGCCATATCGCCCAGCCCTATAAGGGGGTGTGATGGCCGGTAAAGAGACTTCCGCGAAGGCTGCTCTCATGTGTCCTTGCTCAACCCTCCACAGAGATCAGTCCTTGCTACTCGCTCCTCTAAGTGCAAATAAGAGCTTTGGGGTGGCCTGCAAGATGACCAGAGTGACTTCCAGTTCAAGTGAGCGAGGACACGACAAATGAAGGAAATGGGATGTACCAAAAGTAGCAGATTGAGTTAACGATGTGAAGTCAGCAGTTATTAGTTCCGTTCCACAGATCACATGGAATGCTGTATTGACTGTAAGTATGAGCACACATGTTAAACTTCTGAGGTAAAATAGATAATCTGTTCAGAATGTATTATCTCGGTCGCAATGCTAAATTCCATGAGCATGTTCATGATAATTCCTTATTTGTTTGCATCGAGCTAAAGAACTAAGCGCTAGCAGGCTACATCTGCTGTATATCTCTCTATATCTATTTGCTACGCATACTCATATTTCATGCCTCCAGTGTCTTGCTGCACTTTATCTTTTAAAACTTGCTTTGTATTCATTGCTCATGGGCCCTGTTGTATTTCACCCAACAGAACATTGAGGTCAGCAGTAGACCAGTGTGTGATGTGGTGTGTGTCCTGAGGAGGGATGGTGCAGAGCGCTGACCCAGAGGACTTCTTTGTCCTCAATGGAAGGAATTGAGGTCTTCAATGGAATGGGGGCATTGCTTTATTCGGATACTTCATTTCTTTGTAATGATCAGACCTCAAATGCATAGATGAAGTCCTGCAGATGATTTTCCTGAATTGTCACATAAGCAACAAAATAATGCCACTTCTGTGTTCCAAAATACTTGAAGTACACTGATGATTAGTCTGGCTGCACGTATACTTAAGTATGCTAGGATTTAATAAACTTAGTGTATTTCACCACATTTATGAAATATTATTAAGCGCTCGTTAGAAGGGGCACCACCTCCATTGATTAATTAGTCAATCACATCAAATGCATCAGTCTTGTATCTGAAAGTTGTAAACGTGATTACATTGACCTACATCTCTGTCATAAAGGAAAACACAAGTACAATGATTTATTGAACCATGAAAGGCCATGGATGATGAATAAGGACCACTAAACACATATGTACATACATACAACTAGAGTGGATGAACGATAAGGCATGAATGAATTGTAAATGTAGTTATTAAACTATTGCCGACAGAATAAATGAATCAATGTTGTCAAAAACTATTCAAAAATACAAAAGAGGGAATACTTCATTAAGATCAATTAAAGCAAAACTCATTTAAGAATTAGCTCTGCATAAACTCTCAGACAGAACGCATGAAGATGGTTATTTCCAACTTTTCTGCGGTGATGGATGCTGATGATGAGGTGAACTTCCCGGAAAGCCCTGAGCATGGCGAGCGAACTCGCTGATCTTGGTCACCAGGACACAGCCAGATGATGACCACTGTACGTTTGGTTTAGTGAAGCAGCTGGTCTCACTTCTCCAGTATGATGAGTCTAGGATCAGACAAGGCGTGTCAGCCACAGAGGAGACGCAGCATGTGTTCTCCGGTCTTGTTGCGTTCAGTGACGGGCTGCAGAGTTGGGATGCATGGAGCCAAATCATGTCAAAAGTTAACTACATTAAAAAAAGAGGATTACAAAGTTAATGATTATTAACTCACAATAAGTCACTTAATGTGAGTTATTGTGCTTAATAACTCACATTAAGCACAAGAGTCTTTCAATTAAACCATAAAAAATTATTATGACAGAATTTAGTTCTTCCTATATTCCTGTGTTCAGTCCATTACAACAGCAAAGAAGTGGAGAGGTTTGAAAAGCTTATATTGATATTTTATTTTTTTCATTGTAAAAATATTTAATTATTGGAATCCATGGTAATTGTGATTATATTGAAATGATTTGAATAGTAAGTGCCATAAGATAAAAATGTGTGTTATTATTTAAAGTGCTCTGCTACATCATCCTGTTTTAAGTATTAGACCTTTTTAAATGCTACAGAGGTCTCTCCAAATCCTTCTTTAAAAAAAAAAAAAATCATGAATATGCATGAGGAAGAGAAATGTTTTAATCATTACAAGACTCATATAACTCTGTTGTGTGAAGCACAGTTGAGTCTCTGTGCCAGTGAATTCTTTATTGGGTGGCAATCAGGCACCAATTAGTTTGACCCAGTTTTATATGAGAAGCAAGAGAAGCTGCATTTTTTATAGTTGTTTTTTTTTTTTTTATGTCCTTTTTTACTTTTACAGCAATGCATTGTGGTACAGAGATGATTTGTCAAAATGGAGAAAATCAGCAACAGAACTGTACCATTACAAAATGTAGCCACAAATTCAAACTAAGACACCAGCCAGAGCAGTAAGGTCTTGTCATTTAAGCAAGTAATCAGCATCAGCCTAATCAAAGCTGGTACATGGTACATTCCAGCCCAGTCACCACAATAGCATGTTGGCAGTTAACATTTATATAAACCACTGATGCATTTACATTTGTATGTCTCATAGGCTCATACCATATTGACATTTCTACCCTTCGTATCATTTCACGTTCGCATTACATGTTTATGACATGACGTTCATATCAGGAGATGGAGGGGACAGTGTCGGAGTTGTAACATAAAGAAATGTTAAGTTTCACTATATCCGTGGTTTTTCAGAAACGTACGTAACTAACATTTATTCTGGCGATTACGCTGTATTCACATGCAAGGAATTAACTTGTTAATCTGATGGTGATGGCAAAATTCAATTTGTAAAACTACAACACCAAACTGTGCCTTCACAGCCAAAGTCCTCTAATGCATTGGCCTTGTCTTTCTGTATTGGCATTGTTAAAATTAGGTCTCTAACACAAGCACAATTTGACATGATAAAGATCCAACTTTGGATTGCAAACAATAAATGATTCACACACCATCATAGTGTTAACCAAAGAGCCTGAACTCAGAAACTGCTACAATTCATGACACCTGAGCAAAGTGTTGGATGTTGGAAGTAAGTGGCACTGTGAAGATGTACTAAACCCATGAGAATGCCTTCACAACAGCAGGAGGCATAATGATGGACGGAGTTGTTTGCAAGTGAAGTGTGAGAATGTCACACCTTTCACATGGCTCCAATCAGTATTTTGTTTTGTAAATGTTTTAAATTGTAAATACTGTAAATGCCTCATTTGATCTCTTGCTCAAATCCACTCTTTCAGCAAGTAAGAAGTAGGCTTCTATGTGAACTCATAACACTCAAGCATGTGGTCTGCTACAGTTACAAGGCTGTTATGTAAAAATAAAACAAGCAAAAAACATGGAATATTCACTGAAGTCACTGCAATTTTGGAGACACCAAACAATTTACAACCAAGAAATTCATTTTTGTAGGATAAGCTTTTATTATTACTATTACATTAATGCTGCTGTAAGCATTGACTTCATTTTAGCTTACCTCCTGTCCGTTTTATAGTTAGCAATTCCCTCCCTCCTGTCTATGTCACCACATGAACACACATATCCTGTTTGCAGACATAGCAGCAAACAGGAGGATCCTGCTCTCTGCATGTTCACGAGCAGTCAGGACCGCCTTCTTATGAAGTTCTCTGTCCTGATTGCATAAAGTGGGCAGGGATACTAGAAAGTGTCTTTTCTCTTTTACTGCATGAGTAAGGGGAGGAGAGTATTACCATGTTAATACCTTGCTGTGTTGTAAAGTTCTACCCTCTTTTCTACTAATCACTGAAGTAGCATTATTTTGTTGATTATGTGACAGAGTTTTAAGGCTTTTGAGGAAAATCCTCTGCAGGACTTCATCTGTGCATTTGAGGTATAATGAGTGTCATTACACACTGTCATCACAATACACAAATTAAGAATCCAAATAAAGCAATGCATTTGCTTTACACCGAAGACCTCAATTTCTTCCATTGAGGACAAAGAAGTCCTCTGGGTCAGTGCTCTGCACCATCCCTCCTCAGGCCCAGTGTTTGGTAACGTTACTTTTAAAGTAACATGTTACGTTACAAGATTACTGCCATTAAAAAGTAACTTGTTCTGAGTACTTTAGAATTATCCAGATGGCATGTAGCCAACATTACATGTACCCTTGTAAGTCATTTTGTAGCCTTCTTTACGACCCACAATCGGAATCTCTGCAGCCTAATAATAGGAATATAGCTCTTTATTTTGCTAATAATCTGACAGCAAACTGGGCAGAGGCATAAGGTATTAGGCACAGCTGTTTCAATAAAAAAAACAACAACAAGCACTTACCCTCCAGGCACAACTTGCATTTCACCCCGATGTTCTTGTCCTTTTCGCCAAAAAATCCAGAATAATAGGAATACTTCCACGAAGTTGATGCCGTCCTCTCTGCCATCTCGCTACATTGAATTAGCTAGCTATGCATGCACACTGACCTTCTGCTGGCACGCAGCCACCTGCTGAGCAGCAGGAGAGAAACAGAAACAGTGCAAATGCTTCAGGGATTTTCTTTTCTTTTTGTGGCAACAAAAGGAAAGGAAAAGACAGCTATTTTTTTCAATTAACGATTACTTTTATGAAAAAGTAGATTACTTGAAATGCAGAACTAAGGCGTTACGTTACTTGTTACAACAAAAAAGTAATCAGAGTACTCACTGCACAGGACATATGCCACATCATATACTGGTCTACTGCTGACCTTAGTTTTCTGTTGGGTGAAATACAACAGGGCCCATGAGCAATGAAAACAAAGTAAGTTTTAAAAAATGAAGTGCAGCAACACACTGGAGGCATGATGTTTAACAGAGGTTAACTGAAATATGAGTAAGCATAGCGAATACCAGTCAAGCACAGGAAAAATGCACAGCAGATGTAGCTAGCTAGCACTTAGTCCATTTGCTTGATGATAACATGTAATGGGAACTACTATTAGCGCGCTTACTGAAATTAGCATTGCAACCGTGATAATATTATCTGAACAAATTATCAGTTTTACCTCACAAGCTTTACATAAAACATGTGTGCTCATACTAACAGTCAATACAGGATTTCATGCAATCGGTGGAAATGAACCAATATCTGCTGACTGACTTCACATTGTTAACTCAATGGCACTAAGATGCGAGGAAAAGACACGAGTGAGGGAATAGTGGATGCAATTTAGGTGAAACCGGATGTACCCTCTATCACTCTGGGTACATCCAAATTTCACTTAACTGTATCCAAGTTTCCCTCACTGCCGTCTTTTCCTTGCGTCTTAGTCCCTTCCACCGAGGATTTGTGGAGAGACACGAGGAAACCACGGGAGGAGAGAGGAAACGAGGAAATATGAGACTTCCTTTCCTCTGAAGCGACACATGAAGTAATGTCCATTTTTGATGATCAGATGATTAGCTGTCAGTCAGCTTTAACAGCTGTAGAGACTTTTAATGAATGTGTGCCAAAAATGCCATTATCTATCATTTTTTTTTGATAATAACACAGAATTAAAAAGAGAGATTTAAATAATCAAAGTTAAATTGATGTGCTGCATTTGTAATTACACACAGCTCTGTTAACGGAGAGACACACTTATATTGTTTCATATAGTGCAGGTAATGTAACGTTTTCCTCATTAATGAGATTATTTCACCCACCAGCAGCCCATCAGATATTAATCACAATGTTAATTCTTATGACCTGGACTGCCCAATCCACAGATTTTCCACGGTGTCCATGGATATACCTCTGATCCGCACATCACCGCCGTGATCAAAGCAAACATGTGTCTTTAGTTTAAAGTGTAAACAGTACAGATATTTAGGTGATTAAAGTTATAGGGAATATAGTTTTGGCCTACACTTGGAAATTAGGCTGTGATTTACTTGATTTACGGATAGGTTAAAATAAAGATATTATTTATTTGACCTTACGTCACTGAACATGTTCACTTCATGTTCCACACTAGCTTTGTAAACATGATGGAGGCAGATGACTCAATGCTGCAAAGCATAGGCCTACTGAATGGAAAAGTCCCACTCCAGCCAGTTTTTCCTCCTGTCTAATGATTAACATTCTTTCTCAGATGGAGAACAGGGAGTGGGTAACTGTTGCATGTTATACCATCACTACTAGACTGCTGTTTCAACATGATTAGCATCGTTAACATGGAGCGCAATAGCACGGATATTAGCATGGATACAAATAACATGGGTATTTGCGGTGATAAGTGTCACAACATGAGGTTCTTGTGTATTAAAGAGCTGCAGAGTTTATTAATGTTCAAACTGTAACCTGTCCTGTATATTTACTGCCACAAGACAACTTCACTGCTAAACTTTCCATCTGCTCTGAGCTCAGTCACCGATTGTTGGTCTCCAGTCACTCACTACAAACTTCCCTATTCTTAAAGAAGCCATGCCACTCTTATAAATAGCTTAATGGAGGACATAAAAGTCCCAGATTCTACTGAAGTCCATTCCATTTTGGTGTCAGGGTTAGTTTCAGCTCAAAATTAAGTTATCTGTCAAAAATTATAAGACATCGTCAGGAAAGATCATAAAAATACCAAATCACACTGGAGTGGAGCTTCATAAAACGCCCAGATAGAACTGTTGACAAGGAATTTTCATGCCATCAGAGCACTTCAGGCCTGAAATCTCCCCTCCTTTTAAGTTTAGAATGTCCATTTATGCTTTATTTAAATGCTTTCAGCAAATACTTGTATGTGTGATTAATTGAATTAGTTCTAAATGATTAGTTTTTTGTTTTTTTTTGTACCGTTTGACAGGCCTATTTTTAATTCTTAAGAGTCTTGGGCTATTTTGCCAATTTTTGAAAGCACTTAATTTTGCCTTCATTTACCATATAAAAAAATGTTTAAAATGTTTACCAATATTTGATACCTTTTTTCAGCACATCGCAACTTACGTGACCTTATTTTTTCACTTTGACATAATGTCTCAGCATAACGGACCCACAAATACACACAAAAAACATAAAATCAGATTATAAAAATAATGATTTTGTAATGATGATTAAACGCTCGGTAGGCAGCAATCCTAGAAAAAAGGTGATCGTTGAGTCTATACGGGTCTCATCTCCTCAGCTCTGACCCGAGCTCCTCCCACCAGACAAGCATGGGCATCTGATGCACGCGCTTCATACACGTACACACAAACACACACACACAAATCATTTGTAGCTATACTTCTGGGATAAAATGCGTTACCCCCATGTCGGCAAGAGGCAATACTGAACAGTGCTGAATTAGTTCATAAGATGGTCGCGATGTGTTAGTGACTCTAACGTAGCAACATAAACTTGATCTTGTATTAGCAGCAGTTGTATGCCTTTGGCTACGGTTAGCAGAAGGCTAATGTATTAGCAACTTCTGACAATGCGTTATCGGTAGCCGCTGTCACCTGGCTGTTTACATGGTAAATCAGCCCACACAACCAATCCTCTTCTTAGATTGTTTTGCACTTAAAGCGGGTGTTTCCAACCGTGGAATCACAATCTTTCCTGTCCGGTTATCCGCCATTGCTGCAGACTGGGTTTCCACTGAAGAGACGTGAACGCGCATCTGCTTTAGTAGAACAGCCAATCACAGGGCTCGCTGCTCTGTGATTGGTCAAAGTCTTCCGTCACGGGCCAGATTCTTTGCAGGCTGAAAACAGAGCCTAGAGGAGGCGCAGAGGTCTGTTCTTCTCTCACATCACTTCATTTACATTATCCCCAAGGTTATTATGGACGTTTTTGACAATATTGCCAAAAATAAGCTGCCTACCGAGCCTTTAATGATGAATGATAAAATAAAGCTATATACAATTATTTACAACAAAAAGCATGTGTTTTTTCTGTTCTTCGAAACATATTTTGTACACATTTGAAACAGAGAGCTACATAACAGGCCCAGTGGCTTATGGGGCAGTATCAGGGAACTTTTCAGTTTTCCATGACTCAGATGTGTGGTGTGGTGATCTCGACCTCCTTTTCTTTTTGTTGTCTCCCTCTTCCACATTCCTTCTGTGTGCTTGCTCATGGGGCTGTTGATGTTCCTATTCTTAAATGATTATTTATTCATTTATTTCACTATTTATCTATTTACTACTTTATCTATCTAGCTATTGATTTAGGTATGTATGTATGTATGTATGTATGTACAATCGTGGTCAAAAGTTTATATACACTTGTAAAGAACATGTATACTGGCAGTCTTCGGTTAAAAATGATTTCTACAGCTCATGTTTCTGTGATGGAATGAGTGGAACACAAACTACTTTTTCATAAAAACAATCATGAAGTTTGGTTCAATAATGAATTTATTATAGGTCTTCTGAAAATGTGACCAACTCTGCTGGATCAACAACATACATACAGCCCTTTTAGCGATCAATTTTGGTGATTATAGAAAGTTGTGTGAATCAAATTTTAACTTCTTCTGAGTGATTCTGATTGATAACAGCTGGTGACTTTTCTGGGCCCATTTTAATAGGGCTTGTTTGATACAGCCATTAGACTCAGACATGGGAAAGTCTAAAGAGCTCAGCATTGATCTGAAAGAGCACATTATTGTTTTGAACAAGTCAGGAAAGTCACTTGGAGTTATTTCAAAGCAGTTACAGGTCCCGAGATCAACTGTACAAACAACTGTTTGTAAGTATAAAGTGCATGGCACAGTTGTGTCACTGCCACGATCAGGAAGAAAACACAAACTATCACCTGCTGCTGAGAGAAAACTGGTCAGGATGGTCAAGAGTCAACCAAAAACCACCAAAAAGCAAGTCTGCAATGAATTAGAAGCTGCTGGAAGACAGGTGTCAGTGTCCACAGTCAGGTGGGTTTTACATCAACATGAGCTGAGAGGCTGCTGTGCAAGAAAGAAGTCCTTGCTCCAGACACAGCAAAGGAAGTTTGCTGATCACATGGACAAAGAAACTCTGCGGTCAGATGAAACAAAAACTGAGTTGTTTGGCCACAATGAGCAGCTATATGTTTGGAGGAGAGAAGGTGAGGCCTTTAACCCTAAGAACACCAAACCTACTGTCAGGCATGGTGCTGGTAGTATTATGCTGGGGCTGTTTTGCGGCTAGTGGATCTGCTGCTCTAAAGAAAGTAAATGGAATAATGAAGAAGGAGGATTCTCTCCAAATTCTTCAGGAAAAGTGGTAAAGTAATTGATCAATCAGGCCAGAATTGAGGTTTTGGAATGGTCTTTCAAAAGTCCTGTTCACTCACTTTACTGTTCCACATACACACCCATTGATGAGAAGGCTGATCGTACACAATATTCTACCCATAACACGAACAGCAGATTAGCACAGTTATAACATAATCCTCGCCAAAAGAAACATGACAGTCATGTTACATAACCTGCTAACATATACTGTAATAGATGCATCTTGTGTTTAGAGTGCAGAGAGAAATTAAAACTCCCCTGGAGGAACATGGATGCTTTTCATCTTATTCTGGACATGAGTAGTGGTCCACTTCAGTGTCTTGTGTTCTTTTCGCTCTGTTGTTTTTCACTGAAAGAATTTGAGAACTTAGAAAATGGAGCACCAGAAAAAAAAAAAAATCCCACTTGCCCCTCAGGGCTTCTGTACAGAAGCTTGTGGATAGCTATCAAAAGCACTTATTTTAGGTGAAGATGGCCAAGAGACATTTAACCAAATGGATTACTGTATGTATATTTTTGATCCAGCAGATTTGGTCACATTTTCAGAACACCTGTAATAAATTCATTATTGAACCAAAAAAGCTTTGTTAGAAGCTTTAACCAGGATTCTTACGCAACTAAAATAATCATTTTGGACCCCACAGACATTTTAAAATTATTAATTCACAGTCATAATAATGTTTTTAAGGGAAAAGAGAGACTTTTATTCTGCACCTTACTACAAGCTCTGTAAATGTATTGTTTTTAATGATTTGTCTACACAAAATGTCATCAATATGACATTCAATAAAGCATAGTCTGTATTACAAAGGACTTACAATAATAAATATACCTTTCTAAAGTAAATTAATTTACCAACTTGCAATTCACTGTACTTTTTAAAAGATTCAATGAGTCTTTTCAGACCTGGTATTAACATGCATCCTGAGTGACGCGATCATAAGTGGACGGCTCTAAATACAGGTGTGAATGCCTCCAAGATGCCTTGAGGAAGCGTTTGAGATCCGATCACTCAGACCATATACAAAGGTAGTCCAGGACACACGGGACCACATTCCTATAGCAGTGTGTACGCACGTGTCCTGGGCCACACTGAAGGACCGCCTCCTCATCTGATATCATCACGATGTATGAACTAATTTACACCAAAATTTATGAAAGAAGAAAGAAACTCTCTCTACAACAAATTCTGAACAATTTAGCCCTTCTTGTTAATTAGGCAAACTTTATACATGAAAATATTTATTTCTTTGAGTAAAACACATTTGTCCCAATGATGCATGTGTCTATTTGCATATAGAGTGGGGAAGTAACCTCAAGACGCATGTTAATGCCAGGCATGAACTGATACAGCATAAAGCTGTCCATCTGTGATCCCATGGTAATACGAGGTTTGAATTCCCTCAGTGATTCAGAATCAGCTTCCCTGTTTAAAGTAATGTCCTTCTCATCTCAACACCACTGCCCAAAATGCACACAAGTGGACAAATACATACAGTAGGTACTACTTCAAAGTGGCCATTTCACTCGCGGGGAGCGAGATTCACGCAACGCGTGAAATGTCAGTGACAACTGTAGCCACTAGGTGGAAGCATAGTACTGAATTGCAGCTCAAACGATTTTGGGACAATTCCACATTTGACCACAATGTAGCTGCAATGGAGAGTGGCGCTGTTTTAGGCTACAGGTAGAGTGAATGGAGAGGGGGACTGCTAAACCGTATTAGATTGATTCAGACTGATTGTTTCACAGCGGTGGGACACCTCAGTTATCTGGGTGACCTTGGATAATCACTTGTGCTTTCTTTGTTTTACAGTAGAGCTAAACTACATTAGTTGTTTTTTAAGGAACATTTGTTTACTGGTAAAATTGCCGACCTGAATTATTGTCCCAGTCCGCCCCCGTGAGCCTATATCACGGCCTGACTGGATGTTGCTTAAATATAAGAATAGCCTATAATAAAATCTGATACCCTAAAGACATCTGAGGTTGTAATTTCGCTCGCTCGCTGCAGCCACGGCTAATAAGCGGAGGCAGAAACAATTACGCACAGCCTGCAGAAGTTTCAACGTCCATACAAGCATTTAAGAAATGATTCTTATCAGTTCCATAATTCAGAGAGGATTTTTTACTCAACGAAAAAATGTATAAAGATCAGTTCTTAGGTTGAAGACACGACAGCAGGACGTATGTCCAGACGCTGATGTGTGTTGTAACAGACGTATAGCTCCCCCGGTAGAGCAGCTCCCTCAGTAAGCAGAATCTTCTGCTAGTATGAGTTCGAATCTCTGTAAAGGCAGTAACTTTAGTTAATGTGTTTTCTTTTCTCATCATCATTATGATCACATATAGCTCCAAGTTTGAGCAAATAAATGAGCAAATGAGCATTAATTCTCCGCCGGGCCGCGGCACCAGCTTTCCTGCTTGTGTACATAAAATACATTAAATTCTGAAACCACAACTGTAGCGTACGGAAATATCAATAGATGATTACTAGAAAAAAAAAAAAAACGTTCTATTGATCTGATTCACCGGCTTCATGGACGTCGGAACTATTTTCTGAGAGGGGGGGCGGGGGACGCACTTTTATCAATGATTAAGGATTTGATTTAAAGTTATTTTATAATGGCGTGCAGTTATAAGAGAACTAGATGGATGAACACGGCATCTTTATTGTTAAGAAAATGAAACTCCAGGAAGCTCCCCACTGCGTAAAAACGCAGCGCAGCCAGGAGCTGCACCTCCGGGCTGAGGGCAAAATTGCAGCGGGTTGCTCTCTGGGTGTGTGGAGACACCGAGTGATCAGCCGTTGGATCTCCGCACGGGGCAGCCGGTACTTTGCCTGGACAGCCCGGTCTGACAGCACGTCCAGTGGGGAGAAGTGCTGACGCACGTATGCATTTATGTAAACCGTCTGGCTTCGCGCACGGCGACGCTGTTGGTTCGCAGCGAAAATGTGCTGTATTGCAGCCATGGTTTCTCACACGCGCGGACTTTGGCAACGCATTTATATAGAGTAGCATGTGAAGCCTCTCTGGATGAGGTTCAGCTGAGTTTAATACATCCGTTTCCTTGATATCTGTGAAATGCCACAGGGTTGTTGTATTTTTATGTGTAGTACTATAAACTCATATGCAGATGTGTGTGGAAAACTTAAACGTGTAATTCAATAAAAAGTTTTTTTTCTTCTACTATTAGCCGTGTTTCTTGCGCCAGTGGTCCGCAGCTATGAGCGCATTTCAACATTGAGCATTGTTTTATTATTTCGAAAAGTGGAGGATATAAATTTCCCTGACGCGGCTTGATCACTGAACATTTGGTCGCTAAGAAGGCTGTTAAGAGTGGGTCAGCTCGATCTTACATTTCCTTCTTAGTGAAAGATCTTCTTAAGCTAAGAGCGACTCTGGGAAACACATCCTTCTTTCACAGCGTTCTTAAGAGCGCTCCTAAGAAGATCTTAGCACTTAAGAGCTTCTTATCGAATCTGGGAAACGCGGCCATTGGCAGGGCCAGACACAGCTTAATGAGCGTCTCCACCTCCGAATGCAGGATGGACACATCCTGGATGGTGCTCACTTCTCGTCCCCTACACACATTCCTCAGTATGGGGGAATGCAAATGTTAAGGCATCTGGAACAAGTTGCTTAACTGGAAAGACCACATCCATCCCCCACACTTTTGAAAAGCTTGCTAAGCCAGCGCCCCCACCCCCACCCCCACGCGCTGAGGACAGCAAAGAGGTCTGCAACAAATACATTGATCACTTGGCCAAGGGATCTCCTCCTGCAGGGAGACTGCTTCAGGGACTCACTCCGCTTTAAATAACCTTCTGTATATCCGACTACTGTGAAGCTGCTGATTATGTATTTTAATAAAGCTAGAGAAAACTGTCTGACATGACGTGGCGTCGTTCTTCTTTCTATAAGCCTGTTGTAGAAAATATAAGGAATAGAAAGCACAAATATTTGTGTTAAATTCTGACACCACAACTGAAATAAAGAAAGCCGGTCATAGACGTCGGAACTCACGCACCCCATCAGCCTCCCTACCCACGGGAAGATACGAGAAGTAAGCACCATCCAGGATGTGCATATGGACCTGGTGCGCTCCGAGGCGGAACGGCGTTTTGATCAGGAAGGACTCCGCATAGCTGCAGGGCGAGAGCAGGCAGTTCTTGAGGCGGCTCAGGGGAAACGAGTGGATGTGGGTTCCTCGGAACTGACCCCCTTTCCACGAGAGAGGTGGAGAAGCTCATTAAGCTGTGCCTGGCCCTGCCAATATCTGTCGCGGCATCCGAGCGCTCTTTCTCAGCCCTGCGCAGGCTGAAAACCTGGCTGCGCACCATGACGCAGGAGAGACTAACACATTTGACCGTTATGAACGTTCACAGTGACCTTATGGGTGAAAGCGATGTCTCGACCCTGCTTAAAACCTTCATCAGTGGGTCAACTGAGAGAAGGTCCACTTTTGGATATGCATGAAAGCCCTGAGTCAGGAGCGCAGACTTTTCTTTTTTTCATTCAAGGGTACAAATAATGCTGTTATGTTCCTTAAATGGCCTGATTTAGTTATCAAAGTTTAATTTTCTTAACAATAAAGATGCTGTGTTCATCCATTCTAGTTCTCTTATAACTGCACGCCATTATAAAATAACTTCAAATCAAATCCTTAATCATTGATAAAAGTGCGTGCTTCCCCCGCCCCCCCTCTCAGAAAATAGTTCCGACGTCCATGAAGCCGGTGAATCAGATCAATGGAACGTTTTTTTTCTGGTTATCATCTATTGATATTCGGTACGCTACAGTTGTGGTGTCAGAATTTAATGTATTTTATGTACACAAGCAGGAAAGCTGGTGCCGCGGCCGGCGGAGAATTAATGCTCATTTGCTCATTTATTTGCGCAGACTTGGAGCCAAACGTGATCATAATGATGATGAGAAAAGAAAACACATTAACTAAAGTTACAGCCTACACTGAGATTCGAACTAATATCAGCGGGTGATTCTGCTGACTGAGGGAGCTGCTGTACCAGGGGAGCTATACGTCAGTCACAATGTTTTCATGTATCTTATTTATCACCGACCCGCTGCCCCAGCTTCTTCTCGCGAGAATCACGCGTGAACTCGGCCACAACGAAGTAGTACCTACTGTAATGTACAACACATTTGATGGACACCTCAATCCCAAGAGAAGGTGAGGACCAGAGTGGAATCTTTTTATTTTAGTTTTGCAGTTTTGTATGGGATCACAGTGTGTTACTATCCCTCAGCACCAGGGATTAAATGTTCCAAAACAAGGAAAAATACAATACGCTTTGTGACCCATTTTAGGTGCTGAGGGAAGGCTTTTTTCAGCCTTTAGTTTAGACAGCAGTGGCAGACAGCATCCAAGGCATTAATATGTATGTAGCATGTCCTAAAGGCCAAGAGGAGTGAAAACCAAGCTCCTGCCTTGTGTAAGTAAAAATACCCTTGAAACATATTTTAGTTTGACAGTCACACTGAAAATTGATTTCTCCACAGTTAAACAGTAGCAATCAGTAGATACAGAGGGATGTCATGTCTGTAGAGGGATCACTTTGTTACTGTAAGCCAATTACTATAAATCAGACAGGGTCTGGCTTTGGGAATATGTCTAGAGATGCTGATTGTTAGCCAGCCAGGCCAAAACACAGTGCTGGCTAGTGAAAATAAAGCTTATAACATTAGAGGGAAGCATTTCCCAATAACCTCTTCTGTGGCCTGTGTACTTTTGGGAAGTCTCCAAGCAAGCATTCTTTTCAAATTTATTGGCCAAATGCACTTCTAAAATCACAGCGTGGGAGTGTGGGGTGTTGTTTGGCTGTTAGAGGTGGCAAAAGTAGTATGTGGTTGTGTGAGTACAGCGTACTGATGTAGGTGTGTGTGTGTGCTTTGCAGGGGACCTGGAGGGCTCACTCAAACTTTATGTTTCACCCCACCACCCACACAAGGCGCAAAAGGCTGTGAGAAAGAAGTGCAAAGCATTCAGAAAAAGTATGGGCGATGGTTAGTAAAAGGGAGAGGGCCTTAATGCAGCGAGTCCTCAGTGAGACAGAGATGGAGAGGGAAAAAAGCAGAAGAAGAACAGAGGGGCACAGGGGGCTAAAGGAAAGATTAGTGCACCAAGAAGCCCCCAATTTGCTCTTAGAAATGTCTAATATGGAGCATTTTTCAGGTAAATGCCATCAGAAAGCCTAGGACAGGTGCAGACTGTTCCGAGTGAATGGCTTCTGCTCTCCTGTCGTCCGTCATTAATCACAAAACCAATGCAAGTATTTCCCCTTCAAACTACTTAATTAATGTAGTAGGTGGACATTTGCACTCACACCTGTTTTCATTGTGGTGGAGGTGAGGGGTTAGTTCACACCATCTTATTTTGTGACTCAGAGTTAGGAGAAATAATGTTTCCTAAGTAACTGCTATATATCAGCATGATGATTAACCCTAATCCTCTGGTTTAATTAATTTGAGTGAGATGCTTTGTTGTCTAGAACTTTTCAATGTGATGCATTGTAATAGTTTGCTTGTTTAAGCTCTCATATCATTCATGCATTGTCCATGGTCTGGACCTATAATACATTCATTACTGAATCAATCTTCAGTAATGTTTTTTGTGACAAAGTAGTATGTGTTCCACTCATTCCATCACAGAAAAAAAATTGAGTTTGCTCACGTTTACATTAGTTTTTTGGGGGGAGACCTCTAGTGGCTGTAGTAATTATAACAGCAGCAAAGGAGGAAGTAAGGAGAAGTAGTATAAAGAGTGACAGTCCACATAGGGAGGAGGTCGTAAATGAGTGGCTGGTAAAAAACAAACACAGGACTTTCACCCAGGAGACAGCTGTTCTTCTCTGAAAGGGCAAGTCAATGTCAAAGTCAATGGTGAGTTATTTTAAGTAACGTAGTTAAGTTACATTAGGTACATTACATAAGTGAAGTCATGAAAGCAATGTAGGTATGTTCGTAACTGAAGATACATAAAAACGTGGTCATTTTAAGCCTAACAGTGATGTTTTCCTAAACCTAACCAAGTAGTTTTAGTGCCTAAACCTAACCACACTGTGGAAAGCCCTGGTACGCCTTTCAATGGTACGCTTAACAGCCATGTTGTTTTGGGAACAGGTTTTGGGAGTCACTGGCAATGCAACTACTGCACCATTTAGGTATGAGGATGTGTTGTATCGGGTTGTCTGTCCATCCGTTTGTCCTACTCTCATGAACACATTATCTCAGGAACAACTTGAGGAAATTTCTTCAAATTTGGAATAAACATCCACTTGGACTCAAGGATGAACTGATAAGATTTTCATTGACAAAGATCAGTGACCTCATGTCCGTTCGTAAATAAACTTGATACCTTTTATTCCATCAAAGTCTTCACTACACATATTACACAAGTCTGGACAGACATGGATGTAAACTGCAATTTGACTGCTTGTCGAAGGCATACAACTAGGAGGCAGAAATTCTAGTTTTTAGTCTATGAAACAAGTGCACTGATAGAATTACATTTTAAACTTATTAAACGTATTTTCAACTTGAATGTAACAAAAACTGATGGCCATTTTGCACAATGAGGTTTCTGGGAATGTAACGCTTTCAGTATCTGCCTTCACAGTAGTTATTTGCAAATCTTTAATACTTAATTTGAAAACTGCCCACCTATAATATGCTGGCCTAACCAGAATCATAGGAGGTTTTCCTCCGCTGCTCACTGAATTGTAGACATTTGCAAAGAAAGAAAACACAGCAATTTAGAATGAAGGTGTTGGGGAAATTGTCTTCTAGCACTCTAGCACTGTGCATATTGCACATATAACACACAAAGCATTGATGGGTTAAAGATGTAATAAATGGTATATCATATATGGAAGAATATGCCTTTATACATTATACATTTTATTACAGAGATGTCAGGGGGATGTGTCTTTAAGAAAAAAGAAACTGTCTATAGTCTTCCTAGAACATAGAAACCTGGCCTGAAATACTGGCCTGCTACTCATATTCAGAGTAAGGAAGCAACCAATAGAAAAACAGATATATAGATACATCAGATATTAGCAACAGTTAGAAGTTTAACATCAACATAAACTCATAAACATAAGAGTAAATATATGAGCCCAGAAGATTGTCACAGCTTATCAGATGGACAATATGTCTATGTGCTATATGTATCCCAACAACATCAAGACCATTGTATGATATATGGATTCACAGTTACATATGATAAATAATACAATGGAAATACAGACTGATTAAATTATAACTTATCAAATTTAACAGTTCACCTTCACAAAGGACACAAGATTTTTATGAAACCAAAACATGTAACAGCATCTGAGGTGTGTTTTTAATCAAGCCTTGTTGCTTTGTATACTCTTAGGATTCTCCACTGCTTTAGAATTCAGAGGATACAATGACTTTTGTGCCCTGCTTCTCCCTCTGCTAGAGCTTGTCTCACTTCACCAATGCTTTGTCTTTCACTGGTGAGCCATGCACAAATCAAAGTGGATATGTCTCCACAACATGCACGAACGATTCTAAAGTTACTCAATGTATTGTATTTTCCCTGAAGTTTTAGTTAGAGGTGAGTTGGGTCTTTATTCCAAGGAGAGATCTGCTATTGAAATACTGCTCCGTGCAGGATGAGAGGTCATTGCATTGAGGCAAAGCTCAGTTTGCTTCAACTGTTTGCATTTTGTTGCCCCCGTCCCCCCCGTACCCCCATGTCTGTTTTTTTCACCAAAATGGAACCCTACACATGTAAATCCAGCAGTGTCTCTGTCTGGGCAGCACAAAAGGAGCTGTTAATAGGACAACATGACTTACAGTCAGAAAGTAAAGTGGAGTTTCAAAGTTCTGAAACTGGATAATCTGCCAATACACGTTTGCACATATTGTTGTGGTGATGGACTACACATTCCCTACCTGTTTGCAGAAGGCGAGGTTGAACAGTTAGAAGACTTTAGCGATACCTTGTAGGAACTTTAACTGGTCCCAGATGCAGAAGCAGGTGTTTTTAACAGATCTAATCAATAATGCAGCAGCTCCTCAGAGGATCCTCTCTGAGCCCAGCTGGAAGATGTCTCTCAGTGTTTGCCTGTATATTTAAGTTTGGGGAGAATGATAGATACTTCAACATGCTGATCGACTTTTTGCACTCCTTTCTTTTGAAATTCTGTACTGCACTATAAGGCCTGTGGTACATACAGCATGTCACCTATGACCTAGAATGTTTGATCAATGCTAATGAATTATTTGTATCCTGTTTGAATCCTCAGCCTAAAAAGCCGACTTTAAAGGCCTCTGATGATTGGCCTTTTTCCCCAGCCTGTCTTCCCCAGCACTTGCATTTCATAACTTCAGCATGGAAAGGCTTTTAATTTACTCAGTGGTTTTAATTTGAAAGGGCCTGATGAGGGAAAACACATATTGATTGATCATTGTTCTCAGGAAAGGTCATGCATTTGAAATGAATGAGGCAAATGAGGAGGGGGAAATGGGAGAATGCTCAGCAATTAAATTATAATGCAGCAGGAGGCGGGACTGGGGAGGCTTCAAGTGGAATAAACAGCACATTCAGGGGAGTTAACGTGACCCATCATCAAAGGTGCGTGGAGGAAAAGGAAAAATGATTCTGCTGTCAGAGGAGCTGGAGTAGTGTGGAGGGAGGACGGGGAGGGCACCATGACTTCAGGCTGCTGCTGTGCCTCACTTAATAGCAGACGCAAACAAACACACACACGCACACGGAGCACATAGAACAAACAAAAGCCTGCACGCAAAGGTACACAAAGAGGCTCACTGGGGCAGAACTACTTTTCACAGATTGTACCAAGCATGCTGGTGCTCACACCAGTACAGGACTTCTAATTTTCCAAGCAACTTATTGGATGTGTCTGGAAAGTCAAACACGAGGAGGGTGGATAGCTATGAAAGGGTATTATGTTGTTGCAGACCAGAGACAGCATGGCGAGCTTTTGTTCAAATGAGAAATAGGGCAGACACTGGTACTTATTGCAAGGTTACTCTTTTGAGATATGAGATTCTCTATCATATGAAAACGTGGTCACTCATAAATATGGTAATGATAGCAATCATTTGACTGCCTTATGTCTAGGAGTGGGAACTGAAACTCGGTTTCAAATTAGAACCTAGTACTTAATGCCAACTACTGGGTACCAGTGAAAAAAAATAAAATAAAATCGGTTCTGCATAAAAATTAATTAGTAGAAAGAAAGGCTACATACAGTTTATCTGCAAGGCTGTGGCTCATCTGGCTCCTTTCCAGGACCTTTTTCATCCGTCAGGAGTCAGGACCTATTACGTCACGTATCAACAACAACAGCGAGCTGGAGAGCTAGCGTGCATGACTAGCGTGTCACAGCAGCAGTCACAGTGTTAAAGATTAACCGCGGAAAACGGTCAAAAGTGTGGCTTCACTTTGTGAAAGAAAAACACGACAATGCATGTGGAAAGTTCATCAGCTGCAAGTGAGGTTGCACGTCAAAGCTGAAGAAACATTTAATGCAGCAAGACCTCGATGTGAAAGATTGTAACGTGTTTGATGTCTTCCAGTCTCCGAGCCCGTGTGTCAGCCTCAGCCAGCGCCAGCACATCGCAAGTATCTAAATCCACACATCTTTATCATATCCCGTCCTTCTGTTTATATGTACAGACCAAGCAGGACTGGCAGAACGACTTGTGGAGAGGTTGCAGTCACCAGGTTCATCTTAGCTACCTGTCCCGGTCCAGTCCGGCAAGTTGGTTTAATATGTTAAAACACCAAAGCTACAAAAATCCTCAACAACAGAGACAGGTGGACATAACAGCTTCAGGTCCCCGTCAGTAAATTTCTCATATATAGCAGTCTGACTGTCTGACAAGATTACTCATCCCAAGTCACCTTTGTCACATTGTCTTTATAATTTTGTGTCCTTTGGCGTGTAAAACAGGATGATGACAAACAAAAACAATCAGCAGGTCAGCCATTGTCATGAGTGGTGACACGACTTCTGTTTTGCAGTGCGAAGCTCAGAAAAATCAACCTCATTCAAAAAAAAAAGAAAATGATCTCCCTTTTCACCAGGTGATATTTTCTTTCTGTGAAAGTACCCATGACAAAAATAAGCTTTTTTAAAAAGTAATGATGTCCTAGTTAATCACAAGAAAGAAACGCACCCAGCATGTAAGCATGTAGCTGTTGGAACTTTATTTTCATCTATGCTGTATGTCTGTTTAGTTAAGTGGGTTGCTGAGTCACATGCAATACATTTTTCCCATATGTTCAATAATTAGCTAGCATGTCAGATTCAGCACTGCTTGGTGGCAAGAAATCACAAAGCTTATTTTCATGTTCATGCTTTGCAAGTTGCTTTCCCCTTAACTTTTGTCTCTCAATTTGCTATTTGTCAAACATTTAAACAACCTACATACTAGCAAAGGGAGGCCATAATTAAGTCATCATCTTGCCATAATTAGGGCATTGTGAAATAAAGTGTAACCATTTTTCAATATATAATTTGTTATGCTCTGCTGAGAAAGCACATTTTTATCGCCATATATCAAATTAGACTGTCCCCATTCTGTCAAGATGTGAGAAACAGAGCCAAGAAAGTAAAAGTACTTTCTGTGTGAATGGATTTTTTTTCTTTCTTTTGCTCAGGGAGAATGTGGGTCACAAGCAAGTGAGAGCCCATTCTCTAGAAGCATCAGAATGATTTGACGGTGTATTATTAATCTCTCCCATTTATTCTAACGTTGGGCATTTTTGATACATTTGAACTAGCCAGTTGAATGGTGTCCTTGGTGGGCTCTGGTGGGCCTGTATATATGCTATTTTGAAATTCTTGGGGAAAAAAAAGGCTGTCATTTTGTCATGTAAGGGGACCTACTGTACTAAGGTCGCCCCTCTTTACTACTAATTCTTACCTTTTGTAATGAGTACATGACTATGTTAGACGTTTCTGTTGTAAAGTAAATCCATGCATGTTGATCTGAAGCTCAGCACTGAATATACTTCACCCTCACTACCACTGTCCGTCTAAGGAGTAGGTTGAAGTCTGTATGTCAGAACTATGACAGACTTGTGAGTGAGAAATCAATACCACACTGTCACTATGATGATAGTGATTAATCTCCTCTTACATGATGAAAACTAGAAGGAAAAATATGAAAGTTGTGTCTGGTGGCTTTGTTTTCAAAGTACTGACAGTCAAAGCAGAGAGAAACAGAAAGGCATGCCACACACATCTATTGTTGTCAATCAATTCCAGTTATTTTAAAAGCTGATGCTTTAATTATTCTATCTGATAAATTAAGTTAATTAAGACTTGGCTTCTACATAAATTACAGTTCTTTCTCCTACATCTGGTCAAAACAAATTCATTCATTCATTTTACCTGAAGTACATACTAATTAAATTGATTGATGGATGCAGTATTGGTGGCACAGAAAGTATCCTCACTCGTGCTGATGTTAATTGTATCAAAAACAGAGCAGAAACATGTGTATACTAGTAATTTGCAATTGTCAAACTATTTAAGTAAAAACCAATGCTGCCTAAATGATGTTGCTGTAATTAAGAGACATTAATAAGCATATGTATCTGTCAAGTTGTGAAATGTTCGTGCTAACTGTGCAGAACATTTACTGACAACATATTACCTTTCCTATCTTACTATTTTTTAATGCAGTGTGTGGTTTGTTAGGATAAGAAATGAATATTTGGTGTGTGTGTGTGGCTGATGTAGATTTAAAATAAATGAATTAATAAATTAAAGTGAAAAAAGAAATAGACAAACAAGTGGATAAGCATGCTCAAAAATCAATTTGCCTAAAACGGTGTCTTTAACTATTTTAAATAAATGTAAATTTTTATCCAATTTTATTCCATAAGTTCAATGTAATGTGTCACATTTAATGTAACACTGTTATACCACGTTGAGTCAATGTGAATAAATCAAATAACTCTTTCTGATTAAATTAACTTAGTGCAGATTTATACTAAGCCTTATGTATTTATTGAGATATTCCATATGAATTTAAGGGGAGTGACCGCATAAACATAATGTTTTTTTCAAGTGTTTATTATTTGGGTATTACACATAATGGTATACATTATAAAGGTCTAGCTTTTATTTTCTACAGGGAGGCCTTTGCTTTTTAACTGAATTATATTTCAGGAACTCTGTCAGTGGGTCTCCTGTCTCTTGATAAAGTGGCTAATTCTGTATTTTAACGCAGGATTTCTGTCACTCCTCAGCTGAAGCTTTTATGACAGACGCTCTGACAGGTATTGCTGTTCTTACCCTACAGGGATGACAGGGCATCTGTAGAGAGGTGAGAAATGCTACATGCTAAGTGGCTGTCACACATTGGGTTGCCAGAGAACAGATGACACTCACTTATCCATGTAGGTGGACATGGCTGTCAGAAGCTCAGCTCAGAGACTAAGTTGTGATTAACTGTGGCTGTTCCTCGTCAGGCCTTTGGAGTGGAATCCTGCTGCCTCTTGGCATCAGGGAGACCTTTTATCACAATGAGTTCTGTTTAATTAAGCTATATTTAATCAAGCCATAATGGTTATCACAGAGCAAACAGTCTATGTCCAGGTAAGCATAATTGAAACTGAGGCGAGTAAAGCCAAGAGTTGCCTATCATCATTAAAGCTGTGCGACATCACTGCCTTGACAAAGAGGTTAATCTTTGGTTCAGAGTGAACATAATGGTGCCGTGTCCTGAGAGCAATTCATCATCCAATCTGCTGCGGCTTGCATAAATACATAGATATCTAAAGTAATGGATGCTTGCTTTCCATCCTGCAGCCTTCTCACTTGTCTTGCCTGATTTTAGCCTGAATGTCCTTTGTTCTAATCAAACCCACCTGCATAGGAATGCCCCTGGGCATATTTCCGCTACTTTTCCTGTAGGTTTCAAAGGAGCACAAGCATTAATGAACTGTTCAATAGACCCAGGCTCTTTGGTCCCTAAAGCAATGGCTAATGGCTTGTGATCTCTCCTGAGAGCTCCCTAAAACCTTCTCAGCTAAAGCTTCTATATCATCATCGAGCCACCCGTAGCCACGTTTTGAGCACAGTCAGTCTTCTTTTACATATTATAAAGCCAGTCGCACACCTGATGAAGCTTGAATGCAACGCAAATTCCCAGTTCACATCATGTTTCCTTTCATCTCACATGTGTAACCACTGTCTCCACGCTGGCTTTGTCAAATGCCACAGGGGTGCAACTGAGATGCTGTGCATGAATGCCTCGCTGGTGAATCGTTATTAATTATCATCAGGTGGAATTATCAGGCTGATGCAACACAGGCTTGGGAATTTCACACTACACTGTCACACTGAGTTTCTTGAGATTTTTGTGCTCTGTGCTAGCTGGTGATAAGGGCAGGCATTTTTTTTTTTTTTTTTTGACAGAGTGACGCTCCAAGATTGTAGTATGTGACAAGTAGCATCGTACCATCTTAAATATAGCAGGTCAGCTCCAAACTGTCTCTGCACTCTCACAAAGCTTTGTAATTTTCTTGGCAAGGGCCCCCTTTCCAGAGTTTCTTCTGCTTCTCTGTTATGTCTCAAGTGTCCTGATTTCATATCCTTTCGCATGTTGTTTTTTGTCAGTGTACAGTTGTTTCCAGAATACTTTTCACTTAGTCTGTGGGTCAATAGTATACATGAGTCACACTCCAAGTTTTATACACTGTCTGGCCTATGCTGGGAAATGGGAAAAATTAAGTCAAAAAAAAAAAAAACAAATACAAAAAATAATAATGTCAAAAACTAGGATGGCACTGAGTGGACCACATATGTCCACCAAGGCCCAACAGTCCCCTGTAATTATTTTATACCTAATCCAACAGTCAATTTAACAGTCCTGGATTACTCTAAATTTTAAACCACTCATAACTGCTTAGCCATCATTTAAGATCATCTATCTGCATCAAATTGTACTCACTACATAGAGCTAAATATGCCTGATTGTTTGATCCGCCCCTTTATCCAGATCCACATCCAAGAGTTTATGCGGTCTATGTTGGGCTGAGACCCATCCTCCTTCCAGGTTTGTGGCAATCCATTTAGTAATGTTTGTATAATGCTGCTGACAAACCAACCAACCAACCAACCAACCAACAAAAAAACGGAAGTAGTAGAAAACATAACCTCCTTGGTGGAGCTAATAAATTCACAGATTTGGGTTTAGTGCCCATTGTGGTAACAGGAAGGAAATGTGGGGATTTTGGGGAGCTAGTAGGTGCTTTATCAAAACTAAGTAGTGTATGTCTGAACATAAAGTAAGGGAAAGGCAAACAAATAGATTTTCAAAGTTTAGTTTTTATCTTCAAAGGAGAAGATTTTTACTCATCTGTGATATGTTAAATATCTGGGCTCTGTTTACCACAAGCATCTCAAAGGCGGAGGATCAGCAGGATCAGAAAACCAATATGACCCCTCAAGAAGTTTAAACATTCACAGGTATTTTTTAGTGTTTTTTTGAGTCTATTCTTTTACGATGTATAATTTTTTGATGTATAATGAGTTATTATAATGTTTAAATTTGAAAATAATTAAACCATTTTTAAACCCTTTATGAAGCAAGATGTTTTTATGTTGTTTGTCTCGCACTTTTGTGCATTAGGTCTAATATAAAGATGATGACAGGAAACATTTACAATTTTCATATTCATGAACATTATAGGGAGCTGCCACTGCTTCATTTTATCATAAATGCAACGTCAGCTTTTCAACACTTACACAACACTTACGCTTTATGATGTATGTTATTTCTGAACAGCTTACAGAGTTAAAAAGATTAAATTACTCTAAAGTGTGTTGAGCATCCTCTTCAGAACTGGAGACAGCTGACGTTAAGAGGCTCTCAGCGGCACATGCCCGCTCACACTCTTAAGTGCTGCTTTGGGAAATAATTTCTTATGAATGCTTGTAGAAACACTCTTGACTTCTGAGATAGATTGTTATCAGTAAACAGGGCCCTGGTTCGTTGCCTGCTGTGAGACTGCAGTCCTCCTGTTGACACATACAGTCCGTTATCAACATTGTCCTATTGTTCAGGTAAAAATAATTTGTTTTGACTAACATGTTTAAGAGGCTGTCATGGTACCCACATCACATTCCCCGTTTCAGGTGGTAGAGCTGTTAATTGAAGGGTTGGTGGTTCCCCGGCTCTTCCCACGCATCAAAGTCTCCTTGAGCAAAACACTGAACTGCCATCTGTGTGTCAGTGTGTGTGCACTGATGAATGAGAGGCTAACTTTAAAGCATTTTGGATAAAAGCACTACAGCTCATGTCTTTCAGCATTTCACTGAGACCTTTCCCTAACCTAAAAAAAACACTGATGATAATAAATGTTTTCATATAATGTTCAATAATAAATGTTTATTATGCAGATAAGAAAACATGGTTTGCCTGGTATTACATTTGCTCCAAAATACATAGAAGCAATAAGTTGATATGAAGGAGACATGGTTGAAAAATATACCTTCAGGAATACAAAGTGAAAAGAAAAATGGTGAGAAAACGTGATAAAAAACTTAAAACAGTCACTCGATGCAATTTTAAAAATTATTAAATAATGAGTGAATGTTTGTACTGCAGATGGTGTTTTAACACTCATTCATCCACATGTATTAAGTGCTTTTACACCTGTTGTGGTTTTGGTTTCTTGTGGATCTTAATGTTTCCCTTTCTTTACTGGAAATGAACCCTTTCGTGAATGGTGTCCACTGCAGTGGACCGATATATTTGGAAGCCATTTTAAACTGTTTACTGTTAGTTGGAGTATCACCAGGATTCCATTTGATTATCTTTGTATCCCTGTCATTTTGAGATACTGCATCAAATTAAAAAGTGTGTTATGCGCTGTTATGCTGTCTTGTATTGATGTGCCTGGAATGGTGATGATTATAAAATGACACTGTATAACAAACACTGTTCGCAGTGAAGAGGTAAATTCAAAAACATTGGCTGTAAGCTATGCTCACCAATGACTCACTTGCTAATGTAAACTAGTAGGTCAAGTAGCTTGATGGCACTGTTTTGTTTAGGCAGCTGATGGTGAGTCACTGAGCAGAGCTCACTCACACACACACACACACACGCACACAAAGTGATCACTGATTATAGATGGCCACCACAAATATACCTTACTTTTATACAGAACCTGTACTAGACTGCCTTGCACACAGGTATACCCCTTGATTAAAGCATATAGTCTATTGGGGTGTCATGTTTGCTTCACTGAGTCAGATAAAGTCAGTACTCTTTCGAGGTGTTACTGATGGCACTTGGAATGAATCTAGCCCCCTAGTCGTTAAGAAAATCAATTGCAAAACTGCACTTTTATGTTCCATTTGATGTGCAGTGCTCCTGGTGCTAGGTCGCTAATGCTTTCAAATGATGATGTACAAACTGCTCTGTTTACAGGGAAAGCAGGAAGTCGAAGTCTTCTGATGTTTGTTTTAGCATTTTTACAAACACAGTCACGTCTAGTGTCTGTGAATATTTACGCTCGAGTCACGTCAGATAAATTTTCATTGTTAAATTGTGTGTTTACCACCACCAATTTTTGTGTTATGACCACAGGAACATTGTTTATTTATCCAAATCAGTCAAATTATTTTATTGTGCATTAGCCATAAACTAGCAAGCAATGGCACACTCCAAGCGTGTGTGTATGTCTGTGTTTGGATTTAATCACTGAAACTGCATTTACCAGAGCCCCCCTCTCCTTTCTGTAACATTACGTGCATGAAGCATAGTACATTTCCCTTCAGATTCTAGTCGGTAATCAAGATTACAGTACATAAGCAGTTGACAATGAAGATCCCCTCTGTTGAACGCTGCTGCAGTCATGTTGATAAACAGTAATGAAGATAAACTCACTTTTTAACCCCAAAAGGTCGGGAAACAGCTCCTGATCAGAGCAGATTCTGATGTGACTCTGGGTGTTTATTCCGCTAGAAGGTCGAGCTCTGCACCCAACTCTCTCCTCCCGAGCCGGCCAACTTTGAGCAGCTGAGCATTGGCTCTGTCCCCCTGCTCCGTCTGGCTCTCCCCACACAGCACTTGGCAAATATGTTTGTTTTTTTTACCCCTAGCAACAAAAATTACATAATGTACAACATTCCATGCCTTTTTCCAGTTAATATCATGGATTTTCTCGAAAGAATTCATGTTGAAACTAACTACAAATTTCAATTTCAATTAGCTTTAAAAGTCAAAATTATGTGTCATTCTCATCTAAAACCTGGATTAACTGCTATAGTTAAAATGTCAAAATGTCTGACAGGAAAAAATAAGTGGCTTCAAATGTCACTAATTACTAAAGATAGCTGAATTTGTTTAATAATTTAAACAACAATACATTCAAAACAAGTCTTATCTTGATGGGTATGTTGAAAAGGAGGTTTGCCCCTTTAGGGACTATTAATACATTTGTGTGTAGCTTCTATCCAGTGATGTAAATATTTACCCTTCTCTGCTGCTCATAAGGGCAGTCAGCATACCTCATGCACTTGTATTTTCATTATAGTTTCCTATGAAATGTCAGCAGTCTCTTAATTAGTCTGCTTACAGAGAAGTCACAATTGTCTCAGGAAAGCCTATTCTGGGCATCTCATCCAGGGATGATTTCATACCGCAATTAGAGGTGTTACAATGATGGTCAGTATAATGAAATCAGTTGCACAAGGGAATGTAATAATTGCTCAAATGTTAGCCTGTAGCATGTCAGCATTAATTAACAATAAACTGTGGGGCTGTGTGAGGGAGATGATACAGACAAAATCCTGACTATCTGATAAAACAGAGCAGACTGGAGCAGAAGCAGACAACAGTGATAAAGGCTGGAAGTCACATTCAGGCACAGACATGACCTCAGATCACAGAGACAGCCCTGAAAATCTGTTCTGTTTTCTTTTTTGTTATGAACACGAATGCCATCCACACAGGAAGTACAACTCTTTCCTCATTAGTTCAGTTTTCATTTTGTAAAACTGGAAGATGAAGTTGAGGTGATCATTGTTTAAGTCTGTAGGGAAGAGTCGGATGATTTGACAGTTGAAATAAAAACCAAACAAAAACAAAAACGTGCAATTTTTTTCCCTATTTCCGCAAATGTTGAAGGCACATTAGAGCAATTTTTGGTGGGGTGGGATCTCCCAAACTGAATAAATACTGCAAAATAAACACAAAAATGCTTGTGAGGTTGTTATAACTAAAATACCTGCTGAAGAAAAATATTTTCCATGGACAGATTTAGGTAGACTACTACATATCTGCAGACGTCATGTGAAGTAACTTCATAGTGTTAAAAATTTCAAAAGCTGAAATGTATGGAAAAAATATCGATGTCATCATTTCCAAAATCCACAACATGTTTTTACGAAATATTCTGCTTCAATATGTGTTTAATCACAAAAACAACATTTTCACTGTGGCAAAGCAAAGTTTGCTCTTGGATTTCCTCATGCACCTGACGGTGTGGTCTGACAGTAATCTAACAGCATGAGAATAAGAGAATAAGAAAATTATATAATTACAATAACAAGAAAAAAAAATGTCGGCTGTTTGTTAAATCATTAATTCCCCAGCCATATTACTTTCACTTCCAAGCAGTACTGTTGAAAAACAAAAAGCTGAGGTATAATATTGATGACCTCATCATACGGTAGATAATCTTTAAATATGCTTGTTCCGTGATGAAATTTGTATTTGAAGTATTTAGTTTGAATATTTCACTGGGTGTGGGTGGTTGTGGTGGAGTGTGAACGATTACGCTCAGGTGACACATTTTCAGCAGAAATGATTGTCATTGCGCTGTATAGTTCCTCAGGCAGTGGCGGATGCTAAAAAAGATGCAATCAGTTTATAAAAGTGTGTTCACAAACATCCTCAGTGTATCTTGGGATGTGACTGAGGCCAAACACATCATTAGCATTACAGTGCATCTCTTTGTTCTTATTCAATGGACATCCCAACAGGTCTCCCAGCCCCCAACACTCATCTGGCGGCTGCAGGGCTGTTGAATCAACCAGAGAATTTTGTCCACAGACACAAAGAGCACAGACAGATCTCCAGAGCGAGAACTGACACGGTGCTCTCTAAACTTCCATCAAACTGTCTTTACCTGGCTGTGCTGATAACACATAAAGCAAGAATCTGTTACTACACTGCCTTTCAGCCCCTAATATGCTTGAGGAACATTTTTCGTCTAGTACTTAGCTTAAATAGAGGAAGCTTCTGAACTGGAAGTCCCGCCATTTTGTTTATGAACTATGAAAACGGAAACTAAAAAAATGAAAATGAAACTGTAAAACAATTCGTGGAGGGAGAAAGGTTTCACTTCTCTTGGCGGAGCAGCTTGAGAGATGAAAGGAGGCAGGGTGATGACACGCAGCAAGAGATCACGGGTCAGGCTCGAACCCTGGGCCGCTGCAGGGTGTCTGTATATGAGTTGCACACTCTACCAGCTGAGCTACTGGGGTAAGTCAAGTGAACTTTTAATTGGAGCAAAAAGATCTTCATTGACTGATTTCATGTGCTTTAACACACTAAATAAACACAGGTCTTTATTGTCATGACTGAATAAACAAATTGTCCATTTCAGAATGATATACGTATAGTTTATTCTCGAATTATAACAATTGATGCATTAATGTGTTCGTATGTATTTAGCAAAGATTAAAGGAGCGACTGGCCGCGGCATCTGCATGCGCCGCTGTTGTCATAACAAATAAATAAAGGACTTTTTTTTTTCCACTAAGTTTATTTGATAACTTAAGTTACAAGTTACTTTGTAGATTGCATGCTGCATCAGAGCAAGTAGTACTTTTTAAACTTAATTATTTTTATTGGCAGTTGGATGAATAGAAGCTCCACAGATTTTGATGCGCAGAAAAATGCTGAATATCAGATCTGATAATAGCCAGGTTGATAATCAGTTGACCCATAATATACAATATAGACACACATATATGTTTAATTGACTTATACTTTTGATAGTAAAGTACATTTTTTCATCAGATACTAGTAGTAGTGTTCATATGGGTGATTTTCACTTTTACAGAGTAGTCAGAGGACTATAAATAATGCTGAGTGTATATATGGAGTAGAGTAGAGTAGAGTAGATAGGACAGCCAGAAAAATATGACTACAAGGCAAAAGAAAAAAACTTCAGTGGGGAAGAGCATGGTCTGTTAACATGGCCTACTGTAACTTGTACTTGAATGAGAGGGCACCGTGGATGGAGACACTAGTAGGAGAGACACTGAGGCAAAGTGACTGAGGAGCTTAGATTGAGAGGGTAACCTGCAGTCAAGTGACATGGACTTGTTGGCACATTCACTACCAGTTCCTAGCTGAGTACAAAACAAAAGTTGGGGTCAGCAGTAAGGAAACCCATCTCAACACTACAGCTAGAGTTCAGGTGACATTGTAGCAACAATCCTACACACATCCATAGATTCTGGTTTTTTTTTTGTACCCTGTGTGCAATAGGTGACTTAAAGATGCTATTTGTAAGAAAAGGTGATTTTTTTGGGTCTCAATCCCAACTCGTCAAATAATGACGCTCTGGGATTGGAGGAAGGGTCAGACGTCAACGCAAAGCATCAGTTTTTGACAAGCTGGGAATGAGACTCAAAAATCTACTTTTCTTACAAATAGCACCTTTAACTGAAGACAGTCAAAACTTTCATAGCTTATCATTTTTGAAAACCATCCAAGACTACTAGATTTTAAATAATGTTTGATTTTATGCTCTGGTTATTCAATTTTCTCCCAAAACATTTGTATGACTGCAGTTTCTGTTGCTAACAAAAAATATAAGTTAGATAAGATAATAAGATAATGATAATGATATACATATCCTTTGGATCTGTGGCTTATCCATTTAAAAATGGAACAAGGATGATACATTTTTGTCCAGAGAAATCTCATTTCAAGTCAATTAAAGCAGAACTCTTTTCAACATCCCCTCCCCCCTGGAGTTTGAAATACGATTGGCACTGCTAGCAGCCACAGTTTCCACAGTTATTCCAGTTGTTCCACCATTACCTGGGGATTGTAACTGGGGAAAACAATGCCTCTTCTTTTGGTTGTGCAATAGCAGACGCACTTCCTTAGCAGGCTTATAGGGAATCAACCTATACATGTATGGTGTCATTTTTTCTACAGCCATTACACTGTGCATTCAGTTTTTACTGCAGAATGATAAGCAAAAAAGTTGTCCATTGCCAGACACGCATTATCATTATTTCTTTTAATTTTCATTCACTGATCGAAATCAATATTGTAATTAATTGTTCATTAGGGTTTCTCTACATGTATTTTCCTTTATTACTTATCCATATTAACATCATTAGCTTAACTAAAAGCAAAACTCAGTGTTTACTACATATTTTGAATTAATTTGCATCTATGCACCCATGATCCCCCTGTCAAACAAATGCAGACATTAAAGGTTGTTTACATTTATGAACGTTTGTTGATATCAAAAAGTGTTTGAATTACAGCCTCAACTACATTTGTGGTGAAAAGTATACACTTGTAAAGAACATGTATATCATTGCAGTTTTCAGTTCCAGTGATTTCTGCAACTCTCATTTTTCTGTGATGAATGAGTGGAACACAAACTACTTTGTCACAAAAACAATCATGAAATTTGGTTCAGTAATGAATTTATTACAGGTCTTTTGTAAATGTGACCAAATCTGCCAGGTCAAAAACATATATACAGTAATTGTGATATTTGGTTAAATGTCTCTCTGCCATTTTCACCTCAATTAGGTGCTTTTGATAACCATCCACAGGCTTCTGGCAGGCCTCTGGCTGAATGCTTAACCACTCATCTTGACAGAATGGGTGAAGTTCAACCAAACTGGTTAGTTTCCTGGCACGGACTTGTTTCTTCAGCACAGTCCACATGTTCTCAATTGGGTTCATGTCAGGACTTTGGGAAGGCCATTCAAAAACCTCAATTCTAGCCTGATTTAGCCATTCCTTTACCACTTTTGTGTGTTTGGGATCATTGTCCTGTTGAAACACCCAACTACACCCAAGACCCAATCTTTAGCTGATGATTTTAGGTTTTCCTGAAGAATTTGGAGATAATCCTCCTTCGTCATTATTCCATTTACTTTCTTTAGAGCACTAGATCCACTGTCAGCAAAACAGCCCCACAGCATAATACTACCAGCTCCATGCTTGACAGTAGGTATGGTGTTCTTGGGGATAAAGGCCTCACCTTCTCCCCTCCAAACTTATTGCTGCTCACTGTGGCCAAACAACTACATTTTCTGACCGCAGAGTTTTCCTCCAGAACGTTTTTTCTTTGTCCATGTGATCAGCAGCAAACTTCAGTTGAGCTTTAAGATGCTTCGTCTGGATCAAGAGCTTCTTTCTTCCACGGCAGCCTCTCAGCTCATGTTGACGCAAAACACACTTGACTGTAGACACTGACACCTGTCTTCCAGCAGCTTCTAATTCATTGCAGACTTGCTTTGTGGTGGTATTTGGTTGACTGTTGACCATCCTGACCAGTTTTCTGTCAGCAGCAGGTGATAGTTTGTGTTTTCCTCCTGATCGTGGCAGTGACACAACTGTGCCATGCACTTTATACTTACAAACAGTTGTTTGTACAGTTGATCTCGGGACCTGTTACTACTTTGAAATGGCTCCAAGTGACTTTCCTGACTCGTTCAAATCAGTAATGTGCTCTTTCAGATCAATACTGAGCTCATTAGACTTTCCCATTGTGGCTGAGTCTAGTGGGTGTATCAAACAGGTCCTAATAAAATGAGCCCAGAAAAGTGACCTGCTGTTATCAATCAGAATCACTCAGAAGAAGTTGCTCCAAATGCTCCAAAGAAAATTTTATCTACGTAACGTTCTATATCACTAAAATTGGTCATTCAATTGGTTGTTGGTGTATTTTTGACCCAGCAGATTTGGTCACATTTTCAGAAGAGCCAATATAAATTCAGATTTGAAGCAAATTTCACGAATGTTTTTTGTGACAAAAAAGTATGTGTTCCACTCATTCATACTCAGAAAAATGAGAGCTGCAGAAATCATTTGAACTGAAGACTGCCACGATCTACATGTTCTGTGTATGTAGAGTGTGTTAAGTGTATGTAAACTTTTGACCACGACTGTATCCGTCACATAACTTTTTGTTTCCAAAGTCAGGTGAAACTGAGCCAGTCCCTTTCTACACAGACAGATGGTAATTGAGTGAAGCCATGGTGGTTAATATTTAGGATGCATGCTAAACGACCACTCGAGCTTTAAAGGGCATATGGCACAAGTCATACAGGAATTAAATGGCTTGTGGGAACAGAAGGCCGATATCTTCTTCACCTTTAAGCTGACAAAACAGCCTTTGCATAATATATTACGATGCACATTGTTCTGGTGGAAAGGTGACAACTTTGCTGACTATTAGTTTGCCCAGTGGGAGCTTCTCGAGCTGGTACAGAGTGTAGTTAATACTTGCCATTACACATTTCAATCTAGTCATCACAATGGATGTCAAAGGGGATTACATTGTTTAAAATGACATGCTCTTGCATTGCTCATGTATAAAGTCTGCTAATATTATGCTGCTGTCTTCTAAATTTGACATATGCACCTGATATAAATATTCTGATGCCAGCTGGTGCTCAAGATGAAAAAAAAGATAAGTCTGTAACACAATATTGTACAGAGTTCAGGATGTGACGGAGCAGAAGATTAGAGAGCAAAATTCAATCTGTGGCTCAGATAGCAGAATCAAATTGACAAAACAAACCTCAGGCTGATGTCTTTGAAGAGCAATATTCAATTTGTTGACCATATTTGTGAAAGCTAATTAGGCCAAAGAAAGATGCTGTTTTTTTATTCAGTCTAGGTCCTAGCCTTACTGAATATTGGTCATGATGCTTTTGCACTTGCCATGAAAGTTATTTTGATAGTCCCAGATCCTAAACTTTTCCCAAAAACCTTCGATTTTAGATAAATCACCTAACAGAACACAACAAGTAGCCCCGAGGGTTTTCTATTTCTACATGGGAATGTACTTTGTACACTGCAAAAAAGTTTGACCAATGGTTACTTAAAAAAAACAATTGTGGCAAAAAAGTGACAATATAATTGAGTAGATTTTAATTACTACAACTTTAGGAAGTTGAATAATTTAACTATATTTAAACAAAAAAATAGCTAATTGAAATAAAACCAACAGTTAAAATGTGTTGGATTTACTAATAATATGCTCAACGATGACTTGTATAGCTCAAACATATTAAGTAAATCCAAATCAATTTTATAAGGAAAAGTAGCATTACTAGGTATCTGAGCAAAAGTGCAGAATGAAGTGCAGAATTCAAGTGCAAAATGCCAAAATACAACAATAAAGAGAGGAGCTATAAGAAAACAAAGACATAAACTGTATGTATAGAACAGAGATTCACAATATACAGGCAATCTATTTGTCATTCACGTTGTTAAAGGTTTTGTCATTTGAGTGGCAATGGATACTCAGTGACCAATTTAAAATGTGCACCTCTAAACTACAATGCAATTCAAAATATTGTACTGTACTACCCTATGCTCTAAAGTGTTTCTGATGTTCTCATCCATGCGTCCGTAAATATGAGTGCAATGCAACATCTTTCCCTATAATGCACTTCAGTACAGCACAACATCTTACTGTGACCTGGATGATAATCATGTATTTCATTGGACACATTTGTAGAACAAATGTCAACAAAAACTAAACCTTATAAACTAGAACAACTATATCTAATAAATTGGCCATTGAGTGGATACAATCTATAACTATAAGAAGGGTACTAATTCTGATCATCATTTTTGCGTCATTTCATGACTTCTGTTTTTGCTTTTTTTTTACCTTCCGGGTGATAATTGGCAGACAAAGTCTTGCAGTTCTCACGCTGCCATACCTTGGGTTAAAACCTAAGGTGATAAGAAAAAAAAAAGGTCTAATAGAAAGCATACTCCGACAGACAAAAACTGAAAAAAGACAATAGCGCACTAACTCATATGGAATTTTGAGTTTGAGTTTGACCCTCTCAGGTTCCTGTAGTTGCTCAGTGTGGTGTTGAAGCTGCAGAACAGCAGACTGAGTTAACAATAAAGTACAGTTAAATATTTGTTCATTTTCAGAGCATTTGAAATACTGTATATGCTATCAAATAGGAACAGACATGTTGTTTTAAGTTATGTGATTTAAAACAGATCATCTGTGAAGATAGTTTTACCGCGGCTGCAATGCTAATTTCTGTTAGCACGTAAATGGGAATTTTCATTTTGTCTTGGCATCGAGCTAACAAACTATGTACAGTACCTACAATATAACGCTATACTTGGCATTGAGCTGACCAGTCAGTCCTTGCCAGTCCCATGCTAGTTGAATCAAAGGCAATTAGGAGTGACTTTGAATCACTTTTAGGCCCATAGCTTCATTTTGACTAACAGCACAGTAAAAGGTGGCGTGTTTGGTAACCTACAGTAACACAAAACAATGCACAAAACACAAAAGCTGCTACAACAACTAGTCTAGAAATTGATTGATTTTTCGCTGTGGCACAAAATGCCTTCGTTGGAAGTGTAATTAAAATCAAGACCTCCAAATAAGTAAAATGTATCAATTTTCTGTACGTTGACTTCACTGATAAAATACAATTAAATTCTACTCAGTGATTCATAGCTGATTTAGAGATTTGTTTAAATCAGCTCAGTGGGATTCCAAACTTCAAATAGTATATTTTATTATATAAAGACTACTGTTATTATTATTTATTAAATATTAATTAACAGTGTGCTCTTGAAATGTTTTATAGCATGATTTTATTTCAACAGAAATAAAAATACACAGTGCTCTCACCTTTTGTTTCAGGAAGCCTCTGTCTTTTCCTCCAGTTGATTGGTGAAAACATTCCTCACCACAGCAATGTGAGGCAGAGCATCACATTTGTTGTAAATACACAGCTGGAATTTTATCCAGGAAAATGTCTATATTCTGAGATAATACATAAATCGACCCCTTCATACTCCATAGACCCACCTTTGAACCGCCCAGCACCTAAGCCAGCTATTCCCTGGAGCTGATAGTAACTAGGGGTGTAACAATACATGTATTCGTATTGAATTGTTTCGGTACAGGACGTTCGGTTCGGTGACCTCAAAACCGAGGTACGTATCGAACAGTGATTTTTGTGTATTGTTACACCCCTAATAGTAACGCACAGAAGGTAATGGAGAGTGTCCAAGCTTGCCTATTAGATGCATGAGGCATTACTCTTAACATCGCAATTATTTTATTTGGCCAACTGTGGTACCAAACTTTGAACTAAGTATTCTTTTGTTGGTTTTGGGGATCCCGAAGAGGAGTTTGTTTTGTTGAGAAAAGACTCTGAACTGAAATGTGGAGTTGATATTTTCGTGTTGAGAAAAGGACTCTTGCTTCATCATTGAGCAGTGGGTTGTATATTGTGAACAAACTGTAACACTGCGGAACTGCAGTTCTTGTATGTGGTCCGTGCTTTTTGTTGCCTGCTGGTGTCTTGAAATGCCTGGTTGCTGGAAATGATAAGGGTCAATGTTCTGACAGGCATGGGCCTTTGTAGGATTGATTAATTTTGACCTAAAGATATTCACTTTGTCAGACTTAAACTCTAACTGACACCCCAGCATACAGTCAACCACTTCACAGTAGAGTTGGGCGGTATCCAAATTTTGATACCATCAAACCTCCTCCCTATTTTACCAGAGTATACGGTATTACAGTGACTAATTAAAAATGATGACGTAAGGCTCAGACGCGTCACCAAACTGTTGGCTTGTGCCTACACCGTTCAGAAACTGAATACTAAACACTAATACTGAAACAATAACAACATAACATGCACAATATTAACAACTTTTACAAATAGCAGCTTATAAAAAAGTGCAAATACAACAGTCAAACAGAATTAAATTAACATAAACATCCAGAACAGTTTTCGCGTACACAAATCAATTAAATTAAATCACAGCCCGAACAACTTTTAATAACAACAAAGAGCAGCACCTTTTCTGGCTTTAACAGGGCGCGTTGTGGACTGACAACTTTACCTGCGGTGCTGAAAACCCGCTCCGATGGTGAGCTTGTGGCACAGACGCACAGGTACTTTCGGGCCACTCGCCTCTGATGCGCCTCCAGAGGTATCAGAGGCGCAGTATTGGCGACTCAAACCAGTGTGAACAGATAAGCTGGCGACGCAGAGAAACTAAGCTAAACAGGTCCTTCACTCAACAAAATATAGAGAAATGTCCCACAAAGCAACGTTACAGGACCATACAACAGTAACGTAGTAACTGATCGTGTCTTTAGCAACTTATGTGAGGAAAAAAATGTGTCAGTCAGCCTGTCGGTGCTACCGACTCTTCATCACATTTCTGGCGGAAAAACAGCGTCTGTCCCCGGCAAAAAACTGTAACTCACCAACTGTTTGTCGCGGTGATTTTTCAGTTTCACTCTCTCCCCGCGAGTGAAATAGTCAGTCAGCGTCCAGTTTACTGATGGCGATTATGTAATTATTAGGGCCGGGACTCGATTAAAAAAATTACTCCAATTAATTAGAGGCTTTGTAATTAATTAATCGAAATTAATCGCATTTTTAATCGCATATAAATATTTGACCTGAGAACAGTGAGAAGCATTTTTTTTCATATAGGTTTTAGTATACCATTGAATAATGACTGAATAAAAAAAAAGAAAGAAAAAAAAAGTTCCTTTGTAATATTTACATTTTTGGGGATACTGAATTTTCGGTCTTCATTGAATGTTAGCCATAATTATTACTATTAAAATAAACTGAATAAATAAAGACATTGGATGTTTCATTCGGTGTGTAATGGACATATATATATAATGTATTAGTTTCACTTTTTGAATTGAATTAGTGACAAAGGGCCTTAATAAACTCTCCCATGACATTCTAATGCACCTGTACATCAGAAACAATAGGAGTGATAGGTACAGTAGGATATGCAATAATTAACTACTGCATACATCTTGACAGCTCTACTTTACACTGTTGATTTGTACAATCCCAACAGACATGTCCAGTGATTTTCAGCTTTCTGTGTTTACATGTGTCTGTTTTGATGATACAAGTCAGCGGTCCTGAAATGTGTGTTTCTCTTCTATAAAACACATTCTACATTGCGGAGGCAACGTCTTTCCACTTAGGGCTTCCTTCACCTTTGAAACGGGGCAGAGCTCCGTGGGAAACACCTGCCTGACACAGCAACGTAGAGAACCGTGCACGTCCGCGGCGCACAGCTCCACGGACATGCACGGGGGGAAAAAACGGCGTCGCCGTCGCACCGAATGTACGCGGCTACGCGCCGCTTTGGGTTGTGAGCGCGCATGTCGCGCGTCTACATTGGAAGCTAATGGGTAGGCTATTATCAGTATAATCAGAGGCAACCATGAATGAGTTCGCCTCAGTTTCACGTGATTGTCACTGTCAGCCTGTTAACTTTACTGACCCGAGCTGAGACGCACCCCAAGTGTCGGCGGCTCTTTAACTCATTAAATAATTGTGCTCCAGTATAATCGGTACGCCTGAAACTCATCCAGTGAGAAACGTTCCGCGGTGCAAATATAAGTGCAATTAAAATGCGTTAATTTTTTTAACGCGTTAATTTTTGTGTAATTAATTAATCTTAATTAACGCGTTAAAGTCCCGGCCCTAGTAATTATGTAATTTAGAGAAAAATGTAACTGCAGTAGGTACTACTTCAAAGTGGCCATTTCACTCGCGGGGTGCGAGATTCACGCAACACGTGAAGTTTCAGTGACAACTGTAGCCACTAGGTGGAAGCATAGTACTGAATTGCAGCTCAAACGATTTTGGGACAATTCCACATTTGACCACAATGTAGCTGCAATGGAGAGTGGCGCTGTTTTAGGCTACAGGTAGAGTGAATGGAGAGGGGGACTGCTAAACCGTATCAGATTGATTCAGACTGATTGTTTCACAGCGGTGGGACACCTCAATTTTCTGGGTGACCTTGGATAATCACTTGTGCTTTCTTTGTTTTACAGTAGAGCTAAAATATGGACATTAGTTGTTTTTTAAGGAACATTTGTTTACTGGTAAAATTGCCGACCTGAATTATTGTCCCAGTCCGCCCCCGTGAGCCTATATCACGGCCTGACTGGATGTTGCTTAAATATAAGAATAGCCTATAATAAAATCTGATACCCTAAAGACATCTGAGGTTGTAATTTCGCTCGCTCGCTGCAGCCACGGCTAATAAGCGGAGGCAGAAACAATTACGCACAGCCTGCAGAAGTTTCAACGTCCATACAAGCATTTAAGAAATGATTCTTATCAGTTCCATAATTCAGAGAGGATTTTTACTCAACGAAAAAATGTATAAAGATCAGTTCTTAGGTTGAAGACACGACAGCAGCACGTATGTCCAGACGCTGATGTATGTTATGACTGACGTATAGCTCCCCTGGTAGAGCAGCTCCCTCAGTAAGCAGAATCTTCTGCTAGTATGAGTTCGAATCTCTGTATAGGCGGTACCTTCAGGTAATGTGTTTTCTTTTCTCATCATCATTATGATCTCATTTGGCTCCAAGTTTGAGCAAATAAATGAGCAAATGAGCATTAATTCTCCGCCGGGCCGCGGCACCAGCTTTCCTGCTTGTGTACATAAAATACACAAAATTCTGACACCACAACTGTAGCGTACCGAATATCAATAGATGATAACCAGAAAAAAAAAAAAAAACGTTCTATTGATCTGATTCACCGGCTTCATGGACGTCGGAACTATTTTCTGAGAGGGGGAGGGGGGGCGGGGGAAGCACGCACTTTTATCAATGATTAAGGATTTGATTTGAAGTTATTTTATAATGGCGTGCAGTTATAAGAGAACTAGATGGATGAACACGGCATCTTTATTGTTAAGAAAATGAAACTCCAGGAAGCTCCCCACTGCGTAAAAACGCAGCGCAGCCAGGAGCTGCACCTCCGGGCTGAGGGCAAAATTGCAGCGGGTTGCTCTCTGGGTGTGTGGAGACACTGAGTGATCAGCCGTTGGATCTCCGCACGGGGCAGCCGGTACTTTGCCTGGACAGCCCGGTCTGACAGCACGTCCAGTGGGGAGAAGTGCTGACGCACGTATGCATTTATGTAAACCGTCTGGCTTCGCGCACGGCGACGCTGTTGGTTCGCAGGGAGAATGTGCTGTATTGCAGCCATGGTTTCTCACACGCGCGGACTTTGCCAACGCATTTATATAGAGTAGCATGTGAAGCCTCTCTGGATGAGGTTCAGCTGAGTTTAATACATCTGTTCCCTTGATATCTGTGAAATGCCACAGGGTTGTATTTTTATGTGTAGTACTATAAACTCATATGCAGATGTGTGTGGAAAACTTAAACGTGTAATTCAATAGAAGTTTTTTTTTCCCTTCTATTAACCTATGTTTCTTGCGCCAGTGGCCCGCAGCTATGAGCGCATTTCAACATTGAGCATTGTTTTATTATTTCGAAAAGTGGAGGATATAAATTTCCCTGACGCGGCTTGATCACTGAGCATTTGGTCGCTAAGAAGGCTGTTAAGAGTGGGTCAGCTCGATCTTACATTTCCTTCTTAGTGAAAGATCTTCTTAAAGTAAGAGCGACTCTGGGAAACACATCCTTCTTTCACAGCGTTCTTAAGAGCGCTCCTAAGAAGATCTTCGCACTTAAGAGCTTCTTAACGAATCTGGGAAACGCGGCCATTGGCAGGGCCAGACACAGCTTAATGAGCTTCTCCACTTCCGAATGCAGGATGGACACATCCTGGATGGTGCTTACTTCTCGTCCCCTACACACATTCCTCAGTATGGGGGAATGCAAATGTTAAGGCATCTGGAACAAGTTCGCTTAACTGGAAAGACCACATCCATCCCCCACACTTTTGAAAAGCTTGCTACGCCAGCGCCCCCACCCCCACCCCCGCGCGCTGAGGACAGCAAAGAGGTCTGCAACAAATACATTGATCACTTGGCCAAGGGATCTCCTCCTGCAGGGAGACTGCTTCAGGGACTCAGTCCGCTTTAAATACCCTTCTGTATATCCGACTACTGTGAAGCTGCTGATTATGTATTTTAATAAAGCTAGAGAAAACTGTCCGACATGACATGGCGTCGTTCTTCTTTCTATAAGCCTGTTGTAGAAAATATAAGGAATAGAAAGCACAAATATTTGTGTTAAATTCTGACACCACAACTGAAAGAAAGAAAGCCGGTCATAGACGTCGGAACTCACGCACCCCATCAGCCTCCCTACCCACGGGAAGATACGAGAAGTAAGCACCATCCAGGATGTGCATATGGACCTGGTGCGCTCCGAGGCGGAGCGGCGTTTTGATCAGGAAGGACTCCGCATAGCTGCAGGGCGAGAGCAGGCAGTTCTTGAGGCGGCTCAGGGGAAACGAGTGGATGTGGGTTCCTCGGAACTGACCCCCTTTCCACGAGAGAGGTGGAGAAGCTCATTAAGCTGTGCCTGGCCCTGCCAATATCTGTCGCGGCATCCGAGCGCTCTTTCTCAGCCCTGCGCAGGCTGAAAACCTGGCTGCGCACCATGACGCAGGAGAGACTAACACATTTGACCGTTATGAACGTTCACATTGACCTTATGGATGAAAGCGATGTCTCGACCCTGCTTAAAATCTTCATCAGTGGGTCAACTGAGAGAAGGTCCACTTTTGGATATGCATGAAAGCCCTGAGTCAGGAGCGCAGACTTTTCTTTTTTTCATTCAAGGGTACAAATAATGCCGTTATGTTCCTTAAATGGCTTGATTTAGTGATCAAAGTTTAATTTTCTTAACAATAAAGATGCCGTGTTCATCCATTCTAGTTCTGTTATAACTGCACGCCATTATAAAATAACTTCAAATCAAATCCTTAATCATTGATAAAAGTGCATGCTTCCCCCGCCCCTCCCAACAAAAATCCCGCCATCTCAGAAAATAGTTCCGACGTCCATGACGCCGGTGAATCAGATCAATAGAACGTTTTTTTTCTGGTTATCATCTATTGATATTCGGTACGCTACAGTTGTGGTGTCAGAATTTAATGTATTTTATGTACACAAGCAGGAAAGCTGGTGCCGCGGCCCGGCGGAGAATTAATGCTCATTTGCTCATTTATTTGCGCAAACTTGGAGCCAAATGTGATCATAATGATGATGAGAAAAGAAAACACATTAACTTAAGTTACAGCCTACACTGAGATTCGAACTCGTATCAGTGGGTGATTCTGCTTACTGAGGGAGCTGCTCTACCAGGGGAGCTATACGTCAGTCACAATGTTTTCATGTGTCTTATTTATCACCGACCCGCTGCCCCAGCTGACACACCAGCGTCTGGACATACGTGCTGCTGTCGTGTCTTCAACCTAAAAACTGATCTTTATACATTTTTTCGTTGAGTAAAAATTCTCACTGAATTATGGAACTGATAAGAATCATTTCTTAAATGCTTATATGGACGTTGAAACTTCTGTAGGCTGTGCGTAATTTAAAAGGCTTCATAGTGAAAAAAATCAACATCATCAACAACTCACTAAGTTTGTCCTTGCTAGAGGGACCCTGTAGCGACAGGATGAAGGAAGGAGTTGGAATGAGGTGTGGAGTGGGTGAGGTATTATTAGCTACATTCTTGTATTTAAGCAACAACGAACAGAAACATAAATCAGGCAACTCTGTCCATTCCCGTTCATGGTCACTGCTCCCTGCTGCTGCATGTTGTCGTCCTCCTGCTCACAGATGCCACCTGGTGGTTGTTTGGGCACATTGCCGCTTCTCATGAAAACACAATTGATCCTCCACTAAAAAGGTGCGTGATTCTCGCGAGAATCACGCGTGAACTCGGCCACAACGAAGTAGTACCTACTGTATGTCACTTTCCAGGATGTTTGGTGGGTCAGGATCTCAATCACAACACATTTTAACAGCATCCATATGATTATAAACCGTCAGTGTGTAGGCTACATGTTTAGATTAACAGGTAAACACCGGGGAAACACCTTGAAAAAAAACACGTCACCATCAAGACGTGTACCGTCACGCCTCTGTTGGAGCCGCGGCGCCGGCTTTCTGTGTGAATTATACTCTGGTTCGTTTTTATTCCTCCTGTCCAAGGTGTAAGCTTTGGTTGCCCCAAGTTTCCAAGAAATCTTTTGTAACAATCATTTCTTTGAAGTACACTTCTTGTTGAGACATTTTACTGCAATATTGTCTGTGGTGTAGTTTTGCTCTTGGGTGTAAATAGAACAGAATTGAACAAAGTAGAGCAGGGCACAAGATAGAAAACTTTGACACCGCATCTTTCGTGAAAATATTTTTTACCTTATAATTACAGTACACAGAAATGTTCCTCACCTTTGTCACAGTACTTACATTATCATTACCATTATTTATATTTTAATATTGTTAAATTTTACTGGGCTCAAGAACCATTTATGTTTAGCATAATTAAAATCAGCAGCATTATTTCATGTAATGAAATGACTCTTTAAAGTATGAGTAAACCGGATGACAGAATTAAGCAACGTTGTGTGGCAAGCAATGAGAAAACCGTAATCAGTTGTTGCTCAGCATGCCATGTCTATTAGTTAAAAAGAAAAAATGTAAAAAAAAATCATGTTCTTATCATGTCTCTCACTTGTCTTGTGCTGCATCATTAACAAAAAATAGTTAAATAGTTAAAAAGAAAAAAATGAACAAAGTACACTCAAAAAATGTCAAGAAAGGAAATATTCTCACAACCGTTTTCCTTACTAAACAGAAAAATTAAATCCTGCACATCCTGAATTCAAGTAAATCTCTTTTGACAAGCTTAATTGACTTGTTAACTCATTGCAAGATACACCTCATTCAAACTCAACATAAACAAAATAAAACTTATTAAAACAGTCTTCATTTGTCATTGTCCTTGGTCGAAGCTGCTGCAGGGGTCGACAATATAAATGGCCCGGTGGCCCGGACGTACTTTTAAAACCGTCAGGACCACCAGAACGCTCCAAGCACTGGCCCGGTAGGGCCAGCATGGATTAAAGTTCTCCGTCGCTACGACGGATTTCCGTCATTCAAACTTAACAGAGGCGACTTGTGAGACCAATGTAGATCGGAGGAGAACTGTTGGCTGATGTTTATTGACAGATTGTCACACTCTACAGCCAATGGTATCGTAAACAGCGTGTGCGCGCCTGACCAATGACAGTGTAGTGACCCACACAGGCCGGGATCTCAACGTGGAGCACCGCTAAAGTTTAGCTGCTTAGCTAGCAAGGACTCGTCGCGCTGCTACGTTTTCAGTTGAGTTTAGTCAGCACGTGAGAACTTGTCTGACACGGAGAGTCTCCTGTTGTGTGCTACATGTGTGAAATAACAACTATAGTCTGGACTTTGTCTGCAGTGTATCTGTGTAAACGGCTTCATCCAGCGTCTCTCCCTCCCCTCTGGCACCGTGAGTTACCATGGTTACAGGAATGCCCTGAAACTTTATAATGATGATCAATGAGAAGTTTTTGGTTAGTTTGACTGAACAAAATCATGAATGTTGCCTGATTGTAGCTCAATGCTGAAATCTTGTATTATAACATATAGAACTCAGAGCTTCTTTGATTATTAACAGTATGTTAGTGATGACAGAAAGGTGATAACTCGCCATCAGACTGACAAGGCTGCAAAAGTTGCTGTTTGTATGATGTATTTTTCTGTTAAACGAAAAGAGGCTCACTTTTAGAGCTGCACCATTCTGGAAAAAATGTGAATCACGATTTTTTTGCTTAGAATTGATATCACGATTCTCTGGCACGATTTTTTTCACAAAATGTTTCTTGCACTGATGAACTTTAACAAAACAAAAAAAACATTGCTTTGGCAGAGGCATAGTAGTAGTTCTATCATTGGAAGAGAAATGATTTTTACAAAAGTAAAAAAAAAAAATTGAGACATGCGGCTGATAACAACTTCCCCTTATCATCATATGCACATCAAACAGTCTGATTTCCTTAGAACTTAGAGCATATGGCCCTGAACATAGCACTTCAGAACTGAACGCTCAACTCTTGAATCTTTCATTGTATTCTCTACAAGGATTTTTTTTTAAAAAATGGACTTAATACCTCATCAACTTATTAGCCTTTTTAAAATTATTATTATTATTACCATCATTTTTGTTGTGGTGACACAAAGACAATACAGTTCATTATTGTTTTTGTTGTTGTGACTTTATAAAGGAGTGAAATCAGGCGCTATAAAATGAACCGTCAGGCTCAAATACGGCTCCATGATCCAACTGGACCATAAATCAGACTTAGCGGAAAAATGATCGATTTCCCGCAATTCTGCCTCGCGCTGCTTGTTGTACATGTCAGGGAGCGCAGCATTTGAAAAGTAGTTGTGGGAGGGTATCGAGGACCGTTGGTCGAGAGTGTTTATCATCTTCCGAAATCCCTCACGTTGTACAGTGTTTATTGGGGCCATATCTTTGGCTAGGTGATATGCGATAGCTGCTGTGATCTCCTTATGTCTACTGGAGTTTGGTGGGTATGGCGTTGCATTGTACAAGGTTCCGGTTATTGACATCTGTGTTTGTTTCTTGCCTTGTACGGCTTCATCATGCTGTACTTTGTGGTGACGTTTAAGGTGATTGTAGAGATTTGTGGTGTTGCTGTGCGGTGCTGCAACGACGGCAAAACACACTTTACAATGCACCTCACACTGTTTGTCATCGTCTTGCTTAAATCCAAAATACTTCCACACCACCGAATGCGAACCTTTTTTGGGAACGAGGTCGGTTCGGGTGGGTGGGTGACTGTCGCCACTACCACTTGGGTTTTCGTCACCATCCATTCAACCCTCCTTACCGCAGACTTTCCTGCGCTTTAACTCTCACTCAATCTTTCCAAACACTCAACTGCAGCCGGGCTTCCTCCACTGAATCACGTGTTGTAAAGACGCTTTACCATAGGTTGAGGGAGGAGGCAGCAACAGTGCTGCGTTTGGGGGCACTTGAAAAAATCCGGAGGAAAATGGGAGCATTTGTTTATGATGCAGCTCGACATATAAAATGCTTCAGAATCGCCGTGTGTAGAAATGACATCGCGTGTATGTGTGAATCGAGATCGTGATTTTTTAACGATTAATCGTGCAGCCCTACTCACTTTAAACAACATTATTAATAATAATAATAATAATAATAATAATATGAGAAGAAGAAGTAGAAAATAGCGTACTGAAAAGTTCTGTAGATGGTTGATTATTTGAAAGAGTAAAACTTGAGAGAAGCTTGGCAAAAAAAAAGGCACAGATTGATTTCATGGATTGAAAATTACATTGAAAAGACAAAAAACATTTAAAGTGTGAATAGAACAGCTGTTCAGATCATCCTCCTGTAAAACACTGTTGGTCAAATATTTAAACTTGATGTCTGCATTAGAGAACATGGTGTGGTAGTCCTACAGGCTCTCATGGATCCTGGCTGCGCCCGGGTCGTGGATCGTGGATGCGCCTACTGCCATGGCCCTGCCTGACACCCACCACTACTGTTGCTAATATTAGTCATATCTCTGTTACATACGTTTCACTACTATTATTGTAATGCATTACTACATACTATCCTTACCGTTAACCACCACTACTGTTATTACTAGTAATCACATTTCCATTATGTGCATTTCATTATTATTGCTGTAATACCTCTTTATGTACTTTCATTCCTGTCAACCATCTATTATAATTGAATACATTGTGATCTCGTTGATCTGCTCTGTACATGCGACATCTATTGCACGTCTGTCCGTCCTGGGAGAGGGATCCCTCCTCTGTGGCTCTTCCTGAGGTTTCTTCCGCATTTTTTTTCCCTGTTAAAAGGGCTTTTTTTGGGGCAAGTTTTTCCTCACTCGAATCGAGGGTCGAAGGACAGAGGGTGTCGCCTCTGTACAGATTGTAAAGCCCTCTGAGGCAAACTGTGATTTGTGAATTTGGGCTATACAAATAAAATTTGATTTGATTTGATTTGATTTGATTTGTGGGGTGAGCCTGTAAATCTTATCTTATTTTTTTAGCATGTGTCAAGTAAAACGCCCTGCAACATGGAGGGGGGCGCAAAAATCAACCAACTGAGGAGGAGATGGAGGAAGAACTGATTGTGCTTGAGTAATGCAGCACTGTTTGCACTTTTGTACCTCAGTACTGCAGTATTAAAATAAATGTTATTTAATCGAATTGTTCTTTTTCTTTATTATGGGGATCGATTCCTGGGCCAGTGGTTATTTCCCTTATTGTCTACCCCTGTACTGTATCTCTTGTCTTTAAACTGGCATTTATCTGTCTTTGAGACTGTTCAGTCCAAGTCTGGTGTCCAGCAGTGTTCACGGGGAAGCTGCTGAGCCCCGTTGCCCACAATGACTCCTCTTGTGATCCATTAAGCTAATAGGGCCACATAGCTCCACAGCTAATATAAGGTAATGGTGACTGGCTACGCCTGAGGATAGCTATCAAAGAGCAGCAGTTATTGGGTACTCTGGTAATATGCTGCCCCCTACATTTTTGGAGCTAGCTTCAAATTCCGTTTTGCATATTGAACCTTTAAAGAGCAACATAACACCACCTTAAAAAGCAATGCTTTGCTGCTCTCTCTGTTTCAAAGTTTCAAACCTGTTTAACTACACCTAGCATCGCTGCTGAAGTGATGTCACTAGGTCCTGGCGTCCACTGGTATATCACCGCACCAAGGTGAGAAGTTAAATCACTAGATGTCCGCAAAAACAAGATTTGTACAGTGGAATTCCCCCCAAAGCATATGTCATTAGCAGGTAAAACAATAGCCTCTGGTGATTCTAACTTGAATTTTGCAACGGGTTGATGTTTTTGTCTTCAGTTGGCATGACCGGCAAAAAAGGAGTTTTGCTATTATGAGTTTGATTTAGAGTTTGGTTTATACAGGAATGCAGACTTGCAGAAATACTCACCTGCGACAACTGCGTCAAACAATTAAACAGCTGAAAACTGGCTACAGCATTAATGCTCAACCCTCTGAGACTGATGCTATCACAGCAGCTCTGTAGCAGTATAGTAATTGTTAGGACCTCATGGGACATGGGCAAGGATATTGTGCCCAGTCCTCTCGTCCATACACTATATTGGTGATGTTGCAGAGAAGAGGGATAAGGGAGAGGAGAGACTACCAAAAAACAAGAGCAAATATGGCTTTGAGCTAATGTAGACGCTTCATAAAGCATCTTGCCTTTTAAAAAAGATGCCACCTCCTGGAACCATCGTGGTCACTGTCTTAGCAGAAGCTCCTGTTCTACAACAGTACTGCCAATTGCATGGCTCTGTCAGTGGACAAGAAAAAAAAGGTGTTTATCTCCTTGGAGATAAAGATTTCCATTTAAGTTATTTCTGAGTTGTTTTTTAAGGGCTATTATAGAACAGTTATTGTTCATTACAAAAGGTCTTCAGTATCTAAAACATTTTTTTCTCTAAGTACAATGAAGCTCCGAATAGCCTTTGCCTGACACTGTCATATCTGCAACTGTGATAACTATTCTTAAGCTTTCTTACGCTATCCCTACATTAAATGTGAGAATGCGCCAAACACTGCCAGGAAAAAAAAAAAATACCCTACTATTGTATAATCTCTGGAAAGAGCTTCCAGTGCTGGTGCAGGAGGAAGGGGCTTTAAGAGGATTGCCTGTACCCAGCCGCCCCTTTGAGACCAAACAGTGCCAGAGGATATGGTTACACTGGCCTCCATATTGTAGCAATGTTTTCTCTCCCAGGGGAAGCATTGAAAGGACAGTGAAGGTGGTCCAAGAAGGTCATCAAAAAAAAAAGATAAAGATGATGGCAGATGCAACTAAACTTTAGTGTGCCCTTCAACACCCAGACTGATGCCTCGGGCAGACGTATTGGTGGAACGTGACAGCTAGGTGAGGGAGAAGAGAAAAGGCCAGTAGCCGATGTCAGCAGGAAACCAGTCCTGAGGGAGACACAGTCCTCAGTGGGGCAGCTGGAGTGTCTAGCCTTCAAATGGACCATGGACCGTTTCAAGTACCGTCGGCTGGAAACAGAATTCAGCTTAGAGAATGACCACAGGGCTCTTAAATGGTTAGAAACCATGAAACTCTTGAATTACCTGCTGGCTGCTGTCAGCACAGACACACTACTCCACATCAAGTGTCCTCAAGTGTCTTTTACGGGCAAGTGACTTTCTGCTCCCGTTGTCTGAAAAGAACCACCTCACCACACACATGCAGACACACGTTATGTATTCAGCTGTTTCTTATTCTGAAATAGGTGGACAATTATGTAAGCAGAAATGACACTTTAGATTTATCTGCCTGTTCCTGTGTTGGAGGATGCTGCTGCTCCGTATAGATGCTGACAATTACATGGTGTGATTTATGGACTACAGGGAGCTTACCAGCCACAGCTTTTCGAAGCTTTACCTTCCTGCACATTAAGAATGGAACACTGGATGAGAGACTTAACAGTAATTATATAGAATTTACAGTGACTCCTTCACATTTATACTGTACATGTGATGGTGACTAGTACAGTCAAAATGTTACTTAAAGCTGTGGGAGGCTATTAGACATTTCTGGCTGATTACTGCATGTTTCAGGCTGAGTACTGAAAGTCGATAAAAAGTTTATTTTTATTTGAGCAAAGATTTTGCTTTAAAGTAAGTGCATGATATAAGAAGAGACCACGTTTTTTGAAGTTCTGCAATTAACTCAGCTCTTTGAATGACGATTACCATTTGCAGTGACACGTGTGTGCATCCCAATTAAAAAACAGATTTAAACAAGAATGGAAATAGAGGCCAGCGCAGTATCACAGATATCAGTTAGTACAGGTCGCAGTCATTCTTTGTGTCAGTGTCTGTCTTTGCCCAATAGCCGCCTAATGGATTGGCCTTCACATGTAAATGTGCTAATGTGCAGTTTGATCTGTTAGCACAGGGCTGCCCAAAGTCGGGCCTGTGGGCCAAAGTTGACCTGCCTTACAGGCTGGCCACACAAGATGCTTGTGTAGTGTGTGGCAGCTGTGTTGCTGAGCTGCTGCTGCTCACTCGCTTTATGTTCACATAGGCAGAATTGACAGTTTTCAGTAAATGTGATGGCGTGAAATGCGTGCGTTGCGGGAAAAATAGGTGAGACTCCAAATCTGTAGATGAAGCGCTGCAGCAGCAATGCTTGACGTGCGTGAGAAGCGCAACTCATACATCCAGTGTGGCCGCTCTAACCTGACACCGAAATGAAAAGCTAGAGGTAACGCCACGCAGCAGTGATGCACACACATCCAGTGTGTCCAGCCTGTTACGGTTTTGACGTAACATGTTATATGTTATGATATTATGTTATGTTATGTTATGTTATGATATGATGTTATATATGTTCATAATAAAACATTTTTGTTATTATTAAATAAATTAAATTTTCTCCATCACTCACAGTTAATTTGAGTCTAATACTAAAAAGGCAATTAGTAGAAAGCATACCTCTGCAATGGCCCAACAGTCCCTTCTGTACTCACTCACAGATATGAGCCGCCTTATCTTGCGATGGGATCACACCAGCCATGGCTGACCCATGAATACGCAACAGTCATCACTATATACATACATGAGTATTCAAGACTCATGAAATGGACCACACCCATCTGCGAGCTTGGCCTCACTTTGATGTCAACTACACCAATTTGGGGTTTCATGACTGCTTCAAAACAGGTGATTTTGGCCTCCTAACTTGGACCATGTCGATCATAAACTCATTCTTAACTTAATCTCAACTACACTCCTGTGAAGTTTCATGACTGTATCTTAAATAGTTGGGATGCTATCCCGCTCGCAAAAATTTGCCACAGAAAGACAGGAACATAAATATCTGGCAAAATACTCAAAATCACTTATATGTTGGTTCCCTCTACACACAGCCTCCATTAACACATTTTCGATGATGATTACAGACACACACAGACTAACAAACTGAAAAATACAACATTGTAGAAGCTTGTAAAAACAGAAACATGAACACATTTATCTCTCTCCATTTTCTATATCCATTTTTCCTACAGTTGGTGTACTTTTTACATGTCCCAGCATGTTAGTTTGGATAAGTCAGCAGTCTATCACAGGGCTTACAAATTATATCACTAATGGGCAATAATGTAAATCTACTAAAGATTATGGGAGGAAACCAGATCACTTTGAGGAACCCACACAGCCTCAAGGAAAGGCCAATTCAGTGAATATGCATCGAAGATCTGCAGCACACAAGTATCCACCTAAACATGTAAATGGACCTAATTTCCCACTTTTGTCTTTGTTAGTGCATACATACTGTATGCACACACCTGGGGCACATCTTACAAAAGTGTTTTGTGACAACAAATGTTTGCAGTGTCAGGTTGCACAAATAACTGCAGCTTGCAAATCACAGCTTGCATGTTGCAAAATAGGTGAAACAGGCCCCTGGGGCTCCGGTACAGTTCCTGTAGTGACCATAATATTGTACTCGCTTGGAACCTAAACATGTCGACATAATTATTCTTGTCTACTGTTCCTTATGGGTATATTTAAGCCAAGCCTATCAATAACTAAAATTAAAAGCCTTGACTTCTTCTGTAAGGACAGAATTGGTGTCTGTCAGCCTCTGTCAGTTCACCTTTTTAACTTTTAACGATTTGGCCTTTTTTGGTTTTAATGATATTATTTCTCTCATGGTACCAAGTCCTCTCCTGCTATCTTTGGTCTTTTCTACTGTAATGCAAGTAATTGGACTGCAGTAATCTTTCTACAAAAGCTGCACAGAGTGGCGTCTAAGTAGCAGAGCTCCTTAAGCTAATGGCTAATATTGCTGAGATGCTCCGCCGAGTGCTTTCAGATGCTCATTTGTGCAGGCTGCCACCTGGTATTTTAATGGCTCTCTTATTAGTCATCTAGTCATGCTATACTGACACTGATGTTGTGCTGGAATTATGACCATCGCAGCAGACCACTGATGTGGGTGTTGATGATGATGGTGATAGTTTTTATATTCATTCATCTGGAATAATATGTGATGATTATGGCTTCTATATATTCATTCATCTGGGTAATTTAGATTGACATTTATATTACAATACGTATATTGTAACCATGCCTGGTCATTGTCTTAGACTTTTTATAAACTTCTTAATTTTGTCAACTCTGCTGTGTACTGGCTGTGCAGTAATCTCAACAGGAATCAACTGTGTGTTGATGGTGTTTTTTCATTCACATCTGCTATGTTCTCAAGCTGTTGTTTGAATGCTGACATGTAACTGTTAACCACGTCCTCTTGGGCACACAGACATTCACACACGCTCACACAAATTGATGTGTTGAGTTGAAATCAGCAGACAGTTGGTGAAAAACCCACACACCAGTACCTGAATGTTTTATTACAGTGAGCTTTTGCTTTTTGAGGCATCTGTTGGTTTTCAGCTGGTTGGATTCCAAAATATCACTAATTTGAGCTTGTTTGAATAAAATGTTCGAGGTTGTATCAAGTAATTTACATGTCTGTATCACTTCAGTGTTAGAGGAAAAATATGCTGGATCCCTGTGATAACTTTTTTTTTCGATTGCTAACATGCATTAGTACGGAGGCCCCTGGTATCAGTCTAGAAAAAAAAAAAAGCCCTGTACCAACTTGAGGGAACAGATTACTAAACTGTGCGCACAGTTTACTAAACTGAGGGAACAGATTACTAAACTGTGCGCATCGTTTACTAAATTGAGGGAATACATTGCTAAACTTGGCAACCCGCACCTACGGATATGTCGTCAGTTAGCCTCCAAGTGAAAGATGCGTTTGACGTGACAAACACAATAAATGCAACATTACGAAAGCAGTCAATGTACAGTGCTAAACACAATATAGCATTAACTGTAAGGCTACTCGTTAATATTGATACATAGCCTTATCTGTGAGGTGCGGTGTGGTCGCAATGTTGAAAAGAAGTAGCTGACGACATATCTGTTTTACATTTAGTTTTTTATTGCTGACATGCATTGGTCAAAACTGAAGTCGCATTGTCTAACTATTCACACAGCAAAACAAGTCCATTTGGACCAAACTATATATAATTTTTCATTGCTTTCACATAAAATGCATTCAATGACCACAATTTTATTTAATTATACCCTCCATGTTGTTGATGTCATTTATGTGTTTCTTAAGATTATTGTAGCCCTGGAATTTGTTTTTTGTTTTAACTTTTTTATTTTACCCTAGTAAATCATTATATGCTAAGTATTTTAAACATTCTATAAAGTAAAGATGACTCATAAAAATGCACACATTCAGTGGTTTGAAATAAAAGGGAATGGAATTGTAAAAAACAATGGAATTCGTATTGCCAATTGTACATAGGTAGAACAGAAACATTAAAAACAATGCAGTTTTTGTAATGCCTTCAAATGTATTCGACAGTCGTTGCACATGATCAACTACATGTTTGTCTTGGATGGAAAAATGTGCTAGTGTTTCTTACATTAAAGAATGATTTAATGTTGAATTGTCATGTTTTGACAGAGATTGTATGTAGAGAAAGTTTACTTTTTTTTGCACTTGATATAGCATAAATACGATTCCTCCTCAATTAATTATATTTAATTTTAAAATAAAGTTTCAATGCATCATTTAAGATGCACAGTCATAACTTCATTCTGTAGACATTTCAATAGTGAAGACCTTTTTTTTCAGTGCTGTGCTGTTTAATTCACAGCAAAGAGTATTTTTCACTTGTAAACTACTAAAGCAAGGATATAGAAAGGGATATTGAAGCAAATTGCTGCATTTCTGATTCATTCTTCTTACATTTACTTGTACAATCAATAAAGTGAGAAGTTTTTTGTTAGTAATGAAAAATGTATTACTGTAAAAAATTCTTCAATCCTCAAGGATAAAAGCTCAACATTTATGTACTGCTCCCTGTTGTTAGTGTTTCTCGAATCAGTGTGTTATGAGTGATAGTGTATGCTTTCTGAGTGAGAACTGTTGCCAGTGTTTTGACCAAACAAGCTTGTTTTAAAACATATATAAGGTGCTTTGGCAGTTTGAGTGAGTTTTGGAAATGAGATTAATTGTTTGGCTATAATGCATGATGGTAATTCAGACTAAAGGAAGAGTTTTGAAGAAGTGGCTTCGGAATTGAGTGGTGCTTGTTAGCAATTGAAAAAAACAAAACCGTATTACAACATTCAGCAGTTACAAAACCACCACAGATAGCAAGCAAAATTAGCCTTTTAATTGTATTCGTTTTTGAGGCACTATACGCTTTAAGAAACAATAATGCAATATATATAAATGCAAGCTGGAAAGTAATAATCTAGTGTGCTACAAAGCCAATGAGGTAATTATAGTTTAATATGACAGTAATATTACTTCCACCCCTGGTCATCATTAAAACAGTCTCACATTACCAGCTAGTAACTCAACAGCACTTTATCAGCCACAGTCTGCCTAATATAGTTATCCATGATGGAAATGTTCAATTACCTGTGCTAGTAGTTCCCTGGTTATATGCAACATGCTGATTATCCCTAGCCCACAACCTTTTCAGTGAATCCCCAGCCAGCTGCAACAGTCTCTGCAGCTGAGGATTTGGAAAACATAATGATATTATGCTAATGTAGAGATATTGCTGGATTGACATTTCTACTGATTGGGATTAGTGCTCCTATCCATTTTCCCTCCCACGCAGCAATAGCTTAAGGTCTCTCTGTCACCAGAACATGCTTTTACCATCGCTGGTGTCAGGGGTAATTTGTGGTGTTACTCAAGTGGGCTTGTTTCAATGCAATTAGTTTATTTTCTTTGTGTAATGAGTGCATGCCCTGAGCTGTCATTGCCCTATAGAGACATTTGAAACAGTAAATCCCAAATTCAGGGACAGACTGCTACTGTGGTGTGTGGATTTTAATTTCCTTTTCTTTTAAAATTAAGGTATTCAACAAAATAATCCCAAGATTGTCATCTCTTAAATGTACACATCTTTAAACAAAAAGAACAGGTATCTAACAATCAGTGCGTAACAAATAGTGTATTCATAATTTCTTCATATACAGTAGTTTCTACTCTACTACTTGAGATTAGTCTAGTAGTTCTCCTTTTAAAGGATGACTGAACAGAAAGTCGCCATTATTTTTTACTTGCTATTTGAAGTTAAGTTTAGGCAAAAAATATATACATTTTGTATATATCGCAGATTGGATGCAAACCCCAGACTCCAAAGCAAAAGCCCTGTGAACGACCCACTCAGCCACCCCAGCCAACCCCTAACTTGGACTTTCTTGTTCTTTATACTGCTGCAATAGAGGGGCACAGTGATGCTAGCGGGGTATCTAAAGCGTGAAACTTAGGCTATGTTTAAACAGCAGGCAAGTCCAGTTTGACTTTCTCAAATCAGATCTGAAAGATGTAGTATCCGCATTATTTAGGGACATTATTTATGAGTGATAAAATCGGATTTTTGGCTCCAGACATCACCAATACATCTGCATGGGTTGCTATGGTAACGGCATAGGCATCAGTAACGCTGAACGCTGGTGACGGGGCTTTCCAACAAAGAACCCTGATCAATCATCTCGCAATCCAAACATTCACACTGTCAAGTCGTGGAGCAGACAGTTTATTTCAGGGTGACTGTTGTTTTCTGTGTTGTCTTCCATACCACTCTGATCGTAGCAGCCTGGAATTCTGCTCAGCCGCTCCAATACACTTCTGTCTCTCTTGATTTGGTGTAGCTGTTGTGTGTCGTGCTATGAGTGACAAAAGGCACTTTGAAATCAGAGAAATATGAGCGGCCAGAGCATCAGGATCAAAACACATCTGTAGAAATACAATTTGATTTGAAACACAATTCAAACCACCTCCAAATGTGGTTTGGATGCGATTTGCTAAAATCTGATTTCAAGTGTTTCTTATGCACAAAGTGCTGTCGAGACTTCCTAAAATCCATGTGGATACAATCTGGATATAGCCTTAGACATATTGGGCCACTGACTGGGCTGCTGTATTTAACATGTTGGAAGTGAGTGCGGGCTGACCTTACAGATAATCGCACTGTTAAACATAGTATGTAGGCTAAACAAACCACCAAGGAATATTTCTATTTTTGGAAGAATCTGATTAAGATGAAATGGATTTCAGATTAATTTACCCAGCATATTCTTTAGGTGTACTACACAGACGTATTAAGAAAATAAACCAAATTTATTGTAGTTTTATTTGTAATAATAAGCAACTTTAAGTCACAATTTAATTTAGGTTGGTCATATACTGTAGTCAATATTCTTTAGTTGTCAAAGCTATTCATTCTTTGACAAATCTGATTAAAGTAATATTACAATATTCTTCTCTAATACACCTGATATTCTGTTTATTCACAACTACAACTTTTTAGATGGTAAATGCAATGAAATTGTTAGATCAGTAATTACAAAATAATATTTTCCTCTGCCTGTCAAAAGTAACAAAATATTTCAAAGGCTGTCAAGATCAAATACTATCAAAGTCAGAGCTAGATATCTGTCATTTCTTTTGTTACCTAAAAGTTAATTTCAAAACAATGTATGATATTTGTCGATGCAGTGGATCCTTAAGAGTAATATTTAATGTGGATAGGAATTAATGTACATTTTGTCATTTAGATATGGAATCTCAGGAACATCTTTCAAACTTTTTTGGGACAGAATGCATGATGGGTTAGCAACAAAGAATGTAATAACTGTTAATTATCAATATCGTTTGGTGTTTTTTGCTAAACAAAGATGTTGAATTGTTGACTAATAATATTTGATGATAGGTTAATTATATATTTACAAATGTAGATTTCATAGTTGCTTCATATTTTGTGGCATACAAAAAATGACTTAAAAGTCCTTTATTTCAATCATTTAAAAAGCCATTTTCTCCTTGTTACAGAACGCTGCTTGGATTTACTATGAGGTGTGTTCAACAATGATAAGATTGAAGATGTTTAACAAAGGTTTAAAAAAAAAAAAAAAAAAAGCCAAAAGTCAGGGTGATGGCTGGTATGGTCAGCGTTTTATATGTGTGTCAATTAGAGGTTGCTGTAATTCAACACAAGATATTCACTCATTTAGGAGGTGAGAATTCTATCAAGGTCACCATAGGTCACTTATTTCCCAACAGGACCTCTTTAATAATGCATTTCTTCCTCTGTTTCTTTCCTTCTACGCAGGCACTCATAAATTTCTGACAGAGGGGGAACATGTGGAGCTGACAGCCATCACCAAAGAGCAGTCAGGAGCATATGAATGCATTGCGTCTAATGGAATCTTAGAACCCGATGTCAGGACAGTGCAAGTCACCGTAAACTGTAAGGATCAAAACTATCATTGTGGAAACATATGGAGGGACAAAATGATCAGAACATCATATATTTATCTTGTATACATCTTCAATTAAAGTCTGACTGTGTGAAGTTATGTTTTTTATTTGGTTAGTATTTGACCATTTTATTTCCTTTCTGCTCTTTTTACACTTGTTTCTGTTTTATCTTCTGTACAGAATCAGCAACTGTTATTACAGTTAACTGGGATTATAAAATAGTTTGCATAGATTCATGAAGGTTCTTATCTTTAGAAGATTTATAGCTTGTCAAGATTGAGTGGACTGAGAAGATGGAAACGGATGCTGTTTCAAATAATGTAACAGGCTCCCTCCTAGTCTGTAAAAAAACAGAAGATTAACCCATGAACAGTAGCGCTTGTCTGGGAGCAGCCAGTACAGGGCAAACCACAGTAGAGCAGAAAAAATCTGCATTCGAGCCCAAACCAGGATACGAATGACACCATTTTATTAACAATTACATGAAAACATTTTTTTACATGAATTGTTAATGGAATTGACACTATTTTTTATTAACAATTAAATCAAAAACAACAACCCTTGTTGTTTTTAATGTTACTGTTAATAAAATAGTCTCATTTGTATCTTGGTGTGCACTGGAATATTGATTTTTTTATCCCTCCCAGTCTGTATTTGGGCTGCTGCTTTTTCATCATTGTGTCAATTAACATTTACAGAAATACGAGTATAAAGCAGCGCAAAACACCTGGTAATGTGGTTATGTCCTCTTTATGACGCCATTGTAAAACTAAATTCACTTTGCTTTATAGATCCTCCCTTCATTTCTAAAGCGAGGAGTACGGGTACTCCAGTTGGACAAAAAGGAATCCTGCAATGTGAGGCCTCTGCTGTCCCGAGGGCAGAGTTTGAGTGGTACAAAGAAGACCGCAGGCAAGTTTTCTCCTCTGAGCTCTGTGATTTCTACAGTCAGTTGTTTGAAGTCAGTATTACAGACTCACACCTATTCTTACTTATTTGAAATTAGCCACGCTGTATCTTCTTTGTTGATAAGTAATGTCTTTGTACACTTCTTACAGTACATTCTTATTTAAAATAAGATTGTGCTTTTGATGAAATGAGATAATCCCTGACCCGCTCCATTGGCAAAATAAAATTTTTGGTATTTTGAATTCCATTCCAGCGTTAATTTTCATTAAATTATTCAGCATTACATTAGAATTAAAGCTTCACCTTGAACAGACATTTGCCTGGGGCCACACTTCAATAATCTGCCCCTGAACAACACACCCAGGGATACACCCACAGTAACATTCTACTTTTACAGCTAAACAGTACACGAAAATGTACTTGAAAAACCTTTGATGTGACAAATACAGTTCAGCAAAGCTATGCAGTAACATAATCTTGATTCATATTTGATCAATGTGCCCTGTGTTACAATGTGATCTGAGTTTGGTGCTTTCTTCCCACCAGTGGCTGTGAATGTTGTAGATTTAGCCTTAACCTTAACGCCTGTTAAGTTGTTAAAGTGAACTACATACAGTTAGTGAAGTTATTCATTTCAAACCAGGCATATACGTATCTTGTGTTGACATAACCACCATAGAGCATGGATTTAACGTTATAAGCATTATAAGATGATGTGGCAAATTTACATAATAGCGCTGTTCCTGTGGCTGCCCAACTGTAATACCGGCACTGGTGTTGCCACAGATAATCAGTTAATGTGAGGGGTTACAGATCCAGTCTTAATCCTCCTGAACTGCTCAAAGAGTCATTGGGGCAGCCCCAATAATATCAAACATGTTTAATATTTACAATTTAAATCTGGATGATTATATCGGTACTTTCGGAGTCGGACCACGGCAACCCATGAGAAAGGCATTCTGGGGCAGGTTACGGTGCTGCCAAGCAACAGTAAACATTCTAGCCCTTGAGGCTTACGTTAGCTAGCATACTACTGTTGACAGATACTTAACATCTCACCTCTAGTTCTCGCTAATCTCCATTTTGTTTACGACTGTTTCCCTATGAGATCAGGGTAGAGGATCACATGTGAGCCCAGCTTCAGTCTGCAGAGCCATGAAGCCAGAGTTCTGAAGCCACGCCCCCGCTGCTGCACAGAGCAATGTTCACTGTTTATTCACAATTTATTAATATTGAATGAGCCGCGTGACCAATATGCACCAAATTTGACACTGCACTTCCTTGCCCTCAGCAACAAACCAGCCAAGTGTGAAGTAGATCAGATGCACAGTTCTTGAGATATGCAAAGGACATACAGACAACGATTCTTTGCTTTATGCAGGTTATAGTATAATGCAGTCTTTCCAACTGAAGGCTGGATACCGGAAAGATGTTTATGAGCAGTCCCAGAGCTGGTAAGCTGATGTGAACACAGGCAATGTTGCACTGTTAAATGGTCCCTGACGGTTACAGCTGCAACGCTCGTCAGTCCCCAAAAGACAAAATCAGTCCTCAAGAACAAAAAGATGGAGGACGCTGATAAAATAAATGACTGGCATCTGCAAACATGAAATAAGGCAATGAAACAGCAGCGGAGGAATAGGAAATGCAATGAGCGAAACAGATGGAAGGTTGTCGTGCACTGAAGAATGAAGTGCACCAATTTACAGTTACTTCAATAAGGCAGTGAGCAGTGTTCAGAGTTTTGGATCTAGTGAGGATTTCTTTTTCTTTCATAGCCCATAGTGTTTAAATGTATTTCTATTTTCATGCAGGTATTTAAAGTAATTATTACAGAGATTTGACAAAAAGCCCCAGCAAACAGACACCCAGCACAGATACTGTTTCATTCCTTTACTTAGGTCTGAAAAGTTCTTCCCCTCTTTCTTCCAGGCTCTTCAATGGACTAAATGGGGTTAAGATAGAGAATCAAGGTAAACAGTCCATGCTCGTCTTTTTCAACGTCTCAGAAGAAGACTATGGAAACTACACCTGTGTTGCCATGAACACCATGGGGATTACCAATGCCAGCATAATTCTTTATGGTAAGAATATATGAGAAACACTGTGTCTAAAAACAGCATACTGAGGGTTAGTTATGTTTAGATTATTCTAATTTATTTTCAAATTGAATATTTTCGTGGCTGCTTCTTTTCATGCTAGCAGCTGTGCACATAAAAAGAAATCAGTCCTGGCATGAAGGCCACCCACTGTATGTTATTCACTAATTTACCTTTTCATTTCTACCATTTGCTAGTTTCCATGGCGATTGTCGAACCAATGTAAAGCTCCGATTTGGCTGAGGAAACAAGCCACATGAACATTTGAATTCCAGTTACATATTCATATTGAGTTCATATTGAAGCAAAGCACTGATTTGTACTGAGCTGTACACTGCTGACCCGTGTGATGGAGTAAGTTTTGTGTTGTTCTGCTGCAGGTCCTGGTGCGATGCATGATGTGAATGGGGCTGCTGTGTTGCCACAGTGCTCCGTATGCCTCCTGCTGACTGTAACCTTATTCTACCTGCTGAAGTTCTGATGTGAAATTTGACACCCTTCAAGCTTCTCTCAGTATTGTACAGCAAGAACAGACTATTAGTCCTATAAGAAGAATGGATACCCAAGAGCGCCAGTGGTCCACCTTTAGTTTACTTTCTATTTCTTTCTGGCTTTGCATCGGAGTCTGTTCTCTGTTGGTTCGCCAAGAGTGAGAGACGTGAATCCAAGGAAGGGAAAATTTTGAATAATGCACTAATTTGATGATGGTAGAACTACTGAGTTTGTGTCTCCCCAAACCTTTTTGTATGTGAAAAGGGAAAAAGAAAAAAATACATGTAACTGTTGATAGTTGACTGTTTATTGCCCAATATTGAAGTGTACATTCAGATTATAATTATTGTGTCACGTCCTGTTCAATATCTGTATAATACCATTAAGCTTTTTTTAAGTAAATGACAAAAAAGGAAAAAATGCAACGTGATTGTTGAATTTTACTGTATTTTTACAGTTGTATGCAAAACAAAGGAACAGATCCTTCATGATAAACAGAATAATAAATAGTACACCATGATTTCTCAGGCAAAGTCCTACAGCATAGTGCATCCAAATTTTTATTTCCATCGTAGTGTGTGTAGAAAATGTACAAAAGTGTACAGACAATTCCTGCACTGTTTTTCAAAATGCATACATTTAGCAAATGGCATTTATGAAACACCTAATTATAGTGTCATAGCAGCTTCACGGCATGTCCACACTGAGTAGAAAAAAATCTGAAATGAGCTTTACAGTATGTTAAGTGTAATGTAGGACAGAGCTGGTCAAAATGCAACATTTTACTCAGAGTTAAAACTCGAACAGTACCGTTAACTTACTGTGCCCGTATTGCTGATGGCATCATTAACTTGTTGGTGGGTGATCTAATTACCAACATAGCACTGAAGTTGACTTCTTACTATGTTCTGGTGTTAATTGGGGAAACCAAATTTAACTTGTAAAAAACAATTTTCCATAAACTGCTAATGATATTTTTGGCTCTTAAAGTCTTGCTTTTAATGTTGCTACTAGTATGATTATTTTCAACCTTGAGGCTATTTTCCCATGTTTTTGTTTTAAAATTGCCCATGGGGACAACATTTTTTTAAATTGACCGAATATTGAGTGAGACCGCTACTAAATAGGCTGCAATGTAATCCCTGCAGGCAATTGTGCGCCGTCAAAGTGCTTGTTTTTGCCACTGACAGATAATTAGTCTAAGTATCTGACAACATTATGGAAAGTGTCCTTAGATAGATAGAACATTGGTCAAATAATAAGGTCCTTTTTGGGTAGCCATTTTTGCAATTTGCATAAATACAAAACTCCAGAGAATATTCTTTATATTGGTCGTCAGGTTCCCTCCTTGGTTGACTAATACACTTTTTTGTTTCTTTTTATTTGGAGTCAAAGAGCCACACAGGTTATTACAGCTTATTACTAATAATGTGTTTGTTTCTCTATTGACCATCAACTGAAAAACAGACGGTGCTTTATGATGATAAATGATAATCCTCTTTGAAATATCTCTTAAAATGTATAAATGCAAATCCACCACCAAGTGAGAGAAGAGAGCTAGCACGTTTTATCTTATTTACTAAAAAGCGTAATAGATTTTTTGATTTTTAAATTTGTCTTTCACACTGTCCAGGCTGTTTCTTTTTCATTCATATTATATTAAAAGTCGAGATAGTTAGAATTAGCTTTATCAAATACAGTAAACCTACATCCACTTTCATTGTTGTAAAGGTTAAGTTAACAAAGTGTGGCAATGAAAATCAAAAGTGTGTACATTACCTCTCTTAGACTTAGAGAACAACAAAAACAGGGATTGCGTTTGGATTACTAACTTGTATCTCAAGCATAAATCTATAAATTGATTTTACAGTCCAGTCTCCAGGATAAAATGTTGGCAGTTTACATTTCTGCAAACCACTGGTATGTTCACACATTTGTGTCATACGCACCGAAATTTCCACAAAATGTGGCAAATCACATTTACATTACATGTTTATTACCTGAATGTCATATCAGGAGGTGGAGGGGATAATGGTGGAGTTACAGGTGAGAAGGCTATCAAGCCAATGACTGCAGATTTACAGTATGTGACATAGACTAGAAGTGAGGACATCTCCTGCTGTGTTTATGGCGACCAAAACTATTTTAAGCCGAAACATGATCTTTTCCTACCAGTGTTTTTGTACCTAACTAGATCATAAGCACAGCATTGTGACAATAGAAATTGTAACATTTACCCCAAAAAACTTACATTTTCAATTTGAAGAGATGTAAAGTTTCAACATATCTGTGTTTTATAGAAAAATATGTTGCCAACATATATTCTTGTGATTGGGTTGTGATTTTAATATTTTTATTCATTTAAGATGAATATAAACTGGGGAATGTCCCTTTAATTAGCTTCTTCACATATTCATCATGTAAATTAACTTTACCATCAAGGTTTATACACACTTGGTCTGCCAAGTCAACCAGAAAACAGGTGTTTTATCATGTTAAGCATTTTAATTGTTTTAATGTGGAGTGGTGGGGAATCATGTCAAGTGAAATACACCTGGGGAGGCCTGGGTGTTTTTGATATTTTCAGCAGAGCTGGCATACAGCTCAAGTCCACACCCAAGCGACAGATGACACAAGCTAGAATATTTCATAAACAATAGGATAGTAAAGTCAATTTAAATGAATGGTCCGTGTAGCTGCTATGGGACTTTTTTTCAGGTGTTATGAATGTGTGATTTTACCCTGGTTTGCCAAGAGACAAATGGCAGACACTGCTCTTAAGTCCACAGAGGTGATTGTTGTGTTCTGTGGTTGGTCGATGCATTTTCCTGGGATATTTTTGAGTCTGCCTTGGACAGAAATTTCCAGTATGAGAATATACTTAAAGCACAAGTGGTTGATGATGTGATGTTCTGCTATTGTCCAGTTCACTCCTGTGCATACATATGAGTAAGAAGTGTGTTGAAGACAAAATGACAGGGATGAGATTGATGTATGTGGGAATGCTTTTGTTGTACTCACATGTTAAGTTATGTGCTTGTAACGATGGTGAACCAGTCAGCTGCAGACCATGTCATAGGATGGGATTTCACACAGAAAACACAGACAGGTGAGATTCAGATGCCTGCAAAACTAAAGTTAAGGGTCATTGTAACCCTTTTAATCCCAGACAGATGAACATGATCAGTATTGATGTCAATAAGCTTGAATCAATTTGTTTAAAATCCCCATTAAAAGAGAACTGATGTGGGAATATATTTATTTTTTTGTGTGTTTTTTTTATGTTTTAAGGATTTTAGATTTATGCATTATACAATATCTATAATCCTCCTTAATGCATAATCCCCTGGGCATTTTAAAGTTTGCAGTATTCACAATTCACTTGTCATTTTTTTTATTCTTCAATTTTATTTTTTTTTTTAAACTGTTGATTTACAATGTATGATCCCATTGACGGCTACATTGTTGACCTGTTTGATATGTTTTCTGACCTTACTGGAGGTTCAACATACAGTAGTCACTATTGTGGTATATAGTCATCGTATCATTTGATTGAGAGATTGCAAAAATGTCCATAAACTGGTTAAATGTGAATTCAAGTTGCCAGTCATTTGTTCTGACTATGTCACCTACATACATCGCTGTCACTCTTCAGTTCTTGTTTTTGTTTAAAGGAATAGTTCACTCTAGAACGAAATTCAGTTATTATCGACTCACCCTCATGCTGATGAGAAATCCGGTGTAGTTTTTTATTCCTCAAAGTGCAGCTGGAGACCCGCAGGGGTACCGTCCTGCAGCAAAAATCCATATAACGGGAGTCAATGGTGCCCGAGACAAAAAGGTCCATAAAACTACACAAAAACTTTGTAATATTCCTCCATCCTGCTCGTCCGCTGCAATCCAGGTGTCCTGAAGTGGCGACATCCAGAGTTTACTCGAAACAACGTCATTTAGTACATTTTTACAGCCTAAACAGTCGATTTTCCCTCACACCCGCTCGCACTCAAGTTTCATGTGTTTATGATGCTATCATTAAAGATGATGCAAAATGTCTTGAAATCAACAAATATTCTCATAAACTCCTCATAAACTCATTCTCATAAACAAATATAGACTTCTGAATTATGTCAGTTAATAAATCTTAATTTTTTTTTTTTCAGACCACTTTAGAACTTATAAACACAAGTACAGTCCTGAAAAATGTACTAAGCACGATAGATCAGGAGTGAGGAGTGCTTTGATGTTCGTACCAATGCTGGAATAATGTAGCTCCAACAGAAGCAAATAGAACTTTTATATACATTGATGAATCTGACTTGAAGCAGTTGGGTAAACTCGATATTTTAGGTAGACAACCATAGATGAAGTATTTTCAGCTGCGAAATTCCAGTTGAAAGGAAGTGAATGGTTGTGTCGACTCAACTAGAGAGTTCTGTATGAGCTGAGCTGTGAGAAATGTACTCTTAAGGGTTTATTGTAAGTAACTGAATTAATATCAAGTTTATATTACAAAAACATTTTATTAGGTTGGCATAAATCCAGTCAATTAGAACTTTCACTGCAGTCTAGACACTATCTTTTGTTAAGTACAGTCCACTCTCCAGAGAATGTTATCGCAACATTACCAAGATCTACATCAAATCTTGCCATAAAGACAACTATTTCTTTTGTCTGAATTTGTGTCAGTACTTCCTCTACACACTATAGCACCAACATTTTTTTCTCATTAAACAGGAATATTCGGTGTCACCGCTGCCAGAACTGATATGGATTCAGACAGACTCGGCACAATGACATCAATATCTGCATGTGTTAGATCCTTGGCTCTTTCCAGTGTAACCTTATTATCAGAGAAAAGCTGTAAAAAGAGCAAAATGCAGGGCAAGGCTCGTAACTTTGGTGTCAGTCAGGCTGCCTGTTACCTCTTTGTGTCTTTAAATGAATGGCAGAGATGCACTCCAGTGACAGATCCGTGATATATTAATGCAAATTGTTGCCTCCAGGTTTTGGACTGTGAAAACTTTTCACACAACCTCAACAACTTATAAATAATTAGTGTGACTGCATTACTGATGGTTCTTTCCAAGGTAATGAGGACATTTTTTCCACATTGAAAATGAATAATACACCCATTTTACAACAAGAGTTAAATTTATCAGCTTTAATGCAATTTATTCCGTCAATTGTTGAGGTTAAACAAACGTGTCCTCTTTGACATGAAATCTTATTAAACTTTCTGACTGCGTGATGAGTCTGAAGTGTTAACCTGCCAGTTGCATAGAGCATGATCAACACCGCAATGTTCTAATTACAACATATAACTATATTGCTTCACTGAAGATGGAATCAAAGTCCTTTTTTATGTAGAACCAATGTCAGCAGGGAAGGAAGAACAAGAATGATTTTGCTTTTCAAGCTATAGCCCATAACCAAACATCCCTTTGAGTAGCCTTCATATTCAATCTAAGTCTGGTAAAAGTGTTCTCATGAGGGTTGATCATATCCAGGGTTTTTTTTCCCTGGCAGAATGCAATAATACCTAATCTTGTTTATAATATAGTTTGAAAAATAACTGCATTACTTTGCTGTTTCATCTTTTACAATCTCCATTCTCCTTTGTCACAAATATGACAGTACAATGAGGTTATGGAAATCTTTCAGATAAAACAAATTCAATGAGGATTTTTTTCTGCAACCATCTTTAATGTAAGTGAACGTCTTGCTTGTACATACTGCCGATTTATTTCAGGGCTGGTCCTGGTCCTAAACAAGAGTTTTAGAAACACTTTCTATGAAGCCCATGTCTATAATGCATTATAACGCAGTAAGAACATACCTATAATGTGTTGTAATGCATGTAGAGTGCCAATATTGTCATAGTTATACACACTCGTGAATATTTACAATCATTAGTGTGAATGCGGACACGACTTGAATATGACTTCTACTACTATGGCTACTGCTATTACTGCTGCTACTACTACTACACTTACTACAGCTACTACAGCTGTCAATGCTACCACAACGAGTAGTATTGCTTTTCAACAAGTGAATAAAAACATCTTTTGTCGAGCTGTGCAACACTAGTATTAGTAGTGGAGAAGCCCTATTTTAGACACTCAGCAGACTTTGATCACACCTGTTGCTCTGTGGCAAAGAGGGTAAATGCACTTGTCTCATGAAGCCATGGTTGAAGGTTTGAGTACACATCTCCCCACTTAGAGAAACATGTCCAATACATTCTTCACACATGTATACACACAGTTAATTGTATAATTGATTATACTTGTGGTTTATTCTGCTGCTCTGTGGTGGAATGGATAAAGTAGGCTACAGTGCTTATAATCACATGGTCAGGAATGTTTTTTTAATGGTAAGTGGACTGTACTTATATAGTGCTTTTCTAGTCTTAATGAATACTCAAAGTGCTTCACAACACAAGTCAGCATTCACACACATTCATGCTCTGGTGGCAGAGACTACCATGCAAGGCACGACTTGCTCATCAGAGGCAAAAAACATTCATACGTACTCACACACTTATGGAAGAGCCACCAGGAGCAATGTGGGGTTCAACATCTTGCCCAAGGACTCTTTGGACATGTTGACATCTGGGGCTGGGAAACCACTTCCAATTGGTGGACAACCGCTCTACTGCCTGAGCCCCAGCTGTCCAAATATGTTGAACAAGTAGAACCTCTCTCCTTTATAAATGTTAAATGCCTTCAGTTGTGCCGGGGTTGTTACTAGGCAAGTACTTAGAGCACAGGTCACAGTTAACAACAGGAAAAACTATGAGACTGTGTCAGACTCTCTTTGCTAGTTTGACAGACAACAAATGTTAAAATACACCGCATTTTTGTAAGCCCCAGTGGCTCATTTAGCAGAGCATGTGCTCCATGTACAGATACTGCGTCCTTGCTAGTGGCTCAGGGTTCTTTGCTGCATGTCATCCCCACTCACTCTCTCCCTTTTTCCTTTCACTCTTTCTTGTCCTATCACGATAAAGCCATGGAACAGCCAAAAAAAATAAATCAATGAATGAATGATGTCCATGCATTTACTTTGCTTGCAAACAATGACCACTTATAGTGACTAGTGACAAGTTTGTAATGTCTACAAAATAGGGGTTTTACTGCTTAACTTAAAGCACTCAATGGCCGCAACCACACGCTGCTTATAACATACCAAAAATCTATGATGGACAGATTAATTAACAACAAATCTCTTACTCTATTTCCCTCAGCAGTTGTCACATCAGCTGATGAGGTAGATGGTCCTTGTATTACCAAAGAGATTGCTACAAAGTATCTCAATCACGGCCATTAACAGATGCACGCATGCACGCACACACATAAATATATATATTTACATACATATATACATATATGTATACATACATACATACACACACACACACACACATATATATACACTTATATATGTATATATATATTCACATACATACACACACAAATAAATAAATATAGGCTGAAAGACATTAAATGGGTTTGTTCACCACTCAACAAATGTAATTTGTTAGGAGCAAAATACACAGAGAGTCACACTGATTGTGTGGCCCCTACTGGCAGTTGTGGCCCTATATGACCACATATCATCACATTATGTCAGCAGCCTGGATGCTTGATTTTGAAATAGTTTGCAAAGGAAAATCACATATTTATATTATTATCAATGTTATATATGATCTTTTAACTGCTTTGTCGAAAATTGCCCTCATTTACTTAGCTAGGTTAGGATTAATAGACAGACTAACAAAATTATTTCAAAATGACTTAAATGATGACACAGACATATTCCTTTCATTCTGCAAATTAAAGTTCAAGAGTGGAGATATAATTGGATATAATTAGGACTAACAGCTATGAAAATCTCAGCAGTCTGCCTCCCTGTAGTTCCCCTGATTGAAGCCAAGCTGTGATGATCCTGATGATCACATGCAGCATTATTCTACACATCCTGCACATTCTTTTTCCATGCCATGAGAAACACGTCAGCAGGAAAAAGTATCACTGCTATCTCTATGATACCAAACATTTTCCATCATATATGGACTCAACAAGTCTAATGTTCTCCAGCATTGGCTAAATGTATGATAAACAACTACCAATGATATCCTGATTACTCCAAATATAATACCAGAGGGCAACTAAAGCAATAGACCTCATCCACAATGATGAAGGAACACCACCAAAAATACATTTTCATCTCAACTACACTTCCTGCATCAATAAAGGTTATTATTATTATAAGATAGTCAGCCAAATACCACACTGTAAAGTAAATGACCTTTACTCCAACACACAAACATGCATTCACAGCGAACCAGGCAAACCTAAAAAATGCACTTGTGACACATTTATTGATTTGATTTCACAGGGCTGCTGTCAAATTAGATGAATTGATGTTTGTTTGCTGAAGATAATCCAGTGAATGCAGGCCTTTTTTTGTGAAGAAAAAAAGAAAATGATGATACGTCTACTGGCATTCAGATAAAGTACTTATGGGCATAATTTTGAGTATGTGTGTGGGTGCAGCTGACTAAATGCAAAGACAGGTCAAGGCCATAGCTGGAGGAGAGGGGACGAATCAGAGGCCTGTACAACTGCTGAGGTCCCAAGTCAACCGAGTGGCTAATCTCCGCCTGCATGAGACTAAATCATCTCCATATCAGGGGATGTGTGTATGCAGCTGCAGTACTATACATCCTTTTCCATCACCTACGCAAGCTTATGATCTTGTCTTTGCCATTTCCTTCCACTCACATGAGCAACACAGGAGGTAAAGTCAAGCAGGCCAGAATGGGCAACAGATAGTTCCACCCTAGAGTCTTCACCCACCCGGAGGACAGAAGGATTCAATAACAGTGAGCTTTTACTCTGTATATACTAGTTTTCCCTCAACACTGGCTTTGCAGTCAAAAATAACTGCAAAAGAAGTATGGAACAATGTTCAGAAAAAGTACAAATATTTCCCAGTAAATTCAATAGCTCTATGAAAAAGCCATCTTGGGTAAAAATGACCATAGTTGTCTAATTTAAAGTCATAGGTCAGAAAAAAAACCAAAAAGAAAAAAAGACCTCAAACAATATTTGTGATGTCTGACTCTCCTGTATTAATTTGTTTTTTTCTTCTCTATTCCAGCAGTCAGCATCAGTGACAGTGATCATTTGATTCCACCGGAAAGCAGAGAAACCCCACTTTACATGAGTTTTGAAAGAATATTGATAGCATTTTCTGGTCACAAGGTATCAAACATTTTAGAACAATAGCTATTGTTAGCCACGGGCGGCTGTTTAGGTCTTTGCAGGAAAAAAGAAAAAAAATGAAAAAACTTCTGGTCCTTCATTAAATATGAAGTCCTGAAGGACCAGCTACACTAATGCAAATAAATTACATTTTTTGAAGTCCTTTGAAGCTTTAGAAGGCACATTTAGTGAATGGTGAAAAAACTCTTTCAATAACATCAATGCAGAAAAAAACAAAAGTCATATAATAATAATAATAATAATAACAATAATAATACATTAACATGCATGGCATTAGCCATCAAAAAACTAATTTGTCATTTTGAACATAGATTATGCAGATATCAGTCAAATCACATGATCCTTTGTCTAATTGCATATAAAGTACTACATGGATATACAGTAATACATTTTCAAAAGAGTGTGTTGCACACTTTAAATGGGCTCATCTCTCAAAACAACAACAACAACAACAACAACAACAAAACAAAAAAAAACGATGTCATTCACGGTCAGTCCCTCCTTCATACCATCCGCTCAGACATGTCACATAAATACACTCAGATCCCTGCCCTTGATTCTGCTCTCGTCTTCAGGTGGAACAACAACATCAGTCATTGCCAAGCTCACCGGCACATTCATTTCTCTGGGTTTTGAGCAGAGTATCCCTCGATATCTGCAGGGACGGAGGGATCACCTGTGTCCTTCGAGGCTTTGAGCAGGGCGGTCTCAGGAGGAATCTAAGGTTCCTAATGGAGTTATTTGAGCCGAGGTAGAACCACAAATTAAAACCCTGATTGTGGGACAGACAGACAGACAGACAGACAGATAGATAGATAGTGTTGGGACCTCACCACATGGTCCTAACAGTAGAGGCCTGCATATAAACCAAAGCCTAACATGAGGCCTCCATGCACTAACAAAGCCTGTAAACAAAGGGAAAAGTGCACCCTCTGTCAGTGTCCAGTACTAACACCTGGTTGCTACAGTTCCCCTTGTTCTGAAGCTCCCTTCTCCCACTGGAAACGCACCTGAACGCACTGTCAGTTCCAGCAAGACAGCCAGTGCACGGAGGGCCTTAAGAACAGCTGACTCCTTGCAGTCCAATCGTAACATGTTGCCGGAAGCATCGGCCTTCACCTGCGCAGGTGCCAGCTGGTCAGCCCCGTTTTCTTTGCCCACGTCCACTCTGCTGTTCCCTTCACTACAACGCAGAGAACAGCCACTGTCAGCTCGCTAGCAGGACGCTGCAGCGTTAAGGAGGTGGACGGACATGCGCTAACCGCTATTGAGTGTGGTCACAGGTGAGGCTTTTTTAGTGTCTGGGCAGATACTAGAGAATTATAGCGTGTATTGTATGCTTTTAAGCTACATTGTATGTGAGTTTTGTGGACTGCCGAGTACTTTTTGCTGCGGTTTGACAATGTGAAACACTGTGCTTGCAGTTTGCCTTTTCTTCGTGCTCATCACGAGCTGATTTGAGCACTTTGTGGCGCTAAGTGTTAGCTTTGCCACCATAGGAGCGCACAATAAGCCACATTGCTATCAAGGAACAAGGACCAGCTGAAGGTGATTCAAGCCTGAGTTTGTTCACTGGCTGCTGAGTGATAGAAATGCGACTATTGTGCCTCTCCACAGCTGTTTCCTCCTTGCTGCACTTCAAGTGTTAGCCCTTTTTCTCTTTCTGTTTCTCTACTAATGCACACACACAATCATATGAGGGGCTTGTTGGAAACGTATTGTAGCCTGTGGCGTGACATCCCCACGTCCACCATCTTGAACACTCCCGTGACATCATCTTTCAAGAGATCGTGTCGGCCATCTTGGCTCTCTCTCTCTCTCTCTCTCAGACACACACCACCACTTGCTTGCTTGCTTGTTTGTTTGTTTGTCGCCTTAGTGGCTGTAGCTGAAAGATGGATTTTGATTTATTGCCATGTGTACAAAAGACAATGAGAGAGAATTTGACGGTTAGACTTCATCGTGATTAAGCTATATTTGGGGAGGTGATGAAGCTGTGTGTAGAATAGGAAACGCCCCCTATGGAGTCTAGACACTGGTGGTGGTGATGGAGGATGAAGGATCCTGGAGATCTGATGGTGAGTAGAACCTAGCCACTGGCTAGTCATGAATGCCTGAAATGACAGATGACAACAGAGAGGTGATTGGCTGATAGTGTTCGAGGCAGAATCTGTTTGGTTAAATGGAGAGAGATTAGATGAAGAAACGCCCTTGTCAGATGACTGGATGGAGCACAGAGAGGTGAATGAAAAGAAAGTCTTCCTGATTGAACTTGCGCTGAGCTTCATAATGTTGTTTTCTCTTCTGTAACAACATGGACCTTCAAGTTGATTCAAGTATTTAGTGTTTACTTTAACTGGTATTGTTCCCTGTTTCCAGCGCATTTGTGACATGAAATGGGAGTCAATGACATACAAGGTTAACGCTTCAGAGAAGTGCTGCCTTGCCTTCGGGAAGTGGGAATGGGGTCTATGGGCGAGTTTTAGCAGATTGACCTGCGTTGAAATTGAATTCCAGATAGATGTAATTTGAATAACAAATTCACTCCCCTGCCTCATTACTTAGAGACATATCCTTGGCAAGTTCATCTTCAAGGCTTCTTGGAAAACATGTGCAACAACATGGCACATCCGGATTTGGGATTTTCTCCCATTCTGCTCTCACAGAATCTTTTAAGCTCGATCTAGTTGGACTGGGGGTGTTTGTGAGCAGTTATCTTCAACAAATTCTCAGAGGGAAGTCTGGGCTTTGACCATGGCCTCCCAAAGACTTTCACACAACTGTCTGTAGCCTTTCCAGTTTTAATTTGGCTGGGGTCAACATTCAGTTTTACAGCCTCACCCAGATGTGTGTAAGTGTGTGTGTCTCCACAATTCTGTCTCTAACTGTGTAAGTTTACTTCGAATTCAGTCTCGTCATTGCAATGTGAGTCAACCATCTCAAGGACATTCAAAAGAACTGGATGCAATTAGGAGTGACACCGCAGAGAAGCTGAATACTCACTGACTGAAGCACTTTGAGCTTTTCATTTTAATATTTTAATACATTTCTAAAGGAAAAATGGGAATTGAAAAAAAAAACAAAAAAACCCAAAACAAATCCAGGCTGTAATAGCACAAACTGCAAAAAAAGGAAAGGTGGCTGAATATTAGATGATGTAAAGGCCTTGACATTGCAGCTTCCTTCAGAAACAGTTTCACCAACATCACTGGTAACAATATCTTAATTTTAGAGGAAAAAAAAAAAAGATGACTGATTTATTTTGTACCTTTTAAAGCAACACTAGGTAGTTTTTCGACCTTAAAATAATGTTTCTAAACTCAGTTAAGTGGTAGAAAAACGGTTAATAGGATGAATGGTGACGTCTCTGCAGCCTGAGGGGGGTCTCGCCGGCAGAAACCGCTCTGTGTAACTTCCCAGAGCAGGTAGGTACATACCTGACGTAAAGAAGTCTAGTGCGACCTGCTTTACAGCATACGTCACTCGTTTATTCATCGGTGGATTTAGCCAGCAGCTACTTGGATTTTTCGTAAACCAATGCCATGGCCGAGCCAGCTAAAATAGCCAAGAAGGTGTTGTCTGAGGAGGCGAAGAAAAGAAAAAGATAAAGTGATAGAACATGAGCCGGACAGGGAGCTTACACTCGGTGGCACAAGCTGAGTAAGAAATGGGTGTCAAGACTGATGGCGACCTAGCCTTGATGCTACTGGATTTGTAAGTCATATATTACATATATACATATTTATTATCTTACCAACTTTTACTTTGAGTTGATGTGTTGTTATGTGGTGTTCATTGGGGCTCTATTTGTCCAGTTTATAACCGTAATAAAGCCGGGAGATAATCTAATGCTGTCCGTTTCGATAGCTTGCTCGTTTTCATGTAGTGACTGTAGACAATGACTAACTTACTAAAACACTATGAACGTCTTGTCTTGAAAAGTTGCGGATTCCTTAGTTCATGCAGATAATCAATGTAATTGTTGAACAGTGTGGTCGGGAGGTAACGTTAGCATGCTACTTACTGTTGTCATACAGAGTTGGTTGTAGTTATTACACCAAACACGTCACAACTTGCGATTGTATTTAGTAACTCCCGAAAACATATATCATTATTATATTTTCAGACGTTACTAAACACATTCACGCCCAAAAGTTGTGTTTTGGAAGTAACTTAGTCGGTGCAATCACTACAACCAACTCGGTATAAGAATAATTCAAGCATGCTAATGTGCTGTGCAGCCTATATGCTAACAAACTACCAACTGCTATGTCTCAATCTAGCTTGTTGGCACTCGAGTGAAGTTTTTTCAGGCGATTTTGTGATTCGCCAGCTCCGTCAATAAATTCACATGTATTCATTTTCCCCAGGGATGCTCATACAGCGATAGTATTTACGACACTGGTAACAGATAAATGCGCTTCTCGACCAGCTGGGGGTAGTAATGAGTCCAAACTACCTAGTGTTGCTTTAAAGGAACTTGGGGCAGGATTTGTGAAAAAATAAACATGCATTTTAAGTTTTTTAATGCTAATGGGTGATGAAGCATTCAAAACCAAAAAGAATGAGCCCACCCACGTATCTCTCCATTGCCTTGAACAGGCCGTGTGCTGCATAATGTACTGCAATTCGGTGTCTGAATTTCCCGCACAGTCTTGCGGACGTGACGTCCGATGACGCTGAATGTGCGTCCTTGGATACGGGAAGAAGACAAGCGCTGTGGACCCAAACTAGTGTTTGGGTAGTAATGGATTCTGCTACGGCCAGCAAACGACCCACCACCACACAAAGTCCACTAAAAAGTCATACTAAGAAGAAAACGAAGGTTTTATCAACGGCATGTCGTGAGTCGAAACAAAATTAGGACCAAAGCCGGGCTGGCACCCGAATACACATTGTGTACGCGTTCGACTCATGGAGGCAGCTTCAACTTGAATTGGGACTGAAAACAGATGCTGACATGGCTCATTTCCTAGTAACCAGGTAAGAAAACATTACAGGTCATGTTTAGAGCTTGATTTGAAAATCATATGAGATCACGAGGACTCGCAATGACCTAACGTGCAAAGTAGCGTGAGCTGCAAACATGTAACTTAGTCCACCGCTGTGTAACACTAAATAGTTACAGACTGCGCATTTTCCACGGTCCTTTAGTCTGAAACCGAATAGTTAGAAATATGTCCCTTTATATATGGGACCGAAAGCCCAACCTGTTATCCGAGAGGTGATGTTAGCAGCTGGCTGTAGCCACAGGCTAACGGTTTGTTTGTGTCTGTGTAGTAACATTAGCCGCTTACACACAGCAATCCCGTATCAGAGACGATATTTCTGTCCCCCAATAAGCCGTCTTTGCTTTCGCCTGTGCCTTTCAGACCGTAACGGTAAATCTGTCTGACAAATCTTTCATCATCGCAGCAGGCAAATTGCCAGGATTTCAAACAAATATGCAGCAAGATCTTCCAAACAAAATGTCATTTCCTTGAATAGAATAAAAACATGAGTGTTTTAAATAAATTGATGTGTTGGTCTACACAAGAAAAAACAGCCTTAACATGACAAAAATCTTTCAAAAAATTTCATTTTAGCACAATTTGAGCAAATTACCCTTGTGTGACATTTGTTATAAATTAGGGCTGTCAAAGTTAACGCGATAACAATGCATTAACGCAAATTCCTCTTAACACCATAAATTGTTTTGACACGCGATTAACGCACACACGCTGGACATCCCTCAGCACCTGCAGATTCCTGCAAATGTGAGGTCAACATCTGCAGGTCTACAAGAGTGGGAAGTTGGACATCTGGATGCAGCCTATGCTTTCAAAAGAAGTTAGAGATAATCAAGTCAGGCAGGAATCATTAGGGGTGTTCCAACAAGGGTACCTCACGATTCTATTCGATTTCGATTATGGGAGCTTCGATTCGATTATTGCAATTTTTAATGCTTTTTTCCATACAAGATTGATTTTGTCTTCATCTGTGGCTATATTTGTAAATAAATAGCCTATCAATTAACTCAGTTCCTCTAAAACTACACTCATAAAGTAAATAACAAGGTTTTTTGAACATTTGACTTGTATTTTTCAAAGACACAAAATATTTTATTTTATGACTATGTAAACATTTGCACTTTGACCTACTTAACTTTGACCAGGGAAAGCTCCACTTGTAGGAGAGCCCCCTCTATTGGCGGAAAACACTGAAAACAGTCAAGCCCTGGATTTAATGAGGCGTAAACATGTGACGTGACGTGGCGTGAAGCACGAAGTTGGGCAGTGATCAGTGACAACAAAGTTGTCTTCAAAATAAGAGCTTTACATTGCACCCCATTGGATTTTAGAACTGGGTTCTTAGCAGGAGGCTTTTAATTTGAAAGTAGCGACCGTTCGTAGCTTGCAGCTACACAACAGCTGACAGTCAGCAGCTACTAGCTGTTTGGTTGTGTCCGCTAGCTGTCAGCTACAGAGACCGAGGAGACGGTAGCATCTCCCGGATCTCAGCGGCTTTCCAGTTGCTCATCTTGACATCCGCGGATGAAGTGATGAACTGACTGCTGTGATCAGCTGTTTCCTGGTTTTAAAACTCCCGGCTGCGGGTCGCACAACAGTGCACGTTATCGACACCTCCGCCCATGTCCCGCAATTGCCGGCACATTGACGCCTCGGATTTAGATAGCAATGGAGGCGGCAGTAAGTGTACCCTCAGAGGCGTCAAATTGGCGGACCAAAACAGACCGCCAATTTGCCGCCTTCTGTCTAAATGCGCGGACCTAGCAAAGCATCGACGTTAATTAATCGATGCCGAATCATCACGTGACGCATCGCGATGCATCGCCACATTGATGAATTGCACCCACCTCTAGGAATCATCAGCTCTACCTTCCATATTGTCTACATTGTTTCTAGATTCTTCTATTCTCAATAGAAAATACATTTGCAGTTATGACATTAGACAGTGACAATGTGCGCGTGTGGGTTACAGGGCTGGGTCAACATAAGATGCCTTCCTCATATTCACCAAACATGTTCCGGATCCAGAGGAGACGCTGTGCAACGCAGCCTCTCATCCCTGCAGAAGTGAAGATTTCCCCTCAGCAAGAAGCGAGCTGCTGAGCCCCACATCGACCCTGCTGTTTTCACCGCTTCAATGCCAAGAAGTGAGGCTTATTTGGTGTCTGGGCAGATACTACAGATTTATAGCGTGCATTGTATGCTTTTAAGCTACATTGTGAGTTTGTGGAGCGCCGAGTCCTTTTTGCTGCTGTTTTACACTGTAAAACTTTGTGCCTGCTGTTTGCCATTCTTTGTGCTCATCATGAGACGATTTGAGCCTCTCCACTTTGTTTCAGTGTTAGCTTTGCCACTGTGTGAGCGACAATAAGCCACATTTCTATCGGGGGACAAGGACCAGCAGAAGGTGATTCGAGCCTGAGTTCGTCGACCAGCCGCTGAATGATAGAAAAGCGAGTATTGTATTTCTCCACAGCCGTTTCCTCATTTTTCTTCTCTCTCTCTTTCTCTACTAACCCACAGCACACACACACCTACACGCACCCAGGCACACTTCTGGTGAACTGATCGCTCAGAGTTAACTTAGTCTCCAAGCCATTGTTCACTCAGACATGTGGGAGCTTGTACATCAAATTCAGAACCTAAGAGTTCAGCTCTTTCCAAACCACACCATGATTTAAGGCATGTGTTAGGTCAGCTGACGCTGCTCCGCCATTGTTTTCTTCAAGCCTTGCGCGGTCACCTCCACTGACCAGCCTGTGGTATGATGTGCCCACGTCTGCCATTTTGAACACTCCTGTGAAGTCATCTCCTGAGAAATCATGCCCGCCATCTTGGCTCTCTCTCACTCCCTCTCTGACACACACACACACACACACACACACACACACACAACATACTTGTTTGTTTGTTTGTTGTCGCTTGAGTTGTCTTAGTGTTTTAGTTTCATAGTTTAGCTGCTGTAGGTGAGTAATTTACTTTTGTTGATTGAAGTATTATTATCAATTTTGCTAAAATTAATAAACTCTATCATATTGTACAGAGCACTTTTCTGTGATTATTTGTGCATATATAATTGTGGTAATAGCTGGTTGTGATGGTCAGTGCTTGGACTCATTTACTTCATTGTTCCTTTCATTTTAAATATTTCATAAATATCTACATTTAAAGTGAACCCCTTCTTTTGGTACTGTTTTCCAGTGTGGTTATTGCTCCCTGATTCCAGGGTGGTGCTTGATACTATTCATTTACGGGTGTGCGATATGACGATATTAGATCGTGAAGGATTAGAATGTGTAGACGATCTGCCAAAGTGCAGAGATCGTAGGGATTGTCTAGGGCACATTCTATAAATTGCAGTTCTATGCTGATGCACCGACGCACCAAACGTATTACGTCGTCAACCTGACCGACCAATCATAGCCAATTACGGGCAGTGACGCGCTTTCTTACCCGCCTCCTTGTTTATGTGTGTAGTGGTAGCCGCATGGAGAGCCATGGCAGAAAGTCAAACGGAGGAGTTGGTCGCTTTTTTGGTGAATCCATCTCTCATCACTCTGCCAGCTAGCCCCTCCACCTGCCGCCTCTCTCGGGTGCGGGCGCGCACGCGCACACACACACACAGGTCGCGCTTGGCCACTAATAAACGGTAAATGCGCTATATTGCGCTAATTGTACAGTGTTCAAATTACCGCGACTCCCCCATCCCCCCGTCATATTTGACCCTTTTCAATAAGCTATTTAGTGTTTTGATATACTTAAATCCTGTTAAAATGACTGTTGAATAAAATAAACAGTAATGTCTTCATTGATATTTTACTTTCATGTTAATTGAAAGCTACCTTTTATGTTGCAAGAGTGCACTTTATCAGAGTGTTGTTGTTTACCTTTTAGTATGTTTACGTTGTTTGCACATGTTGGCAAAACTGCAACTACTTAAATTAAAATCTGTTCAGAACGGTTCTTTGGCCTAAATTGTCTGTTTTATTTTTTTCGATTTATGATCGTGATAAAATCTAAATCGTGATTTAAAAAAAAAAAAATAATGATATGATATTTTTGCTATATCGCCCACCCCTAATTTATATTAATAATTTGTATTTCTTATTTCTAATAATTACTATTAGTAATAATTAATTGCTAATAACAAAACCTGCCATACCTTTGTACCCCAGCAAAGTCATTGGTGCCTTTCGTGGTGGCAACCCAATAACCCGCTGATGGACACTAGCGGTGAGTGAGGCTGTCAAGCCTTTTGGGCTTGGTTGGCCCAGGGGACTTCTGAAGAAGCTGACAGGTACCAGAAGGGCCGCAGCCTTTGCGGACACTGAAGCAAAACCCAGGAGTTGGAGGAGTTTTGGGGAGGCTGTGCAGAAAGACTTTCAGCCAGCCTCAAGTAAGTTCTGGCAAACCATCTGACAACTGAGGAAGGGAAACGGGCTAGCCAGGGCTTTGCTCAGCAGGGTAGGAGAACTGCTTACCAGGACTGGGGATATTGTCGGGCGAGGAAATACCAATTTGAGGAGCTCCAGAACCCGGTTAACAAATTCTCTGCAGTAGTCAGAGTCTGAAGACTTGGGGGAACACTCATCTAGGCTGGGGTGGTCAAGAAGCTCCTCAGCAGCAAGGCACCAGGAATGGATGAGATTTGTCCTGAGATGCTGAAAGCTCTGGACATTGTTGGTCTGTCTTGGTTGACATGCCTCTTCAGTGTCGCGTGGACGTCTGGAACAGTACCTGGATTGGCAGACTGGGGTGATGGTTCCAATCTTCAAGAAGGGGGGCGGGAGGCTGTGCTTCAATTATCAGGGTATCACACTGCTCAGCCTACATGGGAAAGTTTATTCCAGGGTCAGGGCTCGAAATTAACTTTTTTCCTTAGTGTCCCACAACTGTCCCGAATTCTACTTTGTATTGTCCCGGATAGAACCAACAGTGTCCCAAATTTAAATTATTGTCGTCGCCCCCCCCAATTATGCAGAATACATATAATTTGATCCTTTTTTGTCACTTAACCATCACACCATGGACTCTGGTCCACCATATAAGTTTAAAAAACGTATTATTTTATTAAACATATGAATATTAGTCTGATCTGTTGCCTCTCCTAGAGTAGAAGGGAAAGGAGTTGTTTTAAGACATGTTTTCTATTGTTTCTCAATATCCAGACTAATTTATCATTATGTCAACATTAAAGAATTCTGAATGTTGTTATGTAAGTCAATATGTTATGGCTGTATGGTCTCTGTGTTTTATGATTCGAACCCTGATTAAAAGTGGTATGAATGATAATCAAAACACAGAAGTTCCATAACAGCCGCATTATCGCCACAGCGGCGGTTCCGTTGGTTGTTCACACAGAGCCGAGCAACTCCGGCGTAAAAGACGAACCAAAGTATAATTCACACAGAAAGCCAGCGCTGCGGCTCCAAAGGAGCCGTGACGGTACACGTCATCATCATGACGTGTATGATGACGTGTGTGTTTTTTTCAAGGTGTTTCCCGGTGTCCTCCTATATCTAAACATGTACCGCTGACTGTTTATAATCATATGGATGCTGTTATAATGTGTTGTGATTGAGATCCTGACCCACCAAACATCCTGGAAAGTGACAAAGTTACATTTTTCGTACAAAATACATAATCGCCATCAGTAAACAGGACGCTGTCTGACTATTTCACTCGCGGGGAGGGATGCTGTTTTCTGGGGGGAAAGTTCACTGAAGTCTCGGTCAGGATGGCTGACCGCCGCAGAGATTTTTTTTTTCTTGTCTCACAGAGTCGTTGAACACGGGTCGGCATGTTCTCTGACCACTTTGCCACCACTTCTCAACTGCCTGCTCTGCATTATAGTCCTCAACCTCAGGGAAATGCAAATATATACGGAGGAGGGAATTGAGCATTTTGTTTGAGTGAGCGTTAGCTATCGCTGAGCACTAGCTAACATTGACAGTTAAGACAACTAACTTACCACAGGGGAAGACGATGAATCATGACCAGGACTTGGGATGTCCTCGGTTCGAGAGTCGGCAGTATTGGGGCTTGCATCAGGGGGCTGTTTATTCAACCACCTGTCGTTAATGATGGTCTATCGCTCTGGCTCTATGAATGTTGCATTGGCGCGAGTCAAGCAGCAGCCAGCAGCAGAGTGGATGACGTAAATGCATTTGCACGAACAGGCTAACTGCCTATCGTGAGGTGCCGCGAGAACGTAAGCCTTCTATAGTTTCGCCGCTCACACTTTTTTATTAAATTATTCAAACGACAAAGTAACGTCTAGATACTCATATTTAATGACTTTGCAAACAACACCCATTTCGATGTTTAGTTGACATTTTTTTTTACTGTCCCGTCATTGTCCCGGACCAAATATATTTGTGTCCCAGTAGGAATTTTTATGGTCCCCGGGACATCGGGACATCATTAATTTCGAGCCCTGTCCAGGGTGCCGGAAAGGAAGCTTAAGCCAATTGTTGAACCTCAGATTCAGGAGGAACAATGCAGATTCCGTCCTGGTTGTAGAACAGCGGTCCAACTTTTTACCCTTTCAATCTTGCTGAGGGGGGTTATGGGAGTTTGCCCAACTGGTCAACATGTTTTATAGACTTGGAGTTTAAGTATCTCTTGTTCACAAGTGATGGGAAAATGGAGCGTGAGATGGACAGGTGGTGCAGCGTCAGCAGTACTGTGGGTGCTGCGCTAGACCATTGTGGTGAGGTGGCCTATTAGGCCAACACACTACACGTCACTAGCACTACAGTGTTATTTTTGCTGTCTTAAGTTCATAATTATGCGGCTTGACATTTGCATGGGCATGACAGAGTTCATAACATAACTAATTACGAATAAAGGAAAACTGTACTGTACAGCAATCTCAATTCATGCAACCTCTGCTTCTATACTATATTGTTGTGTTTCAGATTTTTGGATGGATTTTTCCCTAAATATCCATATAATACTGAAGTTCAGTAACAGACTCTGATCTAAATCTTCAGTGCAATATCCTGCAATGAGAGTGTACTGTAACTCTGAATCTGACAAATTCAAAGAGTCTGCTGTTTGACTTTCATACAGCCCAGAAACAAAAATCAATAATTGCCCAGAGTAGCAGGAAAAATAAACCTGGAAATGTTAAACGACATGCATCTGAAAGTCATTATAATGGTTATCAATTTTATTCATAGCGTAATTCAAGAGTGGGTTGCATGAAGTGCCCTCCAGAGGCAGAAAGATAAACACAGTGACCAGACATGAGAGGCCTGTCATTGACCAGAGGACTGGTATTTATTGTTGTTGTTAGTTATTGATTCATGAAATAAATAACCTGACATACCTGCATCATAGTACAAGGATGAAACCAACCTTGCCGCTTCAATCTGCATACAAATAAGCCGGCTTAACTCTTTCAAGTTGGTTGCAGTGCAAAAGCCAAGGACCAATCCTGTGTGCAGGTGATACACCAGTCCTTAATTTCTCTGGTAAGCAGATTCAGGGTGACCTTGGCTGTCATCCATAGTCAGGTGACCTTCATCATCGTGGCTACTATTCTTACTATTTATCTGTCTTATTCTATTTTAACTTCTTTGTCATCTCATTTTACTTCACTCTTTTAAATCATACTCAAATGTATCTTTCTATATTTTACCATAATGTTGTCTTGTTGTTTGTTTCCTTTCATAATGTCTTTCATGTTTTATGTAAAGCCCTTTAAATTACTTTGTTATTGAAAGTTGGTCCAGTATACAAATAAACGTGATGTTCCATGGCCATAACAATGTTATTGCTCCTTTGCAATTGACTGACAAAAATCATAAAGCCTATAACTGCTTGAGGTGTACTTGAATGCAAACAGATGTTGTTTGAAGTCATTTACTGTTATTTATCTTAAGTTAACAGTTTTAAAAGGTGCCTTACTATAATATTAGAATACAGAACAGCTTTCAACTCTGCATAGTAATTTAACTGGTGTAAGCTCAACCACAGTGTAACAGCTGCCCTAGTGCAAGGTTTAAATAAGTTATTTGTAAGGAAAAACGATTTTCACTGTTAAAAACTAACATGCATACAGAAGTATCCTTACTGTATGTTTGCTTTTTTTGTTACATGTGAACAAAATATGAGCAGAAGTGCTGCCAGGTGTAAAAATGTATATCATTTTTAGTTCAGTGCAAGGTTTCAAGTTATTTAACAGAAAATAAATATTTGCAGTAACTGTTAAAAACTAATAATCTAAAAATTTATACAAACTGCTGTTTACATATTTGTACTTTAATGTTAATAATTAAAATAAAAACCACATTTTCACAAATATTGCACTTTCTTGTAGTACATGAAAGGTGTAGTGGCCCTCCTACAAGATGACAATACAAGCAGTGGCCCTAGCTAATTTGAGTTTGAGACAAGGGCGTAAGTTTGGTCTCAGCTTTGGTAGGGACACTGACATTGTTAAGGCGCTGTTGCGACATGGTAGACCTCAACCATGTCTTTAGCCTTTTTAGGGCACTGAAGCTTCGCTCAGCTTTAGCTGACGACACAGGCACAACCATCAACACCCTTACTAGCTTCTCCACCTCATCAAACAGGCCTCTTACCTCTCTTGACATTGCTTCCCTAGTAGACTTTAGGGCTGCAACTAACGACTATTTTAATAGTCGACTAGTCACCGACTATTGAAACGATTAGTCGACTAATCGGATAATTATTAATTTTTTCTTAAATTTAGCATGAGGTTGCTTTAATTATGTGGCAAATGATAATAAACACAAGAAAGGTGGGTACTTCAATGAAAAATGCATCTTTTATTCAACTTTGCTGCTGATAGGCCATAAATCCATAAATAAATAAACCTCTGTCCAAGGACAGGCAAATGTGTTTTATAAAAAATAAATAATAAATAAACATCAAGTAAACATTTCTTTCCTGTAAACCAAGGGCACATTAGCACCAGTAAAACATTAAATAAAAAAAATATAAAGTGCATTTTGTGAAGTGCATTCAGTTGTAAAAGAACTTTACAATTCTCAACAGTCTGAAATCTAACGGTTTTAACAACTGACATTTGTAGATACACAGCTGAAAAAGCATTCAGAGTTGTCCAAATTCAAGTTGAAAACATGGACTGTGTGATACAACCTGGACACAAACCTGACATGGTGGACAGACCAGGTTTAAAATCAACATGAGGCTCAGGCTATGTCGTTCAGTTTATTCATACTAAGAAAAGTCAGCATATCCACATGGTCTCGTGTGAGGCTTGCTCTCTTCTGGGAGCAGATATTTCCTGCTGCTGAGAAGATTCGCTCTGCCGGGGTGGATGTTGCAGGAATGCACAGAAGAGATCTTGCTAGGTTTGACAGTGTGGGAAAACGCCCCTCATTTTCTCTCCACCAGCTGAGAGGGTCATCCTTTTTGGCTATTGGTGCCTCTTTGAAAAACATCTGAACTTCCCTCCTCACCATTTGGATTGTTTTGTCCTCCAGGGTTTCCTCCTCTTCCTCACTCAGACTGTCAGTGTCAGACTGAAGCAGGTTATCCAGCGCTGACTTTCCCCCTGGGACATGACCCCTCCTCTTCTGCTGTAGCTCAGGGTCATCATGTATCCCAGTCTTGGCCTTTGCTTCTTTTATGGCGAGAACTTCAACTGTACTTTGCACCCTTGTGCCATCTTCAGGTGAGATAAACTTCATCTTTCTGAATCTTGGGTCGATGGCAGCTGCAAGAACAAGTGGGTTGTCTCTCTCTGCAGACACAGTGTTAAGATTCTCCCATCTCTCACTTATTCCTTTTCCTGCAATGGCTCGAAAGGCTTTTCCTGAGCTCGTCTCATACTGGGTTTGCTGTATGGACCGTTGCAGCCCTTTGACCAGCTGTGGAAGACATGAAGAAGTAGCATACTGCTGTCCACTGAGGAAAACGGTAGCACATTCAAAAGGCCCCAACCCTTGCACCAGCTCTTCAAGTAGCACCCACTGCTCTGGTTTCAGGTCAAAGTAGTGCTTGCCTCTTGGTGTTACCTCAGGGTCAGAGAGAGTTGCAGTGACTGGCCAGCGCTGCTCCATCGCGTACTGACATCCTGGATCAGCTTGTGCTCTGCGGTGTTCATTTGCTGCTGCTTCTTCTTTAGTTTTGAATTTGCCAGCTCACTTCTCCTAAAGTGCTCCACTAAGTTTCTTGCAGCACCAGTAGCTTTGTTGATGCTGGGCTCTTTGAGGGCACTGTTGACGATAAGTTGGAGGGTGTGGCCAGCACAGCGGACTGAAGACCAATTGTGTTTTTCTTCCAGGAGTCGAGCTGCCGCCACCATGTTAGACCCGTTGTCATGTACTATTGCTTTAATTTTGCTAGGCAAGATGTCAAATTTCTCCATCACCTCTTCCATCCACATCATGATGTTCGCAGCAGTGTGCCTCTCCTCCAGAGGTAGAGTGGCGAGGTTCAAAGTCTTCATTTGCCAGTCTTTGGTGATGAAGTGACACGAAACTCCAAGATATGCCCCTGTGGCACGGCTGGTCCAAACATCACATGTCAGTGCATGTCTCCTTTACCTTTAAACACAAAAGTTGATTTTTGTAAATATTTAACGTGCAAAAACCTACATGTCAACAGAAACTATTCAACATACAAGTTTTACAGTTTTAATAATTGCAGCAACTCTATGATTTTACCAAAATTAAGTTATGTATTTAATCTATTTTAATATATATATGTAAATATATAATTGCTTTTATGAATGAAATATATAATTGCTTTTAAATGAAATTTGTGATTGCTAATATGAAATATATAATTGCTCTTAAGTGAAATGTGTGATTGCTTATATGAACCGTGTGTGTGTGTGTGTGTGTGTTTTAAACAATTACCTTCAGAAACGTTTTACTGTATTTCTGCTCCATCAAGTGGGTGAAATGGGTTCTGGATGGCAGGACGTATTCTGGGTTGAACTGGGCAATCATCTGTTGAAACCCGGCACCCTCAACCATGGAGAGCGGCCTCATATCATAGATGAGCATCTGCAACACTGACTCAGTGAGGGCAGTCGCCTGTTGCGGGGTGCACGTCTGCTTCTTTTGCAGAAAGGGGTCCAAGGTGGCTCTCTTCTTCGGACTGCATGCATTTAATTTAAAATACGTTCGTCAGGCACAGTCAGGCATAACGTTAAAGCTCTCTTTTAAAGCGAAAATACGCTTATAAAATGTACAATGTACATCAAAACTTGAATCTTACCGAGGCGAGTCGGACTCCGTTTCGTTCAACTGCCCGACGTGCTTTCTCTTTAAATGTTCGTGCATCACCGAGGTGCTGCCATGATACACAAGGTCTGCTTTGCAAACCTTGCAAGTAATCTTTTTATTCGCCATATCCAGGCTAAAATGCTCCCAAACTTTAGAAGTTTTCGTGCGCGCAGCTGCTGTGTTGGACGCCGCCATTTCTGTGTACGTTGCCGCTCGTCAGAGACGCTATTGCGCATGTGCGACTCGGCAGAGATTGTAATGAAGTGAGATGCCTCACTCTGTTGGAAAAACACGTCTAGCGACGAATGTCGACAATGGAATTCATTGTCGACAATTTCTATTATCGATTTTTGTCGACAACGTCGACGAATCGTTGCAGCCCTAGTAGACTTGACTGGATGTTTTGAGAGAAACATCGGAAGTTGTTCCTTCATAAAAAACCCTGTCTATTTCCGAGTATGGTACAATGATATCCTCTATTTTCCCTGTGAGAAGAATATTCTCAATTTTTTTAAGTTTCTCCAAGTCTGGCTGGTTAAATCTCTCCTTAAACTGCACATCCAAACAGTCCAACACCTTGAAAAACTCTACCCTAAAGAACTCCGCAGGTGTCTTTGCCTTGTGGTGGCTAGCTCCACCAGTAAATCTCCTGGGTGGAGCTCTCAGGTATGTAATTTGAATGGGCTCCATTTCCAGATCCTCAATCTTAGAAACTGCCTTCTCAAACACCTCCGCAAACTTCTCCTCAGTTCTCTTCCCTTGAAGTGTAGAGCTCACGTAGGCAACAGCAGCCTGCATGCCAGGTTTTACAGTTTTAGTGTGCCCCTCTATTGCATGTCCACCCAAGATGCCTTTGAACTTCCCTGATTGGTTACTCAGAGTTCCTAGTTCATGGACCAACTGCAGTGCGTCACGTAGTAAGGGAGAGGCGCTGCAAGCACACTGTGTTATAAGATTCACACAATGTGCACCACGGTGCACATACAATGTTAGTGGCTGTTCTTTTTTCAAAACTGCCTGTGCTCCAGAGAACTTCCCTGCCATATTGGCTGCTCCATCGTATGTCTGACCTCGCAAGCAAGAGATTGGAATATTCAATCTAAGGAGCACATCAAGAGCTAGCTTGGCCATCTGCTCACCAGTTGTCCCTGGCACCTCATACAGACCCACAAATACTTCCTGTGGCACTAGGTCTTCATCCACATATCTTAAACATATGGAAACCTGCTCTTTCCCCTGCACATCCTGAGTGCCATCCATTATAATTGAAAACTGAACCACTGGCAGGGATCTGATCTGTGAGGCAAGTCCCCTCACAATCGTGTTACAAAACAAAGTCAGGTAGTCATTTTGGCACTGTGGACTGATATAATCATGTGAACGGGTACACCAAGAGGACAGAAGAGGGTCACCTGTTGCCGTGAATTTAACAAGGTGGTACAAATTACCTTCACCCACCTCATGCCCTCGAAAGGCTAGCCCCTGTCTTGCAAGATACCTCATACATCCCAGGATTTTCAAAAGGCAGTGCCTTGCCTCCTCCTGTGTTTTAGCCATTACACTTTGTAATTGGGTGTGAACTGGGGTTTTCTCCAGTGCATTCGTAGTAACGGCATGATTGTGTGCCTTGCTGGTGTGATGGCGATTAAAGCTGTCAACAGCATTTTTCCAGTTACAAAAACCATTTAAGCAGAAGGCTTGGTCATGCTTTTTTTCCAGAGTGGTCTTTTTGATGGTGTATGCTTTAACACACTCAAAACAAAGCACCTTTTTCAATGTAGGACTATAATGCAGCCATGGATACTGACTATACCACTTTTCCTGTAACTGTAACTTCTTGTTTGGAAGATGCTGTACTTCGATGAATTTTGGATCAGGCTGGTACGGCTTACTCCCCATGTCCAGGACACTGCTACACTGACTTGATTGAGGGTCACTGTCGCTCACACTGACTGTGTCCTAAAGAGCAAAGAAAACTTAAACCAGTCTGCACCTGCATCCGTTCATAACAATTCACGAGACAGGAAGACGTGTACATTGACAGTAAGCCATGGTAGTGTCTCATCACAGAACCATTTTAAGACCTCACCTGAAGCCCTGACGGTCCAGCTGCTGCTTCCTCAACCTGCACTACATCTTTACCGGATGTCTGAGTTTCCTGAATATATTTCAAAATAATGCATCAATTAATAAAATGTAGACCTTATATGATAAGTATATGCATTACACTTATCAAACTTATTAGAAAGAACTTTTGCATATTATAGGAATAGCCAAGGTTTAGGATTTATGGAACCAACTTTGTTTATCATTCAAAAGAGAAAAAAAAACATCTCCTGATAAAAAATGCTAGTGTAAAATAAAACCCAAACATCCTTCAATTTCATTGCTGATATCTCATGACAGAACCATTTTAAGACCTCACCTGAAGCCCTGACGGTCCAGCTGCTGCTTCCTCAACCTGCACTATGTCTTTACCAGATGTCTGAGTTTCCTGAATATATTTCAAAATAATGCATCAATTAATAAAATGTCATCTTTATATGCATTACACATATCAAACTTATAAGAAAGAACATTTGGATAACATTTGAAGAATAACATCTTGACACCTTTAATTATGCAAATCCAACATTTATTTTCAAAATAACCAGCATGATGATGAGATTCATAGGTTACAACTGCAAGGCATCCTAAAACAAAGAACTGCAATGCTCATGCCATTTTTATTCCAAACAAAATTGCTAATTGACATTGTCAACACCTCACCTGAAACTCTATTCCTGATTCATCATCAGCCTGCTCTACATTTGTAGCTCCATGCTGCTGTTTTTCTGCACTGTGTGCAGTGATTCATAGTTACTAGCCAGCTACTCATGAGTTTAACCCTTGTAATTGCTAACACACCAGTTATGTTTTACACAGTAGAAGACTGGTGATATTACACTAGGCTAGCATGTTTGCATTTGTGTGGGACCACATCCACTTCTCTTCAACTCGACCGGCAAACATTACAGCACCCACAGTCAGTTAGCTTTAATACTAGCCTACGTTCACTACACTTACACCTTAATAACACTTTTCCATAGTAGAATGAGTGTTAATGTTAGGCTAGGAGGCTTGCATTGTGTGGGTAGTTAGCTAACTAACAACAGCCTAGCGGCTAGGCTACTTACTCTCTGGGTGGTGATAAACTTCGTATGTCCCTTCTCTTTTTCGGTGGCATTTTCTATCTACAAAGCAGAAACACAGGCAAAAAGTTGAGACCAAACGAAATATACTGATGTGAGGATTTACTTTCATGATTTCCTGGTGCATTTAACTCAGCACAGTCTGCAGCAGCCAGCCTGATATCTTACCGTCAGTCCAGCTCGTTCAGCAACTCTGCCACACATCGCATCTTCTTCACAAGAGGTGACGAGAGGGGCTTTGATACCTTCATGTGCTGAGAACGTGATTACACTTCAGCCAATCAAATGGCAGCATCTCTAAACGTGTTGCCTTGCAGGTTACACTGAAGATTGCGATGAGAGGGCACGTCGGAAAAATTGTTCTCTACATATGCTTAATACTACGAATGAGTTTGCGAAAAATATTATATTCAATGCATTATGTAAAAAAAAAAAATCTTTATATTAAAATATATCAAAATATTGGTAGGGACAACTCTGTCTTTCCCAAACTTTGGTTGTGACTTGTCCCTATGGTCCCTATGGTCCCTATGCAAACTTACGCCCTTGGTTTGAGACTCCTGGCTTAAGAGACCAGCATGTCCTGCAAACCATGAATATTTCCTTGTGACATCGTGAGGTCCTGCTCTGGTTCCAATATAAAAGTGAGGAATAAGTTGTTTTCTCACACTGATGAGGTAGATTTAGCAAAACAGATTTGAAGCTTTATTTGGATGTAAATAATGTTTGCCAGTGCACAGAAATATGTTTTCTGTGCTGCAGTACTAAACAGAGAGAGAGAGGGTTAACAGTGAAGAGAAATGATGCTGAAGAGGGCAAAATGACATGGTAGGAGGTTCGGTGCTGTTGAGGTCATGCGTCTGTGTGCATCAGAAACTTGTCTCAAGCAGAGGTGGGCAGCAGGGATGGGCTGCTTGTCCAACAGAGCAGGCTGGAAGAGGGGGTTGTGAAGCTGTGAATGTGTTGCCAAGGAGCTGCTGAATAAACAGACTGTGAAGAACAGACAGAGGAGGTGAGAGAGAGCCAAAAAGGCATAGGAGAGCCTTCATGTGTCCTGCCCAGGGGGTGGGAGGAGGGGAGGACGGTGTGTGTGTGTTTGTGTGTGTGTGTGTGTGCATGTGTGTCGCCAGGGGAGGATGGTGAGAGCCAAGCTGGGAGCTGACATCCGGTCTTGGTGTGAGAGATTATGGCGAATGGACACTCTCTGGAGCAGAGATCTGCTGAGGAGCCGGAGTCATCCTGGCACCTGACACTGATGGCGGGACGCTGTTGGAGGCTTTACAGCAGTTGGACAGGGTTGAGGAGCAGGAGCCATATAGAAGAGGCTGATACACAGAAGGCAAGCGAGGTTCAGATTAGATACTCAATCCAATCTCCAGAATAAATGTTGGCAATGTTCATTTCTGTAAACAGTGGTACATTTCTTCATGTTTCTACTTTACATGTCTTGTCAACTTTATCTTTTGACAAGACTGTGCTTATGATCTGGTTAGGTTTAGGCACAAAAAGCTCTTGGTTAGGGCGAGGAAAAGATCATTTTTTGTCTTAAAGTATTACAAGCACGGCTGGAGATGCCCTGAGGTCTTGTTAAAAACACATGGTTTTGTTGCTACGAACATCATTGGAAATTGTCCGAAGGTCTCCTTAAAAACATCAAGTGGTGTCAAGTTTATAAATGATGAAATGATGAAAACACCTCCAACTGCTGTCATTGGCTTCGCAGCCTTCTCACTTCAGTCACGAGCACCATCTCCTCAACTAATATATTTATGACAGTCAGGTCATAAACATGTCATGTGAACGTGATGTGACACGTTTTGTAGAAATGTCACTATAGTACACGGACTGGTTTGCAGAAATTCTTTCTTTCTTTCTTTCTTTCTTTTGTGCTGCATTACATTCTTGTCAGGTTCAAATTGATGAAGACCTAAAGCATTGGAGAGACTACTGGAATAAAGGTTCAGGTCATGCAAGTCAAAATAAAAATAAAACAACTTCAGTTGCTCTGTGTTGCGCAAGTGAAAATTCTCTCTGTCCAGTTGGTACCATCCACAGCTTTTGCCAGTCGAAACACAAACTTGAGTGTTTTAATGTGTAATGAACTGAAGTGAAATTTACTGGACCACTCAGTGCAGCATGGCTATAGTTGTTTATGGATTATCACAAGAAACTGCTGTAGAGTTTATTCAAAGTGCTTTTTAACCCCTGGTCCTGTAAACAGCTCCAAAGTCCAAATTTTACAACATGCTTATGAGTGTTAGTCTTTTACACAAAAACTGAGGCCCGAGTTTCAAAATGGAGATACACAATGGATATTCATATGTTCTGTATCTGTATTTGATTGGTGTTGACAGGACTTTTTGCAGCACTTCCACTCCCAAATCCCAACACAGTCTATTACGACTTCTGTTTGATTCACATAACGGGGAGTAGACTAATTGTAGTAGACTACAATAGACAGTAGACCCTGTAGACTAATCTGTAGACTAATTGACCCCAGTGAAAAGAGAGAAAGAAACACATTTCCTTATCTGGTGTAACTGTGCAAAAGTATGCTCCGTACATGCACACACCCAAGCCAAACAGGGCTCTTGTTTTATGTTTTCTAATTTGGTGTATTGTGTTGTCAGTTTCATCAGATGTAAAAGCTCAGTTTTTGGCAAAGGGAAGGGTTACTCCTTCACTGCACTTCTACAAATTGGGTTTTAATAAGGTCAGAAGAAAAGAAAAAAATATATATATATAATTTGAAAAATTATAAATTCATTCAAAGGTGGGATCTGTTAGACCCAAAACAATGGGAAAATAAGCCAGTCTTGACACCATCATTCAGCACAAGTAACACTACAAATACATGTCACTTTACCTACATGTATTAGGTTGGAAGCAGAAATCAGAGGCAGACATCACAAAATCTGAATAAATAAAACCCATATATCTGCATGACTAGATTCAGTCATTTCAACTGACCTATTAAGATCTGACTAGCAGAGTCCTACCAGTTTCATTGATCTCCTTTAATTTCATGGACACGTTTTATTATTAAGTATTTATTTATTGTTTTTTGGGTGATCAGTGATCAGTATCATGAACTGTGTCCTTCTAAGTTCAAGCAGCATGATGCGATAAAGCAGACTCAGGGTTAGAACCATGCATACTGCGATTTTTCACAGATCTGTAGTGTTTATGCTAAAGTTAACACTCCTCCCAGTGCAGAGGTGTTGTATCCCACATGATCCATTCCTGTGATGATGAAACCTTCTCTGTCTACATCTGCTCATCAGTGATTAGATTTTGTACTGGGCAACATAATCAAGGGGTATGCACTTATTAGTGCATACCCCTTGATTATAGAAATACTGTATGTATGCACTGCCAGCCCACTCTCACTCCCAATGTATTAAAAATGGCAAATTGGTCAGTGGCTTGTTTCAAATTATGATGTGGATACCCTTCTGGACACACCTTGTAGTCACGTCAAGTCAAATTTATTTCTATAGCACATTAAAAACAACATAAGTTGACCAAAGAGAAGGACCAAAAAGGACAAGAGACTCGCCTTCCTAGAGAGCAGAGTGGCCGTTCAGCCAGTTCAACAGGACCATCAAGACGGATAAGAAACTATCGATCATTTTAGCAGTAGAAGCCTGTATCAAACTTCCGCAACATTAAGGAATATGTATGCAATTCGCACAACCATTTAACATGATTGCAATATGAGAAGCTTGGATCAAACCTGTGAAGGGTATGGACTTTGAATTAGAGCCAAAATTTGGAAATATTATATAAAGAAGAAAACCTTGACAAAGCATATTAAATATTCTTAAGGGTATTCAAATTGTTATGTAATAAAAATTGTCCAATAGAACAAATCAATAAAATATATATATATATATATATATATATTCACAGTCCATGGGATTACAAAATGCCTGCAGAAAGAAAAAAAACACTATATAGAGAATTCTTAAAACACAGAACCATATATACATATATATATATATATGTATATATATACACACACACACATATGTATATATATTGTAACGACCTTTCCTGTTCTCTATCCCTCTTCTGACATCAGCAGGGTCGTCAGCAGCATTGGCACCACCTGGGCTCTGAGAGTCTGGGTGCTTGTAACTCTCTCCTGGAGCTCAGTAGGGGTGCTCTCCTCCCAGAGACACCTTGTTTGGCTTTTGTTTGGCATTTGGGTTTCTGTACTCCTTTCTTACAACATTACACACACACTTCTCCACTCACGCATCCACCTACACCACTGATTCCAGTGATTCCACTGACTACACACGCCATGATTAGTTTAGGTTACTTTTCCGTCAATAAATACTTAGTAAATTGTCTCCTGTGTGCATCTCCTTCCTTTGTCATGGCCGTGCGGCCCGGTTTGTGACAATAAATATATATATGTATATATATTATATTATATGCTATATATTTGTATGTGTGTGAGTGTATGTATGTACATGTGTGCGCTTGTAGGTATGTACAGTATATGTACATGTGTTCAGCACATATGTATATATGGTAAATGGTCTTGCATTTCTATAGCTCAAAGCGCTTACAATACTTGCCACATTCACCCATTCACACAATGATGGCGGAGCCGGCCATGCAAGGCTATTGCAGGAGCAATTTGGGGTTCAGTATCTTGCTCAACACTTCGACATGTAACTGAGGGGAGCCGGGATTCGAACCAGTGACCTTCCGATCACTAGAAGACCCTCTATCTCCTGAGCTACAGCCGCCCAACATGGGTGTGTATGTAAATATATTAATATAATATGTGACTTATTAATTGTACTATAGTATATACAGTAGAATTGCATATAGTTGGATAGGAGCGTAAGAAGGTACACAGGTTCAGGAATGGAAGTAAATTGATTATGATTAATAACTGAGTTGTGGAGAAGGTGTGATGGTTTGTAGATGGACCCAAAAACGGACAATCAGACAGGCAAAGGTTATAAAGGTGATTTATTCAACAATCAGGGATAATAGTGCAGTTCAGGAGTAACTCGTTGAAGCAGGTGAAGAGGGCTCCGAGAGGAGAGGGGTTACTTGAGGCCATGAAGCTCCAGAGTGTGCAGAGAAGCTTAGTGGCTGGCTGGGTCAAGGTGCGGGGTTACCACAGAGTAGACGGGGTCCTGAGAGCGTCTCGGCTCAGGGGAGTCTCGGGTGGAGTGTGGCTGGTGCCAAAGGTGCGTAGGCAGGAGGCTGGTTGGTGGAGAGCGTGGAGAAGCCAATACCGGGGAGGACGAGGAGAAGAACATGGTTAACTCGGATAGAGAATAGAGTTGTAGAGTTGACCAAGGTATTTAACCGAGGGGTGAGGAGATTTGCTGCAGGTGTGTGTGTCCTGCTCCAGCCCTCCAGGGAAACCACACCTCAGCCTAAGATGCACCTCTGAACTTAAAAGCAGAATTTATTATGCTCATTTGTTGAACCTATTTAACTTTTTGTTTTGTTTTGTTTTCACATGTCCGAAATAAATTTGCATTCATTCATTCAAAGAGCGTTACAAAGAAGTAAAAACTTCTGTTATCAGACCATTTAGCAGTAGCAATATAAGTATGAACTCAAGTCAAAGAAAAGAGGTGGGTCTTGAGCTGTGCTTAATGACTCAGTAGAGTTGGCAGAGCTAATGTGGTGGGGCAGTTTGTTCCACAAGTTGGGACCCACATAAGGGAAAGTGGTCACCCTTGAGCTTCTGCCAAGGGACAAAGAGAAGTAATTGGTCAGAGGACCTGAGTGGTCTTGTCGGGTGGAAGGAATAAAAAGGTCAGATATGCAAGAGGTAGAAAATCAAAGAATTGCAAATAGTAACATTTTAAAATAAACAACTGGGAGGGAGACAGTGGAGGGAGGCAAGAAAAATATGGCCACGCTTACACCCACCAGTAAGAACCAGAGTAGCAGAAAGAGCAAGAAAAGTTTCAGTGTTCAAAGTGGTTTCAGTTTAGATTCTGACATGATCAGGAAAGCAAAATATGGATCCTCCATCTCATGTGACCTGTTTACAGCCAATCAAGCTAGGTGTAGGCTCTGATGATGAATGTGTTTCACAACCGCGACTGTTTTCCTCTCTCCATCCTGCTGCTCTGCACTCATTTTAGGCGACTTGGATCTTAGAGGGTATTTCTGCAGTATAGTGTTTCTTTCTGGTGGTACAATGTCAGCCATGACAACAGAAGCCCTGAGGGGCAAGCTAAGAATTGTATTTTATTTATTTTTTTCTCTGGTGATCCATTTTCTAAGTCTGATCTTGACTGTCTCCCCTGTGTTTATGACTTAAGAACCGGTGAAAAAAAGTTTTGTCTGTGAAAACGTGGAAATGTTTTTTTTAGGAGAATTTTTTATTTTTTCATGAAACCAAGTGAGGAAAAAAATTAGGAACACATTTACTCCCAGGTTACCATTAGCTGTTATTATGAGGAACTCACATGCAACAAAAACACAAACTTTCCTCATGACTGAAAGGACAAAGCCAACACAACGCAGCTCAACAGTTGTAACTGTTACCCCCTACTGGAGCCCCTTGGTAACTACTACTGTTGGTTTTATAATGGCACTTTAAACATAAAACATAAGAAAACACAAAACTACTGAACTCTAACTGCTGCAACTGACAGTAACCATTATAACCATAAACTATGATGTCACGGGTGGAATATTGTGTATTATCACCAAGTCAGATAATACACAATATTCCACCCGTGACACTGATGGCAGATTAGCGCAAATTATAACACATTCCTCACCAAAGTAAAGACATGACAGCAATGTTACACAACCTGCTAAAACTCAATAGATGTGTGTTTAGTGTGCACGGAGAAATTAAAACTTCCCTGGGGGAAAACATGAATGCTTTTAGTCCTATTTAGAACATGAGGCAGTGGTGCAATGCCTCTTGTAATCAAAATGAGTATTACAGAAAACAAACACTTACATGACACAGATGACTGGGTATGTGCGGCTCTCTGGATATGCACTGCTAATTTATGGACTGATAAAAGGCAGTCACTTTGGTTGTGAACTTACTTCATCTTCCTAATTCAGTGAGTAAAAATTGCATTGGCCATAAGCTTCAATGAATACTTTATTTGGTTAATGGCTTAAGTGTCCAACCCATAAAAACTTGATTGAAAGCATTTATTGTCTGGTAGAACTTAAAAGCCAGAAAAGGATGGAATTCAGCTAAGCTCCAAGAGTAATGGTTAAAGCAAAACTCCACTCAATTAAATAAAATCCAATAAGCTCCTTGAATAATGCATTACCTATAAAACAGCTCGAGATCGCAGCTTTCATCCAGATGGTTTAAAATAGTTAATCTTTACATAATTATGCCTTATGCCATAGTTAGTTTTCAGCCTTATGCAATTAAAACCCCTCAAACATTTTTATTTGCATATGTGTGTTCCTGTATACATGTGCTCTGCTTTGCAATTGTGTCACTGCAGCATATTTGGCCCAGAGGGTAGTTCTCTTTGATATTATAAAAATACATGCACATACAAAAGACAGCTGTTGAAATTCCTTTTTGGATTCACACTGGGAGTGTCACCATTTCTAAGACTTTGTATTTGTTGCTCAAAGCACATTTATTGGCCTTGGATGAAAGCAGTGAGGACTGTGAAGGTTGATGGCTGTCAGCTCATTAATCATATTTTCAGGGGGAGAGTCCTATTGGAAGATGCTTCACTGTTCTGGCATGTCTCTCCACAAGGCAAATATACAGCCTGAGATTGTGTGCAGGCCAAACCAATCTGAACAAATCGAGTCTGTTTCTCTCTCTCTCTCTCTCTCTCTCACACACACACACACACACACACACACACACACACACACACACACACACACACTGTCTCTGACTCTCTGTGTCACTGGTCAGCAAGCTAGGAAGCTAATTTGACCACAACACTGCAACTAAAGGTGTTCAAAATCAGGTTTTCGCCCTTGCATATTAGCTTGTAAATATTCTGCAGTCTAGCAGTATTCTGCAGTATTACTGAATGACACCTCACAGTAACATCATTCACTGTGTTTGTTGTTGTTTAATTGGAATTTAACCTTCAGTAATTATATTACAGTTACTAATCCCAGTGACTCTCCACATTAGTTGAGAGAAAGAGAGAGTCCCCAGGCTTATTTGCTGTCTCACCAGGACCTGGATTGAAGGGTTGGTCAGTTTTGTCTAAATCGTATAGACTAGTGCAGGATATGTTAGCTTGCAATGCAGTAGATGAGCCTGCAGGAGGCTGCCAGCTTCAACCAAAAGAGAAGAATGTGTTCCGGTCGTCAAGATCATGGTCACACCAGAAAGTGAAACAACAAAATGACCCTGTGAATCTTCATTAAATACACTGCTCAAAAAAAATTAAGGTAACACTTTAATCACACATTAGATCTTGATGAACAAATTATACAAACTGAAAATCTTTACTGATGTACATTGTTGAGAACAAAATGACGTAACAACGGTAAGTGGAAACCACTCTGCATGTCGAGGTGTCCTTGGGCAAGATACTGTACCCCAAACTGCTCCAGTGCTGGTCAGCCCCTTGCATGGCAGCCACCACCATCAGTGTATAATTATCAGTGTAATTAAATTAAAAGAGGGTCAGACAACTTGTAGCGCCAAGTGATATCACCAGTGCAAGATGGCAGCGCTTGTGTCTGGGATATTTTGGCTTAGCTTTTGTATAGTGGGGAGAAGTGGAGTCGCATTGCCATTTATTATGTCAGTGAATGGTCGGTCACAGTAGCTCCTCAAACTTCCCTTTGCCTTTTTACTGTGTAGTTTACTCACCCCTGGCATTTCCTCCTTGAGATTGCACATAATTCCATTTGATAGTTTTACTGAAGAGGGGAAATACACTTTCACTTTCACTTAAAAAGCTTGCTACGATACCTTCCTCTATGAATGTCTCTCACTGTCAGCACTGTCAAAACTACTTGCTACAGGTCAACATTGTTTTTTTCATTTAGTATTTATTTATTGGGTACTTTTATGTCACATTGTGTTATATTTGTTAACATGTTGGTACACTAGAGTCCAAGAGGAACATTGTAATGCCAATAATGGTCATCCAAACCAAGGTATGTATTATTTAAGAAGCATTAAGAATGAATATGTTTATAATAACCTTGTTTATTAAGTTTGTTCTGTTTGTGTGTGAAGGCCTGCAGTGTGAACGTCGTGTCGCCATATTCCAATATATCCTTTCTCATCTCAGCTGTTTCTTCACCCAGACACCAAAAACAACAACGCTGTGATGGAGCGTACATTCACCTGTTCATAAATATGAAAGAACAATAATAATGAAGTATAATAAATCACAAAGTCACAGGCAGCAGTTCTCTTACAATCATGTGATCATTATGAGTACTAATTCCCTCCAAAATAAAAAAAAAACTTGTTCTTTTATCAGTAATTTAAATTTCTGTGGAAGCTGTCATTTACCCTAATCAGTGACATTAATTAGGATTTCTTAATTTGCCCACCCATGGTTTCTCTTGAAAACTGTATATCAAACTTTCACAGATGTAAAGTCGCAGAAGATTTCACAAAAACAAGAACTGCTTCCAAAGGAGACGATCCGTTTATATTCCCTCAGGCAGTCAAAGCTTACCATGTTTAACAAAAAAAAAAAAACAGGCATGAAAGTGAGTGTAAAACTGAGCTGTACAGTCAAGATAGCAAATGCATTGACTAAAATAGCAACACCTAAATGCCTTACTTTTGTGATTTTACCTAGTCGCATCATTTAATTTCCTTTTAGGATTTTTGGAATTTGAGGCTCAACTCGTGGCAAGTGTCTTATCATCATTGGTGTCTGACTACGCGTGTGAGTGAGTGAAATGGAAATGTGGAAATGTAGGAAGATCTAATTGTGAATCTGGAAAAAGCTGTTTCATCTGAATATGTGTGGAGGAAGCTGCAGTCATTCAGCACAGATGTTATTGGTGTGAGAGCTTGCACAGCCCTCATATTTCAAGAATTCTGTTAACTTGGTAAAAAGTTTACCAAATGTTCTCATTCAAACCAGCATGGCACCTCTATTTACTAACTGCCACATCTCTTTCATGTAAAATTCCATGGTAACCACATTCAGCAAAGTTGTACAGCATTTCATACAGTGTCACCTGTGGGTGGCGTTAAGACTTTTGAAGAATTGCTGCTGTAGCAGAAGGCTCGCAGCCGGCAGCAGCAGCTAACAGCTTTCCGCTCTCACACATCTTGTCCTCAGTTCTTCCACTCTTTAGTTTTGATAAACACTGATTTATTCCTCCCCTTCTCTCCTCTCCACTTAGCTACAGTACACTCAGTCCTGAGAGACATCCAGACAATCAAAAGATGTTTACCAGCCATTAAGAGTTTCCGCTCGCCTCAATAAGATGAAATGAGGAGAATGAAAAAGAAATCAACAACTTAAGAAGACAGATTCCTAATTGTTTTTAGTCCGTTTTGACATTAATTAGGTTGAAATATAGAGAGGAGAGTGTGAGAGAAGAGATGCCCTCCAACTGGGAGTTAGAAGGTAGACAGCGAGACTTTTCCCAAGTGCTTAAATGTCTATCATGGGCCTCTAAGTGGGCGCTCTGCAACATGAATACAGTACTTACTGTCTGACAATTAGCATGTACAGTATATCTGTGAGCAGGATGAGCCTGGTTGTTACTGCACGTATCTTAGCACAGTAATGAATGCCAGCCTGTCCATTTTTAACTAAATACATTCATATACTACCAATTTGCTTTTCCAAATACATATGTGAGTAAATGTAATTGCTGCATGGATTGCGTTTACTGGAAGAATTTTTTTTTTTTTAGCCACTTCAGGAAATTTGCTGTCAGTCATAGCTTAGATGAACGGGGTGACAGTGACAGATGATTAAGCGAATGCAGGACAAGACTTTGACACCAGAGTTCACATCCTTCATCCTGTCAAAAAGTCAGCAGGCTTTGTGCTAGCCTTTTTAACATGATCTTGGTTGGATGTCTTCTGTATCATGTAACAATTCTCATGGCTCTGTGCTGTACTGCCAACATCAGCATGCCAGCATGTTCACAATAGCAATATTTACATGGGGTCACAATGTAGTTTAGCTTGTTAATCTAATCAGCACTAAACACAAAGTAAAGCTGAGGCTCATGGGAATGTCTTTAGATTTACAGGTATTTAGTTATAAACCAGTATAAGTATTGTAAACATTGAAATTTTGACCTGGTGATGATGATAAATGAAAAGTCACAAGATTAATGGAAATCCATCCAACAATTAATGTGATATTTCTGTCAAAGCTAAACAAAACTATCAACCTGCTGGTGGGGGAGTTCATCTTCGGGGGTCTTAGCCAGTGTCACCCATTGGTTTGAGAACCTTTTTAAAGCCTCGAGTTTGACATTGTGGCCATCGTCAACTTGTTTTCTTTGCAGCCAGAAGTGACTTGTATTTGGACAAGAGAGTGGAACTGGGGAGCATACGGGTTACTCCTAACCTGATTGATGGTTGTCGTGGTAACTACTTATCAATCACGAAGTTACCATGTCCTAAATCATACCCTGCTTTATTGTCTATTTTGATCTAATGTACAAAATACTTGAAACTAACAACTGAGACCATACACTCATTAGGAAACTGTTTGAGAATAATGCTCTTTTTCTCATAAGCTTACATGCAGTTGGATTTCTTTTTGAAACCAGTGAAGTTGCCCCTGCTGGCAACTTCACTGGAACCAAACCAGGTTCAAGGCATTTCAGCACTGGCTTTTTTTATCCATAGTTTGGACCACAGTGGTTGCCAATTTGGAACTGCTCAAACCTCCCTTTCTGAATTGCTGTATAGTTGGTTTTTCCATTGTTAATCCAGTGAGAGTTAAATCCTGATGTTGTCATGTCCTGATATTATCCGCTGCAATAAATTTTAAAGCATAAAAAATTGGTATCGTGATGTTGACGTCAGCAACAAAGTCACACAACCACACAGAGAAATATTTATCATAGTAGAGGCTGAGACTCATATTTCTCCATGACTCAATAGACTGCCTCAATAACAGACCCACAGCCTCAGGCTTTGGTTCTAACTATCACCAGCTGTGCAGACACCACAATCATTAGGTCAATCTTCTTGAAACTATTGATGATAGAGTTCAGTGAAAGCAATAATACTTATGAGTTGATCAATTGGACTGGCAATTGAGCATAAGCATTTCTGAGTGATAAAAACAAAACTCTATGGTCATATTCATGAGCATCTGGAGCATTACCTCAGTAGGTATTGATTTTTGAATTTCTTTTTCATTTAATTATTTTCCCAAAAGACTTGAGTAAAAGAGACTCATTCTCTTTTGGGCCTCAGAATTATTTAGATATGTTAGCTATGTAAAATATTTATGAACTGAAAACATTATGAATGCAGTAAAACAAACAAGTCATGGGAAACTTTAACTGAAACATAGGCAACCTCTGGCTAGTACATTCTTCCTAACCAGCAAGCTGAGTGCCTTTTCACACACAGGTGACCCTAGATTGTTATTGCATCCACACGATATCCAGAGTTCAGAGGCTGAGAACCAGATAGCAACGAGAGACACATTTTAAAATAGAAGAAAAATGTCTTACAATGTCAAAACTGAGGAAGTTACTCTTGGAAACTGAGTACAGGATTAGAGCACACCTATGGCTTGTTGACTTTAGTCTGAACTATGGTTTAAAAATGTGTGTGAACTCAAGCAGCTCACTTGTTCAAAGGAGTTTTGGAAAGACTGTGAAAAGTTGAATAATTCTCCAGCTCTTTCACTTTATTTAAGAATGACAGATGTTTCTACAGACTTCGACATTCTTTGTTTCGCAGTAGTGCCAGTTCTGAACAGACTGAAATATCTCTAACTACTGTATTATTTGTCTTGACATTTTGTACAGATTTCCATGGTTCCCAGAGGATGAACCCTAATGACTAATGAATTTGCCATTACCTAACTTTTCCTCTAGTCTCATCATAAGGTTCACAGCTGTTGCTTGAGTGAACAGCTATTGGATAGATTGCCATGAAATTTGGTGCACACATTCATGTTCCCCTCTGGAAGAATTGGAATCACATTGGTGATCCACTAGCACCAGCATGTCCAAATATCTTACAGAACTGTGTATACTTTGGTAATTCTTTATGACAAAATACTTGCAAAACAATTATTTTTTTCACTCACAACTTCATCAGTGGCCTGAATCATCAAACTATCATGCTATACTTACCTCTCTAGTGTCCCGCTTAATGTACAGGGCTCCGCAGTCAAGTTATCATTAACAAATATGCAACGTCCTTTTACAGATTAATAGTTTTGGACTGTTACAGGCTGGCCACACTGGATGCTTCTGTACTGCGTGGCAGCTGCGTTGCTGAGCTGCTACTGATCAATCGCTTGTGTGTGTACACACAGGCAGCGTTGCTGCTGACGCGTGGCTCCTGCCTGCCCTATCTGTTTTCATGGAGTTTGCCTTTGATAATCATCAAAAAATATGACATGATTTTCCTTTACCCCTGTTGAAAGAGTGAGAAAGTGGAAGGGATGGAGAGAAAGAGAAAGAGAGTGCACAGGAAAAAACTGCCCTTCACCTGTCGTGTATATTCACTTCATATCTGTGGTGTAAGCCAGTTTATTGTGATGTTTTGAGCTGCACTTGCGCACTAGTCAGCAGAGGGCGCTGCTAACTGTTGGTTGTTGTTGACCAGAGTTGAAATAAAGAACATTGCTGCTGCCAAGAGTATGCGCTTCTCTCTTGTCTGTTTAGCTTCTTAAAAGTTAACTTAACCACTTCACATGGTGTCAGAAGTGAACACACAGTGTTTCGGAAAAAGAGTCTGTCTGAGATTAGTAGATATTGCTGGAGATGGCAAAGTTTTCAGCGCCAGAGCAGTTCAACTTTTTCAGGCCGGAGGACTGGCCGGACTGGAGGCCAGATACTGGGTCGCAACAAAGCTCAATAAAGAGCCAGCTGACATCCAAGTGAGTGGGCTGATATACTCCATGGGTCCAGAGGCCGAACAGGTGTACAAATCTTTTGCCTTGATGGACGACGATGAAGCTGAGGATTCTGATTATGTATTGGGACTGTTTGATGAGCACGTTTCCACTCACGAACCCAAGAGGCAGGTGAGACTGTCAAACAGTACATAAGGCATCTATACAAGCTTGCTGCTCGCTGTGACTTTAACGAGAAAGAAGACAAGATACGTGACAGGCTTGTCATAGGGATCAAAGACAAAGATCTTTCACTCAAACTGCAGATGACCAGTGATCACACATTAAAGAAAGCTGCAGATATGGCCAGGCATTCGGAGTTAGTAAAGCTCCATAACAGTGAGATGGGTGCAGCAAGGCATGCAGATGAAGTGAAGACAAAGTCTTACAGAAGTAAGTGGAAAACCAAAGCCACAGGGGCCACAGGTGGACATAATGCTAATGAGAGAAAAAAATGTGGCAGGTGTGGACACACTCATAACCAGTGTCCAGCAAAGGATAAAGAATGTAACAAATGCCACAAAATTGGCCACTTTGCTGTCAAATGCAGGACCAGACAAGTCCAAGAAGTGACTGAGGAAATTGACAGCTTATTCCTTGGCTCCATAGATGAGACTGCTAATCAGGGTGAAGCAACAGCAGATGAAGTAATCACTGGCACAGAGCCACCCTGGCGTACCACACTGGTGATATGCAGGACTGCAGTCAACTTTAAGATTGATACGGGTGCAGACACCACAATAATAAACGAAGCAAAATTCAGCCGTCTCCGTGAAAAACCAAGGCTGAGGCCAGTAACATCAAAAATCGACAGTCCAGGAGGAAAATTGGACCATAAGGGACATTTTTTGGCCAAGATTCAGGTAACAAAAGGAAGAAAAACTAAAGTCTGTTATTTCAGAGTGATAGCTGCAAAGTCTACAGGTGACAACTTGCTGAGCAGATCAGTTGCAACTTACCTGGGCCTGATACAGCACCTTGGAGAAGTGGGTGTGTATGGAGAGTTAGGACTGCTTAAAGGCGATCCTGTGAAAATAGTCCTTCAAGAAAATGCCGAGCCATACAGTGTAGCAGCAACCCGCCGCATACCTATCCCACTCTTACCACGAGTTGAGGAGGAGTTAAAGCGGATGGAGGAGAACAGCACAATAGAGCGTGTGACAGAGCCCATAGAATGGGTTGCGCCTATGGTGCCAGTGATCAAACCAACTGGAAAAGTAAGGAGGCCTTACAAGACTGAATGAAAATGAAAAAAGAGAAAAGTTTGTCCTGCCCACTGTCGACAGCATTCTGCATAAACTAGCTGGAAGCTCAGTGTACACCACGCTGGATGCAGCCAGCAGGTTTTGGCAAATAGCCCTGGATGAAGACAGCTCAAAGCTGATAACATTCAGAACTCCAAACGGCCGCTACTGCTTCAAACGGCTCCCTTTTGGAATAACATCCGCCCCGGAGATATTCCAGAGAAAAATGCAGGAGCTGTTGCAGGACCGTGAAGGAACAGTGGTCTATATGGACGATATTTTAGTGTTTGGAGCCACAATGGCAGAACACGACCGCCGTCTGGAAAAGGTCATGGAAACCATACACAGGTCTGGCTTGAAGCTTAACCGTCAGAAGTGTAAGATCAGACAGAGCTCTCTTCACTTTTTAGGCCATGTGATCAGCCAGGATGGCATTGCTCTGTGCCCACAGAGAGTGTCCGCCATAACCGCCCTGGAAACACCTAAAAATGTGACTGAATTGAAGCGAGTGCTTGGTATGGTGAACAATGTTGGCAGATATGTACAGTACCTCACTTGTCTGATACACTGCATCCTCTTAATGAACTGTTAAAAACAAGTGTGACATGGATGTGGGGCCCTCAGCAGGAAGAAGCCTTCAGGAAGGTTAAAACACTGATAGCCTCTGCTCCTGTGCTCCAGTACTATGACCCAAAGTGGCCCACTGTAGTAGGTGCTGAAGCATGCAGTTATGGACTTGGTGGTGTACTGCTGCAGGATCATGGGGGCACGCTCAAACCTGTAGCCTACTGCTCTCGCACACTCACTGAAGCAGAAAATAAATACGCACAAATAGAGAAAGAATGTCTCGTGGGCATATGGGCTTCAAAGATATTTTATCTGTATTTGTGTGGTCTGGAGAGCTATAGACTATTGACTGATCATAAACCGCTGGGGACACTCATCAACCACAGAGACCTTGACAGAGCTCCTTTAAGATGCGAGCGACTCCTCATCCGTCTTATGAAGTTCAACCCCGTTGCTGAGTACATACCGGGCAAGAACCTGATCGTGCCCGACACGCTGTCGAGGCATCCAGAATCCAAAGTGGACGACGCTTGATTAAATGAGGATGTCCGAGCATACGTGGATGCTATTGAGGAGCAGGAGACATAAGCCGGTGCTAGAGCGCATAAAAGTGGAAACGCCAAAAGATGATTCTCTGCAGCTTGTCCTACACTACATCAGGTCAGGATGGCCACAACATGAGAGAAACGTCACCAGGCCTGCCATGGACTATTACAGGGAGAGAGGTAGTCAACCAAATTGTGATTCCTCAAACCTTAAGATCAGAGATGCTTGAAAGGATCCACCACGGGAATCTGGGTCTGAACAAATGTCGAGAAAGATACAGAGATGCCATCTGCTGGCCAAAGATCAGCCAAGCAGTAAAGGATAAGGTGCTGTCATGCTCTCATGCTGCAACGAACGCAAACCGAGCCAGCACCAGTAACCACTCATCAATACACCTCTGCAGCTGACTTGTGTGAGTTTAAACGAAAAAACTTCCTAGTAGTTATGGACTACTATTCAAGATGGCTGGAGATATTGAGTCTCACCAGGACCACAAGTGAGGCTGTTATGAGCAAGCTGCTGAGCATATTCGCACGGTTGGGAATACCCCGAAGAACTGATAACGGCCCACAGTTCGCCTCACAGCAGTTCAAGGACTTCATGTCTAAGTATGACATACAGCACACAACGTCGAGCCCGTACTACCCCCAGGCTAATGGGCTCGCAGAGCGCGCTGTTTGCACAGCCAAAAGTATCCTGAGACAACCAGACCCTCAGCTTGCCCTTCTGAGTTACCAAGACACAGCCACTGAACCGACCAAGGAGAGTCCAGCTAGACTCCTTATGGGAAGGAGACTACGGACCACAGTCCCTAAGCTGAACAACCTGCTGAGGCCAGCCTGGCCCGATCTGTCTACAGTGAAGCAGAACGATGCCAACGCCAAAAAAGCCTACGAAAGCGCCTACAACAGGAAATATTCAGCAAAGCCACTTCCTGTTTTGGACGTGGGTGACACGTCTCAAAACTGACATCGAGAAGGAATGGAGCGGGACTGGGGTCATTCAGGCTACAAGCTCAACTCCACGATCGTTTGTTGTGAAAACACCAGAAGGGGACACCTTCAGACGAAATCGCCGGCACTTGCAGATTGTCAACAAGGAACCTAATGACACTCAACCAGGGACAATCTCCACTCCACCAGACTGCAGTGTTATCACTCAGGAGTTCCCTGGCCCTGCCTGTACTGAAGCAGAGACTGTTGTTGGGATACAGACACCCAGAGTCAAGTTGACACATTCAGGATGTGTTGTGGAACCTGTCATTAAGTTAACCTTTTAGTTAGTCGGAAGGGAAGTAAAACGGGGCAGAATAATCCCCCTTCCTATTCCACCAGGGTGTGGTAGTCAACCCATTACCCTGTAGACTAGAAATGTTTCATTGTTTTAGTGTTCATTTCATTATATACTGTATATTTGTGTTGCTATTTCTTCCTTAGTCAGGAAAAAGTAGGAAAAGAGAAAAGGACTGAAAAAAAGCATTTATTAGTTACCTGAAAAAGGGACAATTGCATAATAAATAGACTGAGAATGCAAAGTTATTTTCCAGAACATGTTTGACTGTTACTGTCAACGTTCCGAATTAATAATATACTGAAAGTACTCCTGTGAGCTTTAAAAGAGGGAGATGTGGCGTAAGCCAGTTTATTGTGATGTTTTGAGCTGCACTTGCGCACTAGTCAGCAGAGGGCGCTGCTAACTGTTGGTTGTTGTTGTTAACCAGAGTTGAAATAAAGAACATGGCTGCTGCCAAGAGAATGCTCTTCTGGCTCGTCTGTTTAGCTTCTTAAAAGTTAACTTAACCACTTCACAATATCCGTGACATATTCTCCAGATGCAGACATTAAAACAGTAGTGAAATGCTGCTACAATGTCGATACGACTGCCTACAGGACGTTTTCAGGTCTATTTTTGCAGAGAACCCCTGCGGTAAAAATAGGCAAGACTCTGAATTGCTAGATGAAGCACTGCTGCAGCCTCACTTGACACACACGGGAGAGGCGCAACTCACGCAGCCTGTGTGGCTGCTCTAACCTGTTAACATTGATGCTGAAATGAAAAGCAAGGCATTACGCCATGCATGAGCTGCTCACACAGCCAGTGTGGCCAGCCTGTTAATGTTGTGAAATGGTCACAGTTTGGTTAGATTTAGGAAAACATCATGGTTTGGGTTAAAATTTGGGTCAAATTAATACTTGTAACTCATGTAACATGAATTCAAAACAAGTCAACTTTGACTTTCGGTTACCTGGACCTCACCCCCAGATTGGATCGGCCCCGCATCTGCCACATTACAGCCACGATACAGCTGCCGGAGCAGACCGCGGACATTCCAGACAATGCTCATGTGTTCGCAGACTGCGCCACCACATATTTCAGCAGTGTTCCAGAAGTGGCTCTCCAGTAGGTTCTCTGGCGAATTCAATTCAATTCAATTAAAAAAACTTTATTTGTCCTCAGTGGGGGAATGTGCATGTGGAGTAGTTGTTCACAGACACAAACAAGTCAGATAGAATAAAATAGACAAAATAAACTAAAAAGATATTTACAGTATTTACATGAGGTGCAAAGTAGCATTGAGGCAGGTTGGGTTGTGCATTAAGAGGAAGCAACAAGTTAGTGCAAATGTGCAAAAGTGAAAAATGCAATAGAGGGGGAGGGGAAGAGGAAAATGCAGTGACCATCAACAGGTTATTATTGACTGTTTCGGTATTGTCCAGTGTGGGGGGGCAGGGGTGGATAGGAGTGTAGGAGCTAAACAGCATTGGGAACAATGGTTGCTCTCCTCCTCTGTGTCCTGCAGCCCAGGCGGAGCCGGCGTCCACGAGGGGAGCCACTCAAACGCTGGGAACAGAGTGTGGGAGGGGTCCTGAAGGATCCTGCGCGCTGTCCTCGGTGTCAGGGGATATGAGTTCCACTTTGTTTTCTTTATGTAGTCTATGGCAGTGGACTACATGGCAAATCTATTTCTGACGTAAGTGGACTGCAGCCGGGTCAAGCTGCACAGAGCAGATCGAGCAAGACAGGAAGTCAGACAGGCATAGTGCATTTGGTCAGTTTTTTTTAAATAAAGCACTCTGTGCAGACTCAGGATCTATAGCACAACAGTCAGCACAAGTCAGAGTTATTGACAATAAACACAAGCTTAAAACAGATGAGTAACAAAACGATAAAACTATGTAGCCTACTCAAACAGAGTAGAAGCACAAAAATCTTGGAAAATTGACGAAATAAACACAAGCAACTTAACAATATCAGTCAGACAGGACGCTCCACTTCTGAAAAGCTGGGATATGAAGCCACGTGGAGGATGGAACAAAACAACCCTGCTCACGCCAGGTAACAGAGACATGACCAGTGGAATCAAGGGGTCAGTCTGTATACTAGTACAATAGAGGATGGATTGGAACCGACAGCCAACGGTAGCCTCTCCAAGAGCTGCATTAAGTCACAGAGCCTGCACCTCAACCTGTTTTGAAAGGGGTTACATCAGGCACTAAGTTTGCAGCATCTAAAACACACTCCACGCCGTCTCTTGCTGCAGTTTGTAAGCAGATGGTTATGTTAGTTTCAATGTTTTGTGCTCAACTGTCTCCCTTCAATGCTTCATCAGTTTCATTGATCTTAAGTGACTTTGGAAGAGAACAATACAGCCTCAGAAATGCATCAGTACAATGCAATCAATTACACAGCCTTGGATGGTCTGAAATTGCACTCCTGTCAAAGCTTTTATTTCAGGGACATGTGTCTCTAATACAAGGCAAAAAAATCCATTGTATCTTTCCATCAGCATCACTGTATTCAGTCTCTGGTGTATGGAGTGACACTCGACTGCAGAGAGCAGATGTTTACATGAATTAAATATTTGTTGAGGCTGAAGTAGAGCAGTGGGGTACCAACTGCATTTTTTTTCTGGCACAGCTAAGGAAATGAAATAGAAATTTCTTACAAAATGAAATAAAAAGCACAAAACCTAAAATACTGTTCATATTATGGACATACTTTGCATTACGTATCACACAGTAAAGCATTGCTCAAGGTCATAAGTGTCATTGGCAGTGACAACTCACAGCGGAAACCTCCAGAATCTTACATGTATCATCTATAGAGAAAATGAATGAGAATAGGAAATTGCTTTTGCAGGCAGCTGCAATAAACATTGCAGCTTCACGGTGGAGGAAGAGGAACAGGTTCAGAGTGTTATGCAGACCTCCTGCTGTGATTGTACATAATTGATGTACCAGAACCCCTAAAATACACCGTGTTCAGTCTTGAAGATACACTGGTGTCATCCAGAGAACTGCAGTTAGTGGTCGTTGGTAATGTAGCAGACAGACCACAATGAGCTCAGTCCAAGGTCAGGACTTCTGGGGGTTTAAAAAATCAATAGGTTTGTCTTGTTTCTGGATAGGTGCCACTGTAGGGAAGTCTGTTGTTTATGCACCTTGGGGAAGTCTTTTGGCAGTGCAGTGTAGCAAAAGATTTGATTTGTTCAATATCTTTATTTAACATGAATAAAACATGAAACAAACACCACTCAACCTTAAGATACAACATTTTATTATTGTCAGTCTTAAATATGAGCACACACTTTTCATCAAGAAAATACATATGAACCAACAATCCTTTACAATGCAGGGAGTCGAATAGCATATCCCTCTCCACTTGGGAACAACCCAATCTGAAGAGAGTCCTGTGAACTTTTAGCCAGGCAAAGGGCAGAAATGTATTCATATGAATCATCCAAAATAAATCCCAACAGATCATGAGACTTCTTCAAAGTGTCTTCTATGAAAATCCCCTGGTAGCTGAGAAAGGTTTGATTTCTCATGTCAAGCCAAAGTTCACATCCCAAAATGATCTCTTCTAGACTCCAATGCAAATCACACAAACATCACAAAATACCTTAAAATTAATAGTAACATCTGGCAAGTGCAAAACAAGTCAGTCATTTCTCTTAAACGGTATCAAATTTTCCTCAAAGACTGCTCTCCTGCTTTGCATATATGGAGACAAAGAAAAAAGAAATACACCCATAGTTTTTTTTTTTCTTTTTTTTTTTTTCTAACTCAGCCCATGATTCAACTGGGCCCATGTTTGCTTGGGCTGAGAGAGAGAGAATGAGTCCTGCAATCCGTATGCGGTCTTCAAACAGACAATGGAATTGGTCATATCAACATAAATATGCAGTGCTACTGCCAAAATATAAGCCTTCATGGGCTGTGATTCAGAATTGGCTGACTGGAGTCAGACAGAAACAGGAAAAGTTGTGTGTATTCAGGCCTTCTCAGTGCAGTTTCCCAGCTGAACTTCGGGGGTGGATCAGAAATATTTTACTAGTGTATTTCCAACATCCTCTCCCCGTGTTGCTAGGTTTTATCATTATAAGTTTGGCTTGTATGGGACTTACAGTGTGTCTTGCATATCCTTTTTAAAAGTCATGCTTGGTGGGAGTTTGGAGCATTTGCATTTGCTCTAATAAGACAGCAGAGGCTGACTGTTTAATGTCATGCATAAAGAAATTGCAGCACGACTGCCTACTGTTTGTCTGAGAGATGGCGACTTCTTTTCAATTATGGAAGTTGCTCACTTCCAATTGAAATAGGTACCTCAGCTCCTGCTGTGTTTTTAGTTTGCCTGACCGTAATGCATGTTATATGCAGCTGTGGGAGGTGTATGGCATGGGGAGAAACAATCAATGTTTTTTTTCTAACTTTATTTAACTTCAGGACAGACTGGTTACATAACAGAGTGTTACTGTTTTTAGCAAATAGCTGCAATCATCACACTTGGTGAGACTAACTGTATATACCCTACAGTTTTACAGGATGAGTCCAGTTAACACCAGGACGATACGAGGGCCAACTGAGAGCTTATTAGAGTTTTCCCAACTAAATGAGCCATAACATGGCCAATAGCTATGTTTTGCAACACATCACACCGTCTCACTAAATGTAATGTGATTGTGTTTATTTAATTGTTCCGCAAGCCTGCATGTCTAACCTTGAGGCTACCAGTGCTCATACTGCATGGAGAACACTGGTGCTAAGAAAAACAAAAAGGCCTCAGGTCACAAAGCAAGCCTTTAAAGAGGCAGCCTGCTTAGGTCCATATTCTCCACATGACTTCTCTTGTTACACGTTTGAAGCAGCAGGGATTTAAGAACAAGCAAATGAAGATGATTCTTTCTGTTAGTGGCGTGGGGCTCAGACCAAGGCCAAAACTTTTGGAATATGATCTAGCAGTATTTCCAGCAGTGATCTGACATTGCAGACTGTTTCTGAGAATACCTCATCCTCAGATCACAGTTCAGCCTGCTCTTTGCCTCTATGTGGCTTCTTCAGCTTAGCTAGGTTTACAAAATTATTTCTGTGACCATGGATCTCATCAGCTTTAATAAACAATATGCTCCTTTGATATTGACAAATAGCAGGGGTCCTCTTAATTATGCATCTAAAGTCAGAATGTGAATATGAAGTCTGTAGCCCTTTTCACACAGAGACTCCGGCGAAATTTCTCCGCCTTTGTTTGTTCACACAGAACCAAGCAGCTGTTTTTCCAAGTTGCCAAAGACACTACCAGTTACCACATTACTGTTGTTTGGTCCTGTAATGGTGCTTTACGGGTCATTTCTCTTTTATTTGATGAGTGAAGGACCTGTTTAGCTGTCAGACTGTGAACACCATCAGATCGACACACCCCTGATCCGCCCCGCCGGCTCATCCATTCACACAGATGCCGTCTCACCTCTGCTGCGACTCTGATACTAGCTCCAGAGGTGGATCAGAGCCGCAGAAAAACTGTTCCCCCTCTCCGCATATGAAACTTTCACACAGAGGAGGATACGGAGAATCGGCACTTGATTCCCGCACTGAAAGGGCAGTGTGAATGGGGCTAGTGATTCTCAGTGCAGACTCAACTCTGAATCGATGCCATAAAGACCATATGGCATTGTTATTATTAGGTGGATTATTAGATGAAGTCAGCGATACAACCACCTCCTTACATCTGGTTATGTATATAAAAAAAACGTCTTTATTTCATCAAGAGATAAATGTTATATTTTAACAGCAGCCCTGCTGGTTTGTACAGATCTGTCTATTGTCTAACAGTTAGAGTGTACATGGGTTTGTCTCAGTAATACTGTGCTTGGATTGAGCTATAATACTGTATTTGATATGACTTATAAAAAACTAAATCACAATTATTAAGGACAAAGCAATACACTGCAAACATTGTCCCTTCAAAAAACTGTGAGTGCTGTGACACTCCCAGAGAAACAATACTGATGACACAGCGGTCTGGTATATCAAGGGTTTCTGTGAATAAGCCTCACTTGCATTGTCATTACAGCGCACAAAAATACACACCCATGACCAGATCTAAATATTACTTTAAGGTGGTAATTGCCGTGCTGTTAAATTATTGGGCAAATTGCTGAACAACTGCGCAGAGGTAGTAAAAAAAATAAAATAAATGAACCAGTTTGTGTGCTTGGCTGTTCTACAAAAGATGCGTTGGCAAAAATATACAATTAACTGTCTTACCTCACTAGAATCTGTGCCGTGACTGTGTGTTTGTGTGTGAGAGAAAAAGAAGTGGGGTGTGCGTGTTTTTGTTGATTGATATCTCCAAGCTGTTAAGTGAGTTGTATTATGCCTTTCAAGGGAGCTCAAAGCAATGAGGCTGTGATTGTTTGTGCATATTGACAGCAACCACTTCATGTAAACCCTTCTGAAGGGATCCCAGCACAGACCTCCCTAGGAGGTGATCTGACTTCAGTTTGTCTTCAATGTGGTTAATCTTGGGGCGAAATGACTGTGCAAAATAGACATGATCAGTGGTGCCATCCTTCAAGCCAGGATGGAATAATTACTGTGTAATTTCCAAGCGTCACTGTGCTGGAGATGAATAATTGTCTGCAGTGTCTGTCTGTCTCCCTCTCTCTCTTTGTCTTGTGTGTGGAAACAAACCATGATTAGCCTGTCAGATCCAGCTGGTGATTACCCTGATCAATTTCAATAATGGCCCTATCTGTTTCATGCTGTTTTGATTTGGATATTGGCTCTTTATACACATCAAGGAGCACAAACCTTGCTCTCCCCCAGGGCCACAAAGGAGGCGAGTTCAAAAGAAATATTGCAGTACACCTGACTGATGGACTACGACCTCACCAGAGCTGAGCCACGCCAGGGGAAAATATCTGCATTTTCTTTCAAGAGAGGAAAAGATGAAGTTGAACAGAGCAGAGATCATTGATTCTGTCACTTCTCTCCCTTTAGGCCTGCTCAGTGTCGACTGAGTGTGCATTAATTTAAAAATAACCATATGTGGAAACACTCTCAAACAGGCTGTGGGTTCATACAAAGAGCATCACTGCCCCACCACTAAACAGACACACACTAATTTGTTTTAATATATCTTTCCTGTTTGATGGTGTGTTAATGGAATCCCAAGAATCCTTTAGGGCTACACATAATCCAATGAGTCAGTAGATAGTGTTTGTACGTACACAAACACAAACCGGTTCAGTCCAGTCACCAGGATTAAAGGTAGGCACTGAACGTTTCTGCAAACCACTGATACACTCACATTTTTACGTGTCATAGGCTACGTACCGTATTGACATTTCCACAAAACGTGTCATATCACATTACATGTTTGTTACCTGACTGTCATGTTGAGAAATAAAGGGGATGATGGTAGAGTTACAGGCGAGAAGGATGCCAAGCTAGTGACCACTGTTCAAGTCCATCAGGTGTGACATAACTGGATATTTTTAACAACACCCAGGGATATCTCCAGCCATATTTGTGGCAACCAAGGCAAGTTTTTAAAGTGTTAAAGTGTTTTTTTCTTTTTTTTTGCCTAAATCAAACGGTCTAATCACAGTGCTGTGACAAGAACACACATTTAAATTGAACCTAAAGAGCCATTAAGTTTCAATAATTTGTTGTTTTGCAGAAACGCCCTTGGCCAACATTTATTCTGGCTACTGGCTTGTACACTTTGCAAGAGAGGCATGATATCTACAAATTTCCTTCCACATAATAAAACCAGTCACACAGACCAAGCTTTTTCATTGTGTCACTCAGCTTTTCCACTGCTGGGGGGAACCTGAGTGGTCTGGCAGGGGGTGTGAACTATTTGCCAAGACTCGAGAAAGATAAATTAGGCTACTGTCTCTGATTCTTGCTGCTGTGTTGTGAGAGGTTTCTGATTGTTGCATAAAATCCTCGTACTCGCAACTGAACAAGGTGATGGAGGTCTGTCGTTTGTTTGCTGCCTCTCAAAAACACCAGTGGTAGTCTGTCTGCACTGATCCTTCTCCATAAAAAAAAATTGAGATGTGATTTGTTTTTGCACATATCCTGTGTTTTCTGATAATGCAAGGTATCAAATGGCAAGAACAGATGCAGCCTTTTTCCCAAAGCTCTGATCATTCTTGGTTATTGCAACTGGCTTGAAAACTGTACAGTGTACCTGCAGTCTTTTTCAATAAGAGCTGAAAATGTCATGTTCTGTGAACATTTCACAGTCACAAACCACATACTGTACATTTTGGTTTAAAGGTATCTATAAATTTAAATTTTTTCCCCCCTCCAAATGACCTCCATACTAAAACACAACATGTTTGCCCTCTTGTCTGTGAAAAAGACAACACTATGCAAAAAGTGTCAATGTGTTTTGTTTGGTGTTGAGACCAGAAAACAGAAATCCTGTGAAGTATGGTGCTGTAAAATGCTTTAGTCTTTGGGTTATTGATGTCTAAATACATGCAAAAAATGTTTATTTTCTATTACATGATTTTACTGAGTGGCTCTAACTCTCCAGTGCTGGTTTGGAACATGAACAGGAACATTTTCTTGTGGTATAGAAATGGCATGATGTTCAAACAAATAGCAACAGCATTATTGAATGTTATATTACTTAGGTCATTGACATTGACTCCACACAAGTGGAGTAAACTTTCCCTCCATTTTTAACTACTTAATTATAATATCATTATTCTTGACACCATGTTTGTGTAACTGTACTAGTAAAAGAAAAAAAAAGACAACAACATAAAACTAGGATATTTGTTCCAAATAATTACAACTTCATATTTTCCCTTCTCAAAAAATATTTAAAACTAAACAGAATTGGAAAAAATAAAAGAGATTAGCATATCACAACTGCAAGTATATCTCTATAATGCCGAAAAAATAAAAATACTTGAAGGTTAAAAACAATTCTGCTCTCAACAACCAGAATGAATGATAATTATTATACATTAAAATATGATAACACCAGGCTTTCAGCCTCAGGGTTCCTAAATTCCTTCTGCCTCACTGTCTCGGTTTGACTTTGAGGTATTTAACATTCACCACTCATACTTGCTGTAAATGTACCTTTTCCTGGAGTTGACATGAATATGCAATGCGGTTAAAAATTAAGACAAATCAATTTGAATAGGAGACACCACATCTAAAAAAATCCTCTTTTTCTGAGACATATACATAAAAAGAGACAACCCAGAATAATATAATTTAGAGAGAAAAAATATCCAACAGAATTCAATTAAAATGTAAATCATTTGTTACATCCTTGAAATCTAAAAAACAACAGAAACGTTTGTTACACTCTTATTTAGTGGGTGAACATCATTATGTAGCAGGATACTTCATGCACTCACTGTGCATCAGTTTATGGTTCCAGTTGAAAAAAAAAAAGAAAATCACACACACACACTTGCACCTTGCACGCACGCACGCACACACACACGCACACACGCACACACACACACACACACACACACACACACACACACACACACACACACACACACACAATACTTGTGTTCAAATCCATCCCTCTTCAAAATCTGAGCAGGAAGGGCAGAAACACCAAGAAGAGGAGACAGGTTTGTGAGTGCACTCCCATCGCAGCGCCGCTGCCATCCTGAACTGCTCTCGGTCCTGACAGGGGGAAGAAGAAACAATGTAAAAATCTAAAGACTATTTGAAATTGCTGTTGAATGATAATGAAACTCTTTAAGTGTCAATTATATCATCATTTTAAATAAAACATACAAAATAAGGCAGAGCTAAAAAAAAAAAAAAGAAGAAGCAGAATATACCCTTTGATACATAATGTCCACTGAAGTGACAAAAGCATTTTCAGTTAGAGAATAAAACGTAGCAGAACAATGTTCTGGATAAATCTGGATAAAAGTATTTTCTAGCACATTGGTTTTCTGTGAATAAAAGGATGTAACAGTCATTCTCCTTCCTTCCATCATTGTGAATTTATGATGATGTCATATCTCAAAATAACAAAAGGTGAACATGGTGAACATGGTGAGCTTTGGGGATCCTCCATGGTACTCCATGGTGTTAACTTCCTCCCTGCTCTGCTGCTGTGATTACACAGTGTCTCCTAGAGATTGAGTAGTAGTAGTACTCTGACCCATGGAAGCTGTTAGTGAATCCTGGATAAAGCAACCTGTGTAACCCTACATTAGATTAACATACAACTAATATGCAACAGCAAATACACTTTATTACACATTTCTGATACAGTCAGTACATAATTGACAAGCATCATGTTGCGATTACGCAAGCAGACAAGGCTGAATATGGACGTATAGTTTTTGGGATGATGATGGCGAATGGAAGCAAGAAAACAGACCCAGGAAACAACTTTTGTTTGTTGAAAATTATGTATAGAGTAAAAGCTTCCATTAGTGAGGCAGGGAGTGAACTACATTAAGTGCTGCACACAATGTGGATAGAATCAATCTTACTAGCTTTATTCATCTAATAAAACTTGTAAACATAATTCTTTTACATCAGGCTACAATCTTGGTATATGCAAATGCATAATGGAGACACCTGACACCTTATATTCCTCAGATTCAACAAAAATGAATGCCAAAGCCGAGGAAATGTACAATAAAATATCAGCTTTATTCTTTAAAATGTAATGCACCTGTAGTGCTCTGAAGTATTAGGAGCAAATCCCCAGGATTTTACTGCTAAAATACAATAGAACTGCATGATGCAAAAACTAATACTCCTAACATTTTCATCATGCTCTTTTCAGGGATGAGGCAAGTTCCATCTAAATGAATGCACTGTACGAGGATTGAGGACAAATTTTTACTTTGAAGCTTTCAACACAATGAATACTCATTTCCCCTGGATTTCCATGAGTTCACCACAGTTTCCTTTGGGGCATCTATCCAATTACTCTGCCACTGTGGATTATCCCTAATCCTGCATGTGGCTAATTAGAATAATGACGTTCATTCGTAGCCAAAATCAAAGCCATTAATACAACTGTGTTAATGGAGTGGGTTTGCTTACAAGATGCGGCAACCAGCAGTCACAAGGACGCATTAAATGACAAGATGGGTGAGGTGTCCTGCACTATCACCACAGCTCCTGTGCTTGTTTATCAGGTGTATCACTATTTGCAGATCCAGCCTTCAACCTTCAGTGAGGTTCCACAGCTTTCTGTGTTTACCTTCACTATTTTCCTGGTAGGATGTACAGTTGAAATACAATACCTATAGTACATATCTCAACAATCACACAAGCACAAATTATGGTAATGAAAGATGAAGGATACTTACAGTGGAAAAAGAGCATGCAAAAATAAAAAATGAAGTCATGTCACACAGTGAGGTGGTTAGGTTTGCAAAGGAGAAAGATGAAACATGGTTAATAAAACAGCCTGCAATCACCATTTTCACAAAGATTCACATGACTTCTGTATGGCACTTTGCTTTGCCATTCCTCTTATTCAAAGATGCTGCTTGTCACACAACAGCTTTAACATGTCAATTTGTGATGAGAACAAAAAGTTATTCAAATAAAACTGTCCAATTCTGACATGATCAAAGAGCCCAGAATTGATTTGTTTCTTCTTTTCAAACACTTTAAGACAGCAGCCCAACTTTCAGTTTGTGAAAATGGCAATGTTTGTCATGTGCCAGCATGCAGTTAATGCTTTCAATCCATGACAGTTGAAGTGCATGCTGGTGCAGAATACTAACCTTGCAATAGCGTTGAGCTAGTGGGTTCAATTACCACTAAAACAGGGGAATAAATGGAACAGAGCGACATATCGGAAACAGAACAGCAACATATCACTGACAACACTTGAAAAGCATGAAAAGTTGGCTGCTGAATGGACAGCACACTTACATACTTGACTGTTCAAACTGGTAATAACACTGACAGCTATTCATCAAATTACAGGTGGCGTCAAAAGTCCACGTAAATGCTAAAACACTACAGGATTTTACTTCTGAACTGATAGTCTGCAAGATCTTGACTTTAGTGACATGTTTGGTGACACGGGGTCAATTCTTCATGTTGAAGGGGGTCCCCAGGAACAACTCCGGGGTGTAGTGGACGCAGTTGGAATTGCAAGTGAATTGTCAATAACCACATGATAAGTTGGTAGATGGCATCACAGTCCCATGACAGTATCGCAACATATTTTTACTGTGAAATTTGGTGTATCGTTACACCCCTTTTTAACATGATAACTTTACTTTAACGCAAGTGTGTCTTTTTGGTACTTTTTGCAACACTAAGGCACAGATCTATGTAAATGTAGATACAAGCAGACCGTGGCTTGTCTCTTTTATGTTTACTCAAACAAACTGTGGTTGTCTGCATACAGTATGAATGGATATCTTTCTATACAGGATTCTAATGAGTAAATAGGATATTTTCATGTTTAAAAACAGTTAATGTGAAAGCTTTTAGGAAATGGGCAAAGGTTGAATCACACTGATACAGTGAAGTATAGAGAGTAACTTGTGTGAAAAAAAATTACGGATTATTACTTGAATTATATTATATAATTATATATTGAAAAGTACACTTAACCAATACACTAAAGATGCATGTATTTCCTGTTCTGTAGTTCTAAAATGTAACAGATTCCTGTACTCACCAAACAGAAGGAAGCTTGTGTTTGAGCTCCCAAGTTTGTTGATGGCGACACAAGTGTAGTTCCCGTAATCTCCATCAGTGACGTTAAAAAAAGTCAGCTTTGACAGTGATCCAGTATTCACAATTTCCATGCCATCAAAACCATTGAAGATCCTAGATGGGAGAAAAATAAATCATGGACAGACAGCAAAATAATGATTCAACTGATAATTAGTACCACATTTCAGTCATCTTAATGCCTGTGTGACTGACAGCTGATCAATAATAATTGTGAAAACTAATGACGGTAAACACACACACACGCACACACACATGCACACTTTTTCCATTTGTCAATGTGAAATGCAAATGTAAAAGCCATTACCTTCTGTCATCTTTGTACCACTCAAAATCTGCCTCAGGCACTGCATCAGCCTCACACTCCAACACTCCTCTTTGGCCCAGAGTCACTCCAACATCTCTGCCCTCTGACACGGTCGGAGCATCTAGAAGCAGGCAGCAACACATGACAGCACTGCGATCAGGACTCCAAGGCAGCACAAGTCAATGATATCAGGGGAGGGGGCACATCTCAGGGGTCTTTACTCCTCTTCAGAGGACTCAACTCTTAGCTGTCATTTACACCATGACCTCACATGAAATGCAATTAGGAGTTTAAATTGTGTACATTATTTATTACACTGATAAAACAGTCAAAAAGACAAAGTTTTCTATCAAATTAGCCAAACCATTTTTCCTTTGAAAATGTAGTTAAATGATGAATCGGTTGTCAAAATCATTGTAGATTAATCTTCTGTCAATCAACTAATGGAATGAAACTTTTACCCCAACTATATATGATTGGATGTAAACCTGGTGTAAACACTGTTAAATAATTATTAATAGCTATTGTGTTAAAATGTTTAATAACTTTTGAACCACAATATACTTTAAAAACTCATGTTAAGTGGAGTTTCTCAGTTTTTCAGTGAAATCACACATGCGTGGCCATTCCGGGCCTCTGTGGTGAACATAAAGATAAATGATTTAAATAATTACATGATCTTTTCATTTATGCTAATGGACTAACTGATAAACTGACATATGGTTTTAGAACTGGTTATTCAAAGTGTCGGACTCACAGTTGACAGTGATGTCTATAGTCTGGACATCTGTGTCGATATCATTCACAGCTGTGCATTCATACGTCCCTGCTCTCTGTCTGGAGATGGATGGGATTTCCAGGTACTCATCATCTGATGCAAGGTCCCCTACAAGAGTCACACACACAAAGAGGGAGAACGTAGAGATGGTCATTCAGAGATAATGTGATAGGTCAACAGCTGTGGCTTTGACTGTCATTGTCACACTCTGTGTCACTGCATGGCCTCTGGAAATGTTATCATCACGCTGGTGCACAAAGAGAAAGGAGGAAGGTGTTGTCATGAACAGTTTTAACAGTGATAATTCATCTACATATTTGAATTTGTGTTTGAACTGTGATGCTATGCAGTACATCAACAACTGTTCTGCTATTTGAAAAAAGGAGGATATATTTTGGTATTAACAGAACAAAGAGAGAAGTTCAGTCAATCAAACATCCAAGTTCAGCAGCAGCAGCAGAAGCGGTGAAAGCTCCTGTTAACTCTTGTAGCAAACTGATCTGGTGTGACAGGCAAATTTCACAAAGCTACATGTGTGTCAGAACTTACACAAGTAAATATCATGACATCTGTCTCTGTCTGTGATGCTCCTCTATTGTTTCTTTCAACACTTACAAAGACTGGTTCTTGAGCTCACTGACATATTTCAGAGGACATTACAGCACTTGGTGATTAGTGCTTTGTTAAGCCCCCACTCATTATCACTCGTCTGTCAGAACTTTGATATTCTGCTCTTTTGTGTGTACCTCTTAAGCCTGCAAGCACACCACAAGAAGTACTCAGATATGAGAATCTGAACAGGGGAAAATGCCAGCCGTGTTACTTTTTCTTGTATCAATTTGATACGCTTGACAGAGACACTTAACACAGCACTCAACGTAAAGAACAAAAGACATAATTGACTTCAAGCCTCCTCCCAAGATGTTGGTAGGTGACAGCAATAAATTGCACAAGGATTCACTTTGCTGGGTTTAGACACATTACTGAATTGCACCTGGGAAAGCTGTTACAGGGAGAAGTCCTCACGTACACACCAATCACCTGACGAGGAGTATCAGGAGGACTCATGTAGGTGTGTAGGTTCCACTTGGTTTCTTTTCTGCTCGGCTATCTCTCAGAAGAGGATACTCCATTTGGCCAATAGAGACCGCACTGTCAGTAAAGCCACACTGCGATCCTCTGCGGAGACTTAATCAAGACAAGGCTGCCAACTGATGCACCTTCTCAAAGTCCTCACATCAAGCATCAGGTTTATGGCAAGCTGCTTCACATTACTTGCATAAACAGCTGTCCTTCAGAGTGAAGCATGAAATCAATGTTTCTCTAGAGTTCATCACCACAGATGTAAGAAAAACTTGACAATAATAGCTGTAACACAGCTATTACATTCCTCACATATGTCTACTATTAGGCTAATAGTAATGATATTTCTGATATGTATGGATGCCTGCTGATGTTCAAAGCCTTGTTTCATACCCTAGCAGGGTTCCAGCTGTTTATTATAATGGCATGAAACACTGAGCTCCTCTGCTAACTAAAGAATGTATTATTACTTTATGTATCGTTCTGAGGAAAACTGGGAGAACAGCAACAGGACATACATACACTTACAGTATGTACATAACAGGCCATGTATTGAATGAGTGAGGTGGTTATTATTGACTACATGAAGTGATAAAGAGACAAGATGTGTCAGGAGCTCTCAGTTCAGCAGGTGATTGAGTTGTGTGTTAGCTTTTCAGTAACTAGTCAAAGCCACATGTTCGGGAAAAAGAAAACCCTGTGAGTTTGTAACGGCTGTGGAAAGTAGACAGAAGTCTAAATCCACCATATTCAGGTGGGAATGTGAAACCCAGATCCATAAAATGTATTCCTGGTTCAAGGTTAGAAAAAATACTTGCTCTATTATCTAAACCTGCTAGGCCAGTGATTCCCAGAGTGTGGGACACGGCCCACCAGTGGTACTGCAGGTGGGCAGTGAGAGGTCATTTACAATAAATAAATACATTTTAATTTTCAATTTTGTCATTAGGTTTGAAATGACCATATAATATTGTGATGATTAAAAATGTACATTTAAAAAAGTAATAAGGACTTGTAAAACAAGGGAGTTAAATTACATTTTACTCTTCATTTATCTGACCTATTCTTAAATGGTGTAGTGTTGAATTTCCGTTGATGTGTGTACCATCTTCCGACCTTAACCTGCTGACGGGTATTGTAGGAAATGCAATTTTGTCAGGAGGACAACAATATTTGACTGGAGAATAGAGCCTGACCGATAAAGGATTTTTAAGGCCGATACCGATACAAATATTTGGTGATTTAAAAATCCGATATTCCGATATATCGGCCGATATATATATATATATATATATATATATATATATATATAGAAAAAAATTAATCCAGAAATGCGTAACAAAACATAAACAGATTTCCGTAACATTAGTTATTTGTAGTTATTTATGAGTCCTCACTGAAATAATATGATAATGCAGTTTAAAAATAAACTTGTTTGTTTTATTGTCACAACAGAACAGAGGAATCTCAAAATTACTAGCTAAGTCAGTTTCACTCTCGGCTTACACGTAACAGCAGCAAAACTGGACATGGTAGTCACAAATATTGTCATGCTTATTTGAGTTAAGAGAACTGATGGGGATGTTCTTTTAATTGTTATTCAAGCATGGAACGCCAACACTCATAACATAGTTGAAGGGTGTTTTTATTTTATTTTTTAAATATTCATTTATCGGCCATTATAAATGCCGATACCGATAGTTTGGAAAATGCCTAATATCGGCCGATAATATCGGCCAGCCAATATATCGGTCGGGCTCTACTGGAGAACAGACTTTGACACAACATTGAAACATATCTTATATTGTGTCAATGACGAGGAACTGTGACTGCATGAAATATATGCAAGTTTATATATTTTTGTGTGTATTGTACATGCATTATTAATTTGAACTGCATTGCTTTAGGGAATAATTAATCTCAATCCCATGTATTGATCAGAGTTGTGATTAAGGATCTAGGTGGGCCCCAGAAGATTTTCTAATCACAAATTTGTGTCATTCTTAAGTTTGGGAATGGCTGTCCTCAGCAAACATATCTTATCAACATTTTCTTTAAAAATGTCATTTATAGTGGCAGACACATAGCCCAGCAATGATAATGTTACAACCAAATTCTCGTCTGATCAACTATGTGTACAGCATCAACAGTGAGAGTTAAGTATTAATTCAGAGCAGCTGTTGACAACAGACGAGCCCGGACTCAGAGGGGAATAGCACTAGCATATCGTAACAAAATATTGGTGAAATGAACTAGTTTCGTGGCAGATAATGCTCATAGAGGCTGCGCTTCGGTGCCCCGTCACTCGCATTATATGGATATATCAGCGCTACACTGGATCTAATTTCGTCCGAACGACTTCAAATGACACCAAAGTTATCTGGGTGAGTAAATGATCATATATTTTGCTAGAAATAAGGTCCAGGTTGTAAAAAACGGTAGTTATCCTTTAAGACAATATGCTATACAAAAAAGTTTTAAAATTAATTAAATCAAAAATAATGTAGTAAGTCTTTTTTGTGCCCAAACAAACCTCATTCTAGAGGGCTTGGATTAACAACATATTCTATTGTTTTAGGGTTATCTTGGACTTCTTGATCATATTACGTCACCATCACCAGTCAGTTTACGCCACACTCTTTGCAAATTTTCTTCCTGAGGCAACTCTGTAGTAAATCATGACCCTCCTGTAAAACATGCAGTACACCCTATCATCATCATATTATTGTCTTTCAGTACACATAATGCTCCCCAGCTTCCAGAGCCTCAGCTGGCTTAGCACTGGTCACAACCCTTCAAATCCATCATCTCATTCACAGAAACTCATCTGCATGTTCACTCATTTAAATGTAAAGTGGTGAGCCAGTACCATGCAAATTATCTTGCATTACAAATAAAATAACAAATCATTATCATCTTGTTGGTCTATCCCCTCATGGTTGCACTACTGAGCCCCTTCATGTGCCTCCACCAGTTGCCCAACTGTGCAAGTGAAGCCATTGAAAACAGCTGACACCATGTGCCAAAGAATGGTGTCTCTCTTTATGCTCACTAGAGAGAGAACAAATGTTGTCTCAGTAGAAACAAAGAGTTCACAGGACACTTCAGCGCCCACTACGGCACTACCAAAGCTCTGAAAAATACACAAAGAGGCCCTCATTATAGCATTCTTCCATTTTAATGGGTATGCGTTCACAAGGAAAACATTCATGACTGCTGATAGTTTCCACCTAGGGCAAAGTAATTTTTCTTAACTCTAAGTGAGCTGCCTCTCTAATTTATGAGTCTTGGTTAAAGAGGACTGCTGGGTTTGTGACCAAGTCATTAGGAGGATAGCACTGTGTCCTGCACTGCCATCAAAGTGACATGGCAGGGCATTGGGGAGACCAGACAGTAGGAGGTGGTCAGGAGAAGAAAGCAAAGAGAGCCAGAAAGTCTCGGGAGAGTCCGGAAGAAGATAATGTACCCTCTCCGTGTCCCTGAAATGCCATCCTCAAACTCAAGGGCAAAGAAGAAAATGGGGTTGAGAAAAGAAAGAGAGAAAGATATTTGTGTGCAGGGCAAGGGGAACAACTTTGGAGAGGGGAAAAAAAACAGGAGAGCAGATGCTTGAAGGATATAGGCATTTAAGGAGAGAGAGCAAGGGGATATGGTGAGGTGGGATTTAAATTGATGAATCCAAGCTGGGGGAGAGAAAGAAATAGAAGCAGGATGGCAGATAGGAGCTGTTAACAGACAGAAAAGCACACATAACAGGAGAGCGAGTGGGAGTGGATATGTGTTACCAGTGTTGTCTTGAGGGAAAGGTAGTCAAAGTGAAATGTAGCGAAGAAGGAGTGACAAAGCTTTTGTTAGTCAGACAAACTGAGAATGAATGCTTATTTAAAAGATGTTCAATAAGACAACAAAGGAGAGAGACCGACTGTGGCTGCAATGCAGCTGAGTCTTAAACTGAGCCTCTGCTGCTGCTGTGCGAGGTACAGATATAGATAGTTATTTTTCCACTGATTATCAGCCTTCGGCATATGAAATTTCTTAATGTGCCAGGCCTCCTTTGATGCATCATCCTCTTTGAAGGAAACAAACATAAAAGGGGAGAGCGGGAAATGAATCATAGAAATACAGTAGCACAGGGTTCTACGTATTACCACCATGCACTAAGGCAGCTTTGCCTCTATTGAGGAGGTTTGCCAGCGAAGAAAATATGTTGTGACAGTGTAGTTGAGATTTGACCCATCAATAGGTTTATATTTTTGAGCATACAAAGAAAAATGAAAACCATGGCTGCAACTAATCTCTCAGGCCACAAGTCCATTTCACATATACTATAGGGGAAGCAGCTGTGTGAGTAAAGGATACAAGTGAGTCAAAGCTATGGAGAAAGTACAGTAAGTGAGTGTGAAAGGATGAAACACACTTATGTTCCTGCTTCTGTACACTAAATTAAAAAAATGCACTGCTAATGAGAGTTTAACAATTTCCCTAAAAAGCTGTTTACAACCCAATCACATTAGTTGACTCAGTAGAAATGAGCAAGATTGGTCTCAATGACTGTCATCAAAGTAACTACTGAAACTACAAATCAAAGGATTTCAAAGGTTTTTTTTTCTGAACAGAATATAAACTCTTACAAAGAATTTCTAAAACTCATTTCTCAGTTTCCACTTATAGCAATGTACATATAATTCACCAGATAATATAGAAATGACCAAACTCTATACTCAAGTTATCACTAACATTACTAATACTTCCATCATACAGCCCACAGTACACTCTATAAGATTTGATACAATGTAGATTTCAAACAACCAGGACTGAATACCCTGATACAAGGGACCTACCTACCTACCTACCTACCTACCACTTCATTATAAAATACTAGCTCACAAATGTGTGAATATAATGAATAAATACATTTCTGTTGTGGCAAGGGAAAATAAATAAATAAATAAACTGCTGGCATTTCATGTTTCTGCAAACTGTAGACACACATGACATTTCCGACATTGTGATTACTACAATTTCTGTCATATCACATTCACATCATATGTATAGGAGCTGACTTTCATGTTGGGATGGCGGTGGCATGACAGCTGATGCTTGCTAAGCCTAAGCCTGCCTCTTATGCTCTTGACCCATGAAGCTATGGCTGCAGGAGAGTGAAAAAAAATTAAATAAAATAATTTAACAAAGATAAATTAAGATTGTAATCAAGCAACTATTACATTTCTCTTGCTGTTCGAAAAGAAAAAGAAAAAACGTTAAGGAGTTGCCGAGGAGGCTGTTTACTCAGGAGATTTTTAAGTAGTAATTTGAGCTTTGATCTGCATTTAGCTCATGTAAACTGGTTCATCTCATAACCAGAGAGTGTTTTGCTGCTATTCATCTCACAAACAAAACTCTCTTGTTAGGTAAAGACATGTATAGAGATGATTTATTTTTTAGTAATGAAACCCAGGGAAGACAGGTACAGACCAACTGATTGTCATAAGGAATTTGGGGTAATTCTCAGTTTTCCTCTGTTGGTTAAAATCTTCAATTTAACTTGTAATGCAGTAATTGATGATTATCATTGCAGGAGCTGAGGGCAACAGTATTCAACACTGCCAATTTACAAAATCATCTAGTCTTTTGGGTCAACATTCCATACAGCTACAGATCCTACAGGTCTATTCAATTTGTCTAGTGGTGTTTTAGAATTCCAGGGGACCCCATATGTGCTTATTGCTTTACTCTATGTTTTACTAGTTTAACATAGAGATCATAAGAGTCTAAAAGCCCATTATGACCATAGAGGCCGTGTGTAGTGACCTTCACTATCCTCCACAATATTGTTTCTGGGGAAGAATGAGAAACAGTATTGTTATTAGGTATTCTCAAAGTCTAGAGAAAGAAAAATTGTGAGTGTGTAGTCAGCATTACATTCTACTGATTACATTGAGTTATATCCTGTGTACAAAAGGAATGTCTGGCCTGATGGTTTACACTAATGAAAGGGGCTTGTGTCACAAGACACAGTAGGATTCATCCTCTGGGGAGCATAAATATCCACAGCAATATCCACGCTCATTAGGTACATTGTATGAAGAGCCTCTTGTCTTCAGAAAAAAAACAAACAATCATATAGGTTGAAAATTAGATGCTCAGGTTTAACAAGTCCAGTGTGAAACCAGGGGACACCAGTGAGTTATTTTAAAGCACCACTAGGTAGTTTATACTCATTACTACCCCCGGCTGGTTGAGAAGCGCAATTATCTGTTATTAGTGTCGTAAATACTGTCACTGTATGAGCATCCCTGGGTAAAATGAATACATGTGAATTTGTTGACAGAGCCAACAGAGTGCCAACAACATGCTAGATTCAGAGATAGCAGTTGGTAGTTTGTTAGCATATAGGCTGCACAGCACATTAGCATGCTAGAATTATTCTCATACCGAGTTGGTTATAGTGATTGCACCGACTAAGTTACTTCCAAAACACGACGCTTGGGCGTGAATGTGTTTGGTAACGTCTGAAAATATAACTATGTTTTCGGGAGTTACTAAATACAATCGCAAGTACACGTTGTGTTCGACGTAATAACTACAACCAACTCGGTATGACAACAGTAAGTAGCATGCTAACGTTACCTCCCGATCACACTGTTCAACAATTATGTTGATTATCTGCATGAACTAAGGAATCTGCAACTTTTCAAGACAAGACATTCAAAGTGTTTTAGTAAGTTAGTCATTGTTTACAGTCACTACATGAAAACGTGCAAGCTGACGTTGTGTTTGGTGTAATAACTACAACCAACTTGGTACGACAACAGTGGCAAAGTAGCATTCTAACGTTACTAATAACAACAATAGCCTAACGTTACCTCCGGTCGACCCACTGTTCAACAATTTTGTTGATTATCTGCATGAACTAAGGAATCTGCAACTTTACAAGACAAGACGTTCATAGTGTTTTAGTAAGCTAGTCATCATTTACAGTCAGTACATGAAAACGAGCAAGCTATCGAAACGGACAGCATTAGATTATCTCCCGGCTTTATTACGGTTATAAACTGTGGACAAATAGAGCCCCAATGAACACCACATAACAACAAATCAACTCAAAGTAAAAGTCGGTAAGATAATAAATATGTATATATGTAATATATGACTTACAAATCCAGTAGCATCTAGGCTAGGTCGCCATCAGTCTTGAAACCCATTTCTTCTCTCAGCTCGCTCCACTGAGTGTAAGCTGGTCTAATATTTATCCCTGTCCGGCTCATGTTACATCACTTTATCTTTTTCTTTTCTTCGCCTCCTCAGACAATACCTTCTTGGCTATTTTAGCTGGCTCGGCCATGGCATTGGTTTACAAAAAATCCAAGTAGCTGCTGGCTAAATCCACCGATGAATAAACATGTCGTAAAGCAGGTTGCACTAGACTTCTTTACGTCAGGTATGTCCCTACCCGCTCTGGGAAGTTACACAGTGCGGTTTCTGCCGGTGCGACCCCCCTCAGGCTGCAGAGGCATCATCGTTCATCCTATTAACCATTATTCTACCACTCACCTGAGTTTAGAAACATTATTTTAAGGTCGAAAAACTACCTAGTGTTGCTTTAACTTTTTTGCGTAGCGAAGTGCACAACACAAGTTACTTGGGTAATGAAGGTATGTTTGTGACAGAAGTTACAGAAGTAATATGGCAATTTTAACCTAAACCATGATGTTTTCCAAGACCTAACAAAGTAGTTTGACTTCCTAAATGTCATCAAATAGTTTCCTTGCCTGAATTGAACTGAATTGCGAACGTATGTTGGAGCTCCAGTGTCACTAGCATCTTACAATGGTAGTGTTGTTTAGGGAATCGAGACATATGCTGTTTTGGGAGCTGACAAATGACCCATTCAGTTGTTTAGGTATGAGGATGTGTAATGAATGAAAATATGAAGGATATATTTTGACCTGTTGATGGAGAGAGCAAGGGATTAATCAAATCTTTAGAAATTATCCAGAGGGAACCAGGAATCAGTGTTAATTTTGTGTAGAATAAACTATGATAAAAACATATTTGTTGACAACTACGGTTTATGAGAATGGTAAAAAAACAAACAAACAAAAAAACCCTATGATAAATTTAATAACATTGTTATCAATTATTAAAAAACAATGACAATTAAAAGAAATATGAATGAATAGAAAAACCTTGCATTTCAGTGTGTGACATGTCTCTTATGTCTCTCTCTCTCTGAGTAACATTAAGCTTACTGGGTAGCTTACCTGTCCTTGGAAGGAAAAAGAAACGTATTCATGGACTAAATCCATCTGAAATCCCACAGAAAATTTGAGACTCGGACAAACCATGAAAATTCAAGGCAATGCTCAGTATTATGAAAAGTGAATGTGAGTGGAACATTATCACAGGGCTGTAGATGTAAATACATTTTCATCAAAAGACTGAAAATGTAAAATGGCATTGACATGGCATTACAGTACTTAAGTTATCTCTTTCACCTTCAAGAGGGTCAAACATGGATCAGTCTACTACACCTTCCAACTCCATCACCTCCAACTTCAAATGAATCTTTCTAAGCAACTAGGCCTGTGCAAATCTGGAAAACTTTTATTGCTCCAAGGCCAAATTCAATCATGTGTATGTTCATTCCGGCTGCCTTAATGCACCGGGGCGTCGGCTGGCCGCCTGGGCTGACAAACTTTGCAGTCAGGTTGTGCAGTCTTGTGGGAGATACCGAGGATCACTTTTGATCCGCCACAAGCCCCTAAAGCCATCTATCTATCAAAGGTGAGGGGGAGCAGGGTCACGGCTGTGTGAGAGCCCCAGCCTCAGCCTGAATTCATCAATCTTTATGCACACACACATGCACACGCACAGAATCGTTATTTATTTAATTCAGTCTTTTTAACACCCCGGAGTGCTTGCAATAGCTGGGACCACACTGAATGGCCTCCGGCTGGAGGTGAGTTGCTCTGCAGCTGGGAGATACTGGAACAGAAGTTTGGACTACAGCAAGTACTGGGACATTTTCTGCTCTGCTCCACTGCTCTTTCTGAAACATGGTGACAACTGTGTCATGTGACTCTGTATATTTTTACACAGCCTGCTTATCAGGCCCTCAGTCAAGAACTGGAGATGAAACTGATAGGAAAAAGGAAAAATAGCTAGAATTCAGCACATCGAAAGTGAACAATTTGAGAGAAAAACAACAACAACAACAAAAAACAACCTAAGATGACTGAATCACAGTTGTCTTTTATCTGGCATGAGGAAAATCAAAACGACAGCTTCAAACACAAACGCTAGTCTATTTACATTTTCATCCCACTCTAAACTAAAAGCCAATAGACATCCCTGAATTGTTGGTGACTGCAAAAAAGATCTTCACTATGAATTTCAATATACCTTCTCAGATATGGATTTAAAACAGATAAATAAACATAAGCCACCAGCCACTGCTTACGGTTTGATCATGAAGACTGCTGAGATGAGCAGAGAATAAAGAAAGCCTTTGAATGAGGCTGCCACACTGGAAAACGGCTTGTTTTACAGAAAGCCTCTCAATCAGTTTGGTGTTGCACAAAAACTCAAGACTTTGCAGAAGTGTAGCCACACGTTACACAAACTGAGGGACATGCACACAGTTTCACATCCATCCCACAGTGCACAGATGAACAGCAGAGATCTGAGTTTGTGATCTGAAATGTCTGTATAGAAGATGAGTTTTAAGGCCTTTGCTTTATTGGAAAACACAATACACGTGGCATGTGGTTGAAAGTGCCGGAAAGGCCAAGAACTGAACATATGGGATGCATAACACCAACACACATCAAATATAACATCAGCTAAAATATAATCAAAGTTTATTTCATGTGGGCTTTGATAGTCAAGGAGACTAACAGCTTATAAATGATATTAATATACTGCATGCCCTTTTAATGTACTGATTATGTTAACCATATCACCAGAATAAATGTTGGCAATGTATGTTTCTGCAAAACCAATTTACATTTCTTTATGTTGTAACTTTGAGTTTCCTAAAAAAATGTAGCTTGTGACAACACTGTGCTGATATTTTGATTAGGTTTGGGCACACAAAAAACATTCGGTAAGGGTTAGGAAGAGATCGTGTTTCAGTATAAAATACAACAATATTCAACATCTTGTTAAAAACCACAAATGCAATGTCACACATAAATGTGGAAACAGCATGGTCCCTGGTATATATCCAGTGATTTCACACTTATAAATGTTAAAATACTGTCTTGAACTCGTCTTGTCATTCTGAACTCTGCCATCATCCCCTCCACCCCCCAATATAAAAGTCAGATCATAATCATGTAATGTGAACCTGATATCACAGGTTAAAATGTCAATATGGTACGTAGCCTGTATGAATGTGAACATATAAGTGGTTTGCAGCAATGTTAAGTGTCAATATTGTATCCTGGTGACTGTGCTGATTATGGTTGAGCAAGTACTCTTCAATACCAGTATCAGATATTGTACTTTTTACAAGAATCTTCTGAGTTAAATGTGTCAATATCTGTACTCATGATGAAGGGTAGCTGACTGAAGGTTTTTTATTTAGGTTTATAAAATATTCTGCTTTTGCTATTCTTCCTTGCTGCTTGACCCAAAGCTCAATCGTGGGGCTGTTCTCTCAAGAGCTTTCTAAATCCACAGGTTTACTCAAAGTAACAGTGTGTTTCATTAGGTCACCGATTCTACGTCTGGGATAGGAAAGTCTAAACTTAAGGTGAATAAAACTTTAAAACATCTTACCTCGACATTCGTGTCATGTCAGATAGATTCTCATCAGCAACGGTGATTGTTTAATGGTGTGTTAACCACCAGCAAAGCAAGTTTTTGTGTTTATTCGCCTTTCTCAGCCAGATTACTTTACTACATGTGCCTTGAGCTAATGTGAGCCAGCTAAGGCACACCAGGAGAGTTTATGTGTCTGTGTGTTTAAATTTAAGTCAAATCTCACTATTCAGCACTCACCAGAGACTACGGTTCTATCTTTTCTTTTCGACTCTCCTCTCTGTAATGTCTCCATGAGATAAAGTACATCTCCCATCCAGCTCCAGTCAGCAGTGAACTTTACAGTAATGTGACATAAATAACGACAACAGAGGTCTCCTCCATGGATCACTGCTTCAGTCAGGTTGATAAACTTAATCCCAAAAGTTAGATAGTAATCTCTGAGCTCTCCTCCCGTCAGGAAACGGCTCTGGAGCAGAGCAGAGTCTAGAATCTAGTGATAGCCGCTGGTTTCTAATGAATTAAATGATGAAGTCCTCTAAAGACACAATGCTCTTCAACTCCACCTTTCCATGAGTCAGAGGTCCTTATGCCTCAGACTCTCCGCGACTAAGCACTCCATCTCCTCATCAAGTCATTCTTACAGCTGCTGTGTGAGCATAGAACAGAATGTGACCATGCAATGAATGTCAACTTGACATTAACATTACAAAATAAGAGCACAGGCACACAATGTCCTTTTCCACTGTAGTAGCCTGTATCACATATCCAATGACCTAACAGATGAATTGTCAGCACCCAGCCTTGACAGTACTGTCTAATATGCTCATGTACAGTGACTAAGGTTCAGATGGCATAGTCATCACCACCATTGTCCAACCAATATGTTCAACTCTAGTGCAACCTGCCAGAATAATATAAAAATACAGTGTATGGTTGCTGAAGCTTGCCCTTCAAAACAATGCACTTAAATGGGGATTTAAAATCATCAAAAGTACTGAAGAAATATGTTGCACTCCTTCATCTCCCCAGGGCATTTTTGTTGGTTACCCATGAAATATTGCAATCCTTTCACTAAGTGACAGGACAATGAGCAGGTGTCCTCAGTACCTTATTATGCTGGAAGCCCAGCTTAGAGGATCCACAGTCTAGTGGGAGAGGCTTTGGTTAGATGTCTCTCCCTTGTTGAGATGACATAGCACGTAAATAGCGTTATGTGTGCAGGAAACTTGTTTTTTTGCCAGAAAAAAATATGCAATGTAATGAGCTATGTGGCTATGGACCAACAGTAACAGAGAGGATGCCACACATTGTTTGGACTAATGTTCACCTTATGAATATTATGGTATACCATCCCTCCTGCAAATGCGCAGATTGTGATGCAACCTCCTTTTTAATCCAAGCCTGCTTGTTGTTGTACAAACTCGTGCACCTGGTTGTTGTGATGTCATTTGGCGCACGTTGGTTTTGATTGGCAACATAATTAACAACATGCTTCCTTCAGCTCACCTGCTGTTATGACAACGGAATCGAAAGTGAAAAAATCCTAAATGTAAGATTTGTATTTTGGCCGACTATAAAACAAACTGCTGACAATGAAAGCAGATAACGTTGCGTTGAGAGACAGAAAACAGAAAGGAGAGAAACAAAAAGGCAAGGCATGCGAGGCCAGCGTGCATGCAATAAGGTGGACAATTAACGGGGGTTAGAACAAGTTGCTCTCCATAATACAGGCTAGCCACTTTGGCTACTTGTGTACTGTACAGCGTGGCAGCTGTGTTACTGGGCTGCTGTGGCTCACTTGCGTGTGTGTCCACACAGGCAGCGTTGCTGCTGCAGTGCGCCTCCTGCCTGCCCCATCTGTTTACATGGAGTTTCCCTTTACCCCTGTTGAAAGATCAAGAAAGCAGGAGGGGGAAAGAGAGGAGGGGATTGAGAGTGCAGAGGAAGAGGTATTCTCTTCATTTCTGTGACACATTCTACAGATCAAATCAAATCAAATCAAATTTTATTTGTATAGCCCAAATTCACAAATCACAGTTTGCCTCAGAGGGCTTTACAATCTGTACAGAGACGACACCCTCTGTCCTTCGACCCTCGATTCGAGTGAGGAAAAACTTGCCCCCAAAAAAACCCTTTTAACAGGGAAAAAATGCGGAAGAAACCTCAGGAAGAGCCACAGAGGAGGGATCCCTCTCCCAGGACGGACAGACGTGCAATAGATGTCGCATGTACAGAGCAGATCAACGAGATCACAATATGTACAATTATAATAGATGGTTGACAGGAATGAAAGTACATAAAGAGGTATTACAGCAATAATAATGAAATGCACATAATGGAAATGTGACTACTAGTAATAACAGTAGTAGTGGTTAACGGTAAGGATAGTATGATACAGACAGTAAAACTGTAGTGACACACTGGTATGATGTCGGTATGACTCCAGGTCATTTTCAGGTCTATTTTTGCAGAAAACTGGGTGCTTGTCGCGGTAAACATAGGCAAGACCCCCGAATCTCTAGATGACATGCCGCTGCAGCCTCACAAATCACGCTGCTGGCTTCGCTACTCTTAACTGTTGACTAAACTTAACTAAACATGGATGCCGAATTGAAAAGCAAGAATGCCACATACACATGCTGTTCACGCAACCAGCGTGGCCAGCCTGTTACTGTCTCTCCTTGAGGTAGGAAAAAGGTCGGTGACCCCTGACTTACAGTTTTGCATGCCACTGCCCTATGTTTGTTAGCCTCCCAGTGGTGATTGACATTGGTCAAGAAACTCGGATTCTTCTTTTCAGGACGTTTTCCATATCTCTGTCTATGTGGACACCATGCAATTCAGGGCAGTCACTCCAGGCCCTAAAGAGGATGGCTTCTTCCACAACCTCGCTGACAACTGTATAGTGTTTTCAGATATACTTCTCTGAGTGTCTGTAATACAGTCCAGCTCTTCTTCTTGTCCTCTAGTGGTGTCCCAAGAAAGAGGCACGGAGAAATATATGTACACTTCCATCTTCCCAGATCTCTGCTTTACTTGAAAACTTATTAAAACACTTATTTTCTGCCATTACTTTTTAATTTATAAATAAGTGGAAGTGAAAGCCAAAGAGAAAAGAAAAGTCCACCAAGTCCAGTAAGCTTTCAACAAAGTTGGGTCCAGGCTATTTTGGGTTAAGCTGCTGGACATTTATGAAAAGTAATAGAAGATAAGGAATAAGGTGAAATGAGAAAATGCTGAGCCAGTCTTCAGTGGCATGTCTGATCTGGAGACAGTGTACTCCTTCAGCTCTCGTTCAAGCTACCAACAAAGAGCAGTATTTGCTCAAAACCGCTACACCCCAGGATAGCTTGCTCCCGCACTCATGCCAGTATCCCGAAGAATCAGCAAAACCACTTCAGAGCAAAGCAGTCCTGCTGAAGCTCCAACTAAGGGTGGCCACTACAGATATGTGCAGTGTGCAGTCCCCACCTGCTTCAGTTGCTTAAGAGAATTCTGCAACACTGTCCTGCTGTAGAGCCCCAGACATGTTCTATGAGCTATGAAACTTCACCTGACTTTCCATTTGCATGGGTACCAGTAGCAGTACCAGCCAGGTGAGGAGAGAGCTGGAGAGGCTCAAGCAGAGAAAAGCTGCTGGACCGGACTGCATCAGCCCTCGCGTGCTGAAGGCCTGTGCCGGCCAGCTCTGTGGAGTTCTCCAGCACCTCTTCAACCTGAGCCTCCACCTTCAGAGAGTGCCAGTGCTGTGGAAAACATCCTGCTTCGTTCCAGTGCCCAAAAAAGGACATCCTGTGGCACTGGGTGACTACAGGCCCATTGCACTGACCTCTCGCATCATGAAGGTCATGGAGAGGCTGGTTCTAGCACACCTCAGACCCCTAGTGTGCCCATCACAGGACCCCCTACAGTTTGCACATCAGCCCCATGTTGGGGTTGATGATGCAATCATCTACCTGCTGCAGGAAGCCTACTCCTCCCTGGATAGACCTAACACTGCCGTCCGCGTCATGTTCTTCGACTTCTCCAGCGCCTTCAACACCATCCAGCACAGGCTGCTGAAGGCCAAACTGGAGAACATGCAGGTGGATCCTCCCCTCGTCACATGGGTCGATGACTATCTGACGGGCAGATCGCAGTATGTGAGATCACAAAACTGTGTGTCTGACCGTCTGATTGGCAACATCCGCGCCCCCCAGGGAACTGTGCTGTCTCCCTTCCTCTTCAGCACCTACACTGCAGACTTTAAGTACCGCACTGAGTCCTGTCATCTGCAGAAATTCTCTGATGACACAGCCATTGTGGGGCGTGTAGAGAGCGGGAGGGAGGATAAGTACAGGGACCTGGTTGGCAATTTTGTTAAGTGGTGTGAGGAGAACCACCTGCAGCTGAATGTGGCGAAGACAAAAGAGATGGTGGTGGACTTCAGGAGGAACAAGCCCCCTGCCCTCGCCAGTCTGCAATGGTGGGATAGACGTTGACATTGTGGATATATACAAATACCTGGGTGTGGTGCTGGACAATAAACTGGAGTGGACTACAAACACGGAGGCAGTCTACAACAAGGGCCTGAGCCGGCTTTACTTCCGGAGGAGGCTCAGGTCCTTCAATGGCTGCAACCGGATGCTCCAGATGTTCTACCAGTCTGTTGTTGCGAGCACCATCTTCTTTGCCGTGGTGTCCTCGGGTGCAGGCATCAAGGCGAAGGACGCAAACAAGACTAAATCAACTCATCAAAAAGGCAGGGTCTGTTGTTGGCCTTAAGATTGTCACCCTGGAGGAGGTGGTGGAGGACAGGATGCTGGCAAAACTGCTGGCGATCATGGACAATGTCTCTCACCCCCTCCGTAAAACTCTGGACAAGCTAAAGAGCAGCTTCAGCAACAGATTCATTCAACCCTGCTGCCTAAGGGAACAGCACAGGAAATCATTCCTACCTGGGGCTATCAGACGTTACAATGCCCACGCAAAAACATACACATAATTTATTGTGCTTTAAATTATTATCACTTTAAATAAAACTGCACCTTATTTCTCTTGCACTTTAAGTTCCACTAAGTTCCACTATCTAAAGGTCCTATTTGTAAGAAAAGTTGATTTTTGAGTCTCATTCCCAACTCGTCAAATACTGATGGCTTAATCCCAGACTCAAAAATCTGCTTTTCTTACAAATTGGACCTTAAGTTGAAACAAAATGTCTCAAATGACATTGTAAAAAATGTTCATTTTGAGCCCTGTAGGGATGTCACTTGGATGTCAACAGTGATCCTAAAAACTCTCATTCTGGCTTCTCAGTATTCATTCTTTTTTTATATTGTTTTGCTCAGTGAGACAGAGTTGAAGAATATTATGAAACACTCACTCATTAACCATAAAGTTAACATTTTAATTGTTCCTAGATGTCAATTGTTGAGCACTGATAGTTTACAATGTACACCGTGAATAACGTAAATATTAATGCCAATCTGGTGGACCAAGCACTGAATCTGTTGTTCATGCAGAGACTGCAGGGTTGTGTTACTGAATAATGCTGCACAGATGACAGATGGGACCCCATTCACAGACTGACAACAAGAGTCAATAAGAAGATACTCCACTGTCTACAATAACTACCTCAACAGTGTCACAGTCTGTGTCCCCAGACTTTTGGCTCTTTGCAACAACCTTCTCCTCTTAAAACAAAGGAAAGACAACAAAGCAGTCCAACAACACTGGTGACAGCAGTCTCTTCTACACAGCCTGCACGATGAGGTATGCACAAGCATGTACGAAAACATTTTGCAAAAAGGAGCCAATCAATGCCTGCTTCTCTGCTTATCTCTTTACAGACAGGTCAGTCACACTCGTGTCAACATTTCAATTCCCCAATTAAACAGGACAGTGCAGATAAAAGTACAAAGGCTCTGGCTTTAAAGTGTAATTTATTAAGAATGCAAGCATCTTGCCTGATTAAGTGATGCGAGGACACTGGACATCAGCTCGCACTTGGTTAACTACAGTCTTCCAAAATAAACAATGAAATAAATGCCACTGAGCGTGTACAATGCAACTAACCCGATTTTGGACATACTTGCTGTGGCATGCTGGTATTCAATAATGCTCCACACTGTGTTAATGTTCCCTGCATTAATCCTGTCATTCAAAGTCCCTCCACAACATTTACATCCATCCTATTATCCTAATTAATTAGTCCAATAACAACAGGGTCAGTTTATTTTCCTGCGAACAATTACGTTGTAATGATGATCTAGAAACAGGTAATGATGGCTAATAAGTGAAGCGAGAAATCCACCAGGGGTCAAACAAAGTCAAAGATGGGGCAATAAACACAGAGGGGTGAAGGGAAGAGAGAAAGGCAGTGAGGAGGACGCTGAGGTAAACCAAGTCGGAAGCAGAGAAAATGTGTTACATTTAAGAGGGAAGTATATAGCACAGAACTGGTCTGTAGCTGATGGACAGACAAAGAAGTTACCTGAAGAGGAGATGAGTTTCCAGCTGATGGAAGGCTCTGGTTTACCACTGGCTTGGCACAACAGGGTGATGTTGGAGCCTTCATTTACTACAATATCTTTCGACAGGTTGATGATTTTCGGTGGTACTGTGAAAGAAAAGGAAAAGTGGTTAATTTAATAAAGAGTTAAAGGGAGTAAAGGGGGTCTTCAGCTTTACACATCAGGCTCAGTCCTTGTTGTATAAAGTACCTCTTGTCATGTGAAAACAATTGTAGAGAGTGTTTTGAGAGTACAATTTTATAGCAGAAAGCCTGTGTTACAAACTGGGGTTGAGTTTAATAGGCATGGACCTTGATTATGGAAAGTGTATGATCCAGCATTTTTTTGCTTAACCCGTAGTTGGAACAAACAGTCAGGATTTGTTAGCCTCTGTCTTTAGTCTTTTATTAGATTTTTGGCTGTCTGTTTTTTTTTACTTTTTGCTTTTAATCTGTCCTTGACCATGATAGGTCAATGTCCTATATAGTGTAAAATTATTATATGGGTAGTCAGTGATAGTGTCCATGAGGTGGATTCAAGGCCCAATCCCATTACACCCCTTGCCCTAACCACTTAGTCTACCCCTCTGTTTTACATGTTCATGCCGAGACACCTTGAACTTGATTCTTGTTGGGATACAGGGGCAGAGTGAAGTGTTTGGGCCACAAACAGAGGATTTTCAGAGGCACACTCCAAACCAAGGGTTATGAGAACTCTCTGTTGTTTCAATGTTTTATGCTCTTTTCTTTATAATAAGCAGAAAACAGGGGTTCATTGTGATGCATTAGATACAAACTGTTAAGTGAATTGAGAGAAAAAAAGATTACATTTCCTGCATACTTTTGCAGGACAATGGCAGAGGATAATTAATATCCACACACTGTAAAAGCAAAGCACTGATTTATTTGCTTAAACAATTGTAAGAAATGGTGTATTTTTGTAAAATGTCCTGCAGACAAGGCACATCTTATAGTGGATACATTTCCTGTTGTCTGTCCACACTGAGTGGCCAACCACACTTTCAGTTAACTATTACTGGTATATTTGGAGATGGTAATTCATCTTTAATCATCGCTAAAGTCACAACTGACTTATAGGGTATATTTAGCAATTCCAAGAATAAGAAACAACAAATCCCTGCATTAAAAAATGAAACAAACAAAAAAAACAACAAGCTCTATTTCTATTCCATCTTATACTGAAATTTTCAAAAATCTAATTCAATTGCTTTATGGAAACTTTTTAGGTGTGAGCAATAACTGCAATGTGCTGCTCACAAGTAAATGGGAGGTAGTGTTACTTAAGGGAGAGCTAGCTGAAGGATCCAGGAGAAGGTTCCTCTGGGAAAAGCTTTGCAGCAGAAGCTCTATTTTGGCAATCGGCTGCACATATAAAAAGCTTCATGCCTGTTAGAATGTGAAGAGTCTTTGATGAATGTATGTGATGTGTTGAGGTGGATTGATTCACAATTTGGTAGTGCAGTTAGATTTTATAAAAAAGGAAAAAGTGCCTACCGCATTATTTATTAATTGATTTATTAATCCCCATTCTTTTTTTCCACTGACAAATGCAAACAGTTTTAAATGAATAATGCAAGCACTTCACCAATGCAATTGTTTTTATCACAAACCTACAACAAAACAGGCTTCCGATATTAAACAGCAATATCCTCCTTTGGACCACGCACATTTCTTTCACCATTTTTTCCCAGCTGAACGGTTTTAAGGGGACAGAGCTGTCCAACAGAAAGTCTAAGGACAGAGGGTGTTGGCAAGGTAGTTTATGATTTTTGGTTATATAAATAAAATTTGACTTGACCTCACCCTACAGTGAATTATCAGCAATCAGCAGCTCCCCTCAAGTTCAAAGAGCTTTAGAAAGAGTTTCAGCTCATTCTTTAGCTGTTCCAACACAACCTCACTCTCACCGATTTCATGTCATCATTTTGGGTAACAGCAGGCAGCTGTTTTCAGTGAAAAAACTCTAACAACCCACTGTACACCTGCTCAGCACCAAACAGCAGACAGGCATGGTTACAGACTAGCTGGTGAACATAGTGAAGCATTTAGCAGCTACAGAGTCAGATATTCCCTTAGGACTTTGGATTAGACCAAAAACAGCACATAAAGAGTGTGATTATTGACTTTGTTTGCAATGTGCCCACAAACATGACTCCATTCCGAATGATAGTCCTGCATGGGCAAACCTTCACAGCAATGTGTCAGCGCTTCAATTCCAGAATTCTCATTCTGGTATCAGGCAAAAACTGATAGACTTGTTTGTATTTCTTTAAACCAATCACAATCGTCTTAGGCGGTGCTAAATCCAGGATGCAGTGATAGTGCTCCTGCACAATAGTGTCAGGATGCACTTGTGTTGCACGTGAACAGGCAAGCCTTGACATTAAAATGGCTAAATAAGGGCAAAAGAAAAAAGGTAAGAGCTGCTAGTTTGTTAAGGTTTGTACTATAAGCTGCCAGGTTTGGGTCAGGGTAACTTGCTAATTTCATTGTGTAGGTTGCTAGCTTAAAGGTTGTTTTTGGTTTTTTTTTCTGCAGAGACAGGGATTCTGAAAACAGTAACATGCAGACAACAAAAGGGAGTAGACTGCCAACTGAAACAGTCAGCCAATGTTATGCCAACAGTGTACATCCTGTAATTAAAGTAAATGAATGATAATAACAAGTCTGCCATATCAGTTTATAAGACGATCAAATGTTGGAGTTGTGTTTATAACCTGTGTCCACAGCCTCCAAGTGTCCAAAAAAAAGATAAAGGCTTAAACACGTTTTTTCTGTTGACACAACTGAAACTTGAGCAGTTCGACCAAATGCTGTGCAGCTCCAACTGAGTGAGCAAAACTTCAAATAATGACCCCAGTGCTGTAAGTCAAGCTAAATGTATACATTCAAGTAAAGATACAGTGAGGCGATTACTGTAGGAGCTTTGAAAGGGACAAGGTGAGCTGGGAGCTGCAACTTTGGAGCTGGTTTCAGGATTGTAAAGGAAGGAAGAGTTCAACAGTTCTTTCCAAACATTATTCAGGCCTTCCCTCTCCTCTCCTCTCCTCTCCTCTCCTCTCCTCTCTCAGACTCTTTAATTTAACGCTTTTAAAGACCCTTTCAAGGTAATTCTTAAACACATTTAAGACTTTTGGATTAGAAGATTTTTGGACAAATCATTTTATTCTTATTGAGGCATTGCAGCTAAGTATAAAGGTAAGTAGTTTGGAATATGGTTATTGTTGAGTCATCTCTATTTAGCAAGAAAAAAGTAAAAGAGGTTTAAAGATATGTAACATCAGAAATGGCAAAATCAACCAAATTTGTCAGGCAAGTATTCAGTACATTAAAGGGATGGTACTATGTAGAATGATACTGTACAGCAGGTGGTTGGAAAATTAGTAACAAATACGACATAAATCTCTGGAATTGAGGATTATGTTATTAACTAAGCAAAAAAACACAAACAGAAAAAACATGTCACATAAATGAATGCTCGCTCCAAGGAAACAAAAGTATCTTCAAAATCTATATTAGTTCTCGGTACTAAACTTTATACAACAATTTTAAAGGAGTGCAGAGGAAATTGCCTCTGAACAAGCAAAAGATAGGTCTATAAATCAGAGCACTTGTTCCACGAAAGACACTACCAACTCCATTGTGAATGCATCATTAAGGTGAAGACAGGTGACAATCAGGGCTGAGATGCTCTGACAATAGACTGAAGAGCTGGTCCTTTTATAATGAAACACTCCACAGAGATTGCATTTAAATCTTTGGCAAGAAAAAACAATATGGATGGAAGTCGACAGTTACTCAGACTGCTAAAGGCCAAGACTGTGGATTTCTGTGACCATCTCTCCCACTGAAGTCACAATTGAACCCCAGACTGCACTCAATGACAATGTTTCATGTACGTCAAATTCTCGCTAACAAAATTATCTCTGCATGCCAAGTCAAATGCTTAAGGTTACGCAAATGTATTATGGTTGATAAATTATTACGGTGATAAATATGGAAGACCATTTCAGCCAGTTAAAGAAAATGATAAGATGAAAACTAAGCAAATGTTAGCATAACATCCCCTCCCACCCACCCCAGAAAAATGTAGATGCACTTGTATGTTCTTACACTTAGCACTTAAATCATAGCACTTATGTACTTAAGGTATCCTTGATAAATAGCAGCTGCTATGCTCAGATGAGCATAGCAGCTGAGATGCTAAATGCCCTAAATGTAAATGCATAAGGCACACAGCCCCTGAAGAACAGAGATGCAGCAGCAGCAGCAACAGCCTCCTTCACTGGCTATCAGTGAAGTATATTGCAGCCTTTAACAGAGTCGTTTATGTATTTATACAAAAACAAAAAAAAAAAGCTAATGGAGCTTGTTGAACTTAGCACACCAGCTGCTAACACATCACCCTGTTGGCCAGTGAGAGCTACAGGGCAGTCGTTGTAGTCAGGCAACGTGCGTTCACAGATTTTGAACGACCAGCTCTGAAGGGAGTCGTGAAGGGAGATGGTGGGAATTTTTGGTTTGATATTTTTCTAAATACTGCTTGCTCTTGCTGGTATTCACACTCTTACCAACCCCAGCTTTAAAGCCAAGGGGATTTTGCGTCATTCACACTATTGAGCACTGGACTATTTGTTCATTCACCCCAAACAGTCAATGTACTAACTGTTCAGATGTTATTTGAAACCATGTCTGCCTGTGTGTTTGTGTGTTTGTGTTCAGATCAGCCTCTGATTGGTCTAAGAGCTCAGCAGAAACTCCTTTTTTTCTATTATATCAGTCTTTCCTTTTCCCCTCGCATCTCTGTTGCAGCAGGTTTAGAAGACTCCAGGATTAGGCAAATGTTCTTGTATTTGCATCAATTCATGCCTCCTCGGGTGAAGTCATCACTAATTGTGTCTTTCCATTGACTTTCCAGGAATCGTACCACCTTTAAAATTCAATTTTGGTTCCGCCTGAGGACACAGTTAGGATACTGAGATGTATAACAGGGATCACTCTATGGCAAGTGTGATGAGGAGGGAAGAACAGTAGTAAGAGACAACTCGTTGGATGTAGATATAGGTGTGCAGGCATAAATTGGAACCTCGAGAGAAAGTTATTACTTCAGTGTACTGGCAGTAAAAGTCGTATTCATTATTTTTCACTTGAACAGATTTTCATCTCAAATCTTTGTTGACTTGATCCACTTTTCTGTTAATCAATAGATGCAACTACCTTTATAGGCACATTTACTGTATATGATAGCTCTTTTTGTGCAGTGTGTTAATACTCACATTCAAACGCTACTCATAAAAACACATGTAAATGTCTCTGGTTGCCTCAAGACATATAAATAACATTCAGTACATCAGAAGACATAGCTGATGGCTTCATACGACTGTAATGATTTATTCTGAGTGCCTCACTTTTATTCCGTCTCCTGAATAAATATTGTTTTTTTTCCCGTTTTTTTTATTCCTGACAGATCTGTCCAAGAATCTTTTTGTCATTTCCATTTCAAAGTAATATGACATATCTCTATTTTGACATTCGAGGATCATCAACTAAAAGCGTATGAATACAGTGTCACCAGTGCTTTAACTTGTTTTAGTCACATCAGACTTGTTTGTAAGACAAAATCTCTATGAATAATTTATTGGATGTCAGCTTAATCCCCATTTACCCTTCATGAATGACAAAAGCGTTCAGCAAGTGTGTCAGCGTTGCTTCTGTTCAGCTGTGGTGCAAGAGGCCAAGGCTGAACCTCTGTTTGTGGAATAAAAACAAATGGCTGAGTTACAGATTTATTCAACACAACCTGTCACGTTGAAACATTCCTGAACTCTTTTGTATTGTGATACCGCTAAATATAATACACGTGTATAGTTGAATCCTGTTTATAATCCTTGTTTGCTCTTTAATCTTGATTATGAAATTGTGGTTTTAAGTCAAATGTGTCTGAACTAAGACAAGTGTGCCATACAGTAAAATCACACAAATGAAATAGCAGATTGTCAGACTTAATAATATAACATAATACAGTACAGGGGTCATTTTTCTTGCCTGGTCTGGCTTCTAGCAACTGAGCTGAATCAGCAAATAGGCCCTTCAGAAATGGCAGCTAAATTAAGCAGCAGTTAGCATCGCTATAGCCACAAAGCTAGCAGTAGAAGTCCATCAGGAAACGCTAATCTCATGGCCCTCTCTTGTAACACAGAACCATCTGGGAAGTTGTCCTTGGAAACTGTTGGGAGAAGGGCAGGCACTCTAAATAATACTTGGCAGGCTACAAACTAACTTTACTTCATCAGATTAACAGTAGAAGAGCATTACACCAGCAGAGCCAGTGGTAAATCAAACTCTTACAAAAGCCAGAGGAGAGTGAAATCATCTCTTCAATTTAGAAAAACCTTCAGTCTTGTTCTTCACTCTTCTTTCAATGAAACATACTCTCCAGTTCTGATAAAACTGATAGCAGCATCTATAATAACGTCCCTAGGAACCACCATTGTTGTTTTCAGACAGACAGTTGTGTCACGCTGTCATCACACCTAAACCACGTCGTAGCTGGCAGTAGTTCCTCATACTGATTGGTCCGACCCACTGTGGTTCAGCCACAAGTGCATAGCTGATGTTGCAAATCCAACTGCCTCTCAAGGTAAACTGAGCAATTGTAGAGAACACAGTGTAACTGCTTCTCCTGCTGGATCTGTCTTCTCACCTTACTTCCTTGGACATTCGCCATGAAACCTACATTAATCAATCTGAGCAACTGCACACCAACTGATCACAGGCAAATGTATCAAGTGGGAGGTGATCACACCCGTAAATGTGTCTCCAAAATAATGCTCATGTTGCTCCATGTACAATGGCAATTGTTGGCTAACATATTAGCCATAACTTTCATAACCTGTGCATATGTGGGGACTTCAGATGTTTTTCTGCCCTGTGGTGGCAAAAAACTGATTCATGACACTTATTTCATATAGGGTTATTTTTGCTACATAACACTTAGCATCATATTGGTATACATTAGGTAAATTCAGCTTGACTGATTTCTGCTAGCGCCTTGCATCATCACACTCAGGTACTAGATTTCTCTTGAGTTTTCATACATTCATGGAACACAAGGACACATCTCCATTAATCTCTAAGGCAAAACAGCCAACCACAGCTAGGCTACTGTATATTAGATGACAGCTAGACACTGAAATCTTTGATGGAAGTTATCACTTGTAAAGTGGTCACTCATCTTTCAGCTAGATAACCAGAGTTCAAACCCCTGTGTGACCAGACACCCACCTTGCTGAGACGACTCATCCCTGAACTAAATCTCTATCAGCTCCGGGGCTGCTGCTCTGTAGTTGACCCTAATCTCTGACCTCCCACAGAGTGGGCGAGCTAAGAAATATTTTCTACATAGATTGATGAGTATCACATATTAACAGCACGAGTGAAGCCCATACTGTCCACATGGTTTAGAGTTTATCCAAACAGCAAAGCATAGGGACTTTTTGACGGCAAGATTACTAATTGTACTGTCGCTGGGATGAATGGATCCATCAACGCACTGGACAAACAACTCTCTCATTATTTCACAAAACAAAAAAGGAATTCTCTAAGTGGACACGGGAAAATGAACAAAGGCCCCTTCTCTCAGGCGTACAGAATCAGACAGTGATGACAGTCATATCAATTTTCATTTTAATGAAGCTGTCCAGAGAATTTTACAGTAAAAGCTGCAATAATATTGGAATTTAAAAGTAAAAGTACACTTTATTAAGGCCTTTGTCTGACTTAGAATTAGAGCTGGTCCTGCAGTGTGTTACAAGAGTGGAGATTTTGGTGATCATGTTATACTGTAGAATACGGTGGCAGACAGCTGCAAATCACATCAGCAAATCCGAATCAAGATGTCAAGTCAAAAAACAAATCCCCCCCCCCCCCCCCCCAAAAAAAAAAATGACATTAGCCAGAAATCACATCAGAATTTTGTCAACCGGAAAGGGAGGGACTTTTACTTGTTGAATCTGATTGGGCAGATCAGTGTCAATGACAGTGGGAAATTTGCGGAAGTCCACGCTGACTGGAAATTATACAGAAGAAGAAGCATTTGAAGCGAGAGGGCCCATTTTCCCAATTGTGTTTGTCCTTCCGGTTAAGTGCTAGCAAGGGGATAGTCAGCAGCCACGCTGTAGTGATTGGACTGAGATAGCTGCATTTCTATTACAAATTCCACCACAATGACTGTTCATAAATCAATAACTTCACAACCACACATGTTCAAGCAGCATCAGCAAACAAGATCAAAGTTTTCCGTGATATTTTGCTCAGGTAAATATTGCTATTGTTATTTATTTGTCCCCGTCACATAATGTTTCTTACTGTAGGTTAGTACTTATACTTAAACTGTCTAAACAACACATTAACAGCAATCTACACACGTTTTGCTTGATAAGCACTCGGTGGGTTGCATTTAAGATTACAAGTGAGCAGCTGTGGCTCAGGAGTTAGAGCAGGTCATCCACTAATCAGAGGGTCAGTGGTTGGATTCCCGGCTCTGGCTGCATGCTGCAGTGTCCTTGGACAAGATACTGACCCCCAAATTGCCCCCGATGGCTGTTCCCATGGTGTGTGAGTGGATTTTTGAATGGCTGAGCAAAGAAATATCACTCGACACAGTTAGGAAGTGCTCGACACCTTGTGTGGCAGCCTCATCAGTGTATAAATGTGTGCACGAATGGGTAAATGTGACATGTGGCATGTATTGTAAAGTGCTTTGACTGGTCGGTAAACCAGAAAAGCGCCATATAAACGCAGTTCATTTACCACAAGTCTACAACATATTTGCTTTTACAGACAATAACCCTGCGGGCATCAGTATGCCATCTGAGATGATCTGCAATGATCGTAACAATACCATTTACTAAATGTACTGTATGGGAATTAACTAATATAACCAACCATCTAACAGCCCCCAGGAGCTGCAAACAGCATCACATACTGTACAGTATATGGCTCAATATATTTTTATTTTAATTATTGACATTTATAAGAAAAAAAAATATCAGAATGTACGTGTGTTTTTTATATATTTGTAAGAAATGGAGAAATTCCAATTATATAATTTCATGGTCCACTTATGGAGCCCCAAAATGCCCAACGGGACCACAAGCCCAACCTGAAAGCAAGAAACTATATATTTTTTACCTAATTTATGTGCACTGCTTTAATTTCAGGTCATTATTAACAGGTTATTATGAACATACAAATGTTTGTGTATGCTGTGAATTATAGTTCTTTAAAGGTGAGGGTGCTCCTATTGATTAGGCACCGATCGTTATCGGCCAATAAAAAGTACGTTGTAAAAAGATTGATCGGTGGTCTCTATAGAACCCGATCAGAAGAGCCCATCAGATAAACACAGAGGACAGCTGCTGCTCACTGGCTGCTAACAGTTAACTTACTGTCTTCCTGCCAATATCAATATGTATTCTGACGTGTGATCTGCTGTTACTTAAATAAAATGGAATAGGCCTAGATTTAAGACAGGGGATAAATAGGTTAATGCTATAGCTCTGGATTTACAGAGTTTTACTAGAACATTGTTATTAACTATGAAATTTGGATTGTTGGAAACATAACAGCTTCACATTTTACTACTATTCCCAGTTTGTTGATTGCATGTATTTAAGGATTTAGCTTGTCTGCTAATAGACTAATATAGTTTATTATATTGATACTATGCTAACGGAGGCAGACGGACGCCATGCTGGAAGTTATCCACACAGACGTCATACAGATCCATACAAATCCACACGTATCTTAATCAGATACTTCTCCAGACGTGAACATATTTCGAGTGCAAATCCACACGTACGTTTACCACACGCAAAGTCACAGATAAGCTCCATCATTCACTACGTCTGCGTGCACAGTGAGCGCACGTCTGGTACATCACGTATGACATTGCTGTGACCATGCTTGTACTCTTCATCAACACCATGCAATTTGTTGACAAATGTATTGGCATTAGTTCTCCGCTCAGTTAGCTCTGTCACAAATCACACCCCATATAGCACTGATACAGCGCTGCAGAGAGAGATAACTACGGTAACAGCAGGAGAAGACGCACTCCGTTGGAGTCAGAAGTAGTCCATTCAATTTATCATTTGGTATTGTCTGTTTGTGATAAGTATATCTTCTGTCATCCTGCATGGGTGGACAAAGCAATGCCGTTTCAAGCCTTACAGCATAAGAGCTACAGTAACAGCAACCAGAGCTGACAGCTGACTGAGCTAACAGCTTACAGTGGAGGCACATAGCGGGACTGAGAGTTTCTGTTCAGAGGAACATGAAGTGTTAAACAGTAAACTGCAGTTTAGTGTAACACCACAACAAGCTTACACTAAACAAATGAACTGAAGTAGGCTCCTTTTGCTGAGTACAGTTGACCTTGAGTTTGGAGTTATGTGCACATTTTATCAACCTTCTGTCAGAGATGAATGTAACCAGATACGAATAGTGACCAGGTGGTGGAGTGGTGGCTTCAGGGCACAAATACATCACTACAGAGACTGAGACACAGAATTATTCCCAAATTCTGTTTCTGAATTCTGTGTCCTGCTAACTTTTTTTTATATATGAATATATAGTTATTTATTTCCTCAACATTTTATTGCCACTAAGCTAAACTATGCCACTGATAACTAACAACTTTAGATGACGATAAAGCTTCCAGCAATCAGTGATCAGCCCCACAAATCCTAATCAGTGCACCTTATTAGAAAGAGAATCGGAATCGAAGGATTGCACTCAGTGCATCTCTATTAAAATAAATTATAGTATTTTTCAGTGAAACTAGGTAAATAATTAAAATGATGTGAGTAAATGATCCATGAAATCATGTCTGCACAACATTTTGTGTCAATCCATCCAATAAATGGTGATATATTTACAGGGAAAGCAAAAACGTTGACCTGCTGGTGGTGTTACCTGAAACATTCATGGGATCACTTACTTCACAAGTATTTTCCCTCTGGACAACCTGGTTATCTGTGCCACATTTCATGGGAATCTATCCAACAAATACTGATGTATTTCAGTCCAGACCTGAGTGGCAGACTGGCAGACCAACTATGGACCAACACTGCCATCCATCCATATTTGTTTTTTCCAAATCGGCCAGCGGGTCATTTACATATGAACTGTATCTATTTAGGGACATAGATGAGCTCAGTAAAATGGCAATCAGCTTACTAGTGAAATATCTTTTGATATTTTTGAAATCAGGATGGCAGCTTAAGAAGAAGAACGCTCATGGAGCTCCAAAAATGCTTATCCTCTGGAACATGACTGTGCCTCATTTTATGAAAATCTGCAATGATATTTCTTGCAGTGATTTATTTATTTGTTCTTGGTAATGGCACTGTTGAAAAGGTCACTAGGTCAACAACATCATTGTGAATCATCCTCTGGGGGTCATACATTTTTATGCAAAATTTCATGGCAATCTGTTCAGTTGTTTGTTGATATACTGTACAGTATCTTGCTCTTGTGTTGCATGAACCAATAGACCATCATCCTCAGGCTCCGCCGCAAGAGTGAAAAAAAATAAGTTTTTTTTCATAGTCTACAATACAGTAAAACAGTGTTTTGATAAACAAGCTTTCTGTGTGGGCTGTAAAAAAGAAAACTTGTAATAGACCATCCTGGAGGGCTTTTCTTTCTACACCACCTGCTACAAGACTGGAGGACTGGAAGATGGGCTTCAGTCAGGTGGCAAATACTTTTTATTCCCTGTGTTATTTGGCAGAGTGGCAGCAGCAGCAACAGTAACACATACACTAACCCCACATATTGTATTGTGGTCTTTACTGTTCAAGTGTTTCTTGGCTGCCTCAGTGAACCCACTTTTCTCCTACTTTTGCCATCACCAAGGCAACAGTGAGTTAAGGCAATATTCAAGTTTTGTTTCTCACTCATAGTTTTGAGCTTATTTATCGTATCTAGGTGTAGGAGAGGGTGTGGGATGATATCTACACATAAATCACATGCGCATGGCAGTGGTTACAGGTATCCTTCAATTTCGTCGAGCAGCTTCTCAGAGTGGTCACAACTCATGACCAGTATCTGGTATCGAAAGACAATAATACATTCATGAGAGGAAAAAAAAGCCTCTTCAAACAGCATTGACCAGGTCTGGTAAATACTGTATAAGTTGAATCCCCACTGCATTTGCTGTTGTGCATTTTTAAAGGTGTTGCCTTATGATGAAAGTATGATACAAAAATGCTATAACACACTGTAAACTAGAACAGAGCGCATACCTCTGCCAAGGCGAGGGTTGGGTGATGTCTGCTGAATTGGCATGTGACGATGTCTACAGTGAAACATCGTGATGGACGATGACATTATTGTTTATGAATTTGAGGCAGCGTGTCCTCTCAGTGTTGTTGTAAGGCAGCAGTTGTGTATTAGCTCACCACTGTTTCCCAATTTTGCTCTGACATGAATCTCCAACTGTCTCACCCTGCAGAGGAAACCATCTCCCGTTACCACTGACATACATCCCTGTGTCAGGTCTAAAAGTGGGATTGTCTCCGCACCACATGTCCGTAATTTAGCTTTGTTCAGCCTCATATGCGTAAAACAACGTTGGTCGATTAACCAAGGAAGCTAAGCTACAAAAACTGTGTATAAAAACGGCAAGACTGAGAGAAACAGCGTCCCGCGGGAAAAGAAACACTGCTGCAACACATTTAACTGAGTGTCTTTGGTTCTCCTAACTGAGCTGGTTTAATAAGAAATGAATAAACGGGACATGGAGACGTAATGTTAGTGCACTGAGCAGCAACATACTTCTTTTCATTTCCTCGCCCCACATACAGTATCACAGACAACAACAACAACAACTGTTGCCCCATGGCAACTCTGAGGGGACACGCCTCTTAATTGTGCTCTCTGATGGGGAGCCTTTTGAATCATGATGTTACGAAGGTCAGAGATTAGTTGTCATGGCTGTCAGCCATCCGCATTGGACATTGGCATCATATCATCCATCCATCCATCCCTTTATCCACACAAAAAGTTAATGGTGTCTTTTCTGGACTGAGTACCATCCTCCGTCCAAGTTTGTAGAAATCTGTTCAGTTATTGTGTAATCCTGCTTACCAACCAATGAACCAACCAACCAACAGAAAAACAGACCAACAACAGAGGAAAACAGAGGATTAAAGAGGATTCAAGTTACCTATACCAGAGGTTGATTCAGTACAGCTGACATTTTCTCTGCCGTGCACAATAGCTATTCTTTATTCACAGGAACATCATGAGGCTGTAATTTGACAATCAGAGAAATGACCATTAGATCACCAGTTTTGTTAACTAGGTAGAACAATCTGTGGGCTGAGTGCAACTGAGGTTCACAGACTGTGTGGGTGTCTCCAAGTGTACCTGCTGTTTTGGTTAGTGTGTCAATAGTTAATTAGAATGGTGGTGATAATACTGAAAGAAATGTTATTATTTGATTTCAAGTTGTGTATTCTCACATCTCATTGCAAAATATGATATAGCAGCACTGTAATGCATTTCAAGACTAAAACATGAAAAAAACTGAAAACAAAGAAAAGAAGTGGAAAGGTGGCCGTGACGCATAGGATTAACGAGCCCGGCTAATCTGACATCTCCTGCATACCAGGCAGAATGCTGAGTTTCAGCTAACCCGTCTGATGTGTGGAGATGTGTATGGCACTATTCCATAGCAGGCTGGTATCTAATGCAATTTAATACAGGTAAAGACAGTGGACAGCCATGTGTAATGGCACTGCACTCTTACACACACACCGCACTCTCTCAAATCATATCCTGCTGCCTTCAGGCGGCTGCAGGTATTTATTGAAGGAGATTTAGCGAAGGAGAAGCTTAATAAGGACAAATATAATGCTTGATATTAGATGGTGTCACATGGCAGCTGGCACATGTTTTTTGGCCACTGATCATACATCAGACCACTTTTGTTTTCACAACCACAGATAAAACTTTTGTTTCATCACATATATATATTGTGATTTATTCTTCATGTTTTAACAAAACATCACTGGGTCATTTCCAAGTGGTCCACACTGCTGCTGCAAATATTTAGAACAGGGGTCTCGTTTATAAAACTCTGCAGAGAATCCGTACTCAATGCTTGTGTGTCTACACATGAGGAAATGTACGTACGGCTAAAACCTGGCAAACACCAAACAATCTGCAATTTCCTTTTATAAATCTCAAATCAACTTGGAAATGTCCGCATGTGGATCCGCCTCATATACCATCCTCTCCACATCCACATTCAACCAAAGATGGTCAATGCAACGTGCCAATGCATGGCAATGAGCTGCTGATCGATGGCTCTGTACATTGAATCATGGCCACAACTAGAGAAATATGGAGAAAATACATATTTCTGGTACAGAGAATGAGTTGTTAGTTGGTGAGGTGGAGGTTACAAAGCACATATAGTATACGTTCATTCATGTTGGCCTCTAGTAGTGGGAGGACAGTGACAGTCCCTGCTGTCCATGCAGCATTACGCATGAGTAGCACCGCATTATTTATATGTTTACAGCGATCAGACTAACTGCTTCACCTGCCAAAATTATTGCAACGATCAGTGTTATCCCACACTCTCGGATATCATTTGAAAATGGAAGTTCAATTGGAACACAATTTATTTATTTCAGTCGTGTTAGCAAGCAGTACAGCCCTCTCTGCTGTGCTCCGGGGGAAGGAATGTGATGGTGAGACAGCGCTGAGGAAATATTGATTTCAGATTTGAGTTGGTATATATCTTTTATGTTTAAAAAGGTGTTTATGGAATAGTTATGCTTCACTACAAGCACAAGTACAAATGACACTGCTGGTTTGAATGTTTATGATAACGTGGATCTATGATTAGCGTTTCATATGAGGTGAAGTCAATTGTGAGATGTATTATGCAGGTATATAGGTTTAAGCAGAGCGTTTAGTTATTTTTTCTTTTCTAGGGAAATTCAAGAGGAAAAAATAAAACAATGACATATGCCCATTATGAAGCAAAGCGGGTTTATACATGAATATATAAAAGAAGGGTAAACTAAGGCTTGTTAATTGTTTCCTCGCACAAAGTCTATGAACTGATGTGATTAGACTTTGAAGTTTCCAGTTCAAGGATCTTTAAACTACCGTGGTTAACTCTCTAATGAGATCTTATGTCTTATAAATAATCTATGAAGTCATCTGAATCCTACCCTACCGTTCTACATGAGATGAGTCATTGTGATTGGGCATGGTTCCAGGGACTGCCTGCTCATGCTGGAGAGCCATCAACACCCTCTGATCAAATGTTGTAAAAGAGAGGGAGGAGAGCCAGTTCTATATAATGAGCTACAAACAAGTGCTTATCTCCTTCACAAGAGCTGACATCACTGTGCTTCTGAAGCCGCTTTCACTGATCATGAAACAAAGCTGCTGATTTATTTAGACTCTGTAACAGCAAAATAATCTTTTTACATTAAGCACCAACAGCCAAGTGTCAGTATACATAAATACAGTCAACTAGGTAGTGTATGAGTTGAAGAAAATGTAATTATACATATCATATATGTAGCGTATGTATGTACATATATACAAACACATATACATAACGCATCTTATACATACATGTACAAAAAAATCCAAATGACTGTGACTGTTCTTGTGAATTATGAATAAATTACCATCTGATAATAACACATCCATAATGACAATGCCACTTACATAACCAAAATTAATTCTCAACTTATCAGGTGAAAATGTATAAATAACCTTCCAAATAATATTGATTATATATATATGTATATATATATATATATATATATATATAATATTGACAAGACACTGCAGGCATGTGCATCTGCTCTTCCCTGTCCCTGTGACCTGACCTGGTTGCTACGTTGCATAATGTCATTAAACGGCTTAAAGGAATGTACAGTCAATAAGTATAAACCACAGTGGAATAAGTAAGTGACGTGTCATTATTAGCTCTTGATAAGTTTGTTAAGTGATATTCATCTGTGGAAGATACGGTCACTGTTTTCCATCTAGTTAGAAATAAAGACGATATTTATGGAAGAATTATCCTATCTTTATTCAAGAGCGTAGATTTTCAGTTTGAGAGCATGATTTCATTCCTTTTCAGTGACATAGCTCCTTCTCGCGCTCAGATTTATTCTCCTCGCACTCATATTTTCTGCTCGCACTTGGATGTCTGCTACTTTCTTTCAAAATGTGTGCTTGAACTCAAAAATCACATGCTCGTGCTCACATTTCTTCTGCTTGCACTTAAAAATTTCGCTCGCATTCAAATATGTCCTGCGCTCGCTCAGATCTAAAGTCTGCGCGCTCAAAACTAATGTGCACGCACTCAGAACAAGCACCTCCTCTCAGGTTGAGGAGTCTGCTCAGACTCGAGGCTGTCCCTCCTTGCACTCAAACTATTGTGTGTCACCAGCCAATAGGGGACAGCTAGAGTGTGGACCAATCAAATGACGGATGCCGCCCTGGGTGCATTCCTTCGCACTTTTTTGAGTGCTCCGTAGGGGCGGGTATATGGTCTGTTTGTAAAACTGCTTCTCTCAAAATACACCAGTTTACCATATTAGCCAGCTATTTGAATCGTCACCTATTTAAGACGCCAGCATATTTATGTAGGCTATAATTATTCTTAAGTAATCGTAAAACGAGTTATCGTAGTTTAGATTCTCTTTTTTATTCAATATTAGCGGAAATATGTTATATAGTATGAATACTCGGAAAATAGGGTACGTGTTACGATGGGCGAGTGGTCAAGGCCAATGGCAAGTTTTGCATTTTAAACCATCGGACGTCGGTTCGCATCCCGGCCGCCCCACTCTTGCTCATATTATTATTGAAACTATATGAACGATGTGTTTTGAGTTGTAGCAACATTAAGCAATAAACTTGAGTTATTTGACCGCGCTGGTCCATCTCATCTCCCGCTCAGTACCTCGCTCCGAGTCCCGCTCTAACTCTTCTTCTTGTGAAAGCATAACCAACACTAACTTAATGTAATGCGTCCCCTGGCTTTGACCCCATTACACGCACCAATGTTATCGTCAAATCATTATCATCGTAGCGTATTTTTCATTAGCCTATGTAAGGGATAATGTATAGTTCGGAGGTTGTTATGGAGAAATAAACCCCGACCTGAAGGGGTTTATTTCTCCATAACAACCGACTAACTATACATTATCCCGCTTATTACACGGCCTTACGACTGAAATAAATAATAAATAATCACCCACAATGATTCAGCAGCGACAATGATTGCTCGGTAAAGTTTTAACTTTCACTTTAAAGGCCGGCCTGAGAGAGGAGCTGGACAGCGTGCTGTGGTTGGTGTAACGCGTTGAAAGTCCAGCTGTCTTGCTTATGTTGCTATATGTTGCCAGGGCGGATCAGAGCGCCGTCCCTAGCTGCTCTCATGTGTCCAGTCACAGACATGATCTGACGACTTTCGAGGCCAGCCTGAGAGGAGCTGGACAGCGGTGCTGTCTTGCTTATGTTACTACATGTTGCCAGGGCGGATCAGAGCGCCGTCCCTAGCAACGGTCTGTTATACTTGAAGACGACGCAGCGATGGACCAATCAGAGAGCAGCATTCAATAGAGCCGTGTAATAAACCTTTTTAATCACGTAGCTTAGCCTATTTATCTCTTGTTAAACGTTTCAATAAGAGAATCAGCTGGGTACACGTATTCTATTACTGTAACAGTAATTTATTAATTCAAATTTAAAATAATAATATGACAGACAGCAAGAGTGGGGCGGCCGGGATGCGAACCGACGTCCGATGGTTTAAAATGCAAAACTTGCCATTGTCCTTGACCACTCGCCCATCGTAACACGTACCCTATTTTCCGAGTATTCATACTGTATAACATATTTCCGCTAATATTGAATAAAAAAGAGAATCTAAACTACGATAACTCGTTTTACCATTACTTAAGAATAATTATAGCCTACATAAATATGCTGGCGTCTTAAATAGGTGACGATTCAAATAGCTGGCTAATATGGTAAACTGGTGTATTTTGAGAGAAGCAGTTTTACAAACAGACCATATACCCGCCCCTACGGAGCACTCAAAAAAGTGCGAAGGAACGCACCCAGGGCGGCATCCGTCATTTGATTGGTCCACACTCTAGCTGTCCCCTATTGGCTGGTGACACACAATAGTTTGAGTGCAAGGAGGGACAGCCTTGAGTCTGAGCAGACTCCTCAACCTGAGAGGAGGTGCTTGTTCTGAGTGCGTGCACATTAGTTTTGAGCGCGCAGACTTTAGATCTGAGCGAGCGCAGGACATATTTGAATGCGAGCGAAATTTTTGAGTGCAAGCAGAAGAAATGTGAGCACGAGCATGTGATTTTTGAGTTCAAGCACACATTTTGAAAGAAAGCAGCAGACATCCAAGTGCGAGCAGAAAATATGAGTGCGAGGAGAATAAATCTGAGCGCGAGAAGGAGCTATGTCACTGAAAAGGAATGAAATCATGCTCTCAAACTGAAAATCTACGCTCTTGAATAAAGATAGGATAATTCTTCCATAGATATTTGTTTGCATTCTGTCGTACGCTCTACACCCCCTCTTCTCACCCTGGGTTCTACGGTCAGGACATAAACACTGTTGTTCATGTTTGAGTATGTATTTAAGCATAATGAGAATCCACTGCTGTGGAATACTTGGTAGCAGCAATACATTACACCAAAATGCTCTTGTGCAGGGTTGAAGACGTATCATGTCAATGCGTAAAAGTGCTTACTGCTTCCTTCAACATGACACTGTGATAGTATGACCTGATGTCTTACAGATCTGCTGACCAACTGTTTAAAGGATGTTCTCTGGAATGTGTGGCTGGTGATACAATACTGCTGTTATGTCTTGAGATAACCTTTTTCAATAAATTAATTAATGTGGAGATGAAAAGTGTGTGTGTGCAGGAATTACTCTTTTACATGGAAATTGGATTTGCGGGGGAATTGATTCCCTTCACTACACACACATAAAAAAAGAGGTGAAGAAAGGGGTGTGTGTCTTGCCTTCAATTCAAAAGTAAAAGTAACTCATACAAATGGTACTTGAGTAAAGATCTTAGTATCTGAATCTCGAGTATCAAGATTAGACAAACGTAAAAGGTAAATAAGGGTAATTTTTCCACTACCCATTACTACCCCTTCAATTTTAGATTAGATTAGGTTGGATTAACTATATTGTCCACCTCAATGGAATTTTTCCTTTGGCTTCTCCCTAAGTATAACAAAAGTACATAAAAGGTACATACTGTACACTAGACATGCCACAACATACCATTAAAAAAAATAGGTAAAATGAGAGAGAGAGAGGGAGAAAGAAGAGTCTTCTATACCTGATGCTAACCTCAACTGAATGGCAGTGTGCTCAGTTAGGGTGATACATTCACCAATATAACTAATTTCTGTTCCTCTGACAAGATAGACTGGATTGTGATGCTGGCCTGTACTCACTTGTTTGAGGAAGAGATTCTAGACTGATTTTGGTCAGTCTAGAAGTTTTAAATAAAAGAAATGCAGGTTGTGTTGTTGGAGCAGCACACTGTCATTATTCTATTGAATTTTTTTTGGTTTGGCAACATGCTGCAGAGAAAATTAGAGCGTAAGAAATCCAAACCTGGCCATTTTATCTATATAAACTGTTTTTTCTCTCATACTGTATGATGTTGAGGGTAGCAGCATCTTATGAGCAGCTTGCTATGCTACATGGATCATCTGCATGTCAAACTAGTAGCCTTAAATTATCCCATTATGCTGTTTATACAGCACAGCGCACCTGACTGTGCCCCGCATCTATATGAGGACACTCACAACTCCACACTCCATTTTAGCCAAATCATTTCAACATCTGGTATTCTCCATTAACCTCACTTAATATAACGACTGAGGAACACACTCCCCTCCCTCCCTCCTTGAGCAAGGCATTTAGCCCCTAACTGCTCTAGTGGAGCAATGATTGAGGAAATGGGATTCAAGAAAAAAGAGCACATGTCTGTTTTTACCCTCTGGTTTGTTCATGCATGCCCTCATGTGCAGGTGCCCAGGAATAACACAACCATCAATCATACAGTGTAAACCAGCATAAATATAATTAAATAAAGTAAAGCTGCAAGCAGTGTTGAGTAGGCCTCAGCAGGTTCAAGGATATCAAGGGTAGACTGGACCATGCAAAATGTCATGTTATGTTATACTCTCAGAGACCCCGGGCAATTTTGGGGGTGCACACTAAGTCTCCTGTATTCATTTGTTTTTCCTCCCCTGTTAGCAGTCAGCATTACATACCATGCATCATGTATTTGTCTGCGAATGAATTCATTTATCTGATCTTTTTAGAAAATCTGGTTTGGTGTTTTTTTATGTAAACTTAGACAGAGGCTCAGTAAGTTTAGTTTTGTATCATCATCATCATTATTATTATTATTATTATTATTATTATTATTATAAGATGTTTTAGACTTTCATATATAAAAACTGGTGTAATCCAATATTTAATTTAGTGATCGTGCATAGTGAGAGTAAATGGAAAGGTTATCAAAGGTCATGTTGATAAAAATTTTTATGTAGACAAATCTTTCTTTATAAATAATATGAATACATCTGCAGAGCTTGTAGAAAGATGCAGAAAAAAAGTATCTATTTGCCTTAATAACATTATTATGATTGTGGATTAATAATTTAAAAATGCTTTTTGGGCCCAAAATGATTGCTTTGTTTACCTCTTTGTAAAAATTCTGAAGGTTGGTTCCAGCTTTTAACAAGGTTTGTCATCCAATAATATAACACTGTTGGAATCACGCAAAATGATGTTTCTGCAGTAGCGGAGGCTGCAGTTTCAGGGTCGCAGTTCTGGGACCCCTGTTTTTTCATGACTGTGCCTCCTACCTAATTGGATGACATAATATTTAGCTAGTATGTTGAAAATAACTGTTTCAAATGAATGAAATAAGTTCAAAATTACTTCAAAAGTTTGCGTTAGCTCACCGGAGTGTGAGTAGCATTGGCTCACTGTAAAAGTCAAAAGTCAAAGGCGCTAATGTTAACAATCATCTGTCAGCTTAGATAGCTTGCTGGAAAACAAACTGTTATCCTATTTGAATAGCCAATTTATTTATTGTTTATAGAACCATAGCACTATTTTGGCTAGTGCAACTATGTGTCTTACTACTTGCTGACTTAAAGTGCATTTTGTAAGATCTGGACATAATTTAAGTTTAAAACATTCAAAAAATTAAACCCTATCAAAAGAGTTTGAGGATGTAACAGTTCTGGCATTGTGTCCAAGACGTCTATGTAATTCATTGCAGAGATATCCAGGACAGGCCGTCCCCTCTGTAATACATTCTGTAATAATACCTCTAGCCTGTAGCCTCTACTCTACTGCAGGATGAGGATGATGAAGAAGTTGAGCCATCTGGAGGTAACAACCCCCGCATAGAAGTTTACAGCCCCGGTAAGTTATTCAGTAAACACAAATGTGCAGAAGCTCCAGAAAAACGACTTTTATCATCATCCCAAACAACAGCTCCTGAAAAAATAAAACACATCCGCGGCAGAGAAAAGCAGCGATGTAAAAAGAAGCTAGAGAAGACTACATTTTACCCGTACTATTCAATGCTGGAGACAGCTATGCGTGTAAAAAGCTGAACTCGCAACGTTTCTTCAGACCATTAAGTAACATGTAACGTTTACAGCCACATATCTTTAGTGCAACTAATGACAACATAAACTGTAACAGTTAGTGCGATGTGACTGTTTTCTTGTTACTGTGGCGTTGCTAAAGCTGAGCTATGTAAGCTATAATGTACACAAACCCCACACATGAAGATTATAAGATAGCCTTTATTTATAACAGATGACTGTAAATTTTTATTTTATGGACCCAGTAGTAGACAGACTACTATCATTCACTTCATCATACGAAAGTCTAAAGTGGCTGAAGCTCTGAAGCTGTGTGATGAACACGTTTTTTTTCTCTGCAGTCCATGTTTCTGCTTTGTGACAATATAAAATCATTAGTTTTGTACACAACTGTTCCTTACTTTCTTCCTGAAAGAGGGCAGATGGCACTGTGATGTTTGTATTATGAGTACTGACATCATCTGACTGAAATAATGAATGCATCCTGTCTGTAATGTTCTGTAATAAATACAGCCTACCATGTACGAAATGTGTTGGAACTAAACTAATTGCCCTGCCACGACTTTGTCTTTTTAGGACCAGAATTCCAGTGCTGAATTACCACCTTGCCTTTAATTCTCATCTGCAGCTGGTCTCATCAACAAGCCCCTCCCCCGGTGGATGTGTCTCTATTCATTTCATCAGCTGACATCTTTGACCATTTTTGTATTCCATATCCATGCTCTTGACTGTTGCAGTAAGTAACATTCATTTTTATGCATCAGAAGTAAAAAAAAACAAACAAACAAAAAAAGTCAAATTCCTTCCTCTATAAAAGGAGGAGCATTTTAGTGTTCACTATTGCACTGATATTTTTATTTTATTTTGTAAACTTTGTAATAAATGGCAAAACATGAAAGGCTTCTTGTGTTGACAATAACTGAAATGAAACCTGCTGGAAAGGCTTTTGTGCCAGCTTCACTCAAATGTAGATTACAATGGTTGTTCCGTATGTCTGCTTACACACACCTGCGCTTGTTACACCAATAGAATGAGCTGTTCTCAGAATTTAGTATCAATGTGTACCTCTAAAAGTTGTGTCTAGCACTTACTGTAACAAGAGAATGCAACTTTACAAGTTTAACACATTGCAATGATGAATTTCCATAAAAACAAATGGAATATATTTGTTTGAAGCAGGTGGCTGGAAATTACAAATAGGTCCATTCATGACTATGATAATTCATTCTAGCGAGCAAAATAACTAAACTTCAACAGATGATAAAAGCGCTTTGTGTTTGATTTGTGTCTGCCAGCTTTATTAAGTCAGCAGTAGCCTACTGAGCTCAGTGTAAATGCTTATTTCATACTCACTGTTTCATCATTTTAAGTTCAAATAATCTTATTATCTAACCTGTGTTGACTGTTTACCTCTCATTAACTGTTACTTGTCACTCAAATATTGCCTTGGGTCACTTTGCAAAAGACAAGGGTCCCAGAACTGCAGTCCTGAAACTCCAGCCTCGGGTACTGCAGGCACATGCTCCTGGAATCATGTGGTATCCGTGTTTTGTCAGCATCAAGTCTTGGTAGTTGCCAGTTTATGGAAAAAAAAAATACATTAAAAAATAACGGAAAAATGTCTGATTTCTGCAGTATGCACCCAATTCTAATTTCCTCTCCCAACATGGCACAAACAACAACTCTTGCCTTACAGGGACATATTACTGTGTTGTGCTCTTTGGAGGGGGATTTCTAATCACGATGTTATAATCGACATGGCTCAGTAGTCAATGGCTGTCAGCCATCTGCAATGACGATGGCCCTGGCTCCTTCAGTGCTCAGGCCCTAATAAGATGAAAAATGTTATATGTGTGTGTGTGTGCGTGTGTTTGTGAGATGCTAGTCACAGACTTGCATGATCATAAGAGGGTATGGATGCTCAAAGTTATTAGGTATCGGGAAATTTACTCTGTCACACAAAAAGTATAGTCATTTTTCATCAGTAAGTAATACAGCAGTATGAGCAGTAGCTGAAACAGTAGTAGTAGTATATTTATTGCTGTTACCTTGGACGAGGATGTGCACTGAGGTGGTTCTCGGTCGACTGCTTGTCTGGACTGCGCACACGTACTGCCCCTCATCTGTCATGTCCACGTTTTCAATCTTGATGGTAAACGCCTCTTGATTAAGGGTCACCAGACTCACTCTGGGGTCCACTGACCATTTGTCTTCTCCAGCATACAGTATACTTGACCGGTTGAGCCATGCTGTGTGTGTGACAACGTCCCCCTGTGCACACCTGTAAAGGGATAGAAATTGCATTGAATGTAGGGCTCTTAGCCAAGTGGACTAAGTTATTTTCAGATTAAGCACTCAAAGTATCGACAAATATGTGAAACGCATACACAATATTGTTGCTTTAAATACGATCAAGCAAAGTAAACATCTCAAATGCCATACTTGTCACAAACACCAATTACTTTCCTCATTTACAGTAAATTGAGCCAATTTGTTATTCATTGCAAATTTCGGTCTGGCTGGGTGGACAATCATCAAACTGATTAGCAAACCTTCAACCAGAGAGGAGGAACCAATCAGTGGAAGCAGCTGGTGTAGTGTTGCAGACTCTGCTGGGCTCTCCATTGCACACAGCTTCCACCGCTGCAGGAAAGGCTCACTGATACTTCTAAAGGCTGAAACTGTACCTTAAAGGAACAGTTCATCCAAAAACAAAAATGTACTCATTATCTACTTGCCCCCATGCTGATGAAAAGTCAGAGGGAAGTGTCGTAGTCCACAAAGCATTCCTGGAGCTTCACAGCAAAACACCATTTCGTTGCAGCATTCTCCTAAACAACTGGGAAATTGTTTTAAACTTGTCTAACTCAAACTTGTCAGCTGGTGTAATACGAGACTCTGAAAGATCACAACTGTATTTGAAATGATGTTATACACACCGCAGTGTTTCCTACACATTGACTAATTCGTGGCGGTATATTGCATTTCGGTTTTTTTTATTTATTTTTTTTAACGTTACTTATAAATGCAGCGTATTCGTTCAGCTGCATTTCCTTTCCCTTCCCCTGCACGATACAATATTGGAAGCACCATTGCAGTTTTTAGTTCCTTATAAAAAGAAGGGGATTGTAACTAATAAAAAATATTCTGATAACATCAACATGGGATATGAATAGCATTTGAGTCATTAACAAACATGTCAACAGCTTGCTTGGAATATTGACAATTTTTCAGTAAGCACAGGAACTAGACACATTGTACCTATGCAAATGCAGCTCTCAAGCAGTCACCAGGTTTCTTTTGTTAATCTTCCCACACACTTGGTTTGTGACATTCAAAAGTGACTGAGACAACGAGCTGAAAACTGCACTTCTGTACCCCATTACAATCACAACAGATTGGTTTCACCAGTCACAAAATGCTGCTTTGATACAGGAGCTGGGTCACTGATCTTTCTACAGAGCAACACATCTGCTGTATTTTCATGATAAACCTTTGGATCCCACTGAGAAAGCACTGACAGAGCTGAAGGGGAAAAAAAGTCTCACTTACAAGAGAGTGTGCCAATGAAAGACATTCATACTTTGTACACATGGGCTTTTGGCTGCCAAAGACGTATTTATAATCTGGGTTTCTTTAACTTTTAGTAGCCTAATTTTCTGATGTGCATAAGCGCAGGACTTCAACAGTTTGGACTGGTAGCAATGTAACAGGAACTCAACGCTTTGCAGCTGAAAGACTCTCAGCTCCATTTACGCTGTCAGAGCTTTTGTTACAGCATCAGTCACTTCCACTTCAGTGGCAGCAGTAGGGTCAATGGCATCCTTGGGGCATTTGTGGTGCGATGGTGGGGAAAGAAGACAAAAAACCAGTCTGTGAGAAAGTGCGTGTGTGCATGCATGTGTGTGTGTGATCAATACACAGGGGCAATGGCTTTCAAAAATAATGGATAGCAGTGTGAGATGGTGTGGGATCAATTTACTATGACAAAGTATATTCAAAGTAGGGTTTTCAGTTCTAATGGCAACGCTAAATTAATTTCTCTGAGATGCCAATGCATTTTTCAATGTTAAGTCTTAACATTTATAAACAATACCACAGCACGACATGAATCTAGTTTACCCTGTAACTTATATAATAAACACAATATCTCTGCTATGGCTGTTACAACGATGATATAGGAATATAAATGGTAACTTAACAGCCCCTGAAACACTTCCAACCACCACTTATTTAATTCCTCACCCTGCTGCTGTGACAAACAAGGTGGACTCATAGGTGCTGTGACATCACTGTTGTGGATGGTTACACGTACAACAGGGAATTTATGACACACACATACACATACACATTCGCACACACACACTACACTTATCAGTGATGTTGGGTGTGTTCAAAGGGGAAACAGACTTGAAACTGTCAAACTGAGAGGGCAGCAAAACACTGCTTTTCAGTCCGGTGCTGAGTGACTCTTGATGACTCTCTAGGCCAGATATAAACTTGCTTTTAAACCACATGTTCACGTGGACAACTGGCTACATCATGTACGCAGTTGTTCACTTGCCTATATACTATGCGTATACCATAGTACGGAGGATACCACTAGGTGGCACAAGTTAGCATGTTGTCCTGTTGTTGTTCCTGCTGCTGCTGATGTGCTTACTGACTCCTGATCCTATTACAGCCCAATAATGGGGCTACACTGCTCCTACCGTTCATTTGCTCATTGCATCTTGGGTACGTGCAGCGTTAATTTCTGGGGATGTGCACAACTGATGCTCCAAATGGACGCAGGATATGCGAGCCAGCCATCATGTGTACCCGAACATGGTGTTAAAAGTATATATTCAACCTTAGGGTGTCCTGGAGATTACAAGGAGGCATGTACAGGGATTCTCACTCAAGTATAAAATCAAAGAATGGCATATCTTCTGTCAGCCTTCAAGTCCCTGTTAGGCCATCGCTTGAAGAGACATGTTCCCACCAAAACACAGGGGGAAAGTATTTTCAATTGTTGAATAAATGTGTCCATTTTCACACCATTGCACTGCATAACACTGGACTGGGTGCATTAATGCAAAAGAACTCAAGGAAATACAAATTTCATACAAATTTTATTTTGTACATTTAGAAAATCGCTGTATATTTTGGGGCTGAAGGAATGGGGACACGTCACTGAAGTCACTGCAAGAGTCTTAATTTTAGTATTGAAAAGACAGGATATCACTTTACTTCCAAATACGAAAATGGACAAGTGAACAGATGATATATATCATTGGCATTGGCCTGTATTTTTGGTGAGTCAAATCTTACATCGCTGGTGTCTCAACAGCAGCTTCTAGTCCTACACTACTATATTGCATATATAGCGATTAGCTGTGACAGGTTTATATGCATGTTTTGAAAGTACAGCTAGAGACAGAAATACACATTTTCATTCATTTTGTTGTGGCACCTTTTTAGTTCAGGTATTTGAACTTCTAGCTTAAAAAATCTTCTCTGTTGTCACTTGTGTTTGTGCATTTTGATACCCACATTGCACTGATATTCAATATTATATACTAGTTGAGCTTTATTTCCTTTTTCCAGCCTGCTCTCTACTTTCCCTTTGTTCGTCTGGATTAGTCTTTGTTTTAAAGGAAGCAAGTCAAGCTGAGTTTTACCATGGCAACAGTACAAAATACTAGCTACCACCATTTTATTCTTAACACATTTAAAAAAAAAAAAAAGGTGAGTGTGTGAGATGCGAAGTGCATCCAGAGGTAACCATACATCATTAGCAACCACTAGTAGGTGGACAGGCTGTTGTGCAACAGAAACTAAGACTAAATTTGTGAACAATTTTGAACAAAAAGTCCTGATCATATGACTTTTGAAGAGCTCAGTAATCCTCCTGTTTACTTATTACACTTCAAGGTCGGAGCTTTGGTCAGTGCCTCCTACTAAAAAAACACAGCCTTCAGTGGTTTTTGCTTAATTTGAGAGGGTCAGTGACATAGTTGAAGGTATCCTGGCACCATGTTTACACTGCCCTCTAATTTCCAATTCATGAGAAACTCTGTGCAGTCATGTTGTGTGAGTGGGAGTGCTGCCTCTTTGAGTGCGATGAAAGGGTACAAAACAAGCCATACGATATAAGATTGCAGTTGCTGATCTTTTGATACTCATTAAACAAGTAGGAAAGGGAAGAAAGAGAGAGTTGAGGTAGCTCCAGTGCCTCTTTTGTTGAGTTTTGCAGCGCAGACTATATTAGCAAAGTTTCTCAATCTACATGAGGAGGAATTCTCATTCACATCTCTGCACAAATGTCAAGACTATATACAGTATACACATGACTCTACTTAAATCACCATGTGATATATCCCTGACACCAAATATTTCATATTAGAAGTCAAATTGTTCACTGGCTAATTGGAATAATCCTCTTGAATATATATTTTTAGAACCTCATTGAAAAGAAAATCTGGTTTGACTCAGGTTGTTATTGTTATAAAAAACTATATGCTTCACCAGTCAAATCCCCCCAGAGAGCAACAAAAAGAAAAATGAAGGGATAAATATTTTACATACCATATATTCTCACCTTATCGCTTCCACACAGATGGCAAACAAAATGTAATCCACAAAAAAATTGTCAATCCTCTCAAAAGCATGAAAGGAGGAAGGGAAGGGGAGATGTGAGATTGGGAGGTGAAACTGTTACCATAGGCAAACATTTTTTCCACTCTCCTCCCTGTGTGCTTTCTGACAGTAATGTGCAGATCATTAAAAATACATGACACTTGTTTCTCCACAATTAGATGTCGCCAGTAGACTTTATTTACACGGTGGATCAATTGAGTTAATGTTTAATACTATGTCATCAGTAGCTTTGCTTCCAGGAATACAACCCTCACATGCAGTCCCTGCAGACACCAGCATTTCCCCCTAATGACTCAGATACGCTTGAACCGAAGATGTTTATCAACCTGTGCATTTCAAACACTACAATAAAAGAAAGAAAATCCCATTTAATGCACATCTTAATGGAATGTAGGCTTGGTTGACAAAACCTAAAAAAGATTGAAATGTGATGGACATCATTACTGTTACATGTGTATATGTATCTAAATGATCCGATTATTCATGAAGAAAGACGACTGTCGCATGGGCTCACAAATTGCTTGTTTCATGGGCAGAGTTCTGCTCACCTGCTATTCCAGTCTCTGTAGGTTTAGGTTGGTTTAGTGTGATTATGATTAAGTATTAATATGTGTTATTTTAGAGCAACAGTAACCTCTTTAAGGAGCTAGGAAAACTGTTCCTCAGAATAAAGGGAGACATTTCACCTCATTCATCTTGGATGATTTTGTTTTGCCACACTTTCCAAAGATGACATCTAGCCATGGTGAGTTTCTGATTTCAGATACATTTTCTGTATTTTGGCCTGTAACATGATTTCAAGCGCTCATTGTTGCTGCTTAGTCATATACTTCATATGCTTTGTGCTTGACACTTTTCCCTTTCTGTTCACTTCTCTGTACCAGAGACTGCTTCATCCTTTTAAACACACACTGACCACATTGCATCATTTAAAGAAGTATCTTAGCACTGGAAATTTGCCATTGCATGAAACTGGGCTGTCTATTCAGTCCAAAGACAGACATATTTTTACAGGACCAGAGAAAACAAAGAAAAAGAAATAAACATCTTGGTCATCTAATTAACAGCACTCCGTTAAGCAATTATTATCTTAATAAATAACAAAATACACAGTGAATCAGCCCTTATCACTTGAATAAAATAAAACATATATTTTTGTTCCTCCTTATATTTAAAACATTCATTCATGTTAATTCCATGGATGAGATTATATACTGTATCATACTGTATATAGTATATCCAGCAGAAAAGTGCTTCATACAGCATGTGAGGAAATAATAAAAGATGAAAGTTTCAACTTAACATTCCATCAATCTGTGCTTCAGCATGTAAGATAGAGCAGAATTCTAAAGTAAATGATAAAACAGAAAAAAAAATGTGTTCTGGGATTTACCGTGAGAAGAGGGGCAAAGCTGCCATTGTCATGTGTGCTCACGACAGTCATTAAAGCTTAAAAAAAGAAGAAAAAAAACTCTTTTCCATCAAATTATCATTATTCAACATGGCTCTCTTGCAGCAATTGGCTCTTTTCATGAAGTTCTTTCTGAATTAAGCTGTAAGAAATATTAACCTAAGAGACACCTACTTCTGAATGAAGAAAAGCCATCACTTCAACATTCTGTGCCTGAAAACAACACATTGTCTACTTGAGCTCCCTCAGTCAGCACACAGATCAGTAAGCAACACGCTTTGTTGGTCTTGGTACTGGATTGGAGTACAGGTACCATACATGATACATTTTCTGCACAGCCTCTTAGCTATACAAATAATGTTTCATTGACATTCATAACATTATTAATGAGAGGCAATATCTTAGTAAGCTTTGACTGTATCACAGCAGAAAAAAAAGGCACACAGTAGAGTGCACACCTTTGCCAAGGCCCAACAATCCCCTTTAACAGTGAGTTGACATACACACATGCATGCACGCAGGCGCGCACACACACATACTTTTTTTAATGGCCTGGCCTGATCTAAAAAAGATCAAGCAAATGTTTCTAAACGAAGGGTGATATTTAATGTGTACTACAGTCTTTCTACTGTTTTGTGCTACAAGCCACAAAAAGGATGAAAAATAGCTTGAACCAAGATATGTTCGTAACAAATGAGAACGCTTGTTCTACATCAGAACCTGCTGAAACTGGCTCCTGCTAACTCTGGTGAGAAATGATGACACACTTTTCAACCCAGGACCTAACCCAGTACACTATAAAATAAGCATAGTAACAGCTACGCTATGTGCAGGAGAATGTTCTTACATTTACATTTAGGGCTTTTGTCCAAAGCGACTTACAATAAGTACATTTGTCACAAGAAAGAAACCACAACAATTCACCGTCGATAAAGTAAGAATGAAAAAATAGAAAACATTTTCAAGCCCTCGTCTGAGCAAAGTAGCTGCTATTTATCAAGGATACCTTAAGTACATAAGTACTATGGTTTAAGTACTAAGGGTAAGAACATACAAGTGCATATACGTTTTTTTTTTCCTTCTTGTTCATCAAAAAAAGAGATGTAACTAGCACATACTGTCAAGTCAGAATGTGATACATTAGATGGACTGATAAAGTAGCTAGCTGGCTGGTGTGACCTAGGGTTTGCAAACATAGTAAGATCAGGATGGATCAAGAGTGATTGACTGAGTAAGGGCTCATATGAAGAACATTTTTATGTCTTATTTTAGGCAATATAAAAGGAGATCAGAGGTTGGTCCCCACCACTTTCCAACACAAAGCGATGCCCTTGTTCTCAAGCCATCTTATCAGGAAGTGTAGCCAGGCTGTCATGTGAAATTAACCATCTTGTAGTCCAGGATCCTACCTCTATTCTGGGTCATAAGGAACAGAACTCACAACACAAGTTTGCATCTCCAGCCAAAACTTTGGCTTTTGGAAAGTTGTATAAAGTGGTATGGTATTGGAGAATGAAAGGTGATGGGATAAGATACTGTATTTTTTTGCTACTGTCTGTTTAATAAATTAACTTTACCCAGTATATAATGTGAAGATAAAATATAGAAAGGATCTCCTCTGTGATTGAGGCAGCAGCCGGAACGGATTGAACTATTTTTTTATGCAAGAGTAACCTCAGAAAGCACGTTTCTTGCAGTGCAGTCAAATTAAATAAAGAGTATATGGTCTGTTAAAGGCCTGATTTTCCTCAGTATTTCAGAATAATTTTCTGGCAGACATTTATTTAGAAAAGCAGCGACTAAAAGACATTAATGACAGTAATTAATGATGTTCCACAACTGCAATTACTCTTCTCTGAATATTTCATAAAAGTAAAAGGTGCGACTTTTAACTGAATATTATACTAAATTCAGTGGGCTCTAATCTGCAGCCTTTTCATTTCAAAAAGTTAACAGCATTAGTAAATTAATTTGAAAGCATGCATGCCTGTATGTGCATAACAAAGTAAGGCTGTGTGCTCTGCTGTGTGTTTAACGTTATAAGTCAGCAGTGAGAGCAGCCTCTCTGCTGCACTGTTAGCTCTATGGTTGTACAAGACGCTGAGCAGGTGCAGAGTTGTTGAGGTTAAACAGAGTGAGCACCTGGTTATTGTCTTCACCACAAAGTTTACCTGAGTTGTTTAATGCTGCAGTGCATGTGTGTCAGCTGATCTCATTTCCTACTGTGGATTGCTGCTCTGCTCCGTTAACATTAGTCTGTGGGTGACGGCGCAAAAAGTATTCACAAATATGTGGCCTACTTCACGTTTGTCTTGAAAAGGTAAATATTCATCATTACATAAAAGAAAAGCTTGCAACCGCTGCCTTTTTTGAAGATGAACTTCAAGATAACTCAAGTGTGTGTTAATTGTCCGGGTGCTGACCTTTAGATGTGTAGAAGAACACTAAACATGAATTAACATGAAATACTAACTAATCATGGCAGCTATTCAAGAGTGTTTGAAATCAATGAAGCTTATCAGCTGTTCCTCGTGAGCAAATTGACTTTAGCCCAGCTTTTTGTTGGTCTATGTACAGTAGCTGTCACTTTCTGCTGCCTCAAGGTAGCAAGCCGCCATCAGTGCGCCTGACCACACCCCGCTTTAGACCAACACGTCAGAGCAGGTGGGTGCAAGTACATTTGCTATTCACACAACGTGAGCACCTTGCGTGAAAATTATAACTGCGTCGGTCTGAAACTAGCAATGACACTTAAGCTGACTATCTTTTTGTGCTGTCTTGCACAGAACACACATTTACTTTTAATTGTGTCTAATGTGCATCTGAGTGAAGCAGTTTTTTTGAATCTAGGAACACATGAATATTATTTAAAAAGCACACATACAAATGTGCTAAAATTACCATTACATGCAGACACTGCCAACCAAAGACTGCTTTTCCTATTATGTTCCACTATGATGAGTGTGAGTCATTCCTGCAGCCTTCAAAACCTTGAAATAAGACTCTAAATCAACAATACTACAGAAATTATAATGTTTTAATAACAGCAACATTTCCACCTTAACTGTCCACTAGTGACTGAAGTATTCCTTTTCATTTACCACTTCTAATGCAGTCTCTTGTCTAACAGAAGGTCAGTAAAAGGTTGGCCCACAATTGAAGCACAATTAAATCTGCATCCTTACATCCAACTAGAACATAACTCTCAACTAAAATTAAACGTTGGTCATAACACAACATGCATTGTGTAGCCTACTCTGAAAGAATTCAACCACTGGACACTATCTGACATCTAATCACGTAAAACATTCTGAAAGTATGATGACAGTAACAAGACAGCAAACATCACTGATGTGGCTGAAAATGTTCTAAATCATTTTAATTTGTTTGAGTCTATTGGTCAGAGCTGTTCTGACTTAAAATTCACTCATTTTACTGTCTATGAGAAGATGATACTACCACACAGAGGACAGAGGAATGTATCTGAAATTAATCCAGTAATCATTTGCTGATCATGGTTGACACAGAAATAACCAGCTTTAGCTGTATAGTGTATATCCCTGTGCTATGAGTAGGTATTCATGTTTTCCATCTCTCTGAACAAAGCAGATCAACAGACCAATGGAGAAAGAGCCTTGTGAGCTGCCTAATGTCTTCCCATAATCACAATGATTTATTAAGCCTCACCAGTTATGCTGATGGGGCCATTAATTATCCCAATCCAAGCATTCATTAGGAAACATTTCTGTGTCAACATACTTGTCTCCATGTAACATGGTAACATGTAACAATGAACATGGCTATCCTTAGTACTTACCGCTGTCAAGCTAGTTTATTAGTATTGGCTGCACTTCCTCTGCCATTCTTGTGCCACTAGCTTGTTAATAACTTGTGATGTATCCACCTAGCCCTGTGGAAGACCCTAGTCATACGCATTAAGTGCAAAAGGCAGAGTAAGCAGAGCTGGCAGACAGGGGTTTGTAGCAATGGTATAGGTAGATAGACAGGTAGCCTGTCCAATCTTTTCATGTAGGCCGAATAAGACAATTGGATGGGGTTATTAGAGTCCTTCAACCTAATTTATTGTCAGAGCACTTGAATTATTGATCACTGTGGTGGTGAAGATTTCCCAAAAATATAACAAAAAAAGCTTCTAGAATAACTTGGAACAGTAAATACGTTTTAGGGTGGAACTTAATGCGGCCTCTATTAAGGAAATGCTGGTGATTATCTGGCATTTTACAAAATGTTGATACCAAACAATTTTCTTTCTTTTTTTTTTAATTCATTTTCATTTTTTTAAATTTCATTTTTATTTTACCAGGTAGTCCCATTGAGATCAATATCTCTTTTACAATAGAGACCAGGCCAAGGAAGCACCCATATCAAAGTCACAACATGTAAATTCATGGTAATGTTTGGGCACTTAGCCCTTGGTAAGACAGTCTTACCAAGGGCAGTTCTATAAAAACCTCTGATGGTAATAAGATGACACTCTATATAGTACAGTATTAAGAAGCAGAGGTAAAGTGAATTGTATCATGGCACTGTGTGAAAGGAGTGCAGTGTGAGATACATTAAAAAGATTGCTCAAGTTGTCCCTGGCTTATTGCCAGTCTCTTAAGCTGAATTTTGGCTCAAGCAATGAATGAGGATGCCTTTGTTTTTGACTGTGGGCATGGGAATTGCCCTCCAAATGGCAGGACTGCTAAATCATGGTCAAGATGGAGGGAATGACAAATGACAATTAATGCCAATCCTTTGTGTCTGTCAAGCTAGAGGTTCTTTCTAGTGAGACAGCTGTATATACTAGAGACGTACCCTAATACCTTATTCGGAAAATATTTCTGCTACCTGAAATGGATCGTTATTAAGCAGGAAAAAAGGCAGCTCCTTGCCTGTATCTACCTTAATTTATCACTGATTTAATGCATCACCCGATGAGCACGCTAAGCGATGCAAATCAAACACACCCAATGTTGCGTGATAACAAGTGCGTGCTGGGTTTGGCTTAAGGCTAAATACTGATGAAGAGTCGAGTAGTGTGCTGGTTAAAGGCACACCATGAAGGTGCATGGCTATCAGGAAATCCTGTGACTGAAAGGAGGGTAATGCCTCCACACCAGTGTTAATTTTGTTAACAAAAACTGTGACAAAAAATCTTCCTCAACAACCTTTTTTTCATGACATGCTAAAAACAGATGTCTAATAATAAAAACTACCAAGAAATGTTTTGTTTTTGTTGACAAGATGAGATGGGACTATAATGTAAGTGGTGGACTCACTGACAATCAATATTTTTTTTCTACAATTGTGTGTCTAGTCTGTCTGTCAAAATATGACCAATAGATAGCTGTCGTTGCACTGATTGTGCAGAATCAGTGCAATAAAGGGAGACAGAGAGACAGAGAGACAACCTGTGGCTGCATATTAAGTGGAAATAATGAAAACAACCTGAAGGGATAGTTGAAGGTGTTCCAACTCGCTATTAATGCCAAGGTGTGTAGCTAATTAAACTGCAAGTTCTAAAGTTAACCAAGCATATTTCTAAATGTGCATCATGTGCTGCTGCTGTAATGTTAAGCCTGCAAGTGTATTTATTCATTTATTCATGTAAAGTTACACAGCGTAGGAAACTCAGGGACAATTGGATTTCACAGATCTATCAGTCACCTTTTACATCCAAGGCCAGAGGCGTTGCCATTCTTTTTCGTAAGACTGTACCTTTTGTTTTCACTCATTCACAATTGACCCAAATGGCAGGTTTATAATTTTAACTGGGCATATCAATTCACTTCCCATTATGCTGGTAAATATTCCAGATTAATCTCTAAGATTGACCACACCAAATATCACAGCATAATATTATCAGACCATAGTTCTGTCAATCTCAACCTTTGTTTGTCCCTCCCTAGGCAAACCTAGAGCTGGACTTTTAACCCCTTTTTGCTCACAGACCAGGCTTTTAAAGAATACATTATGACACATATCTTGAGACCAACGACAATGGTGAGGTGAATGACTCCACACTGTGGGAAACACTCAAAGGATATATCAGAAGCATCCAATCACATTATAATAACATTCTTAAATTAAAATATGAATACAACTCCATTCTAGGGGAACAAATTGGCAACACACTGCTTAAACTTAATCAAAGGCACTTTGAGTTTGGTGACAAACCACAGAAGTTACTGGCTAGGCAGTTCAAAGGAGAACAAGCAAAACGAGCCATTTACAAAATAAAATTTAAATCTGGCCTGATGCTCACAGATTTAAAAGATATCAACAAACTATTTTGTGAGTTCTATTCAGAAAAGTATGCCTCCAAATCAACAGCTGCAGAGAATGGATGCAGCTTTCAGGGAGAATCTGGACTTGGATTTTTTGCTGTCTGAGCTACTTTCCCACCAGAAAGGCAGCTGGACCAGATGGGTTTAGGCCAGAGTTCTATGAAACCTTCCGCGATGTCCTTGTACCTACATTGCTGAGAATGATCCGAGATACCTTGAAAATCAAGAGGCTCCCATCCTCTCTCAGTGAAGCAAATATTTGTGTTTTATTAAAAAAAAGATAAGGACGAGGTGATGGATAGACCGCATTACTCAAAAACAAAATTGAACCACATCTTCCCATCAGTGTCTCCTGATTGAAGTGTTACTCTGCCGTAGGATCACTAGCACATCTTTTCTGGTTTTGCCCTACATTATACAACTTTTGGAATTTTTGAGGGGCTCTCAATAGCCTAATCCAAGGAAATTCTGCCCAACCACGACCTGGCCATCTGTGGATGCTCTGCAGAGACTTTTGAGCTACCGTACGACGTGCAGATTGCTCTGCACCTAAGAATGGTGGTTGCTAAGAAACTTATTCTCCTGACTTGGAAGTCTACCACCCCACCCTGCTTTGTGCATTGGCTCAAGGAGATATTGTCTATTATATAAATGAAAAGACTGAAAGAATTTGGGCACCTTTTTTGGCACAGTGTCATATTACCCTGCATCCGTAGGGACTCTGACCTGCCCGACTACATGAGTGTGGTATTTAACTTGATTCATTTCTTCATGTCACTTTACCTTGCTCCTGAGATGTTACTATTGTGACAACATTCTGGAAAGACTATGTTCATTGTTTTGTGAACTGTCTGTCAGCCTTTTGTTCTGTCTTGTTCCGTTTGTGTTCTACTTTGTTTTTTTTTATGTTGTTTCAATATATTTTGTCATTGAAAACTGTATTAAAAAAAAAAAAATGATTGGACTGTTAATCTATGTTGCTGGACCTTGACAGATCGTACAAGCACATAGAGCCACCATGGTTGTTGACATGAGGAGGAGAGTGTTCCTTGTAGAACTTCTACCAAAGGATAGACAGTGAAATCACAGTATTGGACACCAATCAGTTGATACATGCATCAGAGAGGAATCCAAAAACACTCTGACATAGACATAAAATACAGAAAACAATTTAATCATATTACTTTAATCGACTCTCTTGGGTGTCTTAAGAGCCAGCACTAGCCTCCTCCTCCACACATCCAAGAGCATCAACTTTGCATCTCTGTGATATAATAGTATCGTTACGTGTACAAAATTATTTACTTAACTGTGCCGGCCCACATGAATAACATATGTGAACTCTTAAACTGATTCATATTTCCACTTCAAAAGCAGCAGTGGCTGCCTTGCAAGCAGGAAGTCGACATTATTTAGTCGACGCAGGCGTGATTAAGAGCTGAAACACTTGAGAGTAATAAATAGTTGTTATATATCAGCTTGGACATGTTCCAGGGAGCATTAGTCTTTCAAACAGTCAACTCATCATTGCTGCATTGCATCCTTGTATTATAACTGCTGAGTCGTTTGTACAAATGCTGTGCTGTCCCATGTTGCCAGTTAGCACAGATTTGCAGTTAGTTACCTGTGTCAGTTCAGCTCAAAGCAGTCATTGAACAAATAAGCAGAATGTGAAAGGGACTATTGTGTTGAATGAGGCTACAGGATGAATTACCCACTGTTTGTGTTGTTTACTGGGGCCTCCATAATGATTACTCCACATGCAAGCATTAGAGTGGCTGACTGAGAAAAGACTCTGGAGAAAGATTTTTTATTGGCACTGCAGTAGCCTAATATAATGGTAAAAATTAAGAGTGCTCTCATCAGGATTTTTTGGGCCGATCACTGGTCACCGGAAGCAGTTTTGGCTCGACTCTTTTTACTCTGCTTATGATCTCCGGTCGTGCCTCTGCCACAGTAGGTTAAACATGTCGGCCCAACAGTGATCGCCAGCATCCACAAATGTTTTTTAAACTGATGCAACTGATGCCAAAGTGAGTGAATACACACAATACACTCCACTGTGGCTTCAGTCGTAGTCTGATCATGAATTTATGTAATTAGCCACCGCAACTCGACGTCGGGCTGCATTTTCACCAAAAGTTGACTCCCTTGCAACTTCTTCGGCATGCACTGCCGCAGCCAAAATGCACTGCCTTCATTAATAGGGGTGTCACAGTCTCGATTGTAAGTTGTATATCGATTTAAATTACGTCACGATCTCAACCTTCGAAATCCAAGGTGGAATCGAGGATTTCGCCACGCCCCCAGTGTCACGTCCGGCAGGCATGCCAAGAGGGGAAAAAACACACAAACTGCATGTCGTAGCGCAGTGAGTGGATTCACATTGAATCCGCCGTTGTGGTGAAAACACAGGCTTTCCAATTCATTTTTAATTAGTATATTTGTGTTATATATGAATGAATGTAAAGAAGAAATGTGACTTTGGGGCCATTTAGAGAATAGAACAGAAGAATAATTCCGAGTCTGGGTTTTGGAATGGAAAGTTTGGAATTGTATTCCAGGACACATTTCATTAGGCACTGAAAAGGAAACTTGTAAAACGCATGAATATGCATTAAATAGTTGACTAATAGCAAATTGTCTGTCAGTGGGGTCATTTTGTAAGCTCAAGCTAATTTTAACTGAACACGTAGCTGCCACAGCCTATAATTAGTTAAACGTCAATCTTATCACTTGTGCTCCTCAAAATAAACACTTCTTGTCACTTGAGGATCATGATGGCCAAACAGTTTGTGGATTTTTTTATATTTGGAAGCCTGAGCCTCTAATTCCTGCTTCCTTTTCTCTCTAAGCTTTTCAGCTCCTTTCCTTTTTGACATTTTCATCTGATCTCACTGTTGTTGATGCACGTCTCTACATTGTTAATGCAACAGTGGGCAAGCAAGGCCATTGGTCAAACAAATATCCCAGTAAGATTCCATCATCACTTGATGGGCTGACCAGTGTTTCAGCCGACAGAGTGCACAACTACAGCGGGACGAAGAGAGATGGACTCTGTTTACATCATTGATGCTTGGTGCTCACACACTGTCTAAGTGGATGGATAGTGTTTATCTAATGTCAAACTTTTAATGCGAAGATGCCGACCATATTATCATCACAATCTTGTTGCTGCAGTTTACACTGACCCCAAGACAGTTTGACATGACCAACAGAGAGGAAGCTTGAAACCCCGTAGAGGAAATAAAGTTAGGGCTGTCAGAACATTCAGTCTAACATTTAATTATTTGAAATATTCCCAAGCTATTCAAATTCAAAATGTCTATAAGCACAACATACCATATCAAGTAGTTTGCCTTGTGGTCCAGCATAGTAACTCTCAGTTTGACCTACTGCAGTCTTAATGACTGATAAGTAAACAAAATAATATAGAATTATGTAGAATACGAAGCTGAGTGAATTAGTACTGTGGGAGCCAAATTGTGTTTTATATGTTTCAGTTAAATAAATAAGTGCAGTATGTATTTGTTTAAAAGTTCAAGTGAATGGAAATAAATAATTGATTTAATTGAATAATAAGTTAATTACAAATATGTAAAAGGTCAGCTAAATTCATTTGATTTAATTCATGTTTAGGTAAGAATGATGTTTTGGATAGGAAAACAGTATTTTAAGGTTTCTGTTAGGGGAGTCATCTTATGTTACTGTCACTTTAAGAGAGTAGGTCTCTTGAGCACACAGAGGTGTTTAGTGAGTTAAGGTGCAATTGAGGACCGAGCCACACAGTTTTCTTACCGTAGTACCTTTTGCTGATTAGGAAAGCTTAATTTTGATCACTCCTGTAATAAGACACCGCAAAACCTTGGACTAAATATATTTTGTTTTATCTTTTTACATCCGAGTCCTGTGGAAGTTTTTCCTGCTCAAGCGAATGTACACGAGTCAAGTCAACACTATTGATAAGCTTCAGCTCCCACAAGTATAGACACAAAAGTCTGAAAATCAGTGTATTTATATATATATATATAAATATATATATATATAAATATATAAAATGTAAAAAGTATTTTGGGTTCTATGCTGTAGATGGGATAATGACTAACACAGGCTGTTAACTTTATCAAAAGCAGCCATCTTATTCTACAGCCACAACAAACACAATGACTCATCTGCTAGCTAGCCACCTTAGTGAGGCAGCTGAGCCAGCAGAAATGAGTGGAGCAATGTCATCTTTACAACCTTGTCTCCGCAACCTTTATGTTATGTAATGTGGGTTGTGTTCAAACTTTGTTGGAATTTTACTTTTTAGATAGTCACAGCCCTGAGCATCCGACATTTTGAATTTTTTCAACTTTCACTTCTTTGGTTGTGTTCATGTCTTGTTGGACCCCCTTTAAAAGAACATATAATGAAAACTCATAATTATACTGGATGTTTACTGGAATTGATGTTGTAGACGAAAGGACAACCTTTGGAAATGACAGAGAAAAAGCTTATCATTTTCACCAAGCTTTACTGAGTAGCTTCAAAGACTAGACTAAAAGTGCCATGTAGTTGTTATAAAGCATAACACCAGTCAAGACAAGTAATACCTTCTAGTTCCCATGTTTATTGTTCAACAACCTTGAAAGCTGTTGACGGGGGAAGGAGGCGGATGAGCTACTGTCGATACGAGATTCACCAGGAGTTCAATAAAGAGTTCCATATAAAACTAACAATGAATTAAAGACTGAAGGACTAGTTTGAACACAGGAGAAAATTACGGTGTGTATGCTGAGCACTTAAATAATTGACTTACTACTGCTGAAAACGCTTGTAACAGAAATACAAGCAGTAGGGGAATGAAGTGTGCATCATGTGACTATGTACGATTATTATATTCACAGCTGTAGTGTCTTGTAAACTGTGACATTACACTCCTGTTTTCATTGTGCTTTTAGCTTCAGTAATCTCTAAAGTCTAGCATTATGAATGCATTTAGAGAGACATTCAATCTCAACATTTCAAAACTGCATTAAGGAACTCATCAATTTAGTATTGACTGGATTTGTGACTTATGGAAGTCCCTTAATGCAACATAATTAAAAGAAGAATTTACAAGCTCAGTAGTATTGTAAAATCAGTGGAGTTCACCTAAAACACAATTTCCAGAGCAGTAAATATTGTCCTTTAAAGTGTACTGAAAATAAAAAATCATACTGGCATAAAGCAGCAAACAGAGCAAAACAAATTGTCCCTTTGATTGGCCTTTTCCATGGTTTTTATTTAATAGAACAGCCGAAGGAGTGATGGGAAACTTGAAAGAAATTGAAAGAGATTACATGCAGCACCAAAGGTCGAATTCGAACCCTGGGCCACTGTGGGGAGGACGCAGCCTGTCTCCTCTGTACATGGGGCGCACGCTCTACCAACTGAGCTACTGGGGCCCCCTCCAAATTGTCCCTTTCTAATTCGACCCACTCCAGTGGATACATAAATCACTTGTCATATTTGTTGTGGTGCATGTGTGGACTTGATGTTTTATTGTGTCAAAATCGTGATGAATTTGAATTCATTTATTTTTTGTTCTTATCATATTGCTACAGTATGCAATACCCTAAAAGCCTTGAGACTCAGACAGATACAACTAGTACTACTTTAACTAAGAAATACCAAAACTTGAGCAGGTGGTCAAGTGACAAAAAACGTTGGTTTGGCTTGATTTGACGATGATGAAAGTTGCTGACAGCCTTGCTTAATGAAGTGTTTGCGCATTCAAATTTTGCATTCATGTGAGATAATAACCTGCTCTGTGTTGTAGTGTCACCTGCTGTATGTTTTAGTGCTGAGCGTGAGCTGGAACAATTAAAACCTCTTACATAGCATATACGTAAATACTCTGACTTGGGTCCGCCCTCGAAAACAATTAAAAGACATGCCCTTTTAATTCCAGAAGATACTGCTAAGCAAGCTGTTATCTTCTCGAAAGATAAGCTTCTGTGAACTAATTTCCATTTTTAACCATTATTTATGCAGAGTGTGTTGGCTCAATATGCCCTTTTACAGCAGAGCCCATTCACAGTCACTTCGAAAAAAAGGAAAAGTAAATGTATACAAAGAAAAAAGGAAAAAAAAGTGAATGGGAGGGAACAATAAAAAATGGGCAGAAGCAGTTGTTCCTAAATTTGTTACTGGGGCACGTGAACGAGGACAAGTTTCCTTTTATACAACTTTGTCGAAATTAATAGGGTCCGAGCACGAACCATGCAGTCAAACTGGGAAATTCAAGTATTTAATGGGTTTCAGCGTCGGGCAGGGCAAAATGGCCAGATTGTGCCCCCTTAAACACAGCCCCTGGGACTACTTTCACCTACATGTATGAAATTAGGTCCACATGTGGTCTCTCACATTTTCAGTGTGAGAGACCAATGGCCCTGGCCCCCTCGGTGCTCAGGCCCTCATAATACTGGTAGTAGTATAGTATGATAACAAATAATAGTACCAAAGCAACTTGAATATGCATAGTTCTACAAAGGATGCATTCAAAATTTAGGCCAATTGTAGCAGCATCTAGCATCAATCCAATTTGAATTAATTTTCGATTTTGAATTTTGTCAATCTGAACAAAAGTGTCTCACGAAAGAATATAAGGTAATGAAAAAGCCAACTAAATATTAAACAACGTAAACAAGAGGGAAGTTCATGTACAGTGCAAAGCAGTTCAAACAGAGTCAATCACAAAACAGGATGAAATGCAATAGAATTTTAACCACCCTCTGTTTTCAAATAGCTGAAAGAGAGCAAGGACACAAGCTGGTGGGACGTGGTCAGCAGCTCCTCTGATGATAGTCGAGGCTCAGTGTCTGAGAAAGTGTATGTAACTATTCTTAATTGAGCTGGACACAAAGCTAAGCCAGGGATAAAAGTACCCCTGTGAATAATATTAAAGCTCTCACAGCTCTTCACATCAGGCCAAATTTGCTGGATCACTCACTTCCACTTGTCCTGTGTAAACGTTTTTGCACAGCTTACAGAAAATGCAATAAATCAGATGATCACAGACCGGAGGACTTCCACTCCTCCCTGCAACTAAACTACAGAACTAAACTCAATGAAAAGAGCTCATTTTAAGTATTAATGTGCTAACGGTTTAAACGTGTCCAGCCCATGTGCAATGTGCAGGAGTCATTCAGTCCATTTATCAGCCCGCTGAGGCTAAAAATCATCAAAGGCCTGATACTTATCTTTAGCATAGGTTGGTCTCTGATGAAAAGGAACAAAACTTTCAGAAATTTGAGAAGTGAGACAAGAGTCTCAAAATGTCATCAAGGAAAACGCCCTTCTGCTGCAAAGGCAGTTAACAGAATTTACAGTAGATAATGCCCAGTAGGACTTGATGACCTGATTGATTATATCACAGAAACAGAGGACTTTGTTCTTCATTTTAAAGCTTTAGGAGACAAAGTCATGTTCAAATATGAGTACTGGCTGAACTGCTATCCTATGATCAGAGGAATAACATACTGTACATGTACATACATGTTTGTTTTATAGTGAGTAGACACTGATGAATTTTTTGATAGAATTAAGAAAAGATATATTTGATCAGTCTTCATATGGATCATTTAGGTTTTATAGTTATAGAAAACTTGATTTGCACTTCTTTCATACCTACAGGAGCTTATTCAGACTTTTCTGAGAGGAGTTCAAAAGGTGGCACGGGATGAGCCTTTTTTTAACCCTCTTCCCCCAATTATGGTGAAGACCTTTTTCATTTACAAGAGAGTTTAGATATCACATCGCTAAAAAAGGCTGACTGTAACTTGTGTACTTAAGCACATGTAAATGCAAAGTGTGCATACCAAATATGTATGGAATTTCACAATGAATTTGGATCAAAACTCTCCTGTGGCTAAGCTTCACACAATCAAAACAGTTGCCGTACCACATCCTGCACTAAATTTTGAATCAGTTTTCCTTGCACCCAGCTCTACTGAAATTGAAATAAGCTCCAAAAAATATATATTTTTAACACCTCCTGTCAACACCAGTAGGCTTGTTGACAATCAGCTACACCTGGAAGGATTGGGAGAGATGTTGACCAAACCAGGAAATAAAGACAATCAATTTGAAGTAAAATAAAACATACAGGAGCAATAACCAACCATTGATGATATAAGACCTGATAGCAAGACATATAGGAGCCCATTGGTCTCAGCCTAGTCCGACAGGATAAAATGTTTCTGCAAACCACTAAAACATACACATTTGCATGCAGGCTACGTACCATATCACATTCACATTACCTTAATAATAACAATAACAATAATAATAATAATAATAATAATGATGATGATAACAGTAGTATATTTTCTTAACCCCGACCAAGCAGGTTTTGTGCTAATGTAAAGTTTAAACATATCAGTAGTTTGCAGAAAAAAGTAAATTGCTAACATGTATTCTTGTAGGTCTTGTGGGTTGTAGGTCAAGTTGGCCAAATGAGCTGTATATAGTGACAACTAATAACACAGAATATAAAGTGTGTCAAGCAGTAGGACACAAAGTGCAAAGTGAAAGTTTTATTGCTTTGACACATATTCCTTTCGATACTAAAAGGAGCTATTAGCAAGATCTAGATACAGCTTTAGTTTAAAACATTCAAAAAATGAACTCACCCTATCAACAGAGTGTGAAGAAGTAACGATACTGGCTTCACGTCAAAGATGTCTATGTATAGGCATTGCAGAAATATCCACTGCCAAGCAGCCAGGGACCGCCCGTCCTTTCTTGTAATAGAATGTCTGGTGCGATAGGCAAAAGTGAGTCACTATAGCCTCTAGTCTGCCTCAGAAGAGGATGAAGAAGTCAAGCTGGCCGGAGGGAATGGCTACCGCATAGAAGTTACAGCCTCAGTTAGTTAGTTAGTTAGTAAGCAAAAGAATGCAGGAGAAGAATTAAGATATAAAATCGGTCGTTTTGTACACAACTGAATTGATTGATTGATTGATAACTTTTTTAAATAAAAATGATGTCTCTGAACCAAACTAAGCCCTGCCACACCTTTGTCAGAATTCCAGTCCAGCCATCCTCTGCAATTTTTGTATATACATATTTATGGTGTTGTCTGTTGCCGTAATTAGCCTTACACTAAAAAGGAAGTGGCATTTTAGTGTCCAAAAAGGATTTGGTGCCAGCTTTACTCAAATGTGGGTTACACTGTTTGTTTAGTGTGCCTGTCAATGTAAGCCTCCAAAACTTTTATTTAGCTCTTACTGTGTAACAAAAGGATGCAACTGAGGAATGGTGAACATATGGGAAAATAAATGCATACTTACATACTAGTAATCATTTCAGTATTTACAATTTTACCAACTTGCAATGATTAATTTGCATAGAAATACATGAAATATATAAAATTAATAACAAAAAAGGTTTGAACTAAACATTGAGAATGGGCGAAATACTGCCCCCAATGCGCCTGGAGCAGGTGGCTGGGAACTACAAATTTCTCCTTTAACTACTCCATGAAGCACAATGTTTGCTTTACTATCATCACTTGTCAAAATAAGATCTGTCTTTTTTCCAACTTGGACAAATGCCAGGACATGAGTTGCTACCAGCCATTCATGCATATTTATTATTCAGCTATACTCATTAAAAACCTTGAAAGAACTGAAAACAAACTGATCTGAAAACTGTAAATAACTGAAATAAAATTGCTATGGTCTGAATTTAACACTTCACCAAAGGACAGCCAGTGTCAGATCAACGCTTTAGCTCCAAATCATTGGACTCTGGACAGCTGCACAGATGTGTACAAATGAAGGTGCCTTTGGCAAATAATACCCACCAGCCTTTCATCGACTTATTAAGTAACAGAGTTCAAGGAGGGTTGTGGGGCTGGTAAAAACAAAAAAAATGAAGCATAGTGCAGCTCACATGTCATGCTGGGGCATTTTAGACCTTCAAAGTTTCCTCATGGTCCAGGTCATCTGTCAAGAGCACATGTCAAAAATCATTCAGCTCAACTGACTGCTGATGACTATATCGTTTGTTCTCAGCTCTACGTGCATTTACCAAAATTTCTGAAAGACATAGATATTATCAAATAGTTTTTCCACAGTTCTGTAATTTCCAGGCCTGTATGAAAATGCTGCATGCTGAGTGATCTATGAATGATATAGAAATATACAGTATGGAACAGAGTTCACTTACGTCTGTTTGGTTCAGACCATTCTGTCCAAAGCAAAACTCCATATTAAAATAAAAATAAGATTCAGAAAGCAATGCCCTGTCACTTGTAATGACCGTTGCATTTTTATGTACTAATTAGCAAAAACTCAACTTGGCAGTGAATTCAACATATATGTTCAATATTAGGTTGATGTGCAGGAGGAGGGATGCAGTCTGTGAAAGAGAAATGTCTGGTCTGATAAATTGGATAGATTTTGGTATTAAATGCACAGTATAAAATTAACTGCTGCTAGATTTAAAAAAACGAATCTAAAAAATATAAATTTTAATCTTGAAATGTTACATATTATATCTGTTAATCATCTGAAACATTAGAGGTCCAGTGTATGGGATTTAGTACCACCTAGCATTGGCATTGCAGATTGCAACCAAACAAACTCCCCCAATCTCACCCTCTCCTACAGTGGCTGCTCACATACACCAAAAACACATAGGGCCCTGGAGCGATTGTCCGTTTGTCCGTTCTGGCCTACTGTTGGAACATAGGGGACTTAGTGAGTTTTCAAATGATAATACACTAATGAAAGCATAATTCTGACTATTTCGTTCTATTTCCGCAATTTTGTGTTCTGTAGTGTTTCACAGTGAATGTGCCTTCCACCTCACCTGAAGTACAGAGTCTCTGCAAACATAACTTGAGGCAAATTAGCACATCCAGCAGATAATTAATTAGAAAGGATATTGTTTAATGTACAATGCACAATGTTTTTGCATTATAGATATTTTAATCACACCACCAAATTTCATATGAGCCAAGAGCTTCTTCATTGGTCATTTGTGGTCACCTTGCACCATGCATTATTAGTGCTACAAATGCAGAAACAAATCAGATCAAACTTTATTCCAGTGTGTGACATCACATTGCACTTAAGATGCACTCAAAAGACATATTGATCCTCTCTGGCGGGCTAAGCAGCAAAGATCTGAAAAACAAATAGCTGGCTACGAGCTTTAGTTGAGACAGCAGCTTGGATTCAATCATCATAAATAATTGAAAAAGGCCATTAGAAACACAGAAAGGAGATGATGCATCTGCTTCCAACAAACAATCGTTTTCAAGGTTGTAAGGGGGAGAGTGGGGCTCACTTACAGCGTAAAAGTGCCTCTTAAAAGGTCATGTAGTCACTTTGATTACAATCACACTGCTAACCTTCTTCAGGATGTTTACTACACCGTCCCTCCAGGAAATATTGTACAGGAATAAGGGGGGTGGCTCTACTTTTAAAACACTGAGTTAGCAGGTTTTTACTAGGGTTGATATTTTTGTTATGATGTTATGTTTAATGCTCAGAAATACATCAGGTGAGGTGAACCTCGCCCCATCCTTGCTTGTGAACGACTGAGGCTGTATCCGGATGTCTGGACTTCCCTGCTCCTGCAGACTCACAGACTTTGCGGGCACATTCACAGTCAAGTCTGCAAATGCTGAGGGCTGTCCAAACCCATAGTTCATCCAGTCCACAAGGACCCTAAAGGAGACTGATTCAGTCATTAACAGTTGATTGCATTATGAACATGACCATTGTAGAACTTATTAATGTAAATCTATACGTAAATATGTATAAAGTTAATGTAAATGTAAAACAATTACTTTATTAACACGTTACTTGAATCATGCAAGCAAAAAATAATACGCAATCATTACCAGTGTTGCCACAGTTACCTTGAAAAAGTAATCTGATTACTGATTACTCCTTTAAAAAGTAACTTAGTTACTTTACTGATTACTTGTTTTTAAAAGTAACTAAGTTAGATTACAAGTTACTTTCGAGTCAACCGTGTTTAAGGGCAGCATTTCCTCTACAACATACCGCCCAACCAACTTCTTCAACTGTCCCGCGTTACTAAGTAAAGTGTTACTCTAATCCGAGCGTAGCGCGTTACATAAGAAACGCGCTACCGGCATCACTGATCATCACACAAAAATATGTAAATGTATAGGCTGTAACGGTTATCAAAATGCATTTTATTATTGTAGTCTTTATTCATCCCGAACCTTTTGAGGATGCCCCTTTCATACCCAATCATGATACTATCACCTGTTACCAATGAACCTGTTTACCTGTGGAATATTCCAAACAGGTGTTTTTAGAGCATTCCACAACTTTCACAGTCTTTGGTTGCTCCTGTCCCAACTTGTTTGAAATGTGTCACTGCCATCACATGCAAAATAAGCTGACATTTACAAAAATCAATTAAATTGATGGAGTAAAACATTAAATTTATGTATAAATATATATTCTGAAGTGATGAGGTTATGAAGTTTACAATGACAATACATATATGTCTATCTCTTTAACGAATGCCTCTACAAATTGGATGGTCAACACATCCTCACACATAAAAGAGTGAATTTGTTGAATGCCAGTGACTGGCCAGAGACGGGCAAACCGGACTTTGTTACAGTTTGGTTAGGTTTAGGTAAAAAAAAAAAAAAACCTGCTTGGTTAGGTTTGTGAAAATATAATTTTTCGGCTTAAAATAATGTTACTTATTTGACTTCAGTTACGTTATGTACAGTATGTGACTTAACTTGTCTAGTTAAAATAACTCACGGTTGAAACTGGTTACACAGGAGAGACGAACAGCAGTCTCCTGAATAAAAATCCTGTGTTACTTTTATCCGAGCGTTCATCCTGTGCTGCTCCTTATCTGGGCTTTGCCACTCTTTATTCTACTTCACCTGATTTCCTCCTTTGCTGCCGTAATAATTACTACAGCTTCCTTAGGTCACCACCTAAGAAAAATCAAGATGGGTCGTAACGAGTTGCTTCCACAGTCCACCTATACGATCGTTTTTCTGATCAGGACGGGCTGCCATGGTATAATTTTATTGCACAATTGTACTATTAAATTTGCAACCATATACTGTCATACCTATTGTTGAACTGTACTTTTTCTCAAAAAAAAATAAAAAAATTGCAAGCATGGTCAACATGTGTGCAACATTTCCACTATACAATAAATGTTCATTGAGTGCAGTTTGTAAATGGTTTGCTATTGCCTGTTTCAAAATGCAGGTGGGTTCACTGTGTCATAGGCACTGCAGCCCAGAATAAATTTAGTGTGGATGGAGATAAATGAAAACAATGATTCCTACAATATGGGCTGGGTACCCATCCCCAATCTTCAATTCTCTCTAGTCTGGCACATAGAAACAGTCAGTGGCAAAGGCTAAGTGGATAGTTGGGTCTAATGGCTTGGTGATCCTATAAATAATAGCTTTGCAGTTTCCTCCCCATTGATCACACAGCCCTGGCTGACTGATACTGGGGCTTGGTGTATGTTGGATGGAGCTGACCTAAGAGCATGCTTGGCTGCCTTTCCCTCCACATGCTTCTGGTGCATGATCTATCAAACTAGGGGCCTGTACACCCTGAGAAATGACACAGCCTAATTGGCTGCTATGAGAGGCCCATCACTTAAGGCTAGCGTCGAAGATGGGGAAAGGACTGACTCTGGACAAGGTTAACTAACTCCACTGCTAAATCTCTTGCCTTAAAAAGTTTCCTGGGTTCAGAAAAGACTATGACGTGTGAACATAGTGTTTTTCAGAGAAAAGACTTTAACGTGGGAAGTTCAGGCCCTTATACATTTGGAGCAACAAAAAAAAAGCCATTTAGATGACTGACTTTCGTTAAACTGGTTAGAAGATTAGTTTCCTTCAAAAGTAGCTTTAGTTTTTTTGCAGATCTGACATCTTAATGTGCTCACACAGGTCAGGTGTCAGGGTTAGAGGCCCGTGCACAAATCTATCCGAGGTCTGCTGATTTCCATTTAGAAATCACAAGGGTTGAGGAGACAGAAGGGCAAAGGCCGCATATTCATTTTAAGTACCACAGTGTGTGTCCTTCACAGTGGGGAGAAGGCAGCAAGGCATGACTGCAGGGAAGATCTCACACTGACAGAGAATGGAATATTAATATGATTTATCTGCTTATCTGTGTCACATATCACAGAGGAAGGAAAAATCAGACTTTAAATATTAAATTTGTTTAGGTAATACAGTTTTTTAATTTGTTTAATGCTTGGTCATCCATGAGATTCTTCTGACACAAACCACTAAGATGTGTTTATTTTACTTACTTTCTGTGTATGTCCCTTAATCTTCATGATTTTTGGCATTTGGTTAGAAGAAAGGGTTTTTATCAAGTCAACTTATGAGCAGAGGAGAAAACTAGTTCACACTAAAACTGTCTGGCGTAAAATACCATAATATTAGGAAGATAATATGGGTAAAGGGCACAAGTAAGGGTGCTCTGCAGGATTTTTGGGGCCGGTCACCGGTTGCTGGAAGCAGTATCAGCCGATACGATCACTGTTCAAAAGAACGTTTCTTTACTTTATTTTCATCTATAGTTGTGAGTTATTAGGGGCATAGTTTAGTTTAGTGGCATTACAATGTTGAGAAAATAAAATACTGTATCCATTTTACATTGATTCAAAAGGAATAGGTTTGTTTAATAGAAAATTAAAAAAAATACTTTAAACTGTAAAAAGATAATACAAAAAAAAAGTTAACAGGACACAGAATTTAGAAACAGAATTTGGGAATAATTCTGTGTCTCAGTCTCTGTAGTGATGTATTTGTGCCCTGAAGCCACCACTCCACCACCTGGTCACTATTCGTATCTGGTTACATTCATCTCTGACAGAAGGTTGATAAAATGTGCACTGATGTAAAGTGTCTGTAACTCCAAACTCAAGGTCAACTGTACTCAGCAAAAGTAGCCTACTTCAGTTCATTTGTTTAGTGTAAGCTTGTTGTGGTGTTACACTAAACTGCAGTTTACTGTTCAACACTTCATGTTCCTCTGAACAGAAACTCTCAGTCCCACTATGTGTCTCCACTGTAAGCCGTTAGCTCAGTCAGCTGTAAGCCGTTAGCTCAGTCAGCTGTTAGCTCCATTAGCCGTTAGCTGTCATGCTGCAGGGCGTGAAACAAACTGTATCACTTTGTCCTCCCACTTGGGATGACATAAAATATACTTCTCATGAACAGACAGCCCCAAATAATAAATTGAACGGACTGCTTCAGACTCAAATGGAGCGCGTCTTCTCATGCTTTAACCATAGTTATCTCTCTCCACAGTGCTGTGTCAGAGCTAGTTTCAAACACTGGCTTGCTCTGCACGAGACCTAACGTTACAAGAATTTTTCTGTGGTACCGGTCCACCTATCCCCTCAGTCACAAATGGCTTGCTGGCAGGACCATACTAATATGTTGCCAGATCAATCCGAGCACCCTTAGACATGAACTATCACCGATTAGATGCAGATGATGACTACTTAAAGCTAGGGTTGGTAAGTTATTATGGAAGCACTTCAGTACCTGTGGCTGTCGCAGACCTCTGATAAACCCATCCAATTGTTTCATTTGAGTGAGCCTGTTGTTCAGCAGCTAGCTAATTCAGTAGCACAAAGCACATCCCCTGAGCCAAAGTACAGAGGCGCAGCAGCGGCAACAGACTCGTTCAGCGGTCAACCCAGTTAGCATTGTGCACACACCTACAAGAGTAAGGAGTAACTGCAGTGCAGGGTAACCTTGACTGAGGTAAATTCATGATGGCTATTTTGCTTGTGTTCATGTGATTGTAGATTTTTAACAGAGTTGTTTATTTATGTATTATTAGACTAGACAAGCTGGGAGAGCTTGTTGAACTTAAGCAAGCAAAACAGCAAAAACACCTCGCTGCTGACGAGTGATGGTGCAGTTGGTGTCGCTGTTGGCAGGCAGTGCACGTTCACTTCTTTTGGATGAGTGGCCCTAGAGGGAGGCCTGAAGGGACGGGGTGGGATTTTTTTGGGGTTGGATACTTTTAAAGCTGTGGTTGGTAAGATTGTAGAATCTACCAAGAGCAAGCTACATTTTCAAATACCCTGGTGCTCAAGTCACTTAGGAATATAGGTCCAGATCCAGTCTTCTAAAGTCAGACTATATTATGGCATGATTTGGAAGAGCTTTTTCACACAAGTGTGTAACCTGTGTAACTGTGCTAGTTTATAATGTAATGCTCGTGCTGGAAGGAAACAAGTACCCTGTCCAGAAAGGGGGGTTCTTTTTAATAGGCAGAGACTACAAGAAATGTACAGAAAAAAAAGCTAAATTCCAAAAAATAATTCAACATTTTTTAACGTCACCATATTTTTGAGATAAAACTATTAGGTGGCACACGACAGTTGAAGAGGGAGAGACATGATGCAATTGCAAGATGCGTGGGTTAAAAGGGGCAGGTGCATGCCAGTGCCCATAAGGCAACAGGAGCTCACTATAGTTATGGGAGTTTGGCAGCTGATTTGGATTCTGAACAATACAGTTCGAAGTTGGGGGTGCAGCAGCACACAGCTCATAGAGGCTGCTAACGTACAGCAAAACCGTTTCTGCACAATTGGCAACATTTGCGTCATAATTCAAACTCCATTTGGGGTCATAAATCAAAAGTTCTGAATAATCATAGCGAAAAACAGGGACATGATACACAGATGGTTTAATTCAGTGTGACGTACAGTTTCAAAGGATATCACTGTCTTTGACGTCCATAAATAATAAAAAGTTTTCTTCTGTAACAGTTGTCTGCAAATCCTTGGGTACATAACCAACGGGAAAAGCTAATAGCAAAGTTGGTATACAGTTTGTGGTGCACATTTGTCACAATGTAATCAAATGGGGGGCTAAAAAGCGGGCTCAACTTGTAGCCATGGCAATATTATACTTCCTGTTTATATCCATCCAATTATGATGACTTTAGTCCCACAACAGAACATATATAGATCGTGATTATCCCCAAGATTGAAGTCATACAAAAAATAATAAATAAATAAATAAATAAATAATGAATTAACCTTTTTCCACTTTGCACTGACTAACAACTGTATTTACATTAGTAAGGTTAGCTGCAGGCCATTTTACTGAACCCATACCACTAGATGAAAACATTACTCTAATAGTTCAAGGGATGACACATTAACACAAAGGGTTCTTTGCTTTAACTACTATAGCAGCAGTCTTTAATGGAGACTGTACTGGTGTTAGATAAAAGCTGCGTTTCACTGATCTGGAGTTATGAAGACTTATTACTTCATTTTGGGCATATTTTTTTCCTAATCAGTACACTGAACAATAGGTTCAGTACAGTTACAGTTGAATAGAAAAGCAGCCTGTTGTGTACAGAGTAATTTCATGTCCATAACAAAGAAACAGTTCTGCTTTCCTGCTGATTTAACAGTGATATGCGTGGGCTTTGCTTTCACCTACAATGCATCTGTTCTGAGGGGCGACAGTTTGAAAACAAAGTGTGCAACCAAATATGCAACTCACTGTTTTTTCCTGTTTTCTCCAAAGACTAGTACTTCTCCATTACAGAGCTTGTAGACAATAGATGGGAATGAAAGCCTCTTACAATAAATAACTTTTATTAATTCAGTCATTTTTAAATAACGTAATATGCTGCTTGTGTAGTAGACAGTCATGTAAGGTGGAAAGTTTTTTGTGTGTGGAATATCAAAAGATAATAAGGTTTAGCCTGTGTATTTTATTCCACCTATTTTAACCCGTTAAAAGTACTGAGAAATGACATCTTTCGCTGGAGTAGACGATCTGAGAACAGTCTACAATAGGAAGTCAAAAACACTTTCGATGTGCATTAAATAAAGCATCACAAGCTTTTAAACGCACCACATGTAATTACTGCCGCCAGGGGTCTCTCAATCAAAACAAAAGACATTTGCCAAGAGTTGTGTGGGGAGCACCGCTGCTCAGAGCTGGCCAGCTCTGAAGGAGGGAGTCGAAGATTCAGAAAAAAACCTGATTTTGCCTGATGAAGGTCTGGTACCGAAATGTTGCAAATAAATGTATCTTAGATTTATCTTCACTCCAGTTTATCTTATCTATTTATTTATTATACCTGACTGCAGCAGCAATTCACGGAGGTGACCTCCATTGTCGGGTGTTTATGTACTGTAATGTTGACTGCAGAATGGAGCTGGAGGGGAAATTTACTTCATGAACATAATAATACAGTGAGGAGAGGGGGGAAGGAAGAGTGAGAACCAGTGAGTTTAATGACAGATTGACTTGCATTCAAACACATGGACACCCACACCCATGGTGCATGCCATTGCTCGCGAGATTACCACTGAAGTACAGTAAAGTAATCTGGCTGTTTGAGGTGAATAAACCTAAATGATCCTGCGGTAAAACATCACCTCAAGCGCTGATGAAAATCTGTCGTTGCTGACTGTTTTCCAGGAGCATCCTGATCACATTTACAACTGGAAGCTGCCCAGTACAACCACATTCTGATTTACTGGCCACTGAGCAGTCGGGGTCAGGTGCGTTGCTCAAGGGCACTTGCAGTGGCCCTGCTACAGGGGTGAAATTTCCAAGGATATCAATTCTGCCTTTCACATTTCCCAGCCCAGATTCATCCTGCCGGTCTCAGGATTTGATGCGACCCTCTGGTCACAAGCTCGCCACTCTAACCTTTAGGCCACCCATGACTGTATTCACACCGAGGCCTGAGTTTCAAGTGCACATCTTTGCTCTTTGTCTGATAGTTTTTTTATATTTTATGGAACATTTAATTTGCAAACATAAGACCAATCTTGTAATTACTGAGAAATATTGGTATGCCACGTCTCCTTTCTTTCCTGTTTAATAATAAGCTACTTATTGGGTTGGTTCTGTTAGATCCTGAGTATGCCCCTGTTCAGGAGGCACTGGCTCAATGCAACACAAACATATTCATGGTTGGAGGTTCTGCTGAGGACACATGCTCTCTCAACATTGCCCCCCCTCTTATTACCACAGTAATACATATACCCTGCCAGTGAGTACAGGTGCACCTCTGTATGCACTACGGGAGAGGAGATCATCTCTCAGTAACCGTGCAGCCAAACATCGACACAAACCACAGCACTTTATTTTAAATTCCAGCGGTAAGTTTCCAAGGATAACAATTCTGCCAAGCTGAATTCGAGGGAAATGTGTATAAAACAGGAAACGAGACATCTGAAATATTGGTGCACACATTCTAGCTTCAATAAAGAGCTGAAACGAGACTAAGATAAACAGTATATAGGTGACTCTCAGACAGTGTGAGAAATGTGAATTTAAAAACAAATCAAAGGAGAAACCTGGATGTTAATTAATCTCCTAGACAGAGTCAGAGATGCAATCTTACAAAAGTTAATTAAGATTATACTCCATGTCTTGACTTCTCAGCTCTTCTTAAATATAAACTGTGAAACATGAACTCTCAGCTACCGATTTGCAAGTGATTTTTGCAAACATTAAAAGCACATCTAAAGAAACCTTAAGGCTTTTCATTCCCTGCTGTTCAAAGAGGAAACAAACCTAGAGCAGCAGACCCTGATATTTGGTCACTGAATATCAAATATCGGGGAATGAAATGTGATCCACATTCAGATCCTCAGTCCTCTGAAGATGCAGTGTGAAAGAACTGGGGATAATCAGGTACCATGCTGCTCTGTGTACAAAGGCTACAAGGTCCTTTAGAATGTGACAACCTTACTATAGGTAATGTGTGCTTAGCAAATCAAACATGAAGAACCAGTGAAACGATCTGTTGTGATCGGAGGTATTCATTCAATTCACTGAATACCTCAAAAAACTTGAAGAAATATACAACGGCTTGAAGTTCACACAGGCAGACTTCTCATACCGCCACAGGATCATTTACAGAAGTTATAAGAACTTACAAAATCAAGTAAGCAAAGAGGAATAGAAGGTTGATACAGAATAGGTGGCACCTCCTAAGGTGTCATTATCACAGTTACCACTACTGTGACCTCGTAATAATCTCTTTTCACCTCTCCAACTTTAAATCAGCCAGACAAACTGGCAGCAAGTAAAAAAGAGATGAGAGAAGCATTAAAGGCAGCACAATAGGCCACTGTATAAGTGGTGATGGAATGTTTAAAGAGGTTTATGAGCGATGCAGAGCCTTTGGATCTAAAATTGCAGCCTTATTCAGTCTGATAATTGCCATTAAGCATTCTGCTCCTGCTAACACTTCACATTTATGAGAGGGAAATGTATTTCTGTAGTCAGCCTCAACTTTACATAGTTTTTTCTATCTAAAAAAACATGATGCTGCAGAAATCCTACCCACCATTCAACTTCAGAACAGAAAACATGGCATTTCTTCTGTTTGGAGTAGCAACAATAACAACATTGAGGAATCTGAAAAACCTTTCAAACTCTTCAAAATTGTAAATGTCAACTATTAGTAGCCCAAGGGTGATTCCATGGAGACACGGAGAAAAATAAATGCTGCTGGTCTTCATTCATCCTTATGTTTTACATCATGACCTCATTACCCAGCAGTCCATTATGGAAGAAGAGTTCAAACAAACAAGCAAGCGAGCAAACAAAAGGGCTGCTGGCACATCGTACCGTCAGGGATTCCACAACTCTCTGTTGTAATTACCCAGCATTCAGCTGCCTCTCACACACTGCTCCACCTATCCACAGCCCTGACGAGCGCTTCCTGAATAGTAATACAGAATCTGGGTCAGTACCAGGTATCGATAATGCCATATGCAGTTTAAATTAGTCTGGGTTGAAGCTAATCAATAGTGCACAATTGTCAGGCCTTTACAGTCACCCCTGGCCCCTGCTGATGAGCATCGATTCAAACTTAAGTGGACCTAAAAGCTGAGGGAGAAGAGCAATGGTATCTGGGGCGGACAAACAAAACTCCCAGAGAATAAACATGGCAGGACGGGGAAGAGTCGGTGTATTTATCTGTCGTACACCAGAATGTTCCATTATTACGAGAATCAAAGGAAAGCAGGCAGCTGCAAAGACGGGCAGCAGGCAGCTTTCTAGGCCACTGCAGACACACAAAAGAAGTGGGTGGCTTTGTTTAGTGTTTGTATGAATTCAGTTTATTTTCTTACCTTATCTGGCAAAGATGGATACAAATGGAGTAACAATTGGTGCATGGCAGTGGTGAAAGGCAGAATGAAATGAGTGGCACACAATGGGAATAAGTAACACTGTGATTAAAGCTTATCATGCCTTTAGATTAACAACTGACTGAGTTATACCATATCACAGAGCTGAGGGCTGTCCATGTGCCACTGATCTTTTCTACAATGAAGTCCTCATTTATGAAATGGCAGGCTAATACTATAAACAATTAGCTTGTACTTCTTTAATTAAATATTTTGTCACCTAAATCACAAAGAAAAATGTTTATTGAGATTTCTGCCTCCACCACAATATGATGGAGATGTTGTTCACAGCATAGAAAATCCCTTTTAAAAATGTCAAGAGCAACATCTTCCAGCAAAAGCGTCTCCTTTACAACCAACAGATCCTTCTGTGATGATAAGGGTAAAAACAACAGGTCGGGAGAGTAGAAACATGTATATATCCTTCTTACCTGTAATCTAAAATATTCCAATCTATATTTTCATGCCTCGAAGAATCTTATTATACAATATTGGACGCCCCTAAACTGAACCATACCGGCGAGCAGCGACACTGTAGGTTAATGTAAGTCGCTATCTAGCCAGTTTAATGAACTTTACTTTCTTACCCTCCGAGTTTTTAAATTAGATTGTGTTACGTGTCTACGGATGAATGAATGAAGTTAATGAGTGAACGTGTTTGCTTGCTTTGTTGGTGACCTCTGACAACAAAAGTTGCTGTGTGGTACATGCCCCGTGAGCTGGTGTAATGGATGTGATGTATCTTCATCATCTACAGACTACAGATGTAATTAAGCACCAAATCATTTTTTTTTTTAGTGGGTTGGTCAAGTTTGCATACATTCTACTACTACATCAGCCTTTCTAGATGCTGGGTGTTTTAATCATTCATCCATGACTTTAAGCTGTGCTTTTTGACCCCTTTGATTAGTTATTAGCTATTTTTTAAGTACTCATTGTCAAGGTGACTCAGCGCAGTGGGAAATCAGCTGTCTGTTACTGTAAACCTACTCTTTTTTTCCACCAGCAAAGTGAACACAGCAGCTATGTGTGTAACATTTTGGTCTGCTCTGTATCCTCTACACACTATGCCTAGTTGACCCTCACAGGTCTACAACAGGTTAAACACAGTCTGTTTAAATCACAGCCTCACTGATACGTGGTAAATATAAAGCAGCATGTTAGTGCTGTTGAATACTTCTGAATGGGTGCTTTAACAAGTTGTGCTGATCTGACTTTCACTCAGTTACCTTTTGAAAACTTAGTTTTGAGTCGAATTGCCAATAAACTGTATTGGTATTAACCAACCAGGTTTCACTGTGTTGTCTGCAGTCAAGCTGCAGGATCATCTGGTTTTTGGTGGTGAACACACCATCAAACAAACAGCATCGCTGATGAAAAGCTACGTGGCGTGACTCAGGCACAAATGTTCACACACATTGTAGTTGGAGTTTTATTCCTGTTAAGTTTAGTCTCTTTTGCTGACTTCTCTATCCCCGAAGTAGCGGCAGCGTCCACATGAGATGCATCGTTACCTTGAGTAAACTTGCGGATTTCTCTGGGTTTGAGCATTGTAGGAAACATTTGGGATACGGACACAAATCAACAAATTATATAACAAACACCTTGGAGTTATCAGACATTTTAATGTAGAATTTGGTAGTTTATTGAAAACTACAATTTGATGCATGTACCTCTGGAAGGCTTGGTAAATACAATCCAAAGTGGTTGTTTGATTGTTAGCGGCTGGTGTTAATCATCTAACCAGTGCAGCAGAGCAGCAGCTGTTCCTTCATGAATCACTTTGGCAAGCAGAAGCTTGACAATTGGCAGTACCATTTATATTGTAAACATGACTAATTTCTTGATCTGTTTTCAATATGCCAAAGTTCTGGCTTTTGAGAGGTGAACAATTTGTTATTGTCTGCTCTTCAGCGAAGTAAAAGCCAACATTTATCTGAACTCCATATCCCACTTGACCTGGGGCACTGCTATCACCATGAAGAATTGATTATGATATGGCGGCAAGTTACACTCAGTGCCTCAGGCTCATTGGATCCGTCCATAAAGAGAAAGCTGTTGTTCTGGCCATTGAGATTGGAGACAGGGACGGTCTAGAGGGCCAAAGTGTGCAGACAGCTGATAGTGTGCACCCGAGCGAGGAGGCAACAGACAAAAATAATGTCATCAACAGACTAAATCTTCAGCAAGGCCTACAACTGATTCTGCGTGATGATTCTGCTATTCTTGGGCTTTTAAGAAAAATAGTTACACAAAATTCTGATACTTAAAACTATATGTTCACTTTTTAAATACATGACAAACAAAACTAGCAGCTTTTACTTGACTTTTACAAAGAATGCTTCTCAAAAACAAACATCTACCACAATGAAGCTCTGTCATCTTTATCTTTGTTTGTGCTAGGGGAACCACTCCCTGCTATTGTCTCTGTGCTGTAAACCAAACCAGCAGATGTCCTGCCAAAGTGATGCTTAGTGATGCTCTCCTCTGTTTATTCTAATTACAGTCCTGTCTCAAAGTTACGTGACAATGACTACAAACTACTCCCCAAAACCTCCTCATTGCACTTTAACTCTCCCTGTATACTGGTAGTTATGTATCTTAACTGCAGATTCTACGAGTATAGTCGTCCTTGGTTCTAAAAGAGTTACACTAAATTAAGAGAATTTCACAGAAATGTATGAAGAAAAACGTTCTATCATATGGCTGGGTGATATAAATCACCATCACTATTATTGTATTATTGTATTTACCTCGGTAACAAGTAATAAAACAATATATTATTTGATGCACATGTGGACAACATAGTTCAACCTCTTATTAATTCTTTGTGCTGAACAATAAACAGAAAATCAGGGATTATGAATAGGAGTCTGAGTAACATTTATTCAACTGTGGTTTAAGCTGCTGTAAGTGTCATTGTCTTACTAAAATAAGTATTAAATAGCTCTGTAATCCAACAGTAATCACCGTTATAGTGTTTGGCCAGTAACCCATGTCTCTCCTCCCCCTGCTCATGCAGTAAAAGAGAAAAAGAAATGTTTTGGCATCCCTGCCCACTTTATCCAATCAGGATAGAGAACTCCATTAAGAGGCAGTCCTGTCTGCTCATGAACGCGCAGAGAGCAGGATCCTCCTGTTCCGGTGCCTACACTAGCAATAGTGCAACAGGGAAAGCTACCAATTCCAGCTCTCCCGGTGAAGGCAAAGAGAGCTGCCTTGAATAAAAGAAAGGAGTCATGCAAGTGTGGTGATGTAGAGAGGACAGAGGGGATTGCTAACTGCAAAAGGGCAGGAAGATGGCTACAACGAAGATAACGCTTACAGCAGCTTTAAAACAGTGGTCATTCAGTTACCCTTTCAGAAACAAACTTTCCATCTCTTTGCAATGAAAATAAGTCATATTACAAATAGATCTGAATAACCCCCTGTTGCTTCAGTTAATTCCATCTGCGGGATGCTTTGGGGCATGCAGTGTTATCAGCAAAGCTTGTGTCATAGACTACTGCAATCTGAATATATTGTTCTTATCTGCCTTAAGACTTTGGTTGGGAGCTCCATGGCTGAGTGTCCAGTGTACCCCCGATACTGAGCTCAACTCCAGGTGAACAGCGTGTGCGACCTCTGCTTGGTTGTTGAGCTGTAGCATTTATTTTGTGTCAAGCTGTAGTTACTGCTAGCTTTGGTGGCCAGCATACCTGTCTCTCTCTCTCTCTCTCTCTCCTCTGCAGAGCAGTTGAGCTACTCCAACATCGGGCGCTACATTTAGCTTCATTTCGCTCTGTGTTCTGTTTACTGAAGCCAGTGGCCAATGTGTGCCAAGATAACTGAACCAGCACATCTTTTTTTGTTTGTTGGTTTGTTTATTTGTTTATTTGTTTAAGAAGCTGTATTAGCTGTACAGCTGATGGTAATGACTATAAATGATGAAGTGCATCGAAATAAAATAAAAACATACTTGCCAATAAAGCTGATTCTGATTCTGATGTGCCCGATGAAAGCTCATATTTCTCTTGACATTTTATTCCTTTTCTTCATCCATCTTCAAAACATGTTCTGGTCTTACTGAAGCTTTAGACTGGACACTTGTGGTTAATTACTTCTCCAAAAGCTGCGGAACACTACCAATTTAAATGCCTATTTGGAATGTTGACTGTTTAAAATATGGATGGAGCTTCCACATCTGAGAAGTGAAGCCAATTTTGAAGTGCCTTCTTTTTAAGGACCAGCAGAGAACTTCAAAAAAGAAGTATGATTGCATCTAAGCCTTATGAGAATCTGACCCTACTCTTCACTTGATTTATTACCTTAGTAAAATGTTTCCTAATGAGTCTTGGGTCTCAATCGCTGGTTTCTAGCTTTCTTCAATACAGCATGATGTTCTTTTTGTAAATAATGGTCCCATTTAGGGTAAAATAGATGATAAAGCAGGGTTTGCTTTCGGGCATGGCTACCTTCAGGTTCACAAGTTGCCACCGTGGCGACCACCAGTCACGACAGAGGTGTAGCAAAGTGCATGCTCCCCGTCTCCACTCTCTCATCCAAGATGTCACTTCTGGATCCAAAAAGCCATGATGGCGTTGACCATAATGCCCAACTCAACTTCTTGCGAGATGTGATTCATTTTGTATTTTCAGGTTCACCTAAAAAAGGCATTGGCCTAACTAAAATCGACTTTAGACCTAAAATGCTTGACCTTAAGTCAACCTCAGTAAATTTTGATTATTTTGTCCAGCCTCACTCTGTCCAAACTTACAGTATGTATGCCTCAAAATCATGATTTTATTGATTTTGAAGCATACATTTGCTAAAGAGAGCATAATCCACACATGCCTATCATACATCTGCTCATCCTCTACTGTCTACTCCAGAATTATTTTCCTAAGCTTTAGTCACATCTTCAGTTACATCCTGAGGTGAGTGATGAAGCACTCCTCACTTCACTCCGCTCCATTTTAAGATGGAACGACGGCTGACCGCAGAGAAGCCGACGAGAAGCGCTTTAAAGTTTGGCTTCATGTGACAGCTAACTTTGCTAAATGCAAAGAAAATAGAAAAAATGACTTCTTGAAAGGCAGAAGACACCTGCGAAATGACAAAGTATTTGTTTCAATGGAGGAGGCTGCTGTGCTGTTTGACACACTGCAGTCACTCACTTTCAGAAACACTGGAGTGCAGCTTACTCCCAGGTAATGCCATCAAACTCTTCACATTACTGACTAAAATGAGTTTGTGCTGTAATGTAGCATTACTTGCCATTAAATCACTTCATATTTCCACAGAGACATGATTTTTTTTTGGTTTAGCTGCTTCTTACAGCTATACTTTCCCTCTGTGTAAAAACTCATTTATGAAAGCAACAAAGACAAGACAGTAAAGGGACATATCCACATTTAAAAAAAAAACAAAAAAGATTATTGCAAAGGATACTCATTTAGAGCAGATGAAAGATTCATTTTAAGACAGAAAATGACTGATCCTTTTCATTGTTATTCATTAAGGGTAATTTGGTAGAGCTCTTATAAGAGATTTACATCTTTTATGAAAAGAACATTCGAAACTGAAGTGCAGAAAATAACAGACAGCTGAAATATAGGGACTATTTTTTTTTTTTCTTAGAGGGAAAGAAATGTAAAACAGGTACAGTGACTTTCTTCTCTTTTCACAGAACAGAATTCGCCTCAGTGCAATGTATAAAGGTAATGGTCTCTGCAGTGGTTTCCACATCATGGTGGGTGGGGAAGCTTTCACCTAGGGAGAAGCTATGGAGTTGACAGATAAGTCCTGTGGAACAACAACTACAAATAACCCTTCAACAGCTCACAATTTAGAACTCTACTAAACACTGTTTCAATATTTGGATTTATTAACTGGTATAAAAATGTCAAATTCAATAACCACACCAAAACTCTTCTGGCAAGGTGTTAGAGCATCTGGATCTATTGGAACGAATGGCTGTTCACAACAACTGCAAATTAAAATGAAGGTCAAAACACACCGTGTGACGTCTTGGTTTATTATTTCATATCAATCCATATCACACTGATCAAAGTTTTTATGTTGTCTGGAGGAGGCTCTTTAATAATAATACACAGCTGCCCCCGTCACTGTTAGTAAATCCTCTCAGTAAAAAGGTTAAACTACCCCAAGAAATTTACATTCACCGCTTCAGGATGAAATCTCTGTATTGCCACAGATGACATTTTTTCAAGAACTATCAAAGAGCAGCCTTGGCAGCTTGACAACCATGAAGTTTTCAGTCAATCCACTGGGTTTTTGAAGGTTTTCACAAGTCCAAGCGGTTGGAGAACTTCCTGAACCCACAGAGAATCCGCAATCTCAGAAGCTTAAGTCATGTTTTCTGTAGGCAGCAACAATTAAGTGCTCATTAACATAACAGCATTGCCAGTGTTTCAATTCATAGTCCAGTTTTTTCTTTGAGAAGTATCTTCTCGTATTACAAATAAATTCCAAATTATATGGTCGGTAAAAAAAACAAATTACATAGTTTAAAATAAAAGATGACAAGATGATGTGTTTAATTCATGCCAATTAATCAAAAACAGAAATCATCTTGTTTAGTGTTTGTATGTGACTATTTACAACAGTCAGCCATAGAAATTTTACAACTTAAGGGAAGAAAATTGGAAGTGGAGCCAATGAAATGAGGGGTTGAGCCTCATTAAGTCAAAATAAATTTTAGCCCTTTTTACCTCTGAAACACTTGAGTGCATTATAAGATTTACCCCTTGACAATAATCATTTTGGACTCGACAGTGGCTTCACTGCAGCTACATACACAACCATAAAAATCCACCATCATCCCGTCAAGAATGCATGTGAAACCATCATTGTTATCATGGCAAATATCTTGTTATCACAGTAAACATATACTGAAGGACAAACAACTAAAATGTTGATTTTTCTCAAGAACTCTGATACACTGTAGTTTTCTGGCCTGAAATACTGACATCCACTGATTTAGTGAGATGTCAGGTAAACTGCTGTGTCTTACTCTACAGAAAATAGAGCATGTAGCTTAGATGATGCCAAGATGAACTGAATTGACTGGTATTTCTATGCTAGTCTGGTTATATGAGAAAAGCCTACTTTATTTTTTTATGAGGTGGTCTATCTACAGCATGACAGCTGACAGCAGCTGTAAAATAAGATAACGAGACAGACAGAAGAACTTGTGTGTAGAGACAGCCAAAGACAGACATTTTACAACCTGCTCTTAAAATATTGCATTACTGATGCCCTAATTGATATGCAGTACTGAGACTCCTACATTCTCCCATCAAGGAGGTTTGGCGCCGTGTACTGTACAGGCACAGGTTGTGCTAACTCGTCCTCTCTATGGCAGCCGTGTATTTATTTCTTTGAAACATCACCGCACTTTGTGCCCTATAACTGGACTATATAACTTAATATTTCATCGGCCCCTATTCAGAGCAGGGCTTTCTACTGTTGTGTTTCAGGCAAGGTGTGATGCAAAACACAACAGTTGTCAAACACTGATGTATGAGCTGCGCAGGGTTCGGTTTCCCTGACAATGCTAAAGATTGAGAAAGATGCACCTGATGCTCATAAATTGTCATGTTTATAAGCTCCTGAATGGCTTTTATCATTCAGAGGCTCCCCCACTATGGTCATAATTGAATCGCTACCCTTTTGTCATGTGCATGGTTTATCTGCCTGTGGGGAAACACAGCTCTGACAAGCATTTTGCTACATTCCACTTGTCATTGCCCGATTGTGGGATTAAATTAAGACATAATTAAATTATGACTGCCGGTGTACTAAACTCACAAACCTCAGCAAAACATGCCCACGCAGACACACAGGAAAATATCACTGTTGAGTCATTTCACTTATCTTCAATTAGGATTTTTATTTGTATTAAACATTTTTCACCCGGAAGCATTTGAGAACGATTCGTCTTGCCTTGGTTAGTTGTGGCGAGGCTGTAGATACAGTGTTGAGGAGTTAAAGTCAGCAGCATTTATGATGATAAGTGCTTTTAATATTTGCATGTTCACTGGCCATATAACCTCCAGTCTTATGAAGTGTTTGAGTGCAGTTCAGAGCTTGTGAAGTATGTGCTTTACGATGCAAACCGAGATTATGCGACATGATTCATGATTAGCGAGGATGAGCATTTTAGCATCACAATTTTCATTTTCACTGAAAAATGACTAAAACCCTGATGAAGAGACTTTTGTTGGGGTCTGCCCAACAAACACGGTCTCTTACATCCGGAGAACAAGATTTGTAGGCCAGGACCTCTGTGCAGTGCGGCAGTACACATTTGACCAGTTTCTGTCATTTGGATATTGCACTTTGCCCCGTTGAAAATAGTTTGATTAATTTTGCAGCCCTACTGTTGTTGTAACTGTGTCCAATCTCCTGCCCAACTCCACAGTGCAGTTCTGTGTCCCGGCAGTTTATGTTCAGTTAACCAGCAGTAATGCCTCATTGTCTGATTGATAAACAGAACTCACATGAACTACTTAAAATCACAGTTCCAAAGCTTTGTCAGTCCCTTAATCACTGATATTATTCTCCCTCCACGTTGGTGACAGACTTCAAATGAGGTGCGATAAATATGCCATCAAAATATTGACATTTTGAATGAAAGAATATGATTTGACTCAGCTTTAAACGGCAAAAAATCATGTCATACTCCCACAGCAGCGGAATCCTCAGAAGCAATCAAAAGCACATGCAGCCTGACAAATTAAAGCTTCTTGAGAGGTCCTGAATAGTGCTTTGATTTCTTCCCCAATCCCACACAAGCAATTTAGCATGTACACTGTGGGCTGAACATCAATTCAAGTGACAGCATAAGAAGCATTCCCTATACATGCCAATACAAACCAATATTAATATTGAGCTACTGATTTGTGGTTATAATATTGGAGCTTATATTTCTAAGCTGTGTTCAAGTAGTAGAGGATTGTTCTGTAGTTCCTTCTGTAAAAATTACAAAACAAGGCATGCCTAAATATGACAGCGTGTATGATGAAATTGTTGAACTTGTTTGTGGAGCTCACATTTGCCCCCAGAATCATTCAATTATAATTTTGCAAAACTTCACAAAGTGATGACAGGGTCCCCTGCTTCAAATGTGACAGAAGCACACCCACACAGTCAAGCAGATATGTGTTTGAATTGTTGTCAAACTCGAAGTTAAAAAATAAATATGTTTCTTTATTTAATGTTTATGTAAATGTGTAGGGACTAGTACAGTATGTAGCCACAACACTACAGCATTTATAGCCAAAGCTAATTTGCAATGCCTGTCCCTTAATATATAGTTCTATATATCAGTGTATTGTCTCTTAATTTGTGCTATGAAGTCCCCATTCACTCAAAAATGTGTCTTGTTTATTGTTCCTTCACATGGATGGTTCAGCTTCACTGTGCAGAATGATGTATGTACGGAGTTTGACAAAATAAAGCTGTTTCCACACTCACCTCGGAGTCTGAGACATCACAAGTAGTTTGGAAGCCCATCAAGGTCTGCTATGCTAGTTACAAGTGTGATGTGGAACCTTGAAGCTTCCAGCACTTGCAGCGCTACACTGTGAATAGACTCATCAGTGAAATAAGAGACATCTTCTGTTTAGTAATTTGTCTTTTAACTCTCTCGGGTCAAGGCCAGTTGGCCATTTTTGACTACTTTTGATTTTACCTTTATATTTCACCTTAAAAACTGTTCACCTTGTTTTTTTGGTGTCATTTATTTCAGCACAACCTCACATGTGTGACTTTACAGTTATTTTTTTCATTTTGACATACTGTATTAACACATTGGACCTAAAATCACACAAAAAACATAAAATCCGAGTAGGTAAAGGTGTGTTCACTTTCCGTAGAATAGCCGTTTTTACCATTTCTTCCTGCACCAAACGTGACGGCAATATTCAGGAAAAAGCATGGCGTAAATTATTTATCATAAGTCTGGTTTTACTTGGCCTATCAACACAGTTTCAAAACTGGGATATAGTTTGAAGTCTGCACTTTCGACACAAGCGAGGCTGCGTCTTGCTGCTACATCATCTTAAATCGGTCATGTGATTTGGAAGCACCGGCGTGTCCGTTGACTCCAGAAGGTTAAAATGAAAAGTATTTGCATACTCTGGATTTTTAAATGAGGGAAATGTTATTAAAGAACTGCTGACAAGGTAGTTCCAGTAGTTCCAATTCCAGTGGTGTGTGTTGCCCTTTATTGAAAGAAAAAAAAGGAAAGCCCTTAAACTTTCAGGAAACGGCACAAAAACACTGCAACATGTATCCCCTTTGGCATGAACAACACCGCTATACTTAGGCAGTACAGGTTAGTACAGTTAATGCATTGACGTCCTAATTTAAATTTGTTTCTCTATACTCATCTGTACACAACATTTAATTTAAATCAAAAATTTTGTAACAATGAGAGGTGCTGTCAAAATTGATAACAATAGAGTGACAAGTATAATATAGTTTGTTTGTAAATTGATGCTTAATCTCTTTTCCTTTCAAGTTGTTCATGTAGATTAGATCATTGACGTGACTGCCTAAGTCCTGAAACACACCTTATATCTTTAATGAAGGGCCGTAACCATTCAGAGTTTTATATTCTGCTCCCGTAACAACATCAGTATGATGGTGGAATAACAGTCACACTGAGGTGATGAGTGATGAGTGCAGGCTGTCAGCTTTCATCTGATGATCTTCACCAGCAGGAAGCACGAACAGAACTACAGAGCGTTTTGCTCATTGTCCCTCAGGATTCTCCTAAGCATTTCAAAAGACTAATATCATACTCAATGAAGTAGTCATTCCTCATATGTAACTGAAATATTATTCACTGTCCAAAATTCTATAACTCACCTTGAATAATACTCTTTGGTCTAAATAAAGGGTTGAGACACAGATATTTATGTTGGAAAATGAAAGAATCCTGTCCCAAACTCTGCTGGAGCTTCTTATACTGTGAGTCATGAGCTTTTTTAAACACATGAATAATCCCCTCTATTAAAAACACAGATCTAATTGCCACAGATCACAGTGTTATCATGTCCATGCACTGTGCAATGATTTAAAATACTCCAGGTTTTATTACCGTTGCTGTTATTATTTTGACTGCCAATAAGAAAGTGCCTCACACCTTCTTCTGATTTGAAATGCACAAGATGATATAGAGATGAGACATTTCTGACTCACTGTGTTTGGCATTGAGCCTAAATTAATACGGATGATGTTTCCAATTCAATCATTGCTTTCAGAATAACAACATATTTAACGTGCAAGGGATCTTTATCTGTGTTTACTGATGTTTCTAATAGATATCGTAATGTCAATATCAAAACAGATGACAACAGTTAGGTGTTTCTGTGGCGACAGAATAACAAACAGATTTAAATCTGGCCTTTAAGCTTCATTCACCCAAAGCTGAAGATCAGTATATACCTTATGAATTTGATTTTATAGGATTATCATTATTTTTTTTTTAGTAATTTAGAAACTTTGCATCAATAAAGAACAGATTGTTTTTGTGAGATGTTTTGAAAAAGCTGCCATTATGCCAGTGAAAGCATTTTATGCATGACTGAACTGACTGCTATTATTATTCAATCTGTGAGGTAATGTGAGACTCTATGTATCAACTGTCGCTTCTAAGTGGAAACTTTCACTCACCATGTTTTAAGGGGGATGCATATTTTAATTAAAGCCTAGGTTTATGAAATGATGCGTAACAATTTATCAACCTCATAAAAAACCCAACATCACACAGCTACTACAAAGTGTTTTTTAAACTCCAGTTGCTGAAACTTTTGTCAGCTCTCCTTTTTCTGAGTCATTAGAAAACACTGCTCAAATAAGTAATAAAAAAATACATTTTTACATGTAATATTTTAAACAAGCTTTTGTCAAAAAACCACAAAAGTCACTGTACAAATGTATGGTTTGACGGAAAATGGTCAGGTCACTGATACAGGTAGATGCATCCCAACACATTCTCCCTCCCAGTGCAAGCTCAACTATGACGCTCTCTGGTATCATTTTTGCTCCGCAGTCAAGTCAGCAATAATATGCAATATGCAACGTCTCATTCGACTTTCAAAATACAGCTTGCTGTCAAACAGTTCACATATTATGACATAATGTGACTTAAACACAAGTCTATCCTGACTCCACATAACTCCAGTGTCTGGGGGGGGGGGGGACCATTGCATCTGGTCCTAATGTGGTCTAAGATGATCTGTTGCTCAATGTGTAAGAAGAGCAGGAAGAGTTTGATTATAAGAAGATGCCATCCAGGAGCCAGTGCATCTCCAAACTTAGGCATCACAGCTCATACTGAAGATTAAATGAAAAACATACCACCTACACTAAAGGTTGGTAAGCTGTTGGATATTTACATATCACATGCACATCAAATAAGTCGCTTGAGCAAAGTGACGTTTTAAGAGTCATTAAAACATCATACATATGAAATCATAAGAACATATGAAATAATTAAAAACTGTGTACAACACACCTCAGGTCTCTCCAACCACTGTCCTGAAAGCAGAGCCCATACACTACAGCACAGCTCTTCTCCACTCAGTGTGCCAAGTGCATTAGCAAGCACACCTGTTAGTGTGCTGTTTTTCTACCTGTGAGCTTAGAAGAGGAAAACATTTTCCTTCATTTCAAATGTACACAAATCAGCTTTCATTTATTTTTATTTAGTATATGGTAGATTTAGTGCTTACATTGCCCCTGTGACTCTTTTGAGAGTAATCAGCTGACCTAAATTAAATTATTTTTCACAATTACACATGTGAATTGATGGCTCGTCTAATTTTGCAATGATTACAAGGGGTTCAGGAGTGAGTGATGGGTTAATTAAGGCTCTGGGGAAACAGGTAAACACGGTGAATCTGCTTGACACAGTGCACGTTCGAAGGCAACTTCAGCTGCCCTCGTCTGCAGTAATTTCACAGAGGATTGTCTCCACATGCTAATTCTACCCTTTAATACCTCTCTCTGTTTCATCCCTCTTTTTTAATAAGCTTGAAATTAAAACGGCAGTGCATGCTGGCCTATTTTACAGGAGAAATGAAAAGGAGCAACAATGCAAAGAGAAAGGAGTCAGGGGGTTACATCAAACAACAGCCATATCAAGGCAGAAGCTATAAAGGCATATACTGTGGGTGTGAGGGAACCAGAGGTTAACTGCATGTTGATGCCATCACTCCCTTTTCCGAAAAATTGTTCATTTATGTTTCACTCTGGCTATTGTATCCACACTTGTAAAGTATACCACCACACTCTCAGGGATTCCATTCAATAGAGCTGTAGCGTCAGCTAAGACCCCTATCGGCTAATGCCAGCTAACGCTAAATTTAGCAGCTGTTAGCCTTTCCTTTAACAACAAATAAAGTTATATGTCCATCAAGGAAATTCTGTGAATCTCTCAGAGTTCTGGCAGAACAGCTGGAGGACATCAGAGGGAAAACCAGAAAATATTTTCTCCATAAAATATGGTCCAGATCTGAGTCCTGGTCGTAGCTGCTGCAGGTACCTGGGTGAGCTGAGACTGTTTGCTTCTCTTCTCCCAATAATGTTCCACCCAGTCCCACCCTGCTGTGCTGTGATTGGCTCTGAATGACAGTCCCTAATTTGCATGATGAAAGGAGTACAGGAATAAATACGTTTGTTGGAATAAATGGGGGGAAATGCAAACAGTAAATAATACAGAAATAAATATGTAAATAAATACAGAAATAAAGGTAATGAAAAGTAAAACAAATAAAAAATAATAATGAATAAATTAAATGGAAAATTAAATGGGAAAGTAAATGAATAGCTGAATTAATACAATTTATTAATAAATAATTATAGATTCAAATTACAGCAGAAATATCTATTTATGTCACATTTTATAAACTAATTAATGCCTACATTTACATATTTTCAATTTTATTTATTGGTGCATTAAATGCCATTTTAATTTATCTATTGAACCATTTATATTTATTTATTTATTTCTGATTTTGGCACGTTCAGCCCTCCACATATAGGGCCCCACAGTGAAGTTAGCAGTGATATGTAATATGCTGTCCACGCAGAACTACAAAATAAGGAAAGAAGAACAGGAAAAGCTTTGGCTTAAAATAACTCCTAACTGAAGGTAACCGAAGTGACAGTCACAAGTCATGTCATGTAACGCCAGTGACCAAAGTCACACACTAACATTGTAAGTAACTAAATACTGTACATCACTTACGTTACCTACGTAACACAAGTTGCGTCTTTTATGAATGTTAATTTCCTTATGCAACATAGCTCAAAAGTAAATCACTCTTTACTCACATAAACAGGACACAAACCCTGGTCTCAGGGCGGAAGTCTAGTTTAGGACCTATCCAGGCACCTTAACCAACCAACTGGACACCAACTGTAACAACAGCATCAAACTTAGAGGCACAATGCCACTGAACCGGCCGCTGTATTGCATATATACTGTATAGCTGGAAGTGAAAACTGGCTGCTGATAGTAATAAAGGGTAGCAATAAAGGGTAAGTGACTTTACTAACTAATTCAAAGCAAACCCATAATATCGGTAATTGTATTGGTTGATGCACAAAGTTCAGGTAAGGTTATCGGGAGGGAAAAATGGTATTAGTAAATCTCTACTTTGAACATGTGTAAACTGAACATAGGCTCCAGCCAGTGGAAGCCTGTCAATAGAGGAGCCCTAACAATAAATTATAATTAAATATCTGAAATGAATCACAGGTCTGTAACAATTATTACCCGAAATAAGATGGTATGATGTGCTGAACTGTGACTGTTCAGCACAGAACTTTGGAACCTTGCGCAGAGCTGTGACATTTATAATATTAGTCAAGTGTCCATTCACATGCAGCACAAATTTTAAGCAAATGTACTGAAAACTGGCAAAAAAAAGATCCAAATAAATGTCCATTTACATCAACTGCTATTATGCAAATATGAGAACTTGAGGGCAACAAGGTAAACAGTCAGGGGCCCTTAAACCTTTGTAAAGGAAAAACAATATGGAAATATGGTTTATGTTTGTTTTATAAACTTGGCTTAAAATTCCTGTGATTTTGGAATCCTACAATTGTGAACAAAAATCATAGTTAGCTTAAATAATCACAATCAGGTAATCAGGCCTACACAGTGTACAATTATTCTGTACAAAACATATACATTTAACACCAGCATAATGTCATAACTGGATTTAACTATTAGGATCACAGAACTTCCCGACAAGGAACACAATGTAGTAAGATGTAGTTATGACAGCCCCTCAGTACAAGGAAAATCATTTATGAACATATTAACAGTGTTCTGCAGAAGAAAATAGACTGTGAGCTTAACGTGGAAATATATGTACTATAAATATGTAATCATTACAAGTTCTTTGCAAAGTAACATGCAGGGAAGTTGGTTATGTTCTTATCATTTATAATAAAATGCAGCTAATTTGTTTCCCCTTCATATATATCACTTTCTGTAGCTTCATATTTTAGAAATGCTGCTATTGTTCCGCTCCAGATAATTCTGTCTGACTCAAGTGTTCTGTGTAAATGGTGATAATGCTCAACAGTAATTTGATAGCCTCATTTTCTGAGGCTATTTGGACTTTTTGCACTAGGCTCAAATATATTTGAAGCTTAACTAAGTAATTTTTTTTCAACTCATGACTGTGGCGAAGTTGATATTCAGTTGAAGGCTGCTGCAAAGAAAATGTGTTTGACCAAAAGAACTCTGCAAATTAGGATAACAGCGATAAAATAATGTAATATCACTGTTAACCTGTTTTCCAGTTTTCACATGCAGCCCACTGTTCACAGGTTATCAGTGTATGTGCAGACCCTTATCTAATTGGTGTCACCCAGTGAACTGGTGATAGCGGCAGGATAATGATCTATCATTACTACTATAAAATAAGATGATAATGCATACTGTTGAAGTGTACCTCAATCAATACTTCCAGGTTCTGTATATTAATATGGGCAATCCTAAATCCGTTTTTTCGTGCTGTGTAATTTGTTTTAAGTGTTCTGTAGCACCAAGATATCTGTGATTGAGCCAATTAGATAAGTGTAATTTCTGAGTTATAATGAGCTAAAGATTTGATCTCAAGCCCAACTGTATTAAAGGGAAATTACTATGGGATAACAAAAAAGGCAAACACAGAGTGACAGCAGCATAGGAAGCTACAAACACAATTATTTGGAGTGGGTACGTGTGCATTTCATGCATGGCACGTCAAGTATAAAACAGTGATGTATTTCAATTAAGAACTGAAGGTAAGACTTTCCAGGCCACAATATTAAAGAAAATATATCAGAGAGTGATCAGGACTGATCAGTTTTCTGACTACTGAAGAAATGGCCGGGTATTATGATTGGCAGAGGCAATCCAGCAGTATAATTAGCAGCAGCTGAAAACAGGATTTGCAGCTCCCAGTAAAAATTGTACAAGATGGCTATCAGGGATAATTTTTGTAATTTTGTGTGACTGCTCCAAAGCTTCTTTTCTACATAAGAGAGACAGGAGGTTAATGAAAAAGTCCTAATCTTGTCCTGGCATAATTGAAAGAGCGGAAGGTATCACTTTTAATAAAGTATGATAATGGAGACCCAGACCCAGCTGAGTCCTTGATGACCTTCTCACGGCTCTGTTTTTATCATCTGCACTGTGGTTAAGGTTACATCATTCCTGCACCAGAAAGGGCAGCTCAACCTTGCCCCTTTCAGCTGAGCCTGTCAGCAGCACAGTCACTACATGTCACTATGTCACTGCCAAATATAATACCGTTTTTGAATGCAGTGATCAGAGTAATGAAAAAAGTCATGTTTGTATGATACGCAATGGGATACTTGAAACAACATTATGTAGAAATTGGTAGTTTGTGCGATTTGGTGCAGCCCACAGTTTCTGACTGCAACACCACTGCAGTAAATACAAATTACAGGTCTGTAACAATTTGTCAGACATAGTGTAGGTGTTTACTACAAACAAAACTCATTACACCATAACAATGTTATGTCTTCAAAACTTGTATCTCGAGGTAAACGTGTGTAACGCTGTGATCCTTACCTTTAACTGAAGTTACAAAGTGCAGAAGCAAGTGATGGGGGGCTGAGACAGAAATACCATTCACCCTGTCTCCCTCTGTGCCATCAAAATTATTTTGAAGCTGTTATTTTAAGATAAAAAAGTTACATAATGTTCTTTTACAATTGAATCACATACTGTACATACATAATGCAATATAGAAAATATGTAGCTATCATAACTTAATGTACGCTACAGTAAACTGTTCCAGATTTGATACAGGTAGATTTTCATTTTCATTTTCATGGCTTCATGCTTCAGGCATGACGTATTATTTTAAGGACGGTTTATGCTCCTTAGAGACGCTTTTTATTTGAAGAAATGTACTTGGCTGTGCTTTGAATCAAAAGGTTAACTAAACTGTCCATCTCTCCAGCTCCATTACATACTGAAGTTTACCCAGAGATGATTACACTAACACTGTGTCTAAAGCTGCTCTACTGCAACTACTACTCATATGTGCTTGTCGGCCAAGTCCAAACCCTCAGTTGACAAATACACTGTGATATCAATCTGTCCTCAGTGTTCCTTTTATTGTCAGTGGTAATGGTAGAATGTGGTCACTAGGGGTGTCACGATCTCGATTGTAAGTGCAGTGTTTCCAACACATTGACTAATTTGTGGTGGTGCGCCACAGAATCACCACATATTGCGTTTGGTTTTTGGTTTTTTTATGCTACTTAAAAACGCAGAGTATTCGTTCAGCTGCATTTCCTTTCCCTGCTCTCCCTCCGTCTCTCTGTCACTCACGCGTCTCACACACACAGCCCCTCCCCTCCGTGCACACAGCGTATGTCTCCATGAAAACGAGATCATCCGTTGAAGTATTAGCGTGGAAGCTTGATATTTGTGCAGACGGCTGGCGAAAGTCACGAGTTAGCATACTGGAACCACGCAATGAAATGCCAAGCAGGTGGCATCTTACCACAAAGGTGTTGCCCTACATGTACTGTATGATGATGTGAAGGCAAAAGTTTATGGAGGTCTGAGCAGTGCAGATTTGGTGGCCTTAACGACAGATTGCTGGACCTCCAGAGCAACACAGAGCTACATGACCATCTCAGCACACTACATTAACTGTGCACTCTTCACATCTGCTGTGAAGAGTGCACACTGCAGTCACAACAAAGAGTCACTAGAGTCTTTTGTTTACAGTTGGTTTCCAATTGACTGATTAAACAAGTTATTGTTACATTTATATTCCTAATAAATTATTTAAAGGCCTTAGTGTGGTACACTGCACAGGAAAAATGGCGATTATATCGCTCATGACACCATGTAGAACATCTTTTTTAATAAGAATTAAAAAATTAAATGAATTATCATGGCATAAAACCAATGATCCTAGACTTGACTAGCCTAAAAATGGCAAAGCCATCTGTGCTAAAAGATAAAAAACAAACAAAGAAAAAGATTGAGAATCCAATCAAATCATGATTTTACAATTGAAAATCAAATTGAATCGAGGATTTGGAGGATCGTGACACCCCTACTGGACACACTATTAAATACTCTTTTCTGTCCTTAAATAATATGACTCTGAATACAAATCAAAACAGTGTCTCATGCTTGTGCAGGAAATTGAATTGTAAACTCATGTAATGTTCCCTGCATAATCAAAGCTAAATATACATGAAATAACCTGTAGCCTTGGATAGAATGTAATCTACATTTGTCATGGACAAAATGAGTGCAATTTTCAAAGGGAAGCATAACGAAGCGTAACAGTTTTCATTTTTAATTATTTGATTATCTCTAGCTGCTTCATCAGTGTTATGCACCACTGGGCTCTAACACAGAGGCTACGCCAGCAAATGCTGGGATTCAGATAGGTGGTAGAAAACTAATGTGCAATTAATGACATTTCTCTAAAAATACTGTGATTCAAGTCCTTTAGACTTAACCAGACAGCAAAGTTTGATAACAATATCAATAGAAGTTTATTTCAATTGTCGTTAGGCTTAGAACGATACTTTCATCACTTTGTTAGTGTCTGAAACATCACCTGGGGAATGTGGGTCTAAATTTGGCTCTGAGGCTGAATCATTGAAGGGAACAGAAGAGCTGCTGCTGTCAAACTGCACTTGAGAACACTGGACTTCAAAGCTTCAGTCCTTTTGGACTATAGTACACTTCAAAAGCATTCAGACTCATGGTGAAGAAGAAACAAGTGTATTACTACAAATGCACGAGTTACCAAAACAGCGTTTTCGAACAATTAAAAAAATCACTTAACTGTGAGTTAAGCTGCCCAGTGGGAATTAATCAGCTGCTTTAAATGAGGTGCTGTCAACAATAGCAGTTGGAGGTCTCATAGGTGTAAATAGAGTAGTATGTTTAAAAAACTGTTAGACATTTGCTTGTCTTTTGCAGGAGAATGCCAATTGCTCGCAGATACTTGAAACTATCTGAAATACTTGAAATCTCTTTATTAATCAATGTTGTTGCTTTATAACAACTATAACGTGCAGGTTGTAGGTAGTCTATATGATTGTTTGAGGGGGCTGTTTGTTCAGTTTAACACTAAGAGAAATGACACAGTCCTGTGTTTATTTGTTGGCATGAATTAGTGTGACAATAAAGTTATAAATAATACATTGTGTACTACAGATTTCATATGCATGCACCTGGCAGTTGGCACATTTAATGATATAGTGTTGGATGATATGAGGCAAAAGCTAAGAATATGCAAGAGTATGCCTGTGTAGAGTGTGAGAGAGTTGACTAAGGCTGCATTTGGACCAAATCAAGCATTGTGGCGAGTACATAGGGTTGTGCGGCAGTGTGGGAGGACACATCTGGGAGAGTCTCTAAACACACAATGTTGTTTGAGGCACCAGGAGACATAATAGAAACTTGGAGCGACATCTGAATATTTGTCCATGTGTCTCTTTTCAACCTACATGACAGCATCTGTTTCATCCTGACACTGAAAGTGTTATGTCAACCAGTGCTTATAAGAAAACACGAGAAACTCTGATTCCAAGCATTATAGTAGTAGGATATTTATAGCGTAATTTCATACATATAGGGCCGGATCTACTAAAGGTTTGCGTGTATTAAAACGTGTGCAAACTCCTTGCACACGCAAAAAATTGTACAAACTGATTTACTAACAGTGCGCAAAAAGGGTTGCGTCTGTCAAAGGTGCAAAATAGCGTGTCTGCATTCAGTTAGTACGTTTGCAGCAAAGAATATGCAACATGGGGTGTTTACACGCAATTGTGCGTGTTTTGGGTGGAGAAAATGTAAATATATTAATTTAGCACACGCAAAGTGATTTATCAAACCTGAAAGCAATTTTGCCAATAGAAACTGCGTCTATATTTACCACGTCTCAAAGGGAGGTGCAAACGCTTTGTATGCATAATTGCGCACACATGGCTGCCGTTATTGTTGCAAGAAGGAGATGCCGAAACAATGGAAGCCTGTTTTATTTGCAGACCTTTTATTATACGCCAATTTTTCTTTTGTTCTTCTTCTGATGTCTTGGTATCTCCTTTTCACTTCATCCACTGTTCGCCTGTTTTTCCAACAGCATTAACTTTTTCACCGATTTTCTCCCACACGGCGTTCCTTTGCGCGACCGTCAGATTCCTTTGCTGCAGCTCATTGAAATGTTTATTCGCTTCCTCTACCAACACTTCTAATTCCAAAGGGTCGAATTTCACTTTGCGCTTTCGCTCTCTCAAACTCGCCATGCTGAAAACCATGAAACACGCTAAACCCTCATTTAAATAGGCATGTCTCCAACACGTTTGCACCTGTTGTCATTAACGCAATCACTCTTAGTAAATTCGCCCGCAAACCGCGGTTCAACCCCACACGCAAATTTCTAGATTGCGCACGCAGTTTGGGATCTTAGTAGATCTGGCCCTTAGTGTAAACTGCTTGAAGAACATACTGTTGACCAGCGGTCTGAACGCTAAAATGAATGGGTGGACAACACCCAATTTTGTGTGAATGAGGCCTATGTAAGGAGGTAGTGAATCATCCAGAGACTTACATATTAGGAATACAATTTTAAAATCAGTTGTAAAAGAGATGGTAAAACAATGTAAAGATGCTAAAACTGGTCAAATGTGCTCCCTTTATTGTTTTTTGTTAAAACTTTGACAGCTGCATTTTGTACAAGCTGAAGTCTGCTCACAGATGAGGCTTTACAAAAGTAAAGAACAAAAGAACACCAACACAATTTCTTCAACATACCATATGGTCTGACTTTTGCAATATTTCTTTGGAGAAAAAGTGTGAATGATGACACTCAGCCATGATATGGTCAGCAGCCGTTCCAGACAATGCTCGTGTTTCTACCATGCACCAAGCAGGTTTCAGCAGCTTCCCAGAAGCGGCTCTCTGCTCTGCTCCACGTCTATTTAAACGGAAACTGACCGTCAATCTGCACAGAGCAGATCAAGCCAGAGAGGACGTCAGACAGCAGAACGGCATAGTGCATTCAGTCAGTTTTCAAAATAAAACACCCTGTCCAGACTCAAAGTCAGGAATATTATTAATAAACTTGCTTTCTGAGCAACTCAACAATATTAGACAGGCAGGACGCTCTGCTTCTGAAATGCTCCCAGTGGGATATGAGGCTGCGTGGTGGAAGGGACAAAACAGCGCTATGCATGCCACGTGCCCAGTGGAATCAAGGAGTGAGTGGTTCTTTGTAATGTGTGCACTGAAACACGATTGATATTGTATGTTATGGTTTAAATAGCGTGCATATTTTAGAAGATTGTCATATTAAAGATGTCGCATTTAACATTTTCCTGCTTATCATTATTATCCTTTAAAGTTAGTTGACTCCAATTCTGTATGTCTCTGCAATTCAAATTGATTGCTGTTTTAAGAGCAGTGTAAAAGATTTTTTTATAGTACTGGTTATAAGTAAATACTTCAAGTTGTCCCCAAAGACATCAAGCCCCATTAGAACTCTGTGAGTCACAGAAATTGACTTTGCAGTCCAAATGTAAGTCATGTGCAAGGAGGTGAACCGCATGAAATGTGACGTCGCAGTGCCTCCATCTGGAATGAATTGACTTGGAGACCTAAGTGCAAAGTCATAGACTGTGAATAAAACTGTTATGGTTAATTTATTTTAGTTAGTACTTGAATTAGTGCTACACCTCAGATGGGAATGAAGTCCAACAGAAAATATACAGTACAGTTTGTACAACCTGTGATCTTCAGGTGATGCCACTGTGAGTGTGTGTGTGTGTGTGTGTGTGTGTGTGTGTGTGTGTGTGTGTGTGTGTGTGTGTCAGCACAGATATTCAATAATCACACAAAAGGACAAAAACGGAGGCAAGAACAAATCAATGAATGAGTTTTTTGTAAACTGGGACACACTTCTATGTGTTTGGGTACCAAATTTGCAACACTTGTCAGATCTGAACGGAACTTCAAAGAACATACATCGATAATCAAACTTCAGCCCGTCCTCAACAGAAAAACAACATATAGATCAACTGTGCAAGTAGCTTATCAGAAGCCATATTTATGTTTCTTGTTAGGTGGCAACTTCCAGTGGCCATAGTAATTATTAGGCCTGCAAAGGAGGAAGTGAGGAGAAGCAGTATAAAAAGTGACCAGTACGTATCGGGAGGAGGTCGGGGTGGATGGTCCAGGTAAACAAGCACAGGACTTTCACCAAGGAGACCACTGTTCTAATATTAATAATTGAGAAAAAAAAAGAAAACATGAAACAGCAAAATCTTTTAATAATCTTTCCGTATTTTACTTTCAGCAGTGAACTGGACTAACACCCACAGAATCTGGCTTTTCACTCAGAGAGTTCATGACTGTTTAACCCCCTGGTCCACCGTGTTACACTTGTGTTTGGCCTTTGCCCATGAAAAACAACATGGTTTCATTCTGTGGTCAAGTTAGCAATAATAACCATGAAATGTCCAGTTACACTTTCAAAAGGCACAAAAACGTCGGTTAGGTTTCGGTAAAGATCATGGTTTCATTCAAAATTTCTTCCTGAACACAATCACCATTGATTATTCTTTTCACACAGGACTCAAACCCTAGTCGCCTGCAGAGGCGTCCTTTGAATTTCCCATTCGACAGCCTCAAGTGTGTGGGTATGGTATATACTGTATGGTATATATTGTTAAATCACCCAGTCCTAGGCATGGGATGAATATATGTAAGTACTGTAACTACTTAAAAGTACCTTTGAAAAGCAGCAACATAAGTTTGAATGATGATGTCAGATGTCAAACTTCTTCTTAACTCTCAAGCTCTGTTAAGAACAAGGAGCGTTGGCATACTGTTCACAATTTCCATATTTCTAAAGGCAAATGTACTGGCTGTCATTCTTCTCACAAGCTGTATGGGCTGCTGTAGCGCTTCGACTGTTATTTCTAGACTACCCTGAAGAAATTCATTGTTTTACCCAAATAAAGACTTCTACCTCCTGCTGCACTGCATAAATAAACACCTTAGAAAAAGAAATATAAAAATAACATGTAAAAGAAAAATGAAAATTATAGGAGAATTCTGCAGAAATGCAAAAGACAATGGGATGACAGGAAACCTGTGGACTTGATGTCAGCTTACATTTGAATACACACATGCAGAGGCTCTAAATAATTTCAAAGAGAAGAGGAATACATAATGGTGATAGAATCACACTAAGTTAATTCCTCATTTAGTCAATGTCAGTTCCAACTAACAACAGATCTCAGGAGACATCCAGATCAATAAAGCTCTCTCCGTTTCAACATGTCACCTGAAATGACTTCCCAAACAGGAAGACAGAAGAAGAAAGAAGACGAGTCAGAGCAACCACTCTTAATTTTCAGACTCTTATTCAAAGACAAGGATCCACGAGAGTGTCATGTAAATGATTTGTCTTTCTTGTCACATCCATGTCCATCCTGTCTAAATGTACCTATGGTTTTATGATACATACAGTATTCTTTCAATATGGCAGTACATGTTTAGCAAATACAAATGTGGCACCACAGATGGATGAAGACTAAGAAGATTTGAGGCAGTTTTCAATAAGTAATTCAATTTGGCTTTATAAATCTTGATTATTTCAGCGTTTGTTTTCAGACATGAGCTTGTCTCCTCCATTACAGTGTTTTCCTCAGGAAAGTTACAACAGTGTGGAGTGACTGCCATCCATTTTACCGGGAACACAGTTCACATACTAAAGCCAGTGCTGAGATTTCCATCAGCAACAAAAAGGTGGCAGATAATAGGTACTGTAAACTGACTCAAGATTGAAGAAGTTAAAAAAAAAGACAAAACAGAACAACATTGAATACTTCAGTCCTTAACTGAGCACAAACTTAGACCTTTACAACATCGACAGAGATTGACAAATACAGATAGAAATAATTGGACAGAGACTGACGTATTAGCATAGACAAACAGACAGATAGATAAAGGCTGTAGGCAGATATAAAATAGTAGTGTGACCAAGTAATCTTAATTCAAAGATAGCTTCGGAAAAAGTAAGAGCGCTTTTAAACATTTCCCTGCACCATCCATTTCCCTGCACAGCTTAAAGCCAGACCTCTCAGCTCCAGGTAAAATTATCACTGATTTACTGCTATTGACCAATAACCATACTAACCCCTGTAGACACATTAAGCCATTATGAGCTCTGGGGCAAAGCTCTGCTTTCTTATTTCCCAACTCAGAATCCGTCCTGAAACCCACTTCTAAATCCATTTGTGACTAATTTTAAAAGGCCTATTAAATGCAGTACAATAAAGCTGAAATGGTATGTCAACTGCAGCCATCAAAAACACAATATCATTGTCAGTAGCCATCTAAGAGACATTACCTTCAGATAAGATACATTCATTCCTTTGTTTGGAATGTCAACCAAGGCCCCTGCCTCATTGAGCAGCCATTCCAACCACACAGAAAAATAAGTATTAAAAATAAATGTGTCTGAAGTCACTTTGCACCTAATAACCCGTACCTATGTTATCTTTACACACTTAAGTCTGTGATGTACAGTACAAGGGCGCTTTGTATCCTGAATACTTCCTTTGGAGACAGACTTATTTGTATAATGATTTGTAGCAAAGATTTGTATTCAAAGAGTGCAAGTCTTTCTTCTCACAAGGTTCCCTGAACAATATTGTTAAGGTTAGGTTTTCCTGTTCTCTACCATACATGATTAAACACAGCTACCAGCCATTGGACAGTATTGTGTCCTTACGCCATGTCCAAACCTGAGTTGTCACGTCAGTGTCCATGTGACAACAGTGTGCACGTGACACTAAAGTGACTGCATATACCGATGTGTTTAGAAGTGGCAATGGGGCGGTTTGCAGCCGAAGTGTAAAGCGGCTTGGATGAGGGTCAGCACCTCTGAGTCTGAAGCCATTGTTCTCTGCCAGAAAACAGTGGATTGCCCCCTCCGGTTGGGGGGCGAGCTCCTGCCCCAAGGGGGTATCTCATTCTTATCACAAATGTTATCTTGTTCACAAGTGAAGCCGGATTGGTGAGGTGTCAGCGGTACTGCAGGTGTTGCACCGGACGGTCATTATGAAGAGGGAACTGAGCCAGAAGGCAAAGCTCTCGATTTATCAGTCCATTTACATTCCAACCCTCACATATAGTCATGAGCTGTGGGAATGGAACAAGATCATAGATAGAAGCGGCTAAAAGAGTATAATCACTAGGTTGGCTGGACTCAGCCTTATAGAAAGGGTGAGGAGTTCGGACAACCGGAAACTTGGAGTAGAGCCGCTGTTCCTTTGTGTCGAAAGGAGCTAGTTGAGGTGGTTCGGGCATCTGACTAGGATGCCTCCCAGGTGCCTCTCTATGGAAGTTTTCTGGGCACGACCAACCTGGAGCGGAACCTGGGGCTGACCCAGAACTCAATGGAGAGATAATATATCTCATCTAGCCTGGGAATGCTTTGGGATCCCCCAGGAGGAGTTGGAAAGCGTTGCTGGGGAGATGGGATGTCTGGAATACCCTACTGATCCTGCCACAGATAAGCAGACGATGATGGATGGATGGATGGATGGATGGATGGATGGATTCTCATAAAATTTTGAAGCACTTACCACCTCTGCTAAACTACTTCCTTGGGAATATTCCGAGGCTTATTATTTTCTTGGCTGCAACAATGTAAGATATGCCCATTCCATGTCCAAATAAACACTAAATTAGCTGATATCTATGAATTAAAATTACATTATTACATTATTATTATTACAACATACAATTATTACTTTCTTTTAACACATATGCTACAACCAAGCCGAGTAAGGAAATCCTGGTTACAGTTTCATTAGATTGGCTCTCCTTGTCTTTTGTGTGATACAACTACAGGAAAAGTGATGAAACGTCACACAAACACATCCAATGAAGCTAGCACCTGACCTTGAGGATGAGATCTGGTATCACTCAAATAAAAATGCCGACATGCTTGACTTTGTTGCCCACCAACCACAGTCCTGCTGACAATAAATAAGTATCAGATGTACACATGGAGCCCGCCTGCCTGAATTACACTTTTCAACTGATAAATGGTTCCAATGTGAGGAAGTACAAACTGCACTCTGGTAAAACAGAGGGAGAAAAAAATACTCTCAACAAAGACAGATGCCTCATACATATTTAAATACAGGTAGAACGAGGAGAACAAGAGGTGAGAGCTAACCCTCTGGTGGATCCCAAATTATACCAACTAATATAAGGCTCTTGCTCAGAGAATATTTAGATAATGAAACATGCAGAACGGAGGATGGGTTACAGGGCAGAAATGAAAACAATGGCTGGACTTCCTCGACAGAATACAAAGACATTTATTGCATATCCTCAATAGCTAGTGATATTTAACATGCTTTTTTCTTTCTCACTAACTAACAGAGCACCCTTAAACATCTTATAATAACTTAACTTGTGAGATTTATCCCCGACCAAAAGCAGTTCCTATGTAGCAAGGAAAAAAAAAAAGGAAAGGGACAGAAGAGGACAAAAGGACATGGAGCCTTAGAAGTTAGGAGAAGAATGATGAAGAGGTTTTCAATGTGACCAGTGAACAGATACCAAAAGGTGGGTCAAATGCTGAATTTAACAATGCAAAAAAAATAAAAGAAGCACTAAAACCAAGTAAGAAATGTGTGTCTTACTGCAATTATCTTTTATTTACATATTTATGTTAAAATGTAAATCAAATGAAAGGAAATAAAATAAAATACACACATTGTCAATCAACACAATAAAAAATGTTGCACTACATTAGACCAATTTATTATATTTCTTTAACATAATTTTGACCACTGATTTTGGCAAGTCAGCATGAAGGTACTGAAAATAGCTAATTTATTTATGGTCCCTAAGTAAAAGCCCTATGGTAAAAAGCAAGGTCTCGGTGGCGAGCTAACCGTCCTCTTACTGCAAACAGAGTGAATGTTGAATATCTAAACTAACTTCACCATGGGGATTTTCTGCTTTCTATAATCTGTCGAGTGCCGGCACTCAAAAAGAAGGCTACTGAGGTTTGATATCCAGCCCTATTTTATTCTTAACTTAGTGAGTTAACTTGGTAAATTACATTTTGTTTTTGTGCTTTACTTTATCACCAGACTACAGAACAGTTTCTTTCCTCACTACATCCTCAGTCCTCTACCAAACATAATAGTTCCTGAATCTGACCTGGTGAAAGGCATTAACGATAACTATCATTATTTTGACTATTAAACCAAGACTGTTTCATGAGTCGTTTAAAGTGGGTTGTACCTAGCTATCATTACAAACACACATTTGTTTACCATAGTGTCATTTCATCTTGTAGAAACTGAATGTGTCTATAAGTCCCCAGGAAGAGTGCAGTGGCCAAACTGTGTAATTACATCGTCAAGTGATGCACTGTGGCCCAAAAATACTTTTTCCCCTAAGCTTACATTTTGAAAGAAGCATTTCTAAAACAGTGGATACATTTTGTGAGCGTCACAATGCGAAATGACTCGATTCACTGTCATAATTTGATCCACTTAGTCCAATAACATTCGGAAAGCATATGCAACATGGATGCAGAGATAGGGATTCAAGTTGCACTTCAGTTGCCACACACAGAGATTTGAGACTTGACTTGGACTCGTACTTAAAAGACTTGAGACTCGACTCGTACGTAATCTGGGACTCATGAACAAGTCAGTAAGTCTGGTGAGCTGACCGTCATTCCCGCTCCCTCCCTACGACCAGGGATGTATAGTACAGCAAAAACAAAGCTCAAAACAACACCATGGCGGGCACGCTAGCAGCTGCTGTGTCGTTTGTCATCACCTTTGGCTACAAAGACTTCACACGTAATGCAAATGCAACGTCTGCAGAATCAAAATAAAGGACGCTGGATCGACCACGTCAAAATTTATCAGGCAACTGAAAACAAATGTGGATAGGTCAGTAAGTTAGTTGTAAAAGTTAACGTTAGCATCTATGGACGGTTAGCAAACATGTTTAGCTCAGAATAATTAGCTATCTAATGGTAGCTTGCTTGATTAGATTGGTTGGCCGAATATTTTGAACACACAAGTGTTTGAGTGCCACACTTGTTCACATAGTGCTGGCTTTGCCATGACTTTAAAAAACGGTCAGGTAATCTTACAGTCCAGGTTCAGCTGCCACCAGCTGCTGGCTATGTACTGTAGGAAAGTAGGGCCTCAATACTTGCTCTATATTGTAGCTGTATGTTCATGTTATAAGGCAAAATAGTTATTAACTCTAAAGGAAAGTTTCCATTGTGTGATTTTTCATACGCCTTTTGAAATACAATAAGCCTGTTTAAAGTGATCATATACCAAAAAAACTGATCAATGCCGATACTGTATGCTAATAAAAGGAGTGATAATAACATAGTCCATGCTTTGAATTCCTTAGATATAGTTATGCAGTGGTCTAAGCAGACTGGATGGCATACAGCAAATGATAGAATGCTCATTACAGCCATAAAAGACACGAGACTTGACTTGGACTTGACTTGGAATTGAGCTGAAAGACTTGAGACTTGACTTGGACTTGAGCTGAAAGACTTGAGACTTGACTTGGACTTCTGGATACTTTCGGTTTTGTTTTTTCGTTTCATGTCATGTATGCATGCTTGGTACAACTGCAACTCGCTATTGGCTGGACTCCCAGCCTCTGCAACTAATCTTTGCAACGTATCCAGAACGCTGCAGCATGCCTCGTTTTCAATCTACCCAAATTCTCCCATGTGACCCCCCTACTCCGTGACCTCCACTGGCTTCCGGTTGCGGCCCGCATCAGATTCAAGACCATGGTGCTGGCCTTCAAGGCCGTCAACTGAACTGCACCTGTCTACCTCCAAACACTGATCAGACCACACGCCCCATCACGAGCCCTTTGCTCTACTACATCGGCTGGCCGGCTGGTACCGCCATCGCTGAGAGCAAACAAAAACCGCACAGCGAAATCCCGACACTTCTCTGTTCTGGCACCCCAGTGGTGGAATTAACTTCCAACCAACGTCAGGACAGCAGAATCACTCGCCATCTTTCGCAAAACACTCAAGACTCACTTCAGACTTCACCTCGACCCTGCATAGCCCCCCCCCCCCAGAAAAAAAAGAAAAGAAAAAAAAAGTACTTATATGCACGTTCCTACCTTCATCACTTACATCACAGCACTTATCGAAGGTATCCTTGATGAATAAGCAACTACTTTGCTCTGACGAGGGCTTGAATATTGTTTCTATCCTTTCTACTTTATCAACAGAGATATGTTGTGGTTTCTCTCTTGTGACAAATGTACTTATTGTAAGTCGCTTTGGACAAAAGCGTCTGCTAAATGCCCTAAATGTAAAGTGCTGTTGCTAAAAAAAGGCACAATAGTTTTGGTGTAATAAAACCCTTTGCTTTTCTCTTGGAGTTTTCAACAAAAGGAGATGGCCAATAATACAAAGGGAGCAACCTTTGTATTAAAGGGGAACTACCGTTTTTTACAACCTGGACCTTATTTCTAGCATAAAATATGATCGTATTTTATGCTAGAAATAAGGTCCAGGTTGTAAGTAGGTAGGAAAAAACCTGCCTCGCCCTCACATAGAGTAATGTACTCATAAGCGGCATTTAAATCCTGCTCCTGGGCTTATATCAAGTAGTCTTGCAAATAGTTACTATTAATATCAGAAAACATTTTTAACAGCATTCTCTGATCTAATGCACCTATAAACCGTCCTTGAATCCTACCCTCACCCAAGCAAAGAGTAGACACACAGTTGATTGCGGTACACCTCAGGTATGCTCAGTTGTCCAACCACCATCACTGTTAATTTGCCACCCTGATTCCAGAAAGTTGTGATAACATGTAAAATGTAAATAAAACAGAAAGCAATCTTTACAAATGAACTGTTTACTGACAGCAGTTTTACAAAATGTTACAAAGCCCATGTAGTAATGTGCTTTGTATTCAAGATTCAAGATGTTTATTGTCATATACCCAGTGGAAACATACTTTGCACTGGGCAATGAAATTCTTAATTTCCTAGTTTCCCTTCACACAAAATATACTTAAAAGAAAAAAATAGATAAACTAAACTATAAGAAAAAAAAGCATGTTAGCATGTGCAATGTTCGCATACAGCAGAAGGCACTGAAAGACATTGAAATATAAGAATATTGAATATATACATTGGACATGAGTATTATTATTGGATATGTACATAATATATGCATTGGATATGTACATAGTGCAAATGTAGTTCCCAGTGTTGAATAGTTGTTTATACAGAGTTGTCATGAGTGTGTTACAGAGTCATTCAGCAGCCTGATAGCCTGTGGATAAAAACAGTTTTTAAGTCTGGTTGGTAGCATGCTTGTATGACCATGTTTAACAAAGTGGTGAACCCTGCCCCATACTTGTGAACGAGTGAGCCTTTGGAGGACGCCCCTTTAGTAACCAATCATGATACTATCACCTGTTTCCAATGAACCCGTTTACCTGTGGAAGTTACCGATCAGGTGTTTTTGGAGCATTCCACAATGTTCCCAATCTTTGGTTGACCCTGTCCAAACATCTTTGATAGTTGTTGCCGCCATCGAATTCAGAATAAGCAATGTATTCATTATTTATGAACTGTTTACAATATGAAGTTATGTGTGAGTTTCAGAGAGCAGGCACACTCAACACAGCCTTCAAAAGAAGCAAGCAAGCTTGCTAACATTAATTGGCTAGTATCAGTCTCAAGGTGTGTCCCCAACCCATACCACACACTGTGTAGTGTTTTCACACTACATACTGATTTACCAATGGACTCTATTCTCCAATAATGCAATACAAGGTGACAAAGGAGCTGCTTACAGTGTCTTTCCGGAAAGATTTTGTATACTAACTGCAAAACCATTATACTAGAGGGCATATAATGTAGTATGGAATTAGGACAGAGCGTCAAAAGGCCCTTCCTCACCAGTCATCAAAGCACCCATGCTATCAAACCAAGCATCACCAAGCATGTTATCTAATAACCATGTTTTATGGCCTTGAAAATGTCTAGGTGATGCGTTGCCATGACTAAGCAAACAACTAATGTCAAAGCTAAGCTAACTAGTGTGCCAAGATACCTAGCATGCTGCCAGCACTGACAGCGTGTGGTCTAACCAGCCGAACAAGCTGACCAATCCTCTTCAGCTACCTCATCCCATCAAACAATGACATACACTGTTTAGTATTTCTGTTCTGCACTGTGAACCTGCCATACTTGAAACCTCAATGTATATATATATATTTATTCTTTGATGTACGTATATATACTTAAGTTCTTGCTTGTGTCTTGTTTTCTTTACTTTATATTTCTATTTATTTATTTAAATCTGAGAGAACGACATTTCAATCCTCTGTATGTCCTGTACATGTGGCAGAATTGACAATAAAGGTGACTTTGACTTACATCATGAGTTAATAGTTTCAAGATTCTGCACCTATCTCAGCCCCAGTCACTCACCTTTCTTTTAACCCCCAGCCAGTCGCTGAAACCAGCTGCAGTAGTGATTTCTTCCTGCAAAATATGAGCTTCATATCCCTGAGCTTACAACGACAATATCCCTTTGTAAAGAGTGCATGCAAACTTGAGTCTGTAGCCTTGGTTTACAGTCTTCATCAGCTAATCTGATGCCCCACACACCTGCGATCTTTAGGTCTGGTCCTCAGAGGTAGACCTTGAAATGGTCTCTCCGCAGCACTTTGTTGTGATCCTTTGCCTAGGCTGCCAGCTCTGTATATCTAACTGCTGTCATCTGATATGCCATTGCTATTGTGTCCTTCTATGGTATTGCCAGCAAACAAAAACACACACACTGTGTTTCTGACCACAGCACGAGAACTGGTGTCAAACGAGTGCTAGTAACCTCCAAACTATGAGATATAACTTACTCTCATTTTCTCATTTTTTATGTCCTTCTATACAATAAGAAGAGGACAAGAAAAGCTAATATTATAATTCTTAACCTACTGTTCACACAGATTTGATGTTTTTTCATTTCTTTGTGAATCCCCTCATAAAAACATCCATGATGTGTAACTCACAACTGAAAGACTGCAAGGTCAGCAGTGCAGTTATGTTTGATGAATATCCCCAGAAGAGGTATGTAGGTGGAAAATCATGTAATGAACTGTTAATGCAGCAAATGAGAAAGACTGCAGAGCTTGCAGATTGGAGATGTTCTAATGAAGATAAGCGAACAAAGATGGCCTTTTACCATCAGTAAGGGCATCACTGATTAGAAGCATTCTGCTGGGCCATCTGGGCCCTCGTCATCGTCTTCATCAGATTCTCGGTGTGTTGAGTAGCTTTCTCAAGGGCTTGTGTGATGTGGAAATGCCTAGATTGATTTTTTTTGCTTGAATACTCTCCTTTTTTATTGCCACCTTCTTAAAAGAAGCTTGACACATAATTTATATAATAATTATAATTTTGGGAGGACAATACATTTATATTATGGGCCCGATCCTAAGCAGATTCTCAAGACCCCATATACCTATAGGAACCAGAGGCAATGACAAAAAATTACTACTGGGCTTCCAAGGTTTTGCACAGGTAAAACGGTGGGAAAGCGGCACCACTGGTAATTTAATGTTTGTGTTGATGCAATATGTATTGTTCTTTTTCAGAGAAGCAAACTGTAGCTGAGGCTGTAGCTGGGTCTAAACATGGTGAGAGAGACAGAGAAAGGGAGAGAGGGATACTGGGCGAGAAATGTAAATAATAGTATTAAAATCATCCACTCAGCACCACAAGGAAAAAAAGCAGCAATCTAACCGTTTTTCTGTTTTTGACTTAGAATTCAAATCACAGATGTGTTACATAAATCCTCACAGGCCTACAGCTTACAGCAAATAGTTGCAAAAGTATCTCTTGAACCAACTGCTTTTGTGCTTGAGATTGCCATATGGTGTAAAAAACGTGCAACGCAACACTAACTCAGGTCTTATTTAGTTGCACAGCAGAACTGCAGCTGGACTCATTTAGCCTTCCAAAGTGGGAAATATCTACTGTGCTAAACAGGTGAAAATGTGCTCAGAATTCTTAAAATGATCTGTTCAGTACACAGTAAGGGTGCTCACAAGCTGATCCGGCTGAATTAAATATAAAATATAAATGTGTTCTAACAATGGATTCCTATATGGGCTGCAACAACTAGTAATAATAACAATTATTTTCATGATTAGCAGATTAATATGTCAAACGAATGTGAAAAATGCTCATCACAATGTGACATCTTTAAATTGTTTCTTTTGTCCAACCAACAGTCCAAAACCCAAAGACTCTTCATTTACCGTCATAAATGACAAAGACAAGCAGCACATCATCACATCTAAGAAGCTGGAAGCAGCAAATGTTTGACATTTTTGCTTGAAAAAATTACTGACACGACTCATTATTCTAAAAAGTGTTGGCGTTCATTTTCTGTCGATTGACTTTTTGTTAAATAGTTGCAGCTTTAATGGGTATGGTTAATATTTCTATGAAAAGACAAGATTAAAGTCTTTTGTTGTGTAACACAGTAAAACACTCTCAGTCTCCATTACCAAACTCATCAGTCCTGTTTCAGCTTTCAGTCCGACCAGACACATTTTCAGCATCTTGTTTATCATATAAATTAAACTTCTTGCAGCAAGAAACTAATGAGCTACAGTAGCATATCATCCTGCTATGATGTCTCTTCAACACACACCCCCTAGTGTGACTCCACAGTTGGCAGAGATACACAACACTCTTGAAACAAATTTTACTGACATGGTCAGGTTTGGTCATGACAGGAACTCATTTTACAATTTCAAATTATCTATGCTGAAACACTTTTTTCCATCATTTAAAGAGTAACTAAACCCCAAAACCACTTTTCTGCAGCTGAAAAACAATGTGTATGGGTGTCTAGTAGTGTTGTTGAGGTCAGTATCTTGATATTTAGTGCAAAGTATTTGAATTCTACATATTTATGTTATAAATATGCATGAGAATACCCTCTACAGGTTGAAACCTGGATATTGCAGTATAATTTTGTTATTAGAGGATCGCAGGGGACCAGTTGTGTCACCAGCCACCCCACCCCCTCTTTTAAGACCATTGTCTCCCAACTTGGCAGACCGTTGGAGAGGAGTATCAGTGAAGAAGTGATTGAGTAGTTGAGTAGTAGATAAAAATGCCTATGGTAACAGTCCAGTTGCCAGGATAAAATGTAGCCAGCTCATGTTTCCGCAAACCACTTAAACGTTCGCATCATGTTCACATTTCTATAAAACGTGTCATATCACCTTCAAATTACATGTTTATGACCTGACTTTCATGTAGAAAGATGGAAGTGATGGTGGAGTTATAGGAGAGAAAGTTGTCAAGTCAGTGACTGCAGTTTGAGATTGCGTTTCAACATTTGTGATTGTGAAACCAGTGAATATTTTTAAGGAGACCAAGGGGCAATTTCCAGGCTGTTTTGTGGCAACAAAGTCAGGTGTTTTTGAGTGGGAGGTCACAGCATCTGTGGCATGTTTTGTGCCGATAAACCCAGGTATTTTGAATTGGGAGGTCGCTGCATCTCCAGCTGGGTTGGGGCCCGACAAACCATTGCTAATGTGCTAGCTAATGCTCGCAGTAAAATTCATGTTCACTTGTGTTTTGTCTGTTTTGTAATACAAGTGTGGGGAGATGGAGAGTAACCGTGAATGTCTGTTATTGGTTATCGGCGACACCCTTAGTTTGTATATGAATATATTTCAAAGCATGTCACAGTTAACTGATTATCTCACAATAAAGTAGTATGTTACAATAAACTGTAAATTGCCATACAAAACTCACCCTGTTAAAAGTGTTCTGTCAAAATGTTTGGTTTGATCTAAAATTAGTGTCATAATTTCTATATTATGTGTACTATGAAAAAACCTTGCTATTCTGACTGGTACAGAGTAATTGTTAAACATTTCCTTAAGTGCAAAATGACAAAGCTGCCTTTATAAAGCATATGTTCCTGGCTTCTTAAACAGATGATAATAGCACTCACAAATGGCATTCAAGGCGAGTGCTGACAAAAGAAACAAAAGTTCTCCGTCTGTCTCTAACTCTCATTTTCTCTCTGTCTCTCTCTCTCTCTCACCCAGACACACACACACACACACACACACACACACACATACAGCCATCAGAGATATGCTTCAACTCCACTGACATTGACAGCTTGTCAAACTGTGGACCAGGTCTGAGAGGACACACCTTGCAATCAACCCAGCATGCCAAAGTGGTGAATCAGAATGCACTATTGGAGGCAACAATAACAGAGACACTGAGCTGGTCCCTGATCTACCCTGTGGACAATATTGATTGTTAATATATTAATTATAAACATTAAGACCCGTGTCCTTAGTGCTTCTATCAACATATATCAGAGAACTGAAGGCAAGTGCTGGACCTCTACAATCTTGGGAAATGGATCCGTCCACAGAGGATTCAGCATACCATCATTGTATTTGTTCTTGAAATGTGGATTAAAGTAGACTGCAAAGGGCATAAGGCACTGCTATAACCTGGACATAATGGCAGGCACCAAATGGCCAACTGTGCAAAACTTTTATCTTGCTATGTGTGAACTGATGTAGAACTTTGATTTTATTGAAGTGATTTGTCTTGATGTAGAACCAGTAATTGTTGTCCAAACATTTGAACAAGTATTCAGAAAGAGATTTGTAGAAAAAATGTAATGATGTGCTTCACTCACTCAATGCACTCCTTGCCATGCTGTGATAACCAGAAATATTTTTACTTCAGCAATTTTCTAACAAAAAATAAAGATAGATACTTTTAAAAGAAGCAAGCAGAACTAAATGGCGCACTCTAGGCCTCTCTGTATTTCATTTCATACTGTATTACAGGGATGAATGGAAACACCAGGAGAGAATCTCTCTCTGAATGAACCCAAAGCTGCTGCGGCTCTATACCTGCACCGATATATTGTGCTACACTGTGAGACTGTGAGACGCTCTCAGACATGAAGGAAGAGTCTGTGAAGAAAAGTAGTGGTGAGCAGGAACATCCCTGCTTTACCTCCTCTTTAAAGCTCCCTGGTGCATTAACGATGAAGAATTTCATAATCTCTAGTACAGTAGATCTCTACTCCCACTATAGAATCACACATCTGAGTGCTTTAGGTAAGGGAGGTGAACCGCTGCTCAGGGGAAGATAATCTGCTTTGAATGCCACCTGATTTGAATTCATCCTTAGGAAGATAGCTTGTGTTGCCTCTCTATTTGCCCAGGAGGAATAGAGCATATCCTTGTTGCAGACTGACAGCTTTGGGAACAAACAAATCATAGACTTGTGAACTGACCTAAATATAATAAGGCATCTGGGGCATTGTACATAAATGGTATGTATGCGTATACAAGTTCTATCTATGACAAGCTTGGCATTTGGGAACAATCCATTCAACAAAAGAAAACATTTTACAAAAGGAATATTGATCTTTTTATTGTACACTCACTCCATTCTTCCTATTATCCATAAGTTAAACCTCACTCTCATCTAGCTAATATTCATGAAAGAGATTACTTCAATTTGTAGTAAAACTGTGAGTATATCATCATATATGAGCGGGGCAGAATGTTTTAAGATCTTGATAAAAATGGGGAGAAAGTGACTTGTCCAGCCCACCTTGTTAAATCAAACAAGATGGTCTGTCGTTTACAAGAAAGTGATTCAGTTCATTTAAAATAAAAAAAATCTAATCATAAACAGAATATATGTAGGAGAAAAAAAAGGCAAGCAAATCTAACTTCTTGTCTGTGCAATGTTCATTCAACCACAATACCTCTGTTGAATTGAAATATCGCAGCTGTGCAAACATCATTTCTTTCCTCAGCTTCACACTATGAGGAAAGGCCATGGGTTCATTAAAATCATAAAAGTTAAATTTGATATTTTGACCCAATCCCAATCCACCCAATATACCCTCTTGCCCCTACCGCTTGCCCCTGCTCCTGTATTTTGTGCATTAGTGCCTAGAGGTACAGTACCATGTCCTGATTCCTGTTAGGAGAAAGGGGAAGGGTGAAGTGAGTGAGTATAAATAAAGTTTGAATGACTGGCTGATTGATTGATTGATTGATTGATTGATTGATTGAAGTGTTAGGGCTACATGCCCCTCCAAACAGAGCTTTTTCAGACACACAATTCAAACCAAGGGTTATGAGAACTCTGTTGTTTTAATGCATTATGGTCTTTGTCTTTATAAGTGCTTGAACACCGAAACATCACCAAAGTGTATGTCATGCAAGAGAGCCAATAATACAAATGGAATGGTCAAAGTTGTCATATTGACATTTAAAGAGCGTTGATCGATTCACAGTCAACTCATGCACTGAGCATCATGCAAGAAAACATACCATGTTAAAAATTGCCTGTAGATGCCAGTAGCCTTTTAACAATTCATTCGTGTATTTTGTTCCAGTAGCTAATGTTATGTTATAGCTAGCTAACATTAACTATTCATGACCAAAAGATAGTAAAACCTTTCTTTCATTCGTCATTAACTCTCTGCATCATAATGAACTTTTTACCAACACCTCAAAGCGGACTGTCACATTCACCCATGCATACATATTCATACACTGATGACAGAAACTGCAAAGACCTGCTCATCAGGAGCGACAAAGCGCTTCCGATCCAAAGCCGACCACAATATTTTTATGCTCAGTCATACATACTGACATTGACAGAACAGCAATCGGGAGCAATTAGAGGTTCGGTATCTTGTCCAAGGCTACTTAGACGTGCAGCCAGGATCTGGGGATCAAACCGCTGACCTTTTGATTATAAGACCACCCGCTCTACCTCCTGAGCCACGGCCATTGAGCGCCCCTGACAGTTTCTTTATTTGTGATGCCTTTGCAAAGAAAGAGGCAGCCTTGTTAAACTTGGCCAGCTTGTGCTGCAAACATTATGCCTGGAGGGAAAAAAAGCTAGTTTAACTACGTTTTCATAGATTAGCTTTTTTGGATTAGCTTCACCTCTGCCTGGACTGAAACTTATCACCATGAATGGATGGCTTGAATGCAACTTCCAATGGTCAGTAATAAAATAAATAATTCAAAACAAAAAGTATGTACCTGTGTCCATTCAGCTATATTGCTTAATGCTCTGCTTACTACCACCTAATACTTCCATGGTAACACAGAATACTGCATAGCTAGATGTTTGGCTAGGTGTCTTCAAATATTCTCTACATGATGAAACTTTTCATAGTCAGTCTCACATTTGATTGTGTGTACACATTTGTTTGCTTTACAGTTTTGCCCTGGTACTTAAACAAATAGAACTCCACCTCTGGTTTCAGTGCTCTTAATTTTTTTGTAAAAGAGCGAGAATCCAGGAGGAGGAGGAGGGTTTGAGGAAGCTTGACGGAGGATACACAAGACCAGCTCAACTGGACTGACAAACCGCTTTGAAATCTGTTGATTGAGCAGCAGCTGATGTGGCTCCTGTAAAGCTACAATCACAGCTTAATACAAACAACACAACCAGTTTATGTGTAATTCTAGACGACAGCTTCCAGTTCAGATATTTGTGTTTTTTGTTTTTTGTTTCTTGTTTACCGTCTCACCATCTGAATCAACCTGATCTAGAGAACATAAACAACTTTCGTGATTCATCAGAAATCTATATTTTTTCAACAAATGCAGACACAAATCTTTACATATTGCTGCCAAAATGACCAATCATCACTTAGTTTTGGAGCGGTCCACTTACAGACCGGTTTGACTGATCTCTGACAAATATAAATACAGAAAATCATTGTTTTATTGCATGGCTCATGCTCAAGAGAGAGACACAAGGAAAGACAGGTACATGTGGATGCAATTAAGACATTTCAAATACACAACATTATGGAAACAAAGTGTTGGTTCACAGAAAGCAAGGATCTGGGGAACACCAAAACCACAAATATTCATCCTATGGGATTCTCATGTTGGACAGAAGACCTTAAGACCTAATCTTCAGCCCCTATAACTTGCAGCACACTCCTCTGATAGGGGTGAAACCTCAACAGCCATGTTTTCCATCCTCCCTCCCACACCTGAATAACTGTGATTTAGCACACAGATTGTATTACATGTTCATGCACCCATAGTGAAATTGCCTGTCAAATAAATCTTGTTGTTTTATGATGGTAAATAACACTTGGTACCTGTTGTTGACCTTGCACCCCGCACCCCTTCCCAGCACACTATACACACTTCCCATCACCAGCAGAGTACAGTGAGTTCATCACATCCAATATCTCCATTGACCTCTGTAGTTAAATTAAACAGGAAGCTCTCACACAGAGAGGACACCCACTATATGAGGATATTTTACGATGCAGCAACACTTTTTTTTTCACCAATCCTTCCAGTCAGGATGTGGAAGACATTTTGTTTTTAATAGATAAGACAAACAAAAATATTATATTATTTATACTGACTGCAACATTTAGGCAAATGGTCAGGGAGCTACCACTGCACTATAACTTTGCAGTATTGATAATTATTTGTATTAATCAAAACACTTTTGAAATCGCAATACGGCAACTTTTTGATGAAGGCAGATTGTGTGACAAACTGCATTATAGTGAAGTACTGTAGTACTGCAGAGATGTCCTGACCTACAATTCCATGTTTGGTACAGACCCCAGCAAATGTTACATCATCGTGATTTATTGTTTTTCAGTGAAAATATAAATAGTGATGCAAAAACGATCATTCCTAATCAAGAACCGTATCGTAACATCTGTCGAAATAATCACAATATGATTGTTTTATTCCATATCAAGCAGCTCTCAAAAGAACTGTACTTGTTACAGTTCGGGTTATGCTTTCTGATTCCTGTAACATCAAATACGTCCTGATGGCAGAATATTTTGACTGCATCTCATAGTGCAGACCCTTCTTTGAACTAAAACCTTGAACCCTAGTCGTAACTCTAAAATGACCTTAACTGAACCAAATCTTAATCCTGAACTTGTGGATTTCCTACCTTGTGTAAAATCATGAGGAGACTATTCTACATAAGCACAGAGATATTACCAGCACGCGCACACACACACACACACACACACACACACACACACACATACTGACAGGCAGGCAGACTGATCAGCCATGAAGAGTGTGTTGGAGCTTTAGCCTGGAGCCCTGCCTGTTCTAACTGCACTTTGCCCGTCTCTCCACTTTGAAGTGTAAAGTCAGTAAAACTTATTTTAGCCAGAGGAGATGTTGGGTGTGCACAATTACTGCTGAAAAATAAATAAAGGCATTTGTTTCACACCTAAATACCATCTGGCTTCTGACTGAAAGCAGAGGTAAGGTATTCACATCAGTTGGATGCGCTCATTCGATCATTCATTTGTTCTCACCAATTGCTCATGAGAGGGAGATGCCATCTTGCAGCTACAGTGTATGTTTACTACTGATGCTGCCGTTTATCATCGATGACATGTTTTATGGAACCCTTCACAGATGCAAGGACATCAAGCTTTTGTTCCTTTTTTTAACGGTATATCTTCCAGACTTTCCATTTGTTGAACTTGCATTACTTTGAACCATACATGAAAGTCAGTTTTTATTGGAGAATGACTGCAGTGTAAGCTGTTAATAGATTTTTAAAAACTGAAATGAAATGGACAGGTGTTTCTAAAATCAGTCCCACACTGGCCAGCAGTCAATTTACTGCTGCACGTGCATGTGGATGTCAGAAGAAAAAACTCACGTGTACCTCTCGAAAGGTGAATCCTTACAATCCATATATCAGCTGCTCATCTTTATGTTTAATGCTGTACCTCCTTTGAATTTTTAGCCATAGCATGGCTCTAGGGATGGCAATGTTAGTCAACTGGTTGGCCAGTCCACCTTGGTCCAGAGTGAAACACCTGTTCTATGTGTCACTATAATGCTAGTATACTATAATGAGCGGCTGTCATTTTAAAAGCATTCCCAGCGTAACAAAACACACAACGCTGACACATCAAGTTCCGTAAATAGACATTGTAACATTGACAACTGTGTTTGTTTTCACATCACATAATAAACTTAATAAAATACAGTCCAACGCTAACTAAATGGTCAACAAGACGTATATTTAACGAAACATGTCAGAGCAGGATAATGGCTTTCACATTATTTCACCTCATCCCTGATTATTCATATGATCGGTTTATTCATGTACCATAGTTAAACAGAGGCACAAGCTTCTGCCTGTTTATAGCCTAAAACCAACTTTGCAAACTGTCTTAGGGAAACAACTAGTAATTGTTAATGTTTTCATTATCTATTAATCTGCTGATAGAACCACAGCAAATAATGAAAAATGGCTGTTACAATTCCCTAAATCTAAAGGTAATGTCTTCAAATATCTTGTCTTGTCCCACCAACAGTCAGAAACCCAAATATATTCAATGTACTATCACATACTGTAAGACAAAGAAAAAAAACTCCTCCTAACCCTAACCCTAACCCTCCTGATCTTTGGTATTTCTTTGTTATTTTTGATTGAAAAATTACTAAAAGATCTATTGATTATTAGTTTGATAGTTTGACAATATTCCATTCACCTCTAAAATGGATATACAGTTTCTTTATTTGAAGTCCATATTTCTTAAGATCTTACACTCCTTGTGTCTCTGGTGCAGCTAATGTACATTTTGTTCCAGTGTTTTCAGAGTATGGCTCAAACTCTTTTCCCAAAATAACTTTTTGTTCGTTCACATTTCAATTAACAATGATGTTTCATGTCTTTGCAGATTGTATGACCTCTATTGGAGCTCTGTTTATTGCACTGTGCCTGTGTCTGGTCTGCCAAAGCAATGGTGGGGTATATCTATAACTAAGCCTTGTGTTAGTAAACAGCTCATTTGTGTGTGTCTATGTGTGTGCACACGAGCACGGTGCCCTGCAGTATTGATATCTTGGCGCTAAAGGAGAGGTGGAGCAGAGAATCTTTTAAGCACATAATCCTGAGCACTCCACCTCTCTCCCACCCATCTCCTCATCTAATACCCAGACAGGACTGGAGCCCTCCTAAACTCGACGAGACACTGCAGCAAAGCTCTGCTCCTGCTGCCCATGGGTCAGTCTGTTTACTGCAGTCACACACTAAAATGAGTATTGCTTTAGCCATGCTGGCAGCACAAACATAATGAGCCCCGACTGTTCAATATGAAATCAATACACATTTTGAAATATATGAAATGAATAGATTTCAGTATACATGTATGAATACATGCATGATGTAAAAATTATGAAATTCAATTCATTATTATGAAATGTGATTTAATTTGTTTTATTTTCATAATAACCGCACAAATGTTGTTAATTTTTGTTCATTATAAATTGTCATAGGAGTAAATTAGGAGTTCCTTTTTGGATTAAAAATACAGCCTCAAAGAGCGACAAAGGTCAGTCTGATTACAGGGGCTCCAGTACAGAGGTGATTTACAGCGTCTCTGACCAGGACTATGACTTTGGGGAGGACAAGACATGGCAGGCAGAGAGAGGAGAGGCATCAGCAGTAAGTGAATATGTTGTGTAGAGCAGGCATATTTTCACATCTTACTCTGTGAATTAAGGATTTATTTCGACCAAACGAGGTGATTGTGGAAAGACAAAACAAGACTGTTTTGGTGAGTTTTATTTAGTTTATGTTGGATCTGACTGAAGTGTGTTTTATGGAGCGTTAACAAGGCAATTAAGATTCTCTTAGTTCAGGAAAGGAGAGAAACTTTGAGAAGGTGCAGGGTTTATTTTTATGTCTGGTTCTTGACATAGCTGGAATAACTCCCCAACAGAAACACAACAGAATCTTTCACCAGGAAGAGTTTATTTGAGGTACAACTGCATTTTTTGAGCTGCTTAAAATGACTAAAGCATTAGCTTCAGCTTGGTTATTTGAGAAACAGCACCATCACAAGATTATTAACTTAACAGAATTGGTACCAGAAAGCTTCAAATTGCTGGGGGTTAAGGCTAGAAAAATCCATCTGCACAATCCAACCTGCCTATACTCATTTCAAAATTCCTGGATAACAAAAAATGAATGTTCACACAAGGGCACTTGTCCAATCAGCCACACTTCATTACAGTGGCTTTGTAATTTCCTGGACAGCATTCAAGGCGGAATTAAATCACTTCAAAGCAAGACAAGTGTGAGAGGGGAGACGGAGAGAGAGGGGGGGAGAGAGAGAGAGAGAGAGAGAGAAGATATCTTTCTGAAATTACTGACAATGAACCGCTGCTGTTCCACAGTTCAGCAAGTCCTCACTCTGTAATCCACTGGAGATAGGAGATTATTCTCATCAACAATAGACAGAGCCTGTAAATGTAGGCCAAGCCCTTTCCCAGAGCATCTGCACAAGCTAATGTCATCAAGTACAACACCAGACAACTCATTGGTCTTTTTTCCATTACAATGTGTTGATGAAATGTCTGATTGCAGCACCTGACATGACCTAACACTTCTCAGCCTGCTGCCTTTTAGCTGCTGGATGCCTAATTATACAAGTCTAACTTGGCAAATCATACTGAAATTAATGCCCTTTTAACTTTATTCAAGTTCTTATCACTTGCTGAAAAGAGACACACACACACACACACACACACACACACACACACACACACACACACACACACACACACACACACACACATTAATTTAGATTTTAAAGCATTTTGCAATCAAAAAATAAAGTTTTTCACAAACAATAACTCTGTTTCCCTGCTAACATCTGAGAGTTTGACTAATAGCCAGAACAATTATTACCATCCATTATCGTTGGTGAAAATATCTATATATATATTTTCCGCAGTATCAATACTGACAACAGCTGTGCTTTCTCGCTCTCTCTTGTCTCCTACATCAAGTCAACACACAGTGTCCACATAGGCCTGCCTCCTCCCACTCTATGGTCAGATGTAATTTATCTTAAGTGCTGGTGTGCTGAACACACAGTACTCAAGCCTTGTTATAAAAACAATCTTTGGATACATGTAAAAAAAGTTTTGCACTCAATTTTTCCCACGTGGTATCAAATATCGATATTTTTCAAGGTATTATAGCAGAGTTAGTGTCATGACGATGCTACATCCCATAAGGTTCTTATGCAATGGAGACATTGTTCACCATTCCATTAAATAGGAAAAACCTTTAATATTACTTAGCAACAGAAGATGAACTAGTTAGCTCAGCTCATAGAAGCCTTTGGCTCAGCTATTATCAAGAAAGCTAACATCATGCTAGCAAGATTCAATGTCAATAAATCTGCATACAGTTGACAAACAGTACACCATCTGACAGTATGTTTAACAACAAGGTAAGCTAGCTCTCCAGCCATGTCACTGTCCCAAATCAATAAAGACTTTTACAAACAAAAAACATGTGTGCTGTCGGCAGCAGTCTGAAGTAGTGAGTTGAATTGCTTATAGGATGTGAGACGATCGCATGTGTTCAGAGAGACAGTGTAGGCTACTTCCCAAGCTTGTGTGTTACAGGCACCATCCTGTGGTGCTCAGAGGGATGATGCAATGAAAGTGCACTGCAATGAGTGTTGTTAATAAGATATCCAGTTTTTTTTTTGTTTTGTTTTTTTGGGGGGGGGGGGGTTTCACTGAATTTATTCCTAATGTCAAGGTGTCTGCAGCCAACTTATGCCAATGCCATTCATTTTAGATACAGGCTATAGCACATTCACTTTGGATTGGGCAGAGGTGTCTGTATATCAGCAGTTAGAGGACACCCTACAGTTAATTGAGTCGAGGATTCTCTCAGACCATGTCATAATTGCCTTTTAGTAAGTGTTCCACCACAATGTCTTCAAATCAAGTCCCCAGATATTTGATGAAGATGTCCCATAAGGATCTATTTACTTGAAGAATAAATACTAGTAAATTAAGGTAGTGGAGCATATAGCAGCTGGAGAGCTACATGTTTAACATCAGGAGTTGGTAGAGACCAAAAACAGAGCTAAAAAAAAGAGTGAACGTTGGACTAACATTCATCAGGGGGACACAAACATGACCCCAAATGAATGATTATGTTGCTCCTGAATGCATGAATAAGCAACTGCCTGCTAATACGTTCACCATATTAAATTAACAGGTAATAAATTAAGTCAAAACTACCAAATATCTCAGCACTCCACCGCACCTAATTCATGGTGATATCCACACTGTACACAAACAGTTACAATCCCGTCATACTAAATGATAGATATAACACTGGAAAGGAAATTATGGAGTGTGCATGTTTGTGTTTATTTTACTGACAATACAACCTGACTTCATTCTTTACCAGTCTTTACCACTAACACTAAGACAAAACGATCCATCAATAAATCTATCTAACACTGCCTGATTAAATTAGAAAAATGCTTTCAGCTATATTACAACTCTATTAGAAAGGACTCAATGTCTCAAAATCTTGTTAACTGATGAAATCATAGAGTGATCCTATTCTGTTGGAACTCTCGCCATCAGAGCCTCTTCATTTTGACGATGAAAACTCCTGTCTGGGACAGTAACATTGAAGACAATAGGTGAAAAACAGAGGACTGATGGATGGCAGCCTGGCTAGATGATGCAAGGTGAAAGAAAATGGAATTACAGAGAGAATCGTTAGCATCCCTCTGTGAAATCAAATTATCAGCTTTCCAATCTTGGCCCATGGCATATGAGGAATAAAATGAATGGACCCGCAAAAGAGAGCTGCTTAAGCTCCTAACATGGACTGCACAGGAAAATCTTCATGGCTGACAGCAAAGCTTTGGGCACTGTGGTTTCATTCACAACACTGATGCAGCAAATAAGCTGAAGGCCGAGTATCAATACAACTTCATACATTACATTTGTCAAATGGACATCCTGCATGCTAAACTAAATATCAAGACAATTAAAAACCTATCCTTGATTGGAACAGACCTTTGTCCCTTAAACATTTAACCTGAATGTGTTCCTCAGGCAGCTAGAAGAGAAAGGAATAAATGTTAACATGATGTGGCTCTGAGACCAGCATGGTCTGCACAGGTAGATAAGCGTCTCAGGAGGTTGTCAGCCCACCTTGGCCACTGTCGTGCAGACATTCATTAATTGCAGTCTCAGGTGGCTATGTGTCTCTTTTTAGGTCTGTTTGGATGTGAATTAATCTGCTTTTTTTGTTTAAACCAGTAACAATAGTCTGTTTTATGTAAAGCACTGCCAATACATTAACATATATGACATCAACAGATTTTGACACAAAGCAAAGTTCAGCCTCCCACAGTTCAGAATTCAATGGCATGTGTTAGCAAGCTTAATTCTCAATCTCACTTGTGAAAGAAAAAAACCCTTTCTATACACTCACACATCTGTGCCCTTGACTGCTGTCCTTACATTTCATGGAGAGATGCATCCAGAACCAAGAGCAGCTGGTCAACAGAAAGCCAGGAATGGAGGAGACAAAGAAAAGCAGAGTTTTTCCAATAAAGTGACAAAAAAGAGGGCAGTTAAAACCTCAGTCATGTGCCTTTTCATTCTGTATGTGCCTTTATTTTTATGCTTTGTAAACATTTTTGTAAGAAAGTGGTATGAGTACTACCATTTGAGCCAGGTTTTAGCCTTTCAACCTGTAATCTGTTTTATATTATACTTGCAGTTAACTGAAGCTAAATGTTTGCCCTTTTGTAATGTTTAACTACATTTTCCAAAGCACATTTACAACAGAAAATGTATTGTGAAGATAAGACGGTGGACATTTCCAGTCACTAATTGGAAATTGGATACTTTCCTTCATCTGGTTTTGTTTGCAATCCAAGTGCATCACAGTGGTGAAGAAAAAAATAAAAAATCTTCTCCAGACACCTGTTTTTTTGGTATATAAATCAACAAAAGGGAATACAGTTGATTTTTTTCTTCAAATACTGTTAGAAAATGTAAGTAAAAAACTTCTATATTTTAACAATATTTAAAATGAGTCACATTGGTGTAAAAAATGTGCTTTTATGCATGTATGTGCCCACATTTTATGCTGTAATACAGCAGTTTTGCTAGACTCTCTCCACAGGAAGTTTTAGCAACGGAGCAACTGGGGAGTCAGAGCTCACATCACATTGAGATAAACTGATAATTAGTTATTTATACATCATCTGCACAAATCAGGCCACAGCACTGAAAACAACACCAATACAAAGGAAATAGCAGCTCTGACTTTCTTTCATTTAAAATGTGATATCACCCTCAGTTTTGGCAGTTGTCAAAAAGGGCAATGGGGAGCTTGTTAGCACAGTGCACAACAGGGGTGGTGAGTCCCACATCCATAACATCATTTGTGCCAGAGGAATGCAATACATCCAAATTTTCCCAAGGACTATAAAGGTAATACAAATTGGCTCAGCTAGCTGAAGGAGGGTGGCCTACCAGCATCATGTATGCTACTGTGAATACTTTGGGCTTTTAACCTTTCTCTTATTTCCCTTGTGCTTCAAATGTGCTGTTGAATTTTCATGTTCTCTCTGCAATCACACTGTTATAGAAAAAAACTTTAGTAATCACAGCTATGTGTTTTAAAGTTCTATATAAATACAGCAGGGTTAAAGGTTACTGAGGTTGCAACTCAGTATGTCAGTTAACTACTGTATATTAACAGAGTAAAAAGGAGTCTGCTGTGAATGCTGAAGAGAAGCTATCAGAAGGGGTCCTGGGTGGGAGCTGGAAAAGAACCCAGTCTTGACTAGCTGGCAGGTGGCCTGATCACACAAGTACTGGATAGTCCACTGTCCCACATAGAGACCTGGCCTCAGCATGTCTCAGAGGTACATGGAAAAATACAGAGGAAAAAAAAGGGAAACAAATATTTAAATGAAATGTATTTTTAATTCCAAACCTATTAGTGCTCATGAAAATCCCCATAGTCTTAAAGTTAAATCAAATCTATTATTTCCTGTCATCAAAAGCCATGCAAATATGATGCGCACAACTTCTGGACTGTTATTAACATTGTGAAACGGTCAGGGTTTGGTTAGGCTTAGGCACATAAATCACTTTGTAAGGTTCAGGAAAGATCATACTTTTGGTTACAGTAGCTGAGTAGTAGTAAGTGAGGTTCCTCCAGGAAGAAAGTCCAGTGTTTGACTCTTCCTACCACCCAGACTACCCCTCTCCTTGGACCTTTCTCATTCTGTACAGTACTGCACGAGAGGGGCGCTTCAAGAAGTGACACTACTGGGGTAACTACAGCATCAAACTAAGAAGCATTGGGCCACTGACCAGGCAGCGTTGGGAGGGAGAACTGGGTGGTTTCACTGGTTAAATACTATTAATGTGAAGCAGCCACTATAGATAGCTGGACAGTATTACAAGTTGAGCATCCAGTCTCAAAACAGCATGCACTCTAGATTCAAATGCCTTTGCAACCAATGTGACTGCATGAGTGGGCACTCATCAAGAAGATGAAAGAAAAGTACAGCCACAGAAAGTGTGAATCAATTTCACATTGAAACATCCATTACTGCTCAGCCTGGAGGACTGATGCACATCATGGCAAGTTCCAACTTGCCAGTCCCATTGACATGTGCAAGGCTGAACAGTGGAGTACTAATGACAGTGCTTGACGATTTAGGGAGGAGAGGAGCAAAACTGCAATGACAAAAGTTTTGTTTTCCATCTACAGTACAAGCATTCCTTTGAAGACTAGCCTGTGCAGTAATATGCAATTGATCCGACAAAATAATGAGCTTTGACATACAGCAGAAATATAGGATTGCCACAGACATGCTCTCTGACTGCTACCACTTACAGCCTGCAATTATGGACATGGCAGCACTGTCCTTGTTCCTGAAGAGGGTCAGCAGTGAGGGCTGAAAGCCAGGACAGTACTTGACCAGAACTGTCAAGTACTTCAACAAGAGCCTACTACTATGGTCCCTCGTTTGCTTCTAATTCTAAATGCAGCTATTTTACATTTGCATTTGATTTTGTTAAATAATAATTTTTTTAAAAAGTTGTTTTTAAGTTCAGTATAGTCTACATTACAGATATTTCAAATGTAACTCAGCCCTGAGTGTCCCAGCAGAGCAATGAACAATGTTTAAGCAGAAAACTGAAGCAATACACTGCATTCCTAACACATACACAGAATTGCTTCCCTGACCCAACCTGATACAGGTAATTATCATTGTTAGCATGGACAAGGACAGAGATTCTTAAACCAAATACATCTAAAAGAACCCAGATCAGCACATTGCTGACCCCCGTCTGATTCAGTTAGTCTCACTATACTGTTGTTGGTATCCTGAGCAGTCACCCTGTCTTATTTGCTCACCGTTTGTGCTCACAGTAAATGAAACAACAGCCAAGATGAGCTCCTCCTCACTTTACAGATGACCTGCTGGAAGTCAAAGGACCACTCAGGATCCCTGGACACCAGTTTATGAATCAGTAGCAGGGGTTAGATGGACAAATTCAGTCATTAAATTATAAAAATTCAAATAGTTCCTGTGGCTATGGTTTTGTCTTTGTCATTTTCTCTTGTTTTTACCATCGTCTGTAATGAAGCTCTATAGAAGGTTCAGACAGGAAGACAACTCTTTAGCATGCTCAGTCCTTAGTTAATTTCTGCTACCATCCTTTCATTTCCTCCTCACTCATGCTCACTCATAATTGCCTGTCATTATCTGGGGCTGTTAATTGATATCAGCTGCTCAAATCAGCTAGTCACATCTATCCAAAAGCACATCAACACACCTTCACAGTTAGCATATCATCTTGCTGCTGCTTTTTAATTATGATTGTCTCCCTGCCTTTAGTTCATTCATGTTGCTATTTTACGCCCTCTGCCTCCCCATCACTGCCCAGTCTTTGCAAATTCACTAGCTTCATCGTTTCATCAGCCTAACTGTCTCAGAAGAGTCATCAGCCACCACCGCTACCAGTGTGGTAACGCCATGGGGGGATTCTTCTTGCTGCTGCTCAGGGCAGACGCCCATCAATCACAAAATCTCCCTGTAGAGTCTATGCGACAAAGACTTTGTGACAAGACTCGTTATCCAATATCATCTGCCGTAACATATCACATACCATATCATCTGCTTGTGTGGGTGCATGCTTGCATACGGGGAGGGGCCAGGGTCAATCTTCGAATAATGGTTGTATAGTTCTCAGTGAAAAACCAATAACACTTTTGCTTGAAATGCCCATCCCTAACAGACAGTACTTCTTCTATCCAACTGAAATCATTCAGAGATTCTGAATGAACTCTTTACATGGACGCTAAATAAAGTGATCCAATAAGATGTGACTTTACATGGCCCAAAGCATTTAATCAGAAGGTAACTTTTTTTGACATGTGCAAAGTGGTTCTGCCCGCTGTGAAGTGTCTAATCTACTGGAAATACAATAGATGAAGAAGAAAATGTGTTTTTTCCCATCAAGTCGTTCATTTATTCGCTCATTCAGTTAACAAAAATGTTTTAACTGCCACAGGCGTGACCCAACGCTATAGTGTAGTCCAGCTGCCTACAATACAGCACTTATAATTACTATGACCTGGATGACTCAGAACCTTCATCAACAATATATATTATATTCCAACCAGAGAGAAACAATCAGATTGAGTGTTAACATGGTTATAAGGCATCATTATGATCAGCGGCTTGCAGCACCCCTCTCGATCTGACTGAAAATGATTTCCCATCAGACTGGATCTGATTCGTCTCTTCCAATTAAGGTGGTTCTCCTGATTATTAGAGGAATATTAGGGTCCATGCAAACTTAGTTAGTGTGAGCTAACAAAAGACTTCCAAATGTCCAGGTTCTAGGTACAACATGTTACGTTAATGAGAGTATTTGTTTGGAAATGATGTCAGATAAGACCTTGCATCAAGAGTAGCTCTAAAGAAGTTCTCATGTGATTTTTGCAGCACTGTGAAGGGTTGTTGTGTAGAGTGTTATGAGTCACAATAATAGAATTACTTGCTTCTGTACAATACCTTGAAAAAGATCAATATATACCATGTACTGAGGATGCACAATTAATAGCAATATTACTGATATTACAAAAATGGCTAGCGCAGGATCAACATCGCAGGAAGCTGCAATTTGTTGCTAAATGTAAAATGTGTGACAAAGCAGTACTATAATGAAGAACTGTGGTGCTGCAGAGATGTCCTGGCCTCAGAATCTTGTTCTTCAAATGTAAGAACACATGTTTGTTTGCACAGACCCCAACAAATGTCACATTGTCATGATTTTAGTGGTTAATTGCAATGAAAATTAAAATTGTGATCCAAAAGTTATCCTTTTCAGTAATGGTGAATTATATTGCCATCGCTATTAAAAGGATCACAGTAAGATTTTTTTTCCCCATATCTTGCAGCCCTACCATGTTTCATATCACAGGGAAAAACTGACAACATCTAGGGCATAAAATGTCTTTATTAAATGATAAATATAACAAGGTTTGTGTACTGTATGTTAAGCACAACAGCATCTAAGTTAATTTCATTGTGGATGAGGTAGGGCTTTGTCAGAGCATAGCAGTTAGAACTGGTGTGTCAGTATAATGTGAAAAATAGGTATTGAACCGGTGAAAATATTCAGAATCGATATGCATCAATGTTTCAATATTTTTGACACTTATGACCTACATGAAAGCATGTCAGCTCTCAGGACACAAAAGGTATCGCGGGGGAATGATTCTGTCAGACTTCACACGGGGCCATCAATGTGGCTGATTTGTTAATTTCTGGACTCCCTGGCAGGGAAACACATGCACCCACCTGAAGGAGGTTATTGAGAAAACAAACAAAACAAAACAAAAGACAGTGATGTAATGATGTGACCACGTGTCTCTGGACAGCTCTGATTGGACGTGGTAGGCCTAGACTTCAGTATGAATCACTGGGGTATTTTTGCAGTTGGCAGTGGACAGTCTCAGTCTGACCTCAAGAGAAAAGTCTGAAAATTACTGTTAGCAAGAAAAAGCCTGCAGAAATCATTCATAGTGTCAGTACGGCCTCAGAAAGACCTGCCTGACACTTCTTGTAAACCCATCCTTATTATGGCTGCAGTACATCTGTACGGTGTGAATGCAGAAGTGTGCAGCAACACTTTACCCATCATCTGTTAACACTGCTCCCACACCCTCCACCTCACACACACCACACCTCACACACACTGGTATCAAAGAAAATCCCTTCCTTTTGACCATTGTGATTATTGCTCATGTCACATTTCACATTCCCGACAGCACTTGAAAGCAACATAAATCCTTCCACGTCCAGTAAGCCTCTGAAGGCGCATGGGGGGGAAAGGTCACCACAGACAATCTCCCATCCTGAGGAACTGCCCGTCAGTGCACCGCAGCGCCTGCAGCAGCCTCCGTACTGTATGTGTTTGTCTTGTTGTGTCTCCACACGCGTCCTCCTCCCTCAGCACACCTGACGGCTGTGTTTTGCTCTCTCTCCTCCCAGACACACACTTTTTTCCCTCCACCTTTAGTTCTGCGCCGTTACACAACAATTAAAACCGCTAAGTCTCTCGTTAACAGCTGCTGAAGATTAGGAGAGTATCGCTTCTGGATTGAGTGTTTTCCAGAGACTAATCCTCTGAAATCCCCCTGTTTTTCCGAGGCGGGAACATGATAAAACAGACAACACTTCAGTCGTGTTTCCGTCGCTCCCCTCCGCTGAATGCTTCAGTTGCGACAGCCCGCAGACAGCGCTCAACTTTGGGCATGTTGTTGAGGAGCAGCAGCGTGCGGAGGGAACAGAAAGAGAACAGAAATGTGTTGACTCACCTGAGGAAGACCGTCTCTCCTTGTCGCACGGTGATATTGTCCATCACTTTGTTGTCGGATTGAGAATCCCCTTGGCTGCGGACCGGCAACCCTGCAGGCACAAGAAGCAAAATCCTCAGAGAGAGCACTAGTGTGCATTTGGAAAAAGCGACAAAGTGTCCCCGGAGAGACATCGTCCTCAGCATGAACAAGTGGAGAGGAAAAACCCCACAGCGAGACAATGAGTCGGTGTTTCGTCCCGTCAACGGTCCCGTGGAGATTATTTACCCCCAGTTCATTAGTCTTAATCCAGATCTGCTGCTCAGGTACCGCGCGGTGCAGGGAGGAGACGCTCGACCCTCTGGCTGCACTGTCAAACATCCACTGTTTATTGCTTTTGAAAAATAAATCCCTTATCACTGTGGCGGTTTAGATGTCTCCAGTTCTTTACCAAGTTTTTCTCTTTTCTTTTTCTTTATCATAAGAAGTAATAAGCAGCAAGAATAAAAATCCCTCAGGATATATTTCAGCTGTTAATCTGAAGCCTGTGTGCCTAAACACCAGGCGAACAAGAAAAAGACGAGCGGCAGGTATAAAACTGACTGAGATGCAAGTTTGCGATTTGCATCGGCTGTCAGTGAGTTGAGTCTGCCGTGCTCTCTGTTATGAGCGCTTTCAGTCTGGCTACGTCAGAGATGGACAGTCGGGGCAGTGGTGAGAGCAAAATGGATTCACATTAGCATCAAATATACCCTGATATTGCATGTATATAGTGCTTTATGGATTGTTTGGAATGTTACTTTGCATTGGTACATCAGCAGTGAGTTAGGCTATAAACTGTTGTTTATGATGACCATTTTCATCTCTTATTCCAATGATATGCATATATTATACAATTCCCTGTGTATTGTGGAACAGTATTTATCATAAGAAATGGCAGTAAACAAATGCAGAACCCTGCAGAAAGTGGGCTAGAGCCATCTGTTATAGGGCTGCAACTAAGTCTTTTGTATTTTTATAATATTTTCATTCATTTGTTAATAATGCTCTCAGTGATGATAGAATTAGAGTTTCCAAAAGCTCTTGCTGACATGTTCAGATTGTTTGTTCTGTGTCCAACCAGCAGTTCAAAAAAAAAAAAAAAAAGTTTTATGTCATAACAAAGACCATGAAAAGCAGCAAATAATAATAATAATAATAATAATAATAATAATACATTTGAAAAGCTGGAACCAGAGAATTTGACTTAAATAACTCATCCACTATCAAAATATTTACCAATTGATTTTCCATTGATCAACTAAATGACTTACATGTATCAGCATTGCAGCTCTAATCGATGATGCTCTATCTTTACAGTAAATCTTTAAAAAGAAAGACACCAGAAACAACCTCCACACACAAAAAAATAAAAAATAATTCAGTATGCAACCTGCTTCTCTAAACGCTGGCTGCTCTTTACTACAGAAATACTTTCCTTATGGCTAACTTGCATACTGCATTATATGAAAACCAGCACAATCACTGTGATTTAAAGGGGGGCTGCATAAATTCTGAATGAATAAATGGCACATTCTTTCTCTTACAAATGACAAGTTGAACTAAGCAATGATAACCCTTCTTGAATTAATGACAATCAGTGGCCTCCCCCACGGCCTTGCTTGTTCTGGTATCACCAGTAGCATGTGGTAGATACAGCACAAATAATTTGAGCTGCTGTTTGATGATTGTTTCATGTGTTATATCAGGGTCTTAACAGAGATTACTTTTCTCTACTAGTGCTGCTGTTTCACTACATGTGAGCTTGCACCATTATCCCTTCAATTGCCTCTGGTGGCTCAGAAGTTACAGTCGGATTACAGATATAACAGATACAGCACATGACTAGTAGAGAAACTTAAAAAGTTACTGTTATATAGTGTGAATTTTGTATGCTAGCCAGCCCCTCGTGATTTTTCTCCTGAGATAAAATACAAATCAAGTCTCATTAGCTTCATGAGTATGACCTGTCAAATTCTTACCCCAACAAAAGGAAGAACGCCTGAAGACATATCATCTGAGAACTTGGGATGAGAACCGGTGAGCTGATGATACGCTGTTTACACATTAGTAGTTACTAAATGCTGGCCATGCTAATTGGTTGCTTTGTAACGGCAGGCTTGACATAACAAAACCTCTAAAGCACCTTGTACAAAAGGATGAAAGTATAATGGCTGCTGTTTTCCACATGCGTTTAGATGCAACATCTGAATGGCCTCTTGTTGCCATTAAATATCATTATCCTGAATTATTATCTTTATTTTATTATTGAGCAACAAATTTCATTGAAAAAGAAAAGGACGTTTGCAGAAAAAAAAAACTCAGCCCGAAATTCTTTATATGTGTCTCATTCACACACACCATGCATATATTATGTTTTATGATTCACACTTTTCATTGCAAATTCCTGTTCAATTCAGTTTCAGACTCAAGCCATGCTGCTTGTAATAGAGGTAGCTGCTAGCCTGAGACGTTAGCTTTGTATTGAGCACTTGCATTCTCTTCTTGGTTCTCTCTGGAACTGTCCAGCGCAATCAAGGCTCGATTACGCTAATTTCAGTTTATAAGGTAAGCAATACAAAAATACAAACTTTGAAGGTATAAAAAAAGGGTTAAAACCTGGAAACAGGCCAAACCTTTTTTTCTTGAAATAATTGAATTATGGCAGTGTCCCATTTTTTACAATGGAGATGTCAAGTGGTACACAGGACCAAGACAAGGTTTTATCCAGAGACCAGGCAACATAAAGAACAGAGGTGCAGTCTCATGACCTGTGTGACCTGTGGTCATCCTGCTCTCAGGTTTACACAACTCAGCAACAGACCAACACCAGATAGCACCATCCTTTTTTGTGCAGTGTTAAGTGGTTGACTTGAAAGGCACTTGCAAAATAACATGTATTATTATTATTATTATTATTATTGTTGTTGTTCTCCAATTCCTCATCTGCATCAATAGGCGATCATAACCAACACATGTTCTAAGCAGGTGTAAGCTGTGCATCAAGACAATGTTTGAGAAAAAGGAGAATGAGACAACACGGTTGTCATGGCAGCACTTGGGAACTGCACAAGAGAGAAGTGAGGTGATTATAGGCTACAATGTAACCAACCTCCATAATTGTGAACTGTGAAGTATGTGATGCTGAGAAAGAGAAAGAGAAAGCAGCTGCAGTGTATGGTCCATAGGCATGCAGGTGATCTAAACAACTCTAAGCCAGTGAGTCACAGTCTCTATATAGGTTCTTTGTGTCACACCTATACAATGCCACAATGTCCATTTTGTAACTGCTGCTGCAGCCTGAAGGCTAAAATAGAAGAGTCCAGCACAAAGACTGATGTACAACAGTTGAATGGCATGTAAATTGCGAAATTCCGAAGCTATAAGCGGTATGTATTTTTATTTATTATTTTTTAATTTTTTCCTTCAGTATGAAGTTTTAGTGTTTGGTCCATCGGTTTATTTTATTTGTTATTGATTGGTTAATTCAAGAGTGACCGTGTACAATAAACACTGCTGTGAATGCGCCAGTTAACATTAACCCTAACAGAATATAAGATTAACATTGCAAATTTAGTGCAATTCATTTCAAGTGTGCAGAACAATCATTAAAATAAAAAAGGGTATTCATGTTTGTGAAAAAAACTTTACAGTTCACCGCACAGACAGACTGAAGTCAGTCGGTGCAATGGATTTTTAGTAGTGACAGAGTGCTGATTAACCATTTCATCAAAAATGATGTAAACGGATCTGACTCTGCACTAGAGCTGTTTGTCTTGGTGAAAAATAGAATTACTGTTTCAGACACAGTTGGGGGAAAAAAACACTTTGTTTTTGCCATGCTGTTAGATGGGTATGAATTATGTCAGCCTCATACATTTTAATGTTGGTGGCCAACCATAGGGATGATAAAACTTTTACACATACAGTATGGGCCCACAATAGATCTTTTTGGGACACCTGTAAAGAGAAAACCAGATTGATCATAGTGTTTGGACTTACTGAGAACAATTTAACAGATCTGATTCTATTTAAGCCTGACTGAAGAAAAATTGAAGGTACATAACTTTGACATGGGTATTCTATGATTTACAAAAGATTGTCAAATGCCTTCTTAAGGTCAAGGAACACAGCTCGACAACACCACCTTCATCCACTAGAGATTGAATTTGTTCTGTGGGGGAAAAAGGAAAAAAAAAACATTTGGCTGTCTCAGTTGAATCATTGGAGCTGAAGCCAAATAGCATTTGCATGGTAACTGAGCTTGTATTCAGATGTCAAATGATTTGCTCATTTACCAATTTTCTGCAACCTTGGACATTGTAGGTAGGATGCTGATAAACCTGTAATTATCCTCACTTTTACAAGTGAAATGACCTCTGAAGACAGAAACATTTCTTGAAAAATCTAGAGGTTAGTAATTTGGGGCTAACTTTTGTGCTGAGCTCTTAATGCATAACCGAATCCATACGAAATATAGCCATCATCCACGCCCCCGTGTCTGGCTGAGAACCTTTGTTGATTTTCTCTATTTTTTCCTTTCAACTCTCTCTGCTATCGGTTATAAAGGATTAAAAAGTCTAAGACATGCTAATTCTACAAAAAAATATTCCTTGAGGAAATTTCAAAGCCCCACCAAACTTCAGAAAACCAAAACTTTAAAAAAAATATAGTCTTAATCACATTTTGATTTATAATGTTGGTAAACTCTGGTGGATGGAAATAAATGACACCACCTTTTCCTAACGGACCCTGAAATCACTGAGAAAAGAAAAGACTAAAACACAAACATAGAAATCTATTGTCTACAGTCGTGTGTTCATGTGGGACCTCATAGCCCATGAAACTGAACATACTAATCTAACATAATGTTTGTCTGTTTAAATTAAAAGGTTAAGATGAATGGTTTAATTGACATCAGAATCTGACAATAATAATACAAAGATTTCTCTATCTCAAGGTTCCAAGCCTGTATTGTCTTTTTTCGTTTCTCCATCTTTGTTTTCCATTGACAGAAGAACAAGAAGTGTTCGTTTACCAGACAGCGACAGTGTTTGCACTGCTGAGTCACTGTGATGTTCAGAAGATGGAGATTTTCATGCCACAGTTAGGAATCCACTACCCACAGAATTAACACCAGTACAAATTTTGGATCCCTTAAAGGTCTATCTTCTACCTTCTGTACTGCCAATAAAACATTGGCACACATGTTAGACTGAGCTATCTCCTTGAGACAAAGAGATGGTTTTGGTTTAATTCTACTCATCAGATACCAGGTTTGTGATCGATGAGTCACTACACCCAATATCACAGTACCCAGTGGCTGGAAACATTTAATTTCTGTAAATGCTGATTTTGTTTTTCGTTTGTGATAAAGACTGCATCCTTTATAGCAGCATGTGGAGCACAAGAGGAGATGTTTCTATTTTTGATCCATACTTATACGTGTCTGATGTAATGAAACATGGACGAGTGGAGAGGCTGCTCTCTAATAATCACAAACATTTATGCTTGCTTGGTTTAGCCTAACTAATGCAGGTTCTCTGACTGCCAGCAGCCTCATAGCAGCCTCCTGACATATGACAGCCCCGCTGAAAAGAGTCAGCGTGTAATTATTCAGTCCTGTGCTCACAACAGCTAGTACCCTCACTCATTTAATCCTTGTGCTTTTCAATACCTAATATTTCTGCCTCTCAGCACATTTACCTCAGTTTGTCACACTGTGAAGGTAATGAAATCAACACATGAATCACAAGAGCTGCAATCAAAAATATATTACTGGTGAATATACAACTTGATTTTCTTATGCCAAATAATTTTTATCGTATTATGCATATATTTTCATCAATTTGACATCATTAAAATCTGGAATAATCTAGTCTATGATGAGGTTTCCAAATGTTCGGAATGAGGTATCTACATGGCAGGAATGACAATAAGTTTTAATTAGTTTGACTCTCAGGGTGTGAGTTAGTCATTTGTGTCTGTGCCTGAAAGGCCCCAAGAAGCTCCGCCTGGCCAATATATGTCAAAATCCATTATACATCCGAATATGACAACCAGCATTACTGGATTGAATTCAAAGCCGTTCTGACACCAAACCACATTGAGCACTTTTCTCCATCTGCAAAAGCATAATTTGTGCTCTCTCAGCTGCAGTTTAGAAATGTAAAAACATGTCAAATTTAGTTTGCAGAGATTCTCTATGGATAATATGGACACTATACTGTATCAAATGCCTCCCCGCCAGCAGTGTGTTATAAGGCTAGAGGAAGTGGGTGTTCTTCAGGCTTGACAGCACGAAAGCTATTTTATAGTCCAGATCTTGAAAGGAAGAGAATGAGATGTCACCATCCAGAACAACGAGCCTCCAGGCAGCACATTCCCAGGAAGCTATACAGCCACGTCACTTGACTCGCTCGGAGCGCTGCAGCTCGTAATCGAGGTTCCACCTCCACACAGACTATAAATGCCACTGCTCTGCAATCCTCCATCTCACCTGAATGAAGTTGTCAAGTAAATGAATGAGCGAGGTAAAGCCTCCTGCGGTGATATCTAATGTTCTCAATCTGAAACACCTGTTTAGTCAATCACTCACTATCACCATTTGGATCGTTTGCTAAGTCAGTAAATTAGGGATGGCATGTCACCTGAACATATGAGAGAACAGGTCAATGAAACATGGTTATTTATTGTCTTCAATTATTCAATTTTGGGAGTCACTGAAATACAATTTAAAAAGGCTGCCTGTAAAGTAGAACTGCAAAAGCTCTTACTGCCAAATTTCACATACATGAGCTAACAGAGAAATCATCACCAACTCTGCAGTTCCCCTCAATTCTCAGGGCCCAGACACACTCAACTGACATCAAAGAACTACCAACAACAAAGCCTGACTGTTGCAGAGTGGATATTTTTAAGGACACCTGGGGATAATATCAGCTGTTTTTGTCACGACAAAACTGGGTGTTTTTTCAGGAGACCTGGGGATATTTCCAGCTGTTTTTGTGGCAACCAAGGCTATTTTTCCAGGGAAGAAAGAACAAATCCATCCGTGATTGTGGCGACTTTAACAGGTATTTAAGCCAAACCATGATGTTTACCCAACCCTAACCACTTGATTTTTGTGTCTAAACCTAACAAGGGCATAACCACAGCGTTGTGACATGAGAGAAATAGAATAGTCAACTTAAACAAATGTAAAGTCGTAGCATGAAGAAACATTCAGTTTTAACTCATCTGTGGTTTTGCAGAAATGTACTTTACAACATTTATTCTAGTGATTGGGTTGCCATGTCGGCTAAATGTGTAAATAGGTAACTGTTTGCACCCAATGATTTTATATGGTTTTACGCTACATGGTTATGCATGGTTATGGTTTTTGTTTTGTCAGCTTGTTCTGCTGTGCTAAGGTGGCCAAATACAAGCAGCTATAAACATTTTCTACAACAACTTTTTTTCTATTACTTTAAGCGTCCGTCTTTGTCTTATTCTTTGACAAACAGTGACCAGTTAGAACCTGTGAATACCAAACTTGAAATGGTGTTGCAGCAGAGAAACCTACACAAATCTCTGGAGACAGAATGCCTTGACTTTTTCAACAATTAAGCAAAACCCACAATCTATACCTAATGTTGATCAAGTGTTTCAATTGCCCAAAACTCTCACACAGGATGCAGAATGCAATCTCTGCTCTGCTGTGTCCAAGTCCTGTGCTTTGTACTCCCAGCCATCTACCCCGACTTCCCCATTGTAATATAACACTCTGGATTTCATATTGTCAGTGTCAGTGGAAAGTATCCACACACCCTGTTTTTGGGAAAAGCAAATTAGTCATATGTAATAATTTGTTGTTGTATATGACAGGAAAAAAGCTGAAAGCAGAGTGTAAAATCCTCAGGTATTTGGGTTCTTTAAAATGATGATACAAAAAGAGATATTGTGTCTATGGTAGCTTCGCCGATTTCATCTTCCTATGTTTTATAGAAAACAGCATGGCAGAATAACAGCACAGCATTCCTGCCTTGAACAGGCTGTGTAAGGAGCTAACAAGAGTGAAAACAAGCCCCCATCTACTTGGTGATGATGATGTCTAAGTAAACTAATGGTAATCATGCAGGCCTAATTGGGTGGTTTGAGTCAGAGGGCCATGGGGAAAAGCTGGGTGAAGGCAGTAAATGACACTCCTGCTTCAAATACTGTCGAGATGTCATTGAGCAAAGTGCTTAACCTCTGTCGACTCCACTGGAGCAAACTGGACAGCTTCCTGCCATGACCCAGTGTTAAGCAGTGTGTCACTCTAAAAACACATTTACTCAGCACAGTCTCGCTCTCTACCTTAAGGTAAGCTGACATTCTGTTGTTAAAGCAGAATTTGGGTCTTTAAAAACTCATAACAAAGAACCTTTTATCCATTGTAAAGAGGAATGAATGAATGAAGAGTATGCATGAAAAAGACTAACAGATGAATGTCATCGATGTGTAGTGTGTCATGATGTCACTGCTCGTCAGCTCTCTATAGGACTGACTTGCTAATCAGCATAATCGTTTTAATAACCATTCAGGCAATCCTCCACACATTAAAAGGGGATACTACTGTGTAGGCCTATTTTCAGCAGTAATGGGTTCCATGTGATGCCCTACAGCAACCATACACATGAGAGTATTGTATATCATGATAATCCCCACTATTTAACGTTAACCAGCATTTTGCCACATTGTTTCATTAGTCAGCAGAAGAGTGTTTACATAACATAACATAACATTACATAATAGTTACTGAAGAGCCACGTATTGTGTTCGCTGCCACAGAGGAGAAATAATGTCATTGTTCATTCAGCATTACCACAGCATCTTCCTGCATTCTTCACAGCTCAGTTGGTACAAAAAAATTATAAAGTTAATTAAACTTGCTAAAAAACTGCAGGTCTCTCAACAATGCTTCGGAGCTGCAGATATGGAAAGGTAAAGTACAGGTCTGCCTTTGGAGTAACAAATGCGCTTCACAGCGATAAAAACAGGGTATGCATTGTGGAAGTGAATCAGGTGATAGATGGTTGAATGTTTTGTTTTCTCTTTGATTTAATTTGCTTGTAGCTACAAAACGTTTCACAGGTTAACACTGGAACACCTTCCTAGTGCCTGCAGGTTCTTAGAGCGACAACTACCAAAAACAACCCACATTCACTTGGAACATGCAGAAAGCCTCATCAAGACTTGACATCATCTAACTTAATCTACATCTTTGATCTCCTGAAGTTTGGCCCAAGCTGGCACCAAACAATGTTACGAATCAGAGAGAGATTCCAGAGCATGTGTGCATTAATGGATATGAAGAGATGTATTATAAAACAAGATATGCACCATTTAATCACATAAAGCATTAATGCCGGACTACATGTTCTTCAAGTGTTCCTTGATACATTCAGGCTCCAAAATCATTCAGAAATGGTTATTTAAACACTTTACACAACCGTTCAAAGTCGGAAATTGCATGTCACAAAATCTTGATTTGGTACAGTGAAATGAGGACAACTCCAGATTTTTTAATAGTCTTCCATGTATTTAGGTTGTAGAAAGCTCTCTTTACAAAAATTGTTTTTGTGTGAAGGCTTAACAAAAAAAGTGATAAAACAACAAAAACACTGTACAATTCTTCAGCCAGACTGACAACAACAACAAAAACAGATGAAGATTCCTCTGCAGTTAAAATTTTTTGTATAATTAACTGGAGCTGAGCATCCAAATCTGTGCAGATTTAAACAGGAACAGGCTCCTGCTTTAGTGTCAAGTGCACAATAACGTATATTACAAACTGAGATTATCAGGTGTGTTGCTTTAACAAAACTGTTATTAAAAAACAGAAAAGAACTAGAAGGTTGGCCTGTTAGAATTGAATCACATACTATGCTCACTATGGACTGTAAGATCACAAACATTCAAGGAATTTCCATGACATCTGAGCAATCTACATGACCACCAAACTAGTCAACTGACCTTCAGTTGAGATTCTTATGTTCATCAATGTCTGTCTGTCTGTTTTTTTAATTCAAATGAAACTCAGTGTTTCAGCGACTTTGACTTGCCATTAGCTGTGTGTTTCAGCTAATACTGTCTCTGTTGACGTTCATTTTTTAAATGTTATAAAGTAAAATTCTGGCCATATCTTACAAAATGCTCCATTAAGTGCTAAGTGCTTTCAGTTTCCAACTGTTTCACTTCCCCTCAGCAGGCAATTCAATTGAAGTGAGTTCTCACAGCTTAATTACTTGTTTCTAACATATGCTGATCATGCTGAGGGGAAGTTAGACAAAAACGAGTTTGAAATCAAAATGGCAAAATCAGCAGAAACCAGTGGGAAGTTTCCTTGGGATGTATAAAGAAATTAACAGGTATTTATTAACTGCTTGTTGGAAAAAATTGCAGAATATTATTATTAGAGAATGTTGTCCATGTCCATTTTTAGGAAATTATTGTGTAATTCGGGGGTCATTTCAAAGAAATTTCAAATATGTTACCTGGTAATTACCACCTACTGACCATTACATTTTTCAGACCTATAAAACAGCATACATAGCCTGCTTTAGTGGAAGGCAACTGATAACTTAGTGCTATCAGTCTTTTTATCTGGTACCTGTCTACCTTCAGACATGGTTACTCTTGAGAAAATAGTAGACATTTGCTGTAAATATTAGCTTAACTATCCTATGATGATTTTTATTGTTTATATAACAGGTGCTTTGCAATCTTCCAAAACACCATACCATATTATCAAAGAGAAATTAACTAGCTGAACCCGTCATTGAAGACATTGCCTTTGGTTGTCTTGACAACAAACTAATGAAAAGTTGAAATAAGTGTTAAGATTATTGAGAAAGACACCCACATGCATTAGGTACTGAGAAAATGACAGGAACAAACTCAAAACAGCATCAGGCAACAACAAAAAAAAACGATCAGCCCCGATCAGCTGCAGTCTGCAGTACCGTTCAAAGTGTAATTTACACTTATGTTGGGAGCCACAGGGCAGATGCGCATGAAATGGATCATGCTGCTGTTCTGGACAGCGAGTTAAACGGTTATCTCTGCCGCTCTGCACTGTGATCCCTCTTGATGACTTCCAGATGGTCATCCTCCATCTTTAAGACTCTCTTTGTCCACAAGGGAAGCTGGTGTAATGAGGTCTTTGTCATTGGCATTAATGAAATATCACCTTGCAGACTGGAGGGAGAAATGCGGCATGAGAATCTCAGCGAGGAAGTCAGATGGACAGCTCGACCTACCGTGGTGAAACGCTGAGAATACCACTGGAAAATCTGGATGACTTAAAAACGACTGGTAACTGGTTCACACATAAATCACACACATATATCCTAGTGTAGAATTAAGCTCACAATATAATTGGATCTCAAGAGAGCCTGGTAAGAAAAAAAATGACAACGTGAATGTGTTTTTGCAAGATTTCCCCATTGTATGCGAGTGATTACATGTCTAAGTAATTGTGCTGGAGCACTTGCAGATGTGCAGACAGGAAGCACTTGGCTTGGGGTTTGGGCTCTTAGAAAAAAAAACAATAATTAGGAGTGAACAAACAGTGGTGATAACAGCTATGTGAGAGATACTGTGGTTGAGTGGCTGTGAAGCTGGCTACTTGTGGTCTGGGAGAGGTTTCCAATTGGCAGCGAATCAGAGGACATTTGCACCCGGAGGCTTACGTTCCGCTCCACCCCTCATCCCCAACACTCACTAAGAGCGAGCATTTGCCAAGATCTTAATCACAGTGGGCTTGAGCAATCAATACCAAAGTGGCCCTTGTGTCAGACATCCCCAAGAGGAAGTGACCATTACTTTCTAATAAAGAGATTGATGCCGGCAAAGTCGTCTTCATCACCCCTTAGCAATGGCTTTCTGACTGCAAGGCATGTTAAGTGCACTTTTGCAGTAACACGTCCTCAGCTATCAAATGTGCCCCCCCCCATGGAAATACACATTCCATTCAGCACCGTCTTTTCACAAACATCTCATTTTGTTCCTTGCCTCCATATGAGCGCTCTGTGTAGAAGGGAAATGGATTTGAGGCCATATATCATACAGCAACATATCCAAACAAACAACTACATGTGGCCACCCCGAGCAATGTTAAAGGAAATCTCTCTCCAGTCGATAGACTCACTAATTCACACAGGTCAAAGCAATATAAGGCATAAACGCACAAAAATGAGAAAGCCACTTTATCTTCAGATGTCTTAATAATGTGGATGTCTGGGGAACAGCTCAGTAATTATTAATGGCAATGGTGTGGGCATGTTTGTTTATTTGTCTCAGCACTTTTTTTTTGAGGGGGAGACACATACACACACACTAACACACACGCACTTTGCTCCCTTGAGTGCAGGCACTTTAATAAACATATTTTCTGCTGGTCTAGGGATTTTTTTTTTTTTTTTTTCAGAAAAGCTTTATAAAAGTGTCAGCTTAAGGCAGAAAGGTGCACCCATCTAATTATTATGTAGTTATATTCTTTTTGTTGACAATATCAAGGCTCTATGAGTTCTCCTACGGGAGTGGGAAAAGGAGCTTACTGTGACTAATAACACATTAACCAAAGAAATATGCAAAGCCTTGTAGCAACCCAAACTTTTGACTTTTTTAGGCAGAGGTTTTTCATGCATATTCAAGAGGAAAAAGTTTATTGAAACGTGTGATGACTGTACTAAGCTGTGACTCAAGCATTTTGCATGCTTTTGTTTATAACAATATCATAGGACATAGGCATAATAGAGAAAGAGGGGCAGCACCGATCAGTGTTTCAGGTTTTTATAATGTGAATTGAACTTCAATGGGTTTTTTTTTTAAATAAAAATATCGAAAATGAGATGCTGCATCTCAAGGGGCTATCCCTCAATAAATTCAATTCAATTAAATTTCTGGTTTATTATGAATTGGGTCTTATTTTGTTATTTAGGCCATCAACAGATGATGATATCATGATTATGATGATTATTGTACTCCTAGTAATGGTGGAGATTTGTTAAGACAGTGACATTAACAAGCCAACTGTTTATTTGGAGGCAATATCAACCAACCAGCAACCTCAAATCTCAAAACCTTGCACAGGAAGACACAACTACAGTTATTTAAAGTTGATAGATGTTTATATCAAATAGTTTGAAATTAAAGTTCTATACAGGATATTTACTGCCACTAATTATCGCAGTGGAGCACCAACATCTCAGACCAAAACAAATGTGTGCTTCCTTGACTCAGTAGTCGGGAATGCATCTATTTAAAAACGCAGATCAAACTGTCAAACATTGCAGTGCTGATCAAATAAGGATCAAGACCAGTGATGCCCCCAAGCAAAAAATTCATGTACATACCTCAGTCTGAAAAGGCTACCTGCCACCAGTTTCCCCTTACTGCTGTAGGTGTGTGCTTTATGCTAAAGAGGCTGTTGCTGCCACTGCAGCTCTGGTCTTCGGCTCAGGGGCTGTGTGCTTTGTCTTGACGTTAGCCGCTAAAGGAGTGCGTTGCTACCACAGTGGCTCTTTTATTGGGCTCAGGGGCTGTGTGCTTTGTGGGAGTAGCTGTGGCTCAGGAAGTAGAGCGGGTCATCCAGTAATTGGAAGGTTGCTGGTTTGATTCCCTGGTTCCCTATCTGCACATTAAATTATCTTTGAGCAAGATACTAAGCCCCACATTGCTCCTCATTTAAAGCACTTTGAAAGGTCAGTAGACTGTAAAAACACTTTAGAAATGCAAGTCCATATATTAGGTTAGTGGCTGAACAACAGTCTGTCACGGCCACTTATGCTCACTTGTTTTTTGGCTGTGTGCTTAGTGCTACTGAGTGAGCTGTTGAACTGCTTGCTCAGAGGCTGTGTGCTGCTGGCTCAGCACATCATTGTCATCATTAAAGGTATACAACTACGTATTCCACTTTGATGGCTGAGGACGTGTTTCTACAAAAGTGCACAAGTCTTGCAGTCAGAAAGTCATGTCAAGAGGTGATAAAGGCAACTTTGTCTGCTTCACTCTCTTCTTCTTGGGGATGTCAAATGCTTGCATGTAATAACACATCTAACATCATCATTATGAACGTAAACAATAGACATGGCTATTATTAGTACTCACCGTGTCTAGCAGGTTAGTATTGGGAAATTTTGTCTGCACTTTCTCTGACATTCTTGTACAACTAGCTTGCTAGCTAATTAGCTTTAGCAATGCATCCAAATGTACAGTTACTCAGTGTGAGCAGGCAGAAACATAGGTCGACAGACAGGTAGGCTATCCAATCTTTTCATATAGGCCAAATGAGATGTTATGATAGGCTTGGAGGCCTGCAGCCGCCACAGATTCTAGAATTTTATTTTATTTTATTTGTCGGGACATTTGATTTATTGACTGCTGTAAGGAGGTTGAGAGATTTACACAATGTAACAAAGTGTTCAGAATAACCTACCATCCTTAGTGTTCAAAAGTATGTATCTAATGTGTGTACAGATGTTCAGCAAGTTTAAACTGCTCAAAAGTTTGTTCAAAACTAATGAAGGCATATGATTATATATGATTGCATCAATGTTGCATTGTGCTACAAATTACATACTATATACTATGTTCATACAGTGAGGGATGCTTAAAAAGAGGAGTTATAATTATCACAAATAAATTAATAAACACACTTATAGTCTCTTGTAAACCATTTATTTACTGTGTATATACTGCTTTTAACTGCAGAATAGGAAGCTAAATTAAAGTGTTCCTGTTGAATTGGAGTGTCACTATTTTGTACCGTGATTGATAAAATACTGCTTTGATGCCACTGCAGTGTGTGGTTTTTGACCTTGACCACAGTACACATAACACACTTTGTACTATTAATGCCTTCCTCTCACATGATATATTTGATTGTTTATCTTCTGCAGCAGCTCACTGAGGATGGGTTGGTGTCCCTGGAACCTACTGCCCAGTTACAGAAGAAATTATGAACTCCAAATGCAATGTGCCATCACAACAAAACAAGATAAATAGACCTTAACTGCCTCTTAATCCAATACTGAGAGTGTAATACTTCACAGAAACAGCTTCCCTGTTTTCCGTTAGATGATATAATGTGCACATGTAGCCTCATGAAGTCACCTTTGCTTAGTCAAGCACTGGCAGTCAGTGTGTAGATGAAACATATGAAGTAAGGTAGAGAGGAGCTAATATTGCAGTTGCAGTGTATGGATGATGTTGCATTTGTTCGAAAAATTAAATGTTCCTTACCATATCACATTATCTTATCATTGCAATTCATATCATAAAAAAACACACAATATATTTCATACACTGCATCTGCAACTCACCTTTATGCCACCTGTATGTTACGTCATGTAAATTATGTTACTTCACTGTATTAATAAATAAAATAACTCACTGTTGATTTTTGGTTTCACACCGGGCACGAACAGTGGTCTCCTGAATGATAGTTCTGTGCTTGTATCTACCACCTCCAACCTCCTCCCTCCTCCCTGTATTGAGTTGTCACTCTTTAAGCTATTTGTTGTCACTTCCTCCACTACAGCTATAATAAATACTACAGCTGATATAGGTCACCACCTAACAACAAACGTAAATAAAAGTCATAATGAACTGCTTCATTTTTTTCTTTTATATGGTCATTTTTCTTTGGATAGGCTCGTTTTTCACTGAAAAACACCTAAGATAATATTATAATAAATAGCTGTAACTTGCCTATGAAAGGTCAGTTGAAGACAAAAAAAATCATATAACATCTAAAACATCCAATTACATGATTCTTAATAAAACAAAAACAAAGAGAAAAACCAGCTAAACTTCCTGAGCTCTGTCAGAGTTCACAGTGAAGAAAAAAAGAATTGTGTTAAAAACATCCATTCGGAGACAAGCCAAATGAAAAACTCTTACTTTAAATGAGCCAGACCAAAACTTCAGGTCTCAACTTCCTGATCTGTCTGATCTGCCTCAGCCTTTTATGGCCGTTTTTTTACTTTACTGCTAAAGGTGGAAGTGAGCAAAAAAATATTAATCGGCAGCTTGAGGGTTGCATCAACTACACACCTCTAGGTCAAGGTCATGGATTCATTTTCCCCCCATGGCTTGGCTCAGCACTCTGGATTATCTTTCTGCTTGAGCTTAAACTGTTGCATTTTTGGAAGTGACACAGTACACTAGTGACCACTGGGCAAAACACAGACATATGCACCCAAACAACAGTGACAAACCTGGAAACCTCTGTGAAACACTGAATGTAAAATGCAAAAGAAGTGCCAAGTGAGAAACTGGGAATGAGATGATAGTAGGAGCATGGCAGCAGTCAGTGCTAGACCACACACACACACACACACACACACACACACACACACACACACACACACACACACACACACACTGGACACTTCTAGGTTACCCATCAATACTTCTCACCTATCTAAAGATGATACAGGTGCTGTGTTACTTGCGTCTTGTGCCATGGCAGGGGGGTCATTGAAATTAAATGCCAACCTCAGAGCCGCCTCTTAGTTGATGAGGCCTGTCAAGGCAGTGGGAGAGTGAGGGATTGTGCTGAAATAGAAGCACAAGTGTGTCAGCTCCTCTCCTCTCTGCCAACAAATACTATGGCTCTGTAGTGTGGAGGCATGTGCCTGTGGGTAACAGTGAGCAGTGCTGGACAAGAGGTGAAGTGAAATATTCAGGATACAGGGGTTCAAATCAATATCTATATATCAAATATCAATATCTAATAATCATCTTTAATGAGTCCATGTTTGTGAAATATGTTATCACAGCAATTCACTCTGACTTTAACCTAAGTATAAGACTGCTCTCTTTCTATTTTTTCTCATTTAATGTATTTTTGATATGACAAAAAACAATTACAAAAAAAATAAATAAATAAAAAGAACTGCTACCATACCCTGAACTACTGTTTGGCTCAGTTGCTCAGTTTGGGGTGCCTAAAGAATTATGGTATGAAATGGAAAAAATTGAAAACGTTATATGTTAAAAATCTGGGACACAGTTCCTATGTACTTTGAGAGGGTCCGGCTCCCTCCACAATACTTAAAGATTGTCTTTCCTCCCCCCACTTTTTGCCATGTCAGCAGCTGCCACCATATAACTCCCCATGACCAGCCCCAGAAATAATCCTCTTGCTCAGTCAAGCAGTGAAGGGCACCTGGACATCTCCTTAACAGTCCGGATGCGCATATGTAGTGTATCTCTTTTTGTATGTGCGCGTATGTGTGTGCTTGTATGTGTGTGCGTGTGTGTGTGGGTGTGGGTGTACTTTTTGTCCTTCCTTAAAAGAAGTTAGAGCTTATCCAGTCAGAGGTTGGCTAACACATGAAACCAATTTTCAACCTTTAAAGGTCCCATATCATGAAAAACACTTTTTCTCTGGTCTCTACATATGTAAACTGGTCCTCCCTGAGCCGACCAACTCCCAGAGTGAGGAGAGCAAACGAGTCCTGCATGGTCTCTGCAGCCCACCCACTGGTAAAACGAGGCTCCTACAGGCTGTTCAGATTCAGCTCCTGTCGTTACGTAACGACAGGAGTGATTTGCATAGGCCGGGCTCCTCTGAGCGAAAACACTCCCCCCTCTCCCCGGAGATATCCGAGAGGGGGGCGTTCATCCCCGAGGTGAAGTTTGTCGTGTCCAGCGGTAAGATAGCAGTGTTTCGCAATGTCGTCGCTCAGAGCTAGACACGCAAATTGCTCTGTTGTAGGTTGTAAAAATCAACATAAGTGCCTATATTCTGTCCCAGCTACAGAAGAACAGAAGAGACAGTGGTTGCATTTCATTTTTAACGACAACGTGCCAGCTACGGTTCCTGTAAGTCTGTTTGTGTGTGCTAACCACTTCACATCGGACTGCTTCAGTAACGAGGGTCAGTACAAAGCTGGCTTTGCCTCGACACTGACCCTCGTAAAAGGATCAGTCCCAACCATACGGACCCAGCAGCTGCACCCGAGCCACAGGTAAGTGTCGCCACTGTTGGGACCAGCCACATGGTTCTGACGTCGGATCGGCCCGCATGCAGCTCAATGCTTTGATGCGGCTTCCTTGCACTACAAAAGCCTGATGAACAAAGGAAAGTGCAACGACTCTTAGGTCCAGTAGGTGGCGCCTGCTTGTCACAGCCCCCAGGTTGGAAACTCCCATCTCCCATTGTCTGCGTGCGCACCTGAACGCGTCACATCCGCGACACCGGAGGAGATAAATACAGCGGCAGACCCTTTTCAACTGGGAGTTGTTTAGAGTTTTTACAGAGTTTCCAGAGTTTCCACAGTCTTAGTAGCCCCAGAGTTACGAGTTGCGGGAAGCATCGGCTTCCATATGCAACTACTACTCAGGAGGGGGCCTACAGATGTCTGGACTAATTTTTCCCGCCTAGGCCGCAGTCTTTCATCTCGCAGGATGAGCCAAAACTGCGCCGTGTTCACCGAACACGCTCGGGATCCTGAAAAGATGCTGTGCAACCAGCCTCTCTTTACCTGCCTGCAGAAGGAGGATACTTTAATTTTTCCACAAGAAAACGGCCGCTTCTGCCCGTTTTCTTACTGCCCGTCGACCACGCTGTCTTAACAGCCAACGCAGAAACTGCAACCCGCCTTTAATCCACGCCGAGGAAGCGAGCTGGATTAAGGAAGACACGACTACAAGTGAGGCTTAATTAGTGTCTGGGCAGATACTATAAGTTAGCGTGCATTGTATGCTTGTGAGCTACATTATTGTTTGTGAGTTTGTGGACCACCGTGTCCCTCTTTTTATGGCTATTTGTTTTACGTGGTAAAACATGTTGTTTGCTTTCAGTTTTCGCTCATTACGAGCTGATTTGAGCCCCTCCACGCCGTGGAGCGGGAGTGTTAGCCTAGCCGCCGCTAAGGGCGTTGGCCCTTTGTCTTTGTCTCTCTCTCTCGCTCTTGTTAACTAACCCACATGCACATGTACACACATTAGGAGTTACACATGCACACACGTAATCTTATGAGCGACCCGTTGGAGACTTATGGTTGATGACCTCGCTATAACATAAGATATGTGTGTCTCGTGATATCTCCCTTTTATGACTTAAGAGACAGAAGCCTCGTGGTAGCACGTCCAACTTTTGTGGGACCGTAGGTCACTTTCCCTACAAATTCATCTCCTGTGCATCAAAGTGCACACGAGTCCAACGGTGGTGTAACCATTGCCGTTGTTCAAATCTCGCGCGTTCGTTCAATTGACTAGCTTTAGGTGACGTATTCACGTGCACCATTTTTGGAATTCCAGACATATGATTCAGCAAAATCTATTGTCCCTTTGAATTCGTACCCACGCGTGACTTCTCCAAGTCACGTGTCGGCCATTTTTTGTAGTCGAACGAACGTGAGTTCCCATTTCCTGTTCGGCCATTTTTGTAGTCCTTTCAACGGAACACTCCGTGACGTCACCCTCCAAGGGAGCGTGACCGCCATTTTGTTTCTTTGACTACAACCGCCATCTTGGCTCCTCTTTCTTTGTCTCTGACACACACACACACACACACCCATGCTTGTTTGTTATTTGTGCTTGAGTTTGTCTTAGTTTAGTTTCATAGTTTAGCTGCTTTGGTTGAGTAATTGATTTGTGTTTATTGAAAGTATTATTGATTTAATCAATTTGCTAACAATAATAAAGTCTATTATATTGTACATAGCAGTTTTCTGTGATTATTTTGTGCATATGTTTTGTAACATTTATTGGTTGTGATGGTCAGTGCTCGGATTCATTTCCTTCACTGTTCCTTTAATTGTAAATATTTTACAAATATTTACATTTAAAGTGAACCCTTCTTTGAGACTAATTTTGGTCTGGTTATTGGTCCCTGATTTCAGGGTGGTGCCCCGTTTTTAACGATTTGAAAATTAATTTTATTAATTTTTATTTTATTAATTTTAATAATTATTTTCAATAATTATTAATTCCTGATAACCATACCTGCCCTACCATCCATTCCCAACACCACGTTTGATAGTATTTACAGTTGCCTACGAGTATGGTGAAGTCAGCTTGAAATTGGCTAACTAGTTAGCTCCACTTTGGTCCGCTATGCAACGGCGTTTGAAGCGAGTTTAATGATAATAATATTACGAGGGAGCTCGGTTGTGACAGTAAAAAGTCTGGAAACGTGCAGACTGGAGACAGAGACTATATGAACAGTGTCCAAGAGTTTGGAGACTGTGTTGGAGACAAACACAGCTTTCGCTAGCTGTTTTTAGATGTTACCTGTTGCAGGTCAGTGGGGGATGGGAGCCGGGTGGTTGTGTTGGGGAGTGGGGAGTCTCTCATGTAATGGTGGACAACACACAAATTCCTGAGTGTTGGCTTATTAAGCTTATACAACCAGTTGAAAGACAGCATCTCGGCGAGCCATAGCGATACATCCACCGCAAACATTAGCGCATGCTACCGCTAGCGTAAGCGGCATCCTCTCCCTGAGAGGGGCGTGTAGCAGGCAAGGCAGGTGCTGACAGACGGAGCTCATTAGCATTAAAGGTGCAGGCACAGAAACAGCCTGCTCTCAGTAGAGCTCACTTGAGTGACTTAGACAGCTGACATTCAGGACCACGGATGGGTTTGGGGCAATACATTTCCAATACAGTGTTGTTGGACCTCTGACAGCTGTGTGAAATTGATGAAAAACAGTATAATATGGGACCTTTAAACCTTTAAAGCACATTTGCTAAGAAAGTGAGGGAAACAGTCATAATCATGTCATGAATTCAGAAATTAACAACACTAATAGTCTACAGTCTGCTGACTCAAAGTACTGTATCACAACTATAGCATGCTAACACACTTACAGTGACAATGCTCACATGTGGATTAGGGGTGTCGCAATATGCCAGTAATGGCGATAACCATGCTGATAAAGAAATTAAATATCGATATTGTGTTGATAATACACATATGATAATATTATGTAGATGATCCAGAGCAGATGTTCGACCTTGTGGATCTTTTCTTCATCAGTTCATCCGGTTGCCTTTTCACTACTCATTAAGTGTAATTGTTCTTTTATATAATTATGGCTACAGACTCTCCACCTCCCTGCACTTGTATTTTGAATGTAATTTATTTGCCAAAAAAGAGACAAATCACAAAGTTAAAGATAGATTTGACTGATAGCATTTTTTTTTTCAAATGTTCTATAGGTATCGCATTAATATCGTTATTGTGAATATGTTTGGCTATGATGTGAAACGTGTAGTGAAAATCTGACAATGAGACAGCCCTAATGTTGATGTTATTGTATTTGAGTATTTGGTCATGAAGTATTGACAGGGTTTCCCATGCATATGGTGTACAAGTTTAGCAAGGTGGAGAGAGAAGCTAAATGACAGTACTCTGAGAAACTCCAACATCAGTTCTCAGCCAATGATTCTGCTGCTACTGTCTGGAGTGGGCTCAGGAAGATTACAAACTATAAACCTACAGCCTCCCACTCCATAAATGACCTGCGCCTGGCCAATGAACTGAATGAGTTCTACTGTCAATTTGAAAGACAATGGAGCAGACCTGACACCATCCCCGGTGACACCCTTCATAAGCTCCAGCCCAGGATCTCCAACTCCCCCACCTCAGCAGGAGGACTCGCTTTTCCATCATGGCCCACCTCAGCACGAGAGGAGGCAGCAGGTGAAGCTGGGAAAACATGTTTCTGACCACCGGCACTGGATCCCACCAGGGCTATGTTCTGTCTCCTCTTCTCTTCTCCCTGTACACCAAAGGCTGCACCTACAGTCATCAGTCTGTCAAGCTCCTGAAGTTTGCAGACAACACCATCATGATTGAGCTCATCTCAGATGGGGATGAGTCAGCCTACAGGTGGGAGATTGATCATATAGTGACTTGGTGCAGTGAGAACAACTTGGAGCTCAGTGCTCTAAAAACAGTGGAGATGACTGTGGACTTTATAAAGAGTACAGCCACAACCATCCCCATCACCCTTGGTGACTCCACCGTCAACACAGTGGAATCCTACTGGTTCATTTCCCAGGATCTGAAGAGGGAGCTGAACATCAGCTCGGCAGAGGATGTACTTCCTGTGGCAGATGAAGAAATTCAGCCTGCCAAAGACGATGATGGTGCACTTCTACACTGCCATCATCAAGTCCATCCTCACTACCTCCATTACCATCTGGTATGCCGCTGCCACTGCCATGGACAAGGGCAGACTACAACGTATCATTCGTTCTGCTGAGAAGGTGATCGGCTGCAATATGCCATCCCTCCAGGACCTGCACACCTCAAGGACCCTGAGACGTGCAGGTAAGATAGCTGCCGACCCTTCCCATCCCGGACACAAACTTTTTGAGACTCTCCCTTCTGGCAGGAGACTGCGGTCCATCAGGACCAAAACCTCTCGCCATAACAACAGTTTCTTCCCATCTGCAACTGACCCCCCATGACCCCCACTGACACTGACCCCCCTCCCCCTTCACTTACATTACATTAATGTAAGTTTTAGTCAGCAGACGCTCTTATTTTTCACACTGCAATATCAGTATCTACTGCGACCGTGCACAATTCAGACTGTTTTCACCTATTCTACACTCACACTGTATTTATACTTTTATAGATTTATTATGTATTTTGAGTACTTTTTGTATTGTTTGTTGTTTTGCACCTACAAACCCCAAGAGATTCCTCATATGTGTAAACTTACTTGGCAACAAAAGCATTTCTGGTTCTGATTCTGATATGCAGGTAGATGAAGAACATTAGATCTTTCCAATCAAGATGCACGCAGACCAGCAGACCTTCATGATCAAAGCTTTCGAATTTAAGGTGCGTTGATTGATTCAGGACAGCAATAAGTTGCATTCACATTGCCTGAAGGAATAGGAAGCTTGCTTAGCTACACTTTTATAGCCTAGCCTATTAGATGAGCTTGACCTTTGCCTGCACTTCAACTTTTCTTTTCAGAAGGGGTTAGGATTGCCCCTGAGGCATACCCATTCAGACAGGCATGGGAAATGTTTGTTTTTTTCAAAGCAAGAAAGTTAAATCCAACAGGGACAACATGCTGAGGAGTCCATGCCGGACCAAAAGGAGAATTAAAGTGTTTAAGATCTCTTGAATACATTCTGAAAAAGGCAAATTTATTTTATTACATTTTTTTCAAGTTTTACTTATAAAGAGTTATTTTTGTTTAAATCTGTGTTTGTTCTTTAATATATTTTGAGAACAGAAAATTTATTTTAATTTGTAATTAAGTATTTATTTTAAGTAGTTATTTGTTTGCGATGAAAAGAGTTATTCTTTTTGTCTGACTAGTTTATTACTGAACATGACTTGCCACACCACCCACCACCACAAGTTAACCTATGGGGAACACTGATTGAACAAATCTTGACCTGATGATAATTGCTAGATGAAACATTACAGGAAAACCAAAGTCATAAGGATTTATCATAGGAACCTCTAATATCACCTATGGCAATCCGTGATGTGTTGTTGAGTGTCATGACCCGGCTCGTGAGCCACGACAAAAGCGGGAGAGTCCAAAGCATATTTCAATTATTGAGGTGTGTTTAGTCAGTATTATCAGTGTGTCAGCAGATGGATGAGTGCTCAAGTGACGAGTGCAAGGTGTAAAAAAGTGTAAAAAGTAAACTCAAATGAACCCTACCCTACAGTACAAACGGCATATACTGTACCAGTCTGGACTAGTCCAATATCCCACATAATAAAATGAATTACCTGATGTTGGTTTGTTGATTGTTTACTCAACTTATAATATCAGCATCTCATTCGATCAGTTGCTACCTCAAGCTCCAAATTCTTCAGAAAACCTAAAATCATCAGCAGAAGATTGGGCCTTGGGTGCAGTTGGGTCTTCCAACAGGACAATGATCTCTAACACAATCAAAAGTGGTAAAGGAATGCTTAAATCAGGCTAAAATTGAGGTTTTGGAATGGTCTTCCCAAAGTCCTGACTTGACCCCAATCAAGAACACGTGGACCATGCTGAAGACAAATTTAGTTGAAATTTACTGATTCTATCAAGAAAGTGGTTAAATATTTAGCCAGAGGACGGCCAGAAGCTTGTAGATGGCTACCAAAAGCACCAAGTTAAAGTGAAAATGCCTTAAGGACATTAAAGCAAATATTAGAATTACTGTATGAATATTTTTGACCCAGCAGATTTGGTCACAATTACAGAAGACCTATGATAAATTCATTATTGAACTTGAACTCATTAATCACAGAAAAATGAGAGCTGTAGAAATCATTGGAATGCAAGGCTGCCACGATCTACATGTTCTTACAAGTGTATGTAAACTTTTGTATATGCTGTTTGAATGCGTATTTCTAAACCATATTGCAAAATAACCTAGGTTCATCTGTTGGTCCATCACCAGAAAGCCCAAATAGGATATAGTGTTTCCATTATGAACAATAACCTTCAAATTAAAACTTGGAACATTATTTGCACATTAATACTGTTTATGACTCCCTAGCTTCACTGACATTTAGATTTCAAAATTGAAAGTTCAGTTTTATTGCCACCAGATGTTATCAATAAAACCAAAACAAGAGAAAGGGCAGTTCCTGGATTGGTGACATTTTCTTTCATACTAGCCAAAATTGATTAAAGAATGGCTCGGTTCCTGCTGATAGCACTGTAGTTAAAAAAATACATGAGCAGAGATCTATCTAATTGAATTAGCAACCGCAAAACAAAGCTGTTTTATGAATTCTCTCACACAAAAAGCTGTTTCTGTTCTACATACGTTTGAATGCATTAATAGTTAATATTCTCACACATTTTGATGCTTCCAAATTAAAGTCTAAATGAAAGATATACAACACTGTTTAAATACAATTAAACACACAACACCAGAGAGACATACCATATTGCAGAGATTATTTTAAGACAGATCGATTTTGGACTTTTAACTGGTGCTTGTACAGCTCCAGCAGAAAATCTTTTTAGAAAAGCAATTTTATAAACAACTAATGAAGACTTCAATGCTGAGAGCGACAGCAGCCAGACAATATTCTTGTATCCCTTGTGCACATCCGATAAGTGTCAGGAAATAAATAAGAGCTAAGCAGAGATTAAGTATAGACAGCAGGGTTTTATTGAAAAGATAAACAAAACAACAAGGGACAGTAATTGCCTGATTCACTGCAACTGCTGATTGGCTTTTTTACTTTTGACAACCTATAGTGGTTTATGGATAGCTGTGGCAGCTATCTTAATGCTTTCAGCCCCTTTAAATGTATTCTCTTTAGTCATCTTTAATGGGCTCTAAATTTATCTGCACTGTGTAGTGTCCTTGGGTGTTCACATGCCATCTGTGTGAAATAACATAGTCTGCTGCAAATGACATTTCACTGACAAAAAAATAAAAATAAATCAACACTAGTTTATCCAACTGTTTCACTTTTACACCTTCACAGCTCAAATTTATTCCCTTAACAAGCCACCCGTAAACATGCCATACCCTGAAAATGATGCCGTCCCCAATGGGGCAAGGCAGTTACAGATTTTAAACCATAACTTTAGTGCCCCTGTCAGGTCTTTCAGTGTAATGTTATTGAAATTCAGATTATAATGAATAAACAACTAAAGGAATGTTGTGGTGCCTCCAGCAGAAAGATGGCGTTCATCAGGGTAAGTTTACTAACATCAGTTAGTTAGTTGTTATTCTATCAACAAGAATGGAGGTAAATGATTTGTGGTGCTCAAAACATTCAAAAAAGCTCAGGTGAAAAACTAAACACAAACCAATAAAGCACATGACATACAGTATGTTCAGTGCCAATGTTCAGTCAATGCAATTAACTTTAATTGAATGACAGAGGAACGTGGAAATGGCTGGTGGTTGGGTGTTAAGCTGTCCACAGGGAGATCTGTTAATACAGGGTTGTGGTCAGGGCCACCCCTAGAGTTCTGGTGGCCCTAAACAAGATTGTGCTGGTGGCCCCAAAACAGTCCCAGTGCAACCACCAAATCCTACACACTGCTCAAACCTGAATAAATACACACACGCACACATAAAATAAAGATGGATGAATGAATGAACAGATGTTAAGGGCAAATGGTCCTGGTGCAACAGAGGTTGTTCGAAAATATTTAAAGGATGCCCATAAAAAGATTTTTTTGCTTGTTAGTTTTAAATACAGGCTGGAAGACATTACACAGGCATATATGTATCTTCTTCTACTTTTATCAGCCACACAAAAAAAATGCAATTTCATCCAAATAGTACTCAAATATGTCCAACATGTCTAAATATTATCAACAAAAATACAATTTGACATAGCCTTAAAACAAATGGTTAACCTGAAATTATTTTGGTCAATTTAAAAATGACATACTTATCAAAATAATAAATCAAAATGAATTTTCCATCGCAAGAAAACTAGCTGTATGAATTATACAATTCTTACTTCTTTCAGTATAACTAATAGCAAGAAAAGAAGCTTATTCCAATGAAAAACATTTTAACTTTAATACAGCATTACATCTAGCCAGCTCACCAGGTCAAATTTCACTGTGGCTTTGTTCTGCTTAATTCATTCAAAAACACTTGTTGTAAGAAAAATGATTGCTAGACTCATTCAATCAGATTCAACTGACAACCACAGATAAGCTGCGTCTCATTTTTTCCAAAGTTTCCAGTTTAAATAAATTCTGCTAGTTGAAATGGTTCCTGTGCCTCTGATCAGGACAAAGTACACAGTATAAATACACAGTACACAGTATAAATACAGACTGCAGATTGTTATTCATGCACAGGAGTTTGTCAAACAAGTAAGAGACAGAAAATCACAGCCACAGTTTACGATTGTGGGTTCACAAAAAGAAATCCAGAAGAAGTTTAATGTGGATAACTGAAGCTTCGTTTGCACAAAATCCATAATCAGGATATCAACAGGTGCATCGTATCCCGACTCATGTGTCCAATGAGTCATAAGATTGTGAGAATGAAACAGGAACTGAACTCACACAAACCACAAAACCAGACAGCAAAGCAGACGCAGATCCAGCTGGTAGAGTTTCTCTAGAGATCAGCCATTATAAATAAAGTGATCATCCAGCAAAACTGTTTGCTGTCTGCTTTAAAGATATTTAAACTTGTACAAAGCACAGGATTTGTTATAATGTAGACAGCAGGTTAAATAATGTAGAGCATGTGGATAACTGCAAAAGAAATATCTTTATTTTTACTAATCCGTAAATCAAGTTAAACACAGCCTAATTTCCAAGTGTAGGCCTAAACTATATTCTCTATAACTTTAATCACCTAAATGTCTTTACTGTTAACACTATTACACACTATTAACTGCAAAGACACATGTTTGCTTTCATGACAGTGGTGATAGTATGTGAGGACTCGGGACTGTGTGTCGGACACAGTTGTCTGCAGTACGGGGGCCCCACAGGGAACAGTCCTGGGCCCTTTCCTGTTCACCCTGTACACTGCAGACTTCTCGCACCAGTCACCCCACCGCCATCTACAAAAGTTCTCTGATGACTCTGCTATCGTTGGCCTCATCAGGGACGGGGACGACAGAGCCTACAGAGAACTTCGTAGACTGGTGCCAGCGGAACAACAACCAAAGAGCTGGTGGTGGATTTCCGCAGGCACAGACAACCCTGCACACAGGTGAACACCCAGGGAACGGACATTGAGATGGTGACATCTTACAAGTACCTGGGAGTTCACCTGAACAATAAACTGGACTGGACTGATCACACTGCAGCAGCATATAAGAAATGCATGGCCAGCCATTTTCTATGGAGTAATCTGCTGGAGCAGCAGCATCTCGGCAGCAGGCAGGAGGAGACTTGAAAAAACTTATCAAGAAGGCCAACTCCATCCTGGGATGCCCTCTTGACCCAGTGCAGGTGGTGGGAGAGAGCAGGATGATGGACAAGCTGTCATCGCTGCTGGTGAAGGAGTCCCACCCCCTGCAGGTCACTATCACAGCACTGGGCAGCTTCTTCAGCGATAGACTGATACACCCCAAGTGTGTGAAGGAGAGGTATCGCAGGTCCTTCCTTCCTGCTGCTGTTAGACTGTACAACCAGCACTGCTCCCAGTAGACCTCACATGTGCTCTCAAACTCTACACATATCCCGTTCTCATTCTCACTTTGGTTTGCACTAACTGGACAATTTTTATACCCATATTTATTATTTGTAAATAAAAATACACTGCCCACACTGTGTATAATTACACTGTTCATATTGTAAATATTATGTATATACAAGTCTATTCTATTTCTTATTTTTATTATCTTGTTCATTTTTTACTTTTATTACTGTTTATTGTAATATTCCTGACCTTGACTGCTGTAACACAGAAATTTCCCCATTTGCGGGACCAATAAAGGAATCCTGATTCTGATTCTGATTCTGATTCTGATGCGCGGATCAGAGGTATATACATGGACACCGTGGAAAATCTGTGGATTGGGCGGTCCAGGTCATGAAGATAAACATTGTGATTAATATCAGATGGGCTGCTGGTGGGTGTAATAATACATGTCATTAATGAGGAAAACATTACATTACCTGCACTATATGAAACAATACAAGTGCGTCTCTCCATTTACAGAGCTGTGCGCAATTACGCCCGCGGTACATCAGTTTAACGTTATTGATTATTTAAATCTCTCAACAATTATTAGTTTGTGTTATTATTTTATAGATCAGGCATTTTTGGCACAAATTCATCAAAAGTCTCAGCTGTCTAGCTGTTAAAGCTGACAGCTGATCATCAAAAACGACGTTGCTTCACGTGATGCTTCAGAGGAAAGGATGTCTCATTTCTCTTAAATCATATTTCCTTGATTCCTCTCTCCTCCCATGGTTTCCTCGCGTTTCTCCACGAATGCTTGGTGGGACTAAGACGCAAGGAAATGACGCAAGTATGGGAAACGTGGATACAATTCAGTGAAATGGGATGTACACATAGCTTTATCCTGTGTTCTTTTCACATCTTCAATTTTCTCCCTTTCCACCCTTAATTGTCAGTCTGGAAATGTTGGTGTTTGGAGCCATTTGTGTACTATTACTTAGTTCATAAAAAATCACTTCTGAATTGAGATGTATTGCTGCACTAGTAAGCAGTTGTATAACTGGGTTAACTAGCCTGATTTGATCTGACTTACTTCATACAGTATGTTCATAAGATGATACATTTTGACACTACAATTACATTATAATTATTCAAATACATATGATGACTGTTTCTGGTGTGGTTATTATGAAATTGTAATTTTGTTATGTTTTTCAGTACTAAGTAATCAAGGAAAGAGTTACCCAATGGAGAATCCACAGCACATATGAAAATAGATAGTGTTACTATAATTTCATGGTGGTGAAAAGAATCATAAATCAACAAAAACCAAACTGTGCTAATAACTCGCCCTAATGACAAACCTTGGCAGCTACAGACTTTTACTTATTTATCTTACGTCACCACAATTTGGTGAAATGATCTGTAATTATTACCTTGCAGTGACTTTCTGTGGTTGAAGGCGACTTTGCGGCCTTAAATTATGTGGTAGGAAATGTTCTGCAGCGAGAGGCCACAGCAACACCTCCTCTTTAGCTCTCTCCCTAATCACGTGACCCTCGACATTGAAGCGTAGAAATGCTTGGCTTTAACGAGCTCCAACTGTTACTTTTGCAGCTTCCACTTAAAAAGGCTTGTCATCAAAGATATTCTTCGAAACAGTGTGGAAACAGAACATCTCTCCACATAATGGCTTCCTTAACAAAACCCTACCATTTACGGATTGAGTATAACATGCAACCCCCTCCATCCACACACACACACACACACACACACACACACACACACACACACACACACACACACTCATACGCACAATCCCAAACAATTACAATGGAGGGAAAGTTAGCTTGTTATAACATTGCCATGCTGAGAGAAAAACAAAGTAAAAGCAACCATTTGATTAAATTTCCACTGTACACATTATTGTAAAATGTGCACAAACCCAGCTTCTTTTTCTTAACACGCCACAAATTTGCAGGGAAATGCTAAATGTTGTTCACTAAGGATGTGTAGGAGGATGAGGACATTACTAACTGCTTTCATTTCATCTTACCTGATTGGTAGAGGCTAAAAATAGAGAAGAGGTTAACTCATGATGGAACAATAATATGACTGCATTCTGTGACTGGCAGTGAGTACTGTAAAACACAGACATCAGCTCGGGAACATCCTTACAAACAGCCTGAGACCTGAGAAAAAGGACAGATATGCATGTAGGGCTGATAAACTGGGGGAACCTTTACTACGGCATGTAATTAAATTCTTCCAGTGAAAAATAAAGATAAGGATTCCATTAGCCCCTTAAAACATTCTGGGATAATGAATTTTTGTGGTTGATGGAGCACCTCATGTGGGACAGGTGGGATTTACTCCCAGGCTCGACTCGGCACTGCGTCAGACAGGCACTGCACCCAACCACAGGAGCCAGCGACGACATTTGATGCACCATTGGCACCAGAGGCAAATGAGATTATGGCAGGGGGAATGGAATTGACTCTCTCCTTGACAGATTTACAGATCCCCACTGGATAGAATACAGGCGAAAAGGCTGTAAAACCCATCATCTGTGGGGTGAATTACACACGGCTTGGAACAACTTGTTTGGTTTAGGAAATTCACACAGCAGCCCCTTTTGATTTACCTGCATTCCCACCCCACACCCACCCACCCCCAAGTCCTCGTTGAAGCGTGCATGGGTGGTGCTTTGCTACACGTGTGATTCAGGGATCTCATCTTTTCATCAGATTGTTAAATCACTGCACAGAGCTGTCCTTGGCCTTTGATCTATTAGCTGCTTACAATAGAATATTTCCACACTGTATTAATAACTGTGCATCACAAGACTTGTAAGACCATCGATTTCTCTGTTGGCCAAAATAGATACAATCTGAATATGAACATATAAGACCGTTGGCGTATTTTGGTCCCTAAGCAATAACATGTGGAGGTCAAATAAAGCTGCAGAGTCGATTCCACAATAAAAGTGTCTTCACTCCTCTTTGGGAATTCTGAGACAAACTGTAAAGACCCTCCTTTAAATATTTATATCTGAGCCCATGTTGCAGTCAATCCACCACTTTCATTGATGTTATATTGATATACACATCCACACGTCCCATCTATGCTGGTTTCTAAAGGCACAGTCTGTGTATATCGACTCTTCACCTCCAGCCAGGCACAAGTGAAAATTTCCAGTCCGTAGTGTGAGATATGTAAGTGTGTCACCACTGGATATTTTTCAAGCAAAAAAGTCAAGTCTGGACATTTAACATATCCTTTCAACATATCTGTAGTTAGCAGAAACAAACGTTGCCAACATTTATTCGGGTTGGTTGAGAGAAGAAGCTCAGTTTCTGCACCCAGTCTTCACTCCCACCTGGACACAACTGAAAAATTCCAATTCTAGTTAGCAGTGAGCTCTACACAAATGATTTCAGCTGGATCCACAGCCCAGTCAATGCAGATCCTAAAAATTCAAGATGTTGTGTAGCAACAGATTTTTGGCTACAGGACATAATATGTCTTTGAGATGCATTCTCTCTGATCTTAAGATCTGCCCCACAACCTGACCTAAAACCTATGTTACCATGATGGTTTCCAAAAGCACAACATATGAGTAGAGGTGGGAGGTGGGGTTAGGTAGGACACAGAGGAAGCAGCGGCAGTAATCAACAAAACAATAACTGATTTTTGTCATTGCCAATGACTACAGGATTCATTTAAATTCACAGAATGCATAATTCATATGCATGTGCTCATTACAATTATATTTCAATCACATGCCCTTGATTTAGAAGATTTCAAACAAAGGGCCTGGAGTGTTGTCTTGCCAAAACAAATTACAGATGTGAAAGATGAATGTTCTTATAAATCACTGAATTAAATCAACTTATTCATCTGACGTGTTTTGATGTATTAGATTATCTATGCTGACTGTAAAAGACTGACCACATTTAAGTCAACATCTAATCACAATAATTATTATTATTATTATTATTATTATTTTTAAATATAACGCTCACATCTATTAAGAATTAATTAAAATTAATAAGGCATTGCAGTGTCAAATTCAAAATGCAGGCATCAGGTAAGTTTCACTGATTCTTCATACCAAAGGAAAGCAAAGTGCTGACAAAGATCCAGTAATTGTGAGTCTACTCTCTCTCTCTCTCTCTCTCTCTCAATTGAATTCAATTCAATTCAATTCAATTCAAAGGGGCTTTATTGGCATGAAAGTTTTACAACAGTGTTGCCAAAGCATCAAAACACAACTTGTTCAAACATTCGGACAGAACATAACAAATAACAACACCAACACAACACCAAGATTGAAAGATCTCTTTCTCTGTCTGTGGAGAGTTGGCACAAGTTGTTACAGTTCACACTAGAGCCACTGCTTGTCTCTTCTGCTGTCTCTTAATACACCAATCACTGACAGGTGATGTGAAGATCATCGTGTTACAATGCAATGTTCTGCTGGGAAACCTTGGGTCCTCTTGACACACACCACCCATCCAAACACTGTTGTGAACCAAGTACACCCCCTCATTGCCTAGTGCTCTCCGATGGCAGTGACAACCCCAGCAGGACAATGTGCTCTGACATACCACAAAAACTGTTCAGGAACAGCTTGAGGAGCACAACAAGGCATTGACCAGGCCTCCAACTTCCACCAATCTCAATCTGATTGAGCATCCTTGGGACATCCGATCCATGGAGGCCCCAATCCCAACATACAGGACCCAAAGGGTCCACAACAAACGTCCTGGTGCCAGACACCACAGGACCGCCCCAGAGGTCCTATGACCATGCCTTGACAGGCCAGAGCCGTTTTGGCTGCACAAGGGGAACCTGCACAATGTTAAGTAAGTCGTTTTAATGTTGTGACTGATTGGTGTAGTCTTCAAATCACTGCCTGAAGATAGTGTGGACAGCCAAGTCTACATTCTCATAGTGTCATCTGATGTGGCCTTTGTAGATATTCTCAACTTTCCTCTATACTCCCTTAACCATTGTGCTTCATCTACAAGCTTTTCTTCCTGTCTCAGGATGGCGGGAAGATTTTGCCTCTAAGGTCATAAGATTTCTGTTTGTCTTTTCTGAAGTTCTTCCACCAGTTGCCACAAATTTTGACAGCTTTATCTCCATTTACAGGGCAGGAAAACAGCATATTTTGTGTCATTATTCGATTGATTATTCGGGCAGAATTTCTGCGAAATTCAACAGAGCAGCATGCAACCTGAAAAAAGCTTGTTGCTGAATAGGCTGCCAATTTCAGCAATCACTGCGTTTGTTTCTAGTGATTACTTAAACAATGATTTTATAATTTTTAAAATGCAAAAAGTGTGCACTGTAACTGAAAAACAGCTCTCATGCGTGAAAAAATTAAGTCATCACTGGACATTTTTCATCAAAGGATTAAAGTTTTGTGTTCATGGGTTGAAAGCAAAGCCTGTAAAAAAGTTAAAACTCCACTACAGGTAGGGGTGTTCCAACAAGGGTACCTCATGATTCGATTCGATTTTGATTATGGGAGCTTCGATTCGATTATTGGCCACGATTCTTCGATTATTGCAATTTTTAATGCTTTTTTCCATACAAGATTGATTTTGTCTTCATCTGTGGCTATATTTGTAAATAAATAGCCTATCAATTTACTCAGTTCCTCTAAAACTACACTCATAAAGTAAATAACAAGGTTTTTTGAACATTTGACTTGTATTTTTCAGACACAAAATATTTTATTTTATGACTATGTAAACATTTGCCCTGGATTTAATGAGGCGTAAACATGTGACGTGACGTGGCGTGAAGCACGAAGTTGGGCAGTGATCAGTGACAACAAAGTTGTCTTCAAAATAAGAGCTTTACATTGCACCCCATTGATTGGATTTTAGAACTAGGTTCTTAGCGGGGGGCTTTTAATTTGAAAGTAGCGACCGTTCGTAGCTTGCCGCTACACAACAGCTGACAGTCAGCAGCTACTAGCTGTTTGGTTGTGTCCGCTAGCTGTAAGCTACAGAGACGAGGAGACGGTAGCATCTCCCGGATCTCAGCGGCTTTCCAGTTGCTCATCTTGACATCCGCGGATGAAGTGATGAACTGACTGCTGTGATCAGCTGTTTCCTGGTTTTAAAACTCCCGGCTGCGGGTCGCACAACAGTGCACGTTATCGACACCTCCGCCCATGTCCCGCAATTGCCGGCACATTGACGCCTCGGATTTAGATAGCAATGGAGGCGGCAGTAAGTGTACCCTCAGAGGCGTCAAATTGGCGGATCAAAACAGACCGCCAATTTGCCGCCTTCTGTCTAAATGCGCGGACCTAGCAAAGCATCGACGTTAATTAATCGATGCCGAATCATCACGTGACGCATCGCGATGCATCGCCACATCGATGAATTGCACCCACCTCTAACTACAGGCATGAGATAATAGGCACAATACACCTCACAGTGCTTTCAGGCTAAAGAGTGCTGCTAACAAACACATAATTACTAATCTGATACATCAACAGTGCTGCTACCAATTTCCTGTCTTACTTCATTGATCCATGGCTCTCTGGCTGAACATGAACTTTACATTTTGTCTCCTCCATTCCTGAATTGATCTGAACCACAGAGCTGTCAGCAGCATCATCTCTTATCTGAAGACATTAACTCGTATAAACAGACACCCTCATGATAATGGCACTGATGATTGCTTAGTAATAGCTGTATTAAAGCTGCAAAATCTAACCTTTTTAAAACTGTGAGCTTTGAGTAAATAATGCTACATAATTAGCCGGTTTGCATTGACAGAGGAAATGAACACTAAGCTCTCAGACAGCAATCTAGGTAGATGGTGGTATGCATTGTCCTCTCACAGTCCTCAAAATGGGTTGGCCTTCCACCGCTTAGTACAAATATGACATGTTTATCAACAAAGCAGTGGTTTCCTCATGTGGAGGAGTCTCTCAAGTTGTCTGTTCCTCCTCAAAGTCAGCAGAGCATTGCTGCGCTAGCTTGCATGAAGAGGCACATTTGATGATTTTTTTGCCTAATAAGCAGAAAATTAATTGAAGAACTTAAGTAACACAAGTAACAACCAAATTGTCAGATTAGTAACTGTAATGTGATTACTGAATTTAGGACATTGATGTGTTTCTGATAAATGTACTTTGATTGCGATAATACATTCGTTTGTCATGCGTTACCCCAACACTTCGCACACAGGGGTCAAGGATCAGAGACCAGAGAGAGAGACATCCTGACAGACTGTACTCATGGCTAACATTAACGACTGCAGCAAAGACACAACCAAACGTTCCATCAAATATTTGTGACAGTGGCACTTAAGTTGGGTGTGGCAAAGAGAACAGCAGAGCTGTAACTCCTTCTCTGCAGTGGTCTGCCATATCACTCATTTAAATGGGTCTAACACTTGAGAAAGAAAAGTGAAAAGAGACTTTGTCACCATTCACATGCTCAATTATTAACTGCAGATTGTGGCAATTTCCCCAAAGAAACGGTCCCTTTCAAGTGTTGAAGGCAAAGAGCTAAAATCAGTAAAGAGGCATTAGTCTTAGAAATAAGGCCAAGCTAATGAGGGTTAGTTAAATACCACTGCAGTCCCCTATAAAAGACCTTGGTGTGACGGTTTGAAGGTGCAATTTTCCCATGGGATAATTCTGTCAAATATACACATGGACAGGGAAAATGAGGTTGCCTTAAATGGCATGAATTAGGCCAGCTTAAAAAATGAGTTACAAATTGGATAAGAAATGGTCATAAACCTATTCTGACCTACAGATAAATTGTGTGCTGCAAACTAAAGCTGAAGTGTATTACTGTACTGTACTTTATTGTGTTGTAAATGCCAAACAGATTTTGAAAACACAATTAAAGAAGGCATATTGTACTAATGTTGATGTTAATAATCTGTTTTGGGTTACTACTAGAATAGGTTTATACTCTATGCTTAAGTGCTCAAAAAACTTATTCATTTTCTCATACTGTCCAGTGCTGTCCCCTTACTGTCCCATACTGTCTTAATTTGTCAAAGACTTGAGTGGTGCAAAGACCAAAATGCCCAATGATAGACTTTATCCCAAGAGTTTACATCATTCCACCACTTGTCAAAATAGAAGAATTGTTAGACAACTAATTTGATTTTTTTTTTTTTTTTTATGGCAAGACAGAAAAACAAATCAATTACTGCAGGCTGGTGTTGAATACAGCTGAATACACAATTATGAAGTCAGCACATGCTTTATATTTGTTCAGTATTTGTGGTCCTCAGATATTCTCTAATGCAAAATGGATCCCAAATAATCCCTGTGCCTCTCTTCATTCTCACCTACCTCCTTCATATTAATTAACTTAGCAAACAAGAATTGACTAGACAAACACAGGCAGGCCTCTTTGTTAAATGGCAAATACCAGGTACTTGCACACATGTACGATTTTAGCCCCATAAAGTGAAGCAAAATGCTGGATATAAGAGCCAACCAGATAAATCTTCATTAAAAATGCCTTTTTCAGGTTTTGTGGCATAAGTGGCATCTCGAGAGACCATCTTTAGATCCATGCAAAGGTGCAAGAGTAGGTATACCTGAATGCATATCTCTGTTTTAAGTTCAAACAAAGCATTCAACCTCCCACTGGATTCCGCTGTATTCTGATAAATCACAAAGCTTCCCAATGACATGCTAACCTTGGTTTTTGTAGAACATAAGGTAAATGCTGATGTGCAGAGTTGTGCCAGTGTGTTTATTGTGAAGCTTGTGTCAAGGCTGGGCATTTTCACTAAAGAGCAGAGTAGCTTCTTGCTGAATATGAACGCATCCAAGGCCTCAGCGCTAAAAGCATACTGTAAATGCAGGCACAACAATACAGCATTACATCCTGCCAAAAAGGTATGACCTGTCAACAACAATGCAAATGACTGTACGTTTCTAAGGAGATAGGAACAGAGCAAAGCAATGTTGGCAAATGCACAATCAAATATTGTACCTGGAATATCATATTTAAAGCAACAAAATGTAACTCCCTGTAGAAAGATAGTTGATTGTGGAGTCTCACCCCTAGATCATCAAATACTATGGGTAGAAGCTTTGGGTTGGCACCTTGGGTTAGATCCCAACCCAAAGCTTTGGTATTTGACGACCTGGGGGTGAGATTCAATAATCAGCTATCTTTCTACAGGAACAAAGCCTCATCAGATACACCATTGGTAAATACTAGACTTGTAGCCAAGACCGCCTAAACCGAGACCAAGACACTATCAAGACCAGAGAGTATCAAGACCAAGACAAGACCAAGACCAAGACCAAGACAGACCAAGTCAAGACCAAGACTAGTTCAGCTCAAGACTGAGACGGAGACCAAAAAAAAAAATTGTTTTTTTGCCATTTTGCATCAGTTGTAGAACATAAGCACCATACTGGGTTCAACTGCTTAGTATAAATATGAGATTGTATTATTTCAACTACAATAAGATAAAATAAAATAAAATATATAATAATAAAATAAGGCTGCATTGCATGTTGATCATGCAATGCAGCCTTATTTTCGTGTAGGCACGAGAGGGAACAAGCGTATGTGTGTGTGTGTGTGTGTGTGTGTGTGTGTGTGTGTGTGTGTGTGTGTGTGTGTGTGCTCTCACGGATTGACAGACTGTGTGCAGCGACACCGTACCGTGACCGTGCTTTAGAGGGGGGAGGGGGGGCGTGAGAGGACGAGCGCCAACGCCGTCTGTGTCACAAATTGCATGTGATTGGTACCACTTGAAGGGGGTGTATAATGATACAAAAAAAAAAAACAACTGTGCCTGCCTGGATATTATAGGTTACAAATCCCTTCGAGACCGCTCGGCCAGTCCGAGACATTGCGAGACCGAGAGACCCGAGACCGAGACAAGACCGAGACCAAAGAATGCTGAGGCCGTGACAAGACCAAGACCACAAAAAAGTGGCCTCGAGAACTACAAGTCTAGTAAATACTGATATTGCGAGGATTTTTATGCTTTCTCTAAAGCCTGATGGTATAACAAAATTAAACATTCTGCAGATTATCTGTTGTTCAGAAGTAAAATGTCTAGTGACCCCCTACTCAGCTACAGAACAACCTCCCTCACCAGTCTCAACAGAAACAAGCTCTAACTACAGTCTACCATATTGCACAGGGGGCACTGGGGTCAGCAGTGCCTGTCTTGCTCTATTGCCTGTTGTTGATAAGCAGCTTCAAATATCTCCAGCAGGGAGAAATGTTACCCTTGTTTTTTCCTGCTTCTGCTCAAATTGATCTGGCGGCACAAGTTGGCAGGATGATCAAGTGGCTCGTTAAGCAGAAGAGGAATTAGGTCTGAGTGTGTCAGATAGTAGAAAGTCATGGCTGCCCCCGGGGCATCTGTGTGGTTTCCCAACGTATGACACCTGTGCTCTTAGAAGGAGCTGCACTTGTCCTTGCTGCCAGCTGGGACTTCTTCTCTCAAAGGCAACTGGGACAAGGAGTGAGCATTCAATGGATATTTTGTGTGGAGGGAAGAAAATTGAGCTCTGCACCTAAAGACACATACACTTGGAAAAAAGGTCAGTTTTTGCATAAGAAACTATGCATAAGTCCTACAGGAAGAAAATATTCATTTATTAAAGAGACACTCTCACCATGAAGTAGTAGCATAATATCCTGCACTAATGAACCTCATCTACTTCTTCATCTACAGTACAGACCAAAAGTTTGGACACACCTTCTCATTCAATGAGTTTCCTTTCTTTTCATGACTATTGACATTGTAGATTCAGACTGAAGGCATCAAAACTATGTATTAACACATGTGGAAATATGTACTTAACAAAAAAGTGTAAAACAACTGAAAATACGCCTTATATTCTAGTTTCTTCAAAGTAGCCACCTTTTGCTCTGATTACTGCTTTGCACACACTCTGCATTCTCTTGATGAGCTTCAAGAGGTAGTCACCTGAAATGGTTTTCACTTCACAGGTGTGCCCTGTCAGGTTTAATAAGTGGGATTTCTTGCCTTATAAATGGGGTTGGGACCATCAGTTGTGTTGTGCAGAAGTCAGGTGGATACACAGCTGATAGTCCTACTGAATAGACTGTTAGAATTTGTATTATGGCAAGAAAAAAGCAGCTAAGTAAAGAAAAACGAGTGGCCATCATTACTTTAAGAAATGAAGGTCAGTCAGTCCGAAAAATTGGGAAAACTTTGAAAGTGTCCCCAAGTGCAGTCGCAAAAACCATCAAGCGCTACAAAGAAACTGGCTCACATGAGGACCGCCCCAGGAAAGGAAGACCAAGAGTCACCTCTGCTGCGGAGGATAAGTTCATCCGAGTCACCAGCCTCAGAAATCGCAGGTTAACAGCAGCTCAGATTAGAGACCAGGTCAATGCCACACAGAGTTCTAGCAGCAGACACATCTCTAGAACAACTGTTAAGAGGAGACTGTGTGAATCAGGCCTTCATGGTAGAATAGCTGCTAGGAAACCACTGCTAAGGACAGGCAACAAGCAGAAGAGACTTGTTTGGGCTAAAGAACACAAGGAATGGACATTAGACCAGTGGAAATCTGTGCTTTGGTCTGATGAGTCCAAATTTGAGATCTTTGGTTCCAACCACCGTGTCTTTGTGCGACGCAGAAAAGGTGAACGGATGGACTCTACATGCCTGGTTCCCACCGTGAAGCATGGAGGAGGAGGTGTGATGGTGTGGGGGTGCTTTGCTGGTGACACTGTTGGGGATTTATTCAAAATTGAAGGCATACTGAACCAGCATGGCTACCACAGCATCTTGCAGCGGCATGCTATTCCATCTGGTTTGCGTTTAGTTGGACCATCATTTATTTTTCAACAGGACAATGACCCCAAACACACCTCCAGGCTGTGTAAGGGCTATTTGACCAAGAAGGAGAGTGATGGGGTGCTGCGCCAGATGACCTGGCCTCCACAGTCACCGGACCTGAAACCCAATCGAGATGGTTTGGGGTGAGCTGGACCGCAGAGTGAAGGCAAAAGGGCCAACAAGTGCTAAGCATCTCTGGGAACTCCTTCAAGACTGTTGGAAGACCATTTCAGGTGACTACCTCTTGAAGCTCATCAAGAGAATGCCAAGAGTGTGCGAAGCAGTAATCAAAGCAAAAGGTGGCTACTTTGAAGAACCTAGAATATAAGACATATTTTCAGTTGTTTCACACTTTTTTGTTAAGTATATAATTCCACATGTGTTAATTCATAGTTTTGATGCCTTCAGTGTGAATCTACAATTTTCATAGTCATGAAAATAAAGAAAACTCTTTGAATGAGAAGGTGTGTCCAAACTTTTGGTCTGTACTGTATATTTGTTTCCCAAGAAAACTTCTAAATGGTTAAAAGAGAGACAGACATTTAGAGAGGAGGATGGATTAATACCAGGCTACACTGCAGGTTTACAGGTCTCCAGCATCCTCTGTAGGACTCACTGAACTCAATTTATAGGAGAAAGCTCTTCTGCAGGTACTCCCATTCAACAAGGCAGCATCCATTACTTGTCCTCCTTCTGTTATCGGTAACATTAACTGTATGGTCTATACTCATCTGTCCCCAACACAAACACTGAAACAAATTCTTTCAGCACTAAAAACATCACTTAGACTTACACTTCTTTAAGACAGACACACAAGACAATAATGTTACTGAAGAAATGCTGCGTACAAAAGCTCCCTCGCCAGGAAGTCTCCAGTGAATATTTGGAGAATAATTATTCTGTTCACTTTTTGAGCTTCAGGGCCAGAGCTGCACTGTAAATACACTTGCTACATAATTGCTTGTTCTGAAAAGGAATATTTCTGAAGTATTTAGCAAATAAACAAAATGGTTTCTCTTTGAAGCAAGCCCTACTTGACGGTAGCCAGACAAACAGTGAGGACAACAATCCTAGAGTGTTCTTCCAGCTATCTGCCCTCAGATATGGACACAGAGTCGGGGGACAGCCAGCAGAGCCTGCAGCACGGCCATTCTCACTCTCTGACAGTATGTTTGATGTCAGCCCAAGATGCTCAAAAAGGGTGCAGAGGCTCAAACCCGCAGCAGATGGGGGAAATCTATCGCTCTTGGTGATATTGGTGAACTTAACTTAAACAGCTTGGACACCGAAATCTTCCAGATGGCTTTAGCAGTCAGTGCTAACATTTTAGCACACACAATTGTAAGTAAGGATATTCTGAATTAGATAGCGTTTCAGCTGGTAACATTTTGCACCGCAAACAAAATAAAATCAAACAATCCATTCCATGATCAATCATTTGATCCACTGATTCACATGATTGCACATGTTACCTTTCCAGAGCTACAGCTCTGAACAGTTCATAGACCTCAGGTTATTGGTTATTGCAATTTTTAATTTAATTGTTGTTGTCATGTTAAGTTACTGCTGGTGGAAACCCAACATTGTCTTATTTTGCTACATTATAATAAAAACGTTTAAATAACTTAATAACAGTGGACTTTATTGAGGAGGAAAAGTTTTTATATCGCTCTGTTGACCACTACTCAACACGTGTCATTGGTTAAAGACACTCATTCCAGCAGTTATCCCTGTTGTAACAGAAATGTAAATCCCTGCCGTGCTGGACTGACATGCCAAATCAAGCTGAGCGAGCACATGTGTATGGAAAAGCCGGAAGCAGGAAGATACCATAGTAATGTTTCATTAACATGGATTTTTAATTGATCTTCTGTGGCAGCAAACACAATAGAGCCTATTATAACTAACTATTATACTGTAAACTGAGCCTATACATTTTATAGATGACAAAAGTAATAACAGCATTAACGTTTCTGTAACTGTGGCAATGTACGGCTATTTTTCTGACACACCGATGATGTCTGTCAGACACACTGGGTACCAGGCCACCGTCATTAAACTGAAGACTTGGTCGGTAATACAAGTGCAAGCACGTACATGGTACGCCACAAGCTTAGACATTATCCCCAATGTGCTATGACCATAACCATAATACATTTTTTAAACATTACTGATTTGTACCATAACACCTGAAAGGTTATCAGTATTAAAGGTCCAGTTTATATGATTGCAAACAACTAAAGACCCCTTGTCTCACTCATCCCTATAGTGGGTGCTAAAACCCCCCAAAATGCTGAAGGCCCCCTCAACAGTCAGTGTTGTCCGTTCTGTGCTACTGTAAAAGCATTACTGTGCAACATGGTGGACATCATAGAAAAGTACCCACTGCCCACTCTAAATTACATTGTACAGTTCCAATGCGGAAAGTAGTGTGTCCTTTATGTAAGGCCAGCAGGTCAATTGGCAGATGGACAAGCAGCATGTCAGGCTTTCATTCAAGCGACGATGAACTTTATGTACATGTACACTACATTTGTCTGTGTATTGTCACAGACCTGTAGCCAAAGTTTTCCATTTTATTAACTGTAACTACAGCTCTTCCCTAACCTTTACCAAGAGTTGCCTAATACAGTACTAACCTTAATGAAATTAACTGTGGTCGGAGAATAATCATGGGGCTCTGAGCGGACACATTCCTTACTAGCACATGGAACTCAATAATGTAAGTTTCTGATAGATTTTTCTTTCTTTTTTTAAGGTGTTGTGACACATGATGGTATATGCTAAGGTGTGGGAATGAAGCCTATAGCCAACAAACTCTTGATTTAATAGTGGGAGTGTGTCCTACAGATGATTATAATATCTTTTTTTTAATCACTTAGCTCAGATGGCTGATTTACGCTAATGTTTTTTAACCTTTGTGTACTCTGATGAAGGTTTTTGAGAGTTGAAGTATTAAGTTCCAGTTATACAGCTAGTATGCTGGACCTTTGTTAATGTCATTTCACTTTACAAATGTAAAAATGTACATTGGCTACTTTTATTCATTTCAATTCATACATTTCAGTTCTCATTTACTCAGCTCACCATGAGGCCACATTCAGTAGCTGAATGGACCCCATTCTCTGTCTGCTGAGGTATTATCCTGTGGACCTGTCCTCATAATTAAAGCTGTGAGGAAGCCTGATAATGGTGCAATGAATTAATAACATTAAATAACCCACTGGAACTTGAAATGCCATTTGGGAATGGCCTTGATAAGGATTTTTTAAAAAGGTTTCTGGAGAGTTCAGACATTGAAAAGCAGCATACTGCAAGCTCTGCAGTCTGAAATTCATAATAGAAGTTATATCTTTGCCTTTGTGGTGTAAAATGTAAAGTATTCCCACATTACTTACACAATGTGCTAAATATAACAACCCTTGTACTCCGGTACTGCAGGAAGACTCGAAAACAAATTTAATATTTCATTCTAAATCATACTGCCTTTGGAATTCAGCCAGCATGGCACACAATATGCCAGTGTTCTTTGCCTAACAAATTTGAATTCCACATGGGGTAACCACTTTATCTCCGTAGATGGGGAATGATGAGAGCCAAATGAGCCATTACACTGTATAATGGTTGTAACCACGAGCATATCAACATCATGGCTGCTGAGATTATCTTCTTGACAAGGACTAATGACACAGATCAAGGGCAATGCAATTAAAAGGAAATTATCATGAGCTACAGGTATAGATGTCATATTTGAGTGACCATGCATAGTATGCAAATATAAGTCTGCAGTATTAATTATTATTTATACGAAATGTGTAGGGGAATTACAAAAATATGCAATCATGCAGCAATCATCCTTCACCAAACATACTTCAAGATGTTATTCAAAGCTACCATCTTACTAAATTGCTTATTATGAAGGACTAAAAATTCCACCAAAACCAATAAGCTCAACCCATTATGCATTAAATGAGGGTGAGAGAGAGAAAGGGGAAAAAAGGATTTAGTCCATCCATAATTTGGCACACATGTGGTGAACTATCAAGAATGCATTTCAGTACTCATACACATCATCCATGGTTATTACAGGGTGAATTTCCTGTGAGAGGTCATACATGTTGCAGAGATAACAAGCTCTCTTCACTATCACCAGCAGTAATAATGCATAAACCACAGTGCATCTATCTCTCGGTACTGCAACTGATACCCAACTCTGGGCTTTTTATTTCCAGTTTTAGAGGAGAAGAAGACACTGCAATCCTTGTTTGACAAGTAAACGAGCTATGGCTGTCAAAGCTCTGTGGCATCACACACACATAACATCCATCTTTTATTACTTGCAGTCACAGGGAAGAGGAACACTTTCTCAGATTTTTTTTTCCTCCGACATTCTCAATACACTAAATACATGCTCCTTTTCCCACAACCTTGGCCCAATTTATTTCTTTCTCCTTGCTTTGCTGGCTCCTGGCACTTACAATGGGGTGAGTGAGGTTGTGGTAGTGCTCAATTAAAAATATGAAGTCATGTGCAATCTCTCTGCAATCGATCCAAAAACAAAGTCAACCCAAGGTGACGTCTGACATCCCTCAGTTGTGTTTCATAATCATGCTAGTCTTTTCTGAGTTGATCGCAGCTCCGTCCAGGCCAGTGAGCTGGCTTGACCCCTGGCAGAACTGTCAATAATCCCTTGATGACAACTGTTAAACAATCCAATATCTTACATTTCATTCATTCTTCATTTTATTAAAGCCAATCCAACCTTTATGTGTATACCAACTGAATTTGTTTTTTTAAATTTCTGTTCTTTTGAAAACTGTTTTGCAGGGTCGGACTTGTACATTTTTGGCCTACATTTCTCAAAATCATTTGAATTCCATGCAAAGTGGCTGTGTTGGGGGTTTCTTTTGAAGAGATCAAAGAAAAATATGTCATCAGTATGAGATATGTAGACTGGTACATGTTGCTGGGAGGTTGTGCATGGTAAACCTTGGATTCCTGATGGATCACACAGTCCGAGGTGAGCGTTTGTCGCCTCCAGACACATCCAGGAGCCACAGCCACTGCCTCTGTTGCTAATTGAATTTGATGTTCCTTCCTTGGTAAAGGTTTCCCGCCACTGTTATATACCAGTCCAGCCTCTTCCTCTGCCATCTCAACTTAGAGCAGGAGCCCATTTGCATGAAACGGTTCCCCCTATACACGGTTATTAGACGATCTGCAGAATGGGTGTGGGTAAGTCAAGGTGACAGAGAGAGAGAATTACAAATTCAAGGTGCATAGCAACACAGGCGGCCATTTGGCAAATGAAAAACTTCTTGTATGTCAGGAAGTCATCAGGGGCTGCTGCTGGTGCTGCGGCGATGGATCGCTGAATGCAGCCATGCAGAGGAAAGTCACCTGCACTAAGTACCAACTCTAGAAGCTGCAAAGGTCATTGGGACTAAGTGCACACAAGTAAGGACAGATGGATGCGATGCTGAGGTTTATTGCCTTATCATTAAACCAAGTGTTGGGCCCTGGAGAAAAAAAGAAGCTTACTGTTGTAAAAAAAACAAAAAACACTCAGTAATGAGTGAAGACGAACTGTGATAAACTTCCCTCAAGTGGAAGCCTGCCCTCTGTAATATATCTTTCAGAGTATTAAAAGCTGCGAGACATGCTGATATAATACAGGACATCAGTGCACTGTGAGCTGTTTATGTGTTGAATGATTTCACTTTTGGCTTTGGAATCATGATAGTGTTTCACTTCTCCCTTCCAAAACTGTTAGATTAACATATTAATACTCCATGACATTTGCTCTTTTCCTGTTTTGCCAATAGCAGATCATTTTGTTCCACTTTTCAACCGTAATTACTGTAAAACCATTTTGTTACATGAAAGAAAGAGCCCTGAGGCATGGTGCCTTTGTTCAACATTTACATAACAGCTCCTCATTACAATCTCCAACTGTAAATCAGAAATTCCTCATGTCTACACAGACCACAGCCACTGTGGAATTCATCAAGACCCCGTAGCTTGTTGTGCTTACTGTAGATTCTGATTTCAGACAAATAGTCAAATCTAAAATGAGACACACCATATGGCACAGTGTTCTGTGGACTGTCTAACCCATAATGCAATTGCTTCACCACACACATGCTTTATTTTACTCAAGGTCCACCAGTTCACTATGGGAAACTTGGTTTGTACTGAGGTAAGGGTGACTTACTTTGCCCTCTTTAAATTTGAAAAGGTCAAACAATGACTGTCCATTGAACTGTGCAGGGCTCTATACTGCGAGAATTTCACTCGCATTTGCCCCTTAAAAAATGTATGTGCGAACCGGGAAAATGATTTCGGCGTACAGTGCGCGCACAAAGGTCACAAGTTACCATCACAACCACAAGTTACCAGCCCTTTTCACACAGATGCCGCATTATCGCCGCAGCGGCGGTTCGCCAATTCTCCGCCGTTGGTTGTTCACACAGAGCCGAGCAGCTCTGGCGTAACAGACGAACCAGAGGGTAATTCACACAGAAAGCCGGCGCCTCGGTTGGGAGGGTTGACATACAGTTGGTGAGTTTAAGTTTTTTGACGGGGACAGACGCTGTTTTTCGGCCAGAAATGTGACGAAGAGTCGGTCGGACAGACAAGAGGACAGAGGCTTTTCCTCATATAAGTTGCCAAAGACACGACCAGTTACTACCTTACAGTTGTATGGTCATGTGACGTTGCTTTGTGGGACATTTCTCTATATTTTGTTGAGTGATGGACCTGTTCAGTTATCAGACAGTGAACACCAAAATCATTGTTTTGCAAATACTGCAGGGGCCAGAAGCTGAAAAAAAATGTTTTGTGTTGCCTGCAATGAAAAAAATCAAATCAAACACTGTAAATCTGTTGAAAAACAGCTGAAAAATAAAACTCAAGATTTGTACTGTAATGTGTTATGTAATATTCTTTGTGTTAGAATTAATATTATAAAATTGGTATCGAAAAAAGTATCGTTCAGGAACCGGTATCAAAGTGAAGGTATCGGTATTGGTACCAGTATCGAAAATTTTTGATTGATACCCAGCCCTATTGCCATCATCTTAACCTACAGTATGTCTTAACCAGACAGATTAGAAGTGAGCCATTTTCTTTGAATGCAGAAACAACAGTCTAAGTCAACAGTCACCAACCAGTCTTTGGTTGTTGCGGTCGGTGTCCATTCTGGGTTACTGTAGAAACATGGCTGACATCATGGAAAACTACCTGCTGTCTCTTTACCATCTCTGCCAATAGATCCTCCGAAATCCCCCTAAATCCTACACACTCGAGCTTTAAGGTTAGATTTTGGTGGATTATAACCTCCAGAAGTTTTGCACTTCATTCCTTTTGGAAATAATAACAGTGTACTCACCAAGTTAACAGCAAATATTGAAACAAAGAAAACATGGCAAACCCCAACATTTGCCATGTTTACATAAAGGAGAAAAAGGTAAATGGTAAAATTCTTATCAAAACTCTGTAAATTACATGTCATTACATTTAAAATGCCATTATACAGTACCAGCGCCTGAAGTAGTATGTCCTTTATGTAAAAAATGTAAAGTAAGGCCAGCAGGTCAAATTGGTGGATGGATGAGTAGCATGTCAGGCTTTCATGCAAGAGACGATAAACTGTGTATTGTCACAGACCTGTAGCCAAAGATTTCCATTGTATTAAGTGTAACTACAGTCTTTCCCTAACCTTAAGCAAGACTTCCCTAATACTAACCTTAATGAATTTAACTGGTTTATTTGCATTAACCACAATACTTCCATAACATTATCCACAAATATTACCCTTTTGACAAATCTTTCTCCTGAAATGTAGTTTGATATGCTACTAAATTGTTTTCCAAGTTATAGTCACAGGCAAAGTTCTCATGAGTAAAAGAGAAAAGTGTTTTTAAGGAAGTGAATGAAGTGCCGCATTTATATACTTCACAGGAGTCATTGTGAGATGGATGATGAATATACAAAGTGCAAGATCTTGACTTTTGAGACCCAGGGCTCACATCCTGAGTTCAGGCAACAAAAGAACTTTAGTTAACTTTAAGGAACAATGTGGTTTCATTTAACCGTTGATGATTCAAGTCACTTCTCAGTTCTTCTGTATTCAACAAGACCATGATCTTTCCCTAACCTTAACAGTGCTGTGAGTGCGCAAAAATAAGCATAAAAACGTTGAATAATTCTGTAGTCTCTACAAGTGGTTATTGTATTGTGAGATTTGATATTTTGCAAAAAAAAAACATTATTATATAAGAACATTTCACTGAAACGTTTAGTATCAACATTTTCACAACTTGCCAGACGCATTAATTAACATTCCATCATTATGTTGATAGAAAGTGTAATATGGATGGATTCATGGATTTTCTTAAAAATTTATTTGATGTAGTCTATAAACAGGTGCATTTTCTGATTTTGTGGAAAATGAGAATTTCAGAAATGTTTGCATTGGATGTACTTTTTGCTGAATTGACCAATATCAATCTTAATGTCATTCAACAGGGTTGTTTACAGCTTGTCTGATTGTCTTCCAGCTAATATATCTTGCCCATGGGCCTTTGTTGTAGCAATGTCATTGTGTTCCAAGATCTTAGTTCCCAGAAATTTTGTTTAGAAGAACAATCATTATGATATATATGATCACAATTAGTACAATGCACTTGTTCTTTTCATTTAACCCATATCTGAGGAGCAATTGGCGGCTCCCTGGTGCTCAGGGAGCAACTTCAGCTCTTGATAACCCAGATAATTACCCGAACCAAAACTCAAAATAAAGTTGTATTAAAGGTCCAGTGTGTAGGATTTAGTGGCTCTAGCATTGAAGTTGAAGCTTTCAACCTTCTTAACACCCCGAGGCAGTGCAAAATGTATCTTACAGACTCTACAGAAGATGACCCAAGCCCTCTGTAGATATAAAAGGCTAATTTTAAGGTAACACAAATACAACAATTCTTAGTATCAGGAGATAATGCACTGAAAGCATATATATGGTATTTTCCATTTCTGACAATAGTATAGTCCGTTTTTGCTCCTAAGTCAACCTAAATCCTACACGCTGAACCTACAACCAGAAGTGTCCTTTAAAATGAGCAAAATAGACAGTTATTTCTGAAAATGTTACACATTATTTTGATATGGTACAATGTGGAAGTTTAGACCAGAACTTGCCATAAGAAAACTCAAACTGGCAGGTAAACACAGAAATATTTCTTACCTTTGCCCTTATCAGAAAACACAAACCACACAAATGCAAGCCCGCAAGCACACACACACACACACACACACACACACACACACACACAAAACCACATTCTGCAGCTCACAGTCGGCATTTTTGCCAGACGTCTCAGTTCCATACAGTGTTTGTGACGGTGACATGACAGCATTCTTTTATGACTCCCTTATATTCCCCTACACTGACAGCGGGAGAATGGAGAGAGCTGCCAGGAATCATGGAGAGGACTCCCTGTCAAGCATTACCCTGAGGCTTTCCCTCCCTCATGTCAAGATAGATAACCACTAGAACCTCATGGGAAGCAGAGAGAGAGATGGAAAGAGAGACTGAGACAGAACCACAGAGAAAAAACAGAGATAGACAAAAAGGTGCCACAAAAAAAATAAACTTGCTTTCCAGGAAGGCCAGATTATGTCATTTGTCAAGATGAAATATCAAGATATCATGGCCTCAATGTCATTTTCCTTGCAAAAAACAATACACAATAAGTTTGATTTTATTTAAAAGTACTGAAGATGGACATGTGGTTAATGTTGTCTTTGCATCCCCCTTTGGTGGTTCTAGCAGCAGTTAATGCTAACTTTTTAATAACATCGTGTCCTTGACTGTGTATATAAAAGATTTAATTCTTAAGCAAGTGAACAAGAACCTCAATGGTAGTAGTAAACCAATGTTCCCGACTGTGTCGGACAGACATTTTATTACTTTACTTATTACTTTACCAACAATTTTTGATAGTGTCTTTTTTGCATGAGACTAGAATGCAGTATTGCCTTTTAATTCTTCTCAGATTTCCAAGCCATTCTACAAATGTGTCTTCATTATGGCTTCAAGCACATAACCAGAGTTAGTTACTGGATTCAGAGTATTCAAAGTCAGCTTCGTGCTACAGGGTGGTTAGAACAGTTTTAAATTAACAAAATATGCCCTAAATCAACCGCAATGCTGGAAGAGAGGATGCAAATTTAAGAGAGGATGATAGAATTGCACACCAATACACTAAGCATTACTGCTGGCAAATATTTGCTGACATTTGTATGGTCATTATCAGGCAACCCAGCTATCAGTTTCAGTTACATTATCCTCAGCGCCAAGAAGCCATCTGAATATCACATGGAAAACAGGAACTATCCTTTCAGTTTGCCTCTGTCCTCGTTGCCAAACAGCAAACGGGTCAATAACCCATCATTATAAAGCTTCACACTTCGCTGGCTGCAAATTGACTGCCTGAAGGATTAAGGAGAAAGGCAATGATGCCAATGCTGGAGATGAGACAACATTGCTCATCTTCTCTACCTACTAAAAAAACCCAGGGTTCTCTGAAAATACTGGAGTTTGGCTAAAGAAAGAGAAGACAGCGTGACAAGACATAATCCTGTCACCCGGGGTATTGTTGGTAAAATGGGAGGGCATATACTTACTTGGATCAATGTCCTCAATGTACAACAGAAAGTAGAGCAAAGTAGTAAGTGGATCAAAGTCATATATAAGGCAAAGTCACTTTGGAATTGTGAGTTTTTGATTGTCCTCAATAAGATTTTCATGTTTGGTATGCAAGCACACCTTGTACAGCATAATACTCAGGAAGGAAGAGGAAACTAAGTCAGGTGCTACGACAGTGTGGGTGCTTCTGATACCGCTGTGTTTGTGTTGTTCCTAGAACATCATCATTTATGTTGCTCCAGAATTATCCAGATCATTGCAACTGACCAATCAGGCCGTTGTGATGTCATGGCTATGCAATTTCTGTTGGTGTTGTGACATCATAATTAATGCTGCTCTAGGACCATTGTTTCAAGAAAAAGCACAGAAGTCTGCATCTTGAGCAGGCCAGTGTTGTTGAATGGGTTAAGTATAGGACTCTGTAGGATGCTGTTTGGTTAGGTTTAGGGAACAAGACTACTTGGTTAGGTTGAGGAAAACATGGTTTGGGTTCAAATATACAATTTCATCATGTTAAACACTTGTTTGAAAGGACAACTTCTCCCATGTGCATATTTTAGCAGTCTTTTTCCTTGAGTTGCTAAGCTAACACTATTACCAAAGCCTAACACTGTAGCTCACCTTACCCACATCTAACGCAATCTTGTGAACTGTGTTACAGTGGTTTGTGTTCTGTATGTTCTGCCTTTGGCTCTGCAGATAGGGTGCCTTTTCTGCAGACAACTCCATCAGTTAAAAGAGCTCATCTCTGCTGACATTACATTAGATGTCACAGGCACTCCAGATAGCTTCAGCCACAGGCTTAATGGCAGGTCTGTTAGTAATAGCAATAGCAGCCTTTTCAGCAGATGATGCAAAGTTTAGCTATGTTCAGCTGTGTGGTATGCAAGAGCAAGCAACCGTTTTTGTGGCATGGTCTGCAGTCAACCCCCCAGCCCACAAACTGACCCTTGCCAGCCCCATGGGTAGTCCCATATGCCTAATGCCTCCTCTACCTCCCTGACAGAAATAAACAACACAAGCTAGTAATAGCAGACTCAATTGCCCATGAATAGCATCTCCAGTCACTGTTAATTTCTTAGGAGCCAATGCCTCTGTGTCGGGGGCCAGAGATACTGACATTGAGGCTAATCTGATGGTTCTGGCATCACTTGCAGAGAATCAGGGCACCAAGGCACACAATATCACTAGCTTAAGGAACATTGTAATCCATGTCGGAACCAAAAGTGTGGGGATGAAGCAGTCAGGGATCATGCATATCCTATACCCAGGCTATAGAGGACTGTATTGATAAGATCGGCAATGTGATGAAAAATTCGACTTATTGAAGGGCTATTAGCAAGTGCTGTTGACAGAAAGGGCAAAAGATGTTTCTGCATTTTTGACTCTGGAGTGTTTGTATTGCTGTCAGGTTCTTCCGTTTCATGAGAAAAATGCGGCAGCAACCTTTCAGAGGTTAATGACTTTGGTAACCTCCGGATTGAAGAAAACGGTAACCTATTCAGATGATGTGGCTTGTTATAGCTCTTCATGGGCCGATCACATGGAACACATAAGACAGCTGTTTGAGCGTCTTCAGGAAGCATGGTTTGCAATCACCTTGCCTAAATGCAAGATTAGAAAGGGGCAAGTCACATACTTGAGGCACCAGGTGGGTCAAGGTTCAGTAAGGCCAAGGTCAGCCAAGATGCAGGCCCGTTCCGAAATCAAAATACAAGCTAATGTGCTTTTTGGGCATGTGTAGCTTTTATATGCGGTTTGTTCCCAACTTCGCAGCTATGACAACACCACTCACAAACTTGTTGAAAAAGGGAGTTAAGTTCGGCTGGTCAACAAATTGTCAGAAAGCTCTGGAAATGGTTAAAGCTATCCTAGCGAGTTAACCTGTGCTAGTTGCTCCGGATTTCTCTATCCCATTCAAGCTGGCAGTGGACACCTGTGACATGGGAGTGGGGCAGTGCTATTGCAGACTGATGTGTCAAGGATAGACAGGCCTGTAGCCTACTTCTCAAAGAAACTGGATCATCATCAAAAGCGGTATTCGACTATAGAGAAGGAGGCCCTGGCTGTTGTCCTGGCAGTCCAACACTTTGAAGTGTATGTCTCTAGTGCTGGAGGTGATCTGGTGGTTCTCACAGATCACAACCCACTTACATTTCTGGCAAAGTTCAAGATGTCCAGTCAGCGAGTGTTCTGTTGGAGTTTGATCCTGCAACCATATAACCTGATGGTAGTGCATTTGCCTGGCAAAGAAAATGTTATTGCAGACACCCTGTCACAGGGATGAGCACGTGTTGGGTATGCTGGAAAAGTTGGGAGTGCATCTAATCGAGTGTTCAGTCTTTCAAATTGATGGTTAGTCATTGTGATATGAGGTCTCTCGTCTGTGAGGTGTGCGCGCAGCAGTTTCTGAAACTCCCTAATATACATAACGAGGCTCACCTAAGAAAAAGACGGAGGTTGAGGGAGTCAAAGGGGACTGTTGAGTTAACACGCAGAGACGCCAGTTTGTGTCGAGATAGTGCTACTGGACCCTATCAGTGATACCCACCTTCTGCACATGGACAGCTAGCTTTGTTTATTTTCAGGTGTCAAACCACCACAAACCTAACCTGAAATATGAGACAACAACAGGGCATGCCGCTCACGGAAGTAAAGACCAGCACTGTTGACTGTTGGCTTTTGATGATGGAGCTGTTAACATGCTAGCTGCCCCTCGCAGGTGAGCTAACCACTCAATTGTTTCTCCAGTCTTGGCAACCACTTCCTGCTAAATGTACTTCTTTCCTCGTTTCCACCCTTTCCTACGCACTCCAGGTTAGGAGTTTGTTACCCAATGTTTGTTACTGTGTCCTGCACATGCTAAAGGATCTAAGTCTCCTCAACATGTGAAGACAACCACGGCCCTTTTTCGTATAGGTCATCTGTATTGTCCGACAAATCAAGTTTATTGTTAAGGTGAACACCCAGGTATTTGTATGTTCTCACCTTCTCAATGTCAAATCCCTGAATGTTCACTGGTGTAATCTGGGGTGTTTTCCTGCAGAAGTCTATCACCATCTCCTTTGTCTTGCTAGCATTTATGTGACAACACCAAACAACACCAAAAACTCTTAATGTAGCACCATAAGCACCTTAAACACCTCCATATCCTGCACTATTACCACTTCTACCTCTGCCAATTTGTGCAATTACCGTGTGCAATAATACCATGTTAATACCTTTTTCTGTTTTATTTTACTTTTCTACACATTTATATTTTCTGTCTATTATTTAAATCCTTTTTAGTGTTTTAAGTCTACTTGTTTTATGTCCCCTGTACGTATTGGATGTCTGTCTACCTGCTTGTATATTTATTGTATGTCTGTCTACCTGCTGCTGTAATGAGTAAATTTCCCCAATGTGGGATAAATAAAAAGTCTAAAGTCTAAAGTCTAAAGACAATGGTTGACCTCACACCAGTCAACAACGTTCTTGGGGGCCCCCTTGTATTCCAGTTTGTTGTTTTGAAATACATCCAACGATGGCTGTATAATCCGACAACTTCTGGATGTGACAGCTGTCTGTGTTGTGTCAAGATGAGTATGTTGTGCGTTTAAACTGCACAATATCCAGATTTTGTGTACGTGAAAAATACCTGGATGTATACTACATTGGCAAGAATTTAAATTATGCAGCGGGAGCTTACTGCACACACTCCTACGCCCCAGAATGCATTGCACCTGTTCAGACTGTTAAATGGCAGACTGGGAGGCAGACAGTTCAAGCAACACACTGGAATTTTATTTACAATTTTCATATTTATTTTAATCACTAACTTTTATCACTTTCTACATGAGAAATCAACTATGTAGGTTTTAAATATGAGCAATTTTATGAAAATTGATGGCGGTTTGAAAATATGCTCCAACTTTCTCTTGATCCTTTATTTCAAGTTTGCCTTAAAATAATACTGGGAAATAGAAGGCTGCATTGAGTGGCGCACATACTGTAATGTTGATTTAAATTTGTGATAAACCATGTTTATTCAATGGCTGATAGGGCAGCCAGGGTTTAGAAACTAGTGAGGTCCAGAATTTTTTGATTTTTATTGAACTGTTATCTGTTAATACTTGATTCTTGTTGTCTTATTCTTCATTGTCTTATTCTTCATTAAGTCTACCCTGCACAGTTTGCTGTCTTATTGAGAGCTGTCAGTTTACTGTGAAGAGACAGTGAGGAGAGACGTGGGTAGAGTAGCCAAAAACTGTTCTCAAGTATAAGTACCATCACCGCAAAAACAATTTGGCCTCTTCAAGTAGCAGTAAAGACAGTGATCAAAATAACTACTTAAAATAGACTCAAAAGACAACTTGAGACGCGAGTTACTTCAGAAATAAAAAAGAAAAAAACACCAAGCACACTACTGTCCTTATTTGATGTGTATCTGACTGATCTGATCATTTTAACCACAGATGGTCTTCTATGGGTAAAGGTAAAGAGACATCTGTATTTATTTGTGATGAAATGACAAATCATCATCTCCTGGCACACACACACACACACACACACACACAGATATAATTTTTTTGCGAACAAAATGTTATGTTATGTTCTTGTTGTCACTTTATATAATATATGATTTGGAAAATACATTAGCAAATTGTGTGTATGTGCAGAATAGACTATGTCTTTTGCCAAAAAATAAATAGTGTGTCAACATGTTGCAGTGTCCTTTGATGAATCCAGTATAGATGTCCTAAGTCCCAGTGTGACCAAATCTGGTCTGTCCAATCACATGAAGACAATAAGATCAGAGCTGTGACCACATCAGTCTGTTATCATTTGAAAATGTCTCATATCAGATGACTCATCTGACTTCATGTCTTCACTTTTACATGAAGACCCTCTGTGGTTGAAACATTACATCAGTAGTGTGTCTTTGTTTCATGTGCATAATCAGGTCTCTGCTTTTCTCTTCATCAGACTACACCACTGAGTGTGACTAATTAAATGCACGTTAGCTTGAATATTTAGTTACATTAGGGCAGAAAGCAGGAGTGATAGTAATAGTAGTTTTGATGCGGTCTGTACAGTGTGTACAGTATATATTAAATGTACTTTTTAGGGCTGCACCTAACAATTATTTTTTTAATGATTAATTTATCAATTATTTTTTCGATTAATCTAACTTGTTTTTATTACTACATTAATATAACAATGAATTTACCCAAAATAACATTTTAAAACTTAACTCAAACTCAAACTCAATATTTTATTCAATCAAATTCAATCATCAACAGACAAATTTGACAAAGTATGCACTGCAGGGCATTATTCCCCAACAAAAAATTGCCCAGTCTTAACTGGTAATCTGTGTAATCCTAATATATATTATGTTTGGGTGGGGACAAAAAGTAAACAGTACTTATATTCACATTGGATCTGGTGTTGCAGCAAAAACACCGGTTGCCCCATTCATTTTAATGACGGTAGGTTCTCAAAAAAACGTAAAAAAAGTAAACTCTGGATGTCGCCACTTCAGGACACTTGGATTGCAGCGGACGAGCAGTATGGAGGAATATTACAAAGTTTTTGTGTAGTTTTATGGACCTTTTCGTCTCGGACGCCATTTACGCTCGTTATATGGATTTTTGTTACAGGAGGGTAGCCCCTGCGGGTCTCCAGCTGTATGTTGGAAATGACAATTTAGCAACAGTTGTGCCATCCTGATCGCACATACTTTGATTTACAAAATCTTTTGCATGTCTGTTCATCCTGGAAGAGGGATTCCTTCTCTATTCCTGAGTTTTCTTCCATTTTTCACTGTTAAAAGCTTTTTGGAGGAGATTCCCTAATCCAGATAAAGGCTCTAAGGACAGAGGATGTTATGTGCCCTACTGATTGTAAAGCTCCTTGAGGCAAATTTGAGATATTGGGCTATCAATATAAAAGATTATATTTTCAAAGATATCAGAACAAAGCATGTATGGAGTAAAGCAGCTGGTATGTGAATGCATACTGTATATTAAATGAATTCCTGGGTGGTATTCCTGCTGTAGCTGGCCACAGGGTGCTTTCATTTTACCATTAATGATTTAAGTTTTTGTTGTACTCATTAAGTCTTGCATAATTTAACATACAGCAATAGAACACAGTATATTATGAAAGTTTAATTTCACATCTGATGTTTTCTTTTGCAACAAATAGATATTTCCATTATTTCCATCATAATATATCCATTTCCAACTGGTTATGGTTCAATCATTTTAAGAAGTTCAATTTTACAAATGAACTATTTGCTATATGATGTTATTGAAAGAATATCCTTATTAATATTGTAATATTTAAATATCAGGTATTAGCAGTTTCAACACAGAGAAATCAGTATCTGCCCTCACAGAATAGTGTTAGCTGACCCTAATAAATTAATGCCACACCATGATCGCCATGATTACAGAAATGTTGTTCTTTACATCCAGGACTAATGATGCAACCCATCACCACAGACTCCCTGTCAATGTGCAGCTGACAGCTACCTGTTCTTTTGTTTTCTTTTTTTTAACAGATTGGAAGTAAAACGCTGATCCAAGGAAAGACAGTTGGAAGAAGCAGAAATATTTCATTTGAAGGAGAAAATGTGAAAGGACAGAGAAGAAAAGTAATGTCAGTCAATGTGGCATTAATACAGCAGCGTACGTATATCCCAGGGGAAGTCGGAGGGAGTGGCAGTGGTTGGAGGGAGACGGCGCCTGTTTCAGATTTGCTGATACAGTTTTATTATCTCTTTGAGTCCTGAACAAGGTGCTGGCTGGCTGACTGGGCTGCTCGCGTATAGCCGGGGCTGATGGGGCTAATGGAATTCGAATGCCGGGGCCTCATCTCTCAGTTGTGATGGCTGGGTGACAGGTCCTGATGGATCGCTGGAGCTGAAGGCTCGCCTGACAGTCACGCTCGGCTGATGAATTGTGAAATGAGACAGACATACAAAAGCTGTGGGCAGCCAAGACCTGGACTGACCCTCCCATCCCCCACCCCCCCCTCCTTGGTCAACCGGTATGCTCTGTGCGACAATGAGCACCATGACACCCGCATCCATCTTTCACCATGGCTCTTTGCTGGGGTAATGTGGGCGACTCTGCTGGGTGCTGTAGAGACACATTTCACAGCCTTGGGACCCGACCAAGTTTTGAAATGTTTTCATGATGGACTGTGGGCATTTATCACACTGACATTTCTCCTGTATGTAGTCTTTGCAGTATATCCTCTTAAAGAAACTTCTGACAGGACTGCATTATCTACTTCACATCAGTATC